>NC_092603.1:4205000-5405000 GCF_047663525.1 Anas platyrhynchos
TGAGGTGTTATTGCTGAGGTCACAATGCTCAGGTCAAAATGCTGAGGTCAAAATGCTGAGGTCACAATGCTGAGGTGCTATTGCTGAGGTCAGAATGCTGAGGTGCAATTGCAGATGTGCAATTGCTGAGGTACTATTGCTGAGGTGCTATTGCTGTGGTCACAATGCTGAGGTGCTATTGCTGAGGTCACAATTCTGAGGTGCTATTGCTGAGCTGCTATTGCTGAGGTCACAATGCTGAGGTCACAATGCGGAGCTGCTATTACTGAGGTCACTTTTCTGAGGTACTATTGCTGAGGTCAAAATGCTATGCTCATAATGCTGAGGTCACAATGCTGAGGTGCTATTGCTGAGGTCACAATACTGAGGTGCTATTGCAGATGTGCAATTGCTGAGGTGCTATTGCTGAGGTCACAATGCTGAGGTGCTATTGCTGAGGTGCTATTGCTGAGGTCACAATGCTGAGGTGCTATTGCTGAGGTGCTATAGCTGAGGTCACAATGCTGAGGTGCTATTACTGAGGTCACAATGCTGTGGTCACATTGCTGAGGTCAAAATGCTGAGCTGCTATTGCTGAGGTCACAATGCTGAGGTCACAATGCTAAGGTCACAATGCTGAGGTGCTATTGCTGAGGTGCTATTGCTGAGTTCACAATGCTGAGGTGCTATAGCTTAGGTGCTATTGCTGAGGTCAGAATGCTGAGGTGCTATTGCTGAGGTCACAATACTGAGGTGCTATTGCTGAGGTGCTGTTGCTGAGGTCACAATGCTAAGGTGCTATTGCTGAGGTCACAATGCTGAGGTCACAATGCTGAGCTGACTATGCTGAGGTCACTATGCTGAGGTGCTATTGCTGAGGTCACAATGCTGCGGTCGCAATGCTGAGGTGCTATTGCTGATGTCACAATGCTGAGGTCACAATGCTGAGGTCACAATGCTGAGGTGCTATTGCTGAGGTGCTATAGCTGAGGTCACAATGCTGAGGTGCTATTACTGAGGTCACAATGCTGTGGTCACATTGCTGAGGTCAAAATGCTGAGCTGCTATTGCTGAGGTCACAATGCTGAGGTCACAATGCTAAGGTCACAATGCTGAGGTGCTATTGCTGAGGTGCTATTGCTGAGTTCACAATGCTGAGGTGCTATAGCTTAGGTGCTATTGCTGAGGTCAGAATGCTGAGGTGCTATTGCTGAGGTCACAATACTGAGGTGCTATTGCTGAGGTGCTGTTGCTGAGGTCACAATGCTAAGGTGCTATTGCTGAGGTCACAATGCTGAGGTCACAATGCTGAGCTGACTATGCTGAGGTCACTATGCTGAGGTGCTATTGCTGAGGTCACAATGCTGCGGTCGCAATGCTGAGGTGCTATTGCTGATGTCACAATGCTGAGGTCACAATGCTGAGGTCACAATGCTGAGGTGCTATTGCTGAGGTGCTGTTGCTGAGGTGTTATTGCTGAGGTGCTATTGCTGAGGTCACAATGCTGAGGTCACTATGCTGAGGTCACTATGCTGAGGTGCTATTGCTGAGGTCACAATGCTGTGGTCACAATGCTGAGGTCACAATGCTGAGGTGCTATTGCTGAGGTCAGAATGCTGAGGTGCAATTGCAGATGTGCAATTGCTGAGGTGCTATTGCTGAGGTCACAATGCTGAGGTGCTATTGCTGAGGTGCTATTGCAGAGGTCACAATGCTGAGGTGCTATTGCTGAGGGGCTATTGCTGAGGTGCTATTGCTGAGGTCACAATGCTGAGATGCTATTGCTGAGCTGCTATTGATGAGGTGTTATTGCTGAGGTGCTATTGCTGAGGTCATAATGCTGAGGTGCTATTGCTGAGGTCACAATGCTATGGTCACAATGCTGAGGTCACAATGCTCAAGTGCTATTGCTGAGGTCACAATGCTGAGGTGCTGTTGCTGAGGTCACAATGCTGAGATCACAATGCTGAGGTGCTACTACGGAGGTGCTATTGCTGAGGTACTCTTGCTGAGCTGCTATTGCTGAGGTCACAATGCTGAGGTGCTATTGCTGAGGTCACAATGCTGAGGTGCTATTCCTGAGGTGCTATTGCTGTGGTCACAATGCTGAAGTGCTATTGCTGAGGTCACAATGCTGAGGTGCTATTGCTGAGGTGCTATTGCTGACGTCAAAATGCTGAGGTGCTATTGCTGAGGTGCTATTGCTGAGGTCACAATGCTGAGATGCTATTGCTGAGCTGCTATTGATGAGGTGTTATTGCTGATGTGCTATTGCTGAGGTCATAATGCTGAGGTGCTATTGCTGAGGTCACAATGCTATGGTCACAATGCTGAGGTCACAATGCTCAGGTGCTATTGCTGAGGTCACAATGCTGAGGTGCTGTTGCTGAGGTCACAATGCTGAGATCACAATGCTGAGGTGCTATTACTGAGGTGCTATTGCTGAGGTATTCTTGCTGAGCTGCTATTGCTGAGGTCACAATGCTGAGGTGTTATTGCTGAGGTCACAATGCTGAGGTGCTATTGCTGAGGTGCTATTGCTGTGGTCACAATGCTGAGGTGCTATTACTGAGGTCACAATGCTGAGGTGCTATTGCTGAGGTGCTATTGCTGAGGTCACAATGCTGAGGTCACAATGCTGAGCTGCTATTGCTGAGGTCACTTTTCTGAGGTACTATTGCTGAGGTCACAATGCTATGCTCACAATGCTGAGGTCACAATGCTGAGGTGCTATTGCAGAGGTCACAATGCTGAGGTGCTATTGCAGATGTGCAATTGCTGAGGTGCTATTGCAGAGGTCACAATGCTGAGGTGCTATTGCTGAGGTGCTATTGCTGAGGTCACAATGCTATGCTCACAATGCTGAGGTCATAATGCTGAGGTGCTATTGCAGAGGTCACAATGCTGAGGTGCTATTGCAGATGTGCAATTGCTGAGGTGCTATTGCAGAGGTCACAATGCTGAGGTGCTATTGCTGAGGTGCTATTGCTGAGGTCACAATGCTATGCTCACAATGCTGAGGTCAAAATGCTGAGGTGCTATTGCAGAGGTCACAATGCTGAGGTGCTATTGCAGATGTGCAATTGCTGAGGTGCTATTGCAGAGGTCACAATGCTGAGGTGCTATTGCTGAGGTGCTATTGCTGAGGTCACAATGCTGAGGTGCTATTTCTGAGTTCACAATGCTGAGGTGCTATTGCTGAGGTGCTGTTGCTGAGGTCACAATGCTGAGGTGCTATTGGTGAGGTCACAATGCTGAGGTCACAATGCTGAGGTGCTACTGCTGAGGTCACAATGCTGAGGTGCTCTTACTGAGGTGCTATTGCTGTGGTGCTATTGCTGAGGTCACAATGCTGAGGTGCTATTGCTGAGGTGCTATTCCTGAAGTCACAATGCTGACGTGCTATTGCTGAGGTCACAATGCTGAGGTGCTATTGCTGAGGTCACAATGCTGTGGTCAAAATGCTGATGTCACAATGCTGAGGTCACAATGCTGAGGTGTTATTGCTGAGCTGGTATTGCTGAGGTATTATTGCTGAGCTGCTATTGCTGAGGTCACAATGCTGAGGTGCTATTGCTGAGTTCCCAATGCTGAGGTCACAATGCTGAGGTGCTATTACTGAGGTCACAATGCTGTGGTCACAAAGCTGAGATCAAATTGCAGAGGTGCTATTGCTGAGGTCACAATGCTGAGGTGCTACTGCTGAGGTGTTATTGCTTAGGTCACAATGCTCAGGTCACAATGCTGAGGTCACTATGCTGAGGTGCTATTGCTGAGGTCACAATGCTGAGGTCACAATGCTGAGGTCACAATGCTGAGGTGCTATTTCTGAGGTGCTGTTGCTGAGGTGTTATTGCTGAGGTGCAATTGCTGAGGTCACAATGCTGAGGTGCTATTGCTGAGGTCAAAATGATGTGGTCACAATTCTGAGGTCACAATGCTGAGGTGCTATTGCTGAGCTCAGAATGCTGAGGTGCAATTGCTGACGTGCTATTGCTGAGGTCACAATGCTGAGGTGCTATTGCTGAGGTGCTATTGCTGAGGTCACAATGCTAAGGTGCTATTGCTGAGGTGCTATTGCTGAGGTCACAATGCTGAGGTGCTATTACTGAGGTCACAATGCTGTGGTCACAAATCTGAGGTCAAAATGCTGAGGTGTTATTGCTGAGCTGTTATTGCTGAGGTATTATTGCTGAGCTGCTATTGCTGAGGTCACAATTCTTAGGTCACAATGCTGAGGTCACAATGCTGAGCTCACTATGCTGAGGTCACTATGCTGAGGTCAAAATGCTGATGTCACAATGCTGAGGTCACAATGCTGCGGTGTTATTGCTGAGCTGTTATTGCTGAGGTATTATTGCTGAGCTGCTATTACTGAGGTCACAATTCTGAGGTTACAATGCTGAGGTCACAATGCTGAGCTCACTATGCTGAGGTCACTATGCTTAGGTGCTATTGCTGAGGTCACAATGCTGAGGTGCTATTGCTGAGGTGATATTGCTGAGGTCACAATGCTGAGGTGCTGTTGCTGAGGGGCTATTGCTGAGGTCACAATGCTGAGATGCTATTGCTGAGCTGCTATTGATGAGGTGTTATTGCTGATGTGCTATTGCTGAGGTCATAATGCTGAGGTGCTATTGCTGAGGTCACAATGCTATGGTCACAATGCTGAGGTCACAATGCTCAGGTGCTATTGCTGAGGTCACAATGCTGAGGTGCTGTTGCTGAGGTCACAATGCTGAGATCACAATGCTGAGGTGCTATTACTGAGGTGCTATTGCTGAGGTATTCTTGCTGAGCTGCTATTGCTGAGGTCACAATGCTGAGGTGTTATTGCTGAGGTCACAATGCTGAGGTGCTATTGCTGAGGTGCTATTGCTGTGGTCACAATGCTGAGGTGCTATTACTGAGGTCACAATGCTGAGGTGCTATTGCTGAGGTGCTATTGCTGAGGTCACAATGCTGAGGTCACAATGCTGAGCTGCTATTGCTGAGGTCACTTTTCTGAGGTACTATTGCTGAGGTCACAATGCTATGCTCACAATGCTGAGGTCACAATGCTGAGGTGCTATTGCAGAGGTCACAATGCTGAGGTGCTATTGCAGATGTGCAATTGCTGAGGTGCTATTGCTGAGTTCACAATGCTGAGGTGCTATTGCTGAGGTGCTATTGCTGAGGTCACAATGCTATGCTCACAATGCTGAGGTCACAATGCTGAGGTGCTATTGCAGAGGTCACAATGCTGAGGTGCTATTGCAGATGTGCAATTGATGAGGTGCTATTGCAGAGGTCTCAATGCTGAGGTGCTATTGCTGAGGTGCTATTGCTGAGGTCACAATGCTATGCTCACAATGCTGAGGTCACAATGCTGAGGTGCTATTGCAGAGGTCACAATGCTGAGGTGCTATTGCAGATGTGCAATTGCTGAGGTGCTATTGCAGAGGTCACAATGCTGAGGTGCTATTGCTGAGGTGCTATTGCTGAGGTCACAATGCTGAGGTGCTATTTCTGAGTTCACAATGCTGAGGTGCTATTGCTGAGGTGCTGTTGCTGAGGTCACAATGCTGAGGTGCTATTGGTGAGGTCACAATGCTGAGGTCACAATGCTGAGGTGCTACTGCTGAGGTCACAATGCTGAGGTGCTCTTGCTGAGGTGCTATTGCTGTGGTGCTATTGCTGAGGTCACAATGCTGAGGTGCTATTTCTGAGTTCACAATGCTGAGGTGCTATTGCTGAGGTGCTGTTGCTGAGGTCACAATGCTGAGGTGCTATTGGTGAGGTCACAATGCTGAGGTCACAATGCTGAGGTGATACTGCTGAGGTCACAGTGCTGAGGTGCTCTTGCTGAGGTGCTATTGCTGTGGTGCTATTGCTGAGGTCACAATGCTGAGGTGCTATTGCTGAGGTGCTATTCCTGAAGTCACAATGCTGACGTGCTATTGCTGAGGTCACAATGCTGAGGTGCTATTGCTGAGGTCACAATGCTGTGGTCAAAATGCTGATGTCACAATGCTGAGGTCACAATGCTGAGGTGTTATTGCTGAGCTGTTATTGCTGAGGTATTATTGCTGAGCTGCTATTGCTGAGGTCACAATGCTGAGGTGCTATTGCTGAGTTCCCAATGCTGAGGTCACAATGCTGAGGTGCTATTACTGAGGTCACAATGCTGTGGTCACAAAGCTGAGATCAAATTGCAGAGGTGCTATTGCTGAGGTCACAATGCTGAGGTGCTACTGCTGAGGTGTTATTGCTTAGGTCACAATGCTCAGGTCACAATGCTGAGGTCACTATGCTGAGGTGCTATTGCTGAGGTCACAATGCTGAGGTCACAATGCTGAGGTCACAATGCTGAGGTGCTATTTCTGAGGTGCTGTTGCTGAGGTGTTATTGCTGAGGTGCAATTGCTGAGGTCACAATGCTGAGGTGCTATTGCTGAGGTCAAAATGATGTGGTCACAATTCTGAGGTCACAATGCTGAGGTGCTATTGCTGAGCTCAGAATGCTGAGGTGCAATTGCTGACGTGCTATTGCTGAGGTCACAATGCTGAGGTGCTATTGCTGAGGTGCTATTGCTGAGGTCACAATGCTAAGGTGCTATTGCTGAGGTGCTATTGCTGAGGTCACAATGCTGAGGTGCTATTACTGAGGTCACAATGCTGTGGTCACAAAGCTGAGGTCACAATGCTGAGGTGTTATTGCTGAGCTGTTATTGCTGAGGTATTATTGCTGAGCTGCTATTGCTGAGGTCACAATTCTTAGGTCACAATGCTGAGGTCACAATGCTGAGCTCACTATGCTGAGGTCACTATGCTGAGGTCAAAATGCTGATGTCACAATGCTGAGGTCACAATGCTGCGGTGTTATTGCTGAGCTGTTATTGCTGAGGTATTATTGCTGAGCTGCTATTACTGAGGTCACAATTCTGAGGTTACAATGCTGAGGTCACAATGCTGAGCTCACTATGCTGAGGTCACTATGCTTAGGTGCTATTGCTGAGGTCACAATGCTGAGGTGCTATTGCTGAGGTGATATTGCTGAGGTCACAATGCTGAGGTGCTGTTGCTGAGGGGCTATTGCTGAGGTCACAATGCTGAGATGCTATTGCTGAGCTGCTATTGATGAGGTGTTATTGCTGATGTGCTATTGCTGAGGTCATAATGCTGAGGTGCTATTGCTGAGGTCACAATGCTATGGTCACAATGCTGAGGTCACAATGCTCAGGTGCTATTGCTGAGGTCACAATGCTGAGGTGCTGTTGCTGAGGTCACAATGCTGAGATCACAATGCTGAGGTGCTATTACTGAGGTGCTATTGCTGAGGTATTCTTGCTGAGCTGCTATTGCTGAGGTCACAATGCTGAGGTGTTATTGCTGAGGTCACAATGCTGAGGTGCTATTGCTGAGGTGCTATTGCTGTGGTCACAATGCTGAGGTGCTATTACTGAGGTCACAATGCTGAGGTGCTATTGCTGAGGTGCTCTTGCTGAGGTCACAATGCTGAGGTCACAATGCTGAGCTGCTATTGCTGAGGTCACTTTTCTGAGGTACTATTGCTGAGGTCACAATGCTATGCTCACAATGCTGAGGTCACAATGCTGAGGTGCTATTGCAGAGGTCACAATGCTGAGGTGCTATTGCAGATGTGCAATTGCTGAGGTGCTATTGCAGAGGTCACAATGCTGAGGTGCTATTGCTGAGGTGCTATTGCTGAGGTCACAATGCTATGCTCACAATGCTGAGGTCACAATGCTGAGGTGCTATTGCAGAGGTCACAATGCTGAGGTGCTATTGCAGATGTGCAATTGATGAGGTGCTATTGCAGAGGTCACAATGCTGAGGTGCTATTGCTGAGGTGCTATTGCTGAGGTCACAATGCTATGCTCACAATGCTGAGGTCACAATGCTGAGGTGCTATTGCAGAGGTCACAATGCTGAGGTGCTATTGCAGATGTGCAATTGCTGAGGTGCTATTGCAGAGGTCACAATGCTGAGGTGCTATTGCTGAGGTGCTATTGCTGAGGTCACAATGCTGAGGTGCTATTTCTGAGTTCACAATGCTGAGGTGCTATTGCTGAGGTGCTGTTGCTGAGGTCACAATGCTGAGGTGCTATTGGTGAGGTCACAATGCTGAGGTCACAATGCTGAGGTGCTACTGCTGAGGTCACAATGCTGAGGTGCTCTTGCTGAGGTGCTATTGCTGTGGTGCTATTGCTGAGGTCACAATGCTGAGGTGCTATTTCTGAGTTCACAATGCTGAGGTGCTATTGCTGAGGTGCTGTTGCTGAGGTCACAATGCTGAGGTGCTATTGGTGAGGTCACAATGCTGAGGTCACAATGCTGAGGTGCTACTGCTGAGGTCACAATGCTGAGGTGCTCTTGCTGAGGTGCTATTGCTGTGGTGCTATTGCTGAGGTCACAATGCTGAGGTGCTATTGCTGAGGTGCTATTCCTGAAGTCACAATGCTGACGTGCTATTGCTGAGGTCACAATGCTGAGGTGCTATTGCTGAGGTCACAATGCTGTGGTCAAAATGCTGATGTCACAATGCTGAGGTCACAATGCTGAGGTGTTATTGCTGAGCTGTTATTGCTGAGGTATTATTGCTGAGCTGCTATTGCTGAGGTCACAATGCTGAGGTGCTATTGCTGAGTTCCCAATGCTGAGGTCACAATGCTGAGGTGCTATTACTGAGGTCACAATGCTGTGGTCACAAAGCTGAGATCAAATTGCAGAGGTGCTATTGCTGAGGTCACAATGCTGAGGTGCTACTGCTGAGGTGTTATTATTTAGGTCACAATGCTCAGGTCACAATGCTGAGGTCACTATGCTGAGGTGCTATTGCTGAGGTCACAATGCTGAGGTCACAATGCTGAGGTCACAATGCTGAGGTGCTATTTCTGAGGTGCTGTTGCTGAGGTGTTATTGCTGAGGTGCAATTGCTGAGGTCACAATGCTGAGGTGCTATTGCTGAGGTCAAAATGATGTGGTCACAATTCTGAGGTCACAATGCTGAGGTGCTATTGCTGAGCTCAGAATGCTGAGGTGCAATTGCTGAGGTGCTATTGCTGAGGTCACAATGCTGAGGTGCTATTGCTGAGGTGCTATTGCTGAGGTCACAATGCTAAGGTGCTATTGCTGAGGTGCTATTGCTGAGGTCACAATGCTGAGGTGCTATTACTGAGGTCACAATGCTGTGGTCACAAAGCTGAGGTCAAAATGCTGAGGTGTTATTGCTGAGCTGTTATTGCTGAGGTATTATTGCTGAGCTGCTATTGCTGAGGTCACAATTCTTAGGTCACAATGCTGAGGTCACAATGCTGAGCTCACTATGCTGAGGTCACTATGCTGAGGTCAAAATGCTGATGTCACAATGCTGAGGTCACAATGCTGCGGTGTTATTGCTGAGCTGTTATTGCTGAGGTATTATTGCTGAGCTGCTATTACTGAGGTCACAATTCTGAGGTTACAATGCTGAGGTCACAATGCTGAGCTCACTATGCTGAGGTCACTATGCTTAGGTGCTATTGCTGAGGTCACAATGCTGAGGTGCTATTGCTGAGGTGCTATTGCTGAGGTCACAATGCTGAGGTGCTGTTGCTGAGGGGCTATTGCTGAGGTCACAATGCTGAGATGCTATTGCTGAGCTGCTATTGATGAGGTGTTATTGCTGATGTGCTATTGCTGAGGTCATAATGCTGAGGTGCTATTGCTGAGGTCACAATGCTATGGTCACAATGCTGAGGTCACAATGCTGAGGTGCTATTGCTGAGGTCACAATGCTGAGGTGCTGTTGCTGAGGTCACAATGCTGAGATCACAATGCTGAGGTGCTATTACTGAGGTGCTATTGCTGAGGTATTCTTGCTGAGCTGCTATTGCTGAGGTCACAATGCTGAGGTGTTATTGCTGAGGTCACAATGCTGAGGTGCTATTGCTGAGGTGCTATTGCTGTGGTCACAATGCTGAGGTGCTATTACTGAGGTCACAATGCTGAGGTGCTATTGCTGAGGTGCTATTGCTGAGGTCACAATGCTGAGGTCACAATGCTGAGCTGCTATTGCTGAGGTCACTTTTCTGAGGTACTATTGCTGAGGTCACAATGCTATGCTCACAATGCTGAGGTCACAATGCTGAGGTGCTATTGCAGAGGTCACAATGCTGAGGTGCTATTGCAGATGTGCAATTGCTGAGGTGCTATTGCAGAGGTCACAATGCTGAGGTGCTATTGCTGAGGTGCTATTGCTGAGGTCACAATGCTATGCTCACAATGCTGAGGTCACAATGCTGAGGTGCTATTGCAGAGGTCACAATGCTGAGGTGCTATTGCAGATGTGCAATTGCTGAGGTGCTATTGCAGAGGTCACAATGCTGAGGTGCTATTGCTGAGGTGCTAATGCTGAGGTCACAATGCTATGCTCACAATGCTGAGGTCACAATGCTGAGGTGCTATTGCAGAGGTCACAATGCTGAGGTGCTATTGCAGATGTGCAATTGCTGAGGTGCTATTGCAGAGGTCACAATGCTGAGGTGCTATTTCTGAGTTCACAATGCTGAGGTGCTATTGCTGAGGTGCTGTTGCTGAGGTCACAATGCTGAGGTGCTATTGGTGAGGTCACAATGCTGAGGTCACAATGCTGAGGTGCTACTGCTGAGGTCACAATGCTGAGGTGCTCTTGCTGAGCTGCTATTGCTGTGGTGCTATTGCTGAGGTCACAATGCTGAGGTGCTATTGCTGAGGTGCTATTCCTGAAGTCACAATGCTGACGTGCTATTGCTGAGGTCACAATGCTGAGGTGCTATTGCTGAGGTCACAATGCTGTGGTCAAAATGCTGATGTCACAATGCTGAGGTCACAATGCTGAGGTGTTATTGCTGAGCTGTTATTGCTGAGGTATTATTGCTGAGCTGCTATTGCTGAGGTCACAATGCTGAGGTGCTATTGCTGAGTTCCCAATACTGAGGTCACAATGCTGAGGTGCTATTACTGAGGTCACAATGCTGTGGTCACAAAGCTGAGATCAAATTGCAGAGGTGCTATTGCTGAGGTCACAATGCTGAGGTGCTACTGCTGAGGTGTTATTGCTTAGGTCACAATGCTCAGGTCACAATGCTGAGGTCACTATGCTGAGGTGCTAGTGCTGAGGTCACAATGCTGAGGTCACAATGCTGAGGTCACAATGCTGAGGTGCTATTGCTGAGGTGTTATTGCTGAGTTCACAATGCTGAGATACTATTGCTTAGGTGCTATTGCTGAGGTCACAATGCTGAGGTGCTATTGCTGAGGTCACAATACTGAGGTGCTATCTGAGGTGCTATTGCTGAGGTCACAATGCTGAGGTCACAATGCTGAGGTGCTATTACTGAGGTCACAATGATGTGGTCACAAAGCTGAGATCAAAATGCTGAGGTGCTATTGCTGAGGTCACAATGCTGAGGTGCTACTGCTGAGGTGTTATTGCTTAGATCACAATGCTCAGGTCACAATGCTGAGGTCACTATGCTGAGGTGCTATTGCTGAGGTCACAATGCTGAGGTCACAATGCTGAGGTCACAATGCTGAGGTGCTATTTCTGAGGTGTTATTGCTGAGTTCACAATGCTGAGGTACTATTGCTTAGGTGCTATTGCTGAGGTCACAATGCTGAGGTGCTATTGCTGAGGTCACAATACTGAGGTGCTATTGGTGAGGTCACAATGCTGAGGTCACTATGCTGAGGTCACTATGCTTAGGTGCTATTGCTGAGGTCACAATGCTGTGGTGCTATTGCTGAGGTGCTATTGCTGAGGTCACAATGCTGAGGTGCTATTGCTGAGGTGCTATTGCTGAGGTCACAATGCTGAGGTGCTGTTGCTGAGGGGCTATTGCTGAGGTGTTATTGCTGAGGTCACAATGCTGAGATGCTATTGCTTAGCTGCTATTGATGAGGTGTTATTGCTGATGTGCTATTGCTGAGGTCATAATGCTGAGGTGCTATTGCTGTGGTCACAATGCTATGGTCACAATGCTGAGGTCACAATGCTCAGGTGCTATTGCGGAGGTCACAATGCTGAGGTGCTGTTGCTGAGGTCACAATGCTGAGATCACAATGCTGAGGTGCTATTACTGAGGTGCTATTGTTGAGGTACTCTTGCTGAGCTGCTATTGCTGAGGTCACAATGCTGAGGTGCTATTGCTGAGGTCACAATGCTGAGGTGCTATTGCTGAGGTGCTATTGCTGTGGTCACAATGCTGAGGTGCTATTACTGAGGTCACAATGCTGAGGTGCTATTGCTGAGGTGCTATTGCTGAGGTCACAATGCTGAGGTCACAATGCTGAGCTGCTATTGCTGAGGTCACTTTTCTGAGGTACTATTGCTGAGGTCACAATGCTATGCTCACAATGGTGAGGTCACAATGCTGAGGTGCTATTGCAGAGGTCACAATGCTGAGGTGCTATTGCAGATGTGCAATTGCTGAGGTGCTATTGCAGAGGTCACAATGCTGAGGGGCTATTGCTGAGGTGCTATTGCTGAGGTCACAATGCTGAGATGCTATTGCTGAGCTGCTATTGATGAGGTGTTATTGCTGATGTGCTGTTGCTGAGGTCATAATGCTGAGGTGCTATTGCTGAGGTCACAATGCTATGGTCACAATGCTGAGGTCACAATGCTCAGGTGCTATTGCTGAGGTCACAATGCTGAGGTGCTGTTGCTGAGGTCACAATGCTATGGTCACAATGCTGAGGTGCTATTACTGAGGTGCTATTGCTGAGGTACTCTTGCTGAGCTGCTATTGCTGAGGTCACAATGCTGAGGTGCTATTGCTGAGGTCACAATGCTGAGGTGCTATTGCTGAGGTGCTATTGCTGTGGTCACAATGCTGAGGTGCTATTTCTGAGTTCACTATGCTGAGGTGCTATTGCTGAGGTGCTGTTGCTGAGGTCACAATGCTGAGGTGCTATTGCTGAGGTCACAATGCTGAGGTCACAATGCTGAGGTGCTACTGCTGAGGTCACAATGCTGTGGTCAAAATGCTGATGTCACAATGCTGAGGTCACAATGCTGAGGTGTTATTGCTGAGCTGTTATTGCTGAGGTATTATTGCTGAGCTGCTATTGCTGAGGTCACAATGCTGAGGTGCTATTGCTGAGTTCACAATGCTGAGGTCACAATGCTGAGGTGCTATTACTGAGGTCACAATGCTGTGGTCACAAAGCTGAGATCAAATTGCAGAGGTGCTATTGCTGAGGTCACAATGCTGAGGTGCTACTGCTGAGGTGTTATTGCTTAGGTCACAATGCTCAGGTCACAATTCTGAGGTCACTATGCTGAGGTGCTATTGCTGAGGTCACAATGCTGAGGTCACAATGCTGAGGTCACAATGCTGAGGTGCTATTGCTGAGGTGTTATTGCTGAGTTCACAATGCTGAGATACTATTGCTTAGGTGCTATTGCTGAGGTCACAATGCTGAGGTGCTATTGCTGAGGTCACAATACTGAGGTGCTATCTGCGGTGCTATTGCTGAGGTCACAATGCTGAGGTCACAATGCTGAGGTGCTATTACTGAGGTCACAATGCTGTGGTTACAAAGCTGAGATCAAAATGCTGAGGTGCTATTGCTGAGGTCACAATGCTGAGGTGCTACTGCTGAGGTGTTATTGCTTAGGTCACAATGCTCAGGTCACAATGCTGAGGTCACTATGCTGAGGTGCTATTGCTGAGGTCACAATGCTGAGGTCACAATGCTGAGGTCACAATGCTAAATTGCTATTGCTGAGGTGTTATTGCTGAGTTCACAATGCTGAGGTACTATTGCTTAGGTGCTATTGCTGAGGTCACAATGCTGAGGTGCTATTGCTGAGGTCACAATACTGAGGTGCTATCTGATGTGATATTTCTGACTTCACAATGCTGAGGTGCTATTGCTGAGGTGCTGTTGCTGAGGTCACAATGCTGAGGTGCTATTGCTGAGGTCACAATGCTGAGCTCACAATGCTGAGGTGCTACTGCTGAGGTCACAATGCTGAGGTGCTACTGCTGAGGTCACAATGCTGAGGTGCTCTTGCTGAGGTGCTATTGCTGAGGTGCTATTGCTGAAGTCACAATGCTGAGGTGCTATTGCTGAGGTCACAATGTTGAGGTGCTATTGCTGAGGTGCTATTACTGACGTCACAATTCTGACGTGCTATTGCTGAGGTCACAATGCTGAGGTGCTATTGCTGAGGTCACAATGCTGTGGTCAAAATGCTGATGTCACAATGCTGAAGTCACAATGCTGAGGTGTTATTGCTGAGCTGTTATTGCTGAGGTATTATTGCTGAGCTGCTATTGCTGAGGTCACATTTCTGAGGTCACAATGCTGAGGTCACAATGCTGAGCTCACTATGTTGAGGTCACTATGCCGAGGTGCTATTGCTGAGGTCACAATGCTGAGGTCGCAATGCTGAGGTGCTATTGCTGAGGTCACAATGCTGAGGTCACAATGCTGAGGTCACAATGCTGAGGTGCTATTGCTGAGGTGCTGTTGCTGAAGTGTTATTGCTGAGGTGCTATTTCTGACTTCACAATGCTGAGGTGTTATTGCTGAGGTCACAATGCTGAGCTCATGCTGAGGTCACTATGCTGAGGTTCTATTGCTGAGGTCACAATGCTGAGGTCGCAATGCTGAGGTGCTATTGTTGAGGTCACAATGCTGAGGTCACAATGCTGAGGTCACAATGCTGAGGTGCTATTTCTGAGGTGCTGTTCCTGAGGTGTTATTGCTGAGGTGCAATTGCTGAGGTCACAATGCTGAGGTGCTATTGCTGAGGTCAAAATGCTGTGGTCACAATTCTGAGGTCACAATGCTGAGGTGCTATTGCTGAGCTCAGAATGCTGAGGTGCAATTGCAGATGTGCAATTGCTGAGGTGCTACTGCTGAGGTCACAATGCTGAGGTGCTATTGCTGAGGTGCTATTGCTGAGGTCACAACGCTAAGGTGCTATTGCTGAGGTGCTATTGCTGAGGTCACAATGCTGAGGTGCTATTACTGAGGTCACAATGCTGTGGTCACAAAGCTGAGGTCAAAATGCTGAGGTGCTATTGCTGAGCTGTTATTGCTGAGGTATTATTGCTGAGCTGCTATTGCTGAGGTCACAATTCTTAGGTCACAATGCTGAGGTCACAATGCTGAGCTCACTATGCTGAGGTCACTATGCTGAGGTCAAAATGCTGATGTCACAATGCTGAGGTCACAATGCTGCGCTATTATTGCTGAGCTGTTATTGCTGAGGTATTATTGCTGAGCTGCTATTACTGAGGTCACAATTCTGAGGTTACAATGCTGAGGTCACAATGCTGAGCTCACTATGCTGAGGTCACTATGCTTAGGTGCTATTGCTGAGGTCAAAATGCTGAGGTCGCAATGCTGAGGTGCTATTGCTGATGTCACAATGCTGAGGTCACAATGCTGAGGTCACAATGCTGAGGTGCTATTGCTGAGGTGCTGTTGCTGAGGTGTTATTGCTGAGGTGCTATTGCTGAGGTCACAATGCTGAGGTGCTATTGCTGAGGTCACAATGCTGAGATGGTATTGCTGAGTTGCTATTGCTGAGGTCACAGAGCTGAGGTGCTATTGCTGAGGTCACAATGCTGAGGTGCTATTGCTGAGGTGCTATTGCTGAGGTCACAATGCTGAGGTGCAATTGCAGATGTGCAATTGCTGAGGTGCTATTGCTGAGGTCACAATGCTGAGGTGCTATTGCTGAGGTGCTATTGCTGAGGTCACAACGCTAAGGTGCTATTGCTGAGGATCTATTGCTGAGGTCACAATGCTGAGGTGCTATTACTGAGGTCACAATGCTGTGGTCACATAGCTGAGGTCAAAATGCTGAGGTGCTATTGCTGAGGTCACAATGCTGAGGTGCTATTGCTGAGGTGTTATTGCTGAGGTCACAATGCTCAGGTCACAATGCTGAGGTCACTATGCTGAGGAGCTATTGCTGAGGTCACAATGCTGAGGTCACAATGCTGAGGTCACAATGCTGAGGTGCTATTGCTGAGGTGCTGTTGCTGAGGTGTTATTGCTCAGGTGCTATTGCTGAGGTCACAATGCTGAGGTGCTATTGCTGAGGTCACAATGCTGAGGTCACTATGCTGAAATCACTATGCTGAGGTGCTATTGCTGAGGTCACAATGCTTTCGTCACAATGCTGAGGTCACAATGCTGAGCTGCTATTGCTGAGGTCACAATGCTGAGGTGCAATTGCAGATCTGCAATTGCTGAGGTGCTATTGCAGAGGTCACAATGCTGAGGTGCTATTGCTGAGGTGCTATTGCTGAGGTCACAACGCTAAGGTGCTATTCCTGAGGTGCTATTGCTGAGGTCACAATGCTGTGGTCACAAAGCTGAGGTCAAAATGCTGAGGTGCTATTGCTGAGCTGTTATTGCTGAGGTATTATTGCTGAGCTGCTATTGCTGAGGTCACAATTCTTAGGTCACAATGCTGAGTTCACAATGCTGAGCTCACTATGCTGAGGTCACTATGCTGAGGTCAAAATGCTGATGTCACAATGCTGAGGTCACAATGCTGCGCTATTATTGCTGAGCTGTTATTGCTGAGGTATTATTGCTGAGCTGCTATTACTGAGGTCACAATTCTGAGGTTACAATGCTGAGGTCACAATGCTGAGCTCACTATGCTGAGGTCACTATGCTTAGGTGCTATTGCTGAGGTCAAAATGCTGAGGTCGCAATGCTGAGGTGCTATTGCTGATGTCACAATGCTGAGGTCACAATGCTGAGGTCACAATTCTGAGGTGCTATTGCTGAGGTGCTGTTGCTGAGGTGTTATTGCTGAGGTGCTATTGCTGAGGTGTTACTGCTGAGGTGATATTGCTGAGGTCACAATGCTGAGATGGTATTGCTGAGTTGCTATTGCTGAGGTCACAGAGCTGAGGTGCTATTGCTGAGGTCACAATGCTGAGGTGCTATTGCTGAGGTGCTATTGCTGAGGTCACAATGCTGAGGTGCAATTGCAGATGTGCAATTGCTGAGGTGCTATTGCTGAGGTCACAATGCTGAGGTGCTATTGCTGAGGTGCTATTGCTGAGGTCACAACGCTAAGGTGCTATTGCTGAGGTTCTATTGCTGAGGTCACAATGCTGAGGTGCTATTACTGTGGTCACAATGCTGTGGTCACAAAGCTGAGGTCAAAATGCTGAGGTGCTATTGCTGAGGTCACAATGCTGAGGTGCTATTGCTGAGGTGTTATTGCTGAGGTCACAATGCTCAGGTCACAATGCTGAGGTCACTATGCTGAGGAGCTATTGCTGAGGTCACAATGCTGAGGTCACAATGCTGAGGTCACAATGCTGAGGTGCTATTGCTGAGGTGCTGTTGCTGAGGTGTTATTGCTCAGGTGCTATTGCTGAGGTCACAATGCTGAGGTTCTATTGCTGAGGTCACAATGCTGAGGTCACTATGCTGAAATCACTATGCTGAGGTGCTATTGCTGAGGTCACAATGCTTTGGTCACAATGCTGAGGTCACAATGCTGAGCTGCTATTGCTGAGGTCACAATGCTGAGGTGCAATTGCAGATCTGCAATTGCTGAGGTGCTATTGCAGAGGTCACAATGCTGAGGTGCTATTGCTGAGGTGCTATTGCTGAGGTCACAACGCTAAGGTGCTATTCCTGAGGTGCTTTTGCTGAGGTCACAATGCTGAGGTGCTATTACTGAGGTCACAATGCTGTGGTCACAAAGCTGAGGTCAAAATGCTGAGGTGTTATTGCTGAGGTCACAATGCTCAGGTCAAAATTCTGAGGTCAAAATGCTGAGGTCACAATGCTGAGGTGCTATTGCTGAGGTCAGAATGCTGAGGTGCAATTGCAGATGTGCAATTGCTGAGGTGCTATTGCTGAGGTGCTATTGCTGTGGTCACAATGCTGAGGTGCTATTGCTGAGGTCACAATTCTGAGGTGCTATTGCTGAGCTGCTATTGCTGAGGTCACAATGCTGAGGTCACAATGCGGAGCTGCTATTGCTGAGGTCACTTTTCTGAGGTACTATTGCTGAGGTCAAAATGTTATGCTCATAATGCTGAGGTCACAATGCTGAGGTGCTATTGCTGAGGTCACAATACTGAGGTGCTATTGCAGATGTGCAATTGCTGAGGTGCTATTGCAGAGGTCACAATGCTGAGGTGCTATTGCTGAGGTGCTATTGCTGAGGTCACAATGCTGAGGTGCTATTGCTGAGGTGCTATAGCTGAGGTCACAATGCTGAGGTGCTATTACTGAGGTCACAATGCTGTGGTCACATTGCTGAGGTCAAAATGATGAGCTGATATTGCTGAGGTCACAATGCTGAGGTCACAATGCTAAGGTCACAATGCTGAGGTGCTATTGCTGAGGTGCTATTGCTGAGTTCACACTGCTGAGGTGCTATAGCTTAGGTGCTATTGCTGAGGTCACAATGCTGAGGTGCTATTGCTGAGGTCACAATACTGAGGTGCTATTGCTGAGGTGCTGTTGCTGAGGTCACAATGCTAAGGTGCTATTGCTGAGGTCACAATGCTGAGGTCACAATGCTGAGCTGACTATGCTGAGGTCACTATGCTGAGGTGCTATTGCTGAGGTCACAATGCTGCGGTCGCAATGCTGAGGTGCTATTGCTGATGTCACAATGCTGAGGTCACAATGCTGAGGTCACAATGCTGAGGTGTTATTGCTGAGCTGTTATTGCTGAGGTATTATTGCTGAGCTGCTATTGCTGAGGTCACAATGCTGAGGTGCTATTGCTGAGTTCCCAATGCTGAGGTCACAATGCTGAGGTGCTATTACTGAGGTCACAATGCTGTGGTCACAAAGCTGAGATCAAATTGCAGAGGTGCTATTGCTGAGGTCACAATGCTGAGGTGCTACTGCTGAGGTGTTATTGCTTAGGTCACAATGCTCAGGTCACAATGCTGAGGTCACTATGCTGAGGTGCTAGTGCTGAGGTCACAATGCTGAGGTCACAATGCTGAGGTCACAATGCTGAGGTGCTATTGCTGAGGTGTTATTGCTGAGTTCACAATGCTGAGATACTATTGCTTAGGTGCTATTGCTGAGGTCACAATGCTGAGGTGCTATTGCTGAGGTCACAATACTGAGGTGCTATCTGAGGTGCTATTGCTGAGGTCACAATGCTGAGGTCACAATGCTGAGGTGCTATTACTGAGGTCACAATGATGTGGTCACAAAGCTGAGATCAAAATGCTGAGGTGCTATTGCTGAGGTCACAATGCTGAGGTGCTACTGCTGAGGTGTTATTGCTTAGATCACAATGCTCAGGTCACAATGCTGAGGTCACTATGCTGAGGTGCTATTGCTGAGGTCACAATGCTGAGGTCACAATGCTGAGGTCACAATGCTGAGGTGCTATTTCTGAGGTGTTATTGCTGAGTTCACAATGCTGAGGTACTATTGCTTAGGTGCTATTGCTGAGGTCACAATGCTGAGGTGCTATTGCTGAGGTCACAATACTGAGGTGCTATTGGTGAGGTCACAATGCTGAGGTCACTATGCTGAGGTCACTATGCTTAGGTGCTATTGCTGAGGTCACAATGCTGTGGTGCTATTGCTGAGGTGCTATTGCTGAGGTCACAATGCTGAGGTGCTATTGCTGAGGTGCTATTGCTGAGGTCACAATGCTGAGGTGCTGTTGCTGAGGGGCTATTGCTGAGGTGCTATTGCTGAGGTCACAATGATGAGATGCTATTGCTTAGCTGCTATTGATGAGGTGTTATTGCTGATGTGCTATTGCTGAGGTCATAATGCTGAGGTGCTATTGCTGTGGTCACAATGCTATAGTCACAATGCTGAGGTCACAATGCTCAGGTGCTATTGCGGAGGTCACAATGCTGAGGTGCTGTTGCTGAGGTCACAATGCTGAGATCACAATGCTGAGGTGCTATTACTGAGGTGCTATTGCTGAGGTACTCTTGCTGAGCTGCTATTGCTGAGGTCACAATGCTGAGGTGCTATTGCTGAGGTCACAATGCTGAGGTGCTATTGCTGAGGTGCTATTGCTGTGGTCACAATGCTGAGGTGCTATTACTGAGGTCACAATGCTGAGGTGCTATTGCTGAGGTGCTATTGCTGAGGTCACAATGCTGAGGTCACAATGCTGAGCTGCTATTGCTGAGGTCACTTTTCTGAGGTACTATTGCTGAGGTCACAATGCTATGCTCACAATGCTGAGGTCACAATGCTGAGGTCACAATGCTGAGGTGCTATTTCTGAGGTGTTATTGCTGAGGTCACAATGCTCAGGTCACAATGCTGAGGTCACTATGCTGAGGAGCTATTGCTGAGGTCACAATGCTGAGGTCACAATGCTGAGGTCACAATGCTGAGGTGCTATTGCTGAGGTGCTGTTGCTGAGGTGTTATTGCTCAGGTGCTATTGCTGAGGTCACAATGCTGAGGTGCTATTGCTGAGGTCACAATGCTGAGGTCACTATGCTGAAATCACTATGCTGAGGTGCTATTGCTGAGGTCACAATGCTTTGGTCACAATGCTGAGGTCACAATGCTGAGCTGCTATTGCTGAGGTCACAATGCTGAGGTGCAATTGCAGATCTGCAATTGCTGAGGTGCTATTGCAGAGGTCACAATGCTGAGGTGCTATTGCTGAGGTGCTATTGCTGAGGTCACAACGCTAAGGTGCTATTCCTGAGGTGCTTTTGCTGAGGTCACAATGTTGAGGTGCTATTACTGAGGTCACAATGCTGTGGTCACAAAGCTGAGGTCAAAATGCTGAGGTGTTATTGCTGAGGTCACAATGCTCAGGTCAAAATTCTGAGGTCAAAATGCTGAGGTCACAATGCTGAGGTGCTATTGCTGAGGTCAGAATGCTGAGGTGCAATTGCAGATGTGCAATTGCTGAGGTGCTATTGCTGAGGTGCTATTGCTGTGGTCACAATGCTGAGGTGCTATTGCTGAGGTCACAATTCTGAGGTGCTATTGCTGAGCTGCTATTGCTGAGGTCACAATGCTGAGGTCACAATGCGGAGCTGCTATTGCTGAGGTCACTTTTCTGAGGTACTATTGCTGAGGTCAAAATGTTATGCTCATAATGCTGAGGTCACAATGCTGAGGTGCTATTGCTGAGGTCACAATACTGAGGTGCTATTGCAGATGTGCAATTGCTGAGGTGCTATTGCAGAGGTCACAATGCTGAGGTGCTATTGCTGAGGTGCTATTGCTGAGGTCACAACGCTAAGGTGCTATTCCTGAGGTGCTATTGCTGAGGTCACAATGCTGTGGTCACAAAGCTGAGGTCAAAATGCTGAGGTGCTATTGCTGAGCTGTTATTGCTGAGGTATTATTGCTGAGCTGCTATTGCTGAGGTCACAATTCTTAGGTCACAATGCTGAGTTCACAATGCTGAGCTCACTATGCTGAGGTCACTATGCTGAGGTCAAAATGCTGATGTCACAATGCTGAGGTCACAATGCTGCGCTATTATTGCTGAGCTGTTATTGCTGAGGTATTATTGCTGAGCTGCTATTACTGAGGTCACAATTCTGAGGTTACAATGCTGAGGTCACAATGCTGAGCTCACTATGCTGAGGTCACTATGCTTAGGTGCTATTGCTGAGGTCAAAATGCTGAGGTCGCAATGCTGAGGTGCTATTGCTGATGTCACAATGCTGAGGTCACAATGCTGAGGTCACAATTCTGAGGTGCTATTGATGAGGTGCTGTTGCTGAGGTGTTATTGCTGAGGTGCTATTGCTGAGGTGTTACTGCTGAGGTGATATTGCTGAGGTCACAATGCTGAGATGGTATTGCTGAGTTGCTATTGCTGAGGTCACAGAGCTGAGGTGCTATTGCTGAGGTCACAATGCTGAGGTGCTATTGCTGAGGTGCTATTGCTGAGGTCACAATGCTGAGGTGCAATTGCAGATGTGCAATTGCTGAGGTGCTATTGCTGAGGTCACAATGCTGAGGTGCTATTGCTGAGGTGCTATTGCTGAGGTCACAACGCTAAGGTGCTATTGCTGAGGTTCTATTGCTGAGGTCACAATGCTGAGGTTCTATTACTGTGGTCACAATGCTGTGGTCACAAAGCTGAGGTCAAAATGCTGAGGTGCTATTGCTGAGGTCACAATGCTGAGGTGCTATTGCTGAGGTGTTATTGCTGAGGTCACAATGCTCAGGTCACAATGCTGAGGTCACTATGCTGAGGAGCTATTGCTGAGGTCACAATGCTGAGGTCACAATGCTGAGGTCACAATGCTGAGGTGCTATTGCTGAGGTGCTGTTGCTGAGGTGTTATTGCTCAGGTGCTATTGCTGAGGTCACAATGCTGAGGTTCTATTGCTGAGGTCACAATGCTGAGGTCACTATGCTGAAATCACTATGCTGAGGTGCTATTGCTGAGGTCACAATGCTTTGGTCACAATGCTGAGGTCACAATGCTGAGCTGCTATTGCTGAGGTCACAATGCTGAGGTGCAATTGCAGATCTGCAATTGCTGAGGTGCTATTGCAGAGGTCACAATGCTGAGGTGCTATTGCTGAGGTGCTATTGCTGAGGTCACAACGCTAAGGTGCTATTCCTGAGGTGCTTTTGCTGAGGTCACAATGCTGTGGTCACAAAGCTGAGGTCAAAATGCTGAGGTGTTATTGCTGAGGTCACAATGCTCAGGTCAAAATTCTGAGGTCAAAATGCTGAGGTCACAATGCTGAGGTGCTATTGCTGAGGTCAGAATGCTGAGGTGCAATTGCAGATGTGCAATTGCTGAGGTGCTATTGCTGAGGTGCTATTGCTGTGGTCACAATGCTGAGGTGCTATTGCTGAGGTCACAATTCTGAGGTGCTATTGCTGAGCTGCTATTGCTGAGGTCACAATGCTGAGGTCACAATGCGGAGCTGCTATTGCTGAGGTCACTTTTCTGAGGTACTATTGCTGAGGTCAAAATGTTATGCTCATAATGCTGAGGTCACAATGCTGAGGTGCTATTGCTGAGGTCACAATACTGAGGTGCTATTGCAGATGTGCAATTGCTGAGGTGCTATTGCTGAGGTCACAATGCTGAGGTGCTATTGCTGAGGTGCTATTGCTGAGGTCACAATGCTGAGGTGCTATTGCTGAGGTGCTATAGCTGAGGTCACAATGCTGAGGTGCTATTACTGAGGTCACAATGCTGTGGTCACATTGCTGAGGTCAAAATGATGAGCTGATATTGCTGAGGTCACAATGCTGAGGTCACAATGCTAAGGTCACAATGCTGAGGTGCTATTGCTGAGGTGCTATTGCTGAGTTCACACTGCTGAGGTGCTATAGCTTAGGTGCTATTGCTGAGGTCACAATGCTGAGGTGCTATTGCTGAGGTCACAATACTGAGGTGCTATTGCTGAGGTGCTGTTGCTGAGGTCACAATGCTAAGGTGCTATTGCTGAGGTCACAATGCTGAGGTCACAATGCTGAGCTGACTATGCTGAGGTCACTATGCTGAGGTGCTATTGCTGAGGTCACAATGCTGCGGTCGCAATGCTGAGGTGCTATTGCTGATGTCACAATGCTGAGGTCACAATGCTGAGGTCACAATGCTGAGGTGTTATTGCTGAGCTGTTATTGCTGAGGTATTATTGCTGAGCTGCTATTGCTGAGGTCACAATGCTGAGGTGCTATTGCTGAGTTCCCAATGCTGAGGTCACAATGCTGAGGTGCTATTACTGAGGTCACAATGCTGTGGTCACAAAGCTGAGATCAAATTGCAGAGGTGCTATTGCTGAGGTCACAATGCTGAGGTGCTACTGCTGAGGTGTTATTGCTTAGGTCACAATGCTCAGGTCACAATGCTGAGGTCACTATGCTGAGGTGCTAGTGCTGAGGTCACAATGCTGAGGTCACAATGCTGAGGTCACAATGCTGAGGTGCTATTGCTGAGGTGTTATTGCTGAGTTCACAATGCTGAGATACTATTGCTTAGGTGCTATTGCTGAGGTCACAATGCTGAGGTGCTATTGCTGAGGTCACAATACTGAGGTGCTATCTGAGGTGCTATTGCTGAGGTCACAATGCTGAGGTCACAATGCTGAGGTGCTATTACTGAGGTCACAATGATGTGGTCACAAAGCTGAGATCAAAATGCTGAGGTGCTATTGCTGAGGTCACAATGCTGAGGTGCTACTGCTGAGGTGTTATTGCTTAGATCACAATGCTCAGGTCACAATGCTGAGGTCACTATGCTGAGGTGCTATTGCTGAGGTCACAATGCTGAGGTCACAATGCTGAGGTCACAATGCTGAGGTGCTATTTCTGAGGTGTTATTGCTGAGTTCACAATGCTGAGGTACTATTGCTTAGGTGCTATTGCTGAGGTCACAATGCTGAGGTGCTATTGCTGAGGTCACAATACTGAGGTGCTATTGGTGAGGTCACAATGCTGAGGTCACTATGCTGAGGTCACTATGCTTAGGTGCTATTGCTGAGGTCACAATGCTGTGGTGCTATTGCTGAGGTGCTATTGCTGAGGTCACAATGCTGAGGTGCTATTGCTGAGGTGCTATTGCTGAGGTCACAATGCTGAGGTGCTGTTGCTGAGGGGCTATTGCTGAGGTGCTATTGCTGAGGTCACAATGATGAGATGCTATTGCTTAGCTGCTATTGATGAGGTGTTATTGCTGATGTGCTATTGCTGAGGTCATAATGCTGAGGTGCTATTGCTGTGGTCACAATGCTATAGTCACAATGCTGAGGTCACAATGCTCAGGTGCTATTGCGGAGGTCACAATGCTGAGGTGCTGTTGCTGAGGTCACAATGCTGAGATCACAATGCTGAGGTGCTATTACTGAGGTGCTATTGCTGAGGTACTCTTGCTGAGCTGCTATTGCTGAGGTCACAATGCTGAGGTGCTATTGCTGAGGTCACAATGCTGAGGTGCTATTGCTGAGGTGCTATTGCTGTGGTCACAATGCTGAGGTGCTATTACTGAGGTCACAATGCTGAGGTGCTATTGCTGAGGTGCTATTGCTGAGGTCACAATGCTGAGGTCACAATGCTGAGCTGCTATTGCTGAGGTCACTTTTCTGAGGTACTATTGCTGAGGTCACAATGCTATGCTCACAATGCTGAGGTCACAATGCTGAGGTCACAATGCTGAGGTGCTATTTCTGAGGTGTTATTGCTGAGGTCACAATGCTCAGGTCACAATGCTGAGGTCACTATGCTGAGGAGCTATTGCTGAGGTCACAATGCTGAGGTCACAATGCTGAGGTCACAATGCTGAGGTGCTATTGCTGAGGTGCTGTTGCTGAGGTGTTATTGCTCAGGTGCTATTGCTGAGGTCACAATGCTGAGGTGCTATTGCTGAGGTCACAATGCTGAGGTCACTATGCTGAAATCACTATGCTGAGGTGCTATTGCTGAGGTCACAATGCTTTGGTCACAATGCTGAGGTCACAATGCTGAGCTGCTATTGCTGAGGTCACAATGCTGAGGTGCAATTGCAGATCTGCAATTGCTGAGGTGCTATTGCAGAGGTCACAATGCTGAGGTGCTATTGCTGAGGTGCTATTGCTGAGGTCACAACGCTAAGGTGCTATTCCTGAGGTGCTTTTGCTGAGGTCACAATGTTGAGGTGCTATTACTGAGGTCACAATGCTGTGGTCACAAAGCTGAGGTCAAAATGCTGAGGTGTTATTGCTGAGGTCACAATGCTCAGGTCAAAATTCTGAGGTCAAAATGCTGAGGTCACAATGCTGAGGTGCTATTGCTGAGGTCAGAATGCTGAGGTGCAATTGCAGATGTGCAATTGCTGAGGTGCTATTGCTGAGGTGCTATTGCTGTGGTCACAATGCTGAGGTGCTATTGCTGAGGTCACAATTCTGAGGTGCTATTGCTGAGCTGCTATTGCTGAGGTCACAATGCTGAGGTCACAATGCGGAGCTGCTATTGCTGAGGTCACTTTTCTGAGGTACTATTGCTGAGGTCAAAATGTTATGCTCATAATGCTGAGGTCACAATGCTGAGGTGCTATTGCTGAGGTCACAATACTGAGGTGCTATTGCAGATGTGCAATTGCTGAGGTGCTATTGCTGAGGTCACAATGCTGAGGTGCTATTGCTGAGGTGCTATTGCTGAGGTCACAATGCTGAGGTGCTATTGCTGAGGTCACAATGCTGTGGTCACATTGCTGAGGTCAAAATGATGAGCTGCTATTGCTGAGGTCACAATGCTGAGGTCACAATGCTAAGGTCACAATGCTGAGGTGCTATTGCTGAGGTGCTATTGCTGAGTTCACACTGCTGAGGTGCTATAGCTTAGGTGCTATTGCTGAGGTCACAATGCTGAGGTGCTATTGCTGAGGTCACAATACTGAGGTGCTATTGCTGAGGTGCTGTTGCTGAGGTCACAATGCTAAGGTGCTATTGCTGAGGTCACAATGCTGAGGTCACAATGCTGAGCTGACTATGCTGAGGTCACTATGCTGAGGTGCTATTGCTGAGGTCACAATGCTGCGGTCGCAATGCTGAGGTGCTATTGCTGATGTCACAATGCTGAGGTCACAATGCTGAGGTCACAATGCTGAGGTGTTATTGCTGAGCTGTTATTGCTGAGGTATTATTGCTGAGCTGCTATTGCTGAGGTCACAATGCTGAGGTGCTATTGCTGAGTTCCCAATGCTGAGGTCACAATGCTGAGGTGCTATTACTGAGGTCACAATGCTGTGGTCACAAAGCTGAGATCAAATTGCAGAGGTGCTATTGCTGAGGTCACAATGCTGAGGTGCTACTGCTGAGGTGTTATTGCTTAGGTCACAATGCTCAGGTCACAATGCTGAGGTCACTATGCTGAGGTGCTAGTGCTGAGGTCACAATGCTGAGGTCACAATGCTGAGGTCACAATGCTGAGGTGCTATTGCTGAGGTGTTATTGCTGAGTTCACAATGCTGAGATACTATTGCTTAGGTGCTATTGCTGAGGTCACAATGCTGAGGTGCTATTGCTGAGGTCACAATACTGAGGTGCTATCTGAGGTGCTATTGCTGAGGTCACAATTCTGAGGTCACAATGCTGAGGTGCTATTACTGAGGTCACAATGATGTGGTCACAAAGCTGAGATCAAAATGCTGAGGTGCTATTGCTGAGGTCACAATGCTGAGGTGCTACTGCTGAGGTGTTATTGCTTAGATCACAATGCTCAGGTCACAATGCTGAGGTCACTATGCTGAGGTGCTATTGCTGAGGTCACAATGCTGAGGTCACAATGCTGAGGTCACAATGCTGAGGTGCTATTTCTGAGGTGTTATTGCTGAGTTAACAATGCTGAGGTACTATTGCTTAGGTGCTATTGCTGAGGTCACAATGCTGAGGTGCTATTGCTGAGGTCACAATACTGAGGTGCTATTGGTGAGGTCACAATGCTGAGGTCACTATGCTGAGGTCACTATGCTTAGGTGCTATTGCTGAGGTCACAATGCTGTGGTGCTATTGCTGAGGTGCTATTGCTGAGGTCACAATGCTGAGGTGCTATTGCTGAGGTGCTATTGCTGAGGTCACAATGCTGAGGTGCTGTTGCTGAGGGGCTATTGCTGAGGTGCTATTGCTGAGGTCACAATGATGAGATGCTATTGCTTAGCTGCTATTGATGAGGTGTTATTGCTGATGTGCTATTGCTGAGGTCATAATGCTGAGGTGCTATTGCTGTGGTCACAATGCTATAGTCACAATGCTGAGGTCACAATGCTCAGGTGCTATTGCGGAGGTCACAATGCTGAGGTGCTGTTGCTGAGGTCACAATGCTGAGATCACAATGCTGAGGTGCTATTACTGAGGTGCTATTGCTGAGGTACTCTTGCTGAGCTGCTATTGCTGAGGTCACAATGCTGAGGTGCTATTGATGAGGTCACAATGCTGAGGTGCTATTGCTGAGGTGCTATTGCTGTGGTCACAATGCTGAGGTGCTATTACTGAGGTCACAATGCTGAGGTGCTATTGCTGAGGTGCTATTGCTGAGGTCACAATGCTGAGGTCACAATGCTGAGCTGCTATTGCTGAGGTCACTTTTCTGAGGTACTATTGCTGAGGTCACAATGCTATGCTCACAATGCTGAGGTCACAATGCTGAGGTCACAATGCTGAGGTGCTATTTCTGAGGTGTTATTGCTGAGTTAACAATGCTGAGGTACTATTGCTTAGGTGCTATTGCTGAGGTCACAATGCTGAGGTGCTATTGCTGAGGTCACAATACTGAGGTGCTATTGGTGAGGTCACAATGCTGAGGTCACTATGCTGAGGTGCTATTGCTGAGGTCACAATGCTGAGGTCACAATGCTGAGGTCACAATGCTGAGGTGCTATTGCTGAGGTGTTATTGCTGAGTTCACAATGCTGAGATACTATTGCTTAGGTGCTATTGCTGAGGTCACAATGCTGAGGTGCTATTGCTGAGGTCACAATACTGAGGTGCTATCTGAGGTGCTATTGCTGAGGTCACAATACTGAGGTCACAATGCTGAGGTGCTATTACTGAGGTCACAATGCTGTGGTTACAAAGCTGAGATCAAAATGCTGAGGTGCTATTGCTGAGGTCACAATGCTGAGGTGCTACTGCTGAGGTGTTATTGCTTAGGTCACAATGCTCAGGTCACAATGCTGAGGTCACTATGCTGAGGTGCTATTGCTGAGGTCACAATGCTGAGGTCACAATGCTGAGGTCACAATGCTAAATTGCTATTGCTGAGGTGTTATTGCTGAGTTCACAATGCTGAGGTACTATTGCTTAGGTGCTATTGCTGAGGTCACAATGCTGAGGTGCTATTGCTGAGGTCACAATACTGAGGTGCTATCTGATGTGATATTTCTGACTTCACAATGCTGAGGTGCTATTGCTGAGGTGCTGTTGCTGAGGTCACAATGCTGAGGTGCTATTGCTGAGGTCACAATGCTGAGCTCACAATGCTGAGGTGCTACTGCTGAGGTCACAATGCTGAGGTGCTACTGCTGAGGTCACAATGCTGAGGTGCTCTTGCTGAGGTGCTATTGCTGAGGTGCTATTGCTGAAGTCACAATGCTGAGGTGCTATTGCTGAGGTCACAATGTTGAGGTCCTATTGCTGAGGTGCTATTGCTGACGTCACAATGCTGACGTGCTATTGCTGAGGTCACAATGCTGAGGTGCTATTGCTGAGGTCACAATGCTGTGGTCAAAATGCTGATGTCACAATGCTGAAGTCACAATGCTGAGGTGTTATTGCTGAGCTGTTATTGCTGAGGTATTATTGCTGAGCTGCTATTGCTGAGGTCACATTTCTGAGGTCACAATGCTGAGGTCACAATGCTGAGCTCACTATGTTGAGGTCACTATGCCGAGGTGCTATTGCTGAGGTCACAATGCTGAGGTCGCAATGCTGAGGTGCTATTGCTGAGGTCACAATGCTGAGGTCACAATGCTGAGGTCACAATGCTGAGGTGCTATTGCTGAGGTGCTGTTGCTGAAGTGTTATTGCTGAGGTGCTATTTCTGACTTCACAATGCTGAGGTGTTATTGCTGAGGTCACAATGCTGAGCTCATGCTGAGGTCACTATGCTGAGGTTCTATTGCTGAGGTCACAATGCTGAGGTCGCAATGCTGAGGTGCTATTGTTGAGGTCACAATGCTGAGGTCACAATGCTGAGGTCACAATGCTGAGGTGCTATTTCTGAGGTGCTGTTCCTGAGGTGTTATTGCTGAGGTGCAATTGCTGAGGTCACAATGCTGAGGTGCTATTGCTGAGGTCAAAATGCTGTGGTCACAATTCTGAGGTCACAATGCTGAGGTGCTATTGCAGAGCTCAGAATGCTGAGGTGCAATTGCAGATGTGCAATTGCTGAGGTGCTACTGCTGAGGTCACAATGCTGAGGTGCTATTGCTGAGGTGCTATTGCTGAGGTCACAACGCTAAGGTGCTATTGCTGAGGTGCTATTGCTGAGGTCACTATGCTGAGGTGCTATTACTGAGGTCACAATGCTGTGGTCACAAAGCTGAGGTCAAAATGCTGATGTGCTATTGCTGAGCTGTTATTGCTGAGGTATTATTGCTGAGCTGCTATTGCTGAGGTCACAATTCTTAGGTCACAATGCTGAGGTCACAATGCTGAGCTCACTATGCTGAGGTCACTATGCTGAGGTCAAAATGCTGATGTCACAATGCTGAGGTCACAATGCTGCGCTATTATTGCTGAGCTGTTATTGCTGAGGTATTATTGCTGAGCTGCTATTACTGAGGTCACAATTCTGAGGTTACAATGCTGAGGTCACAATGCTGAGCTCACTATGCTGAGGTCACTATGCTTAGGTGCTATTGCTGAGGTCAAAATGCTGAGGTCGCAATGCTGAGGTGCTATTGCTGATGTCACAATGCTGAGGTCACAATGCTGAGGTCACAATGCTGAGGTGCTATTGCTGAGGTGCTGTTGCTGAGGTGTTATTGCTGAGGTGCTATTGCTGAGGTCACAATGCTGAGGTGCTATTGCTGAGGTCACAATGCTGAGATGGTATTGCTGAGTTGCTATTGCTGAGGTCACAATGCTGAGGTGCTATTGCTGAGGTCACAATGCTGAGGTGCTATTCCTGAGGTGCTATTGCTGAGGTCACAATGCTGAGCTGCAATTTCAGATGTGCAATTGCTGAGGTGCTATTGCTGAGGTCACAATGCTGAGGTGCTATTTCTGAGGTGCTATTGCTGAGGTCACAACGCTAAGGTGCTATTGCTGAGGTCACAATGCTGAGGTCACAATGCTGAGGTGCTATTACTGAGGTCACAATGCTGTGGTCACATAGCTGAGGTCAAAATGCTGAGGTGCTATTGCTGAGGTCACAATGCTGAGGTGCTATTGCTGAGGTGTTATTGCTGAGGTCACAATGCTCAGGTCACAATGCTGAGGTCACTATGCTGAGGAGCTATTGCTGAGGTCACAATGCTGAGGTCACAATGCTGAGGTCACAATGCTGAGGTGCTATTGCTGAGGTGCTGTTGCTGAGGTGTTATTGCTCAGGTGCTATTGCTGAGGTCACAATGCTGAGGTGCTATTGCTGAGGTCACAATGCTGAGGTCACTATGCTGAAATCACTATGCTGAGGTGCTATTGCTGAGGTCACAATGCTTTGGTCACAATGCTGAGGTCACAATGCTGAGCTGCTATTGCTGAGGTCACAATGCTGAGGTGCAATTGCAGATCTGCAATTGCTGAGGTGCTATTGCAGAGGTCACAATGCTGAGGTGCTATTGCTGAGGTGCTATTGCTGAGGTCACAACGCTAAGGTGCTATTCCTGAGGTGCTATTGCTGAGGTCACAATGCTGTGGTCACAAAGCTGAGGTCAAAATGCTGAGGTGCTATTGCTGAGCTGTTATTGCTGAGGTATTATTGCTGAGCTGCTATTGCTGAGGTCACAATTCTTAGGTCACAATGCTGAGTTCACAATGCTGAGCTCACTATGCTGAGGTCACTATGCTGAGGTCAAAATGCTGATGTCACAATGCTGAGGTCACAATGCTGCGCTATTATTGCTGAGCTGTTATTGCTGAGGTATTATTGCTGAGCTGCTATTACTGAGGTCACAATTCTGAGGTTACAATGCTGAGGTCACAATGCTGAGCTCACTATGCTGAGGTCACTATGCTTAGGTGCTATTGCTGAGGTCAAAATGCTGAGGTCGCAATGCTGAGGTGCTATTGCTGATGTCACAATGCTGAGGTCACAATGCTGAGGTCACAATTCTGAGGTGCTATTGCTGATGTGCTGTTGCTGAGGTGTTATTGCTGAGGTGCTATTGCTGAGGTCACAATGCTGAGGTGCTATTGCTGAGGTCACAGAGCTGAGGTGCTATTGCTGAGGTCACAATGCTGAGGTGCTATTGCTGAGGTGCTATTGCTGAGGTCACAATGCTGAGGTGCAATTGCAGATGTGCAATTGCTGAGGTGCTATTGCTGAGGTCACAATGCTGAGGTGCTATTGCTGAGGTGCTATTGCTGAGGTCACAACGCTAAGGTGCTATTGCTGAGGTTCTATTGCTGAGGTCACAATGCTGAGGTGCTATTACTGTGGTCACAATGCTGTGGTCACAAAGCTGAGGTCAAAATGCTGAGGTGCTATTGCTGAGGTCACAATGCTGAGGTGCTATTGCTGAGGTGTTATTGCTGAGGTCACAATGCTGAGGTCACAATGCTGAGGTGCTATTGCTGAGGTGCTGTTGCTGAGGTGTTATTGCTCAGGTGCTATTGCTGAGGTCACAATGCTGAGGTGCTATTGCTGAGGTCACAATGCTGAGGTCACTATGCTGAAATCACTATGCTGAGGTGCTATTGCTGAGGTCACAATGCTTTGGTCACAATGCTGAGGTCACAATGCTGAGCTGCTATTGCTGAGGTCACAATGCTGAGGTCACAATGCTGAGGTCACAATGCTGAGGTGCTATTGCTGAGGTGCTGTTGCTGAGGTGTTATTGCTCAGGTGCTATTGCTGAGGTCACAATGCTGAGGTGCTATTGCTGAGGTCACAATGCTGAGGTCACTATGCTGAAATCACTATGCTGAGGTGCTATTGCTGAGGTCACAATGCTTTGGTCACAATGCTGAGGTCACAATGCTGAGCTGCTATTGCTGAGGTCACAATGCTGAGGTGCAATTGCAGATCTGCAATTGCTGAGGTGCTATTGCTGAGGTCACAACGCTAAGGTGCTATTCCTGAGGTGCTTTTGCTGAGGTCACAATGCTGAGGTGCTATTACTGAGGTCACAATGCTGTGGTCACAAAGCTGAGGTCAAAATGCTGAGGTGCTATTGCTGAGGTCACAATGCTGAGGTGCTATTGCTGAGGTGTTATTGCTGAGGTCACAATGCTCAGGTCAAAATGCTGAGGTCAAAATGCTGAGGTCACAATGCTGAGGTGCTATTGCTGAGGTCAGAATGCTGAGGTGCAATTGCAGATGTGCAATTGCTGAGGTGCTATTGCTGAGGTGCTATTGCTGTGGTCACAATGCTGAGGTGCTATTGCTGAGGTCACAATTCTGAGGTGCTATTGCTGAGCTGCTATTGCTGAGGTCACAATGCTGAGGTCACAATGCGGAGCTGCTATTGCTGAGGTCACTTTTCTGAGGTACTATTGCTGAGGTCAAAATGCTATGCTCATAATGCTGAGGTCACAATGCTGAGGTGCTATTGCTGAGGTCACAATACTGAGGTGCTATTGCAGATGTGCAATTGCTGAGGTGCTATTGCTGAGGTCACAATGCTGAGGTGCTATTGCTGAGGTGCTATAGCTGAGGTCACAATGCTGAGGTGCTATTACTGAGGTCACAATGCTGTGGTCACATTGCTGAGGTCAAAATGCTGAGCTGCTATTGCTGCGGTCACAATGCTGAGGTCACAATGCTAAGGTCACAATGCTGAGGTGCTATTGCTGAGGTGCTATTGCTGAGTTCACAATGCTGAGGTGCTATAGCTTAGGTGCTATTGCTGAGGTCACAATGCTGAGGTGCTATTGCTGAGGTCACAATACTGAGGTGCTATTGCTGAGGTGGTGTTGCTGAGGTCACAATGCTAAGGTGCTATTGCTGAGGTCACAATGCTGAGGTCACAATGCTGAGCTGACTATGCTGAGGTCACTATGCTGAGGTGCTATTGCTGAGGTCACAATGCTGCGGTCGCAATGCTGAGGTGCTATTGCTGATGTCACAATGCTGAGGTCACAATGCTGAGGTCACAATGCTGAGGTGCTATTGCTGAGGTGCTGTTGCTGAGGTGTTATTGCTGAGGTGCTATTGCTGAGGTCACAATGCTGAGGTCACTATGCTGAGGTCACTATGCTGAGGTCACAATGCTGAGGTGCTATTGCTGAGGTCAGAATGCTGAGGTGCAATTGCAGATGTGCAATTGCTGAGGTGCTATTGCTGAGGTCACAATGCTGAGGTGCTATTGCTGAGGTGCTATTGCAGAGGTCACAATGCTGAGGTGCTATTGCTGAGGGGCTATTGCTGAGGTGCTATTGCTGAGGTCACAATGCTGAGATGCTATTGCTGAGCTGCTATTGATGAGGTGTTATTGCTGAGGTGCTATTGCTGAGGTCATAATGCTGAGGTGCTATTGCTGAGGTCACAATGCTATGGTCACAATGCTGAGGTCACAATGCTCAAGTGCTATTGCTGAGGTCACAATGCTGAGGTGCTGTTGCTGAGGTCACAATGCTGAGATCACAATGCTTAGGTGCTACTACGGAGGTGCTATTGCTGAGGTACTCTTGCTGAGCTGCTATTGCTGAGGTCACAATGCTGAGGTGCTATTGCTGAGGTCACAATGCTGAGGTGCTATTCCTGAGGTGCTATTGCTGTGGTCACAATGCTGAAGTGCTATTGCTGAGGTCACAATGCTGAGGTGCTATTGCTGAGGTGCTATTGCTGAGGTCACAATGCTGAGATGCTATTGCTGAGCTGCTATTGATGAGGTGTTATTGCTGATGTGCTATTGCTGAGGTCATAATGCTGAGGTGCTATTGCTGAGGTCACAATGCTATGGTCACAATGCTGAGGTCACAATGCTCAGGTGCTATTGCTGAGTTCACAATGCTGAGCTGCTCTTGCTGAGGTCACAATGCTGAGATCACAATGCTGAGGTGCTATTACTGAGGTGCTATTGCTGAGGTACTCTTGCTGAGCTGCTATTGCTGAGGTCACAATGCTGAGGTGCTATTGCTGAGGTCACAATGCTGAGGTGCTATTGCTGAGGTACTATTGCTGTGGTCACAATGCTGAGGTGCTATTGCTGAGGTCACAATGCTGAGGTCACAATGCGGAGCTGCTATTGCTGAGGTCACTTTTCTGAGGTACTATTGCTGAGGTCAAAATGCTATGCTCATAATGCTGAGGTCACAATGCTGAGGTGCTATTGCTGAGGTCACAATGCTGAGGTGCTATTGCAGATGTGCAATTGCTGAGGTGCTATTGCTGAGGTCACAATGCTGAGGTGCTATTGCTGAGGTGCTATAGCTGAGGTCACAATGCTGAGGTGCTATTACTGAGGTCACAATGCTGTGGTCACATTGCTGAGGTCAAAATGCTGAGGTGCTATTGCTAAGGTCACAATGCTGAGGTGCTATTGCTGAGGTGTTATTGCTTAGGTCACAATGCTGAGGTCACAATGCTGAGGTCACTATGCTGAGGTGCTATTGCTGAGGTCACAATGATGAGGTCACAATGCTGAGGTCACAATGCTTATGTCAAAATGCTGAGCTGCTATTGCTTAGGTCGCAATGCTGAGGTCACAAAGCTGAGGTGCTATTGCTGAGGTCACAATGCTGAGGTCACACTGCTGAGGTCACAATGCTGAGGTGCTATTTCTGAGGTTCTTTTCCTGCAGTGCTATTCCTTAGGTCACAATGCTGAGGTCATAATGCTGAGGTGCTATTGCTGAGGTCACAATGCTGAGGTGCTATTGCTGAGGTCACAATGCTGAGGTCACAATGCTGAGGTCACACTGCTGAGGTGGTATTGCTGAGGTCACAATGCTGAGGTGGTATTACTGAGGTCACAATGCTGAGGTGGTATTACTGAGCTGCTATTGCTGAGGTATTATTGCTGAGCTGCTATTGCTGAGGTCACAATTCTGAGGTCACAATGCTGAGGTCACAATGCTGAGCTAACTATGCTGAGGTCACTATGCTGAGGTGCTATTGCTGAGGTCACAATGCTGAGGTCGCAATGCTGAGGTGCTATTGCTTAGGTCACAATGCTGTGGTCACAATGCTCAGGTCACAATGCTGAGGTGCTATTGCTGAGGTCAGAATGCTGAGGTGCAATTGCAGATGTGCAATTGCTGAGGTGCTATTGCTGAGGTCACAATGCTGAGGTGCTATTGCTGAGGTGCTATTCCTGAGGTCAAAATGCTGAGGTGCTATTGCTGAGGGGCTATTGCTGAGGTGCTATTGCTGAGGTCACAATGCTGAGATGCTATTGCTGAGCTGCTATTGCTGAGGTGTTATTGCTGAGGTGCTATTGCTGAGGTCACAATGCTGAGGTGCTATTGCTGAGGTGCTATTGCTGACGTCACAATGCTGACGTGCTATTGCTGAGGTCACAATGCTGAGGTGCTATTGCTGAGGTCACAATGCTGTGGTCAAAATGCTGATGTCACAATGCTGAGGTCACAATGCTGAGGTGTTATTGCTGAGCTGTTATTGCTGAGGTATTATTGCTGAGCTGCTATTGCTGAGGTCACAATGCTGAGGTGCTATTGCTGAGTTCCCAATGCTGAGGTCACAATGCTGAGGTGCTATTACTGAGGTCACAATGCTGTGGTCACAAAGCTGAGATCAAATTGCAGAGGTGCTATTGCTGAGGTCACAATGCTGAGGTGCTACTGCTGAGGTGTTATGGCTTAGGTCACAATGCTCAGGTCACAATGCTGAGGTCACTATGCTGAGGTGCTATTGCTGAGGTCACAATGCTGAGGTCACAATGCTGAGGTCACAATGCTGAGGTGCTATTTCTGAGGTGCTGTTGCTGAGGTGTTATTGCTGAGGTGCAATTGCTGAGGTCACAATGCTGAGGTGCTATTGCTGAGGTCAAAATGATGTGGTCACAATTCTGAGGTCACAATGCTGAGGTGCTATTGCTGAGGTCACAATGCTGAGGTGCAATTGCAGATGTGCAATTGCTGACGTGCTACTGCTGAGGTCACAATGCTGAGGTGCTATTGCTGAGGTGCTATTGCTGAGGTCACAATGCTAAGGTGCTATTGCTGAGGTGCTATTGCTGAGGTCACAATGCTGAGGTGCTATTCCTGAGGTCACAATGCTGTGGTCACAAAGCTGAGGTCAAAATGCTGAGGTGTTATTGCTGAGCTGTTATTGCTGAGGTATTATTGCTGAGCTGCTATTGCTGAGTTCACAATTCTTAGGTCACAATGCTGAGGTCACAATGCTGAGGTCACTATGCTGAGGTCACTATGCTGAGGTCAAAATGCTGATGTCACAATGCTGAGGTCACAATGCTGCGGTGTTATTGCTGAGCTGTTATTGCTGAGGTATTATTGCTGAGCTGCTATTACTGAGGTCACAATTCTGAGGTTACAATGCTGAGGTCACAATGCTGAGCTCACTATGCTGAGGTCACTATGCTTAGGTGCTATTGCTGAGGTCACAATGCTGAGGTGCTATTGCTGAGGTGCTATTGCTGAGGTCACAATGCTGAGGTGCTGTTGCTGAGGGGCTATTGCTGAGGTGCTATTGCTGAGGTCACAATGCTGAGATGCTATTGCTGAGCTGCTATTGATGAGGTGTTATTGCTGATGTGCTATTGCTGAGGTCATAATGCTGAGGTGCTATTGCTGAGGTCACAATGCTATGGTCACAATGCTGAGGTCACAATGCTCAGGTGCTATTGCTGAGGTCACAATGCTGAGGTGCTGTTGCTGAGGTCACAATGCTGAGATCACAATGCTGAGGTGCTATTACTGAGGTGCTATTGCTGAGGTATTCTTGCTGAGCTGCTATTGCTGAGGTCACAATGCTGAGGTGTTATTGCTGAGGTCACAATGCTGAGGTGCTATTGCTGAGGTGCTATTGCTGTGGTCACAATGCTGAGGTGCTATTACTGAGGTCACAATGCTGAGGTGCTATTGCTGAGGTGCTATTGCTGAGGTCACAATGCTGAGGTCACAATGCTGAGCTGCTATTGCTGAGGTCACTTTTCTGAGGTACTATTGCTGAGGTCACAATGCTATGCTCACAATGCTGAGGTCACAATGCTGAGGTGCTATTGCAGAGGTCACAATGCTGAGGTGCTATTGCAGATGTGCAATTGCTGAGGTGCTATTGCAGAGGTCACAATGCTGAGGTGCTATTGCTGAGGTGCTATTGCTGAGGTCACAATGCTATGCTCACAATGCTGAGGTCACAATGCTGAGGTGCTATTGCAGAGGTCACAATGCTGAGGTGCTATTGCAGATGTGCAATTGCTGAGGTGCTATTGCAGAGGTCACAATGCTGAGGTGCTATTGCTGAGGTGCTATTGCTGAGGTCACAATGCTATGCTCACAATGCTGAGGTCACAATGCTGAGGTGCTATTGCAGAGGTCACAATGCTGAGGTGCTATTGCAGATGTGCAATTGCTGAGGTGCTATTGCAGAGGTCACAATGCTGAGGTGCTATTGCTGAGGTGCTATTGCTGAGGTCACAATGCTGAGGTGCTATTTCTGAGTTCACAATGCTGAGGTGCTATTGCTGAGGTGCTGTTGCTGAGGTCACAATGCTGAGGTGCTATTGGTGAGGTCACAATGCTGAGGTCACAATGCTGAGGTGCTACTGCTGAGGTCACAATGCTGAGGTGCTCTTGCTGAGGTGCTATTGCTGTGGTGCTATTGCTGAGGTCACAATGCTGAGGTGCTATTGCTGAGGTGCTATTCCTGAAGTCACAATGCTGACGTGCTATTGCTGAGGTCACAATGCTGAGGTGCTATTGCTGAGGTCACAATGCTGTGGTCAAAATGCTGATGTCACAATGCTGAGGTCACAATGCTGAGGTGTTATTGCTGAGCTGTTATTGCTGAGGTATTATTGCTGAGCTGCTATTGCTGAGGTCACAATGCTGAGGTGCTATTGCTGAGTTCCCAATGCTGAGGTCACAATGCTGAGGTGCTATTACTGAGGTCACAATGCTGTGGTCACAAAGCTGAGATCAAATTGCAGAGGTGCTATTGCTGAGGTCACAATGCTGAGGTGCTACTGCTGAGGTGTTATTGCTTAGGTCACAATGCTCAGGTCACAATGCTGAGGTCACTATGCTGAGGTGCTATTGCTGAGGTCACAATGCTGAGGTCACAATGCTGAGGTCACAATGCTGAGGTGCTATTGCTGAGGTGTTATTGCTGAGTTCACAATGCTGAGATACTATTGCTTAGGTGCTATTGCTGAGGTCACAATGCTGAGGTGCTATTGCTGAGGTCACAATACTGAGGTGCTATCTGAGGTGCTATTGCTGAGGTCACAATGCTGAGGTCACAATGCTGAGGTGCTATTACTGAGGTCACAATGATGTGGTCACAAAGCTGAGATCAAAATGCTGAGGTGCTATTGCTGAGGTCACCATGCTGAGGTGCTACTGCTGAGGTGTTATTGCTTAGATCACAATGCTCAGGTCACAATGCTGAGGTCACTATGCTGAGGTGCTATTGCTGAGGTCACAATGCTGAGGTCACAATGCTGAGGTCACAATGCTGAGGTGCTATTTCTGACGTGTTATTGCTGAGTTAACAATGCTGAGGTACTATTGCTTAGGTGCTATTGCTGAGGTCACAATGCTGAGGTGCTATTGCTGAGGTCACAATACTGAGGTGCTATTGGTGAGGTCACAATGCTGAGGTCACTATGCTGAGGTCACTATGCTTAGGTGCTATTGCTGAGGTCACAATGCTGTGGTGCTATTGCTGAGGTGCTATTGCTGAGGTCACAATGCTGAGGTGCTGTTGCTGAGGGGCTATTGCTGAGGTGCTATTGCTGAGGTCACAATGCTGAGATGCTATTGCTTAGCTGCTATTGATGAGGTGTTATTGCTGATGTGCTATTGCTGAGGTCATAATGCTGAGGTGCTATTGCTGAGGTCACAATGCTATGGTCACAATGCTGAGGTCACAATGCTCAGGTGCTATTGCGGAGGTCACAATGCTGAGGTGCTGTTGCTGAGGTCACAATGCTGAGATCACAATGCTGAGGTGCTATTACTGAGGTGCTATTGCTGAGGTACTCTTGCTGAGCTGCTATTGCTGAGGTCACAATGCTGAGGTGCTATTGCTGAGGTCACAATGCTGAGGTGCTATTGCTGAGGTGCTATTGCTGTGGTCACAATGCTGAGGTGCTATTACTGAGGTCACAATGCTGAGGTGCTATTGCTGAGGTGCTATTGCTGAGGTCACAATGCTGAGGTCACAATGCTGAGCTGCTATTGCTGAGGTCACTTTTCTGAGGTACTATTGCTGAGGTCACAATGCTATGCTCACAATGCTGAGGTCACAATGCTGAGGTGCTATTGCAGAGGTCACAATGCTGAGGTGCTATTGCAGATGTGCAATTGCTGAGGTGCTATTGCAGAGGTCACAATGCTGAGGGGCTATTGCTGAGGTGCTATTGCTGAGGTCACAATGCTGAGATGCTATTGCTGAGCTGCTATTGATGAGGTGTTATTGCTGATGTGCTATTGCTGAGGTCATAATGCTGAGGTGCTATTGCTGAGGTCACAATGCTATGGTCACAATGCTGTGGTCACAATGCTCAGGTGCTATTGCTGAGGTCACAATGCTGAGGTGCTATTGCTGAGGTCACAATGCTGAGGTGCTATTGCTTAGGTGCTATTGCTGTGGTCACAATGCTGAGGTGCTATTTCTGAGTTCACAATGCTGAGGTGCTATTGCTGAGGTGCTGTTGCTGAGGTCACAATGCTGAGGTGCTATTGGTGAGGTCACAATGCTGAGGTCACAATGCTGAGGTGCTACTGCTGAGGTCACAATGCTGTGGTCAAAATGCTGATGTCACAATGCTGAGGTCACAATGCTGAGGTGTTATTGCTGAGCTGTTATTGCTGAGGTATTATTGCTGAGCTGCTATTGCTGAGGTCACAATGCTGAGGTGCTATTGCTGAGTTCACAATGCTGAGGTCACAATGCTGAGGTGCTATTACTGAGGTCACAATGCTGTGGTCACAAAGCTGAGATCAAATTGCAGAGGTGCTATTGCTGAGGTCACAATGCTGAGGTGCTACTGCTGAGGTGTTATTGCTTAGGTCACAATGCTCAGGTCACAATGCTGAGGTCACTATGCTGAGGTGCTATTGCTGAGGTCACAATACTGAGGTCACAATGCTGAGGTCACAATGCTGAGGTGCTATTGCTGAGGTGTTATTGCTGAGTTCACAATGCTGAGATACTATTGCTTAGGTGCTATTGCTGAGGTCACAATGCTGAGGTGCTATTGCTGAGGTCACAATACTGAGGTGCTATCTGAGGTGCTATTGCTGAGGTCACAATGCTGAGGTCACAATGCTGAGGTGCTATTACTGAGGTCACAATGCTGTGGTCACAAAGCTGAGATCAAAATGCTGAGGTGCTATTGCTGAGGTCACAATGCTGAGGTGCTACTGCTGAGGTGTTATTGCTTAGGTCACAATGCTCAGGTCACAATGCTGAGGTCACTATGCTGAGGTGCTATTGCTGAGGTCACAATGCTGAGGTCACAATGCTAAATTGCTATTGCTGAGGTGTTATTGCTGAGTTCACAATGCTGAGGTACTATTGCTTAGGTGCTATTGCTGAGGTCACAATGCTGAGGTGCTATTGCTGAGGTCACAATACTGAGGTGCTATCTGATGTGATATTTCTGACTTCACAATGCTGAGGTGCTATTGCTGAGGTGCTGTTGCTGAGGTCACAATGCTGAGGTGCTATTGCTGAGGTCACAATGCTGAGCTCACAATGCTGAGGTTCTACTGCTGAGGTCACAATGCTGAGGTGCTACTGCTGAGGTCACAATGCTGAGGTGCTCTTGCTGAGGTGCTATTGCTGAGGTGCTATTGCTGAAGTCACAATGCTGAGGTGCTATTGCTGAGGTCACAATGTTGAGGTGCTATTGCTGAGGTGCTATTGCTGACGTCACAATGCTGACGTGCTATTGCTGAGGTCACAATGCTGACGTGCTATTGCTGAGGTCACAATGCTGAGCTGCTATTGCTGAGGTCACAATGCTGAGGTGCAATTGCAGATCTGCAATTGCTGAGGTGCTATTGCAGAGGTCACAATGCTGAGGTGCTATTGCTGAGGTGCTATTGCTGAGGTCACAACGCTAAGGTGCTATTCCTGAGGTGCTTTTGCTGAGGTCACAATGCTGAGGTGCTATTACTGACGTCACAATGCTGTGGTCACAAAGCTGAGGTCAAAATGCTGAGGTGCTATTGCTGAGGTCACAATGCTGAGGTGCTATTGCTGAGGTGTTATTGCTGAGGTCACAATGCTCAGGTCAAAATGCTGAGGTCAAAATGCTGAGGTCACAATGCTGAGGTGCTATTGCTGAGGTCAGAATGCTGAGGTGCAATTGCAGATGTGCAATTGCTGAGGTACTATTGCTGAGGTGCTATTGCTGTGGTCACAATGCTGAGGTGCTATTGCTGAGGTCACAATTCTGAGGTGCTATTGCTGAGCTGCTATTGCTGAGGTCACAATGCTGAGGTCACAATGCGGAGCTGCTATTACTGAGGTCACTTTTCTGAGGTACTATTGCTGAGGTCAAAATGCTATGCTCATAATGCTGAGGTCACAATGCTGAGGTGCTATTGCTGAGGTCACAATACTGAGGTGCTATTGCAGATGTGCAATTGCTGAGGTGCTATTGCTGAGGTCACAATGCTGAGGTGCTATTGCTGAGGTGCTATTGCTGAGGTCACAATGCTGAGGTGCTATTGCTGAGGTGCTATAGCTGAGGTCACAATGCTGAGGTGCTATTACTGAGGTCACAATGCTGTGGTCACATTGCTGAGGTCAAAATGCTGAGCTGCTATTGCTGAGGTCACAATGCTGAGGTCACAATGCTAAGGTCACAATGCTGAGGTGCTATTGCTGAGGTGCTATTGCTGAGTTCACAATGCTGAGGTGCTATAGCTTAGGTGCTATTGCTGAGGTCAGAATGCTGAGGTGCTATTGCTGAGGTCACAATACTGAGGTGCTATTGCTGAGGTGCTGTTGCTGAGGTCACAATGCTAAGGTGCTATTGCTGAGGTCACAATGCTGAGGTCACAATGCTGAGCTGACTATGCTGAGGTCACTATGCTGAGGTGCTATTGCTGAGGTCACAATGCTGCGGTCGCAATGCTGAGGTGCTATTGCTGATGTCACAATGCTGAGGTCACAATGCTGAGGTCACAATGCTGAGGTGCTATTGCTGAGGTGCTATAGCTGAGGTCACAATGCTGAGGTGCTATTACTGAGGTCACAATGCTGTGGTCACATTGCTGAGGTCAAAATGCTGAGCTGCTATTGCTGAGGTCACAATGCTGAGGTCACAATGCTAAGGTCACAATGCTGAGGTGCTATTGCTGAGGTGCTATTGCTGAGTTCACAATGCTGAGGTGCTATAGCTTAGGTGCTATTGCTGAGGTCAGAATGCTGAGGTGCTATTGCTGAGGTCACAATACTGAGGTGCTATTGCTGAGGTGCTGTTGCTGAGGTCACAATGCTAAGGTGCTATTGCTGAGGTCACAATGCTGAGGTCACAATGCTGAGCTGACTATGCTGAGGTCACTATGCTGAGGTGCTATTGCTGAGGTCACAATGCTGCGGTCGCAATGCTGAGGTGCTATTGCTGATGTCACAATGCTGAGGTCACAATGCTGAGGTCACAATGCTGAGGTGCTATTGCTGAGGTGCTGTTGCTGAGGTGTTATTGCTGAGGTGCTATTGCTGAGGTCACAATGCTGAGGTCACTATGCTGAGGTCACTATGCTGAGGTGCTATTGCTGAGGTCACAATGCTGTGGTCACAATGCTGAGGTCACAATGCTGAGGTGCTATTGCTGAGGTCAGAATGCTGAGGTGCAATTGCAGATGTGCAATTGCTGAGGTGCTATTGCTGAGGTCACAATGCTGAGGTGCTATTGCTGAGGTGCTATTGCAGAGGTCACAATGCTGAGGTGCTATTGCTGAGGGGCTATTGCTGAGGTGCTATTGCTGAGGTCACAATGCTGAGATGCTATTGCTGAGCTGCTATTGATGAGGTGTTATTGCTGAGGTGCTATTGCTGAGGTCATAATGCTGAGGTGCTATTGCTGAGGTCACAATGCTATGGTCACAATGCTGAGGTCACAATGCTCAAGTGCTATTGCTGAGGTCACAATGCTGAGGTGCTGTTGCTGAGGTCACAATGCTGAGATCACAATGCTGAGGTGCTACTACGGAGGTGCTATTGCTGAGGTACTCTTGCTGAGCTGCTATTGCTGAGGTCACAATGCTGAGGTGCTATTGCTGAGGTCACAATGCTGAGGTGCTATTCCTGAGGTGCTATTGCTGTGGTCACAATGCTGAAGTGCTATTGCTGAGGTCACAATGCTGAGGTGCTATTGCTGAGGTGCTATTGCTGACGTCAAAATGCTGAGGTGCTATTGCTGAGGTGCTATTGCTGAGGTCACAATGCTGAGATGCTATTGCTGAGCTGCTATTGATGAGGTGTTATTGCTGATGTGCTATTGCTGAGGTCATAATGCTGAGGTGCTATTGCTGAGGTCACAATGCTATGGTCACAATGCTGAGGTCACAATGCTCAGGTGCTATTGCTGAGGTCACAATGCTGAGGTGCTGTTGCTGAGGTCACAATGCTGAGATCACAATGCTGAGGTGCTATTACTGAGGTGCTATTGCTGAGGTATTCTTGCTGAGCTGCTATTGCTGAGGTCACAATGCTGAGGTGTTATTGCTGAGGTCACAATGCTGAGGTGCTATTGCTGAGGTGCTATTGCTGTGGTCACAATGCTGAGGTGCTATTACTGAGGTCACAATGCTGAGGTGCTATTGCTGAGGTGCTATTGCTGAGGTCACAATGCTGAGGTCACAATGCTGAGCTGCTATTGCTGAGGTCACTTTTCTGAGGTACTATTGCTGAGGTCACAATGCTATGCTCACAATGCTGAGGTCACAATGCTGAGGTGCTATTGCAGAGGTCACAATGCTGAGGTGCTATTGCAGATGTGCAATTGCTGAGGTGCTATTGCAGAGGTCACAATGCTGAGGTGCTATTGCTGAGGTGCTATTGCTGAGGTCACAATGCTATGCTCACAATGCTGAGGTCATAATGCTGAGGTGCTATTGCAGAGGTCACAATGCTGAGGTGCTATTGCAGATGTGCAATTGCTGAGGTGCTATTGCAGAGGTCACAATGCTGAGGTGCTATTGCTGAGGTGCTATTGCTGAGGTCACAATGCTATGCTCACAATGCTGAGGTCAAAATGCTGAGGTGCTATTGCAGAGGTCACAATGCTGAGGTGCTATTGCAGATGTGCAATTGCTGAGGTGCTATTGCAGAGGTCACAATGCTGAGGTGCTATTGCTGAGGTGCTATTGCTGAGGTCACAATGCTGAGGTGCTATTTCTGAGTTCACAATGCTGAGGTGCTATTGCTGAGGTGCTGTTGCTGAGGTCACAATGCTGAGGTGCTATTGGTGAGGTCACAATGCTGAGGTCACAATGCTGAGGTGCTACTGCTGAGGTCACAATGCTGAGGTGCTCTTACTGAGGTGCTATTGCTGTGGTGCTATTGCTGAGGTCACAATGCTGAGGTGCTATTGCTGAGGTGCTATTCCTGAAGTCACAATGCTGACGTGCTATTGCTGAGGTCACAATGCTGAGGTGCTATTGCTGAGGTCACAATGCTGTGGTCAAAATGCTGATGTCACAATGCTGAGGTCACAATGCTGAGGTGTTATTGCTGAGCTGTTATTGCTGAGGTATTATTGCTGAGCTGCTATTGCTGAGGTCACAATGCTGAGGTGCTCTTGCTGAGTTCCCAATGCTGAGGTCACAATGCTGAGGTGCTATTACTGAGGTCACAATGCTGTGGTCACAAAGCTGAGATCAAATTGCAGAGGTGCTATTGCTGAGGTCACAATGCTGAGGTGCTACTGCTGAGGTGTTATTGCTTAGGTCACAATGCTCAGGTCACAATGCTGAGGTCACTATGCTGAGGTGCTATTGCTGAGGTCACAATGCTGAGGTCACAATGCTGAGGTCACAATGCTGAGGTGCTATTTCTGAGGTGCTGTTGCTGAGGTGTTATTGCTGAGGTGCAATTGCTGAGGTCACAATGCTGAGGTGCTATTGCTGAGGTCAAAATGATGTGGTCACAATTCTGAGGTCACAATGCTGAGGTGCTATTGCTGAGCTCAGAATGCTGAGGTGCAATTGCTGACGTGCTATTGCTGAGGTCACAATGCTGAGGTGCTATTGCTGAGGTGCTATTGCTGAGGTCACAATGCTAAGGTGCTATTGCTGAGGTGCTATTGCTGAGGTCACAATGCTGAGGTGCTATTACTGAGGTCACAATGCTGTGGTCACAAATCTGAGGTCAAAATGCTGAGGTGTTATTGCTGAGCTGTTATTGCTGAGGTATTATTGCTGAGCTGCTATTGCTGAGGTCACAATTCTTAGGTCACAATGCTGAGGTCACAATGCTGAGCTCACTATGCTGAGGTCACTATGCTGAGGTCAAAATGCTGATGTCACAATGCTGAGGTCACAATGCTGCGGTGTTATTGCTGAGCTGTTATTGCTGAGGTATTATTGCTGAGCTGCTATTACTGAGGTCACAATTCTGAGGTTACAATGCTGAGGTCACAATGCTGAGCTCACTATGCTGAGGTCACTATGCTTAGGTGCTATTGCTGAGGTCACAATGCTGAGGTGCTATTGCTGAGGTGATATTGCTGAGGTCACAATGCTGAGGTGCTGTTGCTGAGGGGCTATTGCTGAGGTCACAATGCTGAGATGCTATTGCTGAGCTGCTATTGATGAGGTGTTATTGCTGATGTGCTATTGCTGAGGTCATAATGCTGAGGTGCTATTGCTGAGGTCACAATGCTATGGTCACAATGCTGAGGTCACAATGCTCAGGTGCTATTGCTGAGGTCACAATGCTGAGGTGCTGTTGCTGAGGTCACAATGCTGAGATCACAATGCTGAGGTGCTATTACTGAGGTGCTATTGCTGAGGTATTCTTGCTGAGCTGCTATTGCTGAGGTCACAATGCTGAGGTGTTATTGCTGAGGTCACAATGCTGAGGTGCTATTGCTGAGGTGCTATTGCTGTGGTCACAATGCTGAGGTGCTATTACTGAGGTCACAATGCTGAGGTGCTATTGCTGAGGTGCTATTGCTGAGGTCACAATGCTGAGGTCACAATGCTGAGCTGCTATTGCTGAGGTCACTTTTCTGAGGTACTATTGCTGAGGTCACAATGCTATGCTCACAATGCTGAGGTCACAATGCTGAGGTGCTATTGCAGAGGTCACAATGCTGAGGTGCTATTGCAGATGTGCAATTGCTGAGGTGCTATTGCTGAGGTCACAATGCTGAGGTGCTATTGCTGAGGTGCTATTGCTGAGGTCACAATGCTATGCTCACAATGCTGAGGTCACAATGCTGAGGTGCTATTGCAGAGGTCACAATGCTGAGGTGCTATTGCAGATGTGCAATTGATGAGGTGCTATTGCAGAGGTCTCAATGCTGAGGTGCTATTGCTGAGGTGCTATTGCTGAGGTCACAATGCTATGCTCACAATGCTGAGGTCACAATGCTGAGGTGCTATTGCAGAGGTCACAATGCTGAGGTGCTATTGCAGATGTGCAATTGCTGAGGTGCTATTGCAGAGGTCACAATGCTGAGGTGCTATTGCTGAGTTGCTATTGCTGAGGTCACAATGCTGAGGTGCTATTTCTGAGTTCACAATGCTGAGGTGCTATTGCTGAGGTGCTGTTGCTGAGGTCACAATGCTGAGGTGCTATTGGTGAGGTCACAATGCTGAGGTCACAATGCTGAGGTGCTACTGCTGAGGTCACAATGCTGAGGTGCTCTTGCTGAGGTGCTATTGCTGTGGTGCTATTGCTGAGGTCACAATGCTGAGGTGCTATTTCTGAGTTCACAATGCTGAGGTGCTATTGCTGAGGTGCTGTTGCTGAGGTCACAATGCTGAGGTGCTATTGGTGAGGTCACAATGCTGAGGTCACAATGCTGAGGTGCTACTGCTGAGGTCACAGTGCTGAGGTGCTCTTGCTGAGGTGCTATTGCTGTGGTGCTATTGCTGAGGTCACAATGCTGAGGTGCTATTGCTGAGGTGCTATTCCTGAAGTCACAATGCTGACGTGCTATTGCTGAGGTCACAATGCTGAGGTGCTATTGCTGAGGTCACAATGCTGTGGTCAAAATGCTGATGTCACAATGCTGAGGTCACAATGCTGAGGTGTTATTGCTGAGCTGTTATTGCTGAGGTATTATTGCTGAGCTGCTATTGCTGAGGTCACAATGCTGAGGTGCTATTGCTGAGTTCCCAATGCTGAGGTCACAATGCTGAGGTGCTATTACTGAGGTCACAATGCTGTGGTCACAAAGCTGAGATCAAATTGCAGAGGTGCTATTGCTGAGGTCACAATGCTGAGGTGCTACTGCTGAGGTGTTATTGCTTAGGTCACAATGCTCAGGTCACAATGCTGAGGTCACTATGCTGAGGTGCTATTGCTGAGGTCACAATGCTGAGGTCACAATGCTGAGGTCACAATGCTGAGGTGCTATTTCTGAGGTGCTGTTGCTGAGGTGTTATTGCTGAGGTGCAATTGCTGAGGTCACAATGCTGAGGTGCTATTGCTGAGGTCAAAATGATGTGGTCACAATTCTGAGGTCACAATGCTGAGGTGCTATTGCTGAGCTCAGAATGCTGAGGTGCAATTGCTGACGTGCTATTGCTGAGGTCACAATGCTGAGGTGCTATTGCTGAGGTGCTATTGCTGAGGTCACAATGCTAAGGTGCTATTGCTGAGGTGCTATTGCTGAGGTCACAATGCTGAGGTGCTATTACTGAGGTCACAATGCTGTGGTCACAAAGCTGAGGTCACAATGCTGAGGTGTTATTGCTGAGCTGTTATTGCTGAGGTATTATTGCTGAGCTGCTATTGCTGAGGTCACAATTCTTAGGTCACAATGCTGAGGTCACAATGCTGAGCTCACTATGCTGAGGTCACTATGCTGAGGTCAAAATGCTGATGTCACAATGCTGAGGTCACAATGCTGCGGTGTTATTGCTGAGCTGTTATTGCTGAGGTATTATTGCTGAGCTGCTATTACTGAGGTCACAATTCTGAGGTTACAATGCTGAGGTCACAATGCTGAGCTCACTATGCTGAGGTCACTATGCTTAGGTGCTATTGCTGAGGTCACAATGCTGAGGTGCTATTGCTGAGGTGATATTGCTGAGGTCACAATGCTGAGGTGCTGTTGCTGAGGGGCTATTGCTGAGGTCACAATGCTGAGATGCTATTGCTGAGCTGCTATTGATGAGGTGTTATTGCTGATGTGCTATTGCTGAGGTCATAATGCTGAGGTGCTATTGCTGAGGTCACAATGCTATGGTCACAATGCTGAGGTCACAATGCTCAGGTGCTATTGCTGAGGTCACAATGCTGAGGTGCTGTTGCTGAGGTCACAATGCTGAGATCACAATGCTGAGGTGCTATTACTGAGGTGCTATTGCTGAGGTATTCTTGCTGAGCTGCTATTGCTGAGGTCACAATGCTGAGGTGTTATTGCTGAGGTCACAATGCTGAGGTGCTATTGCTGAGGTGCTATTGCTGTGGTCACAATGCTGAGGTGCTATTACTGAGGTCACAATGCTGAGGTGCTATTGCTGAGGTGCTCTTGCTGAGGTCACAATGCTGAGGTCACAATGCTGAGCTGCTATTGCTGAGGTCACTTTTCTGAGGTACTATTGCTGAGGTCACAATGCTATGCTCACAATGCTGAGGTCACAATGCTGAGGTGCTATTGCAGAGGTCACAATGCTGAGGTGCTATTGCAGATGTGCAATTGCTGAGGTGCTATTGCAGAGGTCACAATGCTGAGGTGCTATTGCTGAGGTGCTATTGCTGAGGTCACAATGCTATGCTCACAATGCTGAGGTCACAATGCTGAGGTGCTATTGCAGAGGTCACAATGCTGAGGTGCTATTGCAGATGTGCAATTGCTGAGGTGCTATTGCAGAGGTCACAATGCTGAGGTGCTATTGCTGAGGTGCTATTGCTGAGGTCACAATGCTATGCTCACAATGCTGAGGTCACAATGCTGAGGTGCTATTGCAGAGGTCACAATGCTGAGGTGCTATTGCAGATGTGCAATTGCTGAGGTGCTATTGCAGAGGTCACAATGCTGAGGTGCTATTGCTGAGGTGCTATTGCTGAGGTCACAATGCTGAGGTGCTATTTCTGAGTTCACAATGCTGAGGTGCTATTGCTGAGGTGCTGTTGCTGAGGTCACAATGCTGAGGTGCTATTGGTGAGGTCACAATGCTGAGGTCACAATGCTGAGGTGCTACTGCTGAGGTCACAATGCTGAGGTGCTCTTGCTGAGGTGCTATTGCTGTGGTGCTATTGCTGAGGTCACAATGCTGAGGTGCTATTTCTGAGTTCACAATGCTGAGGTGCTATTGCTGAGGTGCTGTTGCTGAGGTCACAATGCTGAGGTGCTATTGGTGAGGTCACAATGCTGAGGTCACAATGCTGAGGTGCTACTGCTGAGGTCACAATGCTGAGGTGCTCTTGCTGAGGTGCTATTGCTGTGGTGCTATTGCTGAGGTCACAATGCTGAGGTGCTATTGCTGAGGTGCTATTCCTGAAGTCACAATGCTGACGTGCTATTGCTGAGGTCACAATGCTGAGGTGCTATTGCTGAGGTCACAATGCTGTGGTCAAAATGCTGATGTCACAATGCTGAGGTCACAATGCTGAGGTGTTATTGCTGAGCTGTTATTGCTGAGGTATTATTGCTGAGCTGCTATTGCTGAGGTCACAATGCTGAGGTGCTATTGCTGAGTTCCCAATGCTGAGGTCACAATGCTGAGGTGCTATTACTGAGGTCACAATGCTGTGGTCACAAAGCTGAGATCAAATTGCAGAGGTGCTATTGCTGAGGTCACAATGCTGAGGTGCTACTGCTGAGGTGTTATTATTTAGGTCACAATGCTCAGGTCACAATGCTGAGGTCACTATGCTGAGGTGCTATTGCTGAGGTCACAATGCTGAGGTCACAATGCTGAGGTCACAATGCTGAGGTGCTATTTCTGAGGTGCTGTTGCTGAGGTGTTATTGCTGAGGTGCAATTGCTGAGGTCACAATGCTGAGGTGCTATTGCTGAGGTCAAAATGATGTGGTCACAATTCTGAGGTCACAATGCTGAGGTGCTATTGCTGAGCTCAGAATGCTGAGGTGCAATTGCTGAGGTGCTATTGCTGAGGTCACAATGCTGAGGTGCTATTGCTGAGGTGCTATTGCTGAGGTCACAATGCTAAGGTGCTATTGCTGAGGTGCTATTGCTGAGGTCACAATGCTGAGGTGCTATTACTGAGGTCACAATGCTGTGGTCACAAAGCTGAGGTCAAAATGCTGAGGTGTTATTGCTGAGCTGTTATTGCTGAGGTATTATTGCTGAGCTGCTATTGCTGAGGTCACAATTCTTAGGTCACAATGCTGAGGTCACAATGCTGAGCTCACTATGCTGAGGTCACTATGCTGAGGTCAAAATGCTGATGTCACAATGCTGAGGTCACAATGCTGCGGTGTTATTGCTGAGCTGTTATTGCTGAGGTATTATTGCTGAGCTGCTATTACTGAGGTCACAATTCTGAGGTTACAATGCTGAGGTCACAATGCTGAGCTCACTATGCTGAGGTCACTATGCTTAGGTGCTATTGCTGAGGTCACAATGCTGAGGTGCTATTGCTGAGGTGCTATTGCTGAGGTCACAATGCTGAGGTGCTGTTGCTGAGGGGCTATTGCTGAGGTCACAATGCTGAGATGCTATTGCTGAGCTGCTATTGATGAGGTGTTATTGCTGATGTGCTATTGCTGAGGTCATAATGCTGAGGTGCTATTGCTGAGGTCACAATGCTATGGTCACAATGCTGAGGTCACAATGCTCAGGTGCTATTGCTGAGGTCACAATGCTGAGGTGCTGTTGCTGAGGTCACAATGCTGAGATCACAATGCTGAGGTGCTATTACTGAGGTGCTATTGCTGAGGTATTCTTGCTGAGCTGCTATTGCTGAGGTCACAATGCTGAGGTGTTATTGCTGAGGTCACAATGCTGAGGTGCTATTGCTGAGGTGCTATTGCTGTGGTCACAATGCTGAGGTGCTATTACTGAGGTCACAATGCTGAGGTGCTATTGCTGAGGTGCTATTGCTGAGGTCACAATGCTGAGGTCACAATGCTGAGCTGCTATTGCTGAGGTCACTTTTCTGAGGTACTATTGCTGAGGTCACAATGCTATGCTCACAATGCTGAGGTCACAATGCTGAGGTGCTATTGCAGAGGTCACAATGCTGAGGTGCTATTGCAGATGTGCAATTGCTGAGGTGCTATTGCAGAGGTCACAATGCTGAGGTGCTATTGCTGAGGTGCTATTGCTGAGGTCACAATGCTATGCTCACAATGCTGAGGTCACAATGCTGAGGTGCTATTGCAGAGGTCACAATGCTGAGGTGCTATTGCAGATGTGCAATTGCTGAGGTGCTATTGCAGAGGTCACAATGCTGAGGTGCTATTGCTGAGGTGCTAATGCTGAGGTCACAATGCTATGCTCACAATGCTGAGGTCACAATGCTGAGGTGCTATTGCAGAGGTCACAATGCTGAGGTGCTATTGCAGATGTGCAATTGCTGAGGTGCTATTGCAGAGGTCACAATGCTGAGGTGCTATTTCTGAGTTCACAATGCTGAGGTGCTATTGCTGAGGTGCTGTTGCTGAGGTCACAATGCTGAGGTGCTATTGGTGAGGTCACAATGCTGAGGTCACAATGCTGAGGTGCTACTGCTGAGGTCACAATGCTGAGGTGCTCTTGCTGAGCTGCTATTGCTGTGGTGCTATTGCTGAGGTCACAATGCTGAGGTGCTATTGCTGAGGTGCTATTCCTGAAGTCACAATGCTGACGTGCTATTGCTGAGGTCACAATGCTGAGGTGCTATTGCTGAGGTCACAATGCTGTGGTCAAAATGCTGATGTCACAATGCTGAGGTCACAATGCTGAGGTGTTATTGCTGAGCTGTTATTGCTGAGGTATTATTGCTGAGCTGCTATTGCTGAGGTCACAATGCTGAGGTGCTATTGCTGAGTTCCCAATACTGAGGTCACAATGCTGAGGTGCTATTACTGAGGTCACAATGCTGTGGTCACAAAGCTGAGATCAAATTGCAGAGGTGCTATTGCTGAGGTCACAATGCTGAGGTGCTACTGCTGAGGTGTTATTGCTTAGGTCACAATGCTCAGGTCACAATGCTGAGGTCACTATGCTGAGGTGCTAGTGCTGAGGTCACAATGCTGAGGTCACAATGCTGAGGTCACAATGCTGAGGTGCTATTGCTGAGGTGTTATTGCTGAGTTCACAATGCTGAGATACTATTGCTTAGGTGCTATTGCTGAGGTCACAATGCTGAGGTGCTATTGCTGAGGTCACAATACTGAGGTGCTATCTGAGGTGCTATTGCTGAGGTCACAATGCTGAGGTCACAATGCTGAGGTGCTATTACTGAGGTCACAATGATGTGGTCACAAAGCTGAGATCAAAATGCTGAGGTGCTATTGCTGAGGTCACAATGCTGAGGTGCTACTGCTGAGGTGTTATTGCTTAGATCACAATGCTCAGGTCACAATGCTGAGGTCACTATGCTGAGGTGCTATTGCTGAGGTCACAATGCTGAGGTCACAATGCTGAGGTCACAATGCTGAGGTGCTATTTCTGAGGTGTTATTGCTGAGTTCACAATGCTGAGGTACTATTGCTTAGGTGCTATTGCTGAGGTCACAATGCTGAGGTGCTATTGCTGAGGTCACAATACTGAGGTGCTATTGGTGAGGTCACAATGCTGAGGTCACTATGCTGAGGTCACTATGCTTAGGTGCTATTGCTGAGGTCACAATGCTGTGGTGCTATTGCTGAGGTGCTATTGCTGAGGTCACAATGCTGAGGTGCTATTGCTGAGGTGCTATTGCTGAGGTCACAATGCTGAGGTGCTGTTGCTGAGGGGCTATTGCTGAGGTGTTATTGCTGAGGTCACAATGCTGAGATGCTATTGCTTAGCTGCTATTGATGAGGTGTTATTGCTGATGTGCTATTGCTGAGGTCATAATGCTGAGGTGCTATTGCTGTGGTCACAATGCTATGGTCACAATGCTGAGGTCACAATGCTCAGGTGCTATTGCGGAGGTCACAATGCTGAGGTGCTGTTGCTGAGGTCACAATGCTGAGATCACAATGCTGAGGTGCTATTACTGAGGTGCTATTGTTGAGGTACTCTTGCTGAGCTGCTATTGCTGAGGTCACAATGCTGAGGTGCTATTGCTGAGGTCACAATGCTGAGGTGCTATTGCTGAGGTGCTATTGCTGTGGTCACAATGCTGAGGTGCTATTACTGAGGTCACAATGCTGAGGTGCTATTGCTGAGGTGCTATTGCTGAGGTCACAATGCTGAGGTCACAATGCTGAGCTGCTATTGCTGAGGTCACTTTTCTGAGGTACTATTGCTGAGGTCACAATGCTATGCTCACAATGGTGAGGTCACAATGCTGAGGTGCTATTGCAGAGGTCACAATGCTGAGGTGCTATTGCAGATGTGCAATTGCTGAGGTGCTATTGCAGAGGTCACAATGCTGAGGGGCTATTGCTGAGGTGCTATTGCTGAGGTCACAATGCTGAGATGCTATTGCTGAGCTGCTATTGATGAGGTGTTATTGCTGATGTGCTGTTGCTGAGGTCATAATGCTGAGGTGCTATTGCTGAGGTCACAATGCTATGGTCACAATGCTGAGGTCACAATGCTCAGGTGCTATTGCTGAGGTCACAATGCTGAGGTGCTGTTGCTGAGGTCACAATGCTATGGTCACAATGCTGAGGTGCTATTACTGAGGTGCTATTGCTGAGGTACTCTTGCTGAGCTGCTATTGCTGAGGTCACAATGCTGAGGTGCTATTGCTGAGGTCACAATGCTGAGGTGCTATTGCTGAGGTGCTATTGCTGTGGTCACAATGCTGAGGTGCTATTTCTGAGTTCACTATGCTGAGGTGCTATTGCTGAGGTGCTGTTGCTGAGGTCACAATGCTGAGGTGCTATTGCTGAGGTCACAATGCTGAGGTCACAATGCTGAGGTGCTACTGCTGAGGTCACAATGCTGTGGTCAAAATGCTGATGTCACAATGCTGAGGTCACAATGCTGAGGTGTTATTGCTGAGCTGTTATTGCTGAGGTATTATTGCTGAGCTGCTATTGCTGAGGTCACAATGCTGAGGTGCTATTGCTGAGTTCACAATGCTGAGGTCACAATGCTGAGGTGCTATTACTGAGGTCACAATGCTGTGGTCACAAAGCTGAGATCAAATTGCAGAGGTGCTATTGCTGAGGTCACAATGCTGAGGTGCTACTGCTGAGGTGTTATTGCTTAGGTCACAATGCTCAGGTCACAATGCTGAGGTCACTATGCTGAGGTGCTATTGCTGAGGTCACAATGCTGAGGTCACAATGCTGAGGTCACAATGCTGAGGTGCTATTGCTGAGGTGTTATTGCTGAGTTCACAATGCTGAGATACTATTGCTTAGGTGCTATTGCTGAGGTCACAATGCTGAGGTGCTATTGCTGAGGTCACAATACTGAGGTGCTATCTGCGGTGCTATTGCTGAGGTCACAATGCTGAGGTCACAATGCTGAGGTGCTATTACTGAGGTCACAATGCTGTGGTTACAAAGCTGAGATCAAAATGCTGAGGTGCTATTGCTGAGGTCACAATGCTGAGGTGCTACTGCTGAGGTGTTATTGCTTAGGTCACAATGCTCAGGTCACAATGCTGAGGTCACTATGCTGAGGTGCTATTGCTGAGGTCACAATGCTGAGGTCACAATGCTGAGGTCACAATGCTAAATTGCTATTGCTGAGGTGTTATTGCTGAGTTCACAATGCTGAGGTACTATTGCTTAGGTGCTATTGCTGAGGTCACAATGCTGAGGTGCTATTGCTGAGGTCACAATACTGAGGTGCTATCTGATGTGATATTTCTGACTTCACAATGCTGAGGTGCTATTGCTGAGGTGCTGTTGCTGAGGTCACAATGCTGAGGTGCTATTGCTGAGGTCACAATGCTGAGCTCACAATGCTGAGGTGCTACTGCTGAGGTCACAATGCTGAGGTGCTACTGCTGAGGTCACAATGCTGAGGTGCTCTTGCCGAGGTGCTATTGCTGAGGTGCTATTGCTGAAGTCACAATGCTGAGGTGCTATTGCTGAGGTCACAATGTTGAGGTGCTATTGCTGAGGTGCTATTACTGACGTCACAATTCTGACGTGCTATTGCTGAGGTCACAATGCTGAGGTGCTATTGCTGAGGTCACAATGCTGTGGTCAAAATGCTGATGTCACAATGCTGAAGTCACAATGCTGAGGTGTTATTGCTGAGCTGTTATTGCTGAGGTATTATTGCTGAGCTGCTATTGCTGAGGTCACATTTCTGAGGTCACAATGCTGAGGTCACAATGCTGAGCTCACTATGTTGAGGTCACTATGCCGAGGTGCTATTGCTGAGGTCACAATGCTGAGGTCGCAATGCTGAGGTGCTATTGCTGAGGTCACAATGCTGAGGTCACAATGCTGAGGTCACAATGCTGAGGTGCTATTGCTGAGGTGCTGTTGCTGAAGTGTTATTGCTGAGGTGCTATTTCTGACTTCACAATGCTGAGGTGTTATTGCTGAGGTCACAATGCTGAGCTCATGCTGAGGTCACTATGCTGAGGTTCTATTGCTGAGGTCACAATGCTGAGGTCGCAATGCTGAGGTGCTATTGTTGAGGTCACAATGCTGAGGTCACAATGCTGAGGTCACAATGCTGAGGTGCTATTTCTGAGGTGCTGTTCCTGAGGTGTTATTGCTGAGGTGCAATTGCTGAGGTCACAATGCTGAGGTGCTATTGCTGAGGTCAAAATGCTGTGGTCACAATTCTGAGGTCACAATGCTGAGGTGCTATTGCTGAGCTCAGAATGCTGAGGTGCAATTGCAGATGTGCAATTGCTGAGGTGCTACTGCTGAGGTCACAATGCTGAGGTGCTATTGCTGAGGTGCTATTGCTGAGGTCACAACGCTAAGGTGCTATTGCTGAGGTGCTATTGCTGAGGTCACAATGCTGAGGTGCTATTACTGAGGTCACAATGCTGTGGTCACAAAGCTGAGGTCAAAATGCTGAGGTGCTATTGCTGAGCTGTTATTGCTGAGGTATTATTGCTGAGCTGCTATTGCTGAGGTCACAATTCTTAGGTCACAATGCTGAGGTCACAATGCTGAGCTCACTATGCTGAGGTCACTATGCTGAGGTCAAAATGCTGATGTCACAATGCTGAGGTCACAATGCTGCGCTATTATTGCTGAGCTGTTATTGCTGAGGTATTATTGCTGAGCTGCTATTACTGAGGTCACAATTCTGAGGTTACAATGCTGAGGTCACAATGCTGAGCTCACTATGCTGAGGTCACTATGCTTAGGTGCTATTGCTGAGGTCAAAATGCTGAGGTCGCAATGCTGAGGTGCTATTGCTGATGTCACAATGCTGAGGTCACAATGCTGAGGTCACAATGCTGAGGTGCTATTGCTGAGGTGCTGTTGCTGAGGTGTTATTGCTGAGGTGCTATTGCTGAGGTCACAATGCTGAGGTGCTATTGCTGAGGTCACAATGCTGAGATGGTATTGCTGAGTTGCTATTGCTGAGGTCACAGAGCTGAGGTGCTATTGCTGAGGTCACAATGCTGAGGTGCTATTGCTGAGGTGCTATTGCTGAGGTCACAATGCTGAGGTGCAATTGCAGATGTGCAATTGCTGAGGTGCTATTGCTGAGGTCACAATGCTGAGGTGCTATTGCTGAGGTGCTATTGCTGAGGTCACAACGCTAAGGTGCTATTGCTGAGGATCTATTGCTGAGGTCACAATGCTGAGGTGCTATTACTGAGGTCACAATGCTGTGGTCACATAGCTGAGGTCAAAATGCTGAGGTGCTATTGCTGAGGTCACAATGCTGAGGTGCTATTGCTGAGGTGTTATTGCTGAGGTCACAATGCTCAGGTCACAATGCTGAGGTCACTATGCTGAGGAGCTATTGCTGAGGTCACAATGCTGAGGTCACAATGCTGAGGTCACAATGCTGAGGTGCTATTGCTGAGGTGCTGTTGCTGAGGTGTTATTGCTCAGGTGCTATTGCTGAGGTCACAATGCTGAGGTGCTATTGCTGAGGTCACAATGCTGAGGTCACTATGCTGAAATCACTATGCTGAGGTGCTATTGCTGAGGTCACAATGCTTTCGTCACAATGCTGAGGTCACAATGCTGAGCTGCTATTGCTGAGGTCACAATGCTGAGGTGCAATTGCAGATCTGCAATTGCTGAGGTGCTATTGCAGAGGTCACAATGCTGAGGTGCTATTGCTGAGGTGCTATTGCTGAGGTCACAACGCTAAGGTGCTATTCCTGAGGTGCTATTGCTGAGGTCACAATGCTGTGGTCACAAAGCTGAGGTCAAAATGCTGAGGTGCTATTGCTGAGCTGTTATTGCTGAGGTATTATTGCTGAGCTGCTATTGCTGAGGTCACAATTCTTAGGTCACAATGCTGAGTTCACAATGCTGAGCTCACTATGCTGAGGTCACTATGCTGAGGTCAAAATGCTGATGTCACAATGCTGAGGTCACAATGCTGCGCTATTATTGCTGAGCTGTTATTGCTGAGGTATTATTGCTGAGCTGCTATTACTGAGGTCACAATTCTGAGGTTACAATGCTGAGGTCACAATGCTGAGCTCACTATGCTGAGGTCACTATGCTTAGGTGCTATTGCTGAGGTCAAAATGCTGAGGTCGCAATGCTGAGGTGCTATTGCTGATGTCACAATGCTGAGGTCACAATGCTGAGGTCACAATTCTGAGGTGCTATTGCTGAGGTGCTGTTGCTGAGGTGTTATTGCTGAGGTGCTATTGCTGAGGTGTTACTGCTGAGGTGATATTGCTGAGGTCACAATGCTGAGATGGTATTGCTGAGTTGCTATTGCTGAGGTCACAGAGCTGAGGTGCTATTGCTGAGGTCACAATGCTGAGGTGCTATTGCTGAGGTGCTATTGCTGAGGTCACAATGCTGAGGTGCAATTGCAGATGTGCAATTGCTGAGGTGCTATTGCTGAGGTCACAATGCTGAGGTGCTATTGCTGAGGTGCTATTGCTGAGGTCACAACGCTAAGGTGCTATTGCTGAGGTTCTATTGCTGAGGTCACAATGCTGAGGTGCTATTACTGTGGTCACAATGCTGTGGTCACAAAGCTGAGGTCAAAATGCTGAGGTGCTATTGCTGAGGTCACAATGCTGAGGTGCTATTGCTGAGGTGTTATTGCTGAGGTCACAATGCTCAGGTCACAATGCTGAGGTCACTATGCTGAGGAGCTATTGCTGAGGTCACAATGCTGAGGTCACAATGCTGAGGTCACAATGCTGAGGTGCTATTGCTGAGGTGCTGTTGCTGAGGTGTTATTGCTCAGGTGCTATTGCTGAGGTCACAATGCTGAGGTTCTATTGCTGAGGTCACAATGCTGAGGTCACTATGCTGAAATCACTATGCTGAGGTGCTATTGCTGAGGTCACAATGCTTTGGTCACAATGCTGAGGTCACAATGCTGAGCTGCTATTGCTGAGGTCACAATGCTGAGGTGCAATTGCAGATCTGCAATTGCTGAGGTGCTATTGCAGAGGTCACAATGCTGAGGTGCTATTGCTGAGGTGCTATTGCTGAGGTCACAACGCTAAGGTGCTATTCCTGAGGTGCTTTTGCTGAGGTCACAATGCTGAGGTGCTATTACTGAGGTCACAATGCTGTGGTCACAAAGCTGAGGTCAAAATGCTGAGGTGTTATTGCTGAGGTCACAATGCTCAGGTCAAAATTCTGAGGTCAAAATGCTGAGGTCACAATGCTGAGGTGCTATTGCTGAGGTCAGAATGCTGAGGTGCAATTGCAGATGTGCAATTGCTGAGGTGCTATTGCTGAGGTGCTATTGCTGTGGTCACAATGCTGAGGTGCTATTGCTGAGGTCACAATTCTGAGGTGCTATTGCTGAGCTGCTATTGCTGAGGTCACAATGCTGAGGTCACAATGCGGAGCTGCTATTGCTGAGGTCACTTTTCTGAGGTACTATTGCTGAGGTCAAAATGTTATGCTCATAATGCTGAGGTCACAATGCTGAGGTGCTATTGCTGAGGTCACAATACTGAGGTGCTATTGCAGATGTGCAATTGCTGAGGTGCTATTGCAGAGGTCACAATGCTGAGGTGCTATTGCTGAGGTGCTATTGCTGAGGTCACAATGCTGAGGTGCTATTGCTGAGGTGCTATAGCTGAGGTCACAATGCTGAGGTGCTATTACTGAGGTCACAATGCTGTGGTCACATTGCTGAGGTCAAAATGATGAGCTGATATTGCTGAGGTCACAATGCTGAGGTCACAATGCTAAGGTCACAATGCTGAGGTGCTATTGCTGAGGTGCTATTGCTGAGTTCACACTGCTGAGGTGCTATAGCTTAGGTGCTATTGCTGAGGTCACAATGCTGAGGTGCTATTGCTGAGGTCACAATACTGAGGTGCTATTGCTGAGGTGCTGTTGCTGAGGTCACAATGCTAAGGTGCTATTGCTGAGGTCACAATGCTGAGGTCACAATGCTGAGCTGACTATGCTGAGGTCACTATGCTGAGGTGCTATTGCTGAGGTCACAATGCTGCGGTCGCAATGCTGAGGTGCTATTGCTGATGTCACAATGCTGAGGTCACAATGCTGAGGTCACAATGCTGAGGTGTTATTGCTGAGCTGTTATTGCTGAGGTATTATTGCTGAGCTGCTATTGCTGAGGTCACAATGCTGAGGTGCTATTGCTGAGTTCCCAATGCTGAGGTCACAATGCTGAGGTGCTATTACTGAGGTCACAATGCTGTGGTCACAAAGCTGAGATCAAATTGCAGAGGTGCTATTGCTGAGGTCACAATGCTGAGGTGCTACTGCTGAGGTGTTATTGCTTAGGTCACAATGCTCAGGTCACAATGCTGAGGTCACTATGCTGAGGTGCTAGTGCTGAGGTCACAATGCTGAGGTCACAATGCTGAGGTCACAATGCTGAGGTGCTATTGCTGAGGTGTTATTGCTGAGTTCACAATGCTGAGATACTATTGCTTAGGTGCTATTGCTGAGGTCACAATGCTGAGGTGCTATTGCTGAGGTCACAATACTGAGGTGCTATCTGAGGTGCTATTGCTGAGGTCACAATGCTGAGGTCACAATGCTGAGGTGCTATTACTGAGGTCACAATGATGTGGTCACAAAGCTGAGATCAAAATGCTGAGGTGCTATTGCTGAGGTCACAATGCTGAGGTGCTACTGCTGAGGTGTTATTGCTTAGATCACAATGCTCAGGTCACAATGCTGAGGTCACTATGCTGAGGTGCTATTGCTGAGGTCACAATGCTGAGGTCACAATGCTGAGGTCACAATGCTGAGGTGCTATTTCTGAGGTGTTATTGCTGAGTTCACAATGCTGAGGTACTATTGCTTAGGTGCTATTGCTGAGGTCACAATGCTGAGGTGCTATTGCTGAGGTCACAATACTGAGGTGCTATTGGTGAGGTCACAATGCTGAGGTCACTATGCTGAGGTCACTATGCTTAGGTGCTATTGCTGAGGTCACAATGCTGTGGTGCTATTGCTGAGGTGCTATTGCTGAGGTCACAATGCTGAGGTGCTATTGCTGAGGTGCTATTGCTGAGGTCACAATGCTGAGGTGCTGTTGCTGAGGGGCTATTGCTGAGGTGCTATTGCTGAGGTCACAATGATGAGATGCTATTGCTTAGCTGCTATTGATGAGGTGTTATTGCTGATGTGCTATTGCTGAGGTCATAATGCTGAGGTGCTATTGCTGTGGTCACAATGCTATAGTCACAATGCTGAGGTCACAATGCTCAGGTGCTATTGCGGAGGTCACAATGCTGAGGTGCTGTTGCTGAGGTCACAATGCTGAGATCACAATGCTGAGGTGCTATTACTGAGGTGCTATTGCTGAGGTACTCTTGCTGAGCTGCTATTGCTGAGGTCACAATGCTGAGGTGCTATTGCTGAGGTCACAATGCTGAGGTGCTATTGCTGAGGTGCTATTGCTGTGGTCACAATGCTGAGGTGCTATTACTGAGGTCACAATGCTGAGGTGCTATTGCTGAGGTGCTATTGCTGAGGTCACAATGCTGAGGTCACAATGCTGAGCTGCTATTGCTGAGGTCACTTTTCTGAGGTACTATTGCTGAGGTCACAATGCTATGCTCACAATGCTGAGGTCACAATGCTGAGGTCACAATGCTGAGGTGCTATTTCTGAGGTGTTATTGCTGAGGTCACAATGCTCAGGTCACAATGCTGAGGTCACTATGCTGAGGAGCTATTGCTGAGGTCACAATGCTGAGGTCACAATGCTGAGGTCACAATGCTGAGGTGCTATTGCTGAGGTGCTGTTGCTGAGGTGTTATTGCTCAGGTGCTATTGCTGAGGTCACAATGCTGAGGTGCTATTGCTGAGGTCACAATGCTGAGGTCACTATGCTGAAATCACTATGCTGAGGTGCTATTGCTGAGGTCACAATGCTTTGGTCACAATGCTGAGGTCACAATGCTGAGCTGCTATTGCTGAGGTCACAATGCTGAGGTGCAATTGCAGATCTGCAATTGCTGAGGTGCTATTGCAGAGGTCACAATGCTGAGGTGCTATTGCTGAGGTGCTATTGCTGAGGTCACAACGCTAAGGTGCTATTCCTGAGGTGCTTTTGCTGAGGTCACAATGTTGAGGTGCTATTACTGAGGTCACAATGCTGTGGTCACAAAGCTGAGGTCAAAATGCTGAGGTGTTATTGCTGAGGTCACAATGCTCAGGTCAAAATTCTGAGGTCAAAATGCTGAGGTCACAATGCTGAGGTGCTATTGCTGAGGTCAGAATGCTGAGGTGCAATTGCAGATGTGCAATTGCTGAGGTGCTATTGCTGAGGTGCTATTGCTGTGGTCACAATGCTGAGGTGCTATTGCTGAGGTCACAATTCTGAGGTGCTATTGCTGAGCTGCTATTGCTGAGGTCACAATGCTGAGGTCACAATGCGGAGCTGCTATTGCTGAGGTCACTTTTCTGAGGTACTATTGCTGAGGTCAAAATGTTATGCTCATAATGCTGAGGTCACAATGCTGAGGTGCTATTGCTGAGGTCACAATACTGAGGTGCTATTGCAGATGTGCAATTGCTGAGGTGCTATTGCAGAGGTCACAATGCTGAGGTGCTATTGCTGAGGTGCTATTGCTGAGGTCACAACGCTAAGGTGCTATTCCTGAGGTGCTATTGCTGAGGTCACAATGCTGTGGTCACAAAGCTGAGGTCAAAATGCTGAGGTGCTATTGCTGAGCTGTTATTGCTGAGGTATTATTGCTGAGCTGCTATTGCTGAGGTCACAATTCTTAGGTCACAATGCTGAGTTCACAATGCTGAGCTCACTATGCTGAGGTCACTATGCTGAGGTCAAAATGCTGATGTCACAATGCTGAGGTCACAATGCTGCGCTATTATTGCTGAGCTGTTATTGCTGAGGTATTATTGCTGAGCTGCTATTACTGAGGTCACAATTCTGAGGTTACAATGCTGAGGTCACAATGCTGAGCTCACTATGCTGAGGTCACTCTGCTTAGGTGCTATTGCTGAGGTCAAAATGCTGAGGTCGCAATGCTGAGGTGCTATTGCTGATGTCACAATGCTGAGGTCACAATGCTGAGGTCACAATTCTGAGGTGCTATTGCTGAGGTGCTGTTGCTGAGGTGTTATTGCTGAGGTGCTATTGCTGAGGTGTTACTGCTGAGGTGATATTGCTGAGGTCACAATGCTGAGATGGTATTGCTGAGTTGCTATTGCTGAGGTCACAGAGCTGAGGTGCTATTGCTGAGGTCACAATGCTGAGGTGCTATTGCTGAGGTGCTATTGCTGAGGTCACAATGCTGAGGTGCAATTGCAGATGTGCAATTGCTGAGGTGCTATTGCTGAGGTCACAATGCTGAGGTGCTATTGCTGAGGTGCTATTGCTGAGGTCACAACGCTAAGGTGCTATTGCTGAGGTTCTATTGCTGAGGTCACAATGCTGAGGTGCTATTACTGTGGTCACAATGCTGTGGTCACAAAGCTGAGGTCAAAATGCTGAGGTGCTATTGCTGAGGTCACAATGCTGAGGTGCTATTGCTGAGGTGTTATTGCTGAGGTCACAATGCTCAGGTCACAATGCTGAGGTCACTATGCTGAGGAGCTATTGCTGAGGTCACAATGCTGAGGTCACAATGCTGAGGTCACAATGCTGAGGTGCTATTGCTGAGGTGCTGTTGCTGAGGTGTTATTGCTCAGGTGCTATTGCTGAGGTCACAATGCTGAGGTTCTATTGCTGAGGTCACAATGCTGAGGTCACTATGCTGAAATCACTATGCTGAGGTGCTATTGCTGAGGTCACAATGCTTTGGTCACAATGCTGAGGTCACAATGCTGAGCTGCTATTGCTGAGGTCACAATGCTGAGGTGCAATTGCAGATCTGCAATTGCTGAGGTGCTATTGCAGAGGTCACAATGCTGAGGTGCTATTGCTGAGGTGCTATTGCTGAGGTCACAACGCTAAGGTGCTATTCCTGAGGTGCTTTTGCTGAGGTCACAATGCTGTGGTCACAAAGCTGAGGTCAAAATGCTGAGGTGTTATTGCTGAGGTCACAATGCTCAGGTCAAAATTCTGAGGTCAAAATGCTGAGGTCACAATGCTGAGGTGCTATTGCTGAGGTCAGAATGCTGAGGTGCAATTGCAGATGTGCAATTGCTGAGGTGCTATTGCTGAGGTGCTATTGCTGTGGTCACAATGCTGAGGTGCTATTGCTGAGGTCACAATTCTGAGGTGCTATTGCTGAGCTGCTATTGCTGAGGTCACAATGCTGAGGTCACAATGCGGAGCTGCTATTGCTGAGGTCACTTTTCTGAGGTACTATTGCTGAGGTCAAAATGTTATGCTCATAATGCTGAGGTCACAATGCTGAGGTGCTATTGCTGAGGTCACAATACTGAGGTGCTATTGCAGATGTGCAATTGCTGAGGTGCTATTGCTGAGGTCACAATGCTGAGGTGCTATTGCTGAGGTGCTATTGCTGAGGTCACAATGCTGAGGTGCTATTGCTGAGGTGCTATAGCTGAGGTCACAATGCTGAGGTGCTATTACTGAGGTCACAATGCTGTGGTCACATTGCTGAGGTCAAAATGATGAGTTGATATTGCTGAGGTCACAATGCTGAGGTCACAATGCTAAGGTCACAATGCTGAGGTGCTATTGCTGAGGTGCTATTGCTGAGTTCACACTGCTGAGGTGCTATAGCTTAGGTGCTATTGCTGAGGTCACAATGCTGAGGTGCTATTGCTGAGGTCACAATACTGAGGTGCTATTGCTGAGGTGCTGTTGCTGAGGTCACAATGCTAAGGTGCTATTGCTGAGGTCACAATGCTGAGGTCACAATGCTGAGCTGACTATGCTGAGGTCACTATGCTGAGGTGCTATTGCTGAGGTCACAATGCTGCGGTCGCAATGCTGAGGTGCTATTGCTGATGTCACAATGCTGAGGTCACAATGCTGAGGTCACAATGCTGAGGTGTTATTGCTGAGCTGTTATTGCTGAGGTATTATTGCTGAGCTGCTATTGCTGAGGTCACAATGCTGAGGTGCTATTGCTGAGTTCCCAATGCTGAGGTCACAATGCTGAGGTGCTATTACTGAGGTCACAATGCTGTGGTCACAAAGCTGAGATCAAATTGCAGAGGTGCTATTGCTGAGGTCACAATGCTGAGGTGCTACTGCTGAGGTGTTATTGCTTAGGTCACAATGCTCAGGTCACAATGCTGAGGTCACTATGCTGAGGTGCTAGTGCTGAGGTCACAATGCTGAGGTCACAATGCTGAGGTCACAATGCTGAGGTGCTATTGCTGAGGTGTTATTGCTGAGTTCACAATGCTGAGATACTATTGCTTAGGTGCTATTGCTGAGGTCACAATGCTGAGGTGCTATTGCTGAGGTCACAATACTGAGGTGCTATCTGAGGTGCTATTGCTGAGGTCACAATGCTGAGGTCACAATGCTGAGGTGCTATTACTGAGGTCACAATGATGTGGTCACAAAGCTGAGATCAAAATGCTGAGGTGCTATTGCTGAGGTCACAATGCTGAGGTGCTACTGCTGAGGTGTTATTGCTTAGATCACAATGCTCAGGTCACAATGCTGAGGTCACTATGCTGAGGTGCTATTGCTGAGGTCACAATGCTGAGGTCACAATGCTGAGGTGCTATTTCTGAGGTGTTATTGCTGAGTTCACAATGCTGAGGTACTATTGCTTAGGTGCTATTGCTGAGGTCACAATGCTGAGGTGCTATTGCTGAGGTCACAATACTGAGGTGCTATTGGTGAGGTCACAATGCTGAGGTCACTATGCTGAGGTCACTATGCTTAGGTGCTATTGCTGAGGTCACAATGCTGTGGTGCTATTGCTGAGGTGCTATTGCTGAGGTCACAATGCTGAGGTGCTATTGCTGAGGTGCTATTGCTGAGGTCACAATGCTGAGGTGCTGTTGCTGAGGGGCTATTGCTGAGGTGCTATTGCTGAGGTCACAATGATGAGATGCTATTGCTTAGCTGCTATTGATGAGGTGTTATTGCTGATGTGCTATTGCTGAGGTCATAATGCTGAGGTGCTATTGCTGTGGTCACAATGCTATAGTCACAATGCTGAGGTCACAATGCTCAGGTGCTATTGCGGAGGTCACAATGCTGAGGTGCTGTTGCTGAGGTCACAATGCTGAGATCACAATGCTGAGGTGCTATTACTGAGGTGCTATTGCTGAGGTACTCTTGCTGAGCTGCTATTGCTGAGGTCACAATGCTGAGGTGCTATTGCTGAGGTCACAATGCTGAGGTGCTATTGCTGAGGTGCTATTGCTGTGGTCACAATGCTGAGGTGCTATTACTGAGGTCACAATGCTGAGGTGCTATTGCTGAGGTGCTATTGCTGAGGTCACAATGCTGAGGTCACAATGCTGAGCTGCTATTGCTGAGGTCACTTTTCTGAGGTACTATTGCTGAGGTCACAATGCTATGCTCACAATGCTGAGGTCACAATGCTGAGGTCACAATGCTGAGGTGCTATTTCTGAGGTGTTATTGCTGAGGTCACAATGCTCAGGTCACAATGCTGAGGTCACTATGCTGAGGAGCTATTGCTGAGGTCACAATGCTGAGGTCACAATGCTGAGGTCACAATGCTGAGGTGCTATTGCTGAGGTGCTGTTGCTGAGGTGTTATTGCTCAGGTGCTATTGCTGAGGTCACAATGCTGAGGTGCTATTGCTGAGGTCACAATGCTGAGGTCACTATGCTGAAATCACTATGCTGAGGTGCTATTGCTGAGGTCACAATGCTTTGGTCACAATGCTGAGGTCACAATGCTGAGCTGCTATTGCTGAGGTCACAATGCTGAGGTGCAATTGCAGATCTGCAATTGCTGAGGTGCTATTGCAGAGGTCACAATGCTGAGGTGCTATTGCTGAGGTGCTATTGCTGAGGTCACAACGCTAAGGTGCTATTCCTGAGGTGCTTTTGCTGAGGTCACAATGTTGAGGTGCTATTACTGAGGTCACAATGCTGTGGTCACAAAGCTGAGGTCAAAATGCTGAGGTGTTATTGCTGAGGTCACAATGCTCAGGTCAAAATTCTGAGGTCAAAATGCTGAGGTCACAATGCTGAGGTGCTATTGCTGAGGTCAGAATGCTGAGGTGCAATTGCAGATGTGCAATTGCTGAGGTGCTATTGCTGAGGTGCTATTGCTGTGGTCACAATGCTGAGGTGCTATTGCTGAGGTCACAATTCTGAGGTGCTATTGCTGAGCTGCTATTGCTGAGGTCACAATGCTGAGGTCACAATGCGGAGCTGCTATTGCTGAGGTCACTTTTCTGAGGTACTATTGCTGAGGTCAAAATGTTATGCTCATAATGCTGAGGTCACAATGCTGAGGTGCTATTGCTGAGGTCACAATACTGAGGTGCTATTGCAGATGTGCAATTGCTGAGGTGCTATTGCTGAGGTCACAATGCTGAGGTGCTATTGCTGAGGTGCTATTGCTGAGGTCACAATGCTGAGGTGCTATTGCTGAGGTCACAATGCTGTGGTCACATTGCTGAGGTCAAAATGATGAGCTGCTATTGCTGAGGTCACAATGCTGAGGTCACAATGCTAAGGTCACAATGCTGAGGTGCTATTGCTGAGGTGCTATTGCTGAGTTCACACTGCTGAGGTGCTATAGCTTAGGTGCTATTGCTGAGGTCACAATGCTGAGGTGCTATTGCTGAGGTCACAATACTGAGGTGCTATTGCTGAGGTGCTGTTGCTGAGGTCACAATGCTAAGGTGCTATTGCTGAGGTCACAATGCTGAGGTCACAATGCTGAGCTGACTATGCTGAGGTCACTATGCTGAGGTGCTATTGCTGAGGTCACAATGCTGCGGTCGCAATGCTGAGGTGCTATTGCTGATGTCACAATGCTGAGGTCACAATGCTGAGGTCACAATGCTGAGGTGTTATTGCTGAGCTGTTATTGCTGAGGTATTATTGCTGAGCTGCTATTGCTGAGGTCACAATGCTGAGGTGCTATTGCTGAGTTCCCAATGCTGAGGTCACAATGCTGAGGTGCTATTACTGAGGTCACAATGCTGTGGTCACAAAGCTGAGATCAAATTGCAGAGGTGCTATTGCTGAGGTCACAATGCTGAGGTGCTACTGCTGAGGTGTTATTGCTTAGGTCACAATGCTCAGGTCACAATGCTGAGGTCACTATGCTGAGGTGCTAGTGCTGAGGTCACAATGCTGAGGTCACAATGCTGAGGTCACAATGCTGAGGTGCTATTGCTGAGGTGTTATTGCTGAGTTCACAATGCTGAGATACTATTGCTTAGGTGCTATTGCTGAGGTCACAATGCTGAGGTGCTATTGCTGAGGTCACAATACTGAGGTGCTATCTGAGGTGCTATTGCTGAGGTCACAATTCTGAGGTCACAATGCTGAGGTGCTATTACTGAGGTCACAATGATGTGGTCACAAAGCTGAGATCAAAATGCTGAGGTGCTATTGCTGAGGTCACAATGCTGAGGTGCTACTGCTGAGGTGTTATTGCTTAGATCACAATGCTCAGGTCACAATGCTGAGGTCACTATGCTGAGGTGCTATTGCTGAGGTCACAATGCTGAGGTCACAATGCTGAGGTCACAATGCTGAGGTGCTATTTCTGAGGTGTTATTGCTGAGTTAACAATGCTGAGGTACTATTGCTTAGGTGCTATTGCTGAGGTCACAATGCTGAGGTGCTATTGCTGAGGTCACAATACTGAGGTGCTATTGGTGAGGTCACAATGCTGAGGTCACTATGCTGAGGTCACTATGCTTAGGTGCTATTGCTGAGGTCACAATGCTGTGGTGCTATTGCTGAGGTGCTATTGCTGAGGTCACAATGCTGAGGTGCTATTGCTGAGGTGCTATTGCTGAGGTCACAATGCTGAGGTGCTGTTGCTGAGGGGCTATTGCTGAGGTGCTATTGCTGAGGTCACAATGATGAGATGCTATTGCTTAGCTGCTATTGATGAGGTGTTATTGCTGATGTGCTATTGCTGAGGTCATAATGCTGAGGTGCTATTGCTGTGGTCACAATGCTATAGTCACAATGCTGAGGTCACAATGCTCAGGTGCTATTGCGGAGGTCACAATGCTGAGGTGCTGTTGCTGAGGTCACAATGCTGAGATCACAATGCTGAGGTGCTATTACTGAGGTGCTATTGCTGAGGTACTCTTGCTGAGCTGCTATTGCTGAGGTCACAATGCTGAGGTGCTATTGATGAGGTCACAATGCTGAGGTGCTATTGCTGAGGTGCTATTGCTGTGGTCACAATGCTGAGGTGCTATTACTGAGGTCACAATGCTGAGGTGCTATTGCTGAGGTGCTATTGCTGAGGTCACAATGCTGAGGTCACAATGCTGAGCTGCTATTGCTGAGGTCACTTTTCTGAGGTACTATTGCTGAGGTCACAATTCTATGCTCACAATGCTGAGGTCACAATGCTGAGGTCACAATGCTGAGGTGCTATTTCTGAGGTGTTATTGCTGAGTTAACAATGCTGAGGTACTATTGCTTAGGTGCTATTGCTGAGGTCACAATGCTGAGGTGCTATTGCTGAGGTCACAATACTGAGGTGCTATTGGTGAGGTCACAATGCTGAGGTCACTATGCTGAGGTGCTATTGCTGAGGTCACAATGCTGAGGTCACAATGCTGAGGTCACAATGCTGAGGTGCTATTGCTGAGGTGTTATTGCTGAGTTCACAATGCTGAGATACTATTGCTTAGGTGCTATTGCTGAGGTCACAATGCTGAGGTGCTATTGCTGAGGTCACAATACTGAGGTGCTATCTGAGGTGCTATTGCTGAGGTCACAATACTGAGGTCACAATGCTGAGGTGCTATTACTGAGGTCACAATGCTGTGGTTACAAAGCTGAGATCAAAATGCTGAGGTGCTATTGCTGAGGTCACAATGCTGAGGTGCTACTGCTGAGGTGTTATTGCTTAGGTCACAATGCTCAGGTCACAATGCTGAGGTCACTATGCTGAGGTGCTATTGCTGAGGTCACAATGCTGAGGTCACAATGCTGAGGTCACAATGCTAAATTGCTATTGCTGAGGTGTTATTGCTGAGTTCACAATGCTGAGGTACTATTGCTTAGGTGCTATTGCTGAGGTCACAATGCTGAGGTGCTATTGCTGAGGTCACAATACTGAGGTGCTATCTGATGTGATATTTCTGACTTCACAATGCTGAGGTGCTATTGCTGAGGTGCTGTTGCTGAGGTCACAATGCTGAGGTGCTATTGCTGAGGTCACAATGCTGAGCTCACAATGCTGAGGTGCTACTGCTGAGGTCACAATGCTGAGGTGCTACTGCTGAGGTCACAATGCTGAGGTGCTCTTGCTGAGGTGCTATTGCTGAGGTGCTATTGCTGAAGTCACAATGCTGAGGTGCTATTGCTGAGGTCACAATGTTGAGGTCCTATTGCTGAGGTGCTATTGCTGACGTCACAATGCTGACGTGCTATTGCTGAGGTCACAATGCTGAGGTGCTATTGCTGAGGTCACAATGCTGTGGTCAAAATGCTGATGTCACAATGCTGAAGTCACAATGCTGAGGTGTTATTGCTGAGCTGTTATTGCTGAGGTATTATTGCTGAGCTGCTATTGCTGAGGTCACATTTCTGAGGTCACAATGCTGAGGTCACAATGCTGAGCTCACTATGTTGAGGTCACTATGCCGAGGTGCTATTGCTGAGGTCACAATGCTGAGGTCGCAATGCTGAGGTGCTATTGCTGAGGTCACAATGCTGAGGTCACAATGCTGAGGTCACAATGCTGAGGTGCTATTGCTGAGGTGCTGTTGCTGAAGTGTTATTGCTGAGGTGCTATTTCTGACTTCACAATGCTGAGGTGTTATTGCTGAGGTCACAATGCTGAGCTCATGCTGAGGTCACTATGCTGAGGTTCTATTGCTGAGGTCACAATGCTGAGGTCGCAATGCTGAGGTGCTATTGTTGAGGTCACAATGCTGAGGTCACAATGCTGAGGTCACAATGCTGAGGTGCTATTTCTGAGGTGCTGTTCCTGAGGTGTTATTGCTGAGGTGCAATTGCTGAGGTCACAATGCTGAGGTGCTATTGCTGAGGTCAAAATGCTGTGGTCACAATTCTGAGGTCACAATGCTGAGGTGCTATTGCAGAGCTCAGAATGCTGAGGTGCAATTGCAGATGTGCAATTGCTGAGGTGCTACTGCTGAGGTCACAATGCTGAGGTGCTATTGCTGAGGTGCTATTGCTGAGGTCACAACGCTAAGGTGCTATTGCTGAGGTGCTATTGCTGAGGTCACTATGCTGAGGTGCTATTACTGAGGTCACAATGCTGTGGTCACAAAGCTGAGGTCAAAATGCTGATGTGCTATTGCTGAGCTGTTATTGCTGAGGTATTATTGCTGAGCTGCTATTGCTGAGGTCACAATTCTTAGGTCACAATGCTGAGGTCACAATGCTGAGCTCACTATGCTGAGGTCACTATGCTGAGGTCAAAATGCTGATGTCACAATGCTGAGGTCACAATGCTGCGCTATTATTGCTGAGCTGTTATTGCTGAGGTATTATTGCTGAGCTGCTATTACTGAGGTCACAATTCTGAGGTTACAATGCTGAGGTCACAATGCTGAGCTCACTATGCTGAGGTCACTATGCTTAGGTGCTATTGCTGAGGTCAAAATGCTGAGGTCGCAATGCTGAGGTGCTATTGCTGATGTCACAATGCTGAGGTCACAATGCTGAGGTCACAATGCTGAGGTGCTATTGCTGAGGTGCTGTTGCTGAGGTGTTATTGCTGAGGTGCTATTGCTGAGGTCACAATGCTGAGGTGCTATTGCTGAGGTCACAATGCTGAGATGGTATTGCTGAGTTGCTATTGCTGAGGTCACAATGCTGAGGTGCTATTGCTGAGGTCACAATGCTGAGGTGCTATTCCTGAGGTGCTATTGCTGAGGTCACAATGCTGAGCTGCAATTTCAGATGTGCAATTGCTGAGGTGCTATTGCTGAGGTCACAATGCTGAGGTGCTATTTCTGAGGTGCTATTGCTGAGGTCACAACGCTAAGGTGCTATTGCTGAGGTCACAATGCTGAGGTCACAATGCTGAGGTGCTATTACTGAGGTCACAATGCTGTGGTCACATAGCTGAGGTCAAAATGCTGAGGTGCTATTGCTGAGGTCACAATGCTGAGGTGCTATTGCTGAGGTGTTATTGCTGAGGTCACAATGCTCAGGTCACAATGCTGAGGTCACTATGCTGAGGAGCTATTGCTGAGGTCACAATGCTGAGGTCACAATGCTGAGGTCACAATGCTGAGGTGCTATTGCTGAGGTGCTGTTGCTGAGGTGTTATTGCTCAGGTGCTATTGCTGAGGTCACAATGCTGAGGTGCTATTGCTGAGGTCACAATGCTGAGGTCACTATGCTGAAATCACTATGCTGAGGTGCTATTGCTGAGGTCACAATGCTTTGGTCACAATGCTGAGGTCACAATGCTGAGCTGCTATTGCTGAGGTCACAATGCTGAGGTGCAATTGCAGATCTGCAATTGCTGAGGTGCTATTGCAGAGGTCACAATGCTGAGGTGCTATTGCTGAGGTGCTATTGCTGAGGTCACAACGCTAAGGTGCTATTCCTGAGGTGCTATTGCTGAGGTCACAATGCTGTGGTCACAAAGCTGAGGTCAAAATGCTGAGGTGCTATTGCTGAGCTGTTATTGCTGAGGTATTATTGCTGAGCTGCTATTGCTGAGGTCACAATTCTTAGGTCACAATGCTGAGTTCACAATGCTGAGCTCACTATGCTGAGGTCACTATGCTGAGGTCAAAATGCTGATGTCACAATGCTGAGGTCACAATGCTGCGCTATTATTGCTGAGCTGTTATTGCTGAGGTATTATTGCTGAGCTGCTATTACTGAGGTCACAATTCTGAGGTTACAATGCTGAGGTCACAATGCTGAGCTCACTATGCTGAGGTCACTATGCTTAGGTGCTATTGCTGAGGTCAAAATGCTGAGGTCGCAATGCTGAGGTGCTATTGCTGATGTCACAATGCTGAGGTCACAATGCTGAGGTCACAATGCTGAGGTGCTATTGCTGATGTGCTGTTGCTGAGGTGTTATTGCTGAGGTGCTATTGCTGAGGTCACAATGCTGAGGTGCTATTGCTGAGGTCACAGAGCTGAGGTGCTATTGCTGAGGTCACAATGCTGAGGTGCTATTGCTGAGGTGCTATTGCTGAGGTCACAATGCTGAGGTGCAATTGCAGATGTGCAATTGCTGAGGTGCTATTGCTGAGGTCACAATGCTGAGGTGCTATTGCTGAGGTGCTATTGCTGAGGTCACAACGCTAAGGTGCTATTGCTGAGGTTCTATTGCTGAGGTCACAATGCTGAGGTGCTATTACTGTGGTCACAATGCTGTGGTCACAAAGCTGAGGTCAAAATGCTGAGGTGCTATTGCTGAGGTCACAATGCTGAGGTGCTATTGCTGAGGTGTTATTGCTGAGGTCACAATGCTCAGGTCACAATGCTGAGGTCACTATGCTGAGGAGCTATTGCTGAGGTCACAATGCTGAGGTCACAATGCTGAGGTCACAATGCTGAGGTGCTATTGCTGAGGTGCTGTTGCTGAGGTGTTATTGCTCAGGTGCTATTGCTGAGGTCACAATGCTGAGGTGCTATTGCTGAGGTCACAATGCTGAGGTCACTATGCTGAAATCACTATGCTGAGGTGCTATTGCTGAGGTCACAATGCTTTGGTCACAATGCTGAGGTCACAATGCTGAGCTGCTATTGCTGAGGTCACAATGCTGAGGTCACAATGCTGAGGTCACAATGCTGAGGTGCTATTGCTGAGGTGCTGTTGCTGAGGTGTTATTGCTCAGGTGCTATTGCTGAGGTCACAATGCTGAGGTGCTATTGCTGAGGTCACAATGCTGAGGTCACTATGCTGAAATCACTATGCTGAGGTGCTATTGCTGAGGTCACAATGCTTTGGTCACAATGCTGAGGTCACAATGCTGAGCTGCTATTGCTGAGGTCACAATGCTGAGGTGCAATTGCAGATCTGCAATTGCTGAGGTGCTATTGCTGAGGTCACAACGCTAAGGTGCTATTCCTGAGGTGCTTTTGCTGAGGTCACAATGCTGAGGTGCTATTACTGAGGTCACAATGCTGTGGTCACAAAGCTGAGGTCAAAATGCTGAGGTGCTATTGCTGAGGTCACAATGCTGAGGTGCTATTGCTGAGGTGTTATTGCTGAGGTCACAATGCTCAGGTCAAAATGCTGAGGTCAAAATGCTGAGGTCACAATGCTGAGGTGCTATTGCTGAGGTCAGAATGCTGAGGTGCAATTGCAGATGTGCAATTGCTGAGGTGCTATTGCTGAGGTGCTATTGCTGTGGTCACAATGCTGAGGTGCTATTGCTGAGGTCACAATTCTGAGGTGCTATTGCTGAGCTGCTATTGCTGAGGTCACAATGCTGAGGTCACAATGCGGAGCTGCTATTGCTGAGGTCACTTTTCTGAGGTACTATTGCTGAGGTCAAAATGCTATGCTCATAATGCTGAGGTCACAATGCTGAGGTGCTATTGCTGAGGTCACAATACTGAGGTGCTATTGCAGATGTGCAATTGCTGAGGTGCTATTGCTGAGGTCACAATGCTGAGGTGCTATTGCTGAGGTGCTATAGCTGAGGTCACAATGCTGAGGTGCTATTACTGAGGTCACAATGCTGTGGTCACATTGCTGAGGTCAAAATGCTGAGCTGCTATTGCTGCGGTCACAATGCTGAGGTCACAATGCTAAGGTCACAATGCTGAGGTGCTATTGCTGAGGTGCTATTGCTGAGTTCACAATGCTGAGGTGCTATAGCTTAGGTGCTATTGCTGAGGTCACAATGCTGAGGTGCTATTGCTGAGGTCACAATACTGAGGTGCTATTGCTGAGGTGGTGTTGCTGAGGTCACAATGCTAAGGTGCTATTGCTGAGGTCACAATGCTGAGGTCACAATGCTGAGCTGACTATGCTGAGGTCACTATGCTGAGGTGCTATTGCTGAGGTCACAATGCTGCGGTCGCAATGCTGAGGTGCTATTGCTGATGTCACAATGCTGAGGTCACAATGCTGAGGTCACAATGCTGAGGTGCTATTGCTGAGGTGCTGTTGCTGAGGTGTTATTGCTGAGGTGCTATTGCTGAGGTCACAATGCTGAGGTCACTATGCTGAGGTCACTATGCTGAGGTCACAATGCTGAGGTGCTATTGCTGAGGTCAGAATGCTGAGGTGCAATTGCAGATGTGCAATTGCTGAGGTGCTATTGCTGAGGTCACAATGCTGAGGTGCTATTGCTGAGGTGCTATTGCAGAGGTCACAATGCTGAGGTGCTATTGCTGAGGGGCTATTGCTGAGGTGCTATTGCTGAGGTCACAATGCTGAGATGCTATTGCTGAGCTGCTATTGATGAGGTGTTATTGCTGAGGTGCTATTGCTGAGGTCATAATGCTGAGGTGCTATTGCTGAGGTCACAATGCTATGGTCACAATGCTGAGGTCACAATGCTCAAGTGCTATTGCTGAGGTCACAATGCTGAGGTGCTGTTGCTGAGGTCACAATGCTGAGATCACAATGCTTAGGTGCTACTACGGAGGTGCTATTGCTGAGGTACTCTTGCTGAGCTGCTATTGCTGAGGTCACAATGCTGAGGTGCTATTGCTGAGGTCACAATGCTGAGGTGCTATTCCTGAGGTGCTATTGCTGTGGTCACAATGCTGAAGTGCTATTGCTGAGGTCACAATGCTGAGGTGCTATTGCTGAGGTGCTATTGCTGAGGTCACAATGCTGAGATGCTATTGCTGAGCTGCTATTGATGAGGTGTTATTGCTGATGTGCTATTGCTGAGGTCATAATGCTGAGGTGCTATTGCTGAGGTCACAATGCTATGGTCACAATGCTGAGGTCACAATGCTCAGGTGCTATTGCTGAGTTCACAATGCTGAGCTGCTCTTGCTGAGGTCACAATGCTGAGATCACAATGCTGAGGTGCTATTACTGAGGTGCTATTGCTGAGGTACTCTTGCTGAGCTGCTATTGCTGAGGTCACAATGCTGAGGTGCTATTGCTGAGGTCACAATGCTGAGGTGCTATTGCTGAGGTACTATTGCTGTGGTCACAATGCTGAGGTGCTATTGCTGAGGTCACAATGCTGAGGTCACAATGCGGAGCTGCTATTGCTGAGGTCACTTTTCTGAGGTACTATTGCTGAGGTCAAAATGCTATGCTCATAATGCTGAGGTCACAATGCTGAGGTGCTATTGCTGAGGTCACAATGCTGAGGTGCTATTGCAGATGTGCAATTGCTGAGGTGCTATTGCTGAGGTCACAATGCTGAGGTGCTATTGCTGAGGTGCTATAGCTGAGGTCACAATGCTGAGGTGCTATTACTGAGGTCACAATGCTGTGGTCACATTGCTGAGGTCAAAATGCTGAGGTGCTATTGCTAAGGTCACAATGCTGAGGTGCTATTGCTGAGGTGTTATTGCTTAGGTCACAATGCTGAGGTCACAATGCTGAGGTCACTATGCTGAGGTGCTATTGCTGAGGTCACAATGATGAGGTCACAATGCTGAGGTCACAATGCTTATGTCAAAATGCTGAGCTGCTATTGCTTAGGTCGCAATGCTGAGGTCACAAAGCTGAGGTGCTATTGCTGAGGTCACAATGCTGAGGTCACACTGCTGAGGTCACAATGCTGAGGTGCTATTGCTGAGGTTCTTTTCCTGCAGTGCTATTCCTTAGGTCACAATGCTGAGGTCATAATGCTGAGGTGCTATTGCTGAGGTCACAATGCTGAGGTGCTATTGCTGAGGTCACAATGCTGAGGTCACAATGCTGAGGTCACACTGCTGAGGTGGTATTGCTGAGGTCACAATGCTGAGGTGGTATTACTGAGGTCACAATGCTGAGGTGGTATTACTGAGCTGCTATTGCTGAGGTATTATTGCTGAGCTGCTATTGCTGAGGTCACAATTCTGAGGTCACAATGCTGAGGTCACAATGCTGAGCTAACTATGCTGAGGTCACTATGCTGAGGTGCTATTGCTGAGGTCACAATGCTGAGGTCGCAATGCTGAGGTGCTATTGCTTAGGTCACAATGCTGTGGTCACAATGCTCAGGTCACAATGCTGAGGTGCTATTGCTGAGGTCAGAATGCTGAGGTGCAATTGCAGATGTGCAATTGCTGAGGTGCTATTGCTGAGGTCACAATGCTGAGGTGCTATTGCTGAGGTGCTATTCCTGAGGTCAAAATGCTGAGGTGCTATTGCTGAGGGGCTATTGCTGAGGTGCTATTGCTGAGGTCACAATGCTGAGATGCTATTGCTGAGCTGCTATTGCTGAGGTGTTATTGCTGAGGTGCTATTGCTGAGGTCACAATGCTGAGGTGCTATTACTGAGGTCACAATACTGAGGTCACTATGCTGAGGTCACTATACTGAGGTGCTATTGCTGAGGTCACAATGCTGTGGTCACAATGCTGAGGTCACAATGCTGAGGTGCTATTGCTGAGGTAAGAATGCTGATGTGCTATTGCAGATGTGCAACTGCTGAGGTGCTATTGCTGAGGTCACAATGCTGAGGTGCTATTGCTGAGGTGCTATTGCTGACGTCAAAATGCTGAGGTGCTCTTGCTGAGGTGCTATTGCTGAGGTCACAATGCTGAGGTGCTATTGCTGAGGGGCTATTGCTGAGGTGCTATTGCTGAGGTCACAATGCTGAGATGCTATTGCTGAGCTGCTATTGATGAGGTGTTATTGCTGAGGTGCTATTGCTGAGGTCATAATGCTGAGGTGCTATTGCTGAGGTCACAATGCTATGGTCACAATGCTGAGTTCATAATGCTGAGGTGCTATTCCTGAGGTCACAATGCTGAGGTGCTGTTGCTGAGGTCACAATGCTGAGATCACAATGCTGAGGTGCTATTACTGAGGTGCTATTGCTGAGGTACTCTTGCTGAGCTGCTATTGCTGAGGTCACAATGCTGAGGTGCTATTGCTGAGGTGCTATTCCTGAGGTCACAATGCTGAGGTGCTATTGCTGAGGTGCTATTGCTGTTGTCACAATGCTGAGGTGCTATTCCTGAGGTCACAATGCTGAGGTGCTATTGCTGAGGTGCTATTGCTGAGGTCACAATGCTGAGCTGCTATTGCTGAGGTCACTATGCTGAGGTCACTTTTCTGAGGTAATAATGCTGACGTCAGAATGCTATGCTCACAATGCTGAGGTCACAATGCTGAGGTGCTATTGCTGAGGTCACAATGCTGAGGTGCTATTGCAGATGTGCTATAGCTGACGTCACAATGCTGAGGTGCTATTACTGAGGTCACAATGATGTGGTCACAATGCTGAGGTCAAAATGCTGAGGTGCTATTGCTAAGGTCACAATGCTGAGGTGCTATTGCTGAGGTGTTATTACTGAGGTCACAATGCTGAGGTCACTATGCTGAGGTCACTATGCTGAGGTGCTATTGCTGAGGTCACAATGATTAGGTCACAATGCTGAAGTCACAATGCTTAGGTCAAAATTCTGAGGTGTTATTGCTGAGGTGTTATTGCTGAGGTCACAATACTGAGGTGCTATTGCTGAGGTCACAATGCTGAGGTCACAATGCTGAGGTCTCAATGCTGAGGTGCTATTGCTGAGGTTCTTTTCCTGAGGTACTATTCCTGAGGTCACAATGCTGAGGTGCTATTGCTGTGGTGCTATTGCTGAGGTCACAATGCTGAGGTCACAATGCTGAGGTCACAATGCTGAGGTGTTATTCCTGAGCTGCTATTGCTGTGGTGTTACTGCTGAGGTGCTATTGCTGAGGTCACAATGCTGAGGTGCTATTGCTGAGGTCAAAATGCTGAGGTCACACTGCTGAGGTGGTATTGCTGAGGTGACAATGCTGAGGTCACACTGCTGAGGTCACAATGCTGAGGTGCTATTACTGACGTGCTATTGCTGAGGTCACAATGCTGTTGTCACAATGCTGAGGTCACAATGCTGAGGTGCTATTGCTGAGGTCACAATGCTGAGGTGCTATTGCTGAGGTGCTATTGCTGAGGTCACAATTCTGAGGTGCTATTGCTGAGGTCACAATGCTGAGGTGCTATTGCTGAGGTGTTATTGCTGAGGTCACAATGCTCAGGTCACAATGCTGAGGTCACTATGCTGAGGTGCTATTGCTGAGGTCACAATGCTGAGGTCAAAATGCTGAGGTCACAATGCTTAGGTCAAAATGCTGAGCTGCTACTGCTGAGGTCACAATGCTGAGGTCACAATGCTAAGGTCACAATGCTGAGGTGCTATTGCTGAGGTGCTATTGCTGAGTTCACAATGCTGAGGTGCTATAGCTTAGGTGCTATTGCTGAGGTCACAATGCTGAGGTGCTATTGCTGAGGTCACAATACTGAGGTGCTATTGCTGAGGTGCTATTTCTGAGTTCACAATGCTGAGGTGCTATTGCTGAGGTGCTGTTGCTGAGGTCACAATGCTAAGGTGCTATTGCTGAGGTCACAATGCTGAGGTCACAATGCTGAGGTGCTACTGCTGAGGTCACAATGCTGAGGTGCTCTTGCTGAGGTGCTATTGCTGTGGTGCTATTGCTGAAGTCACAATGCTGAGGTGCTATTGCTGAGGTCACAATGTTGAGGTGCTATTGCTGAGGTGCTATTGCTGAGGTCACAATGCTGACGTGCTATTGCTGAGGTCACAATGCTGAGGTGCTATTCCTGAGGTCACAATGCTGTGGTCAAAATGCTGAGGTCACAATGCTGAGGTCACAATGCTGAGGTGTTATTGCTGAGCTGTTATTGCTGAGGTATTATTGCTGAGCTGCTATTGCTGAGGTCACAGTTCTGAGGTCACAATGCTGAGGTCACAATGCTGAGCTGACTATGCTGAGGTCACTATGCTGAGGTGCTATTGCTGAGGTCACAATGCTGAGGTCGCAATGCTGAGGAGCTATTGCTGAGGTGCTGTTGCTGAGGTGTTATTGCTGAGGTGCTATTGCTGAGGTCACAATGCTGAGCTGACTATGCTGAGGTCACTATGCTGAGGTGCTATTGCTGAGGTCACAATGCTGAGGTCACAATGCTGAGGTGCTATTGCTGAGGTGCTGTTGCTGAGGTGTTATTGCTGAGGTGCTATTGCTGAGGTCACAATGCTGAGGTCACTATGCTGAGGTCACTATGCTGAGGTGCTATTGCTGAGGTCACAATGCTGTGGTCACAATGCTGAGGTCACAATGCTGAGGTGCTATTGCTGAGGTCAGAATGCTGAGGTGCAATTACAGATGTGCAATTGCTGAGGTGCTATTACTGAGGTCACAATGCTGAGGTGCTATTGCTGAGGTGCTATTGCTGAGGTCACAATGCTGAGGTGCTATTGCTGAGGGGCTATTGCTGAGGTGCTATTGCTGAGGTCACAATGCTGAGATGCTATTGCTGAGCTGCTATTGATGAGGTGTTATTGCTGAGGTCACAATGCTATGGTCACAATGCTGAGGTCACAATGCTGAGGTGCTATTGCTGAGGTCACAATGATGAGGTGCTGTTCCTGAGGTCACAATGCTGAGATCACAATGCTGAGGTGCTATTACTGAGGTGCTATTGCTGAGGTACTCTTGCTGAGCTTCTATTGCTGAGGTCACAATGCTGAGGTGCTATTGCTGAGGTCACAATGCTGAGGTGCTATTGCTGAGGTGCTATTGCTGTGGTCACAATGCTGAGGTGCTATTACTGAGGTCACAATACTGAGGTGCTATTGCTGAGGTGCTATTGCTGAGGTCACAATGCTGAGGTCACAATGCTGAGCTGCTATTGCTGAGGTCACTTTTCTGAGGTACTATTGCTGAGGTCACAATGCTATGCTCACAATGCTGAGGTCACAAGGCTGAGGTGCTATTGCAGAGGTCACAATGCTGAGGTGCTATTGCAGAGGTGCTATTGCTGAGGTCACAATGCTGAGGTGCTATTGCTGAGGTGCTATAGCTGAGGTCACAATGCTGAGGTGCTATTTCTGAGTTCACAATGCTGAGGTGCTATTGCTGAGGTGCTGTTGCTGAGGTCACAATGCTGAGGTGCTACTGCTGAGGTCACAATGCTGAGGTGCTATTGCTGAGGTGCTATTGCTGACGTCACAATGCTGACGTGCTATTGCTGAGGTCACAATGCTGAGGTGCTATTGCTGAGGTCACAATGCTGTGGTCAAAATGCTGATGTCACAATGCTGAGGTCACAATGCTGAGGTGTTATTGCTGAGCTGTTATTGCTGAGGTATTATTGCTGAGCTGCTATTGCTGAGGTCACAATGCTGAGGTGCTACTGCTGAGGTGTTATTGCTTAGGTCACAATGCTCAGGTCACAATGCTGAGGTCACTATGCTGAGGTGCTATTGCTGAGGTCACAATGCTGAGGTCACAATGCTGAGGTCACAATGCTGAGGTGCTATTGCTGAGGTGTTATTGCTAAGTTCACAATGCTGAGATACTATTGCTTAGGTGCTATTGCTGAGGTCACAATACTGAGGTGCTATCTGCGGTGCTATTGCTGAGGTCACAATGCTGAGGTGCTATTACTGAGGTCACAATGCTGTGGTCACAAAGCTGAGATCAAAATGCTGAGGTGCTATTGCTAAGGTCACAATGCTGAGGTGCTACTGCTGAGGTGTTATTGCTTAGGTCACAATGCTCAGGTCACAATGCTGAGGTCACTATGCTGAGGTGCTATTGCTGAGGTCACAATGCTGAGGTCACAATGCTGAGGTCACAATGCTGAGGTGCTATTGTTGAGGTGCTATTGATGAGTTCACAATGCTGAGGTACTATTGCTTAGGTGCTATTGCTGAGGTCACAATGCTGAGGTGCTATTGCTGAGGTCACAATACTGAGGTGCTATCTGATGTGATATTTCTGACTTCACAATGCTGAGGTGCTATTGCTGAGGTGCTGTTGCTTAGGTCACAATGCTGAGGTGCTATTGCTGAGGTCACAATGCTGAGCTCACAATGCTGAGGTGCTACTGCTGAGGTCACAATGCTGAGGTGCTCTTGCTGAGGTGGTATTGCTGAGGTTCTATTGCTGAAGTCACAATGCTGAGGTGCTATTGCTGAGGTCACAATGTTGAGGTGCTATTGCTGAGGTGCTATTGCTGAGGTCACAATGCTGACGTGCTATTGCTGAGGTCACAATGCTGAGGTGCTATTGCTGAGGTCACAATGCTGTGGTCAAAATGCTGATGTCACAATGCTGAAGTCACAATGCTGAGGTGTTATTCCTGAGCTGTTATTGCTGAGGTATTATTGCTGAGCTGCTATTGCAGAGGTCACAATTCTGAGGTTCTATTGCTGAGGTCACAATGATGAGGTCACAATGCTGAGGTCACAATGCTGAGGTGTTATTGCTGAGCTGCAATTGCTGAGGTGTAACTGCTGAGGTGCTATTGCTGAGGTCACAATGCTGAGGTGCTATTGCTCAGGTCACAATGCTGAGGTCACACTCCTGAGGTGATATTGCTGAGGTCACAATGCTGAGGTCACACTGCTGAGGTCACAATGTTGAGGTGCTATTACTGAGGTGCTATTGCTGAGGTGCTATTGCTGAGCTGCTATTGCTGAGGTCACAATGCTGAGGAGTTATTCCTGATGTCACAATATGAGGTCACAATGCTGAGGTGTTATTGCTAAGCTGCTATTGCTGAGGTGTTATTGCTGTGGTGCTATTGCTGAGGTCACAATGCTGAGGTGCTATTGCTGAGGTCACAATGCTGAGGTCACTATGCTGAGGTCACTATGCTGAGGTGCTATTGCTGAGGTGCAATTGCTGAGGTGTTATTGCTGAGGTCACAATGCTGAGGTGCTATTGCTGAGGTCACAATGCTGAGGTCACTATGCTGAGGTCACAATGCTGAGGTCACAATGCTGAGGTGCTATTACTGACGTGCTATTGCTGAGGTCACAATGCTGTTGTCACAATGCTGAGGTCACAATGCTGAGGTGCTATTGCTGAGGTCACAATGCTGAGGTGCTATTGCTGAGGTGCTATTGCTGAGGTCACAATTCTGAGGTGCTATTGCTGAGGTCACAATGCTGAGGTGATATTACTGAGGTGTTATTGCTGAGGTCACAATGCTCAGGTCACAATGCTGAGGTCACTATGCTGAGGTGCTATTGCTGAGGTCACAATGCTGAGGTCAAAATGCTGAGGTCACAATGCTTAGGTCAAAATGCTGAGCTGCTACTGCTATGGTCACAATGCTGAGGTCACAATGCTAAGGTCACAATGCTGAGGTGCTATTGCTGAGGTGCTATTGCTGAGTTCACAATGCTGAGGTGCTATAGCTTAGGTGCTATTGCTGAGGTCACAATGCTGAGGTGCTATTGCTGAGGTCACAATACTGAGGTGCTATTGCTGAGGTGCTATTTCTGAGTTCACAATGCTGAGGTGCTATTGCTGAGGTGCTGTTGCTGAGGTCACAATGTTGAGGTGCTATTGCTGAGGTGCTATTGCTGAGGTCACAATGTTGAGGTGCTATTGCTGATGTGCTATTGCTGAGGTCACAATGCTGACGTGCTATTGCTGAGGTCACAATGCTGAGGTGCTATTCCTGAGGTCACAATGCTTTGGTCAAAATGCTGAGGTCACAATGCTGAGGTCACAATGCTGAGGTGTTATTGCTGAGCTGTTATTGCTGAGGTATTATTGCTGAGCTGCTATTGCTGAGGTCACAGTTCTGAGGTCACAATGCTGAGGTCACAATGCTGAGCTGACTATGCTGAGGTCACTATGCTGAGGTGCTATTGTTGAGGTCACAATGCTGAGGTCGCAATGCTGAGGAGCTATTGCTGATGTCACAATGCTGAGGTCACAATGCTGAGGTCACAATGCTGAGGTGCTATTGCTGAGGTGCTGTTGCTGAGGTGTTATTGCTGAGGTGCTATTGCTGAGGTCACAATGCTGAGGTCACTATGCTGAGGTCACTATGCTGAGGTGCTATTGCTGAGGTCACAATGCTGTGGTCACAATGCTGAGGTCACAATGCTGAGGTGCTATTGCTGAGGTCAGAATGCTGAGGTGCAATTACAGATGTGCAATTGCTGAGGTGCTATTACTGAGGTCACAATGCTGAGGTGCTATTGCTGAGGTGCTATTGCTGAGGTCACAATGCTGAGGTGCTATTGCTGAGGGGCTATTGCTGAGGTGCTATTGCTGAGGTCACAATGCTGAGATGCTATTGCTGAGCTGCTATTGATGAGGTGTTATTGCTGAGGTGCTATTGCTGAGGTCATAATGCTGAGGTGCTATTGCTGAGGTCACAATGCTATGGTCACAATGCTGAGGTCACAATGCTGAGGTGCTATTGCTGAGGTCACAATGCTGAGGTGCTGTTGCTGAGGTCACAATGCTGAGATCACAATGCTGAGGTGCTATTACTGAGGTGCTATTGCTGAGGTACTCTTGCTGAGCTGCTATTGCTGAGGTCACAATGCTGAGGTGCTATTGCTGAGGTCACAATGCTGAGGTGCTATTGCTGAGGTGCTATTGCTGTGGTCACAATGCTGAGGTGCTATTACTGAGGTCACAATACTGAGGTGCTATTGCTGAGGTGCTATTGCTGAGGTCACAATGCTGAGGTCACAATGCTGAGCTGCTATTGCTGAGGTCACTTTTCTGAGGTACTATTGCTGAGGTCACAATGCTATGCTCACAATGCTGAGGTCACAATGCTGAGGTGCTATTGCAGAGGTCACAATGCTGAGGTGCTATTGCAGAGGTGCTATTGCTGAGGTCACAATGCTGAGGTGCTATTGCTGAGGTGCTATAGCTGAGGTCACAATGCTGAGGTGCTATTTCTGAGTTCACAATGCTGAGGTGCTATTGCTGAGGTGCTGTTGCTGAGGTCACAATGCTGAGGTGCTATTGGTGAGGTCACAATGCTGAGGTCACAATGCTGAGGTGCTACTGCTGAGGTCACAATGCTGAGGTGCTATTGCTGAGGTGCTATTCCTGACGTCACAATGCTGACGTGCTATTGCTGAGGTCACAATGCTGAGGTGCTATTACTGAGGTCACAATGCTGTGGTCAAAATGCTGATGTCACAATGCTGAGGTCACAATGCTGAGGTGTTATTGCTGAGCTGTTATTGCTGAGGTATTATTGCTGAGCTGCTATTGCTGAGGTCACAATGCTGAGGTGCTACTGCTGAGGTGTTATTGCTTAGGTCACAATGCTCAGGTCACAATGCTGAGGTCACTATGCTGAGGTGCTATTGCTGAGGTCACAATGCTGAGGTCACAATGCTGAGGTCACAATGCTGAGGTACTATTGCTGAGGTGTTATTGCTGAGTTCACAATGCTGAGATACTATTGCTTAGGTGCTATTGCTGAGGTCACAATACTGAGGTGCTATCTGCGGTGCTATTGCTGAGGTCACAATGCTGAGGTGCTATTACTGAGGTCACAATGCTGTGGTCACAAAGCTGAGATCAAAATGCTGAGGTGCTATTGCTAAGGTCACAATGCTGAGGTGCTACTGCTGAGGTGTTATTGCTTAGGTCACAATGCTCAGGTCACAATGCTGAGGTCATTATGCTGAGGTGCTATTGCTGAGGTCACAATGCTGAGGTGCTATTGCTGAGGTGCTATTGCTGACGTCAAAATGCTGAGGTGCTCTTGCTGAGGTGCTATTGCTGAGGTCACAATGCTGAGGTGCTATTGCTGAGGGGCTATTGCTGAGGTGCTATTGCTGAGGTCACAATGCTGAGATGCTATTGCTGAGCTGCTATTGATGAGGTGTTATTGCTGAGGTGCTATTGCTGAGGTCATAATGCTGAGGTGCTATTGCTGAGGTCACAATGCTATGGTCACAATGCTGAGTTCACAATGCTGAGGTGCTATTCCTGAGGTCACAATGCTGAGGTGCTGTTGCTGAGGTCACAATGCTGAGATCACAATGCTGAGGTGCTATTACTGAGGTGCTATTGCTGAGGTACTCTTGCTGAGCTGCTATTGCTGAGGTCACAATGCTGAGGTGCTATTGCTGAGGTGCTATTCCTGAGGTCACAATGCTGAGGTGCTATTGCTGAGGTGCTATTGCTGTTGTCACAATGCTGAGGTGCTATTCCTGAGGTCACAATGCTGAGGTGCTATTGCTGAGGTGCTATTGCTGAGGTCACAATGCTGAGCTGCTATTGCTGAGGTCACTATGCTGAGGTCACTTTTCTGAGGTACTAATGCTGACGTCACAATGCTATGCTCACAATGCTGAGGTCACAATGCTGAGGTGCTATTGCTGAGGTCACAATGCTGAGGTGCTATTGCAGATGTGCTATAGCTGACGTCACAATGCTGAGGTGCTATTACTGAGGTCACAATGATGTGGTCACAATGCTGAGGTCAAAATGCTGAGGTGCTATTGCTAAGGTCACAATGCTGAGGTGCTATTGCTGAGGTGTTATTACTGAGGTCACAATGCTGAGGTCACTATGCTGAGGTCACTATGCTGAGGTGCTATTGCTGAGGTCACAATGATTAGGTCACAATGCTGAAGTCACAATGCTTAGGTCAAAATTCTGAGGTGTTATTGCTGAGGTGTTATTGCTGAGGTCACAATATTGAGGTGCTATTGCTGAGGTCACAATGCTGAGGTCACAATGCTGAGGTCTCAATGCTGAGGTGCTATTGCTGAGGTTCTTTTCCTGAGGTACTATTCCTGAGGTCACAATGCTGAGGTGCTATTGCTGTGGTGCTATTGCTGAGGTCACAATGCTGAGGTCACAATGCTGAGGTCACAATGCTGAGGTGTTATTCCTGAGCTGCTATTGCTGTGGTGTTACTGCTGAGGTGCTATTGCTGAGGTCACAATGCTGAGGTGCTATTGCTGAGGTCAAAATGCTGAGGTCACACTGCTGAGGTGGTATTGCTGAGGTCACAATGCTGAGGTCACTATGCTGAGGTCACAATGCTGAGGTGCTATTACTGACGTGCTATTGCTGAGGTCACAATGCTGTTGTCACAATGCTGAGGTCACAATGCTGAGGTGCTATTGCTGAGGTCACAATGCTGAGGTGCTATTGCTGAGGTGCTATTGCTGAGGTCACAATTCTGAGGTGCTATTGCTGAGGTCACAATGCTGATGTGCTATTGCTGAGGTGTTATTGCTGAGGTCACAATGCTCAGGTCACAATGCTGAGGTCACTATGCTGAGGTGCTATTGCTGAGGTCACAATGCTGAGGTCAAAATGCTGAGGTCACAATGCTTAGGTCAAAATGCTGAGCTGCTACTGCTGAGGTCACAATGCTGAGGTCACAATGCTAAGGTCACAATGCTGAGGTGCTATTGCTGAGGTGCTATTGCTGAGTTCACAATGCTGAGGTGCTATAGCTTAGGTGCTATTGCTGAGGTCACAATGCTGAGGTGCTATTGCTGAGGTCACAATACTGAGGTGCTATTGCTGAGGTGCTATTTCTGAGTTCACAATGCTGAGGTGCTATTGCTGAGGTGCTGTTGCTGAGGTCACAATGCTAAGGTGCTATTGCTGAGGTCACAATGCTGAGGTCACAATGCTGAGGTGCTACTGCTGAGGTCACAATGCTGAGGTGCTCTTGCTGAGGTGCTATTGCTGTGGTGCTATTGCTGAAGTCACAATGCTGAGGTGCTATTGCTGAGGTCACAATGTTGAGGTGCTATTGCTGAGGTGCTATTGCTGAGGTCACAATGCTGACGTGCTATTGCTGAGGTCACAATGCTGAGGTGCTATTCCTGAGGTCACAATGCTGTGGTCAAAATGCTGAGGTCACAATGCTGAGGTCACAATGCTGAGGTGTTATTGCTGAGCTGTTATTGCTGAGGTATTATTGCTGAGCTGCTATTGCTGAGGTCACAGTTCTGAGGTCACAATGCTGAGGTCACAATGCTGAGCTGACTATGCTGAGGTCACTATGCTGAGGTGCTATTGCTGAGGTCACAATGCTGAGGTCGCAATGCTGAGGAGCTATTGCTGAGGTGCTGTTGCTGAGGTGTTATTGCTGAGGTGCTATTGCTGAGGTCACAATGCTGAGCTGACTATGCTGAGGTCACTATGCTGAGGTGCTATTGCTGAGGTCACAATGCTGAGGTCACAAATCTGAGGTGCTATTGCTGAGGTGCTGTTGCTGAGGTGTTATTGCTGAGGTGCTATTGCTGAGGTCACAATGCTGAGGTCACTATGCTGAGGTCACTATGCTGAGGTGCTATTGCTGAGGTCACAATGCTGTGGTCACAATGCTGAGGTCACAATGCTGAGGTGCTATTGCTGAGGTCAGAATGCTGAGGTGCAATTACAGATGTGCAATTGCTGAGGTGCTATTACTGAGGTCACAATGCTGAGGTGCTATTGCTGAGGTGCTATTGCTGAGGTCACAATGCTGAGGTGCTATTGCTGAGGGGCTATTGCTGAGGTGCTATTGCTGAGGTCACAATGCTGAGATGCTATTGCTGAGCTGCTATTGATGAGGTGTTATTGCTGAGGTGTTAATGCTGAGGTCACAATGCTATGGTCACAATGCTGAGGTCACAATGCTGAGGTGCTATTGCTGAGGTCACAATGATGAGGTGCTGTTCCTGAGGTCACAATGCTGAGATCACAATGCTGAGGTGCTATTACTGAGGTGCTATTGCTGAGGTACTCTTGCTGAGCTTCTATTGCTGAGGTCACAATGCTGAGGTGCTATTGCTGAGGTCACAATGCTGAGGTGCTATTGCTGAGGTGCTATTGCTGTGGTCACAATGCTGAGGTGCTATTACTGAGGTCACAATACTGAGGTGCTATTGCTGAGGTGCTATTGCTGAGGTCACAATGCTGAGGTCACAATGCTGAGCTGCTATGGCTGAGGTCACTTTTCTGAGGTACTATTGCTGAGGTCACAATGCTATGCTCACAATGCTGAGGTCACAAGGCTGAGGTGCTATTGCAGAGGTCACAATGCTGAGGTGCTATTGCAGAGGTGCTATTGCTGAGGTCACAATGCTGAGGTGCTATTGCTGAGGTGCTATAGCTGAGGTCACAATGCTGAGGTGCTATTTCTGAGTTCACAATGCTGAGGTGCTATTGCTGAGGTGCTGTTGCTGAGGTCACAATGCTGAGGTGCTACTGCTGAGGTCACAATGCTGAGGTGCTATTGCTGAGGTGCTATTGCTGACGTCACAATGCTGACGTGCTATTGCTGAGGTCACAATGCTGAGGTGCTATTGCTGAGGTCACAATGCTGTGGTCAAAATGCTGATGTCACAATGCTGAGGTCACAATGCTGAGGTGTTATTGCTGAGCTGTTATTGCTGAGGTATTATTGCTGAGCTGCTATTGCTGAGGTCACAATGCTGAGGTGCTACTGCTGAGGTGTTATTGCTTAGGTCACAATGCTCAGGTCACAATGCTGAGGTCACTATGCTGAGGTGCTATTGCTGAGGTCACAATGCTGAGGTCACAATGCTGAGGTCACAATGCTGAGGTGCTATTGCTGAGGTGCTGTTGCTTAGGTCACAATGCTGAGGTGCTATTGCTGAGGTCACAATGCTGAGCTCACAATGCTGAGGTGCTACTGCTGAGGTCACAATGCTGAGGTGCTCTTGCTGAGCTGTTATTGCTGAGGTATTATTGCTGAGCTGCTATTGCTGAGGTCACAATTCTGAGGTTCTATTGCTGAGGTCACAATGATGAGGTCACAATGCTGAGGTGTTATTGCTGAGCTGCAATTGCTGAGGTGTTACTGCTGAGGTGCTATTGCTGAGGTCACAATGCTGAGGTGCTATTGCTCAGGTCACAATGCTGAGGTCACACTCCTGAGGTGATATTGCTGAGGTCACAATGCTGAGGTCACACTGCTGAGGTCACAATGCTGAGGTGCTATTACTGAGGTGCTATTGCTGAGGTGCTATTGCTGAGCTGCTATTGCTGAGGTCACAATGCTGAGGAGTTATTCCTGATGTCACAATATGAGGTCACAATGCTGAGGTGTTATTGCTGAGGTCACAATGCTGAGGTCACTATGCTGAGGTCACTATGCTGAGGTGCTATTGCTGAGGTGCAATTGCTGAGGTGTTATTGCTGAGGTCACAATGCTGAGGTGCTATTGCTGAGGTCACAATGCTGAGGTCACTATGCTGAGGTCACAATGCTGAGGTCACAATGCTGAGGTGCTATTACTGAAGTGCTATTGCTGAGGTCACAATGCTGTTGTCACAATGCTGAGGTCACAATGCTGAGGTGCTATTGCTGAGGTCACAATGCTGAGGTGCTATTGCTGAGGTGCTATTGCTGAGGTCACAATTCTGAGGTGCTATTGCTGAGGTCACAATGCTGAGGTGATATTACTGAGGTGTTATTGCTGAGGTCACAATGCTCAGGTCACAATGCTGAGGTCACTATGCTGAGGTGCTATTGCTGAGGTCACAATGCTGAGGTCAAAATGCTGAGGTCACAATGCTTAGGTCAAAATGCTGAGCTGCTACTGCTGAGGTCACAATGCTGAGGTCACAATGCTAAGGTCACAATGCTGAGGTGCTATTGCTGAGGTGCTATTGCTGAGTTCACAATGCTGAGGTGCTATAGCTTAGGTGCTATTGCTGAGGTCACAATGCTGAGGTGCTATTGCTGAGGTCACAATACTGAGGTGCTATTGCTGAGGTGCTATTTCTGAGTTCACAATGCTGAGGTGCTATTGCTGAGGTGCTGTTGCTGAGGTCACAATGCTAAGGTGCTATTGCTGAGGTCACAATGCTGAGGTCACTATGCTGAGGTGCTACTGCTGAGGTCACAATGCTGAGGTGCTCTTGCTGAGGTGCTATTGCTGTGGTGCTATTGCTGAAGTCACAATGCTGAGGTGCTATTGCTGAGGTCACAATGTTGAGGTGCTATTGCTGAGGTGCTATTGCTGAGGTCACAATGCTGACGTGCTATTGCTGAGGTCACAATGCTGAGGTGCTATTCCTGAGGTCACAATGCTGTGGTCAAAATGCTGAGGTCACAATGCTGAGGTCACAATGCTGAGGTGTTATTGCTGAGCTGTTATTGCTGAGGTATTATTGCTGAGCTGCTATTGCTGAGGTCACAGTTCTGAGGTCACAATGCTGAGGTCACAATGCTGAGCTGACTATGCTGAGGTCACTATGCTGAGGTGCTATTGTTGAGGTCACAATGCTGAGGTCGCAATGCTGAGGAGCTATTGCTGATGTCACAATGCTGAGGTCACAATGCTGAGGTCACAATGCTGAGGTGCTATTGCTGAGGTGCTGTTGCTGATGTGTTATTGCTGAGGTGCTATTGCTGAGGTCACAATGCTGAGGTCACTATGCTGAGGTCACTATGCTGAGGTGCTATTGCTGAGGTCACAATGCTGTGGTCACAATGCTGAGGTCACAATGCTGAGGTGCTATTGCTGAGGTCAGAATGCTGAGGTGCAATTACAGATGTGCAATTGCTGAGGTGCTATTACTGAGGTCACAATGCTGAGGTGCTATTGCTGAGGTGCTATTGCTGAGGTCACAATGCTGAGGTGCTATTGCTGAGGGGCTATTGCTGAGGTGCTATTGCTGAGGTCACAATGCTGAGATGCTATTGCTGAGCTGCTATTGATGAGGTGTTATTGCTGAGGTGCTATTGCTGAGGTCATAATGCTGAGGTGCTATTGCTGAGGTCACAATGCTATGGTCACAATGCTGAGGTCACAATGCTGAGGTGCTATTGCTGAGGTCACAATGCTGAGGTGCTGTTGCTGAGGTCACAATGCTGAGATCACAATGCTGAGGTGCTATTACTGAGGTGCTATTGCTGAGGTACTCTTGCTGAGCTGCTATTGCTGAGGTCACAATGCTGAGGTGCTATTGCTGAGGTCACAATGCTGAGGTGCTATTGCTGAGGTGCTATTGCTGTGGTCACAATGCTGAGGTGCTATTACTGAGGTCACAATACTGAGGTGCTATTGCTGAGGTGCTATTGCTGAGGTCACAATGCTGAGGTCACAATGCTGAGCTGCTATTGCTGAGGTCACTTTTCTGAGGTACTATTGCTGAGGTCACAATGCTATGCTCACAATGCTGAGGTCACAATGCTGAGGTGCTATTGCAGAGGTCACAATGCTGAGGTGCTATTGCAGAGGTGCTATTGCTGAGGTCACAATGCTGAGGTGCTATTGCTGAGGTGCTATAGCTGAGGTCACAATGCTGAGGTGCTATTTCTGAGTTCACAATGCTGAGGTGCTATTGCTGAGGTGCTGTTGCTGAGGTCACAATGCTGAGGTGCTATTGGTGAGGTCACAATGCTGAGGTCACAATGCTGAGGTGCTACTGCTGAGGTCACAATGCTGAGGTGCTATTGCTGAGGTGCTATTCCTGACGTCACAATGCTGACGTGCTATTGCTGAGGTCACAATGCTGAGGTGCTATTACTGAGGTCACAATGCTGTGGTCAAAATGCTGATGTCACAATGCTGAGGTCACAATGCTGAGGTGTTATTGCTGAGCTGTTATTGCTGAGGTATTATTGCTGAGCTGCTATTGCTGAGGTCACAATGCTGAGGTGCTACTGCTGAGGTGTTATTGCTTAGGTCACAATGCTCAGGTCACAATGCTGAGGTCACTATGCTGAGGTGCTATTGCTGAGGTCACAATGCTGAGGTCACAATGCTGAGGTCACAATGCTGAGGTACTATTGCTGAGGTGTTATTGCTGAGTTCACAATGCTGAGATACTATTGCTTAGGTGCTATTGCTGAGGTCACAATACTGAGGTGCTATCTGCGGTGCTATTGCTGAGGTCACAATGCTGAGGTGCTATTACTGAGGTCACAATGCTGTGGTCACAAAGCTGAGATCAAAATGCTGAGGTGCTATTGCTAAGGTCACAATGCTGAGGTGCTACTGCTGAGGTGTTATTGCTTAGGTCACAATGCTCAGGTCACAATGCTGAGGTCATTATGCTGAGGTGCTATTGCTGAGGTCACAATGCTGAGGTCACAATGCTGAGGTCACAATGCTGAGGTGCTATTGTTGAGGTGCTATTGCTGAGGTCACAATGCTGAGGTGCTATTGCTGAGGGGCTATTGCTGAGGTGCTATTGCTGAGGTCACAATGCTGAGATGCTATTGCTGAGCTGCTATTGATGAGGTGTTATTGCTGAGGTGCTATTGCTGAGGTCATAATGCTGAGGTGCTATTGCTGAGGTCACAATGCTATGGTCACAATGCTGAGGTCACAATGCTCAGGTGCTATTGCTGAGGTCACAATGCTGAGGTGCTGTTGCTGAGGTCACAATGCTGAGATCACAATGCTGAGGTGCTATTACTGAGGTGCTATTGCTGAGGTACTCTTGCTGAGCTGCTATTGCTGAGGTCACAATGCTGAGGTGCTATTGCTGAGGTCACAATGCTGAGGTGCTATTGCTGAGGTGCTATTGCTGTGGTCACAATGCTGAGGTGCTATTACTGAGGTCACAATACTGAGGTGCTATTGCTGAGGTGCTATTGCTGAGGTCACAATGCTGAGGTCACAATGCTGAGCTGCTATTGCTGAGGTCACTTTTCTGAGGTACTATTGCTGAGGTCACAATGCTATGCTCACAATGCTGAGGTCACAATGCTGAGGTGCTATTGCAGAGGTCACAATGCTGAGGTGCTATTGCAGAGGTGCTATTGCTGAGGTCACAATGCTGAGGTGCTATTGCTGAGGTGCTATAGCTGAGGTCACAATGCTGAGGTGCTATTTCTGAGTTCACAATGCTGAGGTGCTATTGCTGAGGTGCTGTTGCTGAGGTCACAATGCTGAGGTGCTATTGGTGAGGTCACAATGCTGAGGTCACAATGCTGAGGTGCTACTGCTGAGGTCACAATGCTGAGGTGCTATTGCTGAGGTGCTATTCCTGACGTCACAATGCTGACGTGCTATTGCTGAGGTCACAATGCTGAGGTGCTATTACTGAGGTCACAATGCTGTGGTCAAAATGCTGATGTCACAATGCTGAGGTCACAATGCTGAGGTGTTATTGCTGAGCTGTTATTGCTGAGGTATTATTGCTGAGCTGCTATTGCTGAGGTCACAATGCTGAGGTGCTACTGCTGAGGTGTTATTGCTTAGGTCACAATGCTCAGGTCACAATGCTGAGGTCACTATGCTGAGGTGCTATTGCTGAGGTCACAATGCTGAGGTCACAATGCTGAGGTCACAATGCTGAGGTACTATTGCTGAGGTGTTATTGCTGAGTTCACAATGCTGAGATACTATTGCTTAGGTGCTATTGCTGAGGTCACAATACTGAGGTGCTATCTGCGGTGCTATTGCTGAGGTCACAATGCTGAGGTGCTATTACTGAGGTCACAATGCTGTGGTCACAAAGCTGAGATCAAAATGCTGAGGTGCTATTGCTAAGGTCACAATGCTGAGGTGCTACTGCTGAGGTGTTATTGCTTAGGTCACAATGCTCAGGTCACAATGCTGAGGTCACTATGCTGAGGTGCTATTGCTGAGGTCACAATGCTGAGGTCACAATGCTGAGGTCACAATGCTGAGGTGCTATTGTTGAGGTGCTATTGCTGAGATCACAATGCTGAGGTACTATTGCTTAGGTGCTCTTGCTGAGGTCACAATGCTGAGGTGCTATTGCTGAGGTCACAATACTGAGGTGCTATCTGATGTGATATTTCTGACTTCACAATGCTGAGGTGCTATTGCTGAGGTGCTGTTGCTTAGGTCACAATGCTGAGGTGCTATTGCTGAGGTCACAATGCTGAGCTCACAATGCTGAGGTGCTACTGCTGAGGTCACAATGCTGAGGTGCTCTTGCTGAGGTGGTATTGCTGAGGTGCTATTGCTGAAGTCACAATGCTGAGGTGCTATTGCTGAGGTCACAATGTTGAGGTGCTATTGCTGAGGTGCTATTGCTGAGGTCACAATGCTGACGTGCTATTGCTGAGGTCACAATGCTGAGGTGCTATTGCTGAGGTCACAATGCTGTGGTCAAAATGCTGATGTCAAAATGCTGAAGTCACAATGCTGAGGTGTTATTGCTGAGCTGTTATTGCTGAGGTATTATTGCTGAGCTGCTATTGCTGAGGTCACAATTCTGAGGTCACAATGCTGAGGTCACAATGCTGAGCTCACTATGTTGAGGTCACTATGCCGAGGTGCTATTGCTGAGGTCACAATGCTGAGGTCGCAATGCTGAGGTGCTGTTGCTGAGGTCACAATGCTGAGGTGCTATTGCTGAGGTGCTATTGCTGAGGTCACAATGCTGAGGTGCTACTGCTGAGGTCACAATGCTGAGGTGCTATTGCTGAGGTGCTATTGCTGACGTCACAATGCTGACGTGCTATTGCTGAGGTCACAATGCTGAGGTGCTATTGCTGAGGTCACAATGCTGTGGTCAAAATGCTGATGTCACAATGCTGAGTTCACAATGCTGAGGTGTTATTGCTGAGCTGTTATTGCTGAGGTATTATTGCTGAGCTGCTATTGCTGAGGTCACAATGCTGAGGTGCTACTGCTGAGGTGTTATTGCTTAGGTCACAATGCTCAGGTCACAATGCTGAGGTCACTATGCTGAGCTGCTATTGCTGAGGTCACAATGCTGAGGTCACAATGCTGAGGTCACAATGCTGAGGTGCTATTGCTGAGGTGTTATTGCTGAGTTCACAATGCTGAGATACTATTGCTTAGGTGCTATTGCTGAGGTCACAATACTGAGGTGCTATCTGCAGTGCTATTGCTGAGGTCACAATGCTGAGGTGCTATTACTGAGGTCACAATGCTGTGGTCACAAAGCTGAGATCAAAATGCTGAGGTGCTATTGCTAAGGTCACAATGCTGAGGTGCTACTGCTGAGGTGTTATTGCTTAGGTCACAATGCTCAGGTCACAATGCTGAGGTCACTATGCTGAGGTGCTATTGCTGAGGTCACAATGCTGAGGTCACAATGCTGAGGTCACAAAGCTGAGGTGCTATTGTTGAGGTGCTATTGCTGAGTTCACAATGCTGAGGTACTATTGCTTAGGTGCTATTGCTGAGGTCACAATGCTGAGGTGCTATTGCTGAGGTCACAATACTGAGGTGCTATCTGATGTGATATTTCTGACTTCACAATGCTGAGGTGCTATTGCTGAGGTGCTGTTGCTTAGGTCACAATGCTGAGGTGCTATTGCTGAGGTCACAATGCTGAGCTCACAATGCTGAGGTGCTACTGCTGAGGTCACAATGCTGAGGTGCTCTTGCTGAGGTGGTATTGCTGAGGTGCTATTGCTGAAGTCACAATGCTGAGGTGCTATTGCTGAGGTCACAATGTTGAGGTGCTATTGCTGAGGTGCTATTGCTGAGGTCACAATGCTGACGTGCTATTGCTGAGGTCACAATGCTGAGGTGCTATTGCTGAGGTCACAATGCTGTGGTCAAAATGCTGATGTCACAATGCTGAAGTCACAATGCTGAGGTGTTATTGCTGAGCTGTTATTGCTGAGGTATTATTGCTGAGCTGCTATTGCTGAGGTCACAATTCTGAGGTCACAATGCTGAGGTCACAATGCTGAGCTCACTATGTTGAGGTCACTATGCCGAGGTGCTATTGCTGAGGTCACAATGCTGAGGTCGCAATGCTGAGGTACTATTGCTGAGGTCACAATGCTGAGGTCACAATGCTGAGCTCACTATGTTGAGGTCACTATGCCGAGGTGCTATTGCTGAGGTCACAATGCTGAGGTCGCAATGCTGAGGTACTATTGCTGAGGTCACAATGCTGAGGTCACAATGCTGAGGTCACAATGCTGAGGTGCTATTGCTGAGGTGCTGTTGCTGAGGTGTTATTGCTGAGGTGCTATTTCTGACTTCACAATGCTGAGGTGTTATTGCTGAGGTCACAATGCTGAGCTCATGCTGAGGGAACTATGCTGAGGTGCTATTGCTGAGGTCACAATGCTGAGGTCGCAATGCTGAGGTGCTATTGTTGAGGTCACAATGCTGAGGTCACAATGCTGAGGTCACAATGCTGAGGTGCTATTTCTGAGTTGCTGTTGCTGAGGTGTTATTGCTGAGGTGCAATTGCTGAGGTCACAATGCTGAGGTGCTATTGCTGAGGTCAAAATGATGTGGTCACAATTCTGAGGTCACAATGCTGAGGTGCTATTGCTGAGCTCAGAATGCTGAGGTGCAATTGCAGATGTGCAATTGCTGACGTGCTACTGCTGAGGTCACAATGCTGAGGTGCTATTGCTGAGGTGCTATTACTGAGGTCACAACGCTAAGGTGCTATTGCTGAGGTGCTATTGCTGAGGTCACAATGCTGTGGTCACAAAGCTGAGGTCAAAATGCTGAGGTGTTATTGCTGAGCTGTAATTGCTGAGGTATTATTGCTGAGCTGCTATTGCTGAGGTCACAATTCTTAGGTCGCAATGCTGAGGTCACAATGCTGAGCTCACTATGCTGAGGTCACTATACTGAGGTCAAAATGCTGATGTCACAATGCTGAGGTCACAATGCTGCGGTGTTATTGCTGAGCTGTTATTGCTGAGGTATTATTGCTGAGCTGCTATTACAGAGGTCACAGTTCTTAGGTTACAATGCTGAGGTCACAATGCTGAGCTCACTATGCTGAGGTCACAATGCTGAGGTGCTATTGCTGAGGTGCTATTGCTGAGGTCACAATGCTGAGGTGCTGTTGCTGAGGGACTATTGCTGAGGTGCTATTGCTGAGGTCACAATGCTGAGATGCTATTGCTGAGCTGCTATTGATGAGGTGTTATTGCTGATGTGCTATTTCTGAGGTCATAATGCTGAGGTGCTATTGCTGAGGTCACAATGCTATGGTCACAATGCTGAGGTCACAATGCTCAGGTGCTATTGCTGAGGTCACAATGCTGAGGTGCTGTTCCTGAGGTCACAATGCTGAGGTGCTATTGCTGAGGTGCTATTGCTGAGGTACTCTTGCTGAGCTGTTATTGCTGAGGTCACAATGCTGAGGTGCTATTGCTGAGGTCACAATGCTGAGGTGCTATTGCTGAGGTGCTATTGCTGTGGTCACAATGCTGAGGTGCTATTACTGAGGTCACAATGCTGAGGTGCTATTGCTGAGGTGCTATTGCTGAGGTCACAATGCTGAGGTCACAATGCTGAGCTGCTATTGCGGAGGTCACTTTTCTGAGGTACTATTGCTGAGGTCACAATGCTATGCTCACAATGCTGAGGTCACAATGCTGAGGTGCTATTGCAGAGGTCACAATGCTGAGGTGCTATTGCAGATGTGCAATTGCTGAGGTGCTATTGCAGAGGTCACAATGCTGAGGTGCTATTGCTGAGGTGCTATTGCTGAGGTCACAATGCTGAGGTGCTATTTCTGAGTTCACAATGCTGAGGTGCTATTGCTGAGGTGCTGTTGCTGAGGTCACAATGCTGAGGTGCTATTGGTGAGGTCACTATGCTGAGGTCACAATGCTGAGGTGCTACTGCTGAGGTCACAATGCTGAGGTCACAATGCTGAGGTCACAATGCTGAGGTGCTATTGCTGAGGTGTTATTGCTGAGTTCACAATGCTGAGATACTATTGCTTAGGTGCTATTGCTGAGGTCACAATGCTGAGCTCACTATGCTGAGGTCACTATACTGAGGTCAAAATGCTGATGTCACAATGCTGAGGTCACAATGCTGCGGTGTTATTGCTGAGCTGTTATTGCTGAGGTATTATTGCTGAGCTGCTATTACAGAGGTCACAATTCTTAGGTTACAATGCTGAGGTCACAATGCTGAGCTCACTATGCTGAGGTCACAATGCTGAGGTGCTATTGCTGAGGTGCTATTGCTGAGGTCACAATGCTGAGGTGCTGTTGCTGAGGGACTATTGCTGAGGTGCTATTGCTGAGGTCACAATGCTGAGATGCTATTGCTGAGCTGCTATTGATGAGGTGTTATTGCTGATGTGCTATTTCTGAGGTCATAATGCTGAGGTGCTATTGCTGAGGTCACAATGCTATGGTCACAATGCTGAGGTCACAATGCTCAGGTGCTATTGCTGAGGTCACAATGCTGAGGTGCTGTTCCTGAGGTCACAATGCTGAGGTGCTATTGCTGAGGTGCTATTGCTGAGGTACTCTTGCTGAGCTGTTATTGCTGAGGTCACAATGCTGAGGTGCTATTGCTGAGGTCACAATGCTGAGGTGCTATTGCTGAGGTGCTATTGCTGTGGTCACAATGCTGAGGTGCTATTACTGAGGTCACAATGCTGAGGTGCTATTGCTGAGGTGCTATTGCTGAGGTCACAATGCTGAGGTCACAATGCTGAGCTGCTATTGCGGAGGTCACTTTTCTGAGGTACTATTGCTGAGGTCACAATGCTATGCTCACAATGCTGAGGTCACAATGCTGAGGTGCTATTGCAGAGGTCACAATGCTGAGGTGCTATTGCAGATGTGCAATTGCTGAGGTGCTATTGCAGAGGTCACAATGCTGAGGTGCTATTGCTGAGGTGCTATTGCTGAGGTCACAATGCTGAGGTGCTATTTCTGAGTTCACAATGCTGAGGTGCTATTGCTGAGGTGCTGTTGCTGAGGTCACAATGCTGAGGTGCTATTGGTGAGGTCACTATGCTGAGGTCACAATGCTGAGGTGCTACTGCTGAGGTCACAATGCTGAGGTGCTCTTGCTGAGGTGCTATTGCTGTGGTGCTATTGCTGAGGTCACAATGCTGAGGTGCTATTGCTGAGGTGCTATTCCTGATGTCACAATGCTGACGTGCTATTGCTGAGGTCACAATGCTGTGGTCAAAATGCTGATGTCACAATGCTGAGGTCACAATGCTGAGGTGTTATTGCTGAGCTGTTATTGCTGAGGTATTATTGCTGAGCTGCTATTGCTGAGGTCACAATGCTGAGGTGCTATTGCTGAGTTCACAATGCTGAGGTCACAATGCTGAGGTGCTATTACTGAGGTCACAATGCTGTGGTCACAAAGCTGAGATCAAATTGCAGAGGTGCTATTGCTGAGGTCACAATGCTGAGGTGCTACTGCTGAGGTGTTATTGCTTAGGTCACAATGCTCAGGTCACAATGCTGAGGTCACTATGCTGAGGTGCTATTGCTGAGGTCACAATGCTGAGGTCACAATGCTGAGGTCACAATGCTGAGGTGCTATTGCTGAGGTGTTATTGCTGAGTTCACAATGCTGAGATACTATTGCTTAGGTGCTATTGCTGAGGTCACAATGCTGAGGTCACAATGCTGAGGTCACAATGCTGAGGTGCTATCTGAGGTGCTATTGCTGAGGTCACAATGCTGAGGTCACAATGCTGAGGTGCTATTACTGAGGTCACAATGCTGTGGTCACAAAGCTGAGATCAAAATGCTGAGGTGCTATTGCTGAGGTCACAATGCTGAGGTGCTACTGCTGAGGTGTTATTGCTTAGGTCACAATGCTCAGGTCACAATGCTGAGGTCACTATGCTGAGGTGCTATTGCTGAGGTCACAATGCTGAGGTCACAATGCTGAGGTCACAATGCTGAGGTGCTTTTGCTGAGGTGTTATTGCTGAGTTCACAATGCTGAGGTACTATTGCTTAGGTGCTATTGCTGAGGTCACAATGCTGAGGTGCTATTGCTGAGGTCACAATACTGAGGTGCTATCTGATGTGATATTTCTGACTTCACAATGCTGAGGTGCTATTGCTGAGGTGCTGTTGCTTAGGTCACAATGCTGAGGTGCTATTGCTGAGGTCACAATGCTGAGCTCACAATGCTGAGGTGCTACTGCTGAGGTCACAATGCTGAGGTGCTACTGCTGAGGTCACAATGCTGAGGTGCTCTTGCTGAGGTCACAATGTTGAGGTGCTATTGCTGAGGTGCTATTGCTGACGTCACAATGCTGACGTGCTATTGCTGAGGTCACAATGCTGAGGTGCTATTGCTGTGGTCACAATGCTGTGGTCAAAATGCTGATGTCACAATGCTGAGGTCACAATGCTGAGGTGTTATTGCTGAGCTGTTATTGCTGAGGTATTATTGCTGAGCTGCTATTGCTGAGGTAACAATTCTGAGGTCACAATGCTGAGGTCACAATGCTGAGCTAACTATGTTGAGGTCACTATGCCGAGGTGCTATTGCTGAGGTCACAATGCTGAGGTCGCAATGCTGAGGTGCTATTGCTGAGGTCACAATGCTGAGGTCACAATGCTGAGGTCACAATGCTGAGGTGCTATTCCTGAGGTGCTGTTGCTGAAGTGTTATTGCTGAGGTGCTATTTCTGACTTCACAATGCTGAGGTGTTATTGCTTAGGTCACAATGCTGAGCTCATGCTGAGGTCACTATGCTGAGGTTCTATTGCTGAGGTCACAATGCTGAGGTCGCAATGCTGAGGTGCTATTGTTGAGGTCACAATGCTGAGGTGCTATTGCTGAGCTCAGAATGCTGAGGTGCAATTGCTGAGGTGCTATTGCTGAGGTCACAATGATGAGGTGCTATTGCTGAGGTGCTATTGCTGAGGTCACAATGCTGAGGTGCTATTGCTGAGGTGCTATTGCTGAGGTCACAATGCTGAGGTGCTATTACTGAGGTCACAATGCTGTGGTCACAAAGCTGAGATCAAAATGCTGAGGTGCTATTGCTAAGGTCACAATGCTGAGGTGCTACTGCTGAGGTGTTATTGCTTAGGTCACAATGCTCAGGTCACAATGCTGAGGTCACTATGCTGAGGTGCTATTGCTGAGGTCACAATGCTGAGGTCACAATGCTGAGGTCACAATGCTGAGGTGCTATTGTTGAGGTGCTATTGCTGAGTTCACAATGCTGAGGTACTATTGCTTAGGTGCTATTGCTGAGGTCACAATGCTGAGGTGCTATTGCTGAGGTCACAATACTGAGGTGCTATCTGATGTGATATTTCTGACTTCACAATGCTGAGGTGCTATTGCTGAGGTGCTGTTGCTTAGGTCACAATGCTGAGGTGCTATTGCTGAGGTCACAATGCTGAGCTCACAATGCTGAGGTGCTACTGCTGAGGTCACAATGCTGAGGTGCTCTTGCTGAGGTGGTATTGCTGAGGTGCTATTGCTGAAGTCACAATGCTGAGGTGCTATTGCTGAGGTCACAATGTTGAGGTGCTATTGCTGAGGTGCTATTGCTGAGGTCACAATGCTGACGTGCTATTGCTGAGGTCACTATGCTGAGGTGCTATTGCTGAGGTCACAATGCTGTGGTCAAAATGCTGATGTCACAATGCTGAAGTCACAATGCTGAGGTGTTATTGCTGAGCTGTTATTGCTGAGGTATTATTGCTGAGCTGCTATTGCTGAGGTCACAATTCTGAGGTCACAATGCTGAGGTCACAATGCTGAGCTCACTATGTTGAGGTCACTATGCCGAGGTGCTATTGCTGAGGTCACAATGCTGAGGTCGCAATGCTGAGGTACTATTGCTGAGGTCACAATGCTGAGGTCACAATGCTGAGCTCACTATGTTGAGGTCACTATGCCGAGGTGCTATTGCTGAGGTCACAATGCTGAGGTCGCAATGCTGAGGTACTATTGCTGAGGTCACAATGCTGAGGTCACAATGCTGAGGTCACAATGCTGAGGTGCTATTGCTGAGGTGCTGTTGCTGAGGTGTTATTGCTGAGGTGCTATTTCTGACTTCACAATGCTGAGGTGTTATTGCTGAGGTCACAATGCTGAGCTCATTCTGAGGGCACTATGCTGAGGTGCTATTGCTGAGGTCACAATGCTGAGGTCGCAATGCTGAGGTGCTATTGTTGAGGTCACAATGCTGAGGTCACAATGCTGAGGTGCTATTTCTGAGTTGCTGTTGCTGAGGTGTTATTGCTGAGGTGCAATTGCTGAGGTCACAATGCTGAGGTGCTATTGCTGAGGTCAAAATGATGTGGTCACAATTCTGAGGTCACAATGCTGAGGTGCTATTGCTGAGCTCAGAATGCTGAGGTGCAATTGCAGATGTGCAATTGCTGACGTGCTACTGCTGAGGTCACAATGCTGAGGTGCTATTGCTGAGGTGCTATTGCTGAGGTCACAATGCTGTGGTCACAAAGCTGATGTCAAAATGCTGAGGTGTTATTGCTGAGCTGTTATTGCTGAGGTATTATTGCTGAGCTGCTATTGCTGAGGTCACAATTCTTAGGTCGCAATGCTGAGGTCACAATGCTGAGCTCACTATGCTGAGGTCACAATACTGAGGTCAAAATGCTGATGTCACAATGCTGAGGTCACAATGCTGCGGTGTTATTGCTGAGCTGTTATTGCTGAGGTATTATTGCTGAGCTGCTATTACTGAGGTCACAATTCTGAGGTAACAATGCTGAGGTCACAATGCTGAGCTCACTATGCTGAGGTCACTATGCTTAGGTGCTATTGCTGAGGTCACAATGCTGAGGTGCTATTGCTGAGGTGCTATTGCTGAGGTCACAATGCTGAGGTGCTATTGCTGAGGTGCTATTGCTGTGGTCATAATGCTGAGGTTTTATTGCTGAGGTCACAATGCTATGGTCACAATGCTGAGGTCACAATGCTCAGGTGCTATTGCTGAGGTCACAATGCTGAGGTGCTGTTCCTGAGGTCACAATGCTGAGATCACAATGCTGAGGTGGTATTACTGAGGTGCTATTGCTGAGGTACTCTTGCTGAGCTGCTATTGCTGAGGTCACAATGCTGAGGTGCTATTGCTGAGGTCACAATGCTGAGGTGCTATTGCTGAGGTGCTATTGCTGTGGTCACAATGCTGAGGTGCTATTACTGAGGTCACAATGCTGAGGTGCTATTGCTGAGGTGCTATTGCTGAGGTGCTATTGCTGAGGTCACAATGCTGAGGTGCTATTGCTGAGGTGCTATTGCTGTGGTCATAATGCTGAGGTTTTATTGCTGAGGTCACAATGCTATGGTCACAATGCTGAGGTCACAATGCTCAGGTGCTATTGCTGAGGTCACAATGCTGAGGTGCTGTTCCTGAGGTCACAATGCTGAGATCACAATGCTGAGGTGGTATTACTGAGGTGCTATTGCTGAGGTACTCTTGCTGAGCTGCTATTGCTGAGGTCACAATGCTGAGGTGCTATTGCTGAGGTCACAATGCTGAGGTGCTATTGCTGAGGTGCTATTGCTGTGGTCACAATGCTGAGGTGCTATTACTGAGGTCACAATGCTGAGGTGCTATTGCTGAGGTGCTATTGCTGAGGTCACAATGCTGAGGTCACAATGCTGAGCTGCTATTGCTGAGGTCACTTTTCTGAGGTACTATTGCTGAGGTCACAATGCTATGCTCACAATGCTGAGGTCACAATGCTGAGGTGCTATTGCAGAGGTCACAATGCTGAGGTGCTATTGCAGATGTGCAATTGCTGAGGTGCTATTGCAGAGGTCACAATGCTGAGGTGCTATTGCTGAGGTGCTATTGCTGAGGTCACAATGCTGAGGTGCTATTTCTGAGTTCACAATGCTGAGGTGCTATTGCTGAGGTGCTGTTGCTGAGGTCACAATGCTGAGGTGCTATTGGTGAGGTCACAATGCTGAGGTCACAATGCTGAGGTGCTACTGCTGAGGTCACAATGCTGAGGTGCTCTTGCTGAGGTGCTATTGCTGTGGTGCTATTGCTGAGGTCACAATGCTGAGGTGCTATTGCTGAGGTGCTATTCCTGACGTCACAATGCTGACGTGCTATTGCTGAGGTCACAATGCTGTGGTCAAAATGCTGATGTCACAATGCTGAGGTCACAATGCTGAGGTGTTATTGCTGAGCTGTTATTGCTGAGGTATTATTGCTGAGCTGCTATTGCTGAGGTCACAATGCTGAGGTGCTATTGCTGAGTTCACAATGCTGAGGTCACAATGCTGAGGTGCTATTACTGAGGTCACAATGCTGTGGTCACAAAGCTGAGATCAAAATGCTGAGGTGCTATTGCTGAGGTCACAATGCTGAGGTGCTACTGCTGAGGTGTTATTGCTTAGGTCACAATGCCCAGGTCACAATGCTGAGGTCACTATGCTGAGGTGCTATTGCTGAGGTCACAATGCTGAGGTCACAATGCTGAGGTCACAATGCTGAGGTGCTTTTGCTGAGGTGTTATTGCTGAGTTCACAATGCTGAGGTACTATTGCTTAGGTGCTATTGCTGAGGTCACAATGCTGAGGTGCTATTGCTGAGGTCACAATACTGAGGTGCTATCTGATGTGATATTTCTGACTTCACAATGCTGAGGTGCTATTGCTGAGGTGCTGTTGCTTAGGTCACAATGCTGAGGTGCTATTGCTGAGGTCACAATGCTGAGCTCACAATGCTGAGGTGCTACTGCTGAGGTCACAATGCTGAGGTGCTACTGCTTAGGTCACAATGCTGAGGTGCTCTTGCTGAGGTCACAATGTTGAGGTGCTATTGCTGAGGTCACAATGCTGAGATGGTATTGCTGAGTTGCTATTGCTGAGGTCACAGAGCTGAGGTGCTATTGCTGAGGTCACAATGCTGAGGTGCTATTGCTGAGGTGCTATTGCTGAGGTCACAATGCTGAGGTGCAATTGCAGATGTGCAATTGCTGAGGTGCTATTGCTGAGGTCACAATGCTGAGGTGCTATTGCTGAGGTGCTATTGCTGAGGTCACAACGCTAAGGTGCTATTGCTGAGGTTCTATTGCTGAGGTCACAATGCTGAGGTGCTATTACTGTGGTCACAATGCTGTGGTCACAAAGCTGAGGTCAAAATGCTGAGGTGCTATTGGTGAGGTCACAATGCTGAGGTCACAATGCTGAGGTGCTACTGCTGAGGTCACAATGCTGAGGTGCTCTTGCTGAGGTGCTATTGCTGTGGTGCTATTGCTGAGGTCACAATGCTGAGGTGCTATTGCTGAGGTGCTATTCCTGACGTCACAATGCTGACGTGCTATTGCTGAGGTCACAATGCTGTGGTCAAAATGCTGATGTCACAATGCTGATGTCACAATGCTGAGGTGTTATTGCTGAGCTGTTATTGCTGAGGTATTATTGCTGAGCTGCTATTGCTGAGGTCACAATGCTGAGGTGCTATTGCTGAGTTCACAATGCTGAGGTCACAATGCTGAGGTGCTATTACTGAGGTCACAATGCTGTGGTCACAAAGCTGAGATCAAAATGCTGAGGTGCTATTGCTGAGGTCACAATGCTGAGGTGCTACTGCTGAGGTGTTATTGCTTAGGTCACAATGCCCAGGTCACAATGCTGAGGTCACTATGCTGAGGTGCTATTGCTGAGGTCACAATGCTGAGGTCACAATGCTGAGGTCACAATGCTGAGGTGCTTTTGCTGAGGTGTTATTGCTGAGTTCACAATGCTGAGGTACTATTGCTTAGGTGCTATTGCTGAGGTCACAATGCTGAGGTGCTATTGCTGAGGTCACAATACTGAGGTGCTATCTGATGTGATATTTCTGACTTCACAATGCTGAGGTGCTATTGCTGAGGTGCTGTTGCTTAGGTCACAATGCTGAGGTGCTATTGCTGAGGTCACAATGCTGAGCTCACAATGCTGAGGTGCTACTGCTGAGGTCACAATGCTGAGGTGCTACTGCTTAGGTCACAATGCTGAGGTGCTCTTGCTGAGGTCACAATGTTGAGGTGCTATTGCTGAGGTCACAATGCTGAGATGGTATTGCTGAGTTGCTATTGCTGAGGTCACAGAGCTGAGGTGCTATTGCTGAGGTCACAATGCTGAGGTGCTATTGCTGAGGTGCTATTGCTGAGGTCACAATGCTGAGGTGCAATTGCAGATGTGCAATTGCTGAGGTGCTATTGCTGAGGTCACAATGCTGAGGTGCTATTGCTGAGGTGCTATTGCTGAGGTCACAACGCTAAGGTGCTATTGCTGAGGTTCTATTGCTGAGGTCACAATGCTGAGGTGCTATTACTGTGGTCACAATGCTGTGGTCACAAAGCTGAGGTCAAAATGCTGAGGTGCTATTGCTGAGGTCACAATGCTGAGGTGCTATTGCTGAGGTGTTATTGCTGAGGTCACAATGCTCAGGTCACAATGCTGAGGTCACTATGCTGAGGAGCTATTGCTGAGGTCACAATGCTGAGGTCACAATGCTGAGGTCACAATGCTGAGGTGCTATTGCTGAGGTGCTGTTGCTGAGGTTTTATTGCTCAGGTGCTATTGCTGAGGTCACAATGCTGAGGTGCTATTGCTGAGGTCACAATGCTGAGGTCTCTATGCTGAAATCACTATGCTGAGGTGCTATTGCTGAGGTCACAATGCTTTGGTCACAATGCTGAGGTCACAATGCTGAGCTGCTATTGCTGAGGTCACAATGCTGAGGTGCAATTGCAGATCTGCAATTGCTGAGGTGCTATTGCAGAGGTCACAATGCTGAGGTGCTATTGCTGAGGTGCTATTGCTGAGGTCACAACGCTAAGGTGCTATTCCTGAGGTGCTTTTGCTGAGGTCACAATGCTGAGGTGCTATTACTGAGGTCACAATGCTGTGGTCACAAAGCTGAGGTCAAAATGCTGAGGTGCTATTGCTGAGGTCACAATGCTGAGGTGCTATTGCTGAGGTGTTATTGCTGAGGTCACAATGCTCAGGTCAAAATGCTGAGGTCAAAATGCTGAGGTCACAATGCTGAGGTGCTATTGCTGAGGTCAGAATGCTGAGGTGCAATTGCAGATGTGCAATTGCTGAGGTACTATTGCTGAGGTGCTATTGCTGTGGTCACAATGCTGAGGTGCTATTGCTGAGGTCACAATTATGAGGTGCTATTGCTGAGCTGCTATTGCTGAGGTCACAATGCTGAGGTCACAATGCGGAGCTGCTATTGCTGAGGTCACTTTTCTGAGGTACTATTGCTGAGGTCAAAATGCTATGCTCATAATGCTGAGGTCACAATGCTGAGGTGCTATTGCTGAGGTCACAATACTGAGGTGCTATTGCAGATGTGCAATTGCTGAGGTGCTATTGCTGAGGTCACAATGCTGAGGTGCTATTGCTGAGGTGCTATTGCTGAGGTCACAATGCTGAGGTGCTATTACTGAGGTCACAATGCTGTGGTCACATTGCTGAGGTCAAAATGCTGAGCTGCTATTGCTGAGGTCACAATGCTGAGGTCACAATGCTGAGGTGCTATTGCTGAGGTGCTGTTGCTGAGGTCACAATGCTGTGGTCACAATGCTGAGGTCACAATGCTGAGGTGCTATTGCTGAGGTCAGAATGCTGAGGTGCAATTGCAGATGTGCAATTGCTGAGGTGCTATTGCTGAGGTCACAATGCTGAGGTGCTATTGCTGAGGTGCTATTGCAGAGGTCACAATGCTGAGGTGCTATTGCTGAGGGGCTATTGCTGAGGTGCTATTGCTGAGGTCACAATGCTGAGATGCTATTGCTGAGCTGCTATTGATGAGGTGTTATTGCTGAGGTGCTATTGCTGAGGTCATAATGCTGAGGTGCTATTGCTGAGGTCACAATGCTATGGTCACAATGCTGAGGTCACAATGCTCAAGTGCTATTGCTGAGGTCACAATGCTGAGGTGCTGTTGCTGAGGTCACAATGCTGAGATCACAATGCTGAGGTGCTACTACGGAGGTGCTATTGCTGAGGTACTCTTGCTGAGCTGCTATTGCTGAGGTCACAATGCTGAGGTGCTATTGCTGAGGTCACAATGCTGAAGTGCTATTGCTGAGGTCACAATGCTGAGGTGCTATTGCTGAGGTGCTATTGCTGACGTCAAAATGCTGAGGTGCTATTGCTGAGGTGCTATTGCTGAGGTCACAATGCTGAGATGCTATTGCTGAGCTGCTATTGATGAGGTGTTATTGCTGATGTGCTATTGCTGAGGTCATAATGCTGAGGTGCTATTGCTGAGGTCACAATGCTATGGTCACAATGCTGAGGTCACAATGCTCAGGTGCTATTGCTGAGGTCACAATGCTGAGGTGCTGTTGCTGAGGTCACAATGCTGAGATCACAATGCTGAGGTGCTATTACTGAGGTGCTATTGCTGAGGTATTCTTGCTGAGCTGCTATTGCTGAGGTCACAATGCTGAGGTGTTATTGCTGAGGTCACAATGCTGAGGTGCTATTGCTGAGGTGCTATTGCTGTGGTCACAATGCTGAGGTGCTATTACTGAGGTCACAATGCTGAGGTGCTATTGCTGAGGTGCTATTGCTGAGGTCACAATGCTGAGGTCAAAATGCTGAGCTGCTATTGCTGAGGTCACTTTTCTGAGGTACTATTGCTGAGGTCACAATGCTATGCTCACAATGCTGAGGTCACAATGCTGAGGTGCTATTGCAGAGGTCACAATGCTGAGGTGCTATTGCAGATGTGCAATTGCTGAGGTGCTATTGCAGAGGTCACAATGCTGAGGTGCTATTGCTGAGGTGCTATTGCTGAGGTCACAATGCTATGCTCACAATGCTGAGGTCACAATGCTGAGGTGCTATTGCAGAGGTCACAATGCTGAGGTGCTATTGCAGATGTGCAATTGCTGAGGTGCTATTGCAGAGGTCACAATGCTGAGGTGCTATTGCTGAGGTGCTATTGCTGAGGTCACAATGCTATGCTCACAATGCTGAGGTCAAAATGCTGAGGTGCTATTGCAGAGGTCACAATGCTGAGGTGCTATTGCAGATGTGCAATTGCTGAGGTGCTATTGCAGAGGTCACAATGCTGAGGTGCTATTGCTGAGGTGCTATTGCTGAGGTCACAATGCTGAGGTGCTATTTCTGAGTTCACAATGCTGAGGTGCTATTGCTGAGGTGCTGTTGCTGAGGTCACAATGCTGAGGTGCTATTGGTGAGGTCACAATGCTGAGGTCACAATGCTGAGGTGCTACTGCTGAGGTCACAATGCTGAGGTGCTCTTGCTGAGGTGCTATTGCTGTGGTGCTATTGCTGAGGTCACAATGCTGAGGTGCTATTGCTGAGGTGCTATTCCTGAAGTCACAATGCTGACGTGCTATTGCTGAGGTCACAATGCTGAGGTGCTATTGCTGAGGTCACAATGCTGTGGTCAAAATGCTGATGTCACAATGCTGAGGTCACAATGCTGAGGTGTTATTGCTGAGCTGTTATTGCTGAGGTATTATTGCTGAGCTGCTATTGCTGAGGTCACAATGCTGAGGTGCTATTGCTGAGTTCCCAATGCTGAGGTCACAATGCTGAGGTGCTATTACTGAGGTCACAATGCTGTGGTCACAAAGCTGAGATCAAATTGCAGAGGTGCTATTGCTGAGGTCACAATGCTGAGGTGCTACTGCTGAGGTGTTATTGCTTAGGTCACAATGCTCAGGTCACAATGCTGAGGTCACTATGCTGAGGTGCTATTGCTGAGGTCACAATGCTGAGGTCACAATGCTGAGGTCACAATGCTGAGGTGCTATTTCTGAGGTGCTGTTGCTGAGGTGTTATTGCTGAGGTGCAATTGCTGAGGTCACAATGCTGAGGTGCTATTGCTGAGGTCAAAATGATGTGGTCACAATTCTGAGGTCACAATGCTGAGGTGCTATTGCTGAGCTCAGAATGCTGAGGTGCAATTGCTGACGTGCTATTGCTGAGGTCACAATGCTGAGGTGCTATTGCTGAGGTGCTATTGCTGAGGTCACAATGCTAAGGTGCTATTGCTGAGGTGCTATTGCTGAGGTCACAATGCTGAGGTGCTATTACTGAGGTCACAATGCTGAGCTCACTATGCTGAGGTCACTATGCTGAGGTCAAAATGCTGATGTCACAATGCTGAGGTCACAATGCTGCGGTGTAATTCCTGAGCTGTTATTGCTGAGGTATTATTGCTGAGCTGCTATTACTGAGGTCACAATTCTGAGGTTACAATGCTGAGGTCACAATGCTGAGCTCACTATGCTGAGGTCACTATGCTTAGGTGCTATTGCTGAGGTCACAATGCTGAGGTGCTATTGCTGAGGTGCTATTGCTGAGGTCACAATGCTGAGGTGCTGTTGCTGAGGGGCTATTGCTGAGGTCACAATGCTGAGGTGCTATTGCTGAGGTCACAATGCTGAGATCACAATGCTGAGGTGCTATTACTGAGGTGCTATTGCTGAGGTACTCTTGCTGAGCTGCTATTGCTGAGGTCACAATGCTGAGGTGCTATTGCTGAGGTGCTATTCCTGAGGTCACAATGCTGAGGTGCTATTGCTGAGGTGCTATTGCTGAGGTCACAATGCTGAGGTGCTATTGCTGAGCTGCTATTGCTGTTGTCACAATGCTGAAGTGCTATTCCTGAGGTCACAATGCTGAGGTGCTATTGCTGAGGTGCTATTGCTGAGGTCACAATGCTGAGGTCACAATGCTGAGCTGCTATTGCTGAGGTCACTATGCTGAGGTCACTTTTCTGAGGTACTAATGCTGAGGTCACAATGCTATGCTCACAATGCTGAGGTCACAATGCTGAGGTGCTATTGCTGAGGTCACAATGCTGAGGTGCTATTGCAGATGTGCTGTAGCTGATGTCACAATTCTGAGGTGCTATTACTGAGGTCTCAATGCTGTGGTCACAATGCTGAGGTCAAAATGCTGAGGTGCTATTGCTAAGTTCACAATGCTGAGGTGCTATTGCTGAGGTGTTTTTACTGAGGTCACAATGCTGAGGTCACTATGCTGAGTTCACTATGCTGTGGTGCTATTGCTGAGGTCACAATGATGAGGTCACAATGCTGAAGTCACAATGCTTAGGTCAAAATGCTGAGGTGTTATTGCTGAGGTGTTATTGCTGAGGTCACAATACTGAGGTGCTATTGCTGAGGTCACAATGCTGAGGTCACAATGCTGAGGTCTCAATGCTGAGGTGCTATTGCTGAGGTTCTTTTCCTGAGGTACTATTCCTGAGGTCACAATGCTGAGGTGCTATTGCTGTGGTGCTATTGCTGAGGTCACAATGCTGAGGTCACAATGCTGAGGTCACAATGCTGAGGTGCTATTGCTGAGGTCACAATGATGAGGTCACAATGCTGAGGTCACAATGCTGAGGTGTTATTGCTGAGCTGCTATTGCTGAGGTGTTACTGCTGAGGTGCTATTGCTGAGGTCACAATGCTGAGGTTCTATTGCTCAGGTCACAATGCTGAGGTCACACTCCTGAGGTGATATTGCTGAGGTCACAATGCTGAGGTCACACTGCTGAGGTCACAATGCTGAGGTTCTATTACTGAGGTGCTATTGCTGAGGTGCTATTGCTGAGCTGCTATTGCTGAGGTCACAATGCTGAGGAGTTATTCCTGATGTCACAATATGACGTCACAATGCTGAGGTGTTATTGCTAAGCTGCTATTGCTGAGGTGTTATTGCTGTGGTGCTATTGCTGAGGTCACAATGCTGAGGTGCTATTGCTGAGGTCACAATGCTGAGGTCACTATGCTGAGGTCACTATGCTGAGGTGCTATTGCTGAGGTGCAATTCCTGAGGTGCTATTGCTGAGGTCACAATGCTGAGGTGCTATTGCTGAGGTCACAATGCTGAGGTCACTATGCTGAGGTCACAATGCTGAGGTCACAATGCTGAGGTGCTATTACAGACGTGCTATTGCTGAGGTCACAATGCTGTTGTCACAATGCTGAGGTCACAATGCTGAGGTGCTATTGCTGAGGTCACAATGCTGAGATGCTATTGCTGAGGTGCTATTGCTGAGGTCACAATTCTGAGGTCACAATGCTGAGGTCACTATGCTGAGGTGCTATTGCTGAGGTGCTATTGCTGAGGTGCTATTGCTGTGGTCACAATGCTGAGTTGCTATTGCTGAGTCACAATGCTGAGGTGCTATTTCTGACGTCACAATGCTGAGATGCTATTGCTGAGGTGCTATTGCTGAGGTGCTATTACTGAGGTCACAATCCTGAGGTGCTATTGCTGAGGTGCTATTGCTGAGGTCACAACGCTAAGGTGCTATTGCTGAGGTTCTATTGCTGAGGTCACAATGCTGAGGTGCTATTGCTGATGTCACAATGCTGAGGTCACAATGCTGAGGTCACAATGCTGAGGTGCTATTGCTGAGGTGCTGTTGCTGAGGTGTTATTGCTGAGGTGCTATTGCTGAGGTCACAATGCTGAGGTGCTATTGCTGAGGTCACAATGCTGAGATGCTATTGCTGAGTTGCTATTGCTGATGTCACAGAGCTGAGGTGCTATTGCTGAGGTCACAATGCTGAGGTGCTATTGCTGAGGTGCTATTGCTGAGGTCACAATGCTGAGGTGCAATTGCAGATGTGCAATTGCTGAGGTGCTATTGCTGAGGTCACAATGCTGAGGTGCTATTGCTGAGGTGCTATTGCTGAGGTCACAACGCTAAGGTGCTATTGCTGAGGTGCTGTTGCTGAGGTGTTATTGCTGAGGTGCTATTGCTGAGGTCACAATGCTGAGGTGCTATTGCTGAGGTCACAATGCTGAGATGCTATTGCTGAGTTGCTATTGCTGAGGTCACAGAGCTGAGGTGCTATTGCTGAGCTCACAATGCTGAGGTGCTATTGCTGAGGTGCTATTGCTGAGGTCACAATGCTGAGGTGCAATTGCAGATGTGCATTTGCTGAGGTGCTATTGCTGAGGTCACAACGCTAAGGTGCTATTGCTGAGGTTCTATTGCTGAGGTCACAATGCTGAGGTGCTATTACTGAGGTCACAATGCTGTGGTCACAAAGCTGAGGTCAAAATGCTGAGGTGCTATTGCTGAGGTCACAATGCTGAGGTGCTATTGCTGAGGTGTTATTGCTGAGGTCACAATGCTCAGGTCACAATGCTGAGGTCACTATGCTGACGAGCTATTGCTGAGGTCACAATGCTGAGGTCACAATGCTGAGGTCACAATGCTGAGGTGCTATTGCTGAGGTGCTGTTGCTGAGGTGTTATTGCTCAGGTGCTATTGCTGAGGTCACAATGCTGAGGTCACTATGCTGAAATCACTATGCTGAGGTGCTATTTCTGAGGTCACAATGCTTTGGTCACAATGCTGAGGTCACAATGCTGAGCTGCTATTGCTGAGGTCACAATGCTGAGGTGCAATTGCAGATCTGCAATTGCTGAGGTGCTATTGCAGAGGTCACAATGCTGAGGTGCTATTGCTGAGGTGCTATTGCTGAGGTCACAACGCTAAGGTGCTATTCCTGAGGTGCTATTGCTGAGGTCACAATGCTGAGGTGCTATTACTGAGGTCACAATGCTGTGGTCACAAAGCTGAGGTCAAAATGCTGAGGTGCTATTGCTGAGGTCACAATGCTGAGGGGCTATTGCTGAGGTGCTATTGCTGAGGTCACAATGCTGAGATGCTATTGCTGAGCTGCTATTGCTGAGGTGTTATTGCTGAGGTGCTATTGCTGAGGTCACAATGCTGAGGTGCTATTACTGAGGTCACAATACTGAGGTCACTATGCTGAGGTCACTATACTGAGGTGCTATTGCTGAGGTCACAATGCTGTGGTCACAATGCTGAGGTCACAATGCTGAGGTGCTATTGCTGAGGTAAGAATGCTGATGTGCTATTGCAGATGTGCAACTGCTGAGGTGCTATTGCTGAGGTCACAATGCTGAGGTGCTATTGCTGAGGTGTTATTGCTGACGTCAAAATGCTGAGGTGCTCTTGCTGAGGTGCTATTGCTGAGGTCACAATGCTGAGGTGCTATTGCTGAGGGGCTATTGCTGAGGTGCTATTGCTGAGGTCACAATGCTGAGGTGCTATTGCTGAGCTGCTATTGATGAGGTGTTATTGCTGAGGTGCTATTGCTGAGGTCATAATGCTGAGGTGCTATTGCTGAGGTCACAATGCTATGGTCACAATGCTGAGGTCACAATGCTGAGGTGCTATTGCTGAGGTCACAATGCTGAGGTGCTGTTGCTGAGGTCACAATGCTGAGATCACAATGCTGAGGTGCTATTACTGAGGTGCTATTGCTGAGGTACTCTTGCTGAGCTGCTATTGCTGAGGTCACAATGCTGAGGTGCTATTGCTGAGGTGCTATTCCTGAGGTCACAATGCTGAGGTGCTATTGCTGAGGTGCTATTGCTGAGGTCACAATGCTGAGGTGCTATTGCTGAGCTGCTATTGCTGTTGTCACAATGCTGAAGTGCTATTCCTGAGGTCACAATGCTGAGGTGCTATTGCTGAGGTGCTATTGCTGAGGTCACAATGCTGAGGTCACAATGCTGAGCTGCTATTGCTGAGGTCACTATGCTGAGGTCACTTTTCTGAGGTACTAATGCTGAGGTCACAATGCTATGCTCACAATGCTGAGGTCACAATGCTGAGGTGCTATTGCTGAGGTCACAATGCTGAGGTGCTATTGCAGATGTGCTATAGCTGATGTCACAATGCTGAGGTGCTATTACTGAGGTCACAATGCTGTGGTCACAATGCTGAGGTCAAAATGCTGAGGTGCTATTGCTAAGGTCACAATGCTGAGGTGCTATTGCTGAGGTGTTATTACTGAGGTCACAATGCTGAGGTCACTATGCTGAGTTCACTATGCTGTGGTGCTATTGCTGAGGTCACAATGATGAGGTCACAATGCTGAAGTCACAATGCTTAGGTCAAAATGCTGAGGTGTTATTGCTGAGGTGTTATTGCTGAGGTCACAATACTGAGGTGCTATTGCTGAGGTCACAATGCTGAGGTCACAATGCTGAGGTCTCAATGCTGAGGTGCTATTGCTGAGGTTCTTTTCCTGAGGTACTATTCCTGAGGTCACAATGCTGAGGTGCTATTGCTGTGGTGCTATTGCTGAGGTCACAATGCTGAGGTCACAATGCTGAGGTCACAATGCTGAGGTGCTATTGCTGAGGTCACAATGATGAGGTCACAATGCTGAGGTCACAATGCTGAGGTGTTATTGCTGAACTGCTATTGCTGAGGTGTTACTGCTGAGGTGCTATTGCTGAGGTCACAATGCTGAGGTCACACTCCTGAGGTGATATTGCTGAGGTCACAATGCTGAGGTCACACTGCTGAGGTCACAATGCTGAGGTTCTATTACTGAGGTGCTATTGCTGAGGTGCTATTGCTGAGCTGCTATTGCTGAGGTCACAATGCTGAGGAGTTATTCCTGATGTCACAATATGAGGTCACAATGCTGAGGTGTTATTGCTAAGCTGCTATTGCTGAGGTGTTATTGCTGTGGTGCTATTGCTGAGGTCACAATGCTGAGGTGCTATTGCTGAGGTCACAATGTTGAGGTCACTATGCTGAGGTCACTATGCTGAGGTGCTATTGCTGAGGTGCAATTCCTGAGGTGCTATTGCTGAGGTCACAATGCTGAGGTGCTATTGCTGAGGTCACAATGCTGAGGTCACTATGCTGAGGTCACAATGCTGAGGTCACAATGCTGAGGTGCTATTACTGACGTGCTATTGCTGAGGTCACAATGCTGTTGTCACAATGCTGAGGTCACAATGCTGAGGTGCTATTGCTGAGGTCACAATGCTGAGGTGCTATTGCTGAGGTGCTATTGCTGAGGTCACAATTCTGAGGTCACAATGCTGAGGTCACTATGCTGAGGTGCTATTGCTGAGGTGCTATTGCTGAGGTGCTATTGCTGTGGTCACAATGCTGAGTTGCTATTGCTGAGTCACAATGCTGAGGTGCTATTTCTGACGTCACAATGCTGAGGTGCTATTGCTGAGGTGCTAATGCTGAGGTGCTATTACTGAGGTCACAATCCTGAGGTGCTATTGCTGAGGTGCTATTGCTGAGGTGCTATTGCTGAGGTCACAATGCTGAGATGCTATTGCTGAGTTGCTATTGCTGAGGTCACAGAGCTGAGGTGCTATTGCTGAGGTCACAATGCTGAGGTGCTATTGCTGAGGTGCTATTGCTGAGGTCACAATGCTGAGGTGCTATTGCTGAGGTGCTATTGCTGACGTGCTATTGCTGAGGTGCTATTGCTGAGGTCACAATGCTGAGGTGCTATTGCTGAGGTGCTATTGCTGACGTGCTATTGCTGAGGTGCTATTGCTGAGGTCACAATGCTGAGGTCACAATGCTGAGGTCACAATCCTGAGGTGCTATTGCTGAGGTGCTATTGCTGAGGTGCTATTGCTGAGGTCACAGAGCTGAGGTGCTATTGCTGAGGTCACAATGCTGAGGTGCTATTGCTGAGGTGCTATTGATGACGTCAAAATCCTGAGGTGCTCTTGCTGAGGTGCTATTGCTGAGGTCACAATGCTGAGGTGCTATTGCTCAGGTCACAATGCTGAGGTGCTATTGCAGATGTGCTATAGCTGACGTCACAATGCTGAGGTGCTATTACTGAGGTCACAATGCTGTGGTCACAATGCTGAGGTCAAAATGCTGAGGTGCTATTGCTAAGGTCACAATGCTGAGGTGCTATTGCTGAGGTGTTATTACTGAGGTCACAATGCTGAGGTCACTATGCTGAGGTCACTATGCTGAGGTGCTATTGCTTAGGTCACAATGCTTTGGTCACAATGCTGAGGTCACAATGCTGAGCTGCTATTGCTGAGGTCACAATGCTGAGGTGCAATTGCAGATCTGCAATTGCTGAGGTGCTATTGCAGAGGTCACAATGCTGAGGTGCTATTGCTGAGGTGCTATTGCTGAGGTCACAACGCTAAGGTGCTATTCCTGAGGTGCTATTGCTGAGGTCACAATGCTGAGGTGCTATTACTGAGGTCACAATGCTGTGGTCACAAAGCTGAGGTCAAAATGCTGAGGTGCTATTGCTGAGGTCACAATGCTGAGGTGCTATTGCTGAGGTGTTATTGCTGAGGTCACAATGCTCAGGTCACAATGCTGAGCTGCTATTGCTGAGGTCACTATGCTGAGGTCACTTTTCTGAGGTACTAATGCTGAGGTCACAATGCTATGCTCACAATGCTGAGGTCACAATGCTGAGGTGCTATTGCTGAGGTCACAATGCTGAGGTGCTATTGCTCAGGTCACAATGCTGAGGTCACACTCCTGAGGTGATATTGCTGAGGTCACAATGCTGAGGTCACACTGCTGAGGTCACAATGCTGAGGTTCTATTACTGAGGTGCTATTGCTGAGGTGCTATTGCTGAGCTGCTATTGCTGAGGTCACAATGCTGAGGAGTTATTCCTGATGTCACAATATGAGGTCACAATGCTGAGGTGTTATTGCTAAGCTGCTATTGCTGAGGTGTTATTGCTGTGGTGCTATTGCTGAGGTCACAATGCTGAGGTGCTATTGCTGAGGTCACAATGCTGAGGTCACTATGCTGAGGTCACTATGCTGAGGTGCTATTGCTGAGGTGCAATTCCTGAGGTGCTATTGCTGAGGTCACAATGCTGAGGTGCTATTGCTGAGGTCACAATGCTGAGGTCACTATGCTGAGGTCACAATGCTGAGGTCACAATGCTGAGGTGCTATTACTGACGTGCTATTGCTGAGGTCACAATGCTGTTGTCACAATGCTGAGGTCACAATGCTGAGGTGCTATTGCTGAGGTCACAATGCTGAGGTGCTATTGCTGAGGTGCTATTGCTGAGGTCACAATTCTGAGGTCACAATGCTGAGGTCACTATGCTGAGGTGCTATTGCTGAGGTGCTATTGCTGAGGTGCTATTGCTGTGGTCACAATGCTGAGTTGCTATTGCTGAGTCACAATGCTGAGGTGCTATTTCTGACGTCACAATGCTGAGGTGCTATTGCTGAGGTGCTATTGCTGAGGTGCTATTACTGAGGTCACAATCCTGAGGTGCTATTGCTGAGGTGCTATTGCTGAGGTGCTATTGCTGAGGTCACAATGCTGAGATGCTATTGCTGAGTTGCTATTGCTGAGGTCACAGAGCTGAGGTGCTATTGCTGAGGTCACAATGCTGAGGTGCTATTGCTGAGGTGCTATTGCTGAGGTCACAATGCTGAGGTGCTATTGCTGAGGTGCTATTGCTGACGTGCTATTGCTGAGGTGCTATTGCTGAGGTCACAATGCTGAGGTGCTATTGCTGAGGTGCTATTGCTGACGTGCTATTGCTGAGGTGCTATTGCTGAGGTCACAATGCTGAGGTCACAATGCTGAGGTCACAATCCTGAGGTGCTATTGCTGAGGTGCTATTGCTGAGGTGCTATTGCTGAGGTCACAGAGCTGAGGTGCTATTGCTGAGGTCACAATGCTGAGGTGCTATTGCTGAGGTGCTATTGATGACGTCAAAATCCTGAGGTGCTCTTGCTGAGGTGCTATTGCTGAGGTCACAATGCTGAGGTGCTATTGCTGAGGTGCTATTGCTGAGGTCACAATGCTGTGGTCACAATGCTGAGGTCACAATGCTGATGTGCTGTTGCTGAGGTCACAATGCTGAAGTGCTATTGCTGAGGTGCTATTGCTGAGGTCACAATGCTGAGGTGCTATTGCTCAGGTCACAATGCTGAGGTGCTATTGCAGATGTGCTATAGCTGACGTCACAATGCTGAGGTGCTATTACTGAGGTCACAATGCTGTGGTCACAATGCTGAGGTCAAAATGCTGAGGTGCTATTGCTAAGGTCACAATGCTGAGGTGCTATTGCTGAGGTGTTATTACTGAGGTCACAATGCTGAGGTCACTATGCTGAGGTCACTATGCTGAGGTGCTATTGCTGAGGTCACAATGCTTTGGTCACAATGCTGAGGTCACAATGCTGAGCTGCTATTGCTGAGGTCACAATGCTGAGGTGCAATTGCAGATCTGCAATTGCTGAGGTGCTATTGCAGAGGTCACAATGCTGAGGTGCTATTGCTGAGGTGCTATTGCTGAGGTCACAACGCTAAGGTGCTATTCCTGAGGTGCTATTGCTGAGGTCACAATGCTGAGGTGCTATTACTGAGGTCACAATGCTGTGGTCACAAAGCTGAGGTCAAAATGCTGAGGTGCTATTGCTGAGGTCAAAATGCTGAGGTGCTATTGCTGAGGTGTTATTGCTGAGGTCACAATGCTCAGGTCACAATGCTGAGGTCACTATGCTGAGGTGCTATTGCTGAGGTCACAAAGCTGAGGTCAAAATGCTGAGGTGCTATTGCTGAGGTCACAATGCTGAGGTGCTATTGCTGAGGTGTTATTGCTGAGGTCACAATGCTCAGGTCAAAATGCTGAGGTCAAAATGCTGAGGTCACAATGCTTAGGTCAAAATGCTGAGGTGCTATTGCTGAGGTCACAATGCTGAGGTCACAATGCTAAGGTCACAATCCTGAGGTGCTATTGCTGAGGTGCTATTGCTGAGTTCACAATGCTGAGGTGCTATATCTTAGGTGCTATTGCTGAGGTCACAATGCTGAGGTGCTATTGCTGAGGTCACAATACTGAGGTGCTATTGCTGAGGTGCTATTTCTGAGTTCACAATGCTGAGGTGCTATTGCTGAGGTGCTGTTGCTGAGGTCACAATGCTAAGGTGCTATTGCTGAGGTCACAATGCTGAGGTCACAATGCTGAGGTGCTACTGCTGAGGTCACAATGCTGAGGTGCTCTTGCTGAGGTGCTATTGCTGTGGTGCTATTGCTGAAGTCACAATGCTGAGGTGCTATTGCTGAGGTCACAATGTTGAGGTGCTATTGCTGAGGTGCTATTGCTGAGGTCACAATGCTGACGTGCTATTGCTGAGGTCACAATGCTGAGGTGCTATTCCTGAGGTCACAATGCTGTAGTCAAAATGCTGAGGTCACAATGCTGAGGTCACAATGCTGAGGTGTTATTGCTGAGCTGTTATTGCTGAGGTATTATTGCTGAGCTGCTATTGCTGAGGTCACAATTCTGAGGTCACAATGCTGAGGTCACAATGCTGAGCTGACTATGCTGAGGTCACTATGCTGAGGTGCTATTGCTGAGGTCACAATGCTGCGGTCGCAATGCTGAGGTGCTATTGCTGATGTCACAATGCTGAGGTCACAATGCTGAGGTCAAAATGCTGAGGTGCTATTGCTGAGGTCACAATGCTGAGGTCACTATGCTGAGGTCACTATGCTGAGGTGCTATTGCTGAGGTCACAATGCTGTGGTCACAATGCTGAGGTGCTATTGCTGAGGTGTTATTGCTGAGGTCACAATGCTCAGGTCAAAATGCTGAGGTCAAAATGCTGAGGTCACAATGCTTAGGTCAAAATGCTGAGCTGCTATTGCTGAGGTCACAATGCTGAGGTCACAATGCTAAGGTCACAATGCTGAGGTGCTATTGCTGAGGTGCTATTGCTGAGTTCACAATGCTGAGGTGCTATAGCTTAGGTGCTATTGCTGAGGTCACAATGCTGAGGTGCTATTGCTGAGGTCACAATACTGAGGTGCTATTGCTGAGGTGCTATTTCTGAGTTCACAATGCTGAGGTGCTATTGCTGAGGTGCTGTTGCTGAGGTCACAATGCTAAGGTGCTATTGCTGAGGTCACAATGCTGAGGTCACAATGCTGAGGTGCTACTGCTGAGGTCACAATGCTGAGGTGCTCTTGCTGAGGTGCTATTGCTGTGGTGCTATTGCTGAAGTCACAATGCTGAGGTGCTATTGCTGAGGTCACAATGTTGAGGTGCTATTGCTGAGGTGCTATTGCTGACGTCACAATGCTGACGTGCTATTGCTGAGGTCACAATGCTGAGGTGCTATTCCTGAGGTCACAATGCTGTAGTCAAAATGCTGAGGTCACAATGCTGAGGTCACAATGCTGAGGTGTTATTGCTGAGCTGTTATTGCTGAGGTATTATTGCTGAGCTGCTATTGCTGAGGTCACAATTCTGAGGTCACAATGCTGAGGTCACAATGCTGAGCTGACTATGCTGAGGTCACTATGCTGAGGTGCTATTGCTGAGGTCACAATGCTGCGGTCGCAATGCTGAGGTGCTATTGCTGATGTCACAATGCTGAGGTCACAATGCTGAGGTCAAAATGCTGAGGTGCTATTGCTGAGGTCACAATGCTGAGGTCACTATGCTGAGGTCACTATGCTGAGGTGCTATTGCTGAGGTCACAATGCTGTGGTCACAATGCTGAGGTCACAATGCTGAGGTGCTATTGCTGAGATCAGAATGCTGAGGTGCAATTGCAGATGTGCAATTGCTGAGGTGCTATTGCTGAGGTCACAATCCTGAGGTGCTATTGCTGAGGTGCTATTGCTGAGGTCACAATGCTGAGGTGCTATTGCTGAGGGGCTATTGCTGAGGTGCTATTGCTGAGGTCACAATGCTGAGATGCTATTGCTGAGCTGCTATTGATGAGGTGTTATTGCTGAGGTGCTATTGCTGAGGTCAGAATGCTGAGGTTCTATTGCTGAGGTCACAATGCTATGGTCACAATGCTGAGTTCACAATGCTGAGGTGCTATTGCTGAGGTCACAATGCTGAGGTGCTGTTGCTGAGGTCACAATGCTGAGATCACAATGCTGAGGTGCTACTACTGAGGTGGTATTGCTGAGGTACTCTTGCTGAGCTGCTATTGCTGAGGTCACAATGCTGAGGTGCTATTGCTGAGGTCACAATGCTGAGGTGCTATTCCTGAGGTGCTATTGCTGTGGTCACAATGCTGAGGTGCTATTGCTGAGGTGCTATTGCTGACGTCACAATGCTGAGGTGCTATTGCTGAGGTGCTATTGCTGAGGTCACAATGCTGAGATGCTATTGCTGAGCTGCTATTGATGAGGTGTTATTGCTGATGTGCTATTGCTGAGGTCATAATGCTGAGGTGCTATTGCTGAGGTCACAATGCTATGGTCACAATGCTGAGGTCACAATGCTCAGGTGCTATTGCTGAGCTCACAATGCTGAGGTGCTGTTGCTGAGGTCACAATGCTGAGATAACAATGCTGAGGTGCTATTACTGAGGTGCTATTGCTGAGGTACTCTTGCTGAGCTGCTATTGCTGAGGTCACAATGCTGAGGTGCTATTGCTGAGGTCACAATGCTGAGGTGCTATTGCTGAGGTGCTATTGCTGTGGTCACAATGCTGAGGTGCTATTGCTGAGGTCACAATGCTGAGGTGCTATTGCTGAGCTGCTATTGCTGAGGTCACAATGCTGAGGTCACAATGCTGAGCTGCTATTGCTGAGGTCACTTTTCTGAGGTACTATTGCTGAGGTCACAATGCTATGCTCATAATGCTGAGGTCACAATGCTGAGGTGCTATTGCTGAGGTCACAATGCTGAGGTGCTATTGCAGATGTGCAATTGCTGAGGTGCTATTGCAGAGGTCACAATGCTGAGGTGCTATTGCTGAGGTGCTATTGCTGAGGTCACAATGCTTAGGTGCTATTACTGAGGTCACAATGCTGTGGTCACATTGCTGAGGTCAAAATGCTGAGGTGCTATTGCTAAGGTCACAATGCTGAGGTGCTATTGCTGAGGTGTTATTGCTTAGGTCACAATGCTGAGGTCACAATGCTGAGGTCACTATGCTGAGGTGCTATTGCTGAGGTCACAATGCTGAGGTCACACTGCTGAGGTCACAATGCTGAGGTCACAATGCTGAGGTCACAATGCTGAGGTGCTATTGCTGATGTGCTGTTGCTGAGGTGTTATTGCTGAGATGCTATTACTGAGGTCACAATGCTGAGGTCACTATGCTGAGGTGCTATTGCTTAGGTCACAATGCTGTGGTCACAATGCTCAGGTCACAATGCTGAGGTGCTATTGCTGAGGTCAGAATGCTGAGGTGCAATTGCAGATGTGCAATTGCTGAGGTGCTATTGCTGAGGTCACAATGCTGAGGTGCTATTGCTGAGGTGCTATTCCTGAGGTCAAAATGCTGAGGTGCTATTGCTGAGGGGCTATTGCTGAGGTGCTATTGCTGAGGTCACAATGCTGAGATGCTATTGCTGAGCTGCTATTGCTGAGGTGTTATTGCTGAGGTGCTATTGCTGAGGTCACAATGCTGAGGTGCTATTACTGAGGTCACAATACTGAGGTCACTATGCTGAGGTCACTATACTGAGGTGCTATTGCTGAGGTCACAATGCTGTGGTCACAATGCTGAGGTCACAATGCTGAGGTGCTATTGCTGAGGTAAGAATGCTGATGTGCTATTGCAGATGTGCAACTGCTGAGGTGTTATTGCTGACGTTAAAATGCTGAGGTGCTCTTGCTGAGGTGCTATTGCTGAGGTCACAATGCTGAGGTGCTATTGCTGAGGGGCTATTGCTGAGGTGCTATTGCTGAGGTCACAATGCTGAGATGCTATTGCTGAGCTGCTATTGATGAGGTGTTATTGCTGAGGTGCTATTGCTGAGGTCATAATGCTGAGGTGCTATTGCTGAGGTCACAATGCTATGGTCACAATGCTGAGGTCACAATGCTGAGGTGCTATTGCTGAGGTCACAATGCTGAGGTGCTGTTGCTGAGGTCACAATGCTGAGATCACAATGCTGAGGTGCTATTACTGAGGTGCTATTGCTGAGGTACTCTTGCTGAGCTGCTATTGCTGAGGTCACAATGCTGAGGTGCTATTGCTGAGGTGCTATTCCTGAGGTCACAATGCTGAGGTGCTATTGCTGAGGTGCTATTGCTGAGGTCACAATGCTGAGGTGCTATTGCTGAGCTGCTATTGCTGTTGTCACAATGCTGAAGTGCTATTCCTGAGGTCACAATGCTGAGGTGCTATTGCTGAGGTGCTATTGCTGAGGTCACAATGCTGAGGTCACAATGCTGAGCTGCTATTGCTGAGGTCACTATGCTGAGGTCACTTTTCTGAGGTACTAATGCTGAGGTCACAATGCTATGCTCACAATGCTGAGGTCACAATGCTGAGGTGCTATTGCTGAGGTCACAATGCTGAGGTGCTATTGCAGATGTGCTATAGCTGATGTCACAATGCTGAGGTGCTATTACTGAGGTCACAATGCTGTGGTCACAATGCTGAGGTCAAAATGCTGAGGTGCTATTGCTAAGGTCACAATGCTGAGGTGCTATTGCTGAGGTGTTATTACTGAGGTCACAATGCTGAGGTCACTATGCTGAGTTCACTATGCTGTGGTGCTATTGCTGAGGTCACAATGATGAGGTCACAATGCTGAAGTCACAATGCTTAGGTCAAAATGCTGAGGTGTTATTGCTGAGGTGTTATTGCTGAGGTCACAATACTGAGGTGCTATTGCTGAGGTCACAATGCTGAGGTCACAATGCTGAGGTCTCAATGCTGAGGTGCTATTGCTGAGGTTCTTTTCCTGAGGTACTATTCCTGAGGTCACAATGCTGAGGTGCTATTGCTGTGGTGCTATTGCTGAGGTCACAATGCTGAGGTCACAATGCTGAGGTCACAATGCTGAGGTGTTATTCCTGAGCTGCTATTGCTGTGGTGTTACTGCTGAGGTGCTATTGCTGAGGTCACAATGCTGAGGTGCTATTGCTGAGGTCAAAATGCTGAGGTCACACTGCTGAGGTGGTATTGCTGAGGTGACAATGCTGAGGTCACACTGCTGAGGTCACAATGCTGAGGTGCTATTACTGAGGTGCTATTGCTGAGGTACTATTGCTGAGGTGCTATTGCTGAGGTCACAATGCTGAGGAGTTATTCCTGATGTCACAATGTGATGTCACAATGCTGAGGTCACAATGCTGAGGTCACAATGCTGAGGTGCTTTTGCTGAGGTGCTATTGCTGAGGTCACAGTGCTGAGGTGCTATTGCTGAGGTCACAATGCTGAGGTCACAATGCTGAGGTGCTATTGCTGAGGTCACAATGCTGAGGTGCTATTGCTGAGGTGCTATTGCTGAGGTCACAATTCCGAGGTCACAATGCTGAGGTCACTATGCTGAGGTGCTATTGCTGCTGTCACAATGCTGAGGTCACAATGCTGAGGTCACAATGCTGAGGTGCTTTTGCTGAGGTGCTATTGCTGAGGTGCTATTGCTGTGGTCACAATGCTGAGTTGCTATTGCTGAGGTCACAATGCTGAGGTGCTATTTCTGACATCACAATGCTGAGGTGCTATTGCTGAGGTGCTATTGCTGAGGTTCTATTACTGAGGTCACAATCCAGAGGTGCTATTGCTGAGGTGCTATTGCTGAGGTGCTATTGCTGAGGTCACAATGCTGAGATGCTATTGCTGAGTTGCTATTGCTGAGGTCACAGAGCTGAGGTGCTATTGCTGAGGTCACAATGCTGAGGTGCTATTGCTGAGGTGCTATTGCTGAGGTCACAATGCTGAGGTGCTATTGCTGAGGTGCTATTGCTGACGTGCTATTACTGAGGTGCTATTGCTGAGGTCACAATGCTGAGGTCACAATGCTAAGGTCACAATGCTGAGGTGCTATTGCTGAGGTGCTATTGCTGAGTTCACAATGCTGAGGTGCTATAGCTTAGGTGCTATTGCTGAGGTCACAATGCTGAGGTGCTATTGCTGAGGTCACAATACTGAGGTGCTATTGCTGAGGTGCTATTTCTGAGTTCACAATGCTGAGGTGCTATTGCTGAGGTGCTGTTGCTGAGGTCACAATGCTAAGGTGCTATTGCTGAGGTCACAATGCTGAGGTCACAATGCTGAGGTGCTACTGCTGAGGTCACAATGCTGAGGTGCTCTTGCTGAGGTGCTATTGCTGTGGTGCTATTGCTGAAGTCACAATGCTGAGGTGCTATTGCTGAGGTCACAATGTTGAGGTGCTATTGCTGAGGTGCTATTGCTGACGTCACAATGCTGACGTGCTATTGCTGAGGTCACAATGCTGAGGTGCTATTCCTGAGGTCACAATGCTGTAGTCAAAATGCTGAGGTCACAATGCTGAGGTCACAATGCTGAGGTGTTATTGCTGAGCTGTTATTGCTGAGGTATTATTGCTGAGCTGCTATTGCTGAGGTCACAATTCTGAGGTCACAATGCTGAGGTCACAATGCTGAGCTGACTATGCTGAGGTCACTATGCTGAGGTGCTATTGCTGAGGTCACAATGCTGCGGTCGCAATGCTGAGGTGCTATTGCTGATGTCACAATGCTGAGGTCACAATGCTGAGGTCAAAATGCTGAGGTGCTATTGCTGAGGTCACAATGCTGAGGTCACTATGCTGAGGTCACTATGCTGAGGTGCTATTGCTGAGGTCACAATGCTGTGGTCACAATGCTGAGGTCACAATGCTGAGGTGCTATTGCTGAGATCAGAATGCTGAGGTGCAATTGCAGATGTGCAATTGCTGAGGTGCTATTGCTGAGGTCACAATCCTGAGGTGCTATTGCTGAGGTGCTATTGCTGAGGTCACAATGCTGAGGTGCTATTGCTGAGGGGCTATTGCTGAGGTGCTATTGCTGAGGTCACAATGCTGAGATGCTATTGCTGAGCTGCTATTGATGAGGTGTTATTGCTGAGGTGCTATTGCTGAGGTCATAATGCTGAGGTTCTATTGCTGAGGTCACAATGCTATGGTCACAATGCTGAGTTCACAATGCTGAGGTGCTATTGCTGAGGTCACAATGCTGAGGTGCTGTTGCTGAGGTCACAATGCTGAGATCACAATGCTGAGGTGCTACTACTGAGGTGGTATTGCTGAGGTACTCTTGCTGAGCTGCTATTGCTGAGGTCACAATGCTGAGGTGCTATTGCTGAGGTCACAATGCTGAGGTGCTATTCCTGAGGTGCTATTGCTGTGGTCACAATGCTGAGGTGCTATTGCTGAGGTGCTATTGCTGACGTCACAATGCTGAGGTGCTATTGCTGAGGTGCTATTGCTGAGGTCACAATGCTGAGATGCTATTGCTGAGCTGCTATTGATGAGGTGTTATTGCTGATGTGCTATTGCTGAGGTCATAATGCTGAGGTGCTATTGCTGAGGTCACAATGCTATGGTCACAATGCTGAGGTCACAATGCTCAGGTGCTATTGCTGAGCTCACAATGCTGAGGTGCTGTTGCTGAGGTCACAATGCTGAGATAACAATGCTGAGGTGCTATTACTGAGGTGCTATTGCTGAGGTACTCTTGCTGAGCTGCTATTGCTGAGGTCACAATGCTGAGGTGCTATTGCTGAGGTCACAATGCTGAGGTGCTATTGCTGAGGTGCTATTGCTGTGGTCACAATGCTGAGGTGCTATTGCTGAGGTCACAATGCTGAGGTGCTATTGCTGAGCTGCTATTGCTGAGGTCACAATGCTGAGGTCACAATGCTGAGCTGCTATTGCTGAGGTCACTTTTCTGAGGTACTATTGCTGAGGTCACAATGCTATGCTCATAATGCTGAGGTCACAATGCTGAGGTGCTATTGCTGAGGTCACAATGCTGAGGTGCTATTGCAGATGTGCAATTGCTGAGGTGCTATTGCAGAGGTCACAATGCTGAGGTGCTATTGCTGAGGTGCTATTGCTGAGGTCACAATGCTTAGGTGCTATTACTGAGGTCACAATGCTGTGGTCACATTGCTGAGGTCAAAATGCTGAGGTGCTATTGCTAAGGTCACAATGCTGAGGTGCTATTGCTGAGGTGTTATTGCTTAGGTCACAATGCTGAGGTCACAATGCTGAGGTCACTATGCTGAGGTGCTATTGCTGAGGTCACAATGCTGAGGTCACACTGCTGAGGTCACAATGCTGAGGTCACAATGCTGAGGTCACAATGCTGAGGTGCTATTGCTGATGTGCTGTTGCTGAGGTGTTATTGCTGAGATGCTATTACTGAGGTCACAATGCTGAGGTCACTATGCTGAGGTGCTATTGCTTAGGTCACAATGCTGTGGTCACAATGCTCAGGTCACAATGCTGAGGTGCTATTGCTGAGGTCAGAATGCTGAGGTGCAATTGCAGATGTGCAATTGCTGAGGTGCTATTGCTGAGGTCACAATGCTGAGGTGCTATTGCTGAGGTGCTATTCCTGAGGTCAAAATGCTGAGGTGCTATTGCTGAGGGGCTATTGCTGAGGTGCTATTGCTGAGGTCACAATGCTGAGATGCTATTGCTGAGCTGCTATTGCTGAGGTGTTATTGCTGAGGTGCTATTGCTGAGGTCACAATGCTGAGGTGCTATTACTGAGGTCACAATACTGAGGTCACTATGCTGAGGTCACTATACTGAGGTGCTATTGCTGAGGTCACAATGCTGTGGTCACAATGCTGAGGTCACAATGCTGAGGTGCTATTGCTGAGGTAAGAATGCTGATGTGCTATTGCAGATGTGCAACTGCTGAGGTGTTATTGCTGACGTTAAAATGCTGAGGTGCTCTTGCTGAGGTGCTATTGCTGAGGTCACAATGCTGAGGTGCTATTGCTGAGGGGCTATTGCTGAGGTGCTATTGCTGAGGTCACAATGCTGAGATGCTATTGCTGAGCTGCTATTGATGAGGTGTTATTGCTGAGGTGCTATTGCTGAGGTCATAATGCTGAGGTGCTATTGCTGAGGTCACAATGCTATGGTCACAATGCTGAGGTCACAATGCTGAGGTGCTATTGCTGAGGTCACAATGCTGAGGTGCTGTTGCTGAGGTCACAATGCTGAGATCACAATGCTGAGGTGCTATTACTGAGGTGCTATTGCTGAGGTACTCTTGCTGAGCTGCTATTGCTGAGGTCACAATGCTGAGGTGCTATTGCTGAGGTGCTATTCCTGAGGTCACAATGCTGAGGTGCTATTGCTGAGGTGCTATTGCTGAGGTCACAATGCTGAGGTGCTATTGCTGAGCTGCTATTGCTGTTGTCACAATGCTGAAGTGCTATTCCTGAGGTCACAATGCTGAGGTGCTATTGCTGAGGTGCTATTGCTGAGGTCACAATGCTGAGGTCACAATGCTGAGCTGCTATTGCTGAGGTCACTATGCTGAGGTCACTTTTCTGAGGTACTAATGCTGAGGTCACAATGCTATGCTCACAATGCTGAGGTCACAATGCTGAGGTGCTATTGCTGAGGTCACAATGCTGAGGTGCTATTGCAGATGTGCTATAGCTGATGTCACAATGCTGAGGTGCTATTACTGAGGTCACAATGCTGTGGTCACAATGCTGAGGTCAAAATGCTGAGGTGCTATTGCTAAGGTCACAATGCTGAGGTGCTATTGCTGAGGTGTTATTACTGAGGTCACAATGCTGAGGTCACTATGCTGAGTTCACTATGCTGTGGTGCTATTGCTGAGGTCACAATGATGAGGTCACAATGCTGAAGTCACAATGCTTAGGTCAAAATGCTGAGGTGTTATTGCTGAGGTGTTATTGCTGAGGTCACAATACTGAGGTGCTATTGCTGAGGTCACAATGCTGAGGTCACAATGCTGAGGTCTCAATGCTGAGGTGCTATTGCTGAGGTTCTTTTCCTGAGGTACTATTCCTGAGGTCACAATGCTGAGGTGCTATTGCTGTGGTGCTATTGCTGAGGTCACAATGCTGAGGTCACAATGCTGAGGTCACAATGCTGAGGTGTTATTCCTGAGCTGCTATTGCTGTGGTGTTACTGCTGAGGTGCTATTGCTGAGGTCACAATGCTGAGGTGCTATTGCTGAGGTCAAAATGCTGAGGTCACACTGCTGAGGTGGTATTGCTGAGGTGACAATGCTGAGGTCACACTGCTGAGGTCACAATGCTGAGGTGCTATTACTGAGGTGCTATTGCTGAGGTACTATTGCTGAGGTGCTATTGCTGAGGTCACAATGCTGAGGAGTTATTCCTGATGTCACAATGTGATGTCACAATGCTGAGGTCACAATGCTGAGGTCACAATGCTGAGGTGCTTTTGCTGAGGTGCTATTGCTGAGGTCACAGTGCTGAGGTGCTATTGCTGAGGTCACAATGCTGAGGTCACAATGCTGAGGTGCTATTGCTGAGGTCACAATGCTGAGGTGCTATTGCTGAGGTGCTATTGCTGAGGTCACAATTCCGAGGTCACAATGCTGAGGTCACTATGCTGAGGTGCTATTGCTGCTGTCACAATGCTGAGGTCACAATGCTGAGGTCACAATGCTGAGGTGCTTTTGCTGAGGTGCTATTGCTGAGGTGCTATTGCTGTGGTCACAATGCTGAGTTGCTATTGCTGAGGTCACAATGCTGAGGTGCTATTTCTGACATCACAATGCTGAGGTGCTATTGCTGAGGTGCTATTGCTGAGGTTCTATTACTGAGGTCACAATCCAGAGGTGCTATTGCTGAGGTGCTATTGCTGAGGTGCTATTGCTGAGGTCACAATGCTGAGATGCTATTGCTGAGTTGCTATTGCTGAGGTCACAGACTGAGGTGCTATTGCTGAGGTCACAATGCTGAGGTGCTATTGCTGAGGTGCTATTGCTGAGGTCACAATGCTGAGGTGCTATTGCTGAGGTGCTATTGCTGACGTGCTATTACTGAGGTGCTATTGCTGAGGTCACAATGCTGAGGTGCTATTGCTGAGGTGCTATTGCTGACGTGCTATTGCTGAGGTGCTATTGCTGAGGTCACAATGCTGAGGTCACAATGCTGAGGTCACAATGCTGAGGTCACAATGCTGAGGTGCTGTTGCTGAGGTCACAATGCTGAAGTGCTATTGCTGAGGTGCTATTGATGAGGTCACAATGCTGAGGTGCTATTGCTCGGGTGCTGTTGCTGACGTGCTATTGCTGAGGTGCTATTGCTGAGGTCACAGTGCTGTGGTCACAATGCTGAGGTCACAATGCTAAGGTCACAATGCTGATGTCACAATGCTGAGGTGCTATTGCTGAGGTCACAATGCTGAGGTGCTATTTCTGACGTCACAATGCTGAGGTGCTATTGCTGAGGTGCTATTGCTGAGGTTCTGTTACTGAGGTCTCAATCCTGAGGTGCTATTGCTGAGGTGCTATTGCTGAGGTGCTATTGCTGAGGTCACAATGCTGAGATGCTATTGCTGAGTTGCTATTGCTGAGGTCACAGAGCTGAGGTGCTATTGCTGAGGTCACAATGCTGAGGTGCTATTGCTGAGGTCAAAATGCTGAGGTCACAATGCTGAGGTGCTATTGCTGAGGTGCTATTGCTGACGTGCTATTGTTGAGGTGCTATTGCTGAGGTCACAATGCTGAGGTGCTATTGCTGAGGTGCTATTGCTGACGTGCTATTGCTGAGGTGCTATTGCTGTGGTCACAATGCTGAGTTGCTATTGCTGAGGTCACAATGCTGAGGTGCTATTGATGAGGTCACAATGCTGAGGTGCTATTGCTGAGGTGCTATTGCTGACGTGCTATTGCTGAGGTGCTATTGCTGTGGTCACAATGCTGAGTTGCTATTGCTGAGGTCACAATGCTGAGGCGATATTGTTGAGGTCACAATGCTGAGGTGCTATTGCTGAGGTGCTATTGCAGAGGTCACAATGCTGAGGTGCTATTGCTGAGGTGCTATTGCTGAGGTCACAACGCTAAGGTGCTATTCCTGAGGTGCTATTGCTGAGGTCACAATGCTGAGGTGCTATTACTGAGGTCACAATGCTGTGGTCACAAAGCTGAGGTCAAAATGCTGAGGTGCTATTGCTGAGGTCACAATGCTGAGGTGCTATTGCTGAGGTGTTATTGCTGAGGTCACAATGCTCAGGTCACAATGCTGAGGTCACTATGCTGAGGTGCTATTGCTGAGGTCACAATGCTGAGGTCAAAATGCTGAGGTCACAATGCTTAGGTCAAAATGCTGAGCTGCTACTGCTGAGGTCACAATGCTGAGGTCACAATGCTAAGGTCACAATGCTGAGGTGCTATTGCTGAGGTGCTATTGCTGTGTTCACAATGCTGAGGTGCTATAGGTTAGGTGCTATTGCTGAGGTCACAATGCTGAGGTGCTATTGCTGAGGTCACAATACTGAGGTGCTATTGCTGAGGTGCTATTTCTGAGTTCACAATGCTGAGGTGCTATTGCTGAGGTGCTGTTGCTGAGGTCACAATGCTAAGGTGCTATTGCTGAGGTCACAATGCTGAGGTCACAATGCTGAGGTGCTACTGCTGAGGTCACAATGCTGAGGTGCTCTTGCTGAGGTGCTATTGCTGTGTTGCTATTGCTGAAGTCACAAGGCTGAGGTGCTATTGCTGAGGTCACAATGTTGAGGTGCTATTGCTGAGGTGCTATTGCTGAGGTCACAATGCTGACGTGATATTGCTGAGGTCACAATGCTGAGGTGCTATTCCTGAGGTCACAATGCTGTGGTCAAAATGCTGAGGTCACAATGCTGAGGTCACAATGCTGAGGTGTTATTGCTGAGCTGTTATTGCTGAGGTATTATTGCTGAGCTGCTATTGCTGAGGTCACAATTCTGAGGTCACAATGCTGAGGTCACAATGCTGAGCTGACTATGCTGAGGTCACTATGCTGAGGTGCTATTGCTGAGGTCACAATGCTGAGGTCGCAATGCTGAGGAGCTATTGCTGATGTCACAATGCTGAGGTCACAATGCTGAGGTCACAATGCTGAGGTGCTATTGCTGAGGTGCTGTTGCTGAGGTGTTATTGCTGAGGTGCTATTGCTGAGGTCACAATGCTGAGGTCACTATGCTGAGGTCACTATGCTGAGGTGCTATTGCTGAGGTCACAATGCTGTGGTCACAATGCTGAGGTCACAATGCTGAGGTGCTATTGCTGAGGTCAGAATGCTGAGGTGCAATTGCAGATGTGCAATTGCTGAGGTGCTATTACTGAGGTCACAATGCTGAGGACCTATTGCTGAGGTGCTATTGCTGAGGTCACAATGCTGAGGTGCTATTTCTGAGGGGCTATTGCTGAGGTGCTATTGCTGAGGTCACAATGCTGAGGTGCTATTGCTGAGGTCACAATGCTATGGTCACAATGCTGAGGTCACAATGCTGAGGTGCTATTGCTGAGGTCACAATGCTGAGGTGCTGTTGCTGAGGTCACAATGCTGAGATCACAATGCTGAGGTGCTATTACTGAGGTGCTATTGCTGAGGTACTCTTGCTGAGCTGCTATTGCTGAGGTCACAATGCTGAGGTGCTATTGCTGAGGTCACAATGCTGAGGTGCTATTGCTGAGGTGCTATTGCTGTGGTCACAATGCTGAGGTGCTATTACTGAGGTCACAATACTGAGGTCACAATGCTGAGCTGCTATTGCTGAGGTCACTTTTCTGAGGTACTATTGCTGAGGTCACAATGCTATGCTCACAATGCTGAGGTAACAAGGCTGACGTGCTATTGCAGAGGTCACAATGCTGAGGTGCTATTCCAGAGGTGCTATTGCTGAGGTCACAATGCTGAGGTGCTATTGCTGAGGTGCTATAGCTGAGGTCACAATGCTGAGGTGCTATTTCTGAGTTCACAATGCTGAGGTGCTATTGCTGAGGTGCTGTTGCTGAGGTCACAATGCTGAGGTGCTATTGGTGAGGTCACAATGCTGAGGTCACAATGCTGAGGTGCTACTGCTGAGGTCACAATGCTGAGGTGCTATTGCTGAGGTGCTATTGCTGACGTCACAATGCTGACGTGCTATTGCTGAGGTCACAATGCTGAGGTGCTATTGCTGAGGTCAAAATGCTGTGGTCAAAATGCTGATGTCACAATGCTGAGGTCACAATGCTGAGGTGCTATTGCTGAGTTCACAATGCTGAGGTCACAATGCTGAGGTGCTATTACTGAGGTCACAATGCTGTGGTCACAAAGCTGATATCAAATTGCTGAGGTGCTATTGCTAAGGTCACAATGCTGAGGTCACACTGCTGAGGTCACAATGCTGAGGTGCTATTACTGAGGTGCTATTGCTGAGGTGCTATTGCTGAGCTGCTATTGCTGAGGTCACAATGCTGAGGAGTTATTCCTGATGTCACAATATGAGGTCACAATGCTGAGGTGCTATTGCAGATGTGCTATAGCTGACGTCACAATGCTGAGGTGCTATTACTGAGGTCACAATGCTGTGGTCACAATGCTGAGGTCAAAATGCAGAGGTGCTATTGCTAAGGTCACAATGCTGAGGTGCTATTGCTGAGGTGTTATTACTGAGGTCACAATGCTGAGGTCACTATGCTGAGGTCACTATGCTGAGGTGCTATTGCTGAGGTCACAATGATGAGGTCACAATGCTGAAGTCACAATGCTTAGGTCAAAATGCTGAGGTGTTATTGCTGAGGTGTTATTGCTGAGGTCACAATACTGAGCTGCTATTGCTGAGGTCACAATGCTGAGGTCACAATGCTGAGGTCTCAATGCTGAGGTGCTATTGCTGAGGTTCTTTTCCTGAGGTACTATTCCTGAGGTCACAATGCTGAGGTGCTATTGCTGTGGTGCTATTGCTGAGGTCACAATGCTGAGGTCACAATGCTGAGGTCACAATGCTGAGGTGTTATTCCTGAGCTGCTATTGCTGTGGAGTTACTGCTGAGGTGCTATTGCTGAGGTCACAATGCTGAGGTGCTATTGCTGAGGTCAAAATGCTGAGGTCACACTGCTGAGGTGGTATTGCTGAGGTGACAATGCTGAGGTCACACTGCTGAGCTCACAATGCTGAGGTGCTATTACTGAGGTGCTATTGCTGAGGTGCTATTGCTGAGGTGCTATTGCTGAGGTCACAATGCTGAGGAGTTATTCCTGATGTCACAATGTGAGGTCACAATTCTGAGGTCACAATGCTGAGGTCACAATGCTGAGGTGCTTTTGCTGAGGTGCTATTGCTGAGGTGCTATTGCTGTGGTCACAATGCTGAGGTGCTATTCCTGAGGTCACAATGCTGTGGTCACAATGCTGAGGTCAAAATGCTGAGGTGGTATTGCTGAGGTCACAATGCTGAGTTGCTATTGCTGAGGTGTTATTCCTGAGGTCACAATGCTGAGGTCACAATGCTGAGGTCACAATGCTGAGGTGCTATTGCTGAGGTCACAATGATGAGGTAACAATGCTGAGGTCACAATGCTGAGGTGTTATTGCTGAGCTGCTATTGCTGAGGTGTTACTGCTGAGGTGCTATTGCTGAGGTCACAATGCTGAGGTGCTATTGCTCAGGTCACAATGCTGAGGTCACACTCCTGAGGTGATATTGCTGAGGTCACAATGCTGAGGTCACACTGCTGAGGTCACAATGCTGAGGTGCTATTACTGAGGTGCTATTGCTGAGGTGCTATTGCTGAGCTGCTATTGCTGAGGTCACAATGCTGAGGAGTTATTCCTGATGTCACAATATGAGGTCACAATGTTGAGGTGTTATTGCTAATCTGGTATTACTGAGGTGTTATTGCTGTGGTGCTATTGCTGAGGTCACAATGCTGAGGTGCTATTGCTGTGGTCACAATGCTGAGGTCACTATGCTGAGGTCACTATGCTGAGGTGCTATTGCTGAGGTCACAATGCTGAGGTGCTATTGCTGAGGTCACAATGCTGAGGTCACTATGCTGAGGTCACAATGCTGAGGTCACAATGCTGAGGTGCTATTACTGACGTGCTATTGCTGAGGTCACAATGCTGTTGTCACAATGCTGAGGTCACAATGCTGAGGTGCTATTGCTGAGGTCACAATGCTGAGGTGCTATTGCTGAGGTGCTATTGCTGAGGTCACAATTCTGAGGTCACAATTCTGAGGTCACTATGCTGAGGTACTATTGCTGCTGTCACAATGCTGAGGTCACAATGCTGAGGTCACAATGCTGAGGTGCTTTTGCTGAGGTGCTATTGCTGAGGTGCTATTGCTGTGGTCACAATGCTGAGTTGCTATTGCTGAGGTCACAATGCTGAGGTGCTATTTCTGACATCACAATGCTGAGGTGCTATTGCTGAGGTGCTATTGCTGAGGTTCTATTACTGAGGTCACAATCCTGAGGTGCTATTGCTGAGGTGCTATTGCTGAGGTGCTATTGCTGAGGTCACAATGCTGAGATGCTATTGCTGAGTTGCTATTGCTGAGGTCACAGAGCTGAGGTGCTATTGCTGAGGTCACAATGCTGAGGTGCTATTGCTGAGGTGCTATTGCTGAGGTCACAATGCTGAGGTGCTATTGCTGAGGTGCTATTGCTGACGTGCTATTGCTGAGGTGCTATTGCTGAGGTCACAATGCTGAGGTGCTATTGCTGAGGTGCTATTGCTGACGTGCTATTGCTGAGGTGCTATTGCTGAGGTCACAATGCTGAGGTCACAATGCTGAGGTCACAATGCTGAGGTCACAATGCTGAGGTGCTGTTGCTGAGGTCACAATGCTGAAGTGCTATTGCTGAGGTGCTATTGATGAGGTCACAATGCTGAGGTGCTATTGCTCAGGTGCTGTTGCTGATGTGCTATTGCTGAGGTGCTATTGCTGAGGTCACAGTGCTGTGGTCAAAATGCTGAGGTCACAATGCTAAGGTCACAATGCTGATGTCACAATGCTGAGGTGCTATTGCTGAGGTCACAATGCTGAGGTGCTATTTCTAACGTCACAATGCTGAGGTGCTATTGCTGAGGTGCTATTGCTGAGGTTCTGTTACTGAGGTCTCAATCCTGAGGTGCTATTGCTGAGGTGCTATTGCTGAGGTGCTATTGCTGAGGTCACAATGCTGAGATGCTATTGCTGAGTTGCTATTGCTGAGGTCACAGAGCTGAGGTGCTATTGCTGAGGTCACAATGCTGAGGTGCTATTGCTGAGGTCAAAATGCTGAGGTCACAATGCTGAGGTGCTATTGCTGAGGTGCTATTGCTGACGTGCTATTGTTGAGGTGCTATTGCTGAGGTCACAATGCTGAGGTGCTATTGCTGAGGTGCTATTGCTGACGTGCTATTGCTGAGGTGCTATTGCTGTGGTCACAATGCTGAGTTGCTATTGCTGAGGTCACAATGCTGAGGTGCTATTTCTGACGTCACAATGCTGAGGTGCTATTGCTGAGGTGCTATTGCTGAGGTTCTATTACTGAGGTCACAATCCTGAGGTGCTATTGCTGAGGTGCTATTGCTGAGGTGCTATTGCTGAGGTCACAATGCTGAGATGCTATTGCTGAGTTGCTATTGCTGAGGTCACAGAGCTGAGGTGCTATTGCTGAGGTCACAATGCTGAGGTGCTATTGCTGAGGTGCTATTGCTGAGGTCACAATGCTGAGGTGCTATTGCTGAGGTGCTATTGCTGACGTGCTATTGCTGAGGTGCTATTGCTGAGGTCACAATGCTGAGGTGCTATTGCTGAGGTGCTATTCCTGAGGTCACAATGCTGTGGTCACAATGCTGAGGTCACAATGCTGATGTGCTATTGCTGAGGTCACAATGCTGAGGTGCTATTGCTGAGGTGCTATTGATGAGGTCACAATGCTGAGGTGCTATTGCTCAGGTGCTATTTCTGACGTGCTATTGCTGAGGTGCTATTGCTGAGGTCACAGTGCTGTGGTCACAATGCTGAGGTCACAATGCTAAGGTCACAATGCTGATGTCACAATGCTGAGGTGCTATTGCTGAGGTGCTATTGCTGAGCTCACAATGCTGAGGTCACATTGCTGAGGTCACAATACTGAGGTGCTATTGCTGAGGTGCTATTGCTGAGGTCACAATGCTGAGGTGCTATTGCTGAGGTGCTATTGCTGAGGTCACAATGCTGAGGTGCTATTGCTGAGGTGCTATTGCTGACGTGCTATTGCTGAGGTGCTATTGCTGAGGTCACAATGCTGAGGTGCTATTGCTGAGGTGCTATTGCTGACGTGCTATTGCTGAGGTGCTATTGCTGTGGTCACAATGCTGAGTTGCTATTGCTGAGGTGCTATTGCTGAGGTGCTATTACTGAGGTCACAGTCCTGAGGTGCTATTGCTGAGGTGCTATTGCTGAGGTGCTATTGCTGAGGTCACAATGCTGAGATGCTATTGCTGAGTTGCTATTGCTGAGGTCACAGAGCTGAGGTGCTATTGCTGAGGTCACAATGCTGAGGTGCTATTGCTGAGGTGCTATTGCTGAGGTCACAATGCTGAGGTGCTATTGCTGAGGTGCTATTGCTGAGGTCACAATGCTGAGGTGCTATTGCTGAGGTGCTATTGCTGACGTGCTATTGCTGAGGTCACAATGCTGAGGTCACAATGCTGAGGTGCTATTGCTGAGGTGCTATTGCTGAGGTCACAATGCTGAGGTGCTATTGCTGACGTGCTATTGCTGAGGTGCTATTGCTGAGGTCACAATGCTGAGGTCACAATGCTGAGGTCACAATGCTGATGTGCTGTTGCTGAGGTGCTATTGATGAGGTCACAATGCTGAGGTGCTATTGCTCAGGTGCTATTGCTGACGTGCTATTGCTGATGTGCTATTGCTGAGGTCACAGTGCTGTGGTCACAAAGCTGAGGTCACAATGCTAAGGTCACAATGCTGATGTCACAATGCTGAGGTGCTATTGCTGAGGTGTTATTGCTGAGGTCACAATGCTGAGGTCACATTGCTGAGGTCACTATGCTGTGGTGCTATTGCTGTGTTCACAATGCGTAGGTGCTATTGCTGATGTCACAATGCTGAGGTGCAATTGCTGAGGTGTTATTACTGAAGTCACAATGCTGAGGTGCTATTGCAGAGGTGCTATTGCTGAGGTCACAATGCTGAGGTCACTATGCTGAGGTCACAATGCTGAGGTGCTATTACTGAGGTCACAATGCTGTGGTCACAAAGCTGAGGTCACTATGCTGAGGTGCTATTGCTGAGGTCACAATGCTGAGGTGCTATTGCTGAGGTGTTATTGCTGAGGTCACAATGCTCAGGTCACAATGCTGAGGTCACTATGCTGAGGTGCTATTGCTGAGGTCACAATGCTGAGGTCAAAATGCTGAGGTCACAATGCTTAGGTCAAAATGCTGAGCTGCTACTGCTGAGGTCACAATGCTGAGGTCACAATGCTAAGGTCACAATGCTGAGGTGCTATTGCTGTGGTCACAATGCTGAGTTGCTATTGCTGAGGTGCTATTGCTGAGGTGCTATTACTGAGGTCACAGTCCTGAGGTGCTATTGCTGAGGTGCTATTGCTGAGGTGCTATTGCTGAGGTCACAATGCTGAGATGCTATTGCTGAGTTGCTATTGCTGAGGTCACAGAGCTGAGGTGCTATTGCTGAGGTCACAATGCTGAGGTGCTATTGCTGAGGTGCTATTGCTGAGGTCACAATGCTGAGGTGCTATTGCTGAGGTGCTATTGCTGAGGTCACAATGCTGAGGTGCTATTGCTGAGGTGCTATTGCTGACGTGCTATTGCTGAGGTCACAATGCTGAGGTCACAATGCTGAGGTGCTATTGCTGAGGTGCTATTGCTGAGGTCACAATGCTGAGGTGCTATTGCTGACGTGCTATTGCTGAGGTGCTATTGCTGAGGTCACAATGCTGAGGTCACAATGCTGAGGTCACAATGCTGATGTGCTGTTGCTGAGGTGCTATTGATGAGGTCACAATGCTGAGGTGCTATTGCTCAGGTGCTATTGCTGACGTGCTATTGCTGATGTGCTATTGCTGAGGTCACAGTGCTGTGGTCACAAAGCTGAGGTCACAATGCTAAGGTCACAATGCTGATGTCACAATGCTGAGGTGCTATTGCTGAGGTGTTATTGCTGAGGTCACAATGCTGAGGTCACATTGCTGAGGTCACTATGCTGTGGTGCTATTGCTGTGTTCACAATGCGTAGGTGCTATTGCTGATGTCACAATGCTGAGGTGCAATTGCTGAGGTGTTATTACTGAAGTCACAATGCTGAGGTGCTATTGCAGAGGTGCTATTGCTGAGGTCACAATGCTGAGGTCACTATGCTGAGGTCACAATGCTGAGGTGCTATTACTGAGGTCACAATGCTGTGGTCACAAAGCTGAGGTCACTATGCTGAGGTGCTATTGCTGAGGTCACAATGCTGAGGTGCTATTGCTGAGGTGTTATTGCTGAGGTCACAATGCTCAGGTCACAATGCTGAGGTCACTATGCTGAGGTGCTATTGCTGAGGTCACAATGCTGAGGTCAAAATGCTGAGGTCACAATGCTTAGGTCAAAATGCTGAGCTGCTACTGCTGAGGTCACAATGCTGAGGTCACAATGCTAAGGTCACAATGCTGAGGTGCTATTGCTGAGGTGCTATTGCTGAGTTCACAATGCTGAGGTGCTATAGCTTAGGTGCTATTGCTGAGGTCACAATGCTGAGGTGCTATTGCTGAGGTCACAATACTGAGGTGCTATTGCTGAGGTGCTATTTCTGAGTTCACAATGCTGAGGTGCTATTGCTGAGGTGCTGTTGCTGAGGTCACAATGCTAAGGTGCTATTGCTGAGGTCACAATGCTGAGGTCACAATGCTAAGGTCACAATGCTGAGGTGCTATTGCTGAGGTGCTATTGCTGAGTTCACTATGCTGAGGTGCTATAGCTTAGGTGCTATTGCTGAGGTCACAATGCTGAGGTGCTATTGCTGAGGTCACAATACTGAGGAGCTATTGCTGAGGTGCTATTTCTGAGTTCACAATGCTGAGGTGCTATTGCTGAGGTGCTGTTGCTGAGGTCACAATGCTAAGGTGCTATTGCTGAGGTCACAATGCTGAGGTCACAATGCTGAGGTCACAATGCTAAGGTCACAATGCTGAGGTGCTATTGCTGAGGTGCTATTGCTGAGTTCACTATGCTGAGGTGCTATAGCTTAGGTGCTATTGCTGAGGTCACAATGCTGAGCTGACTATGCTGAGGTCACTATGCTGAGGTGCTATTGCTGAGGTCACAATGCTGAGGTCGCAATGCTGAGGTGCTATTGCTGATGTCACAATGCTGAGGTCACAATGCTGAGGTCACAATGCTGAGGTGCTATTGCTGAGGTGCTGTTGCTGAGGTGTTATTGCTGAGGTGCTATTGCTGAGGTCACAATGCTGAGGTCACAATGCTGAGGTCACTATGCTGAGGTGCTATTGCTGAGGTCACAATGCTGTGGTCACAATGCTGAGGTCACAATGCTGAGGTGCTATTGCTGAGGTCAGAATGCTGAGGTGCAATTGCAGATGTGCAATTGCTGAGGTGCTATTGCTGACGTGCTATTGCAGAGGTCACAATGCTGAGGTGCTATTGCTGAGGTGCTATTGCTGAGGTCACAATGCTAAGGTGCTATTCCTGAGCTGCTATTGCTGAGGTCACAATGCTGAGGTGCTATTACTGAGGTCACAATGCTGTGGTCACAAAGCTGAGGTCAAAATGCTGAGGTGCTATTGCTGAGGTCACAATGCTGAGGTGCTATTGCTGAGGTGTTATTGCTGAGGTCACAATGCTCAGGTCACAATGCTGAGGTCACTATGCTGAGGTGCTATTGCTGAGGTCACAATGCTGAGGTCAAAATGCTGAGGTCACAATGCTTAGGTCAAAATGCTGAGCTGCTACTGCTGAGGTCACAATGCTGAGGTCACAATGCTAAGGTCACAATGCTGAGGTGCTATATCTGAGGTGCTATTGCTGTGTTCACAATGCTGAGGTGCTATAGCTTAGGTGCTATTGCTGAGGTCACAATGCTGAGGTGCTATTGCTGAGGTCACAATACTGAGGTGCTATTGCTGAGGTGCTATTTCTGAGTTCACAATGCTGAGGTGCTATTGCTGAGGTGCTGTTGCTGAGGTCACAATGCTAAGGTGCTATTGCTGAGGTCACAATGCTGAGGTCACAATGCTGAGGTGCTACTGCTGAGGTCACAATGCTGAGGTGCTCTTGCTGAGGTGCTATTGCTGTGGTGCTATTGCTGAAGTCACAATGCTGAGGTACTATTGCTGAGGTCACAATGTTTAGGTGCTATTGCTGAGGTGCTATTGCTGAGGTCACAATGCTGACGTGCTATTGCTGAGGTCACAATGCTGAGGTGCTATTCCTGAGGTCACAATGCTGTGGTCAAAATGCTGAGGTCACAATGCTGAGCTGACTATGATGAGGTCACTATGCTGAGGTGCTATTGCTGAGGTCACAATGCTGAGGTCGCAATGCTGAGGTGCTATTGCTGATGTCACAATGCTGAGGTCACAATGCTGAGGTCACAATGCTGAGGTGCTATTGCTGAGGTGCTGTTGCTGAGGTGTTATTGCTGAGGTGCTATTGCTGAGGTCACAATGCTGAGGTCACAATGCTGAGGTCACAATGCTGAGGTCACAATGCTGAGGTCACAATGCTGAGGTGCTATTGCTGAGGTGCTGTTTCTGAGCTGTTATTGCTGAGGTATTATTGCTGAGCTGCTATTGCTGAGGTCACAATTCTGAGGTCACAATGCTGAGGTCACAATGCTGAGCTGACTATGCTGAGGTCACTATGCTGAGGTGCTATTGCTGAGGTCACAATGCTGAGGTCGCAATGCTGAGGTGCTATTGCTGATGTCACAATGCTGAGGTCACAATGCTGAGGTCACAATGCTGAGGTGCTATTGCTGAGGTGCTGTTGCTGAGGTGTTATTGCTGAGGTGCTATTGCTGAGGTCACAATGCTGAGGTCACTATGCTGAGGTCACTATGCTGAGGTGCTATTGCTTAGGTCACAATGCTGTGGTCACAATGCTCAGGTCACAATGCTGAGGTGCTATTGCTGAGGTCAGAATGCTGAGGTGCAATTGGAGATGTGCAATTGCTGAGGTGCTATTGCTGAGGTCACAATGCTGAGGTGCTATTGCTGAGGTGCTATTGCAGAGGTCACAATGCTGAGGTGCTATTGCTGAGGTGCTATTGCTGAGGTCACAACGCTAAGGTGCTATTCCTGAGGTGCTATTGCTGAGGTCACAATGCTGAGGTGCTATTACTGAGGTCACAATGCTGTGGTCACAAAACTGAGGTCAAAATGCTGAGGTGCTATTGCTGAGGTCACAATGCTGAGGTGCTATTGCTGAGGTGTTATTGCTGAGGTCACAATGCTCAGGTCACAATGCTGAGGTCACTATGCTGAGGTGCTATTGCTGAGGTCACAATGCTGAGGTCAAAATGCTGAGGTCACAATGCTTAGGTCAAAATGCTGAGCTGCTACTGCTGAGGTCACAATGCTGAGGTCACAATGCTAAGGTCACAATGCTGAGGTGCTATTGCTGAGGTGCTATTGCTGTGTTCACAATGCTGAGGTGCTATAGCTTAGGTGCTATTGCTGAGGTCACAATGCTGAGGTGCTATTGCTGAGGTCACAATACTGAGGTGCTATTGCTGAGGTGCTATTTCTGAGTTCACAATGCTGAGGTGCTATTGCTGAGGTGCTGTTGCTGAGGTCACAATGCTAAGGTGCTATTGCTGAGGTCACAATGCTGAGGTCACAATGCTGAGGTGCTACTGCTGAGGTCACAATGCTGAGGTGCTCTTGCTGAGGTGCTATTGCTGTGGTGCTATTGCTGAAGTCACAATGCTGAGGTGCTATTGCTGAGGTCACAATGTTGAGGTGCTATTGCTGAGGTGCTATTGCTGAGGTCACAATGCTGACGTGCTATTGCTGAGGTCACAATGCTGAGGTGCTATTCCTGAGGTCACAATGCTGTGGTCAAAATGCTGAGGTCACAATGCTGAGGTCACAATGCTGAGGTGTTATTGCTGAGCTGTTATTGCTGAGGTATTATTGCTGAGCTGCTATTGCTGAGGTCACAATTCTGAGGTCACAATGCTGAGGTCACAATGCTGAGCTGACTATGCTGAGGTCACTATGCTGAGGTGCTATTGCTGAGGTCACAATGCTGAGGTCGCAATGCTGAGGAGCTATTGCTGATGTCACAATGCTGAGGTCACAATGCTGAGGTGCTTTTGCTGAGGTGCTATTGCTGAGGTGCTATTGCTGTGGTCACAATGCTGAGTTGCTATTGCTGAGGTCACAATGCTGAGGTGCTATTTCTGACATCACAATGCTGAGGTGCTATTGCTGAGGTGCTATTACTGAGGTTCTATTACTGAGGTCACAATCCTGAGGTGCTATTGCTGAGGTGCTATTGCTGAGGTGCTATTGCTGAGGTCACAATGCTGAGATGCTATTGCTGAGTTGCTATTGCTGAGGTCACAGAGCTGAGGTGCTATTGCTGAGGTCACAATGCTGAGGTGCTATTGCTGAGGTGCTATTGCTGAGGTCACAATGCTGAGGTGCTATTGCTGAGGTGCTATTGCTGACGTGCTATTGCTGAGGTGCTATTGCTGAGGTCACAATGCTGAGGTGCTATTGCTGAGGTGCTATTGCTGACGTGCTATTGCTGAGGTGCTATTGCTGAGGTCACAATGCTGAGGTCACAATGCTGAGGTCACAATGCTGAGGTCACAATGCTGAGGTGCTGTTGCTGAGGTCACAATGCTGAAGTGCTATTGCTGAGGTGCTATTGATGAGGTCACAATGCTGAGGTGCTATTGCTCAGGTGCTGTTGCTGATGTGCTATTGCTGAGGTGCTATTGCTGAGGTCACAGTGCTGTGGTCACAATGCTGAGGTCACAATGCTAAGGTCACAATGCTGATGTCACAATGCTGAGGTGCTATTGCTGAGGTCACAATGCTGAGGTGCTATTTCTGACGTCACAATGCTGAGGTGCTATTGCTGAGGTGCTATTGCTGAGGTTCTATTACTGAGGTCTCAATCCTGAGGTGCTATTGCTGAGTTGCTATTGCTGAGGTGCTATTGCTGAGGTCACAATGCTGAGATGCTATTGCTGAGTTGCTATTGCTGAGGTCACAGAGCTGAGGTGCTATTGCTGAGGTCACAATGCTGAGGTGCTATTGCTGAGGTGCTATTGCTGAGGTCAAAATGCTGAGGTGCTATTGCTGAGGTGCTATTGCTGACGTGCTATTGTTGAGGTGCTATTGCTGAGGTCACAATGCTGAGGTGCTATTGCTGAGGTGCTATTGCTGACGTGCTATTGCTGAGGTGCTATTGCTGTGGTCACAATGCTGAGTTGCTATTGCTGAGGTCACAATGCTGAGGTGCTATTGATGAGGTCACAATGCTGAGGTGCTATTGCCGAGGTGCTATTGCTGAGGTTCTATTACTGAGGTCACAATCCTGAGGTGCTATTGCTGAGGTGCTATTGCTGAGGTGCTATTGCTGAGGTCACAATGCTGAGATGCTATTGCTGAGTTGCTATTGCTGAGGTCACAGAGCTGAGGTGCTATTGCTGAGGTCACAATGCTGAGGTGCTATTGCTGAGGTGCTATTGCTGAGGTCACAATGCTGAGGTGCTATTGCTGAGGTGCTATTGCTGAGGTCACAATGCTGAGGTGCTATTGCTGAGGTGCTATTGCTGACGTGCTATTGCTGAGGTGCTATTGCTGAGGTCACAATGCTGAGGTGCTATTGCTGAGGTGCTATTTCTGACGTGCTATTGCTGAGGTGCTATTGCTGAGGTCACAATGCTGAGGTCACAATGCTGAGGTCACAATGCTGATGTGCTGTTGCTGAGGTGCTATTGATGAGGTCACAATGCTGAGGTGCTATTGCTCAGGTGCTATTGCTGACGTGCTATTGCTGATGTGCTATTGCTGAGGTCACAGTGCTGTGGTCACAAAGCTGAGGTCACAATGCTAAGGTCACAATGCTGATGTCACAATGCTGAGGTGCTATTGCTGAGGTGTTATTGCTGAGGTCACAATGCTGAGGTCACATTGCTGAGGTCACTGTGCTGTGGTGCTATTGCTGTGTTCACAATGCGTAGGTGCTATTGCTGATGTCACAATGCTGAGGTGCAATTGCTGAGGTGTTATTACTGAAGTCACAATGCTGAGGTGCTATTGCAGAGGTGCTATTGCTGAGGTCACAATGCTGAGGTTACTATGCTGATGTCACAATGCTGAGGTGCTATTACTGAGGTCACAATGCTGTGGTCACAAAGCTGAGGTCAAAATGCTGAGGTGCTATTGCTGAGGTCACAATGCTGAGGTGCTATTGCTGAGGTGTTATTGCTGAGGTCACAATGCTCAGGTCACAATGCTGAGGTCACTATGCTGAGGTGCTATTGCTGAGGTCACAATGCTGAGGTCAAAATGCTGAGGTCACAATGCTTAGGTCAAAATGCTGAGCTGCTACTGCTGAGGTCACAATGCTGAGGTCACAATGCTAAGGTCACAATGCTGAGGTGCTATTGCTGAGGTGCTATTGCTGTGTTCACAATGCTGAGGTGCTATAGCTTAGGTGCTATTGCTGAGGTTACAATGCTGAGGTGCTACTGCTGAGGTCACAATGTTGAGGTGCTATTGCTGAGGTGCTATTGCTGACGTCACAATGCTGACGTGCTATTGCTGAGGTCACAATGCTGAGGTGCTATTCCTGAGGTCACAATGCTGTGGTCAAAATGCTGAGGTCACAATGCTGAGGTCACAATGCTGAGGTGTTATTGCTGAGCTGTTATTGCTGAGGTATTATTGCTGAGCTGCTATTGCTGAGGTCACAATTCTGAGGTCACAATGCTGAGGTCACAATGCTGAGCTGACTATGCTGAGGTCACTATGCTGAGGTGCTATTGCTGAGGTCACAATGCTGAGGTCGCAATGCTGAGGAGCTATTGCTGATGTCACAATGCTGAGGTCACAATGCTGAGGTCACAATGCTGAGGTGCTATTGCTGAGGTGCAGTTGCTGAGGTGTTATTGCTGAGGTGCTATTGCTGAGGTCACAATGCTGAGGTCACAATGCTGAGGTCACTATGCTGAGGTGCTATTGCTGAGGTCACAATGCTGTGGTCACAATGCTGAGGTCACAATGCTGAGGTGCTATTGCTGAGGTCACAATGCTGAGGTGCAATTGCAGATGTGCAATTGCTGAGGTGCTATTACTGAGGTCACAATGCTGAGGTGCTATTGCTGAGGTGCTATTGCTGAGGTCACAATGCTGAGGTGCTATTGCTGAGGGGCTATTGCTGAGGTGCTATTGCTGAGGTCACAATGCTGAGGTGCTATTGCTGAGGTCACAATGCTATGGTCACAATGCTGAGGTCACAATGCTGAGGTGCTATTGCTGAGGTCACAATGCTGAGGTGCTGCTGCTGAGGTCACAATGCTGAGATCACAATGCTGAGGTGCTATTACTGAGGTGCTATTGCTGAGGTACTCTTGCTGAGCTGCTATTGCTGAGGTCAAAATGCTGAGGTGCTATTATTGAGGTCACAATGCTGAGGTGCTATTGCTGAGGTGCTATTGCTGTGGTCACAATGCTGAGGTGCTATTACTGAGGTCACAATACTGAGGTCACAATGCTGAGCTGCTATTGCTGAGGTCACTTTTCTGAGGTACTATTGCTGAGGTCACAATGCTATGCTCACAATGCTGAGGTCACAAGGCTGAGGTGCTATTGCAGAGGTCACAATGCTGAGGTGCTATTGCAGAGGTGCTATTGCTGAGGTCACAATGCTGAGGTGCTATTGCTGAGGTGCTATAGCTGAGGTCACAATGCTGAGGTGCTATTTCTGAGTTCACAATGCTGAGGTGCTATTGCTGAGGTGCTGTTGCTGAGGTCACAATGCTGAGGTGCTATTGGTGAGGTCACAATGCTGAGGTCACAATGCTGAGGTGCTACTGCTGATCACAATGCTGAGGTGCTATTGCTGAGGTGCTATTGCTGACGTCACAATGCTGACGTGCTATTGCTGAGGTCTCAATGCTGTGGTCAAAATGCTGATGTCACAATGCTGAGGTCACAATTCTGAGGTGTTATTGCTGAGCTGTTATAGCTGAGGTATTATTGCTGAGCTGCTATTGCTGAGGTCACAATGCTGAGGTGCTATTGCTGAGTTCACAATGCTGAGGTCACAATGCTGAGGTGCTATTTCTGAGGTCACAATGCTGTGGTCACAAAGCTGATATCAAATTGCTGAGGTGCTATTGCTGAGGTCACAATGCTGAGGTGCTACTGCTGAGGTGTTATTGCTTAGGTCACAATGCTCAGGTCACAATGCTGAGGTCACTATGCTGAGGTGCTATTGCTGAGGTCACAATGCTGAGGTCACAATGCTGAGGTCACAATGCTGAGGTGCTATTGCTGAGGTGTTATTGCTGAGTTCACAATGCTGAGATACTATTGCTTAGGTGCTATTGCTGAGGTCAAAATGCTGAGGTGCTATTGCTGAGGTCACAATACTGAGGTGCTATCTGCGGTGCTATTGCTGAGGTCACAATGCTGAGGTGCTATTACTGAGGTCACAATGCTGTGGTCACAAAGCTGAGATCAAAATGCTGAGGTGCTATTGCTGAGGTCACAATGCTGAGGTGCTACTGCTGAGGTGTTATTGCTTAGGTCACAATGCTCAGGTCACAATGCTGAGGTTACTATGCTGAGGTGCTATTGCTGAGGTCACAATGCTGAGGTCACAATGCTGAGGTCACAATGCTGAGGTGCTATTGCTGAGGTGCTATTGCTGAGTTCACAATGCTGAGGTACTATTGCTTAGGTGCTATTGCTGAGGTCACAATGCTGAGGTGCTATTGCTGAGGTCACAATACTGAGGTGCTATCTGATGTGATATTTCTGACTTCACAATGCTGAGGTGCTATTGCTGAGGTGTTGTTGCTTAGGTCACAATGCTGAGGTGCTATTGCTGAGGTCACAATGCTGAGCTCACAATGCTGAGGTGCTACTGCTGAGGTCACAATGCAGAGGTGCTCTTGCTGAGGTGGTATTGCTGAGGTGCTATTGCTGAAGTCACAATGCTGAAGTGCTATTGCTGAGGTCACAATGTTGAGGTGCTATTGCTGAGGTGCTATTGCTGAGGTCACAATGCTGACGTGCTATTGCTGAGGTCACAATGCTGAGGTGCTATTGCTGAGGTCACAATGCTGTGGTCAAAATGCTGATGTCACAATGCTGAAGTCACAATGCTGAGGTGTTATTGCTGAGCTGTTATTGCTGAGGTATTATTGCTGAGCTGCTATTGCTGAGGTCACAATTCTGAGGTCACAATGCTGAGGTCACAATGCTGAGCTCACTATGTTGAGGTCACTATGCCGAGGTGCTATTGCTGAGGTCACAATGCTGAGGTCGCAATGCTGAGGTGCTATTGCTGAGGTCACAATGCTGAGGTCACAATGCTGAGGTCACAATGCTGAGGTGCTATTGCTGAGGTGCTGTTGCTGAGGTGTTATTGCTGAGGTGCTATTTCTGACTTCACAACGCTGAGGTGTTATTGCTGCGGTCACAATGCTGAGCTCATGCTGAGGTCACTATGCTGAGGTGCTATTGCTGAGGTCACAATGCTGAGGTCGCAATGCTGAGGTGCTATTGTTGAGGTCACAATGCTGAGGTCACAATCCTGAGGTCAAAATGCTGAGGTGCTATTGCTGAGGTCAAAATGATGTGGTCACAATTCTGAGGTCACAATGCTGAGGTGCTATTGCTGAGCTCAGAATGCTGAGGTGCAATTGCAGATGTGCAATTGCTGAGGTGCTACTGCTGAGGTCACAATGCTGAGGTGCTATTGCTGAGGTGCTATTGCTGAGGTCACAACGCTAAGGTGCTATTGCTGAGGTGCTATTGCTGAGGTCACAATGCTGAGGTGCTATTACTGAGGTCACAATGCTGTGGTCACAAAGCTGAGGTCAAAATGCTGTGGAGTTATTGCTGAGCTGTTATTGCTGAGGTATTATTGCTGAGCTGCTATTGCTGAGGTCACAATTCTTAGGTCACAATGCTGAGGTCACAATGCTGAGCTCACTATGCTGAGGTCACTATGCTGAGGTCAAAATGCTGATGTCACAATGCTGAGGTCACAATGCTGCGGTGTTATTGCTGAGCTGTTATTGCTGAGGTATTATTGCTGAGCTGCTATTACTGAGGTCACAATTCTGAGGTTACAATGCTGAGGTCACAATGCTGAGCTCACTATGCTGAGGTCACTATGCTTAGGTGCTATTGCTGAGGTCACAATGCTGAGGTGCTATTGCTGAGGTGCTATTGCTGAGGTCACAATGCTGAGGTGCTATTGCTGAGGTGCTATTGCTGAGGTCACAATGCTGAGGTGCTGTTGCTGAGGGGCTATTGCTGAGGTGCTATTGCTGAGGTCACAATGCTGAGATGCTATTGCTGAGCTGCTATTGATGAGGTGTTATTGCTGATGTGCTATTGCTGAGGTCACAATGCTGAGGTGCTATTGCTGAGGTCACAATGCTATGGTCACAATGCTGAGGTCACAATGCTCAGGTGCTATTGCTGAGGTCACAATGCTGAGGTGCTGTTGCTGAGGTCACAATGCTGAGGTCACAATGCTGAGGTGTTATTGCTGAGCTGTTATTGCTGAGGTATTATTGCTGAGCTGCTATTGCTGAGGTCACAATTCTGAGGTCACAATGCTGAGGTCACAATGCTGAGCTCACTATGCTGAGGTCACTATGCTGAGGTGCTATTGCTGAGGTCACAATGCTGAGGTCGCAATGCTGAGGTGCTATTGCTGATGTCACAATGCTGAGGTCACAATGCTGAGGTCACAATGCTGAGGTGCTATTGCTGAGGTGCTGTTGCTGAGGTGTTATTGCTGAGGTGCTATTGCTGAGGTCACAATGCTGTGGTCACAATGCTGAGGTCACAATGCTGAGGTGCTATTGCTGAGGTCAGAATGCTGAGGTGCAATTACAGATGTGCAATTGCTGAGGTGCTATTGCTGAGGTCACAATGCTGAGGTGCTATTGCTGAGGTGCTATTGCAGAGGTCACAATGCTGAGGTGCTATTGCTGAGGTGCTATTGCTGAGGTCACAACGCTAAGGTGCTATTCCTGAGGTGCTATTGCTGAGGTCACAATGCTGAGGTGCTATTACTGAGGTCACAATGCTGTGGTCACAAAGCTGAGGTCAAAATGCTGAGGTGCTATTGCTGAGGTCACAATGCTGAGGTGCTATTGCTGAGGTGTTATTGCCTAGGTCACAATGCTCAGGTCACAATGCTGAGGTTACTATGCTGAGGTGCTATTGCTGAGGTCACAATGCTGAGGTCACAATGCTGAGGTCACAATGCTGAGGTGCTATTGCTGAGGTGCTATTGCTGAGTTCACAATGCTGAGGTACTATTGCTTAGGTGCTATTGCTGAGGTCACAATGCTGAGGTGCTATTGCTGAGGTCACAATACTGAGGTGCTATCTGATGTGATATTTCTGACTTCACAATGCTGAGGTGCTATTGCTGAGGTGTTGTTGCTTAGGTCACAATGCTGAGGTGCTATTGCTGAGGTCACAATGCTGAGGTCACAATGCTGAGGTGCTACTGCTGAGGTCACAATGCTGAGGTGCTCTTGCTGAGGTGGTATTGCTGAGGTGCTATTGCTGAAGTCACAATGCTGAGGTGCTATTGCTGAGGTCACAATGTTGAGGTGCTATTGCTGAGGTGCTATTGCTGAGGTCACAATGCTGACGTGCTATTGCTGAGGTCACAATGCTGAGGTGCTATTGCTGAGGTCACAATGCTGTGGTCAAAATGCTGATGTCACAATGCTGAAGTCACAATGCTGAGGTGTTATTGCTGAGCTGTTATTGCTGAGGTATTATTGCTGAGCTGCTATTGCTGAGGTCACAATTCTGAGGTCACAATGCTGAGGTCACAATGCTGAGCTCACTATGTTGAGGTCACTATGCCGAGGTGCTATTGCTGAGGTCACAATGCTGAGGTCGCAATGCTGAGGTGCTATTGCTGAGGTCACAATGCTGAGGTCACAATGCTGAGGTCACAATGCTGAGGTGCTATTGCTGAGGTGCTGTTGCTGAGGTGTTATTGCTGAGGTGCTATTTCTGACTTCACAACGCTGAGGTGTTATTGCTGAGGTCACAATGCTGAGCTCATGCTGAGGTCACTATGCTGAGGTGCTATTGCTGAGGTCACAATGCTGAGGTCGCAATGCTGAGGTGCTATTGTTGAGGTCACAATGCTGAGGTCACAATCCTGAGGTCAAAATGCTGAGGTGCTATTGCTGAGGTCAAAATGATGTGGTCACAATTCTGAGGTCACAATGCTGAGGTGCTATTGCTGAGCTCAGAATGCTGAGGTGCAATTGCAGATGTGCAATTGCTGAGGTGCTACTGCTGAGGTCACAATGCTGAGGTGCTATTGCTGAGGTGCTATTGCTGAGGTCACAACGCTAAGGTGCTATTGCTGAGGTGCTATTGCTGAGGTCACAATGCTGAGGTGCTATTACTGAGGTCACAATGCTGTGGTCACAAAGCTGAGGTCAAAATGCTGTGGAGTTATTGCTGAGCTGTTATTGCTGAGGTATTATTGCTGAGCTGCTATTGCTGAGGTCACAATTCTTAGGTCACAATGCTGAGGTCACAATGCTGAGCTCACTATGCTGAGGTCACTATGCTGAGGTCAAAATGCTGATGTCACAATGCTGAGGTCACAATGCTGCGGTGTTATTGCTGAGCTGTTATTGCTGAGGTATTATTGCTGAGCTGCTATTACTGAGGTCACAATTCTGAGGTTACAATGCTGAGGTCACAATGCTGAGCTCACTATGCTGAGGTCACTATGCTTAGGTGCTATTGCTGAGGTCACAATGCTGAGGTGCTATTGCTGAGGTGCTATTGCTGAGGTCACAATGCTGAGGTGCTATTGCTGAGGTGCTATTGCTGAGGTCACAATGCTGAGGTGCTGTTGCTGAGGGGCTATTGCTGAGGTGCTATTGCTGAGGTCACAATGCTGAGATGCTATTGCTGAGCTGCTATTGATGAGGTGTTATTGCTGATGTGCTATTGCTGAGGTCACAATGCTGAGGTGCTATTGCTGAGGTCACAATGCTATGGTCACAATGCTGAGGTCACAATGCTCAGGTGCTATTGCTGAGGTCACAATGCTGAGGTGCTGTTGCTGAGGTCACAATGCTGAGGTCACAATGCTGAGGTGTTATTGCTGAGCTGTTATTGCTGAGGTATTATTGCTGAGCTGCTATTGCTGAGGTCACAATTCTGAGGTCACAATGCTGAGGTCACAATGCTGAGCTCACTATGCTGAGGTCACTATGCTGAGGTGCTATTGCTGAGGTCACAATGCTGAGGTCGCAATGCTGAGGTGCTATTGCTGATGTCACAATGCTGAGGTCACAATGCTGAGGTCACAATGCTGAGGTGCTATTGCTGAGGTGCTGTTGCTGAGGTGTTATTGCTGAGGTGCTATTGCTGAGGTCACAATGCTGAGGTCACTATGCTGAGGTCACTATGCTGAGGTGCTATTGCTGAGGTCACAATGCTGTGGTCACAATGCTGAGGTCACAATGCTGAGGTGCTATTGCTGAGGTCAGAATGCTGAGGTGCAATTACAGATGTGCAATTGCTGAGGTGCTATTGCTGAGGTCACAATGCTGAGGTGCTATTGCTGAGGTGCTATTGCAGAGGTCACAATGCTGAGGTGCTATTGCTGAGGTGCTATTGCTGAGGTCACAACGCTAAGGTGCTATTCCTGAGGTGCTATTGCTGAGGTCACAATGCTGAGGTGCTATTACTGAGGTCACAATGCTGTGGTCACAAAGCTGAGGTCAAAATGCTGAGGTGCTATTGCTGAGGTCACAATGCTGAGGTGCTATTGCTGAGGTGTTATTGCTGAGGTCACAATGCTCAGGTCACCATGCTGAGGTCACTATGCTGAGGTGCTATTGCTGAGGTCACAATGCTGAGGTCAAAATGCTGAGGTCACAATGCTTAGGTCAAAATGCTGAGCTGCTACTGCTGAGGTCACAATGCTGAGGTCAAAATGCTAAGGTCACAATGCTGAGGTGCTATTGCTGAGGTGCTATTGCTGTGTTCACAATGCTGAGGTGCTATAGCTTAGGTGCTATTGCTGAGGTCACAATGCTGAGGTGCTATTGCTGAGGTCACAATACTGAGGTGCTATTGCTGAGGTGCTATTTCTGAGTTCACAATGCTGAGGTGCTATTGCTGAGGTGCTGTTGCTGAGGTCACAATGCTAAGGTGCTATTGCTGAGGTCACAATGCTGAGGTCACAATGCTGAGGTGCTACTGCTGAGGTCACAATGCTGAGGTGCTCTTGCTGAGGTGCTATTGCTGTGGTGCTATTGCTGAAGTCACAATGCTGAGGTGCTATTGCTGAGGTCACAATGTTGAGGTGCTATTGCTGAGGTGCTATTGCTGAGGTCACAATGCTGACGTGCTATTGCTGAGGTCACAATGCTGAGGTGCTATTCCTGAGGTCACAATGCTGTGGTCAAAATGCTGAGGTCACAATGCTGAGGTCACAATGCTGAGGTGTTATTGCTGAGCTGTTATTGCTGAGGTATTATTGCTGAGCTGCTATTGCTGAGGTCACAATTCTGAGGTCACAATGCTGAGGTCACAATGCTGAGCTGACTATGCTGAGGTCACTATGCTGAGGTGCTATTGCTGAGGTCACAATGCTGAGGTCGCAATGCTGAGGAGCTATTGCTGATGTCACAATGCTGAGGTCACAATGCTGAGGTCACAATGCTGAGGTGCTATTGCTGAGGTGCTGTTGCTGAGGTGTTATTGCTGAGGTGCTATTGCTGAGGTCACAATGCTGAGGTCACTATGCTGAGGTCACTATGCTGAGGTGCTATTGCTGAGGTCACAATGCTGTGGTCACAATGCTGAGGTCACAATGCTGAGGTGCTATTGCTGAGGTCAGAATGCTGAGGTGCAATTGCAAATGTGCAATTGCTGAGGTGCTATTACTGAGGTCACAATGCTGAGGTGCTATTGCTGAGGTGCTATTGCTGAGGTCACAATGCTGAGGTGCTATTGCTGAGGGGCTATTGCTGAGGTGCTATTGCTGAGGTCACAATGCTGAGGTGCTATTGCTGAGGTCACAATGCTATGGTCACAATGCTGAGGTCACAATGCTGAGGTGCTATTGCTGAGGTCACAATGCTGAGGTGCTGTTGCTGAGGTCACAATGCTGAGATCACAATGCTGAGGTGCTATTACTGAGGTGCTATTGCTGAGGTACTCTTGCTGAGCTGCTATTGCTGAGGTCACAATGCTGAGGTGCTATTGCTGAGGTCACAATGCTGAGGTGCTATTGCTGAGGTGCTATTGCTGTGGTCACAATGCTGAGGTGCTATTACTGAGGTCACAATACTGAGGTCACAATGCTGAGCTGCTATTGCTGAGGTCACTTTTCTGAGGTACTATTGCTGAGGTCACAATGCTATGCTCACAATGCTGAGGTCACAAGGCTGAGGTGCTATTGCAGAGGTCACAATGCTGAGGTGCTATTGCAGAGGTGCTATTGCTGAGGTCACAATGCTGAGGTGCTATTGCTGAGGTGCTATAGCTGAGGTCACAATGCTGAGGTGCTATTTCTGAGTTCACAATGCTGAGGTGCTATTGCTGAGGTGCTGTTGCTGAGGTCACAATGCTGAGGTGCTATTGGTGAGGTCACAATGCTGAGGTCACAATGCTGAGGTGCTACTGCTGAGGTCACAATGCTGAGGTGCTATTGCTGAGGTGCTATTGCTGACGTCACAATGCTGACGTGCTATTGCTGAGGTCACAATGCTGTGGTCAAAATGCTGATGTCACAATGCTGAGGTCACAATGCTGAGGTGTTATTGCTGAGCTGTTATAGCTGAGGTATTATTGCTGAGCTGCTATTGCTGAGGTCACAATGCTGAGGTGCTATTGCTGAGTTCACAATGCTGAGGTCACAATGCTGAGGTGCTATTACTGAGGTCACAATGCTGTGGTCACAAAGCTGATATCAAATTGCTGAGGTGCTATTGCTGAGGTCACAATGCTGAGGTGCTACTGCTGAGGTGTTATTGCTTAGGTCACAATGCTCAGGTCACAATGCTGAGGTCACTATGCTGAGGTGCTATTGCTTAGGTCACAATGCTGAGGTCACAATGCTGAGGTCACAATGCTGAGGTGCTATTGCTGAGGTGTTATTGCTGAGTTCACAATGCTGAGATACTATTGCTTAGGTGCTATTGCTGAGGTCACAATGCTGAGGTGCTATTGCTGAGGTCACAATACTGAGGTGCTATCTGCGGTGCTATTGCTGAGGTCACAATGCTGAGGTGCTATTACTGAGGTCACAATGCTGTGGTCACAAAGCTGAGATCAAAATGCTGAGGTGCTATTGCTGAGGTCACAATGCTGAGGTGCTACTGCTGAGGTGTTATTGCTTAGGTCACAATGCTCAGGTCACAATGCTGAGGTTACTATGCTGAGGTGCTATTGCTGAGGTCACAATGCTGAGGTCACAATGCTGAGGTCACAATGCTTAGGTGCTATTGCTGAGGTGCTATTGCTGAGTTCACAATGCTGAGGTACTATTGCTTAGGTGCTATTGCTGAGGTCACAATGCTGAGGTGCTATTGCTGAGGTCACAATACTGAGGTGCTATCTGATGTGATATTTCTGACTTCACAATGCTGAGGTGCTATTGCTGAGGTGTTGTTGCTTAGGTCACAATGCTGAGGTGCTATTGCTGAGGTCACAATGCTGAGCTCACAATGCTGAGGTGCTACTGCTGAGGTCAAAATGCTGAGGTGCTCTTGCTGAGGTGGTATTGCTGAGGTGCTATTGCTGAGGTCACAATGTTGAGGTGCTATTGCTGAGGTGCTATTGCTGAGGTCACAATGCTGACGTGCTATTGCTGAGGTCACAATGCTGTGGTCAAAATGCTGATGTCACAATGCTGAAGTCACAATGCTGAGGTGTTATTGCTGAGCTGTTATTGCTGAGGTATTATTGCTGAGCTGCTATTGCTGAGGTCACAATTCTGAGGTTACAATGCTGAGGTCACAATGCTGAGCTCACTATGCTGAGGTCACTATGCTTAGGTGCTATTGCTGAGGTCACAATGCTGAGGTGCTATTGCTCAGGTCACAATGCTGAGGTGCTATTGCAGATGTGCTATAGCTGACTTCACAATGCTGAGGTGCTATTACTGAGGTCACAATGCTGTGGTCACAATGCTGAGGTCAAAATGCTGAGGTGCTATTGCTAAGGTCACAATGCTGAGGTGCTATTGCTGAGGTGTTATTACTGAGGTCACAATGCTGAGGTCACTATGCTGAGGTCACTATGCTGAGGTGCTATTGCTTAGGTCACAATGCTTTGGTCACAATGCTGAGGTCACAATGCTGAGCTGCTATTGCTGAGGTCACAATGCTGAGGTGCAATTGCAGATCTGCAATTGCTGAGGTGCTATTGCAGAGGTCACAATGCTGAGGTGCTATTGCTGAGGTGCTATTGCTGAGGTCACAACGCTAAGGTGCTATTCCTGAGGTGCTATTGCTGAGGTCACAATGCTGAGGTGCTATTACTGAGGTCACAATGCTGTGGTCACAAAGCTGAGGTCAAAATGCTGAGGTGCTATTGCTGAGGTCACAATGCTGAGGTGTTATTGCTGAGGTGTTATTGCTGAGGTCACAATGCTCAGGTCACAATGCTGAGCTGCTATTGCTGAGGTCACTATGCTGAGGTCACTTTTCTGAGGTACTAATGCTGAGGTCACAATGCTATGCTCACAATGCTGAGGTCACAATGCTGAGGTGCTATTGCTGAGGTCACAATGCTGAGGTGCTATTGCTCAGGTCACAATGCTGAGGTCACACTCCTGAGGTGATATTGCTGAGGTCACAATGCTGAGGTCACACTGCTGAGGTCACAATGCTGAGGTTCTATTACTGAGGTGCTATTGCTGAGGTGCTATTGCTGAGCTGCTATTGCTGAGGTCACAATGCTGAGGAGTTATTCCTGATGTCACAATATGAGGTCACAATGCTGAGGTGTTATTGCTAAGCTGCTATTTCTGAGGTGTTATTGCTGTGGTGCTATTGCTGAGGTCACAATGCTGAGGTGCTATTGCTGAGGTCACAATGCTGAGGTCACTATGCTGAGGTCACTATGCTGAGGTGCTATTGCTGAGGTGCAATTCCTGAGGTGCTATTGCTGAGGTCACAATGCTGAGGTGCTATTGCTGAGGTCACAATGCTGAGGTCACTATGCTGAGGTCACAATGCTGAGGTCACAATGCTGAGGTGCTATTACTGACGTGCTATTGCTGAGGTCACAATGCTGTTGTCACAATGCTGAGGTCACAATGCTGAGGTGCTATTGCTGAGGTCACAATGCTGAGGTGCTATTGCTGAGGTGCTATTGCTGAGGTCACAATTCTGAGGTCACAATGCTGAGGTCACTATGCTGAGGTGCTATTGCTGAGGTGCTATTGCTGAGGTGCTATTGCTGTGGTCACAATGCTGAGTTGCTATTGCTGAGTCACAATGCTGAGGTGCTATTTCTGACGTCACAATGCTGAGGTGCTATTGCTGAGGTGCTATTGCTGAGGTGCTATTACTGAGGTCACAATCCTGAGGTGCTATTGCTGAGGTGCTATTGCTGAGGTGCTATTGCTGAGGTCACAATGCTGAGATGCTATTGCTGAGTTGCTATTGCTGAGGTCACAGAGCTGAGGTGCTATTGCTGAGGTCACAATGCTGAGGTGCTATTGCTGAGGTGCTATTGCTGAGGTCACAATGCTGAGGTGCTATTGCTGAGGTGCTATTGCTGACGTGCTATTGCTGAGGTGCTATTGCTGAGGTCACAATGCTGAGGTGCTATTGCTGAGGTGCTATTGCTGACGTGCTATTGCTGAGGTGCTATTGCTGAGGTCACAATGCTGAGGTCACAATGCTGAGGTCACAATCCTGAGGTGCTATTGCTGAGGTGCTATTGCTGAGGTGCTATTGCTGAGGTCACAGAGCTGAGGTGCTATTGCTGAGGTCACAATGCTGAGGTGCTATTGCTGAGGTGCTATTGATGACGTCAAAATCCTGAGGTGCTCTTGCTGAGGTGCTATTGCTGAGGTCACAATGCTGAGGTGCTATTGCTGAGGTCACAATGCTGAGGTGCTATTGCTGAGGTGCTATTGCTGAGGTCACAATGCTGTGGTCACAATGCTGAGGTCACAATGCTGATGTGCTGTTGCTGAGGTCACAATGCTGAAGTGCTATTGCTGAGGTGCTATTGCTGAGGTCACAATGCTGAGGTGCTATTGCTCAGGTCACAATGCTGAGGTGCTATTGCAGATGTGCTATAGCTGACGTCACAATGCTGAGGTGCTATTACTGAGGTCACAATGCTGTGGTCACAATGCTGAGGTCAAAATGCTGAGGTGCTATTGCTAAGGTCACAATGCTGAGGTGCTATTGCTGAGGTGTTATTACTGAGGTCACAATGCTGAGGTCACTATGCTGAGGTCACTATGCTGAGGTGCTATTGCTGAGGTCACAATGCTTTGGTCACAATGCTGAGGTCACAATGCTGAGCTGCTATTGCTGAGGTCACAATGCTGAGGTGCAATTGCAGATCTGCAATTGCTGAGGTGCTATTGCAGAGGTCACAATGCTGAGGTGCTATTGCTGAGGTGCTATTGCTGAGGTCACAACGCTAAGGTGCTATTCCTGAGCTGCTATTGCTGAGGTCACAATGCTGAGGTGCTATTACTGAGGTCACAATGCTGTGGTCACAAAGCTGAGGTCAAAATGCTGAGGTGCTATTGCTGAGGTCACAATGCTGAGGTGCTATTGCTGAGGTGTTATTGCTGAGGTCACAATGCTCAGGTCACAATGCTGAGGTCACTATGCTGAGGTGCTATTGCTGAGGTCACAAAGCTGAGGTCAAAATGCTGAGGTGCTATTGCTGAGGTCACAATGCTGAGGTGCTATTGCTGAGGTGTTATTGCTGAGGTCACAATGCTCAGGTCAAAATGCTGAGGTCAAAATGCTGAGGTCACAATGCTTAGGTCAAAATGCTGAGGTGCTATTGCTGAGGTCACAATGCTGAGGTCACAATGCTAAGGTCACAATCCTGAGGTGCTATTGCTGAGGTGCTATTGCTGAGTTCACAATGCTGAGGTGCTATAGCTTAGGTGCTATTGCTGAGGTCACAATGCTGAGGTGCTATTGCTGAGGTCACAATACTGAGGTGCTATTGCTGAGGTGCTATTTCTGAGTTCACAATGCTGAGGTGCTATTGCTGAGGTGCTGTTGCTGAGGTCACAATGCTAAGGTGCTATTGCTGAGGTCACAATGCTGAGGTCACAATGCTGAGGTGCTACTGCTGAGGTCACAATGCTGAGGTGCTCTTGCTGAGGTGCTATTGCTGTGGTGCTATTGCTGAAGTCACAATGCTGAGGTGCTATTGCTGAGGTCACAATGTTGAGGTGCTATTGCTGAGGTGCTATTGCTGAGGTCACAATGCTGACGTGCTATTGCTGAGGTCACAATGCTGAGGTGCTATTCCTGAGGTCACAATGCTGTAGTCAAAATGCTGAGGTCACAATGCTGAGGTCACAATGCTGAGGTGTTATTGCTGAGCTGTTATTGCTGAGGTATTATTGCTGAGCTGCTATTGCTGAGGTCACAATTCTGAGGTCACAATGCTGAGGTCACAATGCTGAGCTGACTATGCTGAGGTCACTATGCTGAGGTGCTATTGCTGAGGTCACAATGCTGCGGTCGCAATGCTGAGGTGCTATTGCTGATGTCACAATGCTGAGGTCACAATGCTGAGGTCAAAATGCTGAGGTGCTATTGCTGAGGTCACAATGCTGAGGTCACTATGCTGAGGTCACTATGCTGAGGTGCTATTGCTGAGGTCACAATGCTGTGGTCACAATGCTGAGGTGCTATTGCTGAGGTGTTATTGCTGAGGTCACAACGCTAAGGTGCTATTCCTGAGCTGCTATTGCTGAGGTCACAATGCTGAGGTGCTATTACTGAGGTCACAATGCTGTGGTCACAAAGCTGAGGTCAAAATGCTGAGGTGCTATTGCTGAGGTCACAATGCTGAGGTGCTATTGCTGAGGTGTTATTGCTGAGGTCACAATGCTCAGGTCACAATGCTGAGGTCACTATGCTGAGGTGCTATTGCTGAGGTCACAAAGCTGAGGTCAAAATGCTGAGGTGCTATTGCTGAGGTCACAATGCTGAGGTGCTATTGCTGAGGTGTTATTGCTGAGGTCACAATGCTCAGGTCAAAATGCTGAGGTCAAAATGCTGAGGTCACAATGCTTAGGTCAAAATGCTGAGCTGCTATTGCTGAGGTCACAATGCTGAGGTCACAATGCTAAGGTCACAATGCTGAGGTGCTATTGCTGAGGTGCTATTGCTGAGTTCACAATGCTGAGGTGCTATAGCTTAGGTGCTATTGCTGAGGTCACAATGCTGAGGTGCTATTGCTGAGGTCACAATACTGAGGTGCTATTGCTGAGGTGCTATTTCTGAGTTCACAATGCTGAGGTGCTATTGCTGAGGTGCTGTTGCTGAGGTCACAATGCTAAGGTGCTATTGCTGAGGTCACAATGCTGAGGTCACAATGCTGAGGTGCTACTGCTGAGGTCACAATGCTGAGGTGCTCTTGCTGAGGTGCTATTGCTGTGGTGCTATTGCTGAAGTCACAATGCTGAGGTGCTATTGCTGAGGTCACAATGTTGAGGTGCTATTGCTGAGGTGCTATTGCTGACGTCACAATGCTGACGTGCTATTGCTGAGGTCACAATGCTGAGGTGCTATTCCTGAGGTCACAATGCTGTGGTCAAAATGCTGAGGTCACAATGCTGAGGTCACAATGCTGAGGTGTTATTGCTGAGCTGTTATTGCTGAGGTATTATTGCTGAGCTGCTATTGCTGAGGTCACAATTCTGAGGTCACAATGCTGAGGTCACAATGCTGAGCTGACTATGCTGAGGTCACTATGCTGAGGTGCTATTGCTGAGGTCACAATGCTGCGGTCGCAATGCTGAGGTGCTATTGCTGATGTCACAATGCTGAGGTCACAATGCTGAGGTCAAAATGCTGAGGTGCTATTGCTGAGGTCACAATGCTGAGGTCACTATGCTGAGGTCACTATGCTGAGGTGCTATTGCTGAGGTCACAATGCTGTGGTCACAATGCTGAGGTCACAATGCTGAGGTGCTATTGCTGAGATCAGAATGCTGAGGTGCAATTGCAGATGTGCAATTGCTGAGGTGCTATTGCTGAGGTCACAATCCTGAGGTGCTATTGCTGAGGTGCTATTGCTGAGGTCACAATGCTGAGGTGCTATTGCTGAGGGGCTATTGCTGAGGTGCTATTGCTGAGGTCACAATGCTGAGATGCTATTGCTGAGCTGCTATTGATGAGGTGTTATTGCTGAGGTGCTATTGCTGAGGTCATAATGCTGAGGTTCTATTGCTGAGGTCACAATGCTATGGTCACAATGCTGAGTTCACAATGCTGAGGTGCTATTGCTGAGGTCACAATGCTGAGGTGCTGTTGCTGAGGTCACAATGCTGAGATCACAATGCTTAGGTGCTACTACTGAGGTGGTATTGCTGAGGTACTCTTGCTGAGCTGCTATTGCTGAGGTCACAATGCTGAGGTGCTATTGCTGAGGTCACAATGCTGAGGTGCTATTCCTGAGGTGCTATTGCTGTGGTCACAATGCTGAAGTGCTATTGCTGAGGTCACAATGCTGAGGTGCTATTGCTGAGGTGCTATTGCTGACGTCACAATGCTGAGGTGCTATTGCTGAGGTGCTATTGCTGAGGTCACAATGCTGAGATGCTATTGCTGAGCTGCTATTGATGAGGTGTTATTGCTGATGTGCTATTGCTGAGGTCATAATGCTGAGGTGCTATTGCTGAGGTCACAATGCTATGGTCACAATGCTGAGGTCACAATGCTCAGGTGCTATTGCTGAGCTCACAATGCTGAGGTGCTGTTGCTGAGGTCACAATGCTGAGATCACAATGCTGAGGTGCTATTACTGAGGTGCTATTGCTGAGGTACTCTTGCTGAGCTGCTATTGCTGAGGTCACAATGCTGAGGTGCTATTGCTGAGGTCACAATGCTGAGGTGCTATTGCTGAGGTGCTATTGCTGTGGTCACAATGCTGAGGTGCTATTGCTGAGGTCACAATGCTGAGGTGCTATTGCTGAGCTGCTATTGCTGAGGTCACAATGCTGAGGTCACAATGCTGAGCTGCTATTGCTGAGGTCACTTTTCTGAGGTACTATTGCTGAGGTCACAATGCTATGCTCATAATGCTGAGGTCACAATGCTGAGGTGCTATTGCTGAGGTCACAATGCTGAGGTGCTATTGCAGATGTGCAATTGCTGAGGTGCTATTGCAGAGGTCACAATGCTGAGGTGCTATTGCTGAGGTGCTATTGCTGAGGTCACAATGCTTAGGTGCTATTACTGAGGTCACAATGCTGTGGTCACATTGCTGAGGTCAAAATGCTGAGGTGCTATTGCTAAGGTCACAATGCTGAGGTGCTATTGCTGAGGTGTTATTGCTTAGGTCACAATGCTGAGGTCACAATGCTGAGGTCACTATGCTGAGGTGCTATTGCTGAGGTCACAATGCTGAGGTCACACTGCTGAGGTCACAATGCTGAGGTCACAATGCTGAGGTCACAATGCTGAGGTGCTATTGCTGATGTGCTGTTGCTGAGGTGTTATTGCTGAGATGCTATTACTGAGGTCACAATGCTGAGGTCACTATGCTGAGGTGCTATTGCTTAGGTCACAATGCTGTGGTCACAATGCTCAGGTCACAATGCTGAGGTGCTATTGCTGAGGTCAGAATGCTGAGGTGCAATTGCAGATGTGCAATTGCTGAGGTGCTATTGCTGAGGTCACAATGCTGAGGTGCTATTGCTGAGGTGCTATTCCTGAGGTCAAAATGCTGAGGTGCTATTGCTGAGGGGCTATTGCTGAGGTGCTATTGCTGAGGTCACAATGCTGAGATGCTATTGCTGAGCTGCTATTGCTGAGGTGTTATTGCTGAGGTGCTATTGCTGAGGTCACAATGCTGAGGTGCTATTACTGAGGTCACAATACTGAGGTCACTATGCTGAGGTCACTATACTGAGGTGCTATTGCTGAGGTCACAATGCTGTGGTCACAATGCTGAGGTCACAATGCTGAGGTGCTATTGCTGAGGTAAGAATGCTGATGTGCTATTGCAGATGTGCAACTGCTGAGGTGTTATTGCTGACGTTAAAATGCTGAGGTGCTCTTGCTGAGGTGCTATTGCTGAGGTCACAATGCTGAGGTGCTATTGCTGAGGGGCTATTGCTGAGGTGCTATTGCTGAGGTCACAATGCTGAGATGCTATTGCTGAGCTGCTATTGATGAGGTGTTATTGCTGAGGTGCTATTGCTGAGGTCATAATGCTGAGGTGCTATTGCTGAGGTCACAATGCTATGGTCACAATGCTGAGGTCACAATGCTGAGGTGCTATTGCTGAGGTCACAATGCTGAGGTGCTGTTGCTGAGGTCACAATGCTGAGATCACAATGCTGAGGTGCTATTACTGAGGTGCTATTGCTGAGGTACTCTTGCTGAGCTGCTATTGCTGAGGTCACAATGCTGAGGTGCTATTGCTGAGGTGCTATTCCTGAGGTCACAATGCTGAGGTGCTATTGCTGAGGTGCTATTGCTGAGGTCACAATGCTGAGGTGCTATTGCTGAGCTGCTATTGCTGTTGTCACAATGCTGAAGTGCTATTCCTGAGGTCACAATGCTGAGGTGCTATTGCTGAGGTGCTATTGCTGAGGTCACAATGCTGAGGTCACAATGCTGAGCTGCTATTGCTGAGGTCACTATGCTGAGGTCACTTTTCTGAGGTACTAATGCTGAGGTCACAATGCTATGCTCACAATGCTGAGGTCACAATGCTGAGGTGCTATTGCTGAGGTCACAATGCTGAGGTGCTATTGCTGAGGTGCTATAGCTGAGGTCACAATGCTGAGGTGCTATTACTGAGGTCACAATGCTGTGGTCACAATGCTGAGGTCAAAATGCTGAGGTGCTATTGCTAAGGTCACAATGCTGAGGTGCTATTGCTGAGGTGTTATTACTGAGGTCACAATGCTGAGGTCACTATGCTGAGTTCACTATGCTGTGGTGCTATTGCTGAGGTCACAATGATGAGGTCACAATGCTGAAGTCACAATGCTTAGGTCAAAATGCTGAGGTGTTATTGCTGAGGTGTTATTGCTGAGGTCACAATACTGAGGTGCTATTGCTGAGGTCACAATGCTGAGGTCACAATGCTGAGGTCTCAATGCTGAGGTGCTATTGCTGAGGTTCTTTTCCTGAGGTACTATTCCTGAGGTCACAATGCTGAGGTGCTATTGCTGTGGTGCTATTGCTGAGGTCACAATGCTGAGGTCACAATGCTGAGGTCACAATGCTGAGGTGTTATTCCTGAGCTGCTATTGCTGTGGTGTTACTGCTGAGGTGCTATTGCTGAGGTCACAATGCTGAGGTGCTATTGCTGAGGTCAAAATGCTGAGGTCACACTGCTGAGGTGGTATTGCTGAGGTGACAATGCTGAGGTCACACTGCTGAGGTCACAATGCTGAGGTGCTATTACTGAGGTGCTATTGCTGAGGTACTATTGCTGAGGTGCTATTGCTGAGGTCACAATGCTGAGGAGTTATTCCTGATGTCACAATGTGATGTCACAATGCTGAGGTCACAATGCTGAGGTCACAATGCTGAGGTGCTTTTGCTGAGGTGCTATTGCTGAGGTCACAGTGCTGAGGTGCTATTGCTGAGGTCACAATGCTGAGGTCACAATGCTGAGGTGCTATTGCTGAGGTCACAATGCTGAGGTGCTATTGCTGAGGTGCTATTGCTGAGGTCACAATTCCGAGGTCACAATGCTGAGGTCACTATGCTGAGGTGCTATTGCTGCTGTCACAATGCTGAGGTCACAATGCTGAGGTCACAATGCTGAGGTGCTTTTGCTGAGGTGCTATTGCTGAGGTGCTATTGCTGTGGTCACAATGCTGAGTTGCTATTGCTGAGGTCACAATGCTGAGGTGCTATTTCTGACATCACAATGCTGAGGTGCTATTGCTGAGGTGCTATTGCTGAGGTTCTATTACTGAGGTCACAATCCAGAGGTGCTATTGCTGAGGTGCTATTGCTGAGGTGCTATTGCTGAGGTCACAATGCTGAGATGCTATTGCTGAGTTGCTATTGCTGAGGTCACAGAGCTGAGGTGCTATTGCTGAGGTCACAATGCTGAGGTGCTATTGCTGAGGTGCTATTGCTGAGGTCACAATGCTGAGGTGCTATTGCTGAGGTGCTATTGCTGACGTGCTATTACTGAGGTGCTATTGCTGAGGTCACAATGCTGAGGTGCTATTGCTGAGGTGCTATTGCTGACGTGCTATTGCTGAGGTGCTATTGCTGAGGTCACAATGCTGAGGTCACAATGCTGAGGTCACAATGCTGAGGTCACAATGCTGAGGTGCTGTTGCTGAGGTCACAATGCTGAAGTGCTATTGCTGAGGTGCTATTGATGAGGTCACAATGCTGAGGTGCTATTGCTCGGGTGCTGTTGCTGACGTGCTATTGCTGAGGTGCTATTGCTGAGGTCACAGTGCTGTGGTCACAATGCTGAGGTCACAATGCTAAGGTCACAATGCTGATGTCACAATGCTGAGGTGCTATTGCTGAGGTCACAATGCTGAGGTGCTATTTCTGACGTCACAATGCTGAGGTGCTATTGCTGAGGTGCTATTGCTGAGGTTCTGTTACTGAGGTCTCAATCCTGAGGTGCTATTGCTGAGGTGCTATTGCTGAGGTGCTATTGCTGAGGTCACAATGCTGAGATGCTATTGCTGAGTTGCTATTGCTGAGGTCACAGAGCTGAGGTGCTATTGCTGAGGTCACAATGCTGAGGTGCTATTGCTGAGGTCAAAATGCTGAGGTCACAATGCTGAGGTGCTATTGCTGAGGTGCTATTGCTGACGTGCTATTGTTGAGGTGCTATTGCTGAGGTCACAATGCTGAGGTGCTATTGCTGAGGTGCTATTGCTGACGTGCTATTGCTGAGGTGCTATTGCTGTGGTCACAATGCTGAGTTGCTATTGCTGAGGTCACAATGCTGAGGTGCTATTGATGAGGTCACAATGCTGAGGTGCTATTGCTGAGGTGCTATTGCTGACGTGCTATTGCTGAGGTGCTATTGCTGTGGTCACAATGCTGAGTTGCTATTGCTGAGGTCACAATGCTGAGGCGATATTGTTGAGGTCACAATGCTGAGGTGCTATTGCTGAGGTGCTATTGCAGAGGTCACAATGCTGAGGTGCTATTGCTGAGGTGCTATTGCTGAGGTCACAACGCTAAGGTGCTATTCCTGAGGTGCTATTGCTGAGGTCACAATGCTGAGGTGCTATTACTGAGGTCACAATGCTGTGGTCACAAAGCTGAGGTCAAAATGCTGAGGTGCTATTGCTGAGGTCACAATGCTGAGGTGCTATTGCTGAGGTGTTATTGCTGAGGTCACAATGCTCAGGTCACAATGCTGAGGTCACTATGCTGAGGTGCTATTGCTGAGGTCACAATGCTGAGGTCAAAATGCTGAGGTCACAATGCTTAGGTCAAAATGCTGAGCTGCTACTGCTGAGGTCACAATGCTGAGGTCACAATGCTAAGGTCACAATGCTGAGGTGCTATTGCTGAGGTGCTATTGCTGTGTTCACAATGCTGAGGTGCTATAGGTTAGGTGCTATTGCTGAGGTCACAATGCTGAGGTGCTATTGCTGAGGTCACAATACTGAGGTGCTATTGCTGAGGTGCTATTTCTGAGTTCACAATGCTGAGGTGCTATTGCTGAGGTGCTGTTGCTGAGGTCACAATGCTAAGGTGCTATTGCTGAGGTCACAATGCTGAGGTCACAATGCTGAGGTGCTACTGCTGAGGTCACAATGCTGAGGTGCTCTTGCTGAGGTGCTATTGCTGTGTTGCTATTGCTGAAGTCACAAGGCTGAGGTGCTATTGCTGAGGTCACAATGTTGAGGTGCTATTGCTGAGGTGCTATTGCTGAGGTCACAATGCTGACGTGATATTGCTGAGGTCACAATGCTGAGGTGCTATTCCTGAGGTCACAATGCTGTGGTCAAAATGCTGAGGTCACAATGCTGAGGTCACAATGCTGAGGTGTTATTGCTGAGCTGTTATTGCTGAGGTATTATTGCTGAGCTGCTATTGCTGAGGTCACAATTCTGAGGTCACAATGCTGAGGTCACAATGCTGAGCTGACTATGCTGAGGTCACTATGCTGAGGTGCTATTGCTGAGGTCACAATGCTGAGGTCGCAATGCTGAGGAGCTATTGCTGATGTCACAATGCTGAGGTCACAATGCTGAGGTCACAATGCTGAGGTGCTATTGCTGAGGTGCTGTTGCTGAGGTGTTATTGCTGAGGTGCTATTGCTGAGGTCACAATGCTGAGGTCACTATGCTGAGGTCACTATGCTGAGGTGCTATTGCTGAGGTCACAATGCTGTGGTCACAATGCTGAGGTCACAATGCTGAGGTGCTATTGCTGAGGTCAGAATGCTGAGGTGCAATTGCAGATGTGCAATTGCTGAGGTGCTATTACTGAGGTCACAATGCTGAGGACCTATTGCTGAGGTGCTATTGCTGAGGTCACAATGCTGAGGTGCTATTGCTGAGGGGCTATTGCTGAGGTGCTATTGCTGAGGTCACAATGCTGAGGTGCTATTGCTGAGGTCACAATGCTATGGTCACAATGCTGAGGTCACAATGCTGAGGTGCTATTGCTGAGGTCACAATGCTGAGGTGCTGTTGCTGAGGTCACAATGCTGAGATCACAATGCTGAGGTGCTATTACTGAGGTGCTATTGCTGAGGTACTCTTGCTGAGCTGCTATTGCTGAGGTCACAATGCTGAGGTGCTATTGCTGAGGTCACAATGCTGAGGTGCTATTGCTGAGGTGCTATTGCTGTGGTCACAATGCTGAGGTGCTATTACTGAGGTCACAATACTGAGGTCACAATGCTGAGCTGCTATTGCTGAGGTCACTTTTCTGAGGTACTATTGCTGAGGTCACAATGCTATGCTCACAATGCTGAGGTCACAAGGCTGACGTGCTATTGCAGAGGTCACAATGCTGAGGTGCTATTCCAGAGGTGCTATTGCTGAGGTCACAATGCTGAGGTGCTATTGCTGAGGTGCTATAGCTGAGGTCACAATGCTGAGGTGCTATTTCTGAGTTCACAATGCTGAGGTGCTATTGCTGAGGTGCTGTTGCTGAGGTCACAATGCTGAGGTGCTATTGGTGAGGTCACAATGCTGAGGTCACAATGCTGAGGTGCTACTGCTGAGGTCACAATGCTGAGGTGCTATTGCTGAGGTGCTATTGCTGACGTCACAATGCTGACGTGCTATTGCTGAGGTCACAATGCTGAGGTGCTATTGCTGAGGTCAAAATGCTGTGGTCAAAATGCTGATGTCACAATGCTGAGGTCACAATGCTGAGGTGCTATTGCTGAGTTCACAATGCTGAGTTCACAATGCTGAGGTGCTATTACTGAGGTCACAATGCTGTGGTCACAAAGCTGATATCAAATTGCTGAGGTGCTATTGCTAAGGTCACAATGCTGAGGTCACACTGCTGAGGTCACAATGCTGAGGTGCTATTACTGAGGTGCTATTGCTGAGGTGCTATTGCTGAGCTGCTATTGCTGAGGTCACAATGCTGAGGAGTTATTCCTGATGTCACAATATGAGGTCACAATGCTGAGGTGCTATTGCAGATGTGCTATAGCTGACGTCACAATGCTGAGGTGCTATTGCTGAGGTCACAATGCTGTGGTCACAATGCTGAGGTCAAAATGCAGAGGTGCTATTGCTAAGGTCACAATGCTGAGGTGCTATTGCTGAGGTGTTATTACTGAGGTCACAATGCTGAGGTCACAATGCTGAGGTCTCAATGCTGAGGTGCTATTGCTGAGGTTCTTTTCCTGAGGTACTATTCCTGAGGTCACAATGCTGAGGTGCTATTGCTGTGGTGCTATTGCTGAGGTCACAATGCTGAGGTCACAATGCTGAGGTCACAATGCTGAGGTGTTATTCCTGAGCTGCTATTGCTGTGGAGTTACTGCTGAGGTGCTATTGCTGAGGTCACAATGCTGAGGTGCTATTGCTGAGGTCAAAATGCTGAGGTCACACTGCTGAGGTGGTATTGCTGAGGTGACAATGCTGAGGTCACACTGCTGAGCTCACAATGCTGAGGTGCTATTACTGAGGTGCTATTGCTGAGGTGCTATTGCTGAGGTGCTATTGCTGAGGTCACAATGCTGAGGAGTTATTCCTGATGTCACAATGTGAGGTCACAATTCTGAGGTCACAATGCTGAGGTCACAATGCTGAGGTGCTTTTGCTGAGGTGCTATTGCTGAGGTGCTATTGCTGTGGTCACAATGCTGAGGTGCTATTCCTGAGGTCACAATGCTGTGGTCACAATGCTGAGGTCAAAATGCTGAGGTGGTATTGCTGAGGTCACAATGCTGAGTTGCTATTGCTGAGGTGTTATTCCTGAGGTCACAATGCTGAGGTCACAATGCTGAGGTCACAATGCTGAGGTGCTATTGCTGAGGTCACAATGATGAGGTAACAATGCTGAGGTCACAATGCTGAGGTGTTATTGCTGAGCTGCTATTGCTGAGGTGTTACTGCTGAGGTGCTATTGCTGAGGTCACAATGCTGAGGTGCTATTGCTCAGGTCACAATGCTGAGGTCACACTCCTGAGGTGATATTGCTGAGGTCAAAATGCTGAGGTCACACTGCTGAGGTCACAATGCTGAGGTGCTATTACTGAGGTGCTATTGCTGAGGTGCTATTGCTGAGCTGCTATTGCTGAGGTCACAATGCTGAGGAGTTATTCCTGATGTCACAATATGAGGTCACAATGTTGAGGTGTTATTGCTAATCTGGTATTACTGAGGTGTTATTGCTGTGGTGCTATTGCTGAGGTCACAATGCTGAGGTGCTATTGCTGTGGTCACAATGCTGAGGTCACTATGCTGAGGTCACTATGCTGAGGTGCTATTGCTGAGGTCACAATGCTGAGGTGCTATTGCTGAGGTCACAATGCTGAGGTCACTATGCTGAGGTCACAATGCTGAGGTCACAATGCTGAGGTGCTATTACTGACGTGCTATTGCTGAGGTCACAATGCTGTTGTCACAATGCTGAGGTCACAATGCTGAGGTGCTATTGCTGAGGTCACAATGCTGAGGTGCTATTGCTGAGGTGCTATTGCTGAGGTCACAATTCTGAGGTCACAATTCTGAGGTCACTATGCTGAGGTACTATTGCTGCTGTCACAATGCTGAGGTCACAATGCTGAGGTCACAATGCTGAGGTGCTTTTGCTGAGGTGCTATTACTGAGGTGCTATTGCTGTGGTCACAATGCTGAGTTGCTATTGCTGAGGTCACAATGCTGAGGTGCTATTTCTGACGTCACAATGCTGAGGTGCTATTGCTGAGGTGCTATTGCTGAGGTTCTATTACTGAGGTCACAATCCTGAGGTGCTATTGCTGAGGTGCTATTGCTGAGGTGCTATTGCTGAGGTCACAATGCTGAGATGCTATTGCTGAGTTGCTATTGCTGAGGTCACAGAGCTGAGGTGCTATTGCTGAGGTCACAATGCTGAGGTGCTATTGCTGAGGTGCTATTGCTGACGTGCTATTGCTGAGGTGCTATTGCTGAGGTCACAATGCTGAGGTGCTATTGCTGAGGTGCTATTGCTGACGTGCTATTGCTGAGGTGCTATTGCTGAGGTCACAATGCTGAGGTCACAATGCTGAGGTCACAATGCTGAGGTCACAATGCTGAGGTGCTGTTGCTGAGGTCACAATGCTGAAGTGCTATTGCTGAGGTGCTATTGATGAGGTCACAATGCTGAGGTGCTATTGCTCAGGTGCTGTTGCTGATGTGCTATTGCTGAGGTGCTATTGCTGAGGTCACAGTGCTGTGGTCAAAATGCTGAGGTCACAATGCTAAGGTCACAATGCTGATGTCACAATGCTGAGGTGCTATTGCTGAGGTCACAATGCTGAGGTGCTATTTCTAACGTCACAATGCTGAGGTGCTATTGCTGAGGTGCTATTGCTGAGGTTCTGTTACTGAGGTCTCAATCCTGAGGTGCTATTGCTGAGGTGCTATTGCTGAGGTGCTATTGCTGAGGTCACAATGCTGAGATGCTATTGCTGAGTTGCTATTGCTGAGGTCACAGAGCTGAGGTGCTATTGCTGAGGTCACAATGCTGAGGTGCTATTGCTGAGGTCAAAATGCTGAGGTCACAATGCTGAGGTGCTATTGCTGAGGTGCTATTGCTGACGTGCTATTGTTGAGGTGCTATTGCTGAGGTCACAATGCTGAGGTGCTATTGCTGAGGTGCTATTGCTGACGTGCTATTGCTGAGGTGCTATTGCTGTGGTCACAATGCTGAGTTGCTATTGCTGAGGTCACAATGCTGAGGTGCTATTGATGAGGTCACAATGCTGAGGTGCTATTGCTGAGGTGCTATTGCTGAGGTTCTATTACTGAGGTCACAATCCTGAGGTGCTATTGCTGAGGTGCTATTGCTGAGGTGCTATTGCTGAGGTCACAATGCTGAGATGCTATTGCTGAGTTGCTATTGCTGAGGTCACAGAGCTGAGGTGCTATTGCTGAGGTCACAATGCTGAGGTGCTATTGCTGGGGTGCTATTGCTGAGGTCACAATGCTGAGGTGCTATTGCTGAGGTGCTATTGCTGACGTGCTATTGCTGAGGTGCTATTGCTGAGGTCACAATGCTGAGGTGCTATTGCTGAGGTGCTATTCCTGAGGTCACAATGCTGTGGTCACAATGCTGAGGTCACAATGCTGATGTGCTATTGCTGAGGTCACAATGCTGAGGTGCTATTGCTGAGGTGCTATTGATGAGGTCACAATGCTGAGGTGCTATTGCTCAGGTGCTATTTCTGACGTGCTATTGCTGAGGTGCTATTGCTGAGGTCACAGTGCTGTGGTCACAATGCTGAGGTCACAATGCTAAGGTCACAATGCTGATGTCACAATGCTGAGGTGCTATTGCTGAGGTGCTATTGCTGAGCTCACAATGCTGAGGTCACATTGCTGAGGTCACAATACTGAGGTGCTATTGCTGAGGTGCTATTGCTGAGGTCACAATGCTGAGGTGCTATTGCTGAGGTGCTATTGCTGAGGTCACAATGCTGAGGTGCTATTGCTGAGGTGCTATTGCTGACGTGCTATTGCTGAGGTGCTATTGCTGAGGTCACAATGCTGAGGTGCTATTGCTGAGGTGCTATTGCTGACGTGCTATTGCTGAGGTGCTATTGCTGTGGTCACAATGCTGAGTTGCTATTGCTGAGGTGCTATTGCTGAGGTGCTATTACTGAGGTCACAGTCCTGAGGTGCTATTGCTGAGGTGCTATTGCTGAGGTGCTATTGCTGAGGTCACAATGCTGAGATGCTATTGCTGAGTTGCTATTGCTGAGGTCACAGAGCTGAGGTGCTATTGCTGAGGTCACAATGCTGAGGTGCTATTGCTGAGGTGCTATTGCTGAGGTCACAATGCTGAGGTGCTATTGCTGAGGTGCTATTGCTGAGGTCACAATGCTGAGGTGCTATTGCTGAGGTGCTATTGCTGACGTGCTATTGCTGAGGTCACAATGCTGAGGTCACAATGCTGAGGTGCTATTGCTGAGGTGCTATTGCTGAGGTCACAATGCTGAGGTGCTATTGCTGACGTGCTATTACTGAGGTGCTATTGCTGAGGTCACAATGCTGAGGTCACAATGCTGAGGTCACAATGCTGATGTGCTGTTGCTGAGGTGCTATTGATGAGGTCACAATGCTGAGGTGCTATTGCTCAGGTGCTATTGCTGACGTGCTATTGCTGATGTGCTATTGCTGAGGTCACAGTGCTGTGGTCACAAAGCTGAGGTCACAATGCTAAGGTCACAATGCTGATGTCACAATGCTGCGGTGCTATTGCTGAGGTGTTATTGCTGAGGTCACAATGCTGAGGTCACATTGCTGAGGTCACTATGCTGTGGTGCTATTGCTGTGTTCACAATGCGTAGGTGCTATTGCTGATGTCACAATGCTGAGGTGCAATTGCTGAGGTGTTATTACTGAAGTCACAATGCTGAGGTGCTATTGCAGAGGTGCTATTGCTGAGGTCACAATGCTGAGGTCACTATGCTGAGGTCACAATGCTGAGGTGCTATTACTGAGGTCACAATGCTGTGGTCACAAAGCTGAGGTCACTATGCTGAGGTGCTATTGCTGAGGTCACAATGCTGAGGTGCTATTGCTGAGGTCACAATGCTGAGGTCAAAATGCTGAGGTCACAATGCTTAGGTCAAAATGCTGAGCTGCTACTGCTGAGGTCACAATGCTGAGGTCACAATGCTAAGGTCACAATGCTGAGGTGCTATTGCTGAGGTGCTATTGCTGAGTTCACAATGCTGAGGTGCTATAGCTTAGGTGCTATTGCTGAGGTCACAATGCTGAGGTGCTATTGCTGAGGTCACAATACTGAGGTGCTATTGCTGAGGTGCTATTTCTGAGTTCACAATGCTGAGGTGCTATTGCTGAGGTGCTGTTGCTGAGGTCACAATGCTAAGGTGCTATTGCTGAGGTCACAATGCTGAGGTCACAATGCTAAGGTCACAATGCTGAGGTGCTATTGCTGAGGTGCTATTGCTGAGTTCACTATGCTGAGGTGCTATAGCTTAGGTGCTATTGCTGAGGTCACAATGCTGAGGTGCTATTGCTGAGGTCACAATACTGAGGTGCTATTGCTGAGGTGCTATTTCTGAGTTCACAATGCTGAGGTGCTATTGCTGAGGTGCTGTTGCTGAGGTCACAATGCTAAGGTGCTATTGCTGAGGTCACAATGCTGAGGTCACAATGCTGAGGTCACAATGCTAAGGTCACAATGCTGAGGTGCTATTGCTGAGGTGCTATTGCTGAGTTCACTATGCTGAGGTGCTATAGCTTAGGTGCTATTGCTGAGGTCACAATGCTGAGCTGACTATGCTGAGGTCACTATGCTGAGGTGCTATTGCTGAGGTCACAATGCTGAGGTCGCAATGCTGAGGTGCTATTGCTGATGTCACAATGCTGAGGTCACAATGCTGAGGTCACAATGCTGAGGTGCTATTGCTGAGGTGCTGTTGCTGAGGTGTTATTGCTGAGGTGCTATTGCTGAGGTCACAATGCTGAGGTCACAATGCTGAGGTCACTATGCTGAGGTGCTATTGCTGAGGTCACAATGCTGTGGTCACAATGCTGAGGTCACAATGCTGAGGTGCTATTGCTGAGGTCAGAATGCTGAGGTGCAATTGCAGATGTGCAGTTGCTGAGGTGCTATTGCTGAGGTCACAATGCTGAGGTGCTATTGCTGAGGTGCTATTGCAGAGGTCACAATGCTGAGGTGCTATTGCTGAGGTGCTATTGCTGAGGTCACAATGCTAAGGTGCTATTCCTGAGCTGCTATTGCTGAGGTCACAATGCTGAGGTGCTATTACTGAGGTCACAATGCTGTGGTCACAAAGCTGAGGTCAAAATGCTGAGGTGCTATTGCTGAGGTCACAATGCTGAGGTGCTATTGCTGAGGTGTTATTGCTGAGGTCACAATGCTCAGGTCACAATGCTGAGGTCACTATGCTGAGGTGCTATTGCTGAGGTCACAATGCTGAGGTCAAAATGCTGAGGTCACAATGCTTAGGTCAAAATGCTGAGCTGCTATTGCTGAGGTCACAATGCTGAGGTCACAATGCTAAGGTCACAATGCTGAGGTGCTATATCTGAGGTGCTATTGCTGTGTTCACAATGCTGAGGTGCTATAGCTTAGGTGCTATTGCTGAGGTCACAATGCTGAGGTGCTATTGCTGAGGTCACAATACTGAGGTGCTATTGCTGAGGTGCTATTTCTGAGTTCACAATGCTGAGGTGCTATTGCTGAGGTGCTGTTGCTGAGGTCACAATGCTAAGGTGCTATTGCTGAGGTCACAATGCTGAGGTCACAATGCTGAGGTGCTACTGCTGAGGTCACAATGCTGAGGTGCTCTTGCTGAGGTGCTATTGCTGTGGTGCTATTGCTGAAGTCACAATGCTGAGGTACTATTGCTGAGGTCACAATGTTTAGGTGCTATTGCTGAGGTGCTATTGCTGAGGTCACAATGCTGACGTGCTATTGCTGAGGTCACAATGCTGAGGTGCTATTCCTGAGGTCACAATGCTGTGGTCAAAATGCTGAGGTCACAATGCTGAGGTGCTATTGCTGAGGTGCTGTTTCTGAGCTGTTATTGCTGAGGTATTATTGCTGAGCTGCTATTGCTGAGGTCACAATTCTGAGGTCACAATGCTGAGGTCACAATGCTGAGCTGACTATGCTGAGGTCACTATGCCGAGGTGCTATTGCTGAGGTCACAATGCTGAGGTCGCAATGCTGAGGTGCTATTGCTGATGTCACAATGCTGAGGTCACAATGCTGAGGTCACAATGCTGAGGTGCTATTGCTGAGGTGCTGTTGCTGAGGTGTTATTGCTGAGGTGCTATTGCTGAGGTCACAATGCTGAGGTCACTATGCTGAGGTCACTATGCTGAGGTGCTATTGCTTAGGTCACAATGCTGTGGTCACAATGCTCAGGTCACAATGCTGAGGTGCTATTGCTGAGGTCAGAATGCTGAGGTGCAATTGGAGATGTGCAATTGCTGAGGTGCTATTGCTGAGGTCACAATGCTGAGGTGCTATTGCTGAGGTGCTATTGCAGAGGTCACAATGCTGAGGTGCTATTGCTGAGGTGCTATTGCTGAGGTCACAACGCTAAGGTGCTATTCCTGAGGTGCTATTGCTGAGGTCACAATGCTGAGGTGCTATTACTGAGGTCACAATGCTGTGGTCACAAAACTGAGGTCAAAATGCTGAGGTGCTATTGCTGAGGTCACAATGCTGAGGTGCTATTGCTGAGGTGTTATTGCTGAGGTCACAATGCTCAGGTCACAATGCTGAGGTCACTATGCTGAGGTGCTATTGCTGAGGTCACAATGCTGAGGTCAAAATGCTGAGGTCACAATGCTTAGGTCAAAATGCTGAGCTGCTACTGCTGAGGTCACAATGCTGAGGTCACAATGCTAAGGTCACAATGCTGAGGTGCTATTGCTGAGGTGCTATTGCTGTGTTCACAATGCTGAGGTGCTATAGCTTAGGTGCTATTGCTGAGGTCACAATGCTGAGGTGCTATTGCTGAGGTCACAATACTGAGGTGCTATTGCTGAGGTGCTATTTCTGAGTTCACAATGCTGAGGTGCTATTGCTGAGGTGCTGTTGCTGAGGTCACAATGCTAAGGTGCTATTGCTGAGGTCACAATGCTGAGGTCACAATGCTGAGGTGCTACTGCTGAGGTCACAATGCTGAGGTGCTCTTGCTGAGGTGCTATTGCTGTGGTGCTATTGCTGAAGTCACAATGCTGAGGTGCTATTGCTGAGGTCACAATGTTGAGGTGCTATTGCTGAGGTGCTATTGCTGAGGTCACAATGCTGACGTGCTATTGCTGAGGTCACAATGCTGAGGTGCTATTCCTGAGGTCACAATGCTGTGGTCAAAATGCTGAGGTCACAATGCTGAGGTCACAATGCTGAGGTGTTATTGCTGAGCTGTTATTGCTGAGGTATTATTGCTGAGCTGCTATTGCTGAGGTCACAATTCTGAGGTCACAATGCTGAGGTCACAATGCTGAGCTGACTATGCTGAGGTCACTATGCTGAGGTGCTATTGCTGAGGTCACAATGCTGAGGTCGCAATGCTGAGGAGCTATTGCTGATGTCACAATGCTGAGGTCACAATGCTGAGGTGCTTTTGCTGAGGTGCTATTGCTGAGGTGCTATTGCTGTGGTCACAATGCTGAGTTGCTATTGCTGAGGTCACAATGCTGAGGTGCTATTTCTGACATCACAATGCTGAGGTGCTATTGCTGAGGTGCTATTACTGAGGTTCTATTACTGAGGTCACAATCCTGAGGTGCTATTGCTGAGGTGCTATTGCTGAGGTGCTATTGCTGAGGTCACAATGCTGAGATGCTATTGCTGAGTTGCTATTGCTGAGGTCACAGAGCTGAGGTGCTATTGCTGAGGTCACAATGCTGAGGTGCTATTGCTGAGGTGCTATTGCTGAGGTCACAATGCTGAGGTGCTATTGCTGAGGTGCTATTGCTGACGTGCTATTGCTGAGGTGCTATTGCTGAGGTCACAATGCTGAGGTGCTATTGCTGAGGTGCTATTGCTGACGTGCTATTGCTGAGGTGCTATTGCTGAGGTCACAATGCTGAGGTCACAATGCTGAGGTCACAATGCTGAGGTCACAATGCTGAGGTGCTGTTGCTGAGGTCACAATGCTGAAGTGCTATTGCTGAGGTGCTATTGATGAGGTCACAATGCTGAGGTGCTATTGCTCAGGTGCTGTTGCTGATGTGCTGTTGCTGAGGTGCTATTGCTGAGGTCACAGTGCTGTGGTCACAATGCTGAGGTCACAATGCTAAGGTCACAATGCTGATGTCACAATGCTGAGGTGCTATTGCTGAGGTCACAATGCTGAGGTGCTATTTCTGACGTCACAATGCTGAGGTGCTATTGCTGAGGTGCTATTGCTGAGGTTCTATTACTGAGGTCTCAATCCTGAGGTGCTATTGCTGAGTTGCTATTGCTGAGGTGCTATTGCTGAGGTCACAATGCTGAGATGCTATTGCTGAGTTGCTATTGCTGAGGTCACAGAGCTGAGGTGCTATTGCTGAGGTCACAATGCTGAGGTGCTATTGCTGAGGTGCTATTGCTGAGGTCACAATGCTGAGGTGCTATTGCTGAGGTGCTATTGCTGACGTGCTATTGTTGAGGTGCTATTGCTGAGGTCACAATGCTGAGGTGCTATTGCTGAGGTGCTATTGCTGACGTGCTATTGCTGAGGTGCTATTGCTGTGGTCACAATGCTGAGTTGCTATTGCTGAGGTCACAATGCTGAGGTGCTATTGATGAGGTCACAATGCTGAGGTGCTATTGCCGAGGTGCTATTGCTGAGGTTCTATTACTGAGGTCACAATCCTGAGGTGCTATTGCTGAGGTGCTATTGCTGAGGTGCTATTGCTGAGGTCACAATGCTGAGATGCTATTGCTGAGTTGCTATTGCTGAGGTCACAGAGCTGAGGTGCTATTGCTGAGGTCACAATGCTGAGGTGCTATTGCTGAGGTGCTATTGCTGAGGTCACAATGCTGAGGTGCTATTGCTGAGGTGCTATTGCTGAGGTCACAATGCTGAGGTGCTATTGCTGAGGTGCTATTGCTGACGTGCTATTGCTGAGGTGCTATTGCTGAGGTCACAATGCTGAGGTGCTATTGCTGAGGTGCTATTGCTGACGTGCTATTGCTGAGGTGCTATTGCTGAGGTCACAATGCTGAGGTCACAATGCTGAGGTCACAATGCTGATGTGCTGTTGCTGAGGTGCTATTGATGAGGTCACAATGCTGAGGTGCTATTGCTCAGGTGCTATTGCTGACGTGCTATTGCTGATGTGCTATTGCTGAGGTCACAGTGCTGTGGTCACAAAGCTGAGGTCACAATGCTAAGGTCACAATGCTGATGTCACAATGCTGAGGTGCTATTGCTGAGGTGTTATTGCTGAGGTCACAATGCTGAGGTCACATTGCTGAGGTCACTGTGCTGTGGTGCTATTGCTGTGTTCACAATGCGTAGGTGCTATTGCTGATGTCACAATGCTGAGGTGCAATTGCTGAGGTGTTATTACTGAAGTCACAAAGCTGAGGTGCTATTGCAGAGGTGCTATTGCTGAGGTCACAATGCTGAGGTCACTATGCTGAGGTCACAATGCTGAGGTGCTATTACTGAGGTCACAATGCTGTGGTCACAAAGCTGAGGTCAAAATGCTGAGGTGCTATTGCTGAGGTCACAATGCTGAGGTGCTATTGCTGAGGTGTTATTGCTGAGGTCACAATGCTCAGGTCACAATGCTGAGGTCACTATGCTGAGGTGCTATTGCTGAGGTCACAATGCTGAGGTCAAAATGCTGAGGTCACAATGCTTAGGTCAAAATGCTGAGCTGCTACTGCTGAGGTCACAATGCTGAGGTCACAATGCTAAGGTCACAATGCTGAGGTGCTATTGCTGAGGTGCTATTGCTGTGTTCACAATGCTGAGGTGCTATAGCTTAGGTGCTATTGCTGAGGTCACAATGCTGAGGTGCTATTGCTGAGGTCACAATACTGAGGTGCTATTGCTGAGGTGCTATTTCTGAGTTCACAATGCTGAGGTGCTATTGCTGAGGTGCTGTTGCTGAGGTCACAATGCTAAGGTGCTATTGCTGAGGTCACAATGCTGAGGTCACAATGCTGAGGTGCTACTGCTGAGGTCACAATGCTGAGGTGCTCTTGCTGAGGTGCTATTGCTGTGGTGCTATTGCTGAAGTCACAATGCTGAGGTGCTATTGCTGAGGTCACAATGTTGAGGTGCTATGGCTGAGGTGCTATTGCTGAGGTCACAATGCTGACGTGCTATTGCTGAGGTCACAATGCTGAGGTGCTATTCCTGAGGTCACAATGCTGTGGTCAAAATGCTGAGGTCACAATGCTGAGGTCACAATGCTGAGGTGTTATTGCTGAGCTGTTATTGCTGAGGTATTATTGCTGAGCTGCTATTGCTGAGGTCACAATTCTGAGGTCACAATGCTGAGGTCACAATGCTGAGCTGACTATGCTGAGGTCACTATGCTGAGGTGCTATTGCTGAGGTCACAATGCTGAGGTCGCAATGCTGAGGAGCTATTGCTGATGTCACAATGCTGAGGTCACAATGCTGAGGTCACAATGCTGAGGTGCTATTGCTGAGGTGCAGTTGCTGAGGTGTTATTGCTGAGGTGCTATTGCTGAGGTCACAATGCTGAGGTCACTATGCTGAGGTCACTATGCTGAGGTGCTATTGCTGAGGTCACAATGCTGTGGTCACAATGCTGAGGTCACAATGCTGAGGTGCTATTGCTGAGGTCACAATGCTGAGGTGCAATTGCAGATGTGCAATTGCTGAGGTGCTATTACTGAGGTCACAATGCTGAGGTGCTATTGCTGAGGTGCTATTGCTGAGGTCACAATGCTGAGGTGCTATTGCTGAGGGGCTATTGCTGAGGTGCTATTGCTGAGGTCACAATGCTGAGGTGCTATTGCTGAGGTCACAATGCTATGGTCACAATGCTGAGGTCACAATGCTGAGGTGCTATTGCTGAGGTCACAATGCTGAGGTGCTGCTGCTGAGGTCACAATGCTGAGATCACAATGCTGAGGTGCTATTACTGAGGTGCTATTGCTGAGGTACTCTTGCTGAGCTGCTATTGCTGAGGTCAAAATGCTGAGGTGCTATTATTGAGGTCACAATGCTGAGGTGCTATTGCTGAGGTGCTATTGCTGTGGTCACAATGCTGAGGTGCTATTACTGAGGTCACAATACTGAGGTCACAATGCTGAGCTGCTATTGCTGAGGTCACTTTTCTGAGGTACTATTGCTGAGGTCACAATGCTATGCTCACAATGCTGAGGTCACAAGGCTGAGGTGCTATTGCAGAGGTCACAATGCTGAGGTGCTATTGCAGAGGTGCTATTGCTGAGGTCACAATGCTGAGGTGCTATTGCTGAGGTGCTATAGCTGAGGTCACAATGCTGAGGTGCTATTTCTGAGTTCACAATGCTGAGGTGCTATTGCTGAGGTGCTGTTGCTGAGGTCACAATGCTGAGGTGCTATTGGTGAGGTCACAATGCTGAGGTCACAATGCTGAGGTGCTACTGCTGATCACAATGCTGAGGTGCTATTGCTGAGGTGCTATTGCTGACGTCACAATGCTGACGTGCTATTGCTGAGGTCACAATGCTGTGGTCAAAATGCTGATGTCACAATGCTGAGGTCACAATTCTGAGGTGTTATTGCTGAGCTGTTATAGCTGAGGTATTATTGCTGAGCTGCTATTGCTGAGGTCACAATGCTGAGGTGCTATTGCTGAGTTCACAATGCTGAGGTCACAATGCTGAGGTGCTATTTCTGAGGTCACAATGCTGTGGTCACAAAGCTGATATCAAATTGCTGAGGTGCTATTGCTGAGGTCACAATGCTGAGGTGCTACTGCTGAGGTGTTATTGCTTAGGTCACAATGCTCAGGTCACAATGCTGAGGTCACTATGCTGAGGTGCTATTGCTGAGGTCACAATGCTGAGGTCACAATGCTGAGGTCACAATGCTGAGGTGCTATTGCTGAGGTGTTATTGCTGAGTTCACAATGCTGAGATACTATTGCTTAGGTGCTATTGCTGAGGTCAAAATGCTGAGGTGCTATTGCTGAGGTCACAATACTGAGGTGCTATCTGCGGTGCTATTGCTGAGGTCACAATGCTGAGGTGCTATTACTGAGGTCACAATGCTGTGGTCACAAAGCTGAGATCAAAATGCTGAGGTGTTATTGCTGAGGTCACAATGCTGAGGTGCTACTGCTGAGGTGTTATTGCTTAGGTCACAATGCTCAGGTCACAATGCTGAGGTTACTATGCTGAGGTGCTATTGCTGAGGTCACAATGCTGAGGTCACAATGCTGAGGTCACAATGCTGAGGTGCTATTGCTGAGGTGCTATTGCTGAGTTCACAATGCTGAGGTACTATTGCTTAGGTGCTATTGCTGAGGTCACAATGCTGAGGTGCTATTGCTGAGGTCACAATACTGAGGTGCTATCTGATGTGATATTTCTGACTTCACAATGCTGAGGTGCTATTGCTGAGGTGTTGTTGCTTAGGTCACAATGCTGAGGTGCTATTGCTGAGGTCACAATGCTGAGCTCACAATGCTGAGGTGCTACTGCTGAGGTCACAATGCTGAGGTGCTCTTGCTGAGGTGGTATTGCTGAGGTGCTATTGCTGAAGTCACAATGCTGAGGTGCTATTGCTGAGGTCACAATGTTGAGGTGCTATTGCTGAGGTGCTATTGCTGAGGTCACAATGCTGACGTGCTATTCCTGAGGTCACAATGCTGAGGTGCTATTGCTGAGGTCACAATGCTGTGGTCAAAATGCTGATGTCACAATGCTGAAGTCACAATGCTGAGGTGTTATTGCTGAGCTGTTATTGCTGAGGTATTATTGCTGAGCTGCTATTGCTGAGGTCACAATTCTGAGGTCACAATGCTGAGGTCACAATGCTGAGCTCACTATGTTGAGGTCACTATGCCGAGGTGCTATTGCTGAGGTCACAATGCTGAGGTCGCAATGCTGAGGTGCTATTGCTGAGGTCACAATGCTGAGGTCACAATGCTGAGGTCACAATGCTGAGGTGCTATTGCTGAGGTGCTGTTGCTGAGGTGTTATTGCTGAGGTGCTATTTCTGACTTCACAACGCTGAGGTGTTATTGCTGAGGTCACAATGCTGAGCTCATGCTGAGGTCACTATGCTGAGGTGCTATTGCTGAGGTCACAATGCTGAGGTCGCAATGCTGAGGTGCTATTGTTGAGGTCACAATGCTGAGGTCACAATCCTGAGGTCAAAATGCTGAGGTGCTATTGCTGAGGTCAAAATGATGTGGTCACAATTCTGAGGTCACAATGCTGAGGTGCTATTGCTGAGCTCAGAATGCTGAGGTGCAATTGCAGATGTGCAATTGCTGAGGTGCTACTGCTGAGGTCACAATGCTGAGGTGCTATTGCTGAGGTGCTATTGCTGAGGTCACAATGCTGAGGTGCTATTACTGAGGTCACAATGCTGTGGTCACAAAGCTGAGGTCAAAATGCTGTGGAGTTATTGCTGAGCTGTTATTGCTGAGGTATTATTGCTGAGCTGCTATTGCTGAGGTCACAATTCTTAGGTCACAATGCTGAGGTCACAATGCTGAGCTCACTATGCTGAGGTCACTATGCTGAGGTCAAAATGCTGATGTCACAATGCTGAGGTCACAATGCTGCGGTGTTATTGCTGAGCTGTTATTGCTGAGGTATTATTGCTGAGCTGCTATTACTGAGGTCACAATTCTGAGGTTACAATGCTGAGGTCACAATGCTGAGCTCACTATGCTGAGGTCACTATGCTTAGGTGCTATTGCTGAGGTCACAATGCTGAGGTGCTATTGCTGAGGTGCTATTGCTGAGGTCACAATGCTGAGGTGCTATTGCTGAGGTGCTATTGCTGAGGTCACAATGCTGAGGTGCTGTTGCTGAGGGGCTATTGCTGAGGTGCTATTGCTGAGGTCACAATGCTGAGATGCTATTGCTGAGCTGCTATTGATGAGGTGTTATTGCTGATGTGCTATTGCTGAGGTCACAATGCTGAGGTGCTATTGCTGAGGTCACAATGCTATGGTCACAATGCTGAGGTCACAATGCTCAGGTGCTATTGCTGAGGTCACAATGCTGAGGTGCTGTTGCTGAGGTCACAATGCTGAGGTCACAATGCTGAGGTGTTATTGCTGAGCTGTTATTGCTGAGGTATTATTGCTGAGCTGCTATTGCTGAGGTCACAATTCTGAGGTCACAATGCTGAGGTCACAATGCTGAGCTCACTATGCTGAGGTCACTATGCTGAGGTGCTATTGCTGAGGTCACAATGCTGAGGTCGCAATGCTGAGGTGCTATTGCTGATGTCACAATGCTGAGGTCACAATGCTGAGGTCACAATGCTGAGGTGCTATTGCTGAGGTGCTGTTGCTGAGGTGTTATTGCTGAGGTGCTATTGCTGAGGTCACAATGCTGAGGTCACTATGCTGAGGTCACTATGCTGAGGTGCTATTGCTAAGGTCACAATGCTGTGGTCACAATGCTGAGGTCACAATGCTGAGGTGCTATTGCTGAGGTCAGAATGCTGAGGTGCAATTGCAGATGTGCAATTGCTGAGGTGCTATTGCTGAGGTCACAATGCTGAGGTGCTATTGCTGAGGTGCTATTGCAGAGGTCACAATGCTGAGGTGCTATTGCTGAGGTGCTATTGCTGAGGTCACAACGCTAAGGTGCTATTCCTGAGGTGCTATTGCTGAGGTCACAATGCTGAGGTGCTATTACTGAGGTCACAATGCTGTGGTCACAAAGCTGAGGTCAAAATGCTGAGGTGCTATTGCTGAGGTCACAATGCTGAGGTGCTATTGCTGAGGTGTTATTGCTGAGGTCACAATGCTCAGGTCACCATGCTGAGGTCACTATGCTGAGGTGCTATTACTGAGGTCACAATGCTGAGGTCACAATGCTAAGGTCACAATGCTGAGGTGCTATTGCTGAGGTGCTATTGCTGTGTTCACAATGCTGAGGTGCTATAGCTTAGGTGCTATTGCTGAGGTCACAATGCTGAGGTGCTATTGCTGAGGTCACAATACTGAGGTGCTATTGCTGAGGTGCTATTTCTGAGTTCACAATGCTGAGGTGCTATTGCTGAGGTGCTGTTGCTGAGGTCACAATGCTAAGGTGCTATTGCTGAGGTCACAATGCTGAGGTCACAATGCTGAGGTGCTACTGCTGAGGTCACAATGCTGAGGTGCTCTTGCTGAGGTGCTATTGCTGTGGTGCTATTGCTGAAGTCACAATGCTGAGGTGCTATTGCTGAGGTCACAATGTTGAGGTGCTATTGCTGAGGTGCTATTGCTGAGGTCACAATGCTGACGTGCTATTGCTGAGGTCACAATGCTGAGGTGCTATTCCTGAGGTCACAATGCTGTGGTCAAAATGCTGAGGTCACAATGCTGAGGTCACAATGCTGAGGTGTTATTGCTGAGCTGTTATTGCTGAGGTATTATTGCTGAGCTGCTATTGCTGAGGTCACAATTCTGAGGTCACAATGCTGAGGTCACAATGCTGAGCTGACTATGCTGAGGTCACTATGCTGAGGTGCTATTGCTGAGGTCACAATGCTGAGGTCGCAATGCTGAGGAGCTATTACTGATGTCACAATGCTGAGGTCACAATGCTGAGGTCACAATGCTGAGGTGCTATTGCTGAGGTGCTGTTGCTGAGGTGTTATTGCTGAGGTGCTATTGCTGAGGTCACAATGCTGAGGTCACTATGCTGAGGTCACTATGCTGAGGTGCTATTGCTGAGGTCACAATGCTGTGGTCACAATGCTGAGGTCACAATGCTGAGGTGCTATTGCTGAGGTCAGAATGCTGAGGTGCAATTGCAAATGTGCAATTGCTGAGGTGCTATTACTGAGGTCACAATGCTGAGGTGCTATTGCTGAGGTGCTATTGCTGAGGTCACAATGCTGAGGTGCTATTGCTGAGGGGCTATTGCTGAGGTGCTATTGCTGAGGTCACAATGCTGAGGTGCTATTGCTGAGGTCACAATGCTATGGTCACAATGCTGAGGTCACAATGCTGAGGTGCTATTGCTGAGGTCACAATGCTGAGGTGCTGTTGCTGAGGTCACAATGCTGAGATCACAATGCTGAGGTGCTATTACTGAGGTGCTATTGCTGAGGTACTCTTGCTGAGCTGCTATTGCTGAGGTCACAATGCTGAGGTGCTATTGCTGAGGTCACAATGCTGAGGTGCTATTGCTGAGGTGCTATTGCTGTGGTCACAATGCTGAGGTGCTATTACTGAGGTCACAATACTGAGGTCACAATGCTGAGCTGCTATTGCTGAGGTCACTTTTCTGAGGTACTATTGCTGAGGTCACAATGCTATGCTCACAATGCTGAGGTCACAAGGCTGAGGTGCTATTGCAGAGGTCACAATGCTGAGGTGCTATTGCAGAGGTGCTATTGCTGAGGTCACAATGCTGAGGTGCTATTGCTGAGGTGCTATAGCTGAGGTCACAATGCTGAGGTGCTATTTCTGAGTTCACAATGCTGAGGTGCTATTGCTGAGGTGCTGTTGCTGAGGTCACAATGCTGAGGTGCTATTGGTGAGGTCACAATGCTGAGGTCACAATGCTGAGGTGCTACTGCTGATCACAATGCTGAGGTGCTATTGCTGAGGTGCTATTGCTGACGTCACAATGCTGACGTGCTATTGCTGAGGTCACAATGCTGTGGTCAAAATGCTGATGTCACAATGCTGAGGTCACAATTCTGAGGTGTTATTGCTGAGCTGTTATAGCTGAGGTATTATTGCTGAGCTGCTATTGCTGAGGTCACAATGCTGAGGTGCTATTGCTGAGTTCACAATGCTGAGGTCACAATGCTGAGGTGCTATTTCTGAGGTCACAATGCTGTGGTCACAAAGCTGATATCAAATTGCTGAGGTGCTATTGCTGAGGTCACAATGCTGAGGTGCTACTGCTGAGGTGTTATTGCTTAGGTCACAATGCTCAGGTCACAATGCTGAGGTCACTATGCTGAGGTGCTATTGCTGAGGTCACAATGCTGAGGTCACAATGCTGAGGTCACAATGCTGAGGTGCTATTGCTGAGGTGTTATTGCTGAGTTCACAATGCTGAGATACTATTGCTTAGGTGCTATTGCTGAGGTCAAAATGCTGAGGTGCTATTGCTGAGGTCACAATACTGAGGTGCTATCTGAGGTGCTATTGCTGAGGTCACAATGCTGAGGTGCTATTACTGAGGTCACAATGCTGTGGTCACAAAGCTGAGATCAAAATGCTGAGGTGTTATTGCTGAGGTCACAATGCTGAGGTGCTACTGCTGAGGTGTTATTGCTTAGGTCACAATGCTCAGGTCACAATGCTGAGGTTACTATGCTGAGGTGCTATTGCTGAGGTCACAATGCTGAGGTCACAATGCTGAGGTCACAATGCTGAGGTGCTATTGCTGAGGTGCTATTGCTGAGTTCACAATGCTGAGGTACTATTGCTTAGGTGCTATTGCTGAGGTCACAATGCTGAGGTGCTATTGCTGAGGTCACAATACTGAGGTGCTATCTGATGTGATATTTCTGACTTCACAATGCTGAGGTGCTATTGCTGAGGTGTTGTTGCTTAGGTCACAATGCTGAGGTGCTATTGCTGAGGTCACAATGCTGAGCTCACAATGCTGAGGTGCTACTGCTGAGGTCACAATGCTGAGGTGCTCTTGCTGAGGTGGTATTGCTGAGGTGCTATTGCTGAAGTCACAATGCTGAGGTGCTATTGCTGAGGTCACAATGTTGAGGTGCTATTGCTGAGGTGCTATTGCTGAGGTCACAATGCTGACGTGCTATTCCTGAGGTCACAATGCTGAGGTGCTATTGCTGAGGTCACAATGCTGTGGTCAAAATGCTGATGTCACAATGCTGAAGTCACAATGCTGAGGTGTTATTGCTGAGCTGTTATTGCTGAGGTATTATTGCTGAGCTGCTATTGCTGAGGTCACAATTCTGAGGTCACAATGCTGAGGTCACAATGCTGAGCTCACTATGTTGAGGTCACTATGCCGAGGTGCTATTGCTGAGGTCACAATGCTGAGGTCGCAATGCTGAGGTGCTATTGCTGAGGTCACAATGCTGAGGTCACAATGCTGAGGTCACAATGCTGAGGTGCTATTGCTGAGGTGCTGTTGCTGAGGTGTTATTGCTGAGGTGCTATTTCTGACTTCACAACGCTGAGGTGTTATTGCTGAGGTCACAATGCTGAGCTCATGCTGAGGTCACTATGCTGAGGTGCTATTGCTGAGGTCACAATGCTGAGGTCGCAATGCTGAGGTGCTATTGTTGAGGTCACAATGCTGAGGTCACAATCCTGAGGTCAAAATGCTGAGGTGCTATTGCTGAGGTCAAAATGATGTGGTCACAATTCTGAGGTCACAATGCTGAGGTGCTATTGCTGAGCTCAGAATGCTGAGGTGCAATTGCAGATGTGCAATTGCTGAGGTGCTACTGCTGAGGTCACAATGCTGAGGTGCTATTGCTGAGGTGCTATTGCTGAGGTCACAATGCTGAGGTGCTATTACTGAGGTCACAATGCTGTGGTCACAAAGCTGAGGTCAAAATGCTGTGGAGTTATTGCTGAGCTGTTATTGCTGAGGTATTATTGCTGAGCTGCTATTGCTGAGGTCACAATTCTTAGGTCACAATGCTGAGGTCACAATGCTGAGCTCACTATGCTGAGGTCACTATGCTGAGGTCAAAATGCTGATGTCACAATGCTGAGGTCACAATGCTGCGGTGTTATTGCTGAGCTGTTATTGCTGAGGTATTATTGCTGAGCTGCTATTACTGAGGTCACAATTCTGAGGTTACAATGCTGAGGTCACAATGCTGAGCTCACTATGCTGAGGTCACTATGCTTAGGTGCTATTGCTGAGGTCACAATGCTGAGGTGCTATTGCTGAGGTGCTATTGCTGAGGTCACAATGCTGAGGTGCTATTGCTGAGGTGCTATTGCTGAGGTCACAATGCTGAGGTGCTGTTGCTGAGGGGCTATTGCTGAGGTGCTATTGCTGAGGTCACAATGCTGAGATGCTATTGCTGAGCTGCTATTGATGAGGTGTTATTGCTGATGTGCTATTGCTGAGGTCACAATGCTGAGGTGCTATTGCTGAGGTCACAATGCTATGGTCACAATGCTGAGGTCACAATGCTCAGGTGCTATTGCTGAGGTCACAATGCTGAGGTGCTGTTGCTGAGGTCACAATGCTGAGGTCACAATGCTGAGGTGTTATTGCTGAGCTGTTATTGCTGAGGTATTATTGCTGAGCTGCTATTGCTGAGGTCACAATTCTGAGGTCACAATGCTGAGGTCACAATGCTGAGCTCACTATGCTGAGGTCACTATGCTGAGGTGCTATTGCTGAGGTCACAATGCTGAGGTCGCAATGCTGAGGTGCTATTGCTGATGTCACAATGCTGAGGTCACAATGCTGAGGTCACAATGCTGAGGTGCTATTGCTGAGGTGCTGTTGCTGAGGTGTTATTGCTGAGGTGCTATTGCTGAGGTCACAATGCTGAGGTCACTATGCTGAGGTCACTATGCTGAGGTGCTATTGCTAAGGTCACAATGCTGTGGTCACAATGCTGAGGTCACAATGCTGAGGTGCTATTGCTGAGGTCAGAATGCTGAGGTGCAATTGCAGATGTGCAATTGCTGAGGTGCTATTGCTGAGGTCACAATGCTGAGGTGCTATTGCTGAGGTGCTATTGCAGAGGTCACAATGCTGAGGTGCTATTGCTGAGGTGCTATTGCTGAGGTCACAACGCTAAGGTGCTATTCCTGAGGTGCTATTGCTGAGGTCACAATGCTGAGGTGCTATTACTGAGGTCACAATGCTGTGGTCACAAAGCTGAGGTCAAAATGCTGAGGTGCTATTGCTGAGGTCACAATGCTGAGGTGCTATTGCTGAGGTGTTATTGCTGAGGTCACAATGCTCAGGTCACCATGCTGAGGTCACTATGCTGAGGTGCTATTACTGAGGTCACAATGCTGAGGTCACAATGCTAAGGTCACAATGCTGAGGTGCTATTGCTGAGGTGCTATTGCTGTGTTCACAATGCTGAGGTGCTATAGCTTAGGTGCTATTGCTGAGGTCACAATGCTGAGGTGCTATTGCTGAGGTCACAATACTGAGGTGCTATTGCTGAGGTGCTATTTCTGAGTTCACAATGCTGAGGTGCTATTGCTGAGGTGCTGTTGCTGAGGTCACAATGCTAAGGTGCTATTGCTGAGGTCACAATGCTGAGGTCACAATGCTGAGGTGCTACTGCTGAGGTCACAATGCTGAGGTGCTCTTGCTGAGGTGCTATTGCTGTGGTGCTATTGCTGAAGTCACAATGCTGAGGTGCTATTGCTGAGGTCACAATGTTGAGGTGCTATTGCTGAGGTGCTATTGCTGAGGTCACAATGCTGACGTGCTATTGCTGAGGTCACAATGCTGAGGTGCTATTCCTGAGGTCACAATGCTGTGGTCAAAATGCTGAGGTCACAATGCTGAGGTCACAATGCTGAGGTGTTATTGCTGAGCTGTTATTGCTGAGGTATTATTGCTGAGCTGCTATTGCTGAGGTCACAATTCTGAGGTCACAATGCTGAGGTCACAATGCTGAGCTGACTATGCTGAGGTCACTATGCTGAGGTGCTATTGCTGAGGTCACAATGCTGAGGTCGCAATGCTGAGGAGCTATTACTGATGTCACAATGCTGAGGTCACAATGCTGAGGTCACAATGCTGAGGTGCTATTGCTGAGGTGCTGTTGCTGAGGTGTTATTGCTGAGGTGCTATTGCTGAGGTCACAATGCTGAGGTCACTATGCTGAGGTCACTATGCTGAGGTGCTATTGCTGAGGTCACAATGCTGTGGTCACAATGCTGAGGTCACAATGCTGAGGTGCTATTGCTGAGGTCAGAATGCTGAGGTGCAATTGCAAATGTGCAATTGCTGAGGTGCTATTACTGAGGTCACAATGCTGAGGTGCTATTGCTGAGGTGCTATTGCTGAGGTCACAATGCTGAGGTGCTATTGCTGAGGGGCTATTGCTGAGGTGCTATTGCTGAGGTCACAATGCTGAGGTGCTATTGCTGAGGTCACAATGCTATGGTCACAATGCTGAGGTCACAATGCTGAGGTGCTATTGCTGAGGTCACAATGCTGAGGTGCTGTTGCTGAGGTCACAATGCTGAGATCACAATGCTGAGGTGCTATTACTGAGGTGCTATTGCTGAGGTACTCTTGCTGAGCTGCTATTGCTGAGGTCACAATGCTGAGGTGCTATTGCTGAGGTCACAATGCTGAGGTGCTATTGCTGAGGTGCTATTGCTGTGGTCACAATGCTGAGGTGCTATTACTGAGGTCACAATACTGAGGTCACAATGCTGAGCTGCTATTGCTGAGGTCACTTTTCTGAGGTACTATTGCTGAGGTCACAATGCTATGCTCACAATGCTGAGGTCACAAGGCTGAGGTGCTATTGCAGAGGTCACAATGCTGAGGTGCTATTGCAGAGGTGCTATTGCTGAGGTCACAATGCTGAGGTGCTATTGCTGAGGTGCTATAGCTGAGGTCACAATGCTGAGGTGCTATTTCTGAGTTCACAATGCTGAGGTGCTATTGCTGAGGTGCTGTTGCTGAGGTCACAATGCTGAGGTGCTATTGGTGAGGTCACAATGCTGAGGTCACAATGCTGAGGTGCTACTGCTGAGGTCACAATGCTGAGGTGCTATTGCTGAGGTGCTATTGCTGACGTCACAATGCTGACGTGCTATTGCTGAGGTCACAATGCTGTGGTCAAAATGCTGATGTCACAATGCTGAGGTCACAATGCTGAGGTGTTATTGCTGAGCTGTTATAGCTGAGGTATTATTGCTGAGCTGCTATTGCTGAGGTCACAATGCTGAGGTGCTATTGCTGAGTTCACAATGCTGAGGTCACAATGCTGAGGTGCTATTACTGAGGTCACAATGCTGTGGTCACAAAGCTGATATCAAATTGCTGAGGTGCTATTGCTGAGGTCACAATGCTGAGGTGCTACTGCTGAGGTGTTATTGCTTAGGTCACAATGCTCAGGTCACAATGCTGAGGTCACTATGCTGAGGTGCTATTGCTTAGGTCACAATGCTGAGGTCACAATGCTGAGGTCACAATGCTGAGGTGCTATTGCTGAGGTGTTATTGCTGAGTTCACAATGCTGAGATACTATTGCTTAGGTGCTATTGCTGAGGTCACAATGCTGAGGTGCTATTGCTGAGGTCACAATACTGAGGTGCTATCTGCGGTGCTATTGCTGAGGTCACAATGCTGAGGTGCTATTACTGAGGTCACAATGCTGTGGTCACAAAGCTGAGGTCAAAATGCTGAGGTGCTATTGCTGAGGTCACAATGCTGAGGTGCTACTGCTGAGGTGTTATTGCTTAGGTCACAATGCTCAGGTCACAATGCTGAGGTTACTATGCTGAGGTGCTATTGCTGAGGTCACAATGCTGAGGTCACAATGCTGAGGTCACAATGCTTAGGTGCTATTGCTGAGGTGCTATTGCTGAGTTCACAATGCTGAGGTACTATTGCTTAGGTGCTATTGCTGAGGTCACAATGCTGAGGTGCTATTGCTGAGGTCACAATACTGAGGTGCTATCTGATGTGATATTTCTGACTTCACAATGCTGAGGTGCTATTGCTGAGGTGTTGTTGCTTAGGTCACAATGCTGAGGTGCTATTGCTGAGGTCACAATGCTGAGCTCACAATGCTGAGGTGCTACTGCTGAGGTCAAAATGCTGAGGTGCTCTTGCTGAGGTGGTATTGCTGAGGTGCTATTGCTGAGGTCACAATGTTGAGGTGCTATTGCTGAGGTGCTATTGCTGAGGTCACAATGCTGACGTGCTATTGCTGAGGTCACAATGCTGTGGTCAAAATGCTGATGTCACAATGCTGAAGTCACAATGCTGAGGTGTTATTGCTGAGCTGTTATTGCTGAGGTATTATTGCTGAGCTGCTATTGCTGAGGTCACAATTCTGAGGTTACAATGCTGAGGTCACAATGCTGAGCTCACTATGCTGAGGTCACTATGCTTAGGTGCTATTGCTGAGGTCACAATGCTGAGGTGCTATTGCTGAGGTCACAATGCTGAGGTCGCAATGCTGAGGTGCTATTGCTGAGGTCACAATGCTGAGGTCACAATGCTGAGGTCACAATGCTGAGGTGCTATTGCTGAGGTGCTGTTGCTGAGGTGTTATTGCTGAGGTCACAATGCTGAGGTCGCAATGCTGAGGTGCTATTGTTGAGGTCACAATGCTGAGGTCACAATCCTGAGGTCACAATGCTGAGGTGCTATTGCTGAGGTCAAAATGATGTGGTCACAATTCTGAGGTCACAATGCTGAGGTGCTATTGCTGAGCTCAGAATGCTGAGGTGCAATTGCAGATGTGCAATTGCTGAGGTGCTACTGCTGAGGTCACAATGCTGAGGTGCTATTGCTGAGGTGCTATTGCTGAGGTCACAACGCTAAGGTGCTATTGCTGAGGTGCTATTGCTGAGGTCACAATGCTGAGGTGCTATTACTGAGGTCACAATGCTGTGGTCACAAAGCTGAGGTCAAATTGCTGTGGTGTTATTGCTGAGCTGTTATTGCTGAGGTATTATTGCTGAGCTGCTATTGCTGAGGTCACAATTCTTAGGTCACAATGCTGAGGTCACAATGCTGAGCTCACTATGCTGAGGTCACTATGCTGAGGTCAAAATGCTGATGTCACAATGCTGAGGTCACAATGCTGCGGTGTTATTGCTGAGCTGTTATTGCTGAGGTATTATTGCTGAGCTGCTATTACTGAGGTCACAATTCTGAGGTTACAATGCTGAGGTCACAATGCTGAGCTCACTATGCTGAGGTCACTATGCTTAGGTGCTATTGCTGAGGTCACAATGCTGAGGTGCTATTGCTGAGGTGCTATTGCTGAGGTCACAATGCTGAGGTGCTATTGCTGAGGTGCTATTGCTGAGGTCACAATGCTGAGGTGCTGTTGCTGAGGGGCTATTTCTGAGGTGCTATTGCTGAGGTCACAATGCTGAGATGCTATTGCTGAGCTGCTATTGATGAGGTGTTATTGCTGATGTGCTATTGCTGAGGTCATAATGCTGAGGTGCTATTGCTGAGGTCACAATGCTATGGTCACAATGCTGAGGTCACAATGCTCAGGTGCTATTGCTGAGGTCACAATGCTGAGGTGCTGTTGCTGAGGTCACAATGCTGAGATCACAATGCTGAGGTGCTATTACTGAGGTGCTATTGCTGAGGTACTCTTGCTGAGCTGCTATTGCTGAGGTCACAATGCTGAGGTGCTATTGCTGAGGTCACAATGCTGAGGTGCTATTGCTGAGGTGCTATTGCTGTGGTCACAATGCTGAGGTACTATTACTGAGGTCACAATGCTGAGGTGCTATTGCTGAGGTCACAGTGCTGTGGTCAAAATGCTGATGTCACAATGCTGAAGTCACAATGCTGAGGTGTTATTGCTGAGCTGTTATTGCTGAGGTATTATTGCTGAGCTGCTATTGCTGAGGTCACAATTCTGAGGTCACAATGCTGAGGTCACAATGCTGAGCTCACTATGTTGAGGTCACTATGCTTAGGTGCTATTGCTGAGGTCACAATGCTGAGGACGCAATGCTGAGGTGCTATTGCTGAGGTCACAATGCTGAGGTCACAATGCTGAGGTCACAATGCTGAGGTGCTATTTCTGAGGTGCTGTTGCTGAGGTGTTATTGCTGAGGTGCAATTGCTGAGGTCACAATGCTGAGGTACTATTGCTGACGTCAAAATGATATGGTCACAATTCTGAGGTCACAATGCTGAGGTGCTATTGCTGAGCTCAGAATGCTGAGGTGCAATTGCAGATATGCAATTGCTGAGGTGCTACTGCTGAGGTCACAATGCTGAGGTGTTATTGCTGAGCTGTTATTGCTGAGGTATTATTGCTGAGCTGCTATTGCTGAGGTCACAATTCTGAGGTCACAATGCTGAGGTCACAATGCTGAGCTGACTATGCTGAGGTCACTATGCTGAGGTGCTATTGCTGAGGTCACAATGCTGCGGTCGCAATGCTGAGGTGCTATTGCTGATGTCACAATGCTGAGGTCACAATGCTGAGGTCACAATGCTGAGGTGCTATTGCTGAGCTCAGAATGCTGAGGTGCAATTGCAGATGTGCAATTGCTGAGGTGCTACTGCTGAGGTCACAATGCTGAGGTGCTATTGCTGAGGTTCTATTGCTGAGGTCACAACGCTAAGGTGCTATTGCTGAGGTGCTATTGCTGAGGTCACAATGCTGAGGTGCTATTACTGAGGTCACAATGCTGTGGTCACAAAGCTGAGGTCAAAATGCTGTGGTGTTATTGCTGAGCTGTTATTGCTGAGGTATTATTGCTGAGCTGCTATTGCTGAGGTCACAATTCTTAGGTCACAATGCTGAGGTCACAATGCTGAGCTCACTATGCTGAAGTCACTATGCTGAGGTAAAAATGCTGATGTCACAATGCTGAGGTCACAATGCTGCGGTGTTATTGCTGAGCTGTTATTGCTGAGGTATTATTGCTGAGCTGCTATTACTGAGGTCACAATTCTGAGGTTACAATGCTGAGGTCACAATGCTGAGCTCACTATGCTGAGGTCACTATGCTTAGGTGCTATTGCTGAGGTCACAATGCTGAGGTGCTATTGCTGAGGTGCTATTGCTGAGGTCACAATGCTGAGGTGCTGTTGCTGAGGGGCTATTGCTGAGGTCACAATGCTGAGGTGCTGTTGCTGAGGGGCTATTGCTGAGGTGCTATTGCTGAGGTCACAATGCTGAGATGCTATTGCTGAGCTGCTATTGATGAGGTGTTATTGCTGATGTGCTATTGCTGAGGTCATAATGCTGAGGTGCTATTGCTGAGGTCACAATGCTATGGTCACAATGCTGAGGTCACAATGCTCAGGTGCTATTGCTGAGGTCACAATGCTGAGGTGCTGTTGCTGAGGTCACAATGCTGAGATCACAATGCTGAGGTGCTATTACTGAGGTGCTATTGCTGAGGTACTCTTGCTGAGCTGCTATTGCTGAGGTCACAATGCTGAGGTGCTATTGCTGAGGTCACAATGCTGAGGTGCTATTGCTGAGGTGCTATTGCTGTGGTCACAATGCTGACGTGCTATTACTGAGGTCACAATGCTGAGGTGCTATTGCTGAGGTCACAGTGCTGTGGTCAAAATGCTGATGTCACAATGCTGAAGTCACAATGCTGAGGTGTTATTGCTGAGCTGTTATTGCTGAGGTATTATTGCTGAGCTGCTATTGCTGAGGTCACAATTCTGATGTCACAATGCTGAGGTCACAATGCTGAGCTCACTATGTTGAGGTCACTATGCTTAGGTGCTATTGCTGAGGTCAAAATTCTGAGGACGCAATGCTGAGGTGCTATTGCTGAGGTCACAATGCTGAGGTCACAATGCTGAGGTCACAATGCTGAGGTGCTATTTCTGAGGTGCTGTTGCTGAGGTGTTATTGCTGAGGTGCAATTGCTGAGGTCACAATGCTGAGGTACTATTGCTGAGGTCAAAATGATGTGGTCACAATTCTGAGGTCACAATGCTGAGGTGCTATTGCTGAGCTCAGAATGCTGAGGTGCAATTGCAGATATGCAATTGCTGAGGTGCTACTGCTGAGGTCACAATGCTGAGGTGTTATTGCTGAGCTGTTATTTCTGAGGTATTATTGCTGAGCTGCTATTGCTGATGTCACAATGCTGAGGTCACAATGCTGAGGTCACAATGCTGAGGTGCTATTGCTGAGCTGCTATTGATGAGGTGTTATTGCTGAGCTGCTATTGATGAGGTGTTATTGCTGATGTGCTATTGCTGAGGTCATAATGCTGAGGTGCTATTGCTGAGGTCACAATGCTGAGGTGCTGTTGCTGAGGTCACAATGCAGAGATCACAATGCTGAGGTGCTATTACTGAGGTGCTATTGCTGAGGTGCTATTGCTGAGTTCACAATGCTGAGGTGCTATAGCTTAGGTGCTATTGCTGAGGTCACAATGCTGAGGTCCTATTGCTGAGGTCACAATACTGAGGTGCTATTGCTGAGGTGCTATTTCTGAGTTCACAATGCTGAGGTGCTATTGCTGAGGTGCTGTTGCTGAGGTCACAATGCTAAGGTGCTATTGCTGAGGTCACAATGCTGAGGTCACAATGCTGAGGTGCTACTGCTGAGGTCACAATGCTGAGGTGCTCTTGCTGAGGTGCTATTGCTGTGGTGCTATTGCTGAAGTCACAATGCTGAGGTGCTATTGCTGAGGTCACAATGTTGAGGTGCTATTGCTGAGGTGCTATTGCTGAGGTCACAATGCTGACGTGCTATTGCTGAGGTCACAATGCTGAGGTGCTATTCCTGAGGTCACAATGCTGTGGTCAAAATGCTGAGGTCACAATGCTGAGGTCACAATGCTGAGGTGTTATTGCTGAGCTGTTATTGCTGAGGTATTATTGCTGAGCTGCTATTGCTGAGGTCACAATTCTGAGGTCACAATGCTGAGGTCACAATGCTGAGCTCACTATGCTGAGGTCACTATGCTGAGGTGCTATTGCTGAGGTCACAATGCTGAGGTCGCAATGCTGAGGTGCTATTGCTGATGTCACAATGCTGAGGTCACAATGCTGAGGTCACAATGCTGAGGTGCTATTGCTGAGGTCACAATGCTGAGGTGTTATTGCTGAGGTGCTATTGCTGAGGTCACAATGCTGAGGTCACTATGCTGAGGTCACTATGCTGAGGTGCTATTGCTGAGGTCACAATGCTGTGGTCACAATGCTGAGGTCACAATGCTGAGGTGCTATTGCTGAGGTCAGAATGCTGAGGTGCAATTGCAGATGTGCAATTGCTGAGGTGCTATTGCTGAGGTCACAATGCTGAGGTGCTATTGCTGAGGTGCTATTGCAGAGGTCACAATGCTGAGGTGCTATTGCTGAGGTGCTATTGCTGAGGTCACAACGCTAAGGTGCTATTCCTGAGGTGCTATTGCTGAGGTCACAATGCTGAGGTGCTATTACTGAGGTCACAATGCTGTGGTCACAAAGCTGAGGTCAAAATGCTGAGGTGCTATTGCTGAGGTCACAATGCTGAGGTGCTATTGCTGAGGTGTTATTGCTGAGGTCACAATGCTCAGGTCACCATGCTGAGGTCACTATGCTGAGGTGCTATTGCTGAGGTCACAATGCTGAGGTAAAAATGCTGAGGTCACAATGCTTAGGTCAAAATGCTGAGCTGCTACTGCTGAGGTCACAATGCTGAGGTCACAATGCTAAGGTCACAATGCTGAGGTGCTATTGCTGAGGTGCTATTGCTGTGTTCACAATGCTGAGGTGCTATAGCTTAGGTGCTATTGCTGAGGTCACAATGCTGAGGTGCTATTGCTGAGGTCACAATACTGAGGTGCTATTGCTGAGGTGCTATTTCTGAGTTCACAATGCTGAGGTGCTATTGCTGAGGTGCTGTTGCTGAGGTCACAATGCTAAGGTGCTATTGCTGAGGTCACAATGCTGAGGTCACAATGCTGAGGTGCTACTGCTGAGGTCACAATGCTGAGGTGCTCTTGCTGAGGTGCTATTGCTGTGGTGCTATTGCTGAAGTCACAATGCTGAGGTGCTATTGCTGAGGTCACAATGTTGAGGTGCTATTGCTGAGGTGCTATTGCTGAGGTCACAATGCTGACGTGCTATTGCTGAGGTCACAATGCTGAGGTGCTATTCCTGAGGTCACAATGCTGTGGTCAAAATGCTGAGGTCACAATGCTGAGGTCACAATGCTGAGGTGTTATTGCTGAGCTGTTATTGCTGAGGTATTATTGCTGAGCTGCTATTGCTGAGGTCACAATTCTGAGGTCACAATGCTGAGGTCACAATGCTGAGCTGACTATGCTGAGGTCACTATGCTGAGGTGCTATTGCTGAGGTCACAATGCTGAGGTCGCAATGCTGAGGAGCTATTGCTGATGTCACAATGCTGAGGTCACAATGCTGAGGTCACAATGCTGAGGTGCTATTGCTGAGGTGCTGTTGCTGAGGTGTTATTGCTGAGGTGCTATTGCTGAGGTCACAATGCTGAGGTCACTATGCTGAGGTCACTATGCTGAGGTGCTATTGCTGAGGTCACAATGCTGTGGTCACAATGCTGAGGTCACAATGCTGAGGTGCTATTGCTGAGGTCAGAATGCTGAGGTGCAATTGCAAATGTGCAATTGCTGAGGTGCTATTACTGAGGTCACAATGCTGAGGTGCTATTGCTGAGGTGCTATTGCTGACGTCACAATGCTGAGGTGCTATTGCTGAGGGGCTATTGCTGAGGTGCTATTGCTGAGGTCACAATGCTGAGGTGCTATTGCTGAGGTCACAATGCTATGGTCACAATGCTGAGGTCACAACGCTGAGGTGCTATTGCTGAGGTCACAATGCTGAGGTGCTGTTGCTGAGGTCACAATGCTGAGATCACAATGCTGAGGTGCTATTACTGAGGTGCTATTGCTGAGGTACTCTTGCTGAGCTGCTATTGCTGAGGTCACAATGCTGAGGTGCTATTGCTGAGGTCACAATGCTGAGGTGCTATTGCTGAGGTGCTATTGCTGTGGTCACAATGCTGAGGTGCTATTACTGAGGTCACAATACTGAGGTCACAATGCTGAGGTGCTATTGCTGAGGTCACTTTTCTGAGGTACTATTGCTGAGGTCACAATGCTATGCTCACAATGCTGAGGTCACAAGGCTGAGGTGCTATTGCAGAGGTCACAATGCTGAGGTGCTATTGCAGAGGTGCTATTGCTGAGGTCACAATGCTGAGGTGCTATTGCTGAGGTGCTATAGCTGAGGTCACAATGCTGAGGTGCTATTTCTGAGTTCACAATGCTGAGGTGCTATTGCTGAGGTGCTGTTGCTGAGGTCACAATGCTGAGGTGCTATTGGTGAGGTCACAATGCTGAGGTCACAATGCTGAGGTGCTACTGCTGAGGTCACAATGCTGAGGTGCTATTGCTGAGGTGCTATTGCTGACGTCACAATGCTGACGTGCTATTGCTGAGGTCACAATGCTGTGGTCAAAATGCTGATGTCACAATGCTGAGGTCACAATGCTGAGGTGTTATTGCTGAGCTGTTATAGCTGAGGTATTATTGCTGAGCTGCTATTGCTGAGGTCACAATGCTGAGGTGCTATTGCTGAGTTCACAATGCTGAGGTCACAATGCTGAGGTGCTATTACTGAGGTCACAATGCTGTGGTCACAAAGCTGATATCAAATTGCTGAGGTGCTATTGCTGAGGTCACAATGCTGAGGTGCTACTGCTGAGGTGTTATTGCTTAGGTCACAATGCTCAGGTCACAATGCTGAGGTCACTATGCTGAGGTGCTATTGCTTAGGTCATAATGCTGAGGTCACAATGCTGAGGTCACAATGCTGAGGTGCTATTGCTGAGGTGTTATTGCTGAGTTCACAATGCTGAGATACTATTGCTTAGGTGCTATTGCTGAGGTCACAATGCTGAGGTGCTATTGCTGAGGTCACAATACTGAGGTGCTATCTGCGGTGCTATTGCTGAGGTCACAATGCTGAGGTGCTATTACTGAGGTCACAATGCTGTGGTCACAAAGCTGAGATCAAAATGCTGAGGTGCTATTGCTGAGGTCACAATGCTGAGGTGCTACTGCTGAGGTGTTATTGCTTAGGTCACAATGCTCAGGTCACAATGCTGAGGTTACTATGCTGAGGTGCTATTGCTGAGGTCACAATGCTGAGGTCACAATGCTGAGGTCACAATGCTTAGGTGCTATTGCTGAGGTGCTATTGCTGAGTTCACAATGCTGAGGTACTATTGCTTAGGTGCTATTGCTGAGGTCACAATGCTGAGGTGCTATTGCTGAGGTCACAATACTGAGGTGCTATCTGATGTGATATTTCTGACTTCACAATGCTGAGGTGCTATTGCTGAGGTGTTGTTGCTTAGGTCACAATGCTGAGGTGCTATTGCTGAGGTCACAATGCTGAGCTCACAATGCTGAGGTGCTACTGCTGAGGTCAAAATGCTGAGGTGCTCTTGCTGAGGTGGTATTGCTGAGGTGCTATTGCTGAGGTCACAATGTTGAGGTGCTATTGCTGAGGTGCTATTGCTGAGGTCACAATGCTGACGTGCTATTGCTGAGGTCACAATGCTGAGGTGCTATTGCTGAGGTCACAATGCTGTGGTCAAAATGCTGATGTCACAATGCTGAAGTCACAATGCTGAGGTGTTATTGCTGAGCTGTTATTGCTGAGGTATTATTGCTGAGCTGCTATTGCTGAGGTCACAATTCTGAGGTTACAATGCTGAGGTCACAATGCTGAGCTCACTATGCTGAGGTCACTATGCTTAGGTGCTATTGCTGAGGTCACAATGCTGAGGTGCTATTGCTGAGGTCACAATGCTGAGGTCGCAATGCTGAGGTGCTATTGCTGAGGTCACAATGCTGAGGTCACAATGCTGAGGTCACAATGCTGAGGTGCTATTGCTGAGGTGCTGTTGCTGAGGTGTTATTGCTGAGGTGCTATTTCTGACTTCACAATGCTGAGGTGTTATTGCTGAGGTCACAATGCTGAGCTCATGCTGAGGTCACTATGCTGAGGTGCTATTGCTGAGGTCACAATGCTGAGGTCGCAATGCTGAGGTGCTATTGTTGAGGTCACAATGCTGAGGTCACAATCCTGAGGTCACAATGCTGAGGTGCTATTGCTGAGGTCAAAATGATGTGGTCACAATTCTGAGGTCACAATGCTGAGGTGCTATTGCTGAGCTCAGAATGCTGAGGTGCAATTGCAGATGTGCAATTGCTGAGGTGCTACTGCTGAGGTCACAATGCTGAGGTGCTATTGCTGAGGTGCTATTGCTGAGGTCACAACGCTAAGGTGCTATTGCTGAGGTGCTATTGCTGAGGTCACAATGCTGAGGTGCTATTACTGAGGTCACAATGCTGTGGTCACAAAGCTGAGGTCACAATGCTGTGGTGTTATTGCTGAGCTGTTATTGCTGAGGTATTATTGCTGAGCTGCTATTGCTGAGGTCACAATTCTTAGGTCACAATGCTGAGGTCACAATGCTGAGCTCACTATGCTGAGGTCACTATGCTGAGGTCAAAATGCTGATGTCACAATGCTGAGGTCACAATGCTGCGGTGTTATTGCTGAGCTGTTATTGCTGAGGTATTATTGCTGAGCTGCTATTACTGAGGTCACAATTCTGAGGTTACAATGCTGAGGTCACAATGCTGAGCTCACTATGCTGAGGTCACTATGCTTAGGTGCTATTGCTGAGGTCACAATGCTGAGGTGCTATTGCTGAGGTGCTATTGCTGAGGTCACAATGCTGAGGTGCTATTGCTGAGGTGCTATTGCTGAGGTCACAATGCTGAGGTGCTGTTGCTGAGGGGCTATTGCTGAGGTGCTATTGCTGAGGTCACAATGCTGAGATGCTATTGCTGAGCTGCTATTGATGAGGTGTTATTGCTGATGTGCTATTGCTGAGGTCATAATGCTGAGGTGCTATTGCTGAGGTCACAATGCTATGGTCACAATGCTGAGGTCACAATGCTCAGGTGCTATTGCTGAGGTCACAATGCTGAGGTGCTGTTGCTGAGGTCACAATGCTGAGATCACAATGCTGAGGTGCTATTACTGAGGTGCTATTGCTGAGGTACTCTTGCTGAGCTGCTATTGCTGAGGTCACAATGCTGAGGTGCTATTGCTGAGGTCACAATGCTGAGGTGCTATTGCTGAGGTGCTATTGCTGTGGTCACAATGCTGAGGTACTATTACTGAGGTCACAATGCTGAGGTGCTATTGCTGAGGTCACAGTGCTGTGGTCAAAATGCTGATGTCACAATGCTGAAGTCACAATGCTGAGGTGTTATTGCTGAGCTGTTATTGCTGAGGTATTATTGCTGAGCTGCTATTGCTGAGGTCACAATTCTGAGGTCACAATGCTGAGGTCACAATGCTGAGCTCACTATGTTGAGGTCACTATGCTTAGGTGCTATTGCTGAGGTCACAATGCTGAGGACGCAATGCTGAGGTGCTATTGCTGAGGTCACAATGCTGAGGTCACAATGCTGAGGTCACAATGCTGAGGTGCTATTTCTGAGGTGCTGTTGCTGAGGTGTTATTGCTGAGGTGCAATTGCTGAGGTCACAATGCTGAGGTACTATTGCTTAGGTCAAAATGATGTGGTCACAATTCTGAGGTCACAATGCTGAGGTGCTATTGCTGAGCTCAGAATGCTGAGGTGCAATTGCAGATATGCAATTGCTGAGGTGCTACTGCTGAGGTCACAATGCTGAGGTGTTATTGCTGAGCTGTTATTTCTGAGGTATTATTGCTGAGCTGCTATTGCTGAGATCACAATTCTGAGGTCACAATGCTGAGGTCACAATGCTGAGCTGACTATGCTGAGGTCACTATGCTGAGGTGCTATTGCTGAGGTCACAATGCTGCGGTCGCAATGCTGAGGTGCTATTGCTGATGTCACAATGCTGAGGTCACAATGCTGAGGTCACAATGCTGAGGTGCTATTGCTGAGCTCAGAATGCTGAGGTGCAATTGCAGATGTGCAGTTGCTGAGGTGCTACTGCTGAGGTCACAATGCTGAGGTGCTATTGCTGAGGTGCTATTGCTGAGGTCACAACGCTAAGGTGCTATTGCTGAGGTGCTATTGCTGAGGTCACAATGCTGAGGTGCTATTACTGAGGTCACAATGCTGTGGTCACAAAGCTGAGGTCAAAATGCTGTGGTGTTATTGCTGAGCTGTTATTGCTGAGGTATTATTGCTGAGCTGCTATTGCTGAGGTCACAATTCTTAGGTCACAATGCTGAGGTCACAATGCTGAGCTCACTATGCTGAGGTCACTATGCTGAGGTAAAAATGCTGATGTCACAATGCTGAGGTCACAATGCTGCGGTGTTATTGCTGAGCTGTTATTGCTGAGGTATTATTGCTGAGCTGCTATTACTGAGGTCACAATTCTGAGGTTACAATGCTGAGGTCACAATGCTGAGCTCACTATGCTGAGGTCACTATGCTTAGGTGCTATTGCTGAGGTCACAATGCTGAGGTGCTATTGCTGAGGTGCTATTGCTGAGGTCACAATGCTGAGGTGCTATTGCTGAGGTGCTATTGCTGAGGTCACAATGCTGAGGTGCTGTTGCTGAGGGGCTATTGCTGAGGTGCTATTGCTGAGGTCACAATGCTGAGATGCTATTGCTGAGCTGCTATTGATGAGGTGTTATTGCTGATGTGCTATTGCTGAGGTCATAATGCTGAGGTGCTATTGCTGAGGTCACAATGCTATGGTCACAATGCTGAGGTCACAATGCTCAGGTGCTATTGCTGAGGTCACAATGCTGAGGTGCTGTTGCTGAGGTCACAATGCTGAGATCACAATGCTGAGGTGCTATTACTGAGGTGCTATTGCTGAGGTACTCTTGCTGAGCTGCTATTGCTGAGGTCACAATGCTGAGGTGCTATTGCTGAGGTCACAATGCTGAGGTGCTATTGCTGAGGTGCTATTGCTGTGGTCACAATGCTGAGGTGCTATTACTGAGGTCACAATGCTGAGGTGCTATTGCTGAGGTCACAGTGCTGTGGTCAAAATGCTGATGTCACAATGCTGAAGTCACAATGCTGAGGTGTTATTGCTGAGCTGTTATTGCTGAGGTATTATTGCTGAGCTGCTATTGCTGAGGTCACAATTCTGATGTCACAATGCTGAGGTCACAATGCTGAGCTCACTATGCTGAGGTCACTATGCTTAGGTGCTATTGCTGAGGTCAAAATGCTGAGGACGCAATGCTGAGGTGCTATTGCTGAGGTCACAATGCTGAGGTCACAATGCTGAGGTCACAATGCTGAGGTGCTATTTCTGAGGTGCTGTTGCTGAGGTGTTATTGCTGAGGTGCAATTGCTGAGGTCACAATGCTGAGGTACTATTGCTGAGGTCAAAATGATGTGGTCACAATTCTGAGGTCACAATGCTGAGGTGCTATTGCTGAGCTCAGAATGCTGAGGTGCAATTGCAGATATGCAATTGCTGAGGTGCTACTGCTGAGGTCACAATGCTGAGGTGTTATTGCTGAGCTGTTATTTCTGAGGTATTATTGCTGAGCTGCTATTGCTGATGTCACAATGCTGAGGTCACAATGCTGAGGTCACAATGCTGAGGTGCTATTGCTGAGCTGCTATTGATGAGGTGTTATTGCTGATGTGCTATTGCTGAGGTCATAATGCTGAGGTGCTATTGCTGAGGTCACAATGCTGAGGTGCTGTTGCTGAGGTCACAATGCAGAGATCACAATGCTGAGGTGCTATTACTGAGGTGCTATTGCTGAGGTGCTATTGCTGAGTTCACAATGCTGAGGTGCTATAGCTTAGGTGCTATTGCTGAGGTCACAATGCTGAGGTCCTATTGCTGAGGTCACAATACTGAGGTGCTATTGCTGAGGTGCTATTTCTGAGTTCACAATGCTGAGGTGCTATTGCTGAGGTGCTGTTGCTGAGGTCACAATGCTAAGGTGCTATTGCTGAGGTCACAATGCTGAGGTCACAATGCTGAGGTGCTACTGCTGAGGTCACAATGCTGAGGTGCTCTTGCTGAGGTGCTATTGCTGTGGTGCTATTGCTGAAGTCACAATGCTGAGGTGCTATTGTTGAGGTCACAATGTTGAGGTGCTATTGCTGAGGTGCTATTGCTGAGGTCACAATGCTGACGTGCTATTGCTGAGGTCACAATGCTGAGGTGCTATTCCTGAGGTCACAATGCTGTGGTCAAAATGCTGAGGTCACAATGCTGAGGTCACAATGCTGAGGTGTTATTGCTGAGCTGTTATTGCTGAGGTATTATTGCTGAGCTGCTATTGCTGAGGTCACAATTCTGAGGTCACAATGCTGAGGTCACAATGCTGAGCTCACTATGCTGAGGTCACTATGCTGAGGTGCTATTGCTGAGGTCACAATGCTGAGGTCGCAATGCTGAGGAGCTATTGCTGATGTCACAATGCTGAGGTCACAATGCTGAGGTCACAATGTTGAGGTGCTATTGCTGAGGTGCTGTTGCTGAGGTGTTATTGCTGAGGTGCTATTGCTGAGGTCACAATGCTGAGGTCACTATGCTGAGGTCACTATGCTGAGGTGCTATTGCTGAGGTCACAATGCTGTGGTCACAATGCTGAGGTCACAATGCTGAGGTGCTATTGCTGAGGTCAGAATGCTGAGGTGCAATTGCAGATGTGCAATTGCTGAGGTGCTATTACTGAGGTCACAATGCTGAGGTGCTATTGCTGAGGTGCTATTGCTGAGGTCACAATGCTGAGGTGCTATTGCTGAGGGGCTATTGCTGAGGTGCTATTGCTGAGGTCACAATGCTGAGGTGCTATTGCTGAGGTCACAATGCTATGGTCACAATGCTGAGGTCACAATGCTGAGGTGCTATAGCTGAGGTCACAATGCTGAGGTGCTGTTGCTGAGGTCACAATGCTGAGATCACAATGCTGAGGTGCTATTACTGAGGTGCTATTGCTGAGATACTCTTGCTGAGCTGCTATTGCTGAGGTCACAATGCTGAGGTGCTATTGCTGAGGTCACAATGCTGAGGTGCTATTGCTGAGGTGCTATTGCTGTGGTCACAATGCTGAGGTGCTATTACTGAGGTCACAATACTGAGGTCACAATGCTGAGCTGCTATTGCTGAGGTCACTTTTCTGAGGTACTATTGCTGAGGTCACAATGCTATGCTCACAATGCTGAGGTCACAAGGCTGAGGTGCTGTTGCAGAGGTCACAATGCTGAGGTGCTATTGCAGAGGTGCTATTGCTGAGGTCACAATGCTGAGGTGCTATTGCTGAGGTGCTATAGCTGAGGTCACAATGCTGAGGTGCTATTTCTGAGTTCACAATGCTGAGGTGCTATTGCTGAGGTGCCTATGCTGAGGTCACAATGCTGAGGTGCTATTGGTGAGGTCACAATGCTGAGGTCACAATGCTGAGGTGCTACTGCTGAGGTCACAATGCTGAGGTGCTATTGCTGAGGTGCTATTGCTGACGTCACAATGCTGACGTGCTATTGCTGAGGTCACAATGCTGAGGTGCTATTGCTGAGGTCACAATGCTGTGGTCAAAATGCTGATGTCACAATGCTGAGGTCACAATGCTGAGGTGTTATTGCTGAGCTGTTATAGCTGAGGTATTATTGCTGAGCTGCTATTGCTGAGGTCACAATGCTGAGGTGCTATTGCTGAGTTCCCAATGCTGAGGTCACAATGCTGAGGTGCTATTACTGAGGTCACAATGCTGTGGTCACAAAGCTGATATCAAATTGCTGAGGTGCTATTGCTGAGGTCACAATGCTGAGGTGCTACTGCTGAGGTGTTCTTGCTTAGGTCACAATGCTCAGGTCACAATGCTGAGGTCACTATGCTGAGGTGCTATTGCTGAGGTCACAATGCTGAGGTCACAATGCTGAGGTCACAATGCTGAGGTCACAATGCTGAGGTGCTATTGCTGAGTTCACAATGCTGAGGTACTATTGCTTAGGTGCTATTGCTGAGGTCACAATGCTGAGGTGCTATTGCTGAGGTCACAATACTGAGGTGCTATCTGCGGTGCTATTGCTGAGGTCACAATGCTGAGGTGCTATTACTGAGGTCACAATTCTGTGGTCACAAAGCTGAGATCAAAATGCTGAGGTGCTATTGCTGAGGTCACAATGCTGAGGTGCTACTGCTGAGGTGTTATTGCTTAGGTCACAATGCTCAGGTCACAATGCTGAGGTTACTATGCTGAGGTGCTATTGCTGAGGTGCTATTGCTGAGTTCACAATGCTGAGGTGCTATTGCTGAGGTCACAATACTGAGGTGCTATCTGATGTGATATTTCTGACTTCACAAAGCTGAGGTGCTATTGCTGAGGTGTTGTTGCTTAGGTCACAATGCTGAGGTGCTATTGCTGAAGTCACAATGCTGAGCTCACAATGCTGAGGTGCTACTGCTGAGGTCACAATGCTGAGGTGCTCTTGCTGAGGTGCTATTGCTGTGGTGCTATTGCTGAAGTCACAATGCTGAGGTGCTATTGCTGAGGTCACAATGTTGAGGTGCTATTGCTGAGGTGCTATTCCTGAGGTCACAATGCTGACGTGCTATTGCTGAGGTCACAATGCTGAGGTGCTATTGCTGAGGTCACAATGCTGTGGTCAAAATGCTGATGTCACAATGCTGAAGTCACAATGCTGAGGTGTTATTGCTGAGCTGTTATTGCTGAGGTATTATTGCTGAGCTGCTATTGCTGAGGTCACAATTCTGAGGTCACAATGCTGAGGTCACAATGCTGAACTCACTATGTTGAGGTCACTATGCCGAGGTGCTATTGCTGAGGTCACAATGCTGAGGTCGCAATGCTGAGGTGCTATTGCTGAGGTCACAATGCTGAGGTCACAATGCTGAGGTCACAATGCTGAGGTGCTATTGCTGAGGTTCTGTTGCTGAGGTGTTATTGCTGAGGTGCTATTTCTGACTTCACAATGCTGAGGTGTTATTGCTGAGGTCACAATGCTGAGCTCATGCTGAGGTCACTATGCTGAGGTGCTATTGCTGAGGTCACAATGCTGAGGTCGCAATGCTGAGGTGCTATTGTTGAGGTCACAATGCTGAGGTCACAATCCTGAGGTCACAATGCTGAGGTGCTATTGCTGAGGTCAAAATGATGTGGTCACAATTCTGAGGTCACAATGCTGAGGTGCTATTGCTGAGCTCAGAATGCTGAGGTGCAATTGCAGATGTGCAATTGCTGAGGTGCTACTGCTGAGGTCAAAATGCTGAGGTGCTATTGCTGAGGTGCTATTGCTGAGGTCACAACGCTAAGGTGCTATTGCTGAGGTGCTATTGCTGAGGTCACAATGCTGAGGTGCTATTACTGAGGTCACAATGCTGTGGTCACAAAGCTGAGGTCAAAATGCTGTGGTGTTATTGCTGAGCTGTTATTGCTGAGGTATTATTGCTGAGCTGCTATTGCTGAGGTCACAATTCTTAGGTCACAATGCTGAGGTCACAATGCTGAGCTCACTATGCTGAGGTCACTATGCTGAGGTCAAAATGCTGATGTCACAATGCTGAGGTCACAATGCTGCGGTGTTATTGCTGAGCTGTTATTGCTGAGGTATTATTGCTGAGCTGCTATTACTGAGGTCACAATTCTGAGGTTACAATGCTGAGGTCACAATGCTGAGCTCACTATGCTGAGGTCACTATGCTTAGGTGCTATTGCTGAGGTCACAATGCTGAGGTGCTATTGCTGAGGTGCTATTGCTGAGGTCACAATGCTGAGGTGCTATTGCTGAGGTGCTATTGCTGAGGTCACAATGCTGAGGTGCTGTTGCTGAGGGGCTATTGCTGAGGTGCTGTTGCTGAGGTCACAATGCTGAGATGCTATTGCTGAGCTGCTATTGATTAGGTGTTATTGCTGATGTGCTATTGCTGAGGTCATAATGCTGAGGTGCTATTGCTGAGGTCACAATGCTATGGTCACAATGCTGAGGTCACAATGCTCAGGTGCTATTGCTGAGGTCACAATGCTGAGGTGCTGTTGCTGAGGTCACAATGCTGAGATCACAATGCTGAGGTGCTATTACTGAGGTGCTATTGCTGAGGTACTCTTGCTGAGCTGCTATTGCTGAGGTCACAATGCTGAGGTGCTATTGCTGAGGTCACAATGCTGAGGTGCTATTGCTGAGGTGCTATTGCTGTGGTCACAATGCTGAGGTGCTATTACTGAGGTCACAATGCTGAGGTGCTATTGCTGAGGTCACAGTGCTGTGGTCAAAATGCTGATGTCACAATGCTGAAGTCACAATGCTGAGGTGTTATTGCTGAGCTGTTATTGCTGAGGTATTATTGCTGAGCTCTATTGCTGAGGTCACAATTCTGAGGTCACAATGCTGAGGTCACAATGCTGAGCTCACTATGTTGAGGTCACTATGCTTAGGTGCTATTGCTGAGGTCACAATGCTGAGGACGCAATGCTGAGGTGCTATTGCTGAGGTCACAATGCTGAGGTCACAATGCTGAGGTCACAATGCTGAGGTGCTATTTCTGAGGTGCTGTTGCTGAGGTGTTATTGCTGAGGTGCAATTGCTGAGGTCACAATGCTGAGGTACTATTGCTGAGGTCAAAATGATGTGGTCACAATTCTGAGGTCACAATGCTGAGGTGCTATTGCTGAGCTCAGAATGCTGAGGTGCAATTGCAGATATGCAATTGCTGAGGTGCTACTGCTGAGGTCACAATGCTGAGGTGTTATTGCTGAGCCGTTATTTCTGAGGTATTATTGCTGAGCTGCTATTGCTGAGGTCACAATTCTGAGGTCACAATGCTGAGGTCACAATGCTGAGCTGACTATGCTGAGGTCACTATGCTGAGGTGCTATTGCTGAGGTCACAATGCTGCGGTCGCAATGCTGAGGTGCTATTGCTGAGCTCAGAATGCTGAGGTGCAATTGCAGATATGCAATTGCTGAGGTGCTACTGCTGAGGTCACAATGCTGAGGTGTTATTGCTGAGCTGTTATTGCTGAGGTATTATTGCTGAGCTGCTATTGCTGAGGTCACAATTCTGAGGTCACAATGCTGAGGTCACAATGCTGAGCTGACTATGCTGAGGTCACTATGCTGAGGTGCTATTGCTGAGGTCACAATGCTGCGGTCGCAATGCTGAGGTGCTATTGCTGATGTCACAATGCTGAGGTCACAATGCTGAGGTCACAATGCTGAGGTGCTATTGCTGAGCTCAGAATGCTGAGGTGCAATTGCAGATGTGCAATTGCTGAGGTGCTACTGCTGAGGTCACAATGCTGAGGTGCTATTGCTGAGGTGCTATTGCTGAGGTCACAATGCTAAGGTGCTATTGCTGAGGTGCTATTGCTGAGGTCACAATGCTGAGGTGCTATTACTGAGGTCACAATGCTGTGGTCACAAAGCTGAGGTCAAAATGCTGTGGTGTTATTGCTGAGCTGTTATTGCTGAGGTATTATTGCTGAGCTGCTATTGCTGAGGTCACAATTCTTAGGTCACAATGCTGAGGTCACAATGCTGAGCTCACTATGCTGAGGTCACTATGCTGAGGTAAAAATGCTGATGTCACAATGCTGAGGTCACAATGCTGCGGTGTTATTGCTGAGCTGTTATTGCTGAGGTATTATTGCTGAGCTGCTATTACTGAGGTCACAATTCTGAGGTTACAATGCTGAGGTCACAATGCTGAGCTCACTATGCTGAGGTCACTATGCTTAGGTGCTATTGCTGAGGTCACAATGCTGAGGTGCTATTGCTGAGGTGCTATTGCTGAGGTCACAATGCTGAGGTGCTATTGCTGAGGTGCTATTGCTGAGGTCACAATGCTGAGGTGCTCTTGCTGAGGGGCTATTGCTGAGGTGCTATTGCTGAGGTCACAATGCTGAGATGCTATTGCTGAGCTGCTATTGATGAGGTGTTATTGCTGATGTGCTATTGCTGAGGTCATAATGCTGAGGTGCTATTGCTGAGGTCACAATGCTATGGTCACAATGCTGAGGTCACAATGCTCAGGTGCTATTGCTGAGGTCACAATGCTGAGGTGCTGTTGCTGAGGTCACAATGCTGAGATCACAATGCTGAGGTGCTATTACTGAGGTGCTATTGCTGAGGTACTCTTGCTGAGCTGCTATTGCTGAGGTCACAATGCTGAGGTGCTATTGCTGAGGTCACAATGCTGAGGTCACAATGCTGAGGTGCTATTTCTGAGGTGCTGTTGCTGAGGTGTTATTGCTGAGGTGCAATTGCTGAGGTCACAATGCTGAGGTACTATTGCTGAGGTCAAAATGATGTGGTCACAATTCTGAGGTCACAATGCTGAGGTGCTATTGCTGAGCTCAGAACGCTGAGGTGCAATTGCAGATATGCAATTGCTGAGGTGCTACTGCTGAGGTCACAATGCTGAGGTGTTATTGCTGAGCTGTTATTTCTGAGGTATTATTGCTGAGCTGCTATTGCTGATGTCACAATGCTGAGGTCACAATGCTGAGGTCACAATGCTGAGGTGCTATTGCTGAGCTGCTATTGATGAGGTGTTATTGCTGATGTGCTATTGCTGAGGTCATAATGCTGAGGTGCTATTGCTGAGGTCACAATGCTATGGTCACAATGCTCAGGTCACAATGCTCAGGTGCTATTGCTGAGGTCACAATGCTGAGGTGCTGTTGCTGAGGTCACAATGCAGAGATCACAATGCTGAGGTGCTATTACTGAGGTGCTATTGCTGAGGTGCTATTGCTGAGTTCACAATGCTGAGGTGCTATAGCTTAGGTGCTATTGCTGAGGTCACAATGCTGAGGTCCTATTGCTGAGGTCACAATACTGAGGTGCTATTGCTGAGGTGCTATTTCTGAGTTCACAATGCTGAGGTGCTATTGCTGAGGTGCTGTTGCTGAGGTCAGAATGCTAAGGTGCTATTGCTGAGGTCACAATGCTGAGGTCACAATGCTGAGGTGCTACTGCTGAGGTCACAATGCTGAGGTGCTCTTGCTGAGGTGCTATTGCTGTGGTGCTATTGCTGAAGTCACAATGCTGAGGTGCTATTGCTGAGGTCACAATGTTGAGGTGCTATTGCTGAGGTGCTATTGCTGAGGTCACAATGCTGACGTGCTATTGCTGAGGTCACAATGCTGAGGTGCTATTCCTGAGGTCACAATGCTGTGGTCAAAATGCTGAGGTCACAATGCTGAGGTCACAATGCTGAGGTGTTATTGCTGAGCTGTTATTGCTGAGGTATTATTGCTGAGCTGCTATTGCTGAGGTCACAATTCTGAGGTCACAATGCTGAGGTCACAATGCTGAGCTGACTATGCTGAGGTCACTATGCTGAGGTGCTATTGCTGAGGTCACAATGCTGAGGTCGCAATGCTGAGGAGCTATTGCTGATGTCACAATGCTGAGGTCACAATGCTGAGGTCACAATGCTGAGGTGCTATTGCTGAGGTGCTGTTGCTGAGGTGTTATTGCTGAGGTGCTATTGCTGAGGTCACAATGCTGAGGTCACTATGCTGAGGTCACTATGCTGAGGTGCTATTGCTGAGGTCACAATGCTGTGGTCACAATGCTGAGGTCACAATGCTGAGGTGCTATTGCTGAGGTCAGAATGCTGAGGTGCAATTGCAGATGTGCAATTGCTGAGGTGCTATTACTGAGGTCACAATGCTGAGGTGCTATTGCTGAGGTGCTATTGCTGAGGTCACAATGCTGAGGTGCTATTGCTGAGGGGCTATTGCTGAGGTGCTATTGCTGAGGTCACAATGCTGAGGTGCTATTGCTGAGGTCACAATGCTATGGTCACAATGCTGAGGTCACAATGCTGAGGTGCTATTGCTGAGGTCACAATGCTGAGGTGCTGTTGCTGAGGTCACAATGCTGAGATCACAATGCTGAGGTGCTATTACTGAGGTGCTATTGCTGAGATACTCTTGCTGAGCTGCTATTGCTGAGGTCACAATGCTGAGGTGCTATTGCTGAGGTCACAATGCTGAGGTGCTATTGCTGAGGTGCTATTGCTGTGGTCACAATGCTGAGGTGCTATTACTGAGGTCACAATACTGAGGTCACAATGCTGAGCTGCTATTGCTGAGGTCACTTTTCTGAGGTACTATTGCTGAGGTCACAATGCTATGCTCACAATGCTGAGGTCACAAGGCTGAGGTGCTGTTGCAGAGGTCACAATGCTGAGGTGCTATTGCAGAGGTGCTATTGCTGAGGTCACAATGCTGAGGTGCTATTGCTGAGGTGCTATAGCTGAGGTCACAATGCTGAGGTGCTATTTCTGAGTTCACAATGCTGAGGTGCTATTGCTGAAGTGCTGTTGCTGAGGTCACAATGCTGAGGTGCTATTGGTGAGGTCACAATGCTGAGGTCACAATGCTGAGGTGCTACTGCTGAGGTCACAATGCTGAGGTGCTATTGCTGAGGTGCTATTGCTGACGTCACAATGCTGACGTGCTATTGCTGAGGTCACAATGCTGAGGTGCTATTGCTGAGGTCACAATGCTGTGGTCAAAATGCTGATGTCACAATGCTGAGGTCACAATGCTGAGGTGTTATTGCTGAGCTGTTATAGCTGAGGTATTATTGCTGAGCTGCTATTGCTGAGGTCACAATGCTGAGGTGCTATTGCTGAGTTCCCAATGCTGAGGTCACAATGCTGAGGTGCTATTACTGAGGTCACAATGCTGTGGTCACAAAGCTGATATCAAATTGCTGAGGTGCTATTGCTGAGGTCACAATGCTGAGGTGCTACTGCTGAGGTGTTCTTGCTTAGGTCACAATGCTCAGGTCACAATGCTGAGGTCACTATGCTGAGGTGCTATTGCTGAGGTCACAATGCTGAGGTCACAATGCTGAGGTCACAATGCTGAGGTCACAATGCTGAGGTGCTATTGCTGAGTTCACAATGCTGAGGTACTATTGCTTAGGTGCTATTGCTGAGGTCACAATGCTGAGGTGCTATTGCTGAGGTCACAATACTGAGGTGCTATCTGCGGTGCTATTGCTGAGGTCACAATGCTGAGGTGCTATTACTGAGGTCACAATGCTGTGGTCACAAAGCTGAGATCAAAATGCTGAGGTGCTATTGCTGAGGTCACAATGCTGAGGTGCTACTGCTGAGGTGTTATTGCTTAGGTCACAATGCTCAGGTCACAATGCTGAGGTTACTATGCTGAGGTGCTATTGCTGAGGTGCTATTGCTGAGTTCACAATGCTGAGGTACTATTGCTTAGGTGCTATTGCTGAGGTCACAATGCTGAGGTGCTATTGCTGAGTTCACAATACTGAGGTGCTATCTGATGTGATATTTCTGACTTCACAAAGCTGAGGTGCTATTGCTGAGGTGTTGTTGCTTAGGTCACAATGCTGAGGTGCTATTGCTGAAGTCACAATGCTGAGCTCACAATGCTGAGGTGCTACTGCTGAGGTCACAATGCTGAGGTGCTCTTGCTGAGGTGCTATTGCTGTGGTGCTATTGCTGAAGTCACAATGCTGAGGTGCTATTGCTGAGGTCACAATGTTGAGGTGCTATTGCTGAGGTGCTATTGCTGAGGTCACAATGCTGACGTGCTATTGCTGAGGTCACAATGCTGAGGTGCTATTGCTGAGGTCACAATGCTGTGGTCAAAATGCTGATGTCACAATGCTGAAGTCACAATGCTGAGGTGTTATTGCTGAGCTGTTATTGCTGAGGTATTATTGCTGAGCTGCTATTGCTGAGGTCACAATTCTGAGGTCACAATGCTGAGGTCACAATGCTGAGCTCACTATGTTGAGGTCACTATGCCGAGGTGCTATTGCTGAGGTCACAATGCTGAGGTCGCAATGCTGAGGTGCTATTGCTGAGGTCACAATGCTGAGGTCACAATGCTGAGGTCACAATGCTGAGGTGCTATTGCTGAGGTGCTATTGCTGAGGTGTTATTGCTGAGGTGCTATTTCTGACTTCACAATGCTGAGGTGTTATTGCTGAGGTCACAATGCTGAGCTCATGCTGAGGTCACTATGCTGAGGTGCTATTGCTGAGGTCACAATGCTGAGGTCGCAATGCTGAGGTGCTATAGTTGAGGTCACAATGCTGAGGTCACAATGCTGAGGTCACAATGCTGAGGTGCTATTTCTGAGGTGCTGTTGCTGAGGTGTTATTGCTGAGGTGCAATTGCTGAGGTCACAATGCTGAGGTGCTATTGCTGAGGTCAAAATGATGTGGTCACAATTCTGAGGTCACAATGCTGAGGTGCTATTGCTGAGCTCAGAATGCTGAGGTGCAATTGCAGATGTGCAATTGCTGAGGTGCTACTGCTGAGGTCACAATGCTGAGGTGCTATTGCTGAGGTGCTATTGCTGAGGTCTCAACGCTAAGGTGCTATTGCTGAGGTGCTATTGCTGAGGTCACAATGCTGAGGTGCTATTACTGAGGTCACAATGCTGTGGTCACAAAGCTGAGGTCAAAATGCTGAGGTGTTATTGCTGAGCTGTTATTGCTGAGGTATTATTGCTGAGCTGCTATTGCTGAGGGCACAATTCTTAGGTCACAATGCTGAGGTCACAATGCTGAGCTCACTATGCTGAGGTCACTATGCTGAGGTAAAAATGCTGATGTCACAATGCTGAGGTCACAATGCTGCGGTGTTATTGCTGAGCTGTTATTGCTGAGGTATTATTGCTGAACTGCTATTACTGAGGTCACAATTCTGAGGTTACAATGCTGAGGTCACAATGCTGAGCTCACTAAGCTGAGGTCACTATGCTTAGGTGCTATTGCTGAGGTCACAATGCTGAGGTGCTATTGCTGAGGTGCTATTGCTGAGGTCACAATGCTGAGGTGCTATTGCTGAGGTGCTATTGCTGAGGTCACAATGCTGAGGTGCTGTTGCTGAGGGGCTATTGCTGAGGTGCTATTGCTGAGGTCACAATGCTGAGATGCTATTGCTGAGCTGCTATTGATGAGGTGTTATTGCTGATGTGCTATTGCTGAGGTCATAATGCTGAGGTGCTATTGCTGAGGTCACAATGCTATGGTCACAATGCTGAGGTCACAATGCTCAGGTGCTATTGCTGAGGTCACAATGCTGAGGTGCTGTTGCTGAGGACACAATGCTGAGATCACAATGCTGAGGTGCTATTACTGAGGTGCTATTGCTGAGGTACTCTTGCTGAGCTGCTATTGCTGAGGTCACAATGCTGAGGTGCTATTGCTGAGGTCACAATGCCGAGGTGCTATTGCTGAGGTGCTATTACTGTGGTCACAATGCTGAGGTGCTATTACTGAGGTCACAATGCTGAGGTGCTATTGCTGAGGTCACAATGCTGTGGTCAAAATGCTGATGTCACAATGCTGAAGTCACAATGCTGAGGTGTTATTGCTGAGCTGTTATTGCTGAGGTATTATTGCTGAGCTGCTATTTCTGAGGTCACAATTCTGAGGTCACAATGCTGAGGTCACAATGCTGAGCTCACTATGTTGAGGTCACTATGCCGAGGTGCTATTGCTGAGGTCATAATGCTGAGGACGCAATGCTGAGGTGCTATTGCTGAGGTCACAATGCTGAGGTGCTATTGCTGAGGTGCTATTGCTGTGGTCACAATGCTGAGGTGTTATTGCTGAGGTCACAATGCTGAGGTGCTATTGCTGAGCTGCTATTGCTGAGGTCACAATGCTGAGGTCACAATGCTGAGCTGCTATTGCTGAGGTGCTATTGCTGAGGTCACAATGCTGAGGTGCTATTGCTGAGGTGCTATAGCTGAGGTCACAATGCTGAGGTGCTATTACTGAGGTCACAATGCTGTGGTCACATTGCTGAGGTCAAAATGCTGAGGTGCTATTGCTAAGGTCACAATGCTGAGGTGCTATTGCTGAGGTGTTATTGCTTAGGTCACAATGCTGAGGTCACAATGCTGAGGTCATTATGCTGAGGTGCTATTGCTGAGGTCACAATGCTGAGGTCACAATGCTGAGGTCACAATGCTTATGTCAAAATGCTGAGCTGCTATTGCTTAGGTCACAATGCTGAGGTCACTATGCTGAGGTGCTATTGCTGAGGTCACAATGCTGAGGTCACACTGCTGAGGTCACAATGCTGAGGTGCTCTTGCTGAGGTTCTTTTCCTGCAGTGCTATTCCTGAGGTCACAATGCTGAGGTCATAATGCTGAGGTGCTATTGCTGAGGTCACAATGCTGAGGTGCTATTGCTGAGGTCACAATGCTGAGGTCACAATGCTGAGGTCACACTGCTGAGGTGGTATTGCTGAGGTCACAATGCTGAGGTCACACTGCTGAGGTCACAATGCTGAGGTGGTATTACTAAGGTGCTATTGCTGAGGTATTATTGCTGAGCTGCTATTGCTGAGGTCACAATTCTGAGGTCACAATGCTGAGGTCACAATGCTGAGCTAACTATGCTGAGGTCACTATGCTGAGGTGCTATTGCTGAGGTCACAATGCTGAGGTTACAATGCTGAGGTGCTATTGCTGAGGTCACAATGCTGAGGTCACAATGCTGAGGTCACAATGCTGAGGTGCTATTGCTGAGGTGCTGTTGCTGAGGTGTTATTGCTGAGATGCTATTGCTGAGGTCACAATGCTGAGGTCACTATGCTGAGGTCACTATGCTGAGGTGCTATTGCTTAGGTCACAATGCTGTGGTCACAATGCTCAGGTCACAATGCTGAGGTGCTATTGCTGAGGTCAGAATGCTGAGGTGCAATTGCAGATGTGCAATTGCTGAGGTGCTATTGCTGAGGTCACAATGCTGAGGTGCTATTGCTGAGGTGCTATTCCTGAGGTCAAAATGCTGAGGTGCTATTGCTGAGGGGCTATTGCTGAGGTGCTATTGCTGAGGTCACAATGCTGAGATGCTATTGCTGAGCTGCTATTGCTGAGGTGTTATTGCTGGGTGCTATTGCTGAGGTCACAATTCTGAGGTGCTATTACTGAGGTCACAATACTGAGGTCACTATGCTGAGGTCACTATACTGAGGTGCTATTGCTGAGGTCACAATGCTGTGGTCACAATGCTGAGGTCACAATGCTGAGGTGCTATTGCTGAGGTAAGAATGCTGATGTGCTATTGCAGATGTGCAACTGCTGAGGTGCTATTGCTGAGGTCACAATGCTGAGGTGCTATTGCTGAGGTGCTATTGCTGACGTCAAAATGCTGAGGTGCTCTTGCTGAGGTGCTATTGCTGAGGTCACAATGCTGAGGTGCTATTGCTGAGGGGCTATTGCTGACGTGCTATTGCTGAGGTCACAATGCTGAGATGCTATTGCTGAGCTGCTATTGATGAGGTGTTATTGCTGAGGTGCTATTGCTGAGGTCATAATGCTGAGGTGCTATTGCTGAGGTCACAATGCTATGGTCACAATGCTGAGGTCACAATGCTGAGGTGCTATTGCTGAGGTCACAATGCTGAGGTTCTGTTGCTGAGGTCACAATGCTGAGATCACAATGCTGAGGTGCTATTACTGAGGTGCTATTGCTGAGGTACTCTTGCTGAGCTGCTATTGCTGAGGTCACAATGCTGAGGTGCTATTGCTGAGGTGCTATTCCTGAGGTCACAATGCTGAGGTGCTATTGCTGAGGTGCTATTGCTGAGGTCACAATGCTGAGGTGCTATTGCTGAGGTGCTATTGCTGTTGTCACAATGCTGAAGTGCTATTCCTGAGGTCACAATGCTGAGGTGCTATTGCTGAGGTGCTATTGCTGAGGTCACAATGCTGAGGTCACAATGCTGAGCTGCTATTGCTGAGGTCACTATGCTGAGGTCACTTTTCTGAGGTACTAATGCTGAGGTCACAATGCTATGCTCACAATGCTGAGGTCACAATGCTGAGGTGCTATTGCTGAGGTCACAATGCTGAGGTGCTATTGCAGATGTGCTATAGCTGACTTCACAATGCTGAGGTGCTATTACTGAGGTCACAATGCTGTGGTCACAATGCTGAGGTCAAAATGCTGAGTTGCTATTGCTGAGGTCACAATGCTGAGGTGCTATTTCTGAGGTGCTATTCCTGAGGTCAAAATGCTGAGGTGCTATTGCTGAGGGGCTATTGCTGAGGTGCTATTGCTGAGGTCACAATGCTGAGATGCTATTGCTGAGCTGCTATTGCTGAGGTATTATTGCTGAGGTGCTATTGCTGAGGTCACAATGCTGAGGTGCTATTACTGAGGTCACAATACTGAGGTCACTATGCTGAGGTCACTATACTGAGGTGCTATTGCTGAGGTCACAATGCTGTGGTCACAATGCTGAGGTCACAATGCTGAGGTGCTATTGCTGAGGTAAGAATGCTGATGTGCTATTGCAGATGTGCAACTGCTGAGGTGCTATTGCTGAGGTCACAATGCTGAGGTGCTATTGCTGAGGTGCTATTGCTGACGTCAAAATGCTGAGGTGCTCTTGCTGAGGTGCTATTGCTGAGGTCACAATGCTGAGGTGCTATTGCTGAGGGGCTATTGCTGACGTGCTATTGCTGAGGTCACAATGCTGAGATGCTATTGCTGAGCTGCTATTGATGAGGTGTTATTGCTGAGGTGCTATTGCTGAGGTCATAATGCTGAGGTGCTATTGCTGAGGTCACAATGCTATGGTCACAATGCTGAGGTCACAATGCTGAGGTGCTATTGCTGAGGTCACAATGCTGAGGTTCTGTTGCTGAGGTCACAATGCTGAGATCACAATGCTGAGGTGCTATTACTGAGGTGCTATTGCTGAGGTACTCTTGCTGAGCTGCTATTGCTGAGGTCACAATGCTGAGGTGCTATTGCTGAGGTGCTATTGCTGAGGTCACAATGCTGAGGTGCTATTGCTGAGGTGCTATTGCTGAGGTCACAATGCTGAGGTGCTATTGCTGAGGTGCTATTGCTGTTGTCACAATTCTGAAGTGCTATTCCTGAGGTCACAATGCTGAGGTGCTATTGCTGAGGTGCTATTGCTGAGGTCACAATGCTGAGGTCACAATGCTGAGCTGCTATTGCTGAGGTCACTATGCTGAGGTCACTTTTCTGAGGTACTAATGCTGAGGTCACAATGCTATGCTCACAATGCTGAGGTCACAATGCTGAGGTGCTATTGCTGAGGTCACAATGCTGAGGTGCTATTGCAGATGTGCCATAGCTGACTTCACAATGCTGAGGTGCTATTACTGAGGTCACAATGCTGTGGTCACAATGCTGAGGTCAAAATGCTGAGGTGCTATTGCTAAGGTCACAATGCTGAGGTGCTATTGCTGAGGTGTTATTACTGAGGTCACAATGCTGAGGTCACTATGCTGAGGTCACTATGCTGAGGTGCTATTGCTGAGGTCACAATGATGAGGTCACAATGCTGAAGTCACAATGCTTAGGTCAAAATGCTGAGGTGTTATTGCTGAGGTCACAATACTGAGGTGCTATTGCTGAGGTCACAATGCTGAGGTCACAATGCTGAGGTCTCAATGCTGAGGTGCTATTGCTGAGGTTCTTTTCCTGAGGTACTATTCCTGAGGTCACAATGCTGAGGTGCTATTGCTGTGGTGCTATTGCTGAGGTCACAATGCTGAGGTCACAATGCTGAGGTCAAAATGCTGAGGTGTTATTCCTGAGCTGCTATTGCTGTGGTGTTACTGCTGAGGTGCTATTGCTGAGGTCACAATGCTGAGGTGCTATTGCTGAGGTCAAAATGCTGAGGTCACACTGCTGAGGTGGTATTGCTGAGGTGACAATGCTGAGGTCACACTGCTGAGGTCACAATGCTGAGGTGCTATTACTGAGGTGCTATTGCTGAGGTGCTATTGCTGAGGTGCTATTGCTGAGGTCACAATGCTGAGGAGTTATTCCTGATGTCACAATGTGAGGTCACAATGCTGAGGTCACAATGCTGAGGTCACAATGCTGAGGTGCTTTTGCTGAGGTGCTATTGCTGAGGTGCTATTGCTGTGGTCACAATGCTGAGGTGCTATTCCTGAGGTCAAAATGCTGTGGTCACAATGCTGAGGTCAAAATGCTGAGGTGGTATTGCTGAGGTCACAATGCTGAGTTGCTATTGCTGAGGTGTTATTCCTGAGGTCACAATGCTGAGGTCACAATGCTGAGGTCACAATGCTGAGGTGCTATTGCTCAGGTCACAATGATGAGGTCACAATGCTGAGGTCACAATGCTGAGGTGTTATTGCTGAGCTGCTATTGCTGAGGTGTTACTGCTGAGGTGCTATTGCTGAGGTCACAATGCTGAGGTGCTATTGCTCAGGTCACAATGCTGAGGTCACACTCCTGAGGTGATATTGCTGAGGTCACAATGCTGAGGTCACACTGCTGAGGTCACAATGCTGAGGTGCTATTACTGAGGTGCTATTGCTGAGGTGCTATTGCTGAGCTGCTATTGCTGAGGTCACAATGCTGAGGAGTAATTCCTGATGTCACAATATGAGGTCACAATGCTGAGGTGTTATTGCTAAGCTGCTATTGCTGAGGTGTTATTGCTGTGGTGCTATTGCTGAGGTCACAATGCTGAGGTGCTATTGCTGAGGTCACAATGCTGAGGTCACTATGCTGAGGTCACTATGCTGAGGTGCTATTGCTGAGGTGCAATTGCTGAGGTGCTATTGCTGAGGTCACAATGCTGAGGTGCTATTGCTGAGGTCACAATGCTGAGGTCACTATGCTGAGGTCACAATGCTGAGGTCACAATGCTGAGGTCACAATGCTGAGGTGCTATTGCTGAGCTGCTATTGATGAGGTGTTATTGCTGATGTGCTATTGCTGAGGTCATAATGCTGAGGTGCTATTGCTGAGGTCACAATGCTATGGTCACAATGCTCAGGTCACAATGCTCAGGTGCTATTGCTGAGGTCACAATGCTGAGGTGCTGTTGCTGAGGTCACAATGCAGAGATCACAATGCTGAGGTGCTATTACTGAGGTGCTATTGCTGAGGTGCTATTGCTGAGTTCACAATGCTGAGGTGCTATAGCTTAGGTGCTATTGCTGAGGTCACAATGCTGAGGTCCTATTGCTGAGGTCACAATACTGAGGTGCTATTGCTGAGGTGCTATTTCTGAGTTCACAATGCTGAGGTGCTATTGCTGAGGTGCTGTTGCTGAGGTCAGAATGCTAAGGTGCTATTGCTGAGGTCACAATGCTGAGGTCACAATGCTGAGGTGCTACTGCTGAGGTCACAATGCTGAGGTGCTCTTGCTGAGGTGCTATTGCTGTGGTGCTATTGCTGAAGTCACAATGCTGAGGTGCTATTGCTGAGGTCACAATGTTGAGGTGCTATTGCTGAGGTGCTATTGCTGAGGTCACAATGCTGACGTGCTATTGGTGAGGTCACAATGCTGAGGTGCTATTCCTGAGGTCACAATGCTGTGGTCAAAATGCTGAGGTCACAATGCTGAGGTCACAATGCTGAGGTGTTATTGCTGAGCTGTTATTGCTGAGGTATTATTGCTGAGCTGCTATTGCTGAGGTCACAATTCTGAGGTCACAATGCTGAGGTCACAATGCTGAGCTGACTATGCTGAGGTCACTATGCTGAGGTGCTATTGCTGAGGTCACAATGCTGAGGTCGCAATGCTGAGGAGCTATTGCTGATGTCACAATGCTGAGGTCACAATGCTGAGGTCACAATGCTGAGGTGCTATTGCTGAGGTGCTGTTGCTGAGGTGTTATTGCTGAGGTGCTATTGCTGAGGTCACAATGCTGAGGTCACTATGCTGAGGTCACTATGCTGAGGTGCTATTGCTGAGGTCACAATGCTGTGGTCACAATGCTGAGGTCACAATGCTGAGGTGCTATTGCTGAGGTCAGAATGCTGAGGTGCAATTGCAGATGTGCAATTGCTGAGGTGCTATTACTGAGGTCACAATGCTGAGGTGCTATTGCTGAGGTGCTATTGCTGAGGTCACAATGCTGAGGTGCTATTGCTGAGGGGCTATTGCTGAGGTGCTATTGCTGAGGTCACAATGCTGAGGTGCTATTGCTGAGGTCACAATGCTATGGTCACAATGCTGAGGTCACAATGCTGAGGTGCTATTGCTGAGGTCACAATGCTGAGGTGCTGTTGCTGAGGTCACAATGCTGAGATCACAATGCTGAGGTGCTATTACTGAGGTGCTATTGCTGAGATACTCTTGCTGAGCTGCTATTGCTGAGGTCACAATGCTGAGGTGCTATTGCTGAGGTCACAATGCTGAGGTGCTATTGCTGAGGTGCTATTGCTGTGGTCACAATGCTGAGGTGCTATTACTGAGGTCACAATACTGAGGTCACAATGCTGAGCTGCTATTGCTGAGGTCACTTTTCTGAGGTACTATTGCTGAGGTCACAATGCTATGCTCACAATGCTGAGGTCACAAGGCTGAGGTGCTGTTGCAGAGGTCACAATGCTGAGGTGCTATTGCAGAGGTGCTATTGCTGAGGTCACAATGCTGAGGTGCTATTGCTGAGGTGCTATAGCTGAGGTCACAATGCTGAGGTGCTATTTCTGAGTTCACAATGCTGAGGTGCTATTGCTGAGGTGCTGTTGCTGAGGTCACAATGCTGAGGTGCTATTGGTGAGGTCACAATGCTGAGGTCACAATGCTGAGGTGCTACTGCTGAGGTCACAATGCTGAGGTGCTATTGCTGAGGTGCTATTGCTGACGTCACAATGCTGACGTGCTATTGCTGAGGTCACAATGCTGAGGTGCTATTGCTGAGGTCACAATGCTGTGGTCAAAATGCTGATGTCACAATGCTGAGGTCACAATGCTGAGGTGTTATTGCTGAGCTGTTATAGCTGAGGTATTATTGCTGAGCTGCTATTGCTGAGGTCACAATGCTGAGGTGCTATTGCTGAGTTCCCAATGCTGAGGTCACAATGCTGAGGTGCTATTACTGAGGTCACAATGCTGTGGTCACAAAGCTGATATCAAATTGCTGAGGTGCTATTGCTGAGGTCACAATGCTGAGGTGCTACTGCTGAGGTGTTCTTGCTTAGGTCACAATGCTCAGGTCACAATGCTGAGGTCACTATGCTGAGGTGCTATTGCTGAGGTCACAATGCTGAGGTCACAATGCTGAGGTCACAATGCTGAGGTCACAATGCTGAGGTGCTATTGCTGAGTTCACAATGCTGAGGTACTATTGCTTAGGTGCTATTGCTGAGGTCACAATGCTGAGGTGCTATTGCTGAGGTCACAATACTGAGGTGCTATCTGCGGTGCTATTGCTGAGGTCACAATGCTGAGGTGCTATTACTGAGGTCACAATGCTGTGGTCACAAAGCTGAGATCAAAATGCTGAGGTGCTATTGCTGAGGTCACAATGCTGAGGTGCTACTGCTGAGGTGTTATTGCTTAGGTCACAATGCTCAGGTCACAATGCTGAGGTTACTATGCTGAGGTGCTATTGCTGAGGTGCTATTGCTGAGTTCACAATGCTGAGGTACTATTGCTTAGGTGCTATTGCTGAGGTCACAATGCTGAGGTGCTATTGCTGAGTTCACAATACTGAGGTGCTATCTGATGTGATATTTCTGACTTCACAAAGCTGAGGTGCTATTGCTGAGGTGTTGTTGCTTAGGTCACAATGCTGAGGTGCTATTGCTGAAGTCACAATGCTGAGCTCACAATGCTGAGGTGCTACTGCTGAGGTCACAATGCTGAGGTGCTCTTGCTGAGGTGCTATTGCTGTGGTGCTATTGCTGAAGTCACAATGCTGAGGTGCTATTGCTGAGGTCACAATGTTGAGGTGCTATTGCTGAGGTGCTATTGCTGAGGTCACAATGCTGACGTGCTATTGCTGAGGTCACAATGCTGAGGTGCTATTGCTGAGGTCACAATGCTGTGGTCAAAATGCTGATGTCACAATGCTGAAGTCACAATGCTGAGGTGTTATTGCTGAGCTGTTATTGCTGAGGTATTATTGCTGAGCTGCTATTGCTGAGGTCACAATTCTGAGGTCACAATGCTGAGGTCACAATGCTGAGCTCACTATGTTGAGGTCACTATGCCGAGGTGCTATTGCTGAGGTCACAATGCTGAGGTCGCAATGCTGAGGTGCTATTGCTGAGGTCACAATGCTGAGGTCACAATGCTGAGGTCACAATGCTGAGGTGCTATTGCTGAGGTGCTATTGCTGAGGTGTTATTGCTGAGGTGCTATTTCTGACTTCACAATGCTGAGGTGTTATTGCTGAGGTCACAATGCTGAGCTCATGCTGAGGTCACTATGCTGAGGTGCTATTGCTGAGGTCACAATGCTGAGGTCGCAATGCTGAGGTGCTATAGTTGAGGTCACAATGCTGAGGTCACAATGCTGAGGTCACAATGCTGAGGTGCTATTTCTGAGGTGCTGTTGCTGAGGTGTTATTGCTGAGGTGCAATTGCTGAGGTCACAATGCTGAGGTGCTATTGCTGAGGTCAAAATGATGTGGTCACAATTCTGAGGTCACAATGCTGAGGTGCTATTGCTGAGCTCAGAATGCTGAGGTGCAATTGCAGATGTGCAATTGCTGAGGTGCTACTGCTGAGGTCACAATGCTGAGGTGCTATTGCTGAGGTGCTATTGCTGAGGTCTCAACGCTAAGGTGCTATTGCTGAGGTGCTATTGCTGAGGTCACAATGCTGAGGTGCTATTACTGAGGTCACAATGCTGTGGTCACAAAGCTGAGGTCAAAATGCTGAGGTGTTATTGCTGAGCTGTTATTGCTGAGGTATTATTGCTGAGCTGCTATTGCTGAGGGCACAATTCTTAGGTCACAATGCTGAGGTCACAATGCTGAGCTCACTATGCTGAGGTCACTATGCTGAGGTAAAAATGCTGATGTCACAATGCTGAGGTCACAATGCTGCGGTGTTATTGCTGAGCTGTTATTGCTGAGGTATTATTGCTGAACTGCTATTACTGAGGTCACAATTCTGAGGTTACAATGCTGAGGTCACAATGCTGAGCTCACTAAGCTGAGGTCACTATGCTTAGGTGCTATTGCTGAGGTCACAATGCTGAGGTGCTATTGCTGAGGTGCTATTGCTGAGGTCACAATGCTGAGGTGCTATTGCTGAGGTGCTATTGCTGAGGTCACAATGCTGAGGTGCTGTTGCTGAGGGGCTATTGCTGAGGTGCTATTGCTGAGGTCACAATGCTGAGATGCTATTGCTGAGCTGCTATTGATGAGGTGTTATTGCTGATGTGCTATTGCTGAGGTCATAATGCTGAGGTGCTATTGCTGAGGTCACAATGCTATGGTCACAATGCTGAGGTCACAATGCTCAGGTGCTATTGCTGAGGTCACAATGCTGAGGTGCTGTTGCTGAGGACACAATGCTGAGATCACAATGCTGAGGTGCTATTACTGAGGTGCTATTGCTGAGGTACTCTTGCTGAGCTGCTATTGCTGAGGTCACAATGCTGAGGTGCTATTGCTGAGGTCACAATGCCGAGGTGCTATTGCTGAGGTGCTATTACTGTGGTCACAATGCTGAGGTGCTATTACTGAGGTCACAATGCTGAGGTGCTATTGCTGAGGTCACAATGCTGTGGTCAAAATGCTGATGTCACAATGCTGAAGTCACAATGCTGAGGTGTTATTGCTGAGCTGTTATTGCTGAGGTATTATTGCTGAGCTGCTATTTCTGAGGTCACAATTCTGAGGTCACAATGCTGAGGTCACAATGCTGAGCTCACTATGTTGAGGTCACTATGCCGAGGTGCTATTGCTGAGGTCATAATGCTGAGGACGCAATGCTGAGGTGCTATTGCTGAGGTCACAATGCTGAGGTGCTATTGCTGAGGTGCTATTGCTGTGGTCACAATGCTGAGGTGTTATTGCTGAGGTCACAATGCTGAGGTGCTATTGCTGAGCTGCTATTGCTGAGGTCACAATGCTGAGGTCACAATGCTGAGCTGCTATTGCTGAGGTCACTTTTCTGAGGTACTATTGCTGAGGTCACAATGCTATGCTCATAATGCTGAGGTCACAATGCTGACGTGCTATTGCTGAGGTCACAATGCTGAGGTGCTATTGCAGATGTGCAATTGCTGAGGTGCTATTGCAGAGGTCACAATGCTGAGGTGCTATTGCTGAGGTGCTATTGCTGAGGTCACAATGCTGAGGTGCTATTGCTGAGGTGCTATAGCTGAGGTCACAATGCTGAGGTGCTATTACTGAGGTCACAATGCTGTGGTCACATTGCTGAGGTCAAAATGCTGAGGTGCTATTGCTAAGGTCACAATGCTGAGGTGCTATTGCTGAGGTGTTATTGCTTAGGTCACAATGCTGAGGTCACAATGCTGAGGTCATTATGCTGAGGTGCTATTGCTGAGGTCACAATGCTGAGGTCACAATGCTGAGGTCACAATGCTTATGTCAAAATGCTGAGCTGCTATTGCTTAGGTCACAATGCTGAGGTCACTATGCTGAGGTGCTATTGCTGAGGTCACAATGCTGAGGTCACACTGCTGAGGTCACAATGCTGAGGTGCTCTTGCTGAGGTTCTTTTCCTGCAGTGCTATTCCTGAGGTCACAATGCTGAGGTCATAATGCTGAGGTGCTATTGCTGAGGTCACAATGCTGAGGTGCTATTGCTGAGGTCACAATGCTGAGGTCACAATGCTGAGGTCACACTGCTGAGGTGGTATTGCTGAGGTCACAATGCTGAGGTCACACTGCTGAGGTCACAATGCTGAGGTGGTATTACTAAGGTGCTATTGCTGAGGTATTATTGCTGAGCTGCTATTGCTGAGGTCACAATTCTGAGGTCACAATGCTGAGGTCACAATGCTGAGCTAACTATGCTGAGGTCACTATGCTGAGGTGCTATTGCTGAGGTCACAATGCTGAGGTCACAATGCTGAGGTGCTATTGCTGAGGTCACAATGCTGAGGTCACAATGCTGAGGTCACAATGCTGAGGTGCTATTGCTGAGGTGCTGTTGCTGAGGTGTTATTGCTGAGATGCTATTGCTGAGGTCACAATGCTGAGGTCACTATGCTGAGGTCACTATGCTGAGGTGCTATTGCTTAGGTCACAATGCTGTGGTCACAATGCTCAGGTCACAATGCTGAGGTGCTATTGCTGAGGTCAGAATGCTGAGGTGCAATTGCAGATGTGCAATTGCTGAGGTGCTATTGCTGAGGTCACAATGCTGAGGTGCTATTGCTGAGGTGCTATTCCTGAGGTCAAAATGCTGAGGTGCTATTGCTGAGGGGCTATTGCTGAGGTGCTATTGCTGAGGTCACAATGCTGAGATGCTATTGCTGAGCTGCTATTGCTGAGGTGTTATTGCTGGGTGCTATTGCTGAGGTCACAATTCTGAGGTGCTATTACTGAGGTCACAATACTGAGGTCACTATGCTGAGGTCACTATACTGAGGTGCTATTGCTGAGGTCACAATGCTGTGGTCACAATGCTGAGGTCACAATGCTGAGGTGCTATTGCTGAGGTAAGAATGCTGATGTGCTATTGCAGATGTGCAACTGCTGAGGTGCTATTGCTGAGGTCACAATGCTGAGGTGCTATTGCTGAGGTGCTATTGCTGACGTCAAAATGCTGAGGTGCTCTTGCTGAGGTGCTATTGCTGAGGTCACAATGCTGAGGTGCTATTGCTGAGGGGCTATTGCTGACGTGCTATTGCTGAGGTCACAATGCTGAGATGCTATTGCTGAGCTGCTATTGATGAGGTGTTATTGCTGAGGTGCTATTGCTGAGGTCATAATGCTGAGGTGCTATTGCTGAGGTCACAATGCTATGGTCACAATGCTGAGGTCACAATGCTGAGGTGCTATTGCTGAGGTCACAATGCTGAGGTTCTGTTGCTGAGGTCACAATGCTGAGATCACAATGCTGAGGTGCTATTACTGAGGTGCTATTGCTGAGGTACTCTTGCTGAGCTGCTATTGCTGAGGTCACAATGCTGAGGTGCTATTGCTGAGGTGCTATTCCTGAGGTCACAATGCTGAGGTGCTATTGCTGAGGTGCTATTGCTGAGGTCACAATGCTGAGGTGCTATTGCTGAGGTGCTATTGCTGTTGTCACAATGCTGAAGTGCTATTCCTGAGGTCACAATGCTGAGGTGCTATTGCTGAGGTGCTATTGCTGAGGTCACAATGCTGAGGTCACAATGCTGAGCTGCTATTGCTGAGGTCACTATGCTGAGGTCACTTTTCTGAGGTACTAATGCTGAGGTCACAATGCTATGCTCACAATGCTGAGGTCACAATGCTGAGGTGCTATTGCTGAGGTCACAATGCTGAGGTGCTATTGCAGATGTGCTATAGCTGACTTCACAATGCTGAGGTGCTATTACTGAGGTCACAATGCTGTGGTCACAATGCTGAGGTCAAAATGCTGAGTTGCTATTGCTGAGGTCACAATGCTGTGGTGCTATTTCTGAGGTGCTATTCCTGAGGTCAAAATGCTGAGGTGCTATTGCTGAGGGGCTATTGCTGAGGTGCTATTGCTGAGGTCACAATGCTGAGATGCTATTGCTGAGCTGCTATTGCTGAGGTATTATTGCTGAGGTGCTATTGCTGAGGTCACAATGCTGAGGTGCTATTACTGAGGTCACAATACTGAGGTCACTATGCTGAGGTCACTATACTGAGGTGCTATTGCTGAGGTCACAATGCTGTGGTCACAATGCTGAGGTCACAATGCTGAGGTGCTATTGCTGAGGTAAGAATGCTGATGTGCTATTGCAGATGTGCAACTGCTGAGGTGCTATTGCTGAGGTCACAATGCTGAGGTGCTATTGCTGAGGTGCTATTGCTGACGTCAAAATGCTGAGGTGCTCTTGCTGAGGTGCTATTGCTGAGGTCACAATGCTGAGGTGCTATTGCTGAGGGGCTATTGCTGACGTGCTATTGCTGAGGTCACAATGCTGAGATGCTATTGCTGAGCTGCTATTGATGAGGTGTTATTGCTGAGGTGCTATTGCTGAGGTCATAATGCTGAGGTGCTATTGCTGAGGTCACAATGCTATGGTCACAATGCTGAGGTCACAATGCTGAGGTGCTATTGCTGAGGTCACAATGCTGAGGTTCTGTTGCTGAGGTCACAATGCTGAGATCACAATGCTGAGGTGCTATTACTGAGGTGCTATTGCTGAGGTACTCTTGCTGAGCTGCTATTGCTGAGGTCACAATGCTGAGGTGCTATTGCTGAGGTGCTATTGCTGAGGTCACAATGCTGAGGTGCTATTGCTGAGGTGCTATTGCTGAGGTCACAATGCTGAGGTGCTATTGCTGAGGTGCTATTGCTGTTGTCACAATTCTGAAGTGCTATTCCTGAGGTCACAATGCTGAGGTGCTATTGCTGAGGTGCTATTGCTGAGGTCACAATGCTGAGGTCACAATGCTGAGCTGCTATTGCTGAGGTCACTATGCTGAGGTCACTTTTCTGAGGTACTAATGCTGAGGTCACAATGCTATGCTCACAATGCTGAGGTCACAATGCTGAGGTGCTATTGCTGAGGTCACAATTCTGAGGTGCTATTGCAGATGTGCCATAGCTGACTTCACAATGCTGAGGTGCTATTACTGAGGTCACAATGCTGTGGTCACAATGCTGAGGTCAAAATGCTGAGGTGCTATTGCTAAGGTCACAATGCTGAGGTGCTATTGCTGAGGTGTTATTACTGAGGTCACAATGCTGAGGTCACTATGCTGAGGTCACTATGCTGAGGTGCTATTGCTGAGGTCACAATGATGAGGTCACAATGCTGAAGTCACAATGCTTAGGTCAAAATGCTGAGGTGTTATTGCTGAGGTCACAATACTGAGGTGCTATTGCTGAGGTCACAATGCTGAGGTCACAATGCTGAGGTCTCAATGCTGAGGTGCTATTGCTGAGGTTCTTTTCCTGAGGTACTATTCCTGAGGTCACAATGCTGAGGTGCTATTGCTGTGGTGCTATTGCTGAGGTCACAATGCTGAGGTCACAATGCTGAGGTCAAAATGCTGAGGTGTTATTCCTGAGCTGCTATTGCTGTGGTGTTACTGCTGAGGTGCTATTGCTGAGGTCACAATGCTGAGGTGCTATTGCTGAGGTCAAAATGCTGAGGTCACACTGCTGAGGTGGTATTGCTGAGGTGACAATGCTGAGGTCACACTGCTGAGGTCACAATGCTGAGGTGCTATTACTGAGGTGCTATTGCTGAGGTGCTATTGCTGAGGTGCTATTGCTGAGGTCACAATGCTGAGGAGTTATTCCTGATGTCACAATGTGAGGTCACAATGCTGAGGTCACAATGCTGAGGTCACAATGCTGAGGTGCTTTTGCTGAGGTGCTATTGCTGAGGTGCTATTGCTGTGGTCACAATGCTGAGGTGCTATTCCTGAGGTCAAAATGCTGTGGTCACAATGCTGAGGTCAAAATGCTGAGGTGGTATTGCTGAGGTCACAATGCTGAGTTGCTATTGCTGAGGTGTTATTCCTGAGGTCACAATGCTGAGGTCACAATGCTGAGGTCACAATGCTGAGGTGCTATTGCTCAGGTCACAATGATGAGGTCACAATGCTGAGGTCACAATGCTGAGGTGTTATTGCTGAGCTGCTATTGCTGAGGTGTTACTGCTGAGGTGCTATTGCTGAGGTCACAATGCTGAGGTGCTATTGCTCAGGTCACAATGCTGAGGTCACACTCCTGAGGTGATATTGCTGAGGTCACAATGCTGAGGTCACACTGCTGAGGTCACAATGCTGAGGTGCTATTACTGAGGTGCTATTGCTGAGGTGCTATTGCTGAGCTGCTATTGCTGAGGTCACAATGCTGAGGAGTAATTCCTGATGTCACAATATGAGGTCACAATGCTGAGGTGTTATTGCTAAGCTGCTATTGCTGAGGTGTTATTGCTGTGGTGCTATTGCTGAGGTCACAATGCTGAGGTGCTATTGCTGAGGTCACAATGCTGAGGTCACTATGCTGAGGTCACTATGCTGAGGTGCTATTGCTGAGGTGCAATTGCTGAGGTGCTATTGCTGAGGTCACAATGCTGAGGTGCTATTGCTGAGGTCACAATGCTGAGGTCACTATGCTGAGGTCACAATGCTGAGGTCACAATGCTGAGGTGCTATTTACTGACGTGCTATTGCTGAGGTCACAATGCTGTTGTCACAATGCTGAGGTCACAATGCTGAGGTGCTATTGCTGAGGTCACAATGCTGAGGTGCTATTGCTGAGGTGCTATTGCTGAGGTCACAATTCTGAGGTCACAATGCTGAGGTCACTATGCTGAGGTGCTATTGCTGCTGTCACAATGCTGAGGTCACAATGCTGAGGTCACAATGCTGAGGTGCTTTTGCTGAGGTGCTATTGCTGAGGTGCTATTGCTGTGGTCACAATGCTGAGTTGCTATTGCTGAGGTCACAATGCTGAGGTGCTATTTCTGACGTCACAATGCTGAGGTGCTATTGCTGAGGTGCTATTGCTGAGGTTCTATTACTGAGGTCACAATCCTGAGGTGCTATTGCTGAGGTGCTATTGCTGAGGTGCTATTGCTGAGGTCACAATGCTGAGATGCTATTGCTGAGTTGCTATTGCTGAGGTTACAGAGCTGAGGTGCTATTGCTGAGGTCACAATGCAGAGGTGCTATTGCTGAGGTGCTATTGCTGAGGTCACAATGCTGAGTTGCTATTGCTGAGGTGCTATTGCTGACGTGCTATTGCTGAGGTGCTATTCCTGAGGTCACAATGCTGAGGTGCTATTGCTGAGGTGCTATTGCTGACGTGCTATTGCTGAGGTGCTATTGCTGAGGTCACAATGCTGAGGTCACAATGCTGAGGTCACAATGCTGAGGTCACAATGCTGAGGTGCTGTTGCTGAGGTCACAATGCTGAAGTGCTATTGCTGAGGTGCTATTGATGAGGTCACAATGCTGAGGTGCTATTGCTTAGGTGCTGTTGCTGATGTGCTATTGCTGAGGTGCTATTGCTGAGGTCACAGTGCTGTGGTCACAATGCTGAGGTCACAATGCTAAGGTCACAATACTGATGTCACAATGCTGAGGTGCTATTGCTGAGGTGACAATGCTGAGGTGCTATTTCTGACGTCACAGTGCTGAGGTGCTATTGCTGAGGTGCTATTGCTGAGGTTCTATTACTGAGGTCTCAATCCTGAGGTGCTATTGCTGAGGTCACAATGCTGAGATGCTATTGCTGAGTTGCTATTGCTGAGGTCACAGAGCTGAGGTGCTATTGCTGAGGTCACAATGCTGAGGTGCTATTGCTGAGGTGCTATTGCTGAGGTCACAATGCTGAGGTGCTATTGCTGAGGTGCTATTGCTGACGTGCTATTGTTGAGGTGCTATTGCTGAGGTCACAATGCTGAGGTGCTATTGCTGAGGTGCTATTGCTGACGTGCTATTGCTGAGGTGCTATTGCTGTGGTCACAATGCTGAGTTGCTATTGCTGAGGTCACAATGCTGAGGTGCTATTGCTGACGTGCTATTGCTGAGGTGCTATTGCTGAGGTGCTATTGCTGAGGTTCTATTACTGAGGTCACAATCCTGAGGTGCTATTGCTGAGGTGCTATTGCTGAGGTGCTATTGCTGAGGTCACAATGCTGAGATGCTATTGCTGAGTTGCTATTGCTGAGGTCACAGAGCTGAGGTGCTATTGCTGAGGTCACAATGCTGAGGTGCTATTGCTGAGGTGCTATTGCTGAGGTCACAATGCTGAGGTGCTATTGCTGAGGTGCTATTGCTGACGTGCTATTGCTGAGGTGCTATTGCTGAGGTCACAATACTGAGGTGCTATTGCTGAGGTGCTATTTCTGACTTCACAATACTGTGGTCACAATGCTGAGGTCACAATGCTGATGTGCTGTTGCTGAAGTCACAATGCTGAAGTGCTATTGCTGAGGTGCTATTGCTGAGGTCACAATGCTGAGGTGCTATTGCTGAGGTGCTATTGCTGACGTGCTATTGCTGAGGTGCTATTGCTGAGGTCACAATGCTGAGGTGCTATTGCTGAGGTGCTATTGCTGAGGTCACAATGCTGTGGTCACAATGCTAAGGTCACAATGCTGATGTGCTGTTGCTGAGGTCACAATGCTGAAGTGCTATTGCTGAGGTGCTATTGATGAGGTCACAATGCTGAGGTGCTATTGCTCAGGTGCTATTGCTGACGTGCTATTGCTGAGGTGCTATTGCTGTGGTCACAGTGCTGTGGTCACAATGCTGAGGTCACAATGCTGAGGTCACAATGCTGAGGTGCTATTACTGAGGTGCTATTGCTTAGGTCACAATGCTGTGGTCACAATGCTTAGGTCACAATGCTGAGGTGCTATTGCTGAGGTCACAATGCTGTGGTCACAATGCTGAGGTCACAATGCTGAGGTCACAATGCTGAGGTGCTATTACTGAGGTGTTATTGCTGAGGTCACAATGCTGTGGTCACAATGCTTAGGTCACAATGCTGAGGTGCTATTGCTGAGGTCACAATGCTGAGGTGCTATTGCTGAGGTGCTATTGCTGAGGTCACAATTCTGAGGTCACAATGCTGAGGTCACTATGCTGATGTCAATATGCTAAGGTCACAATGCTGAGGTCACAATGCTGAGGTGCTATTGCTGACGTCACAATGCTAAGGTCACAATGCTGAGGTCACTATGCTGAGGTGCAATTGCTGCTGTCACAATGCTGAGGTCACAAAGCTGAGGTCACAATGCTGAGCTGCTATTGCTGACGTGCTATTGCTAAGGTGCTATTGCTGAGGTCACAATGCTGAGGTCACAATGCTGAGGTCACAATGCTGAGGTGCTTTTGCTGAGGTGCTATTGCTGAGGTGCTATTGCTGAGGTGCTATTGCTGACGTCACAATGCTGAGGTGCTATTGCTGAGGTGCTATTGCTGAGGTCACAATGCTGAGGTGCTATTACTAAGGTGCTATTGCTGAGGTGCTGCTGCTGAGGTGCTATTGCTGAGGTCACAATGCTGAGGTCACAATGCTGAGGTCACAATGCTGAGGTCACAATGCTGAGGTGCTGTTCCTGAGGTCACAATGCTGAAGTGCTATTGGTGAGGTGCTATTGCTGAGGTCACAATGCTGAGGTGCTATTGCTCAGGTGCTATTGCTGACGTGCTATTGCTGAGGTGCTATTGCTGAGGTAACAATGCTGAGGTCACAATGCTGAGGTCACAATGCTGAGGTGGTATTGCTGAGGTCACAATGCTGAGGTCACAATGCTGAGGTCACAATGCTGAGGTGCTATTGCTGAGGTCACAATGATGAGGTCACAATGCTGAGGTCACAATGCTGAGGTGTTATTGCTGAGCTGCTATTGCTGAGGTGTTACTGCTGAGGTGCTATTGCTGAGGTCACAACGCTGAGGTCACTATGCTGAGGTGCTATTGCTGAGGTCACAATGCTGAGGTCACACTGCTGAGGTCACAATGCTGAGGTGCTCTTGCTGAGGTTCTTTTCCTGCAGTGCTATTCCTGAGGTCACAATGCTGAGGTCATAATGCTGAGGTGCTATTGCTGAGGTCACAATGCTGAGGTGCTATTGCTGAGGTCACAATGCTGAGGTCACAATGCTGAGGTCACACTGCTGAGGTGGTATTGCTGAGGTCACAATGGTGAGGTCACACTGCTGAGGTCACAATGCTGAGGTGGTATTACTAAGGTGCTATTGCTGAGGTATTATTGCTGAGCTGCTATTGCTGAGGTCACAATTCTGAGGTCACAATGCTGAGGTCACAATGCTGAGCTAACTATGCTGAGGTCACTATGCTGAGGTGCTATTGCTGAGGTCACAATGCTGAGGTCACAATGCTGAGGTGCTATTGCTGAGGTCACAATGCTGAGGTCACAATGCTGAGGTCACAATGCTGAGGTGCTATTGCTGAGGTGCTGTTGCTGAGGTGTTATTGCTGAGATGCTATTGCTGAGGTCACAATGCTGAGGTCACTATGCTGAGGTCACTATGCTGAGGTGCTATTGCTTAGGTCACAATGCTGTGGTCACAATGCTCAGGTCACAATGCTGAGGTGCTATTGCTGAGGTCAGAATGCTGAGGTGCAATTGCAGATGTGCAATTGCTGAGGTGCTATTGCTGAGGTCACAATGCTGAGGTGCTATTGCTGAGGTGCTATTCCTGAGGTCAAAATGCTGAGGTGCTATTGCTGAGGGGCTATTGCTGAGGTGCTATTGCTGAGGTCACAATGCTGAGATGCTATTGCTGAGCTGCTATTGCTGAGGTGTTATTGCTGGGTGCTATTGCTGAGGTCACAATTCTGAGGTGCTATTACTGAGGTCACAATACTGAGGTCACTATGCTGAGGTCACTATACTGAGGTGCTATTGCTGAGGTAAGAATGCTGATGTGCTATTGCAGATGTGCAACTGCTGAGGTGCTATTGCTGAGGTCACAATGCTGAGGTGCTATTGCTGAGGTGCTATTGCTGACGTCAAAATGCTGAGGTGCTCTTGCTGAGGTGCTATTGCTGAGGTCACAATGCTGAGGTGCTATTGCTGAGGGGCTATTGCTGACGTGCTATTGCTGAGGTCACAATGCTGAGATGCTATTGCTGAGCTGCTATTGATGAGGTGTTATTCCTGAGGTGCTATTGCTGAGGTCATAATGCTGAGGTGCTATTGCTGAGGTCACAATGCTATGGTCACAATGCTGAGGTCACAATGCTGAGGTGCTATTGCTGAGGTCACAATGCTGAGGTTCTGTTGCTGAGGTCACAATGCTGAGATCACAATGCTGAGGTGCTATTACTGAGGTGCTATTGCTGAGGTACTCTTGCTGAGCTGCTATTGCTGAGGTCACAATGCTGAGGTGCTATTGCTGAGGTGCTATTCCTGAGGTCACAATGCTGAGGTGCTATTGCTGAGGTGCTATTGCTGAGGTCACAATGCTGAGGTGCTATTGCTGAGGTGCTATTGCTGTTGTCACAATGCTGAAGTGCTATTCCTGAGGTCACAATGCTGAGGTGCTATTGCTGAGGTGCTATTGCTGAGGTCACAATGCTGAGGTCACAATGCTGAGCTGCTATTGCTGAGGTCACTATGCTGAGGTCACTTTTCTGAGGTACTAATGCTGAGGTCACAATGCTATGCTCACAATGCTGAGGTCACAATGCTGAGGTGCTATTGCTGAGGTCACAATGCTGAGGTGCTATTGCAGATGTGCTATAGCTGACTTCACAATGCTTAGGTGCTATTACTGAGGTCACAATGCTGTGGTCACAATGCTGAGGTCAAAATGCTGAGTTGCTATTGCTGAGGTCACAATGCTGAGGTGCTATTTCTGAGGTGCTATTCCTGAGGTCAAAATGCTGAGGTGCTATTGCTGAGGGGCTATTGCTGAGGTGCTATTGCTGAGGTCACAATGCTGAGATGCTATTGCTGAGCTGCTATTGCTGAGGTATTATTGCTGAGGTGCTATTGCTGAGGTCACAATGCTGAGGTGCTATTACTGAGGTCACAATACTGAGGTCACTATGCTGAGGTCACTATACTGAGGTGCTATTGCTGAGGTCACAATGCTGTGGTCACAATGCTGAGGTCACAATGCTGAGGTGCTATTGCTGAGGTAAGAATGCTGATGTGCTATTGCAGATGTGCAACTGCTGAGGTGCTATTGCTGAGGTCACAATGCTGAGGTGCTATTGCTGAGGTGCTATTGCTGACGTCAAAATGCTGAGGTGCTCTTGCTGAGGTGCTATTGCTGAGGTCACAATGCTGAGGTGCTATTGCTGAGGGGCTATTGCTGACGTGCTATTGCTGAGGTCACAATGCTGAGATGCTATTGCTGAGCTGCTATTGATGAGGTGTTATTGCTGAGGTGCTATTGCTGAGGTCATAATGCTGAGGTGCTATTGCTGAGGTCACAATGCTATGGTCACAATGCTGAGGTCACAATGCTGAGGTGCTATTGCTGAGGTCACAATGCTGAGGTTCTGTTGCTGAGGTCACAATGCTGAGATCACAATGCTGAGGTGCTATTACTGAGGTGCTATTGCTGAGGTACTCTTGCTGAGCTGCTATTGCTGAGGTCACAATGCTGAGGTGCTATTGCTGAGGTGCTATTGCTGAGGTCACAATGCTGAGGTGCTATTGCTGAGGTGCTATTGCTGAGGTCACAATGCTGAGGTGCTATTGCTGAGGTGCTATTGCTGTTGTCACAATTCTGAAGTGCTATTCCTGAGGTCACAATGCTGAGGTGCTATTGCTGAGGTGCTATTGCTGAGGTCACAATGCTGAGGTCACAATGCTGAGCTGCTATTGCTGAGGTCACTATGCTGAGGTCACTTTTCTGAGGTACTAATGCTGAGGTCACAATGCTATGCTCACAATGCTGAGGTCACAATGCTGAGGTGCTATTGCTGAGGTCACAATGCTGAGGTGCTATTGCAGATGTGCCATAGCTGACTTCACAATGCTGAGGTGCTATTACTGAGGTCACAATGCTGTGGTCACAATGCTGAGGTCAAAATGCTGAGGTGCTATTGCTAAGGTCACAATGCTGAGGTGCTATTGCTGAGGTGTTATTACTGAGGTCACAATGCTGAGGTCACTATGCTGAGGTCACTATGCTGAGGTGCTATTGCTGAGGTCACAATGATGAGGTCACAATGCTGAAGTCACAATGCTTAGGTCAAAATGCTGAGGTGTTATTGCTGAGGTCACAATACTGAGGTGCTATTGCTGAGGTCACAATGCTGAGGTCACAATGCTGAGGTCTCAATGCTGAGGTGCTATTGCTGAGGTTCTTTTCCTGAGGTACTATTCCTGAGGTCACAATGCTGAGGTGCTATTGCTGTGGTGCTATTGCTGAGGTCACAATGCTGAGGTCACAATGCTGAGGTCAAAATGCTGAGGTGTTATTCCTGAGCTGCTATTGCTGTGGTGTTACTGCTGAGGTGCTATTGCTGAGGTCACAATGCTGAGGTGCTATTGCTGAGGTCAAAATGCTGAGGTCACACTGCTGAGGTGGTATTGCTGAGGTGACAATGCTGAGGTCACACTGCTGAGGTCACAATGCTGAGGTGCTATTACTGAGGTGCTATTGCTGAGGTGCTATTGCTGAGGTGCTATTGCTGAGGTCACAATGCTGAGGAGTTATTCCTGATGTCACAGTGTGAGGTCACAATGCTGAGGTCACAATGCTGAGGTCACAATGCTGAGGTGCTTTTGCTGAGGTGCTATTGCTGAGGTGCTATTGCTGTGGTCACAATGCTGAGGTGCTATTCCTGAGGTCAAAATGCTGTGGTCACAATGCTGAGGTCAAAATGCTGAGGTGGTATTGCTGAGGTCACAATGCTGAGTTGCTATTGCTGAGGTGTTATTCCTGAGGTCACAATGCTGAGGTCACAATGCTGAGGTCACAATGCTGAGGTGCTATTGCTCAGGTCACAATGATGAGGTCACAATGCTGAGGTCACAATGCTGAGGTGTTATTGCTGAGCTGCTATTGCTGAGGTGTTACTGCTGAGGTGCTATTGCTGAGGTCACAATGCTGAGGTGCTATTGCTCAGGTCACAATGCTGAGGTCACACTCCTGAGGTGATATTGCTGAGGTCACAATGCTGAGGTCACACTGCTGAGGTCACAATGCTGAGGTGCTATTACTGAGGTGCTATTGCTGAGGTGCTATTGCTGAGCTGCTATTGCTGAGGTCACAATGCTGAGGAGTAATTCCTGATGTCACAATATGAGGTCACAATGCTGAGGTGTTATTGCTAAGCTGCTATTGCTGAGGTGTTATTGCTGTGGTGCTATTGCTGAGGTCACAATGCTGAGGTGCTATTGCTGAGGTCACAATGCTGAGGTCACTATGCTGAGGTCACTATGCTGAGGTGCTATTGCTGAGGTGCAATTGCTGAGGTGCTATTGCTGAGGTCACAATGCTGAGGTGCTATTGCTGAGGTCACAATGCTGAGGTCACTATGCTGAGGTCACAATGCTGAGGTCACAATGCTGAGGTGCTATTTACTGACGTGCTATTGCTGAGGTCACAATGCTGTTGTCACAATGCTGAGGTCACAATGCTGAGGTGCTATTGCTGAGGTCACAATGCTGAGGTGCTATTGCTGAGGTGCTATTGCTGAGGTCACAATTCTGAGGTCACAATGCTGAGGTCACTATGCTGAGGTGCTATTGCTGCTGTCACAATGCTGAGGTCACAATGCTGAGGTCACAATGCTGAGGTGCTTTTGCTGAGGTGCTATTGCTGAGGTGCTATTGCTGTGGTCACAATGCTGAGTTGCTATTGCTGAGGTCACAATGCTGAGGTGCTATTTCTGACGTCACAATGCTGAGGTGCTATTGCTGAGGTGCTATTGCTGAGGTTCTATTACTGAGGTCACAATCCTGAGGTGCTATTGCTGAGGTGCTATTGCTGAGGTGCTATTGCTGAGGTCACAATGCTGAGATGCTATTGCTGAGTTGCTATTGCTGAGGTTACAGAGCTGAGGTGCTATTGCTGAGGTCACAATGCAGAGGTGCTATTGCTGAGGTGCTATTGCTGAGGTCACAATGCTGAGTTGCTATTGCTGAGGTGCTATTGCTGACGTGCTATTGCTGAGGTGCTATTGCTGAGGTCACAATGCTGAGGTGCTATTGCTGAGGTGCTATTGCTGACGTGCTATTGCTGAGGTGCTATTGCTGAGGTCACAATGCTGAGGTCACAATGCTGAGGTCACAATGCTGAGGTCACAATGCTGAGGTGCTGTTGCTGAGGTCACAATGCTGAAGTGCTATTGCTGAGGTGCTATTGATGAGGTCACAATGCTGAGGTGCTATTGCTTAGGTGCTTTTGCTGATGTGCTATTGCTGAGGTGCTATTGCTGAGGTCACAGTGCTGTGGTCACAATGCTGAGGTCACAATGCTAAGGTCACAATACTGATGTCACAATGCTGAGGTGCTATTGCTGAGGTGACAATGCTGAGGTGCTATTTCTGACGTCACAGTGCTGAGGTGCTATTGCTGAGGTGCTATTGCTGAGGTTCTATTACTGAGGTCTCAATCCTGAGGTGCTATTGCTGAGGTCACAATGCTGAGATGCTATTGCTGAGTTGCTATTGCTGAGGTCACAGAGCTGAGGTGCTATTGCTGAGGTCACAATGCTGAGGTGCTATTGCTGAGGTGCTATTGCTGAGGTCACAATGCTGAGGTGCTATTGCTGAGTGCTATTGCTGACGTGCTATTGTTGAGGTGCTATTGCTGAGGTCACAATGCTGAGGTGCTATTGCTGAGGTGCTATTGCTGACGTGCTATTGCTGAGGTGCTATTGCTGTGGTCACAATGCTGAGTTGCTATTGCTGAGGTCACAATGCTGAGGTGCTATTGCTGACGTGCTATTGCTGAGGTGCTATTGCTGAGGTGCTATTGCTGAGGTTCTATTACTGAGGTCACAATCCTGAGGTGCTATTGCTGAGGTGCTATTGCTGAGGTGCTATTGCTGAGGTCACAATGCTGAGATGCTATTGCTGAGTTGCTATTGCTGAGGTCACAGAGCTGAGGTGCTATTGCTGAGGTCACAATGCTGAGGTGCTATTGCTGATGTGCTATTGCTGAGGTCACAATGCTGAGGTGCTATTGCTGAGGTGCTATTGCTGACGTGCTATTGCTGAGGTGCTATTGCTGAGGTCACAATACTGAGGTGCTATTGCTGAGGTGCTATTTCTGACTTCACAATACTGTGGTCACAATGCTGAGGTCACAATGCTGATGTGCTGTTGCTGAAGTCACAATGCTGAAGTGCTATTGCTGAGGTGCTATTGCTGAGGTCACAATGCTGAGGTGCTATTGCTGAGGTGCTATTGCTGACGTGCTATTGCTGAGGTGCTATTGCTGAGGTCACAATGCTGAGGTGCTATTGCTGAGGTGCTATTGCTGAGGTCACAATGCTGTGGTCACAATGCTAAGGTCACAATGCTGATGTGCTGTTGCTGAGGTCACAATGCTGAAGTGCTATTGCTGAGGTGCTATTGATGAGGTCACAATGCTGAGGTGCTATTGCTCAGGTGCTATTGCTGACGTGCTATTGCTGAGGTGCTATTGCTGTGGTCACAGTGCTGTGGTCACAATGCTGAGGTCACAATGCTGAGGTCACAATGCTGAGGTGCTATTACTGAGGTGCTATTGCTTAGGTCACAATGCTGTGGTCACAATGCTTAGGTCACAATGCTGAGGTGCTATTGCTGAGGTCACAATGCTGTGGTCACAATGCTGAGGTCACAATGCTGAGGTCACAATGCTGAGGTGCTATTACTGAGGTGTTATTGCTGAGGTCACAATGCTGTGGTCACAATGCTTAGGTCACAATGCTGAGGTGCTATTGCTGAGGTCACAATGCTGAGGTGCTATTGCTGAGGTGCTATTGCTGAGGTCACAATTCTGAGGTCACAATGCTGAGGTCACTATGCTGATGTCAATATGCTAAGGTCACAATGCTGAGGTCACAATGCTGAGGTGCTATTGCTGACGTCACAATGCTAAGGTCACAATGCTGAGGTCACTATGCTGAGGTGCAATTGCTGCTGTCACAATGCTGAGGTCACAAAGCTGAGGTCACAATGCTGAGCTGCTATTGCTGACGTGCTATTGCTAAGGTGCTATTGCTGAGGTCACAATGCTGAGGTCACAATGCTGAGGTCACAATGCTGAGGTGCTTTTGCTGAGGTGCTATTGCTGAGGTGCTATTGCTGAGGTGCTATTGCTGACGTCACAATGCTGAGGTGCTATTGCTGAGGTGCTATTGCTGAGGTCACAATGCTGAGGTGCTATTACTAAGGTGCTATTGCTGAGGTGCTGCTGCTGAGGTGCTATTGCTGAGGTCACAATGCTGAGGTCACAATGCTGAGGTCACAATGCTGAGGTCACAATGCTGAGGTGCTGTTCCTGAGGTCACAATGCTGAAGTGCTATTGCTGAGGTGCTATTGCTGAGGTCACAATGCTGAGGTGCTATTGCTCAGGTGCTATTGCTGACGTGCTATTGCTGAGGTGCTATTGCTGAGGTAACAATGCTGAGGTCACAATGCTGAGGTCACAATGCTGAGGTGGTATTGCTGAGGTCACAATGCTGAGGTCACAATGCTGAGGTCACAATGCTGAGGTGCTATTGCTGAGGTCACAATGATGAGGTCACAATGCTGAGGTCACAATGCTGAGGTGTTATTGCTGAGCTGCTATTGCTGAGGTGTTACTGCTGAGGTGCTATTGCTGAGGTCACAACGCTGAGGTCACTATGCTGAGGTGCTATTGCTGAGGTCACAATGCTGAGGTCACACTGCTGAGGTCACAATGCTGAGGTGCTCTTGCTGAGGTTCTTTTCCTGCAGTGCTATTCCTGAGGTCACAATGCTGAGGTCATAATGCTGAGGTGCTATTGCTGAGGTCACAATGCTGAGGTGCTATTGCTGAGGTCACAATGCTGAGGTCACAATGCTGAGGTCACACTGCTGAGGTGGTATTGCTGAGGTCACAATGCTGAGGTCACACTGCTGAGGTCACAATGCTGAGGTGGTATTACTAAGGTGCTATTGCTGAGGTATTATTGCTGAGCTGCTATTGCTGAGGTCACAATTCTGAGGTCACAATGCTGAGGTCACAATGCTGAGCTAACTATGCTGAGGTCACTATGCTGAGGTGCTATTGCTGAGGTCACAATGCTGAGGTCACAATGCTGAGGTGCTATTGCTGAGGTCACAATGCTGAGGTCACAATGCTGAGGTCACAATGCTGAGGTGCTATTGCTGAGGTGCTGTTGCTGAGGTGTTATTGCTGAGATGCTATTGCTGAGGTCACAATGCTGAGGTCACTATGCTGAGGTCACTATGCTGAGGTGCTATTGCTTAGGTCACAATGCTGTGGTCACAATGCTCAGGTCACAATGCTGAGGTGCTATTGCTGAGGTCAGAATGCTGAGGTGCAATTGCAGATGTGCAATTGCTGAGGTGCTATTGCTGAGGTCACAATGCTGAGGTGCTATTGCTGAGGTGCTATTCCTGAGGTCAAAATGCTGAGGTGCTATTGCTGAGGGGCTATTGCTGAGGTGCTATTGCTGAGGTCACAATGCTGAGATGCTATTGCTGAGCTGCTATTGCTGAGGTGTTATTGCTGGGTGCTATTGCTGAGGTCACAATTCTGAGGTGCTATTACTGAGGTCACAATACTGAGGTCACTATGCTGAGGTCACTATACTGAGGTGCTATTGCTGAGGTCACAATGCTGTGGTCACAATGCTGAGGTCACAATGCTGAGGTGCTATTGCTGAGGTAAGAATGCTGATGTGCTATTGCAGATGTGCAACTGCTGAGGTGCTATTGCTGAGGTCACAATGCTGAGGTGCTATTGCTGAGGTGCTATTGCTGACGTCAAAATGCTGAGGTGCTCTTGCTGAGGTGCTATTGCTGAGGTCACAATGCTGAGGTGCTATTGCTGAGGGGCTATTGCTGACGTGCTATTGCTGAGGTCACAATGCTGAGATGCTATTGCTGAGCTGCTATTGATGAGGTGTTATTGCTGAGGTGCTATTGTTGAGGTCATAATGCTGAGGTGCTATTGCTGAGGTCACAATGCTATGGTCACAATGCTGAGGTCACAATGCTGAGGTGCTATTGCTGAGGTCACAATGCTGAGGTTCTGTTGCTGAGGTCACAATGCTGAGATCACAATGCTGAGGTGCTATTACTGAGGTGCTATTGCTGAGGTACTCTTGCTGAGCTGCTATTGCTGAGGTCACAATGCTGAGGTGCTATTGCTGAGGTGCTATTCCTGAGGTCACAATGCTGAGGTGCTATTGCTGAGGTGCTATTGCTGAGGTCACAATGCTGAGGTGCTATTGCTGAGCTGCTATTGCTGTTGTCACAATGCTGAAGTGCTATTCCTGAGGTCACAATGCTGAGGTGCTATTGCTGAGGTGCTATTGCTGAGGTCACAATGCTGAGGTCACAATGCTGAGCTGCTATTGCTGAGGTCACTATGCTGAGGTCACTTTTCTGAGGTACTAATGCTGAGGTCACAATGCTATGCTCACAATGCTGAGGTCACAATGCTGAGGTGCTATTGCTGAGGTCACAATGCTGAGGTGCTATTGCAGATGTGCTATAGCTGACTTCACAATGCTGAGGTGCTATTACTGAGGTCACAATGCTGTGGTCACAATGCTGAGGTCAAAATGCTGAGTTGCTATTGCTGAGGTCACAATGCTGAGGTGCTATTTCTGAGGTGCTATTCCTGAGGTCAAAATGCTGAGGTGCTATTGCTGAGGGGCTATTGCTGAGGTGCTATTGCTGAGGTCACAATGCTGAGATGCTATTGCTGAGCTGCTATTGCTGAGGTATTATTGCTGAGGTGCTATTGCTGAGGTCACAATGCTGAGGTGCTATTACTGAGGTCACAATACTGAGGTCACTATGCTGAGGTCACTATACTGAGGTGCTATTGCTGAGGTCACAATGCTGTGGTCACAATGCTGAGGTCACAATGCTGAGGTGCTATTGCTGAGGTAAGAATGCTGATGTGCTATTGCAGATGTGCAACTGCTGAGGTGCTATTGCTGAGGTCACAATGCTGAGGTGCTATTGCTGAGGTGCTATTGCTGACGTCAAAATGCTGAGGTGCTCTTGCTGAGGTGCTATTGCTGAGGTCACAATGCTGAGGTGCTATTGCTGAGGGGCTATTGCTGACGTGCTATTGCTGAGGTCACAATGCTGAGATGCTATTGCTGAGCTGCTATTGATGAGGTGTTATTGCTGAGGTGCTATTGCTGAGGTCATAATGCTGAGGTGCTATTGCTGAGGTCACAATGCTATGGTCACAATGCTGAGGTCACAATGCTGAGGTGCTATTGCTGAGGTCACAATGCTGAGGTTCTGTTGCTGAGGTCACAATGCTGAGATCACAATGCTGAGGTGCTATTACTGAGGTGCTATTGCTGAGGTACTCTTGCTGAGCTGCTATTGCTGAGGTCACAATGCTGAGGTGCTATTGCTGAGGTGCTATTGCTGAGGTCACAATGCTGAGGTGCTATTGCTGAGGTGCTATTGCTGAGGTCACAATGCTGAGGTGCTATTGCTGAGGTGCTATTGCTGTTGTCACAATTCTGAAGTGCTATTCCTGAGGTCACAATGCTGAGGTGCTATTGCTGAGGTGCTATTGCTGAGGTCACAATGCTGAGGTCACAATGCTGAGCTGCTATTGCTGAGGTCACTATGCTGAGGTCACTTTTCTGAGGTACTAATGCTGAGGTCACAATGCTATGCTCACAATGCTGAGGTCACAATGCTGAGGTGCTATTGCTGAGGTCACAATGCTGAGGTGCTATTGCAGATGTGCCATAGCTGACTTCACAATGCTGAGGTGCTATTACTGAGGTCACAATGCTGTGGTCACAATGCTGAGGTCAAAATGCTGAGGTGCTATTGCTAAGGTCACAATGCTGAGGTGCTATTGCTGAGGTGTTATTACTGAGGTCACAATGCTGAGGTCACTATGCTGAGGTCACTATGCTGAGGTGCTATTGCTGAGGTCACAATGATGAGGTCACAATGCTGAAGTCACAATGCTTAGGTCAAAATGCTGAGGTGTTATTGCTGAGGTCACAATACTGAGGTGCTATTGCTGAGGTCACAATGCTGAGGTCACAATGCTGAGGTCTCAATGCTGAGGTGCTATTGCTGAGGTTCTTTTCCTGAGGTACTATTCCTGAGGTCACAATGCTGAGGTGCTATTGCTGTGGTGCTATTGCTGAGGTCACAATGCTGAGGTCACAATGCTGAGGTCAAAATGCTGAGGTGTTATTCCTGAGCTGCTATTGCTGTGGTGTTACTGCTGAGGTGCTATTGCTGAGGTCACAATGCTGAGGTGCTATTGCTGAGGTCAAAATGCTGAGGTCACACTGCTGAGGTGGTATTGCTGAGGTGACAATGCTGAGGTCACACTGCTGAGGTCACAATGCTGAGGTGCTATTACTGAGGTGCTATTGCTGAGGTGCTATTGCTGAGGTGCTATTGCTGAGGTCACAATGCTGAGGAGTTATTCCTGATGTCACAATGTGAGGTCACAATGCTGAGGTCACAATGCTGAGGTCACAATGCTGAGGTGCTTTTGCTGAGGTGCTATTGCTGAGGTGCTATTGCTGTGGTCACAATGCTGAGGTGCTATTCCTGAGGTCAAAATGCTGTGGTCACAATGCTGAGGTCAAAATGCTGAGGTGGTATTGCTGAGGTCACAATGCTGAGTTGCTATTGCTGAGGTGTTATTCCTGAGGTCACAATGCTGAGGTCACAATGCTGAGGTCACAATGCTGAGGTGCTATTGCTCAGGTCACAATGATGAGGTCACAATGCTGAGGTCACAATGCTGAGGTGTTATTGCTGAGCTGCTATTGCTGAGGTGTTACTGCTGAGGTGCTATTGCTGAGGTCACAATGCTGAGGTGCTATTGCTCAGGTCACAATGCTGAGGTCACACTCCTGAGGTGATATTGCTGAGGTCACAATGCTGAGGTCACACTGCTGAGGTCACAATGCTGAGGTGCTATTACTGAGGTGCTATTGCTGAGGTGCTATTGCTGAGCTGCTATTGCTGAGGTCACAATGCTGAGGAGTAATTCCTGATGTCACAATATGAGGTCACAATGCTGAGGTGTTATTGCTAAGCTGCTATTGCTGAGGTGTTATTGCTATGGTGCTATTGCTGAGGTCACCATGCTGAGGTGCTATTGCTGAGGTCACAATGCTGAGGTCACTATGCTGAGGTCACTATGCTGAGGTGCTATTGCTGAGGTGCAATTGCTGAGGTGCTATTGCTGAGGTCACAATGCTGAGGTGCTATTGCTGAGGTCACAATGCTGAGGTCACTATGCTGAGGTCACAATGCTGAGGTCACAATGCTGAGGTGCTATTTACTGACGTGCTATTGCTGAGGTCACAATGCTGTTGTCACAATGCTGAGGTCACAATGCTGAGGTGCTATTGCTGAGGTCACAATGCTGAGGTGCTATTGCTGAGGTGCTATTGCTGAGGTCACAATTCTGAGGTCACAATGCTGAGGTCACTATGCTGAGGTGCTATTGCTGCTGTCACAATGCTGAGGTCACAATGCTGAGGTCACAATGCTGAGGTGCTTTTGCTGAGGTGCTATTTCTGAGGTGCTATTGCTGTGGTCACAATGCTGAGTTGCTATTGCTGAGGTCACAATGCTGAGGTGCTATTTCTGACGTCACAATGCTGAGGTGCTATTGCTGAGGTGCTATTGCTGAGGTTCTATTACTGAGATCACAATCCTGAGGTGCTATTGCTGAGGTGCTATTGCTGAGGTGCTATTGCTGAGGTCACAATGCTGAGATGCTATTGCTGAGTTGCTATTGCTGAGGTTACAGAGCTGAGGTGCTATTGCTGAGGTCACAATGCAGAGGTGCTATTGCTGAGGTGCTATTGCTGAGGTCACAATGCTGAGTTGCTATTGCTGAGGTGCTATTGCTGACGTGCTATTGCTGAGGTGCTATTGCTGAGGTCACAATGCTGAGGTGCTATTGCTGAGGTGCTATTGCTGACGTGCTATTGCTGAGGTGCTATTGCTGAGGTCACAATGCTGAGGTCACAATGCTGAGGTCACAATGCTGAGGTCACAATGCTGAGGTGCTGTTGCTGAGGTCACAATGCTGAAGTGCTATTGCTGAGGTGCTATTGATGAGGTCACAATGCTGAGGTGCTATTGCTTAGGTGCTGTTGCTGATGTGCTATTGCTGAGGTGCTATTGCTGAGGTCACAGTGCTGTGGTCACAATGCTGAGGTCACAATGCTAAGGTCACAATACTGATGTCACAATGCTGAGGTGCTATTGCTGAGGTGACAATGCTGAGGTGCTATTTCTGACGTCACAGTGCTGAGGTGCTATTGCTGAGGTGCTATTGCTGAGGTTCTATTACTGAGGTCTCAATCCTGAGGTGCTATTGCTGAGGTCACAATGCTGAGATGCTATTGCTGAGTTGCTATTGCTGAGGTCACAGAGCTGAGGTGCTATTGCTGAGGTCACAATGCTGAGGTGCTATTGCTGAGGTGCTATTGCTGAGGTCACAATGCTGAGGTGCTATTGCTGAGGTGCTATTGCTGACGTGCTATTGTTGAGGTGCTATTGCTGAGGTCACAATGCTGAGGTGCTATTGCTGAGGTGCTATTGCTGACGTGCTATTGCTGAGGTGCTATTGCTGTGGTCACAATGCTGAGTTGCTATTGCTGAGGTCACAATGCTGAGGTGCTATTGCTGACGTGCTATTGCTGAGGTGCTATTGCTGAGGTGCTATTGCTGAGGTTCTATTACTGAGGTCACAATCCTGAGGTGCTATTGCTGAGGTGCTATTGCTGAGGTGCTATTGCTGAGGTCACAATGCTGAGATGCTATTGCTGAGTTGCTATTGCTGAGGTCACAGAGCTGAGGTGCTATTGCTGAGGTCACAATGCTGAGGTGCTATTGCTGAGGTGCTATTGCTGAGGTCACAATGCTGAGGTGCTATTGCTGAGGTGCTATTGCTGACGTGCTATTGCTGAGGTGCTATTGCTGAGGTCACAATACTGAGGTGCTATTGCTGAGGTGCTATTTCTGACTTCACAATGCTGTGGTCACAATGCTGAGGTCACAATGCTGATGTGCTGTTGCTGAAGTCACAATGCTGAAGTGCTATTGCTGAGGTGCTATTGCTGAGGTCACAATGCTGAGGTGCTATTGCTGAGGTGCTATTGCTGACGTGCTATTGCTGAGGTGCTATTGCTGAGGTCACAATGCTGAGGTGCTATTGCTGAGGTGCTATTGCTGAGGTCACAATGCTGTGGTCACAATGCTAAGGTCACAATGCTGATGTGCTGTTGCTGAGGTCACAATGCTGAAGTGCTATTGCTGAGGTGCTATTGATGAGGTCACAATGCTGAGGTGCTATTGCTCAGGTGCTATTGCAGACGTGCTATTGCTGAGGTGCTATTGCTGTGGTCACAGTGCTGTGGTCACAATGCTGAGGTCACAATGCTGAGGTCACAATGCTGAGGTGCTATTACTGAGGTGCTATTGCTTAGGTCACAATGCTGTGGTCACAATGCTTAGGTCACAATGCTGAGGTGCTATTGCTGAGGTCACAATGCTGTGGTCACAATGCTGAGGTCACAATGCTGAGGTCACAATGCTGAGGTGCTATTACTGAGGTGTTATTGCTGAGGTCACAATGCTGTGGTCACAATGCTTAGGTCACAATGCTGAGGTGCTATTGCTGAGGTCACAATGCTGAGGTGCTATTGCTGAGGTGCTATTGCTGAGGTCACAATTCTGAGGTCACAATGCTGAGGTCACTATGCTGATGTCAATATGCTAAGGTCACAATGCTGAGGTCACAATGCTGAGGTGCTATTGCTGACGTCACAATGCTAAGATCACAATGCTGAGGTCACTATGCTGAGGTGCAATTGCTGCTGTCACAATGCTGAGGTCACAAAGCTGAGGTCACAATGCTGAGCTGCTATTGCTGACGTGCTATTGCTAAGGTGCTATTGCTGAGGTCACAATGCTGAGGTCACAATGCTGAGGTCACAATGCTGAGGTGCTTTTGCTGAGGTGCTATTGCTGAGGTGCTATTGCTGAGGTGCTATTGCTGACGTCACAATGCTGAGGTGCTATTGCTGAGGTGCTATTGCTGAGGTCACAATGCTGAGGTGCTATTACTAAGGTGCTATTGCTGAGGTGCTGCTGCTGAGGTGCTATTGCTGAGGTCACAATGCTATGGTCACAATGCTGAGGTCACAATGCTGAGGTAACAATGCTGAGGTGCTGTTCCTGAGGTCACAATGCTGAAGTGCTATTGCTGAGGTGCTATTGCTGAGGTCACAATGCTGAGGTGCTATTGCTCAGGTGCTATTGCTGACGTGCTATTGCTGAGGTGCTATTGCTGAGGTAACAATGCTGAGGTCACAATGCTGAGGTCACAATGCTGAGGTGGTATTGCTGAGGTCACAATGCTGAGGTCACAATGCTGAGGTCACAATGCTGAGGTGCTATTGCTGAGGTCACAATGATGAGGTCACAATGCTGAGGTCACAATGCTGAGGTGTTATTGCTGAGCTGCTATTGCTGAGGTGTTACTGCTGAGGTGCTATTGCTGAGGTCACAACGCTGAGGTGCTATTGCTCAGGTCACAATGCTGAGGTCACACTCCTGAGGTGATATTGCTGAGGTCACAATGCTGAGGTCACACTGCTGAGGTCACAATGCTGAGGTGCTATTGCTGAGGTCACAATGCTGAGGTCACTATGCTGAGGTCACTATGCTGAGGTGCTATTGCTGAGGTGCAATTGCTGAGGTGCTATTGCTGAGGTCACAATGCTGAGGTGCTATTGCTGAGGTGTTACTGCTGAGGTGCTATTGCTGAGGTGCTATTGCTGAGCTGCTATTGCTGAGGTCACAATGCTAAGGAGTTATTCCTGATGTCACAATATGAGGTCACAATGCTGAGGTGTTATTGCTGTGGTGCTATTGCTGAGGTCACAATGCTGAGTTGCTATTGCTGAGGTCACAATGCTGAGGTCACTATGCTGAGGTCACTATGCTGAGGTGCTATTGCTGAGGTGCTATTGCTGAGGTTCTATTACTGAGGTCTCAATCCTGAGGTGCTATTGCTGAGGTCACAATTCTGAGATGCTATTGCTGAGTTGCTATTGCTGAGGTCACAGAGCTGAGGTGCTATTGCTGAGGTCACAATGCTGAGGTGCTATTGCTGAGGTGCTATTGCTGAGGTCACAATGCTGAGGTGCTATTGCTGAGGTGCTATTGCTGACGTGCTATTGTTGAGGTGCTATTGCTGAGGTCACAATGCTGAGGTGCTATTGCTGAGGTGCTATTGCTGACGTGCTATTGCTGAGGTGCTATTGCTGTGGTCACAATGCTGAGTTGCTATTGCTGAGGTCACAATGCTGAGGTGCTATTGCTGAGGTGCTATTGCTGAGGTGCTATTGCTGAGGTGCTATTGCTGAGGTTCTATTACTGAGGTCACAATCCTGAGGTGCTATTGCTGAGGTGCTATTGCTGAGGTGCTATTGCTGAGGTCACAATGCTGAGATGCTATTGCTGAGTTGCTATTGCTGAGGTCACAGAGCTGAGGTGCTATTGCTGAGGTCACAATGCTGAGGTGCTATTGCTGAGGTGCTATTGCTGAGGTCACAATGCTGAGGTGCTATTGCTGAGGTGCTATTGCTGACGTGCTATTGCTGAGGTGCTATTGCTGAGGTCACAATACTGAGGTGCTATTCCTGAGGTGCTATTTCTGACTTCACAATGCTGTGGTCACAATGCTGAGGTCACAATGCTGATGTGCTGTTGCTGAGGTCACAATGCTGAAGTGCTATTGCTGAGGTGCTATTGCTGAGGTCACAATGCTGAGGTGCTATTGCTGAGGTGCTATTGCTGACGTGCTATTGCTGAGGTGCTATTGCTGAGGTCACAATGCTGAGGTGCTATTGCTGAGGTGCTATTGCTGAGGTCACAATGCTGTGGTCACAATGCTAAGGTCACAATGCTGATGTGCTGTTGCTGAGGTCACAATGCTGAAGTGCTATTGCTGAGGTGCTATTGATGAGGTCACAATGCTGAGGTGCTATTGCTCAGGTGCTATTGCTGACGTGCTATTGCTGAGGTGCTATTGCTGTGGTCACAGTGCTGTGGTCACAATGCTGAGGTCACAATGCTGAGGTCACAATGCTGAGGTGCTATTACTGAGGTGCTATTGCTTAGGTCACAATGCTGTGGTCACAATGCTTAGGTCACAATGCTGAGGTGCTATTGCTGAGGTCACAATGCTGTGGTCACAATGCTGAGGTCACAATGCTGAGGTCACAATGCTGAGGTGCTATTACTGAGGTGTTATTGCTGAGGTCACAATGCTGTGGTCACAATGCTTAGGTCACAATGCTGAGGTGCTATTGCTGAGGTCACAATGCTGAGGTGCTATTGCTGAGGTGCTATTGCTGAGGTCACAATTCTGAGGTCACAATGCTGAGGTCACTATGCTGATGTCAATATGCTAAGGTCACAATGCTGAGGTCACAATGCTGAGGTGCTATTGCTGACGTCACAATGCTAAGGTCACAATGCTGAGGTCACTATGCTGAGGTGCAATTGCTGCTGTCACAATGCTGAGGTCACAAAGCTGAGGTCACAATGCTGAGCTGCTATTGCTGACGTGCTATTGCTAAGGTGCTATTGCTGAGGTCACAATGCTGAGGTCACAATGCTGAGGTCACAATGCTGAGGTGCTTTTGCTGAGGTGCTATTGCTGAGGTGCTATTGCTGAGGTGCTATTGCTGACGTCACAATGCTGAGGTGCTATTGCTGAGGTGCTATTGCTGAGGTCACAATGCTGAGGTGCTATTACTAAGGTGCTATTGCTGAGGTGCTGCTGCTGAGGTGCTATTGCTGAGGTCACAATGCTGAGGTCACAATGCTGAGGTCACAATGCTGAGGTCACAATGCTGAGGTGCTGTTCCTGAGGTCACAATGCTGAAGTGCTATTGCTGAGGTGCTATTGCTGAGGTCACAATGCTGAGGTGCTATTGCTCAGGTGCTATTGCTGACGTGCTATTGCTGAGGTGCTATTGCTGAGGTAACAATGCTGAGGTCACAATGCTGAGGTCACAATGCTGAGGTGGTATTGCTGAGGTCACAATGCTGAGTTGCTATTGCTGAGGTGTTATTCCTGAGGTCACAATGCTGAGGTCACAATGCTGAGGTCACAATGCTGAGGTGCTATTGTTGAGGTCACAATGATGAGGTCACAATGCTGAGGTCACAATGCTGACGTGTTATTGCTGAGCTGCTATTGCTGAGGTGTTACTGCTGAGGTGCTATTGCTTAGGTCACAATGCTGAGGTGCTATTGCTGAGGTCACAATGCTGAGGTCACACTCCTGAGGTGATATTGCTGAGGTCACAATGCTGAGGTCACACTGCTGAGGTCACAATGCTGAGGTGCTATTGCTGAGGTCACAATGCTGAGGTCACTATGCTGAGGTCACTATGCTGAGGTGCTATTGCTGAGGTCACAATGCTGAGGTGCTATTGCTGAGGTGTTACTGCTGAGGTGCTATTGCTGAGGTGCTATTGCTGAGCTGCTATTGCTGAGGTCACAATGCTGAGGAGTTATTCCTGATGTCACAATATGAGGTCACAATGCTGAGGTGTTATTGCTGTGGTGCTATTGCTGAGGTCACAATGCTGAGTTGCTATTGCTGAGGTCACAATGCTGAGGTCACTATGCTGAGGTCACTATGCTGAGGTGCTATTGCTGAGGTGCAATTGCTGAGGTGCTATTGCTGAAGTCACAATGCTGAGGTGCTATTGCTGAGGTCACAATGCTGAGGTCACTATGCTGAGGTCACAATGCTGAGGTCACAATACTGAGGTGCTATTACTGACGTGCTATTTCTGAGGTCACAATGCTGTTGTCACAATGCTGAGGTCACAATGCTGAGGTGCTATTGCTGAGGTCACAATGCTGAGGTGCTATTGCTGAGGTGCTATTGCTGAGGTCACAATTCTGAGGTCACAATGCTGAGGTCACTATGCTGAGGTGCTATTGCTGCTGTCACAATGCTGAGGTCACAATGCTGAGGTCACAATGCTGAGGTGCTTTTGCTGAGGTGCTATTGCTGAGGTGCTATTGCTGTGGTCACAATGCTGAGTTGCTATTGCTGAGGTCACAATGCTGAGGTGCTATTTCTGACGTCACAATGCTGAGGTGCTATTGCTGAGGTGCTATTGCTGAGGTTCTATTACTGAGGTCACAATCCTGAGGTGCTATTGCTGAGGTGCTATTGCTGAGGTGCTATTGCTGAGGTCACAATGCTGAGATGCTATTGCTGAGTTGCTATTGCTGAGGTGACAGAGCTGAGGTGCTATTGCTGAGGTCACAATGCTGAGGTGCTATTGCTGAGGTGCTATTGCTGAGGTCACAATGCTGAGTTGCTATTGCTGAGGTGCTATTGCTGACGTGCTATTGCTGAGGTGCTATTGCTGAAGTCACAATGCTGAGGTGCTATTGCTGAGGTGCTATTGCTGACGTGCTATTGCTGAGGTGCTATTGCTGAGGTCACAATGCTGAGGTCACAATGCTGAGGTCACAATGCTGAGGTCACAATGCTGAGGTGCTGTTGCTGAGGTCACAATGCTGAAGTGCTATTGCTGAGGTGCTATAGATGAGGTCACAATGCTGAGGTGCTATTGCTCAGGTGCTGTTGCTGACGTGCTATTGCTGAGGTGCTATTGCTGAGGTCACAGTGCTGTGGTCACAATGCTGAGGTCACAATGCTAAGGTCACAATACTGATGTCACAATGCTGAGGTGCTATTGCTGAGGTGACAATGCTGAGGTGCTATTTCTGACGTCACAATGCTGAGGTGCTATTGCTGAGGTGCTATTGCTGAGGTTCTATTACTGAGGTCTCAATCCTGAGGTGCTATTGCTGAGGTGCTATTGCTGAGGTGCTATTGCTGAGGTCACAATGCTGAGATGCTATTGCTGAGTTGCTATTGCTGAGGTCACAGAGCTGAGGTGCTATTGCTGAGGTCACAATGCTGAGGTGCTATTGCTGAGGTGCTATTCCTGAGGTCACAATGCTGAGGTGCTATTGCTGAGGTCACAATGCTGACGTGCTATTGTTGAGGTGCTATTGCTGAGGTCACAATGCTGAGGTGCTATTGCTGAGGTGCTATTGCTGACGTGCTATTGCTGAGGTGCTATTGCTGTGGTCACAATGCTGAGTTGCTATTGCTGAGGTCACAATGCTGAGGTGCTATTGCTGACGTGCTATTGCTGAGGTGCTATTGCTGAGGTGCTATTGCTGAGGTTCTATTACTGAGGTCACAATCCTGAGGTGCTATTGCTGAGGTGCTATTGCTGAGGTGCTATTGCTGAGGTCACAATGCTGAGATGCTATTGCTGAGTTGCTATTGCTGAGGTCACAGAGCTGAGGTGCTATTGCTGAGGTCACAATGCTGAGGTGCTATTGCTGAGGTGCTATTGCTGAGGTCACAATGCTGAGGTGCTATTGCTGAGGTGCTATTGCTGACGTGCTATTGCTGAGGTGCTATTGCTGAGGTCACAATACTGAGGTGCTATTGGTGAGGTGCTATTTCTGACTTCACAATGCTGTGGTCACAATGCTGAGGTCACAATGCTGATGTGCTGTTGCTGAGGTCACAATGCTGAAGTGCTATTGCTGAGGTGCTATTGCTGAGGTCACAATGCTGAGGTGCTATTGCTGAGGTGCTATTGCTGACGTGCTATTGCTGAGGTGCTATTGCTGAGGTCACAATGCTGAGGTGCTATTGCTGAGGTGCTATTGCTGACGTGCTATTGCTGAGGTGCTATTGCTGAGGTCACAATGCTGAGGTGCTATTGCTGAGGTGCTATTGCTGACGTGCTATTGCTGAGGTGCTATTGCTGAGGTCACAATGCTGAGGTCACAATGCTGAGGTCACAATGCTGAGGTCACAATGCTGAGGTGCTATTGCTGAGGTCACAATGCTGAAGTGCTATTGCTGAGGTGCTATAGATGAGGTCACAATGCTGAGGTGCTATTGCTCAGGTGCTGTTGCTGACGTGCTATTGCTGAGGTGCTATTGCTGAGGTCACAGTGCTGTGGTCACAATGCTGAGGTCACAATGCTAAGGTCACAATACTGATGTCACAATGCTGAGGTGCTATTGCTGAGGTGACAATGCTGAGGTGCTATTTCTGACGTCACAATGCTGAGGTGCTATTGCTGAGGTGCTATTGCTGAGGTTCTATTACTGAGGTCTCAATCCTGAGGTGCTATTGCTGAGGTGCTATTGCTGAGGTGCTATTGCTGAGGTCACAATGCTGAGATGCTATTGCTGAGTTGCTATTGCTGAGGTCACAGAGCTGAGGTGCTATTGCTGAGGTCACAATGCTGAGGTGCTATTGCTAAGGTGCTATTCCTGAGGTCACAATGCTGAGGTGCTATTGCTGAGGTCACAATGCTGACGTGCTATTGTTGAGGTGCTATTGCTGAGGTCACAATGCTGAGGTGCTATTGCTGAGGTGCTATTGCTGACGTGCTATTGCTGAGGTGCTATTGCTGTGGTCACAATGCTGAGTTGCTATTGCTGAGGTCACAATGCTGAGGTGCTATTGCTGACGTGCTATTGCTGAGGTACTATTGCTGAGGTGCTATTGCTGAGGTTCTATTACTGAGGTCACAATCCTGAGGTGCTATTGCTGAGGTGCTATTGCTGAGGTGCTATTGCTGAGGTCACAATGCTGAGATGCTATTGCTGAGTTGCTATTGCTGAGGTCACAGAGCTGAGGTGCTATTGCTGAGGTCACAATGCTGAGGTGCTATTGCTGAGGTGCTATTGCTGAGGTCACAATGCTGAGGTGCTATTGCTGAGGTGCTATTGCTGACGTGCTATTGCTGAGGTGCTATTGCTGAGGTCACAATACTGAGGTGCTATTGGTGAGGTGCTATTTCTGACTTCACAATGCTGTGGTCACAATGCTGAGGTCACAATGCTGATGTGCTGTTGCTGAGGTCACAATGCTGAAGTGCTATTGCTGAGGTGCTATTGCTGAGGTCACAATGCTGAGGTGCTATTGCTGAGGTGCTATTGCTGACGTGCTATTGCTGAGGTGCTATTGCTGAGGTCACAATGCTGAGGTGCTATTGCTGAGGTGCTATTGCTGAGGTCACAATGCTGTGGTCACAATGCTGAGGTCACAATGCTGATGTGCTGTTGCTGAGGTCACAATGCTGAAGTGCTATTGCTGAGGTGCTATTGATGAGGTCACAATGCTGAGGTGCTATTGCTGAGGTGCTATTGCTGACGTGCTATTGCTGAGGTGCTATTGCTGAGGTCACAGTGCTGTGGTCACAATGCTGTGGTCACAATGCTAAGCTCACAATGCTGATGTCACAATGCTGAGGTGCTATTGCTGAGGTGTTATTGCTGAGGTCACAATGCTGAGGTCACATTGCTGAGGTCACAATACTGAGGTGCTATTGCTGAGGTGCTATTGCTGAGGTCACAATGCTGAGGTGCTGTTGCTGAGGTCACAATACTGAGGTGCTAGTGCTGAGGTACTATTGCTGCTGTCACAATGCTGAGGTCACAATGCTGAGGTCACAATGCTGAGGTGCTTTTGCTGAGGTGCTGTTGCTGAGGTGCTATTGCTGTGGTCACAATGCTGAGTTGCTATTGCTGAGGTCACAATGCTGAGGTGCTATTTCTGACATCACAATGCTGAGGTGCTATTGATGAGGTGCTATTGCTGAGGTTCTATTACTGAGGTCACAATCCTGAGGTGCTATTGCTGAGGTGCTATTGCTGAGGTGCTATTGCTGAGGTCACAATGCTGAGATGCTATTGCTGAGTTGCTATTGCTGAGGTCACAGAGCTGAGGTGCTATTGCTGAGGTCACAATGCTGAGGTGCTATTGCTGAGGTGCTATTGCTGAGGTCACAATGCTGAGGTGCTATTGCTGAGGTGCTATTGCTGACGTGCTATTGCTGAGGTGCTATTGCTGAGGTCACAATGCTGAGGTGCTATTGCTGAGGTGCTATTGCTGACGTGCTATTGCTGAGGTGCTATTGCTGAGGTCACAATGCTGAGGTCACAATGCTGAGGTCACAATGCTGAGGTCACAATGCTGAGGTGCTGTTGCTGAGGTCACAATGCTGAAGTGCTATTGCTGAGGTGCTATTGATGAGGTCACAATGCTGAGGTGCTATTCCTCAGGTGCTGTTGCTGATGTGCTATTGCTGAGGTGCTATTGCTGAGGTCACAGTGCTGTGGTCACAATGCTGAGGTCACAATGCTAAGGTCACAATGCTGATGTCACAATGCTGAGGTGCTATTGCTGAGGTCACAATGCTGAGGTGCTATTTCTAACGTCACAATGCTGAGGTGCTATTGCTGAGGTGCTATTGCTGAGGTTCTGTTACTGAGGTCTCAATCCTGAGGTGCTATTGCTGAGGTGCTATTGCTGAGGTGCTATTGCTGAGGTCACAATGCTGAGATGCTATTGCTGAGTTGCTATTGCTGAGGTCACAGAGCTGAGGTGCTATTGCTGAGGTCACAATGCTGAGGTGCTATTGCTGAGGTGCTATTGCTGAGGTCACAATGCTGAGGTGCTATTGCTGAGGTGCTATTGCTGACGTGCTATTGTTGAGGTGCTATTGCTGAGGTCACAATGCTGAGGTGCTATTGCTGAGGTGCTATTGCTGACGTGCTATTGCTGAGGTGCTATTGCTGTGGTCACAATGCTGAGTTGCTATTGCTGAGGTCACAATGCTGAGGTGCTATTGATGAGGTCACAATGCTGAGGTGCTATTGCTGAGGTGCTATTGCTGAGGTTCTATTACTGAGGTCACAATCCTGAGGTGCTATTGCTGAGGTGCTATTGCTGAGGTGCTATTGCTGAGGTCACAATGCTGAGATGCTATTGCTGAGTTGCTATTGCTGAGGTCACAGAGCTGAGGTGCTATTGCTGAGGTCACAATGCTGAGGTGCTATTGCTGAGGTCACAATGCTGAGGTGCTATTGCTGAGGTGCTATTGCTGACGTGCTATTGCTGAGGTGCTATTGCTGAGGTCACAATGCTGAGGTGCTATTGCTGAGGTGCTATTCCTGAGGTCACAATGCTGTGGTCACAATGCTGAGGTCACAATGCTGATGTGCTATTGCTGAGGTCACAATGCTGAGGTGCTATTGCTGAGGTGCTATTGATGAGGTCACAATGCTGAGGTGCTATTGCTCAGGTGCTATTGCTGACGTGCTATTGCTGAGGTGCTATTGCTGAGGTCACAGTGCTGTGGTCACAATGCTGAGGTCACAATGCTAAGGTCACAATGCTGATGTCACAATGCTGAGGTGCTATTGCTGAGGTGCTATTGCTGAGCTCACAATGCTGAGGTCACATTGCTGAGGTCACAATACTGAGGTGCTATTGCTGAGGTGCTATTGCTGAGGTCACAATGCTGAGGTGCTATTGCTGAGGTGCTATTGCTGAGGTCACAATGCTGAGGTGCTATTGCTGAGGTGCTAATGCTGACGTGCTATTGCTGAGGTGCTATTGCTGAGGTCACAATTCTGAGGTGCTATTGCTGAGGTGCTATTGCTGACGTGCTATTGCTGAGGTGCTATTGCTGTGGTCACAATGCTGAGTTGCTATTGCTGAGGTGCTATTGCTGAGGTGCTATTACTGAGGTCACAGTCCTGAGGTGCTATTGCTGAGGTGCTATTGCTGAGGTGCTATTGCTGAGGTCACAATGCTGAGATGCTATTGCTGAGTTGCTATTGCTGAGGTCACAGAGCTGAGGTGCTATTGCTGAGGTCACAATGCTGAGGTGCTATTGCTGAGGTGCTATTGCTGAGGTCACAATGCTGAGGTGCTATTGCTGAGGTGCTATTGCTGAGGTCACAATGCTGAGGTGCTATTGCTGAGGTGCTATTGCTGACGTGCTATTGCTGAGGTCACAATGCTGAGGTCACAATGCTGAGGTGCTATTGCTGAGGTGCTATTGCTGAGGTCACAATGCTGAGGTGCTATTGCTGACGTGCTATTGCTGAGGTGCTATTGCTGAGGTCACAATGCTGAGGTCACAATGCTGAGGTCACAATGCTGATGTGCTGTTGCTGAGGTGCTATTGATGAGGTCACAATTCTGAGGTGCTATTGCTCAGGTGCTATTGCTGACGTGCTATTGCTGATGTGCTATTGCTGAGGTCACAGTGCTGTGGTCACAAAGCTGAGGTCACAATGCTAAGGTCACAATGCTGAGGTCACTATGCTGAGGTGCTATTGCTGAGGTCACAATGCTGAGGTCACAATGCTAAGGTCACAATGCTGAGGTGCTATTGCTGAGGTGCTATTGCTGAGTTCACAATGCTGAGGTGCTATAGCTTAGGTGCTATTGCTGAGGTCAAAATGCTGAGGTGCTATTGCTGAGGTCAAAATACTGAGGTGCTATTGCTGAGGTGCTATTTCTGAGTTCACAATGCTGAGGTGCTATTGCTGAGGCGCTGTTGCTGAGGTCACAATGCTAAGGTGCTATTGCTGAGGTCACAATGCTGAGGTCACAATGCTGAGGTCACAATACTGAGGTGCTATTGCTGTGGTGCTATTGCTGAAGTCACAATGCTGAGGTACTATTGCTGAGGTCACAATGTTGAGGTGCTATTGCTGAGGTGCTATTGCTGAGGTCACAATGGTGACGTGCTATTGCTGAGGTCACAATGCTGTGGTGCTATTCCTGAGGTCACAATGCTGTGGTCAAAATGCTGAGGTCACAATGCTGAGGTGCTATTGCTGAGGTGCTGTTGCTGAGCTGTTACTGCTGAGGTATTATTGCTGAGCTGCTATTGCTGAGGTCACAATTCTGAGGTCACAATGCTGAGGTCACAATGCTGAGCTGACTATGCTGAGGTCACTATGCTGAGGTGCTATTGCTGACGTCACAATGCTGAGGTCGCAATGCTGAGGTGCTATTGCTGATGTCACAATGCTGAGGTCACAATGCTGAGGTCACAATGCTGAGGTGCTATTGCTGAGGTGCTGTTGCTGAGGTGTTATTGCTGAGGTGCTATTGCTGAGGTCACAATGCTGAGGTCACAATGCTGAGGTCACTATGCTGAGGTGCTATTGCTGAGGTCACAATGCTGTGGTCACAATGCTGAGGTCACAATGCTGAGGTGCTATTGCTGAGGTCAGAATGCTGAGGTGCAATTGCAGATGTGCAATTGCTGAGGTGCTATTGCTGAGGTCACAATGCTGAGGTGCTATTGCTGAGGTGCTATTGCAGAGGTCACAATGCTGAGGTGCTATTGCTGAGGTGCTATTGCTGAGGTCACAATGCTAAGGTGCTATTCCTGAGGTGCTATTGCTGAGGTCACAATGCTGAGGTGCTATTACTGAGGTCACAATGCTGTGGTCACAAAGCTGAGGTCAAAATGCTGAGGTGCTATTGCTGAGGTCACAATGCTGAGGTGCTATTGCTGAGGTGTTATTGCTGAGGTCACAATGCTCAGGTCACAATGCTGAGGTCACTATGCTGAGGTGCTATTGCTGAGGTCACAATGCTGAGGTCAAAATGCTGAGGTCACAATGCTTAGGTCAAAATGCTGAGCTGCTACTGCTGAGGTCACAATGCTGAGGTCACAATGCTAAGGTCACAATGCTGAGGTGCTATTGCTGAGGTGCTATTGCTGTGTTCACAATGCTGAGGTGCTATAGCTTAGGTGCTATTGCTGAGGTCACAATGCTGAGGTGCTATTGCTGAGGTCACAATACTGAGGTGCTATTGCTGAGGTGCTATTTCTGAGTTCACAATGCTGAGGTGCTATTGCTGAGGTGCTGTTGCTGAGGTCACAATGCTAAGGTGCTATTGCTGAGGTCACAATGCTGAGGTCACAATGCTGAGGTGCTACTGCTGAGGTCACAATGCTGAGGTGCTCTTGCTGAGGTGCTATTGCTGTGGTGCTATTGCTGAAGTCACAATGCTGAGGTACTATTGCTGAGGTCACAATGTTGAGGTGCTATTGCTGAGGTGCTATTGCTGAGGTCACAATGCTGACGTGCTATTGCTGAGGTCACAATGCTGAGGTGCTATTCCTGAGGTCACAATGCTGTGGTCAAAATGCTGAGGTCACAATGCTGAGGTCACAATGCTGAGGTGTTATTGCTGAGCTGTTATTGCTGAGGTATTATTGCTGAGCTGCTATTGCTGAGGTCACAATTCTGAGGTCACAATGCTGAGGTCACAATGCTGAGCTGACTATGCTGAGGTCACTATGCTGAGGTGCTATTGCTGAGGTCACAATGCTGAGGTCGCAATGCTGAGGAGCTATTGCTGATGTCACAATGCTGAGATGCTATTGCTGAGTTGCTATTGCTGAGGTCACAGAGCTGAGGTGCTATTGCTGAGGTCACAATGCTGAGGTGCTATTGCTGAGGTGCTATTGCTGAGGTCACAATGCTGAGGTGCTATTGCTGAGGTGCTATTGCTGACGTGCTATTGCTGAGGTGCTATTGCTGAGGTCACAATGCTGAGGTGCTATTGCTGAGGTGCTATTGCTGACGTGCTATTGCTGAGGTGCTATTGCTGAGGTCACAATGCTGAGGTCACAATGCTGAGGTCACAATGCTGAGGTCACAATGCTGAGGTGCTGTTGCTGAGGTCACAATGCTGAAGTGCTATTGCTGAGGTGCTATTGATGAGGTCACAATGCTGAGGTGCTATTGCTCAGGTGCTGTTGCTGATGTGCTATTGCTGAGGTGCTATTGCTGAGGTCACAGTGCTGTGGTCACAATGCTGAGGTCACAATGCTAAGGTCACAATGCTGATGTCACAATGCTGAGGTGCTATTGCTGAGGTCACAATGCTGAGGTGCTATTTCTGACGTCACAATGCTGAGGTGCTATTGCTGAGGTGCTATTGCTGAGGTTCTATTACTGAGGTCTCAATCCTGAGGTGCTATTGCTGAGTTGCTATTGCTGAGGTGCTATTGCTGAGGTCACAATGCTGAGATGCTATTGCTGAGTTGCTATTGCTGAGGTCACAGAGCTGAGGTGCTATTGCTGAGGTCACAATGCTGAGGTGCTATTGCTGAGGTCACAATACTGAGGTGCTATTGCTGAGGTGCTGTTGCTGAGGTCACAATGCTAAGGTGCTATTGCTGAGGTCACAATGATGAGGTCACAATGCTAAGGTCACAATGCTGAGGTGCGATTGCTGAGGTGCTATTGCTGAGTTCACAATGCTGAGGTGCTATAGCTTAGGTGCTATTGCTGAGGTCACAATGCTGAGGTGCTATTGCTGAGGTCACAATACTGAGGTGCTATTGCTGAGGTGCTATTTCTGAGTTCACAATGCTGAGGTGCTATTGCTGAGGTGCTGTTGCTGAGGTCACAATGTTAAGGTGCTATTGCTGAGGTCACAATGCTGAGGTCACAATGCTGAGGTCACAATACTGAGGTGCTATTGCTGTGGTGCTATTGCTGAAGTCACAATGCTGAGGTGCTATTGCTGAGGTCACAATGTTGAGGTGCTATTGCTGAGGTGCTATTGCTGAGGTCACAATGGTGACGTGCTATTGCTGAGGTCACAATGCTGTGGTGCTATTCCTGAGGTCACAATGCTGTGGTCAAAATGCTGAGGTCACAATGCTGAGGTGCTATTGCTGAGGTGCTGTTGCTGAGCTGTTATTGCTGAGGTATTATTGCTGAGCTGCTATTGCTGAGGTCACAATTCTGAGGTCACAATGCTGAGGTCACAATGCTGAGCTGACTATGCTGAGGTCACTATGCTGAGGTGCTATTGCTGAGGTCACAATGCTGAGGTCGCAATGCTGAGGTGCTATTGCTGATGTCACAATGCTGAGGTCACAATGCTGAGGTCACAATGCTGAGGTGCTATTGCTGAGGTGCTGTTGCTGAGGTGTTATTGCTGAGGTGTTATTGCTGAGGTCACAATGCTGAGGTCACAATGCTGAGGTCACTATGCTGAGGTGCTATTGCTGAGGTCACAATGCTGTGGTCACAATGCTGAGGTCACAATGCTGAGGTGCTATTGCTGAGGTCAGAATGCTGAGGTGCAATTGCAGATGTGCAATTGCTGAGGTGCTATTGCTGAGGTCACAATGCTGAGGTGCTATTGCTGAGGTGCTATTGCAGAGGTCACAATGCTGAGGTGCTATTGCTGAGGTCACAATGCTGAGGTCACAATGCTAAGGTGCTATTCCTGAGGTGCTATTGCTGAGGTCACAATGCTGAGGTGCTATTACTGAGGTCACAATGCTGTGGTCACAAAGCTGAGGTCAAAATGCTGAGGTGCTATTGCTGAGGTCACAATGCTGAGGTGCTATTGCTGAGGTGTTATTGCTGAGGTCACAATGCTCAGGTCACAATGCTGAGGTCACTATGCTGAGGTGCTATTGCTGAGGTCACAATGCTGAGGTCAAAATGCTGAGGTCACAATGCTTAGGTCAAAATGCTGAGCTGCTACTGCTGAGGTCACAATGCTGAGGTCACAATGCTAAGGTCACAATGCTGAGGTGCTATATCTGAGGTGCTATTGCTGTGTTCACAATGCTGAGGTGCTATAGCTTAGGTGCTATTGCTGAGGTCACAATGCTGAGGTGCTATTGCTGAGGTCACAATACTGAGGTGCTATTGCTGAGGTGCTATTTCTGAGTTCACAATGCTGAGGTGCTATTGCTGAGGTGCTGTTGCTGAGGTCACAATGCTAAGGTGCTATTGCTGAGGTCACAATGCTGAGGTCACAATGCTGAGGTGCTACTGCTGAGGTCACAATGCTGAGGTGCTCTTGCTGAGGTGCTATTGCTGTGGTGCTATTGCTGAAGTCACAATGCTGAGGTACTATTGCTGAGGTCACAATGTTGAGGTGCTATTGCTGAGGTGCTATTGCTGAGGTCACAATGCTGACGTGCTATTGCTGAGGTCACAATGCTGAGGTGCTATTCCTGAGGTCACAATGCTGTGGTCAAAATGCTGAGGTCACAATGCTGAGGTCACAATGCTGAGGTGTTATTGCTGAGCTGTTATTGCTGAGGTATTATTGCTGAGCTGCTATTGCTGAGGTCACAATTCTGAGGTCACAATGCTGAGGTCACAATGCTGAGCTGACTATGCTGAGGTCACTATGCTGAGGTGCTATTGCTGAGGTCACAATGCTGAGGTCGCAATGCTGAGGAGCTATTGCTGATGTCACAATGCTGAGATGCTATTGCTGAGTTGCTATTGCTGAGGTCACAGAGCTGAGGTGCTATTGCTGAGGTCACAATGCTGAGGTGCTATTGCTGAGGTGCTATTGCTGAGGTCACAATGCTGAGGTGCTATTGCTGAGGTGCTATTGCTGACGTGCTATTGCTGAGGTGCTATTGCTGAGGTCACAATGCTGAGGTGCTATTGCTGAGGTGCTATTGCTGACGTGCTATTGCTGAGGTGCTATTGCTGAGGTCACAATGCTGAGGTCACAATGCTGAGGTCACAATGCTGAGGTCACAATGCTGAGGTGCTGTTGCTGAGGTCACAATGCTGAAGTGCTATTGCTGAGGTGCTATTGATGAGGTCACAATGCTGAGGTGCTATTGCTCAGGTGCTGTTGCTGATGTGCTATTGCTGAGGTGCTATTGCTGAGGTCACAGTGCTGTGGTCACAATGCTGAGGTCACAATGCTAAGGTCACAATGCTGATGTCACAATGCTGAGGTGCTATTGCTGAGGTCACAATGCTGAGGTGCTATTTCTGACGTCACAATGCTGAGGTGCTATTGCTGAGGTGCTATTGCTGAGGTTCTATTACTGAGGTCTCAATCCTGAGGTGCTATTGCTGAGTTGCTATTGCTGAGGTGCTATTGCTGAGGTCACAATGCTGAGATGCTATTGCTGAGTTGCTATTGCTGAGGTCACAGAGCTGAGGTGCTATTGCTGAGGTCACAATGCTGAGGTGCTATTGCTGAGGTCACAATACTGAGGTGCTATTGCTGAGGTGCTATTTCTGAGTTCACAATGCTGAGGTGCTATTGCTGAGGTGCTGTTGCTGAGGTCACAATGCTAAGGTGCTATTGCTGAGGTCACAATGATGAGGTCACAATGCTAAGGTCACAATGCTGAGGTGCGATTGCTGAGGTGCTATTGCTGAGTTCACAATGCTGAGGTGCTATAGCTTAGGTGCTATTGCTGAGGTCACAATGCTGAGGTGCTATTGCTGAGGTCACAATACTGAGGTGCTATTGCTGAGGTGCTATTTCTGAGTTCACAATGCTGAGGTGCTATTGCTGAGGTGCTGTTGCTGAGGTCACAATGCTAAGGTGCTATTGCTGAGGTCACAATGCTGAGGTCACAATGCTGAGGTCACAATACTGAGGTGCTATTGCTGTGGTGCTATTGCTGAAGTCACAATGCTGAGGTGCTATTGCTGAGGTCACAATGTTGAGGTGCTATTGCTGAGGTGCTATTGCTGAGGTCACAATGGTGACGTGCTATTGCTGAGGTCACAATGCTGTGGTGCTATTCCTGAGGTCACAATGCTGTGGTCAAAATGCTGAGGTCACAATGCTGAGGTGCTATTGCTGAGGTGCTGTTGCTGAGCTGTTATTGCTGAGGTATTATTGCTGAGCTGCTATTGCTGAGGTCACAATTCTGAGGTCACAATGCTGAGGTCACAATGCTGAGCTGACTATGCTGAGGTCACTATGCTGAGGTGCTATTGCTGAGGTCACAATGCTGAGGTCGCAATGCTGAGGTGCTATTGCTGATGTCACAATGCTGAGGTCACAATGCTGAGGTCACAATGCTGAGGTGCTATTGCTGAGGTGCTGTTGCTGAGGTGTTATTGCTGAGGTGCTATTGCTGAGGTCACAATGCTGAGGTCACAATGCTGAGGTCACTATGCTGAGGTGCTATTGCTGAGGTCACAATGCTGTGGTCACAATGCTGAGGTCACAATGCTGAGGTGCTATTGCTGAGGTCAGAATGCTGAGGTGCAATTGCAGATGTGCAATTGCTGAGGTGCTATTGCTGAGGTCACAATGCTGAGGTGCTATTGCTGAGGTGCTATTGCAGAGGTCACAATGCTGAGGTGCTATTGCTGAGGTGCTATTGCTGAGGTCACAATGCTAAGGTGCTATTCCTGAGGTGCTATTGCTGAGGTCACAATGCTGAGGTGCTATTACTGAGGTCACAATGCTGTGGTCACAAAGCTGAGGTCAAAATGCTGAGGTGCTATTGCTGAGGTCACAATGCTGAGGTGCTATTGCTGAGGTGTTATTGCTGAGGTCACAATGCTCAGGTCACAATGCTGAGGTCACTATGCTGAGGTGCTATTGCTGAGGTCACAATGCTGAGGTCAAAATGCTGAGGTCACAATGCTTAGGTCAAAATGCTGAGCTGCTACTGCTGAGGTCACAATGCTGAGGTCACAATGCTAAGGTCACAATGCTGAGGTGCTATTGCTGAGGTGCTATTGCTGTGTTCACAATGCTGAGGTGCTATAGCTTAGGTGCTATTGCTGAGGTCACAATGCTGAGGTGCTATTGCTGAGGTCACAATACTGAGGTGCTATTGCTGAGGTGCTATTTCTGAGTTCACAATGCTGAGGTGCTATTGCTGAGGTGCTGTTGCTGAGGTCACAATGCTAAGGTGCTATTGCTGAGGTCACAATGCTGAGGTCACAATGCTGAGGTGCTACTGCTGAGGTCACAATGCTGAGGTGCTCTTGCTGAGGTGCTATTGCTGTGGTGCTATTGCTGAAGTCACAATGCTGAGGTGCTATTGCTGAGGTCACAATGTTGAGGTGCTATTGCTGAGGTGCTATTGCTGAGGTCACAATGCTGACGTGCTATTGCTGAGGTCACAATGCTGAGGTGCTATTCCTGAGGTCACAATGCTGTGGTCAAAATGCTGAGGTCACAATGCTGAGGTGCTATTGCTGAGGTGCTGTTTCTGAGCTGTTATTGCTGAGGTATTATTGCTGAGCTGCTATTGCTGAGGTCACAATTCTGAGGTCACAATGCTGAGGTCACAATGCTGAGCTGACTATGCTGAGGTCACTATGCTGAGGTGCTATTGCTGAGGTCACAATGCTGAGGTCGCAATGCTGAGGTGCTATTGCTGATGTCACAATGCTGAGGTCAAAATGCTGAGGTCACAATGCTGAGGTGCTATTGCTGAGGTGCTGTTGCTGAGGTGTTATTGCTGAGGTGCTATTGCTGAGGTCACAATGCTGAGGTCACTATGCTGAGGTCACTATGCTGAGGTGCTATTGCTGAGTTCACAATGCTGTGGTCACAATGCTGAGGTCACAATGCTGAGGTGCTATTGCTGAGGTCAGAATGCTGAGGTGCAATTCCAGATGTGCAATTGCTGAGGTGCTATTGCTGAGGTCACAATGCTGAGGTGCTATTGCTGAGGTGCTATTGCAGAGGTCACAATGCTGAGGTGCTATTGCTGAGGTGCTATTGCTGAGGTCACAACGCTAAGGTGCTATTCCTGAGGTGCTATTGCTGAGGTCACAATGCTGAGGTGCTATTACTGAGGTCACAATGCTGTGGTCACAAAACTGAGGTCAAAATGCTGAGGTGCTATTGCTGAGGTCACAATGCTGAGGTGCTATTGCTGAGGTGTTATTGCTGAGGTCACAATGCTCAGGTCACAATGCTGAGGTCACTATGCTGAGGTGCTATTGCTGAGGTCACAATGCTGAGGTCAAAATGCTGAGGTCACAATGCTTAGGTCAAAATGCTGAGCTGCTACTGCTGAGGTCACAATGCTGAGGTCACAATGCTAAGGTCACAATGCTGAGGTGCTATTGCTGAGGTGCTATTGCTGTGTTCACAATGCTGAGGTGCTATAGCTTAGGTGCTATTGCTGAGGTCACAATGCTGAGGTGCTATTGCTGAGGTCACAATACTGAGGTGCTATTGCTGAGGTGCTATTTCTGAGTTCACAATGCTGAGGTGCTATTGCTGAGGTGCTGTTGCTGAGGTCACAATGCTAAGGTGCTATTGCTGAGGTCACAATGCTGAGGTCACAATGCTGAGGTGCTACTGCTGAGGTCACAATGCTGAGGTGCTCTTGCTGAGGTGCTATTGCTGAGGTGCTATTGCTGAAGTCACAATGCTGAGGTGCTATTGCTGAGGTCACAATGTTGAGGTGCTATTGCTGAGGTGCTATTGCTGAGGTCACAATGCTGACGTGCTATTGCTGAGGTCACAATGCTGAGGTGCTATTGCTGAGGTCACAATGCTGTGGTCAAAATGCTGAGGTCACAATGCTGAGGTCACAATGCTGAGGTGTTATTGCTGAGCTGTTATTGCTGAGGTATTATTGCTGAGCTGCTATTGCTGAGGTCACAATTCTGAGGTCACAATGCTGAGGTCACAATGCTGAGCTGACTATGCTGAGGTCACTATGCTGAGGTGCTATTGCTGAGGTCACAATGCTGAGGTCGCAATGCTGAGGAGCTATTGCTGATGTCACAATGCTGAGGTCAAAATGCTGAGGTGCTTTTGCTGAGGTGCTATTGCTGAGGTGCTATTGCTGTGGTCACAATGCTGAGTTGCTATTGCTGAGGTCACAATGCTGAGGTGCTATTTCTGACATCACAATGCTGAGGTGCTATTGCTGAGGTGCTATTGCTGAGGTTCTATTACTGAGGTCACAATCCTGAGGTGCTATTGCTGAGGTGCTATTGCTGAGGTGCTATTGCTGAGGTCACAATGCTGAGATGCTATTGCTGAGTTGCTATTGCTGAGGTCACAGAGCTGAGGTGCTATTGCTGAGGTCACAATGCTGAGGTGCTATTGCTGAGGTGCTATTGCTGAGGTCACAATGCTGAGTTGCTATTGCTGAGGTGCTATTGCTGACGTGCTATTGCTGAGGTGCTATTGCTGAGGTCACAATGCTGAGGTGCTATTGCTGAGGTGCTATTGCTGACGTGCTATTGCTGAGGTGCTATTGCTGAGGTCACAATGCTGAGGTCACAATGCTGAGGTCACAATGCTGAGGTCACAATGCTGAGGTGCTGTTGCTGAGGTCACAATGCTGAAGTGCTATTGCTGAGGTGCTATTGATGAGGTCACAATGCTGAGGTGCTATTGCTCAGGTGCTGTTGCTGATGTGCTATTGCTGAGGTGCTATTGCTGAGGTCACAGTGCTGTGGTCACAATGCTGAGGTCACAATGCTAAGGTCACAATGCTGATGTCACAATGCTGAGGTGCTATTGCTGAGGTCACAATGCTGAGGTGCTATTTCTGACGTCACAATGCTGAGGTGCTATTGCTGAGGTGCTATTGCTGAGGTTCTATTACTGAGGTCTCAATCCTGAGGTGCTATTGCTGAGTTGCTATTGCTGAGGTGCTATTGCTGAGGTCACAATGCTGAGATGCTATTGCTGAGTTGCTATTGCTGAGGTCACAGAGCTGAGGTGCTATTGCTGAGGTCACAATGCTGAGGTGCTATTGCTGAGGTGCTATTGCTGAGGTCACAATGCTGAGGTGCTATTGCTGAGGTGCTATTGCTGACGTGCTATTGTTGAGGTGCTATTGCTGAGGTCACAATGCTGAGGTGCTATTGCTGAGGTGCTATTGCTGACGTGCTATTGCTGAGGTGCTATTGCTGTGGTCACAATGCTGAGTTGCTATTGCTGAGGTCACAATGCTGAGGTGCTATTGATGAGGTCACAATGCTGAGGTGCTATTGCCGAGGTGCTATTGCTGAGGTTCTATTACTGAGGTCACAATCCTGAGGTGCTATTGCTGAGGTGCTATTGCTGAGGTGCTATTGCTGAGGTCACAATGCTGAGATGCTATTGCTGAGTTGCTATTGCTGAGGTCACAGAGCTGAGGTGCTATTGCTGAGGTCACAATGCTGAGGTGCTATTGCTGAGGTGCTATTGCTGAGGTCACAATGCTGAGGAGCTATTGCTGAGGTGCTATTGCTGACGTGCTATTGCTGAGGTGCTATTGCTGAGGTCAAAATGCTGAGGTGCTATTGCTGAGGTGCTATTGCTGAGGTCACAATGCTGTGGTCACAATGCTGAGGTCACAATGCTGATGTGCTATTGCTGAGGTCACAATGCTGAGGTGCTATTGCTGAGGTGCTATTGATGAGGTCACAATGCTGTGGTGCTATTGCTCAGGTGCTATTGCTGACGTGCTATTGCTGAGGTGCTATTGCTGAGGTCACAGAGCTGAGGTGCTATTGCTGAGGTCACAATGCTAAGGTCACAATGCTGATGTCACAATGCTGAGGTGCTATTGCTGAGGTGCTATTGCTGACGTGCTATTGCTGAGGTGCTATTGCTGAGGTCACAATGCTGAGGTGCTATTGCTGAGGTGCTATTGCTGACGTGCTATTGCTGAGGTGCTATTGCTGTGGTCACAATGCCAAGTTGCTATTGCTGAGGTGCTATTGCTGAGGTGCTATTACTGAGGTCACAATCCTGAAGTGCTATTGCTGAGGTGCTATTGCTGAGGTGCTATTGCTGAGGTCACAATGCTGAGATGCTATTGCTGAGTTGCTATTGCTGAGGTCACAGAGCTGAGGTGCTATTGCTGAGGTCACAATGCTGAGGTGCTATTGCTGAGGTGCTATTGCTGAGGTCACAATGCTGAGGTGCTATTGCTGAGGTGCTATTGCTGACGTGCTATTGCTGAGGTGCTATTGCTGAGGTCACAATGCTGAGGTGCTATTGCTGAGGTGCTATTGCTGACGTGCTATTGCTGAGGTGCTATTGCTGAGGTCACAATGCTGAGGTCACAATGCTGAGGTCACAATGCTGATGTGCTGTTGCTGAGGTGCTATTGATGAGGTCACAATCCTGAGGTGCTATTGCTAAGGTGCTATTGCTGACGTGCTATTGCTGATGTGCTATTGCTGAGGTCACAGTGCTGTGGTCACAAAGCTGAGGTCACAATGCTAAGGTCACAATGCTGATGTCACAATGCTGAGGTGCTATTGCTGAGGTGTTATTGCTGAGGTCACAATGCTGAGGTCACATTGCTGAGGTCACTGTGCTGTGGTGCTATTGCTGTGTTCACAATGCGTAGGTGCTATTGCTGATGTCACAATGCTGAGGTGCAATTGCTGAGGTGTTATTACTGAAGTCACAATGCTGAGGTGCTATTGCAGAGGTGCTATTGCTGAGGTCACAATGCTGAGGTCACTATGCTGAGGTCACAATGCTGAGGTGCTATTACTGAGGTCACAATGCTGTGGTCACAAAGCTGAGGTCAAAATGCTGAGGTGCTATTGCTGAGGTCACAATGCTGAGGTGCTATTGCTGAGGTGTTATTGCTGAGGTCACAATGCTCAGGTCACAATGCTGAGGTCACTATGCTGAGGTGCTATTGCTGAGGTCACAATGCTGAGGTCAAAATGCTGAGGTCACAATGCTTAGGTCAAAATGCTGAGCTGCTACTGCTGAGGTCACAATGCTGAGGTCACAATGCTAAGGTCACAATGCTGAGGTGCTATTGCTGAGGTGCTATTGCTGTGTTCACAATGCTGAGGTGCTATAGCTTAGGTGCTATTGCTGAGGTCACAATGCTGAGGTGCTATTGCTGAGGTCACAATACTGAGGTGCTATTGCTGAGGTGCTATTTCTGAGTTCACAATGCTGAGGTGCTATTGCTGAGGTGCTGTTGCTGAGGTCACAATGCTAAGGTGCTATTGCTGAGGTCACAATGCTGAGGTCACAATGCTGAGGTGCTACTGCTGAGGTCACAATGCTGAGGTGCTCTTGCTGAGGTGCTATTGCTGTGGTGCTATTGCTGAAATCACAATGCTGAGGTGCTATTGCTGAGGTCACAATGTTGAGGTGCTATTGCTGAGGTGCTATTGCTGAGGTCACAATGCAGACGTGCTATTGCTGAGGTCACAATGCTGAGGTGCTATTCCTGAGGTCACAATGCTGTGGTCAAAATGCTGAGGTCACAATGCTGAGGTCACAATGCTGAGGTGTTATTGCTGAGCTGTTATTGCTGAGGTATTATTGCTGAGCTGCTATTGCTGAGGTCACAATTCTGAGGTCACAATGCTGAGGTCACAATGCTGAGCTGACTATGCTGAGGTCACTATGCTGAGGTGCTATTGCTGAGGTCACAATGCTGAGGTCGCAATGCTGAGGAGCTATTGCTGATGTCACAATGCTGAGGTCACAATGCTGAGGTCACAATGCTGAGGTGCTATTGCTGAGGTGCAGTTGCTGAGGTGTTATTGCTGAGGTGCTATTGCTGAGGTCACAATGCTGAGGTCACTATGCTGAGGTCACTATGCTGAGGTGCTATTGCTGAGGTCACAATGCTGTGGTCACAATGCTGAGGTCACAATGCTGAGGTGCTATTGCTGAGGTCAGAATGCTGAGGTGCAATTGCAGATGTGCAATTGCTGAGGTGCTATTGCTGAGGTCACAATGCTGAGGTGCTATTGCTGAGGGGCTATTGCTGAGGTGCTATTGCTGAGGTCACAATGCTGAGGTGCTATTGCTGAGGTCACAATGCTATGGTCACAATGCTGAGGTCACAATGCTGAGGTGCTATTGCTGAGGTCACAATGCTGAGGTGCTGTTGCTGAGGTCACAATGCTGAGATCACAATGCTGAGGTGCTATTACTGAGGTGCTATTGCTGAGGTACTCTTGCTGAGCTGCTATTGCTGAGGTCAAAATGCTGAGGTGCTATTATTGAGGTCACAATGCTGAGGTGCTATTGCTGAGGTGCTATTGCTGTGGTCACAATGCTGAGGTGCTATTACTGAGGTCACAATACTGAGGTCACAATGCTGAGCTGCTAATGCTGAGGTCACTTTTCTGAGGTACTATTGCTGAGGTCACAATGCTATGCTCACAATGCTGAGGTCACAAGGCTGAGGTGCTATTGCAGAGGTCACAATGCTGAGGTGCTATTGCAGAGGTGCTATTGCTGAGGTCACAATGCTGAGGTGCTATTGCTGAGGTGCTATAGCTGAGGTCACAATGCTGAGGTGCTATTTCTGAGTTCACAATGCTGAGGTGCTATTGCTGAGGTGCTGTTGCTGAGGTTACAATGCTGAGGTGCTATTGGTGAGGTCACAATGCTGAGGTCACAATGCTGAGGTGCTACTGCTGATCACAATGCTGAGGTGCTATTGCTGAGGTGCTATTGCTGACGTCACAATGCTGACGTGCTATTGCTGAGGTCACAATGCTGTGGTCAAAATGCTGATGTCACAAAGCTGAGGTCACAATTCTGAGGTGTTATTGCTGAGCTGTTATAGCTGAGGTATTATTGCTGAGCTGCTATTGCTGAGGTCACAATGCTGAGGTGCTATTGCTGAGTTCACAATGCTGAGGTCACAATGCTGAGGTGCTATTACTGAGGTCACAATGCTGTGGTCACAAAGCTGATATCAAATTGCTGAGGTGCTATTGCTGAGGTCACAATGCTGAGGTGCTACTGCTGAGGTGTTATTGCTTAGGTCACAATGCTCAGGTCACAATGCTGAGGTCACTATGCTGAGGTGCTATTGCTGAGGTCACAATGCTGAGGTCACAATGCTGAGGTCACAATGCTGAGGTGCTATTGCTGAGGTGTTATTGCTGAGTTCACAATGCTGAGATACTATTGCTTAGGTGCTATTGCTGAGGTCAAAATGCTGAGGTGCTATTGCTGAGGTCACAATACTGAGGTGCTATCTGCGGTGCTATTGCTGAGGTCACAATGCTGAGGTGCTATTACTGAGGTCACAATGCTGTGGTCACAAAGCTGAGATCAAAATGCTGAGGTGCTATTGCTGAGGTCACAATGCTGAGGTGCTACTGCTGAGGTGTTATTGCTTAGGTCACAATGCTCAGGTCACAATGCTGAGGTTACTATGCTGAGGTGCTATTGCTGAGGTCACAATGCTGAGGTCACAATGCTGAGGTCACAATGCTAAGGTCACAATGCTGAGGTGCTATTGCTGAGTTCACAATGCTGAGGTACTATTGCTTAGGTGCTATTGCTGAGGTCACAATGCTGAGGTGCTATTGCTGAGGTCACAATACTGAGGTGCTATCTGATGTGATATTTCTGACTTCACAATGCTGAGGTGCTATTGCTGAGGTGTTGTTGCTTAGGTCACAATGCTGAGGTGCTATTGCTGAGGTCACAATGCTGAGCTCACAATGCTGAGGTGCTACTGCTGAGGTCACAATGCTGAGGTGCTCTTGCTGAGGTGGTATTGCTGAGGTGCTATTGCTGAAGTCACAATGCTGAGGTGCTATTGCTGAGGTCACAATGTTGAGGTGCTATTGCTGAGGTGCTATTGCTGAGGTCACAATGCTGACGTGCTATTGCTGAGGTCACAATGCTGAGGTGCTATTGCTGAGGTCACAATGCTGTGGTCAAAATGCTGATGTCACAATGCTGAAGTCACAATGCTGAGGTGTTATTGCTGAGCTGTTATTGCTGAGGTATTATTGCTGAGCTGCTATTGCTGAGGTCACAATTCTGAGGTCACAATGCTGAGGTCACAATGCTGAGCTCACTATGTTGAGGTCACTATGCCGAGGTGCTATTGCTGAGGTCACAATGCTGAGGTCGCAATGCTGAGGTGCTATTGCTGAGGTCACAATGCTGAGGTCACAATGCTGAGGTCACAATGCTGAGGTGCTATTGCTGAGGTGCTGTTGCTGAGGTGTTATTGCTGAGGTGCTATTTCTGACTTCACAACGCTGAGGTGTTATTGCTGAGGTCACAATGCTGAGCTCATGCTGAGGTCACTATGCTGAGGTGCTATTGCTGAGGTCACAATGCTGAGGTCGCAATGCTGAGGTGCTATTGTTGAGGTCACAATGCTGAGGTCACAATCCTGAGGTCACAATGCTGAGGTGCTATTGCTGAGGTCAAAATGATGTGGTCACAATTCTGAGGTCACAATGCTGAGGTGTTATTGCTGAGCTCAGAATGCTGAGGTGCAATTGCAGATGTGCAATTGCTGAGGTGCTACTGCTGAGGTCACAATGCTGAGGTGCTATTGCTGAGGTGCTATTGCTGAGGTCACAACGCTAAGGTGCTATTGCTGAGGTGCTATTGCTGAGGTCACAATGCTGAGGTGCTATTACTGAGGTCACAATGCTGTGGTCACAAAGCTGAGGTCAAAATGCTGTGGTGTTATTGCTGAGCTGTTATTGCTGAGGTATTATTGCTGAGCTGCTATTGCTAAGGTCACAATTCTTAGGTCACAATGCTGAGGTCACAATGCTGAGCTCACTATGCTGAGGTCACTATGCTGAGGTCAAAATGCTGATGTCACAATGCTGAGGTCACAATGCTGCGGTGTTATTGCTGAGCTGTTATTGCTGAGGTATTACTGCTGAGCTGCTATTACTGAGGTCACAATTCTGAGGTTACAATGCTGAGGTCACAATGCTGAGCTCACTATGCTGAGGTCACTATGCTTAGGTGCTATTGCTGAGGTCACAATGCTGAGGAGCTATTGCTGAGGTGCTATTGCTGAGGTCACAATGCTGAGGTGCTATTGCTGAGGTGCTATTGCTGAGGTCACAATGCTGAGGTGCTGTTGCTGAGGGGCTATTGCTGAGGTGCTATTGCTGAGGTCACAATGCTGAGATGCTATTGCTGAGCTGCTATTGATGAGGTGTTATTGCTGATGTGCTATTGCTGAGGTCACAATGCTGAGGTGCTATTGCTGAGGTCACAATGCTATGGTCACAATGCTGAGGTCACAATGCTCAGGTGCTATTGCTGAGGTCACAATGCTGAGGTGCTGTTGCTGAGGTCACAATGCTGAGGTCACAATGCTGAGGTGTTATTGCTGAGCTGTTATTGCTGAGGTATTATTGCTGAGCTGCTATTGCTGAGGTCACAATTCTGAGGTCACAATGCTGAGGTCACAATGCTGAGCTCACTATGCTGAGGTCACTATGCTGAGGTGCTATTGCTGAGGTCACAATGCTGAGGTCGCAATGCTGAGGTGCTGTTGCTGATGTCACAATGCTGAGGTCACAATGCTGAGGTCACAATGCTGAGGTGCTATTGCTGAGGTGCTGTTGCTGAGGTGTTATTGCTGAGGTGCTATTGCTGAGGTCACAATGCTGAGGTCACTATGCTGAGGTCACTATGCTGAGGTGCTATTGCTGAGGTCACAATGCTGTGGTCACAATGCTGAGGTCACAATGCTGAGGTGCTATTGCTGAGGTCAGAATGCTGAGGTGCAATTGCAGATGTGCAATTGCTGAGGTGCTATTACTGAGGTCACAATGCTGAGGTGCTATTGCTGAGGTGCTATTGCAGAGGTCACAATGCTGAGGTGCTATTGCTGAGGTGCTATTGCTGAGGTCACAACGCTAAGGTGCTATTCCTGAGGTGCTATTGCTGAGGTCACAATGCTGAGGTGCTATTACTGAGGTCACAATGCTGTGGTCACAAAGCTGAGGTCAAAATGCTGAGGTGCTATTGCTGAGGTCACAATGCTGAGGTGCTATTGCTGAGGTCACAATGCTGTGGTCACAATGCTGAGGTCACAATGCTGAGGTGCTATTGCTGAGGTCAGAATGCTGAGGTGCAATTGCAGATGTGCAATTGCTGAGGTGCTATTACTGAGGTCACAATGCTGAGGTGCTATTGCTGAGGTGCTATTGCAGAGGTCACAATGCTGAGGTGCTATTGCTGAGGTGCTATTGCTGAGGTCACAACGCTAAGGTGCTATTCCTGAGGTGCTATTGCTGAGGTCACAATGCTGAGGTGCTATTACTGAGGTCACAATGCTGTGGTCACAAAGCTGAGGTCAAAATGCTGAGGTGCTATTGCTGAGGTCACAATGCTGAGGTGCTATTGCTGAGGTGTTATTGCTGAGGTCACAATGCTCAGGTCACCATGCTGAGGTCACTATGCTGAGGTGATATTGCTGAGGTCACAATGCTGAGGTCAAAATGCTGAGGTCACAATGCTTAGGTCAAAATGCTGAGCTGCTACTGCTGAGGTCACAATGCTGAGGTCACAATGCTAAGGTCACAATGCTGAGGTGCTATTGCTGAGGTGCTATTGCTGTGTTCACAATGCTGAGGTGCTATAGCTTAGGTGCTATTGCTGAGGTCACAATGCTGAGGTGCTATTGCTGAGGTCACAATACTGAGGTGCTATTGCTGAGGTGCTATTTCTGAGTTCACAATGCTGAGGTGCTATTGCTGAGGTGCTGTTGCTGAGGTCACAATGCTAAGGTGCTATTGCTGAGGTCACAATGCTGAGGTCACAATGCTGAGGTGCTACTGCTGAGGTCACAATGCTGAGGTGCTCTTGCTGAGGTGCTATTGCTGTGGTGCTATTGCTGAAGTCACAATGCTGAGGTGCTATTGCTGAGGTCACAATGTTGTGGTGCTATTGCTGAGGTGCTATTGCTGAGGTCACAATGCTGACGTGCTATTGCTGAGGTCACAATGCTGAGGTGCTATTCCTGAGGTCACAATGCTGTGGTCAAAATGCTGAGGTCACAATGCTGAGGTCACAATGCTGAGGTGTTATTGCTGAGGTATTATTGCTGAGCTGCTATTGCTGAGGTCACAATGCTGAGGTCGCAATGCTGAGGAGCTATTGCTGATGTCACAATGCTGAGGTCACAATGCTGAGGTCACAATGCTGAGGTGCTATTGCTGAGGTGCTGTTGCTGAGGTGTTATTGCTGAGGTGCTATTGCTGAGGTCACAATGCTGAGGTCACTATGCTGAGGTCACTATGCTGAGGTGCTATTGCTGAGGTCACAATGCTGTGGTCACAATGCTGAGGTCACAATGCTGAGGTGCTATTGCTGAGGTCAGAATGCTGAGGTGCAATTGCAAATGTGCAATTGCTGAGGTGCTATTACTGAGGTCACAATGCTGAGGTGCTATTGCTGAGGTGCTATTGCTGAGGTCACAATGCTGAGGTGCTATTGCTGAGGGGCTATTGCTGAGGTGCTATTGCTGAGGTCACAATGCTGAGGTGCTATTGCTGAGGTCACAATGCTATGGTCACAATGCTGAGGTCACAATGCTGAGGTGCTATTGCTGAGGTCACAATGCTGAGGTGCTGTTGCTGAGGTCACAATGCTGAGATCACAATGCTGAGGTGCTATTACTGAGGTGCTATTGCTGAGGTACTCTTGCTGAGCTGCTATTGCTGAGGTCACAATGCTGAGGTGCTATTGCTGAGGTCACAATGCTGAGGTGCTATTGCTGAGGTGCTATTGCTGTGGTCACAATGCTGAGGTGCTATTACTGAGGTCACAATACTGAGGTCACAATGCTGAGCTGCTATTGCTGAGGTCACTTTTCTGAGGTACTATTGCTGAGGTCACAATGCTATGCTCACAATGCTGAGGTCACAATGCTGAGGTGCTATTGCTGAGGTCACAATGCTGTGGTCACAATGCTGAGGTCACAATGCTGAGGTGCTATTGCTGAGGTCAGAATGCTGAGGTGCAATTGCAGATGTGCAATTGCTGAGGTGCTATTACTGAGGTCACAATGCTGAGGTGCTATTGCTGAGGTGCTATTGCAGAGGTCACAATGCTGAGGTGCTATTGCTGAGGTGCTATTGCTGAGGTCACAACGCTAAGGTGCTATTCCTGAGGTGCTATTGCTGAGGTCACAATGCTGAGGTGCTATTACTGAGGTCACAATGCTGTGGTCACAAAGCTGAGGTCAAAATGCTGAGGTGCTATTGCTGAGGTCACAATGCTGAGGTGCTATTGCTGAGGTGTTATTGCTGAGGTCACAATGCTCAGGTCACCATGCTGAGGTCACTATGCTGAGGTGATATTGCTGAGGTCACAATGCTGAGGTCAAAATGCTGAGGTCACAATGCTTAGGTCAAAATGCTGAGCTGCTACTGCTGAGGTCACAATGCTGAGGTCACAATGCTAAGGTCACAATGCTGAGGTGCTATTGCTGAGGTGCTATTGCTGTGTTCACAATGCTGAGGTGCTATAGCTTAGGTGCTATTGCTGAGGTCACAATGCTGAGGTGCTATTGCTGAGGTCACAATACTGAGGTGCTATTGCTGAGGTGCTATTTCTGAGTTCACAATGCTGAGGTGCTATTGCTGAGGTGCTGTTGCTGAGGTCACAATGCTAAGGTGCTATTGCTGAGGTCACAATGCTGAGGTCACAATGCTGAGGTGCTACTGCTGAGGTCACAATGCTGAGGTGCTCTTGCTGAGGTGCTATTGCTGTGGTGCTATTGCTGAAGTCACAATGCTGAGGTGCTATTGCTGAGGTCACAATGTTGTGGTGCTATTGCTGAGGTGCTATTGCTGAGGTCACAATGCTGACGTGCTATTGCTGAGGTCACAATGCTGAGGTGCTATTCCTGAGGTCACAATGCTGTGGTCAAAATGCTGAGGTCACAATGCTGAGGTCACAATGCTGAGGTGTTATTGCTGAGGTATTATTGCTGAGCTGCTATTGCTGAGGTCACAATGCTGAGGTCGCAATGCTGAGGAGCTATTGCTGATGTCACAATGCTGAGGTCACAATGCTGAGGTCACAATGCTGAGGTGCTATTGCTGAGGTGCTGTTGCTGAGGTGTTATTGCTGAGGTGCTATTGCTGAGGTCACAATGCTGAGGTCACTATGCTGAGGTCACTATGCTGAGGTGCTATTGCTGAGGTCACAATGCTGTGGTCACAATGCTGAGGTCACAATGCTGAGGTGCTATTGCTGAGGTCAGAATGCTGAGGTGCAATTGCAAATGTGCAATTGCTGAGGTGCTATTACTGAGGTCACAATGCTGAGGTGCTATTGCTGAGGTGCTATTGCTGAGGTCACAATGCTGAGGTGCTATTGCTGAGGGGCTATTGCTGAGGTGCTATTGCTGAGGTCACAATGCTGAGGTGCTATTGCTGAGGTCACAATGCTATGGTCACAATGCTGAGGTCACAATGCTGAGGTGCTATTGCTGAGGTCACAATGCTGAGGTGCTGTTGCTGAGGTCACAATGCTGAGATCACAATGCTGAGGTGCTATTACTGAGGTGCTATTGCTGAGGTACTCTTGCTGAGCTGCTATTGCTGAGGTCACAATGCTGAGGTGCTATTGCTGAGGTCACAATGCTGAGGTGCTATTGCTGAGGTGCTATTGCTGTGGTCACAATGCTGAGGTGCTATTACTGAGGTCACAATACTGAGGTCACAATGCTGAGCTGCTATTGCTGAGGTCACTTTTCTGAGGTACTATTGCTGAGGTCACAATGCTATGCTCACAATGCTGAGGTCACAAGGCTGAGGTGCTATTGCAGAGGTCACAATGCTGAGGTGCTATTGCAGAGGTGCTATTGCTGAGGTCACAATGCTGAGGTGCTATTGCTGAGGTGCTATAGCTGAGGTCACAATGCTGAGGTGCTATTGGTGAGGTCACAATGCTGAGGTCACAATGCTGAGGTGCTACTGCTGAGGTCACAATGCTGAGGTGCTATTGCTGAGGTGCTATTGCTGACGTCACAATGCTGACGTGCTATTGCTGAGGTCACAATGCTGTGGTCAAAATGCTGATGTCACAATGCTGAGGTCACAATGCTGAGGTGTTATTGCTGAGCTGTTATAGCTGAGGTATTATTGCTGAGCTGCTATTGCTGAGGTCACAATGCTGAGGTGCTATTGCTGAGTTCACAATGCTGAGGTCACAATGCTGAGGTGCTATTACTGAGGTCACAATGCTGTGGTCACAAAGCTGATATCAAATTGCTGAGGTGCTATTGCTGAGGTCACAATGCTGAGGTGCTACTGCTGAGGTGTTATTGCTTAGGTCACAATGCTCTGGTCACAATGCTGAGGTCACTATGCTGAGGTGCTATTGCTTAGGTCACAATGCTGAGGTCACAATGCTGAGGTCACAATGCTGAGGTGCTATTGCTGAGGTGCTATTGCTGAGTTCACAATGCTGAGATACTATTGCTTAGGTGCTATTGCTGAGGTCACAATACTGAGGTGCTATTGCTGAGGTCACAATACTGAGGTGCTATCTGCGGTGCTATTGCTGAGGTCACAATGCTGAGGTGCTATTACTGAGGTCACAATGCTGTGGTCACAAAGCTGAGATCAAAATGCTGAGGTGCTATTGCTGAGGTCACAATGCTGAGGTGCTACTGCTGAGGTGTTATTGCTTAGGTCACAATGCTCAGGTCACAATGCTGAGGTTACTATGCTGAGGTGCTATTGCTGAGGTCACAATGCTGAGGTCACAATGCTGAGGTCACAATGCTCAGGTGCTATTGTTGAGGTCACAATGCTGAGGTGCTATTGCTGAGGTCACAATGCTATGGTCACAATGCTCAGGTCGCAATGCTCAGGTGCTATTGCTAAGGTCACAATGCTGAGGTGCTGTTGCTGAGGTCACAATGCAGAGATCACAATGCTGAGGTGCTATTACTGAGGTGCTATTGCTGAGGTGCTATTGCTGAGTTCACAATGCTGAGGTGCTATAGCTTAGGTGCTATTGCTGAGGTCACAATGCTGAGGTCCTATTGCTGAGGTCACAATACTGAGGTGCTATTGCTGAGGTGCTATTTCTGAGTTCACAATGCTGAGGTGCTATTGCTGAGGTGCTGTTGCTGAGGTCAGAATGCTAAGGTGCTATTGCTGAGGTCACAATGCTGAGGTCACAATGCTGAGGTGCTACTGCTGAGGTCACAATGCTGAGGTGCTCTTGCTGAGGTGCTATTGCTGTGGTGCTATTGCTGAAGTCACAATGCTGAGGTGCTATTGCTGAGGTCACAATGTTGAGGTGCTATTGCTGAGGTGCTATTGCTGAGGTCACAATGCTGACGTGCTATTGGTGAGGTCACAATGCTGAGGTGCTATTCCTGAGGTCACAATGCTGTGGTCAAAATGCTGAGGTCACAATGCTGAGGTCACAATGCTGAGGTGTTATTGCTGAGCTGTTATTGCTGAGGTATTATTGCTGAGCTGCTATTGCTGAGGTCACAATTCTGAGGTCACAATGCTGAGGTCACAATGCTGAGCTGACTATGCTGAGGTCACTATGCTGAGGTGCTATTGCTGAGGTCACTATGCTGAGGTCGCAATGCTGAGGAGCTATTGCTGATGTCACAATCCTGAGGTCACAATGCTGAGGTCACAATGCTGAGGTGCTATTGCTGAGGTGCTGTTGCTGAGGTGTTATTGCTGAGGTGCTATTGCTGAGGTCACAATGCTGAGGTCACTATGCTGAGGTCACTATGCTGAGGTGCTATTGCTGAGGTCACAATGCTGTGGTCACAATGCTGAGGTCACAATGCTGAGGTGCTATTGCTGAGGTCAGAATGCTGAGGTGCAATTGCAGATGTGCAATTGCTGAGGTGCTATTGCTGAGGTCACAATGCTGAGGTGCTATTGCTGAGGTGCTATTGCTGAGGTCACAATGCTGAGGTGCTATTGCTGAGGGGCTATTGCTGAGGTGCTATTGCTGAGGTCACAATGCTGAGGTGCTATTGCTGAGGTCACAATGCTATGGTCACAATGCTGAGGTCACAATGCTGAGGTGCTATTGCTGAGGTCACAATGCTGAGGTGCTGTTGCTGAGGTCACAATGCTGAGATCACAATGCTGAGGTGCTATTACTGAGGTGCTATTGCTGAGATACTCTTGCTGAGCTGCTATTGCTGAGGTCACAATGCTGAGGTGCTATTGCTGAGGTCACAATGCTGAGGTGCTATTGCTGAGGTGCTATTGCTGTGGTCACAATGCTGAGGTGCTATTACTGAGGTCACAATACTGAGGTCACAATGCTGAGCTGCTATTGCTGAGGTCACTTTTCTGAGGTACTATTGCTGAGGTCACAATGCTATGCTCACAATGCTGAGGTCACAAGGCTGAGGTGCTGTTGCAGAGGTCACAATGCTGAGGTGCTATTGCAGAGGTGCTATTGCTGAGGTCACAATGCTGAGGTGCTATTGCTGAGGTGCTATAGGTGAGGTCACAATGCTGAGGTGCTATTTCTGAGTTCACAATGCTGAGGTGCTATTGCTGAGGTGCTGTTGCTGAGGTCACAATGCTAAGGTGCTATTGCTGAGGTCACAATGCTGAGGTCACAATGCTGAGGTGCTACTGCTGAGGTCACAATGCTGAGGTGCTCTTGCTGAGGTGCTATTGCTGTGGTGCTATTGCTGAAGTCATAATGCTGAGGTGCTATTGCTGAGGTCACAATGTTGAGGTGCTATTGCTGAGGTGCTATTGCTGAGGTCACAATGCTGACGTGCTATTGGTGAGGTCACAATGCTGAGGTGCTATTCCTGAGGTCACAATGCTGTGGTCAAAATGCTGAGGTCACAATGCTGAGGTCACAATGCTGAGGTGTTATTGCTGAGGTGCTATTGCTGAGGTCACAATGCTGAGGTGCTATTGCTGAGGTCACAATTCTGAGGTCACAATGCTGAGGTCACAATGCTGAGCTGACTATGCTGAGGTCACTATGCTGAGGTGCTATTGCTGAGGTCACAATGCTGAGGTCGCAATGCTGAGGAGCTATTGCTGATGTCACAATGCTGAGGTCACAATGCTGAGGTCACAATGCTGAGGTGCTATTGCTGAGGTGCTGTTGCTGAGGTGTTATTGCTGAGGTGCTATTGCTGAGGTCACAATGCTGAGGTCACTATGCTGAGGTCACTATGCTGAGGTGCTATTGCTGAGGTCACAATGCTGTGGTCACAATGCTGAGGTCACAATGCTGAGGTGCTATTGCTGAGGTCAGAATGCTGAGGTGCAATTGCAGATGTGCAATTGCTGAGGTGCTATTACTGAGGTCACAATGCTGAGGTGCTATTGCTGAGGTGCTATTGCTGAGGTCACAATGCTGAGGTGCTATTGCTGAGGGGCTATTGCTGAGGTGCTATTGCTGAGGTCACAATGCTGAGGTGCTATTGCTGAGGTCACAATGCTATGGTCACAATGCTGAGGTCACAATGCTGAGGTGCTATTGCTGAGGTCACAATGCTGAGGTGCTGTTGCTGAGGTCACAATGCTGAGATCACAATGCTGAGGTGCTATTACTGAGGTGCTATTGCTGAGATACTCTTGCTGAGCTGCTATTGCTGAGGTCACAATGCTGAGGTGCTATTGCTGAGGTCACAATGCTGAGGTGCTATTGCTGAGGTGCTATTGCTGTGGTCACAATGCTGAGGTGCTATTACTGAGGTCACAATACTGAGGTCACAATGCTGAGCTGCTATTGCTGAGGTCACTTTTCTGAGGTACTATTGCTGAGGTCACAATGCTATGCTCACAATGCTGAGGTCACAAGGCTGAGGTGCTGTTGCAGAGGTCACAATGCTGAGGTGCTATTGCAGAGGTGCTATTGCTGAGGTCACAATGCTGAGGTGCTATTGCTGAGGTGCTATAGCTGAGGTCACAATGCTGAGGTGCTATTTCTGAGTTCACAATGCTGAGGTGCTATTGCTGAGGTGCTGTTGCTGAGGTCACAATGCTGAGGTGCTATTGGTGAGGTCACAATGCTGAGGTCACAATGCTGAGGTGCTACTGCTGAGGTCACAATGCTGAGGTGCTATTGCTGAGGTGCTATTGCTGACGTCACAATGCTGACGTGCTATTGCTGAGGTCACAATGCTGAGGTGCTATTGCTGAGGTCACAATGCTGTGGTCAAAATGCTGATGTCACAATGCTGAGGTCACAATGCTGAGGTGTTATTGCTGAGCTGTTATAGCTGAGGTATTATTGCTGAGCTGCTATTGCTGAGGTCACAATGCTGAGGTGCTATTGCTGAGTTCCCAATGCTGAGGTCACAATGCTGAGGTGCTATTGCTGAGTTCACAATGCTGAGGTACTATTGCTTAGGTGCTATTGCTGAGGTCACAATGCTGAGGTGCTATTGCTGAGGTCACAATACTGAGGTGCTATCTGCGGTGCTATTGCTGAGGTCACAATGCTGAGGTGCTATTACTGAGGTCACAATGCTGTGGTCACAAAGCTGAGATCAAAATGCTGAGGTGCTATTGCTGAGGTCACAATGCTGAGGTGCTACTGCTGAGGTGTTATTGCTTAGGTCACAATGCTGAGGTCACAATGCTGAGGTTACTATGCTGAGGTGCTATTGCTGAGGTGCTATTGCTGAGTTCACAATGCTGAGGTACTATTGCTTAGGTGCTATTGCTGAGGTCACAATGCTGAGGTGCTATTGCTGAGGTCACAATACTGAGGTGCTATCTGATGTGATATTTCTGACTTCACAATGCTGAGGTGCTATTGCTGAAGTCAAAATGCTGAGCTCACAATGCTGAGGTGCTACTGCTGAGGTCACAATGCTGAGGTGCTCTTGCTGAGGTGCTATTGCTGTGGTGCTATTGCTGAAGTCACAATGCTGAGGTGCTATTGCTGAGGTCACAATGTTGAGGTGCTATTGCTGAGGTGCTATTGCTGAGGTCACAATGCTGACGTGCTATTGCTGAGGTCACAATGCTGAGGTGCTATTGCTGAGGTCACAATGCTGTGGTCAAAATGCTGATGTCACAATGCTGAAGTCACAATGCTGAGGTGTTATTGCTGAGCTGTTATTGCTGAGGTATTATTGCTGAGCTGCTATTGCTGAGGTCACAATTCTGAGGTCACAATGCTGAGGTCACAATGCTGAGCTCACTATGTTGAGGTCACTATGCCGAGGTGCTATTGCTGAGGTCACAATGCTGAGGTCGCAATGCTGAGGTGCTATTGCTGAGGTCACAATGCTGAGGTCACAATGCTGAGGTCACAATGCTGAGGTGCTATTGCTGAGGTGCTGTTGCTGAGGTGTTATTGCTGAGGTGCTATTTCTGACTTCACAATGCTGAGGTGTTATTGCTGAGGTCACAATGCTGAGCTCATGCTGAGGTCACTATGCTGAGGTGCTATTGCTGAGGTCACAATGCTGAGGTCGCAATGCTGAGGTGCTATTGTTGAGGTCACAATGCTGAGGTCACAATGCTGAGGTCACAATGCTGAGGTGCTATTTAAGAGGTGCTGTTGCTGAGGTGTTATTGCTGAGGTGCAATTGCTGAGGTCACAATGCTGAGGTGCTATTGCTGAGGTCAAAATGATGTGGTCACAATTCTGAGGTCACAATGCTGAGGTGCTATTGCTGAGCTCAGAATGCTGAGGTGCAATTGCAGATGTGCAATTGCTGAGGTGCTACTGCTGAGGTCACAATGCTGAGGTGCTATTGCTGAGGTGCTATTGCTGAGGTCTCAACGCTAAGGTGCTATTGCTGAGGTGCTATTGCTGAGGTCACAATGCTGAGGTGCTATTACTGAGGTCACAATGCTGTGGTCACAAAGCTGAGGTCAAAATGCTGAGGTGTTTTTGCTGAGCTGTTATTGCTGAGGTATTATTGCTGAGCTGTTATTGCTGAGGTCACAATTCTTAGGTCACAATGCTGAGGTCACAATGCTGAGCTCACTATGCTGAGGTCACTATGCTGAGGTCAAAATGCTGATGTCACAATGCTGAGGTCACAATGCTGCGGTGTTATTGCTGAGCTGTTATTGCTGAGGTATTATTGCTGAGCTACTATTACTGAGGTCACAATTCTGAGGTTACAATGCTGAGGTCACAATGCTGAGCTCACTAAGCTGAGGTCACTATGCTTAGGTGCTATTGCTGAGGTCACAATGCTGAGGTGCTATTGCTGAGGTGCTATTGCTGACGTCAAAATGCTGAGGTGCTCTTGCTGAGGTGCTATTGCTGAGGTCACAATGCTGAGGTGCTGTTGCTGAGGGGCTATTGCTGAGGTGCTATTGCTGAGGTCACAATGCTGAGATGCTATTGCTGAGCTGCTATTGATGAGGTGTTATTGCTGAGGTGCTATTGCTGAGGTCATAATGCTGAGGTGCTATTGCTGAGGTCACAATGCTATGGTCACAATGCTGAGGTCACAATGCTCAGGTGCTATTGCTGAGGTCACAATGCTGAGGTGCTGTTGCTGAGGACACAATGCTGAGATCACAATGCTGAGGTGCTATTACTGAGGTGCTATTGCTGAGGTACTCTTGCTGAGCTGCTATTGCTGAGGTCACAATGCTGAGGTGCTATTGCTGAGGTCACAATGCCGAGGTGCTATTGCTGAGGTGCTATTACTGTGGTCACAATGCTGAGGTGCTATTACTGAGGTCACAATGCTGAGGTGCTATTGCTGAGTTCACAATGCTGTGGTCAAAATGCTGATGTCACAATGCTGAAGTCACAATGCTGAGGTGTTATTGCTGAGCTGTTATTGCTGAGGTATTATTGCTGAGGTGCTATTTCTGAGGTCACAATTCTGAGGTCACAATGCTGAGGTCACAATGCTGAGCTCACTATGTTGAGGTCACTATGCCGAGGTGCTATTGCTGAGGTCACAATGCTGAGGACGCAATGCTGAGGTGCTATTGCTGAGGTCACAATGCTGAGGTCACAATGCTGAGGTCACAATGCTGAGCTCACTATGTTGAGGTCACTATGCTGAGGTGCTATTGCTGAGGTCAGAATGCTGAGGTCACACTGCTGAGGTCACAATGCTGAGGTGCTCTTGCTGAGGTTCTTTTCCTGCAGTGCTATTCCTGAGGTCACAATGCTGAGGTCATAATGCTGAGGTGCTATTGCTGAGGTCACAATGCTGAGGTGCTATTGCTGAGGTCACAATGCTGAGGTCACAATGCTGAGGTCACACTGCTGAGGTGGTATTGCTGAGGTCACAATGCTGAGGTCACACTGCTGAGGTCACAATGCTGAGGTGGTATTACTAAGGTGCTATTGCTGAGGTATTATTGCTGAGCTGCTATTGCTGAGGTCACAATTCTGAGGTCACAATGCTGAGGTCACAATGCTGAGCTAACTATGCTGAGGTCACTATGCTGAGGTGCTATTGCTGAGGTCACAATGCTGAGGTCACAATGCTGAGGTGCTATTGCTGAGGTCTCAATGCTGAGGTCACAATGCTGAGGTCACAATGCTGAGGTGCTATTGCTGAGGTGCTGTTGCTGAGGTGTTATTGCTGAGATGCTATTGCTGAGGTCACAATGCTGAGGTCACTATGCTGAGGTCACTATGCTGAGGTGCTATTGCTTAGGTCACAATGCTGTGGTCACAATGCTCAGGTCACAATGCTGAGGTGCTATTGCTGAGGTCAGAATGCTGAGGTGCAATTGCAGATGTGCAATTGCTGAGGTGCTATTGCTGAGGTCACAATGCTGAGGTGCTATTGCTGAGGTGATATTCCTGAGGTCAAAATGCTGAGGTGCTATTGCTGAGGGGCTATTGCTGAGGTGCTATTGCTGAGGTCACAATGCTGAGATGCTATTGCTGAGCTGCTATTGCTGAGGTGTTATTGCTGGGTGCTATTGCTGAGGTCACAATTCTGAGGTGCTATTACTGAGGTCACAATACTGAGGTCACTATGCTGAGGTCACTATACTGAGGTGCTATTGCTGAGGTCACAATGCTGTGGTCACAATGCTGAGGTCACAATGCTGAGGTGCTATTGCTGAGGTAAGAATGCTGATGTGCTATTGCAGATGTGCAACTGCTGAGGTGCTATTGCTGAGGTCACAATGCTGAGGTGCTATTGCTGAGGTGCTATTGCTGACGTCAAAATGCTGAGGTGCTCTTGCTGAGGTGCTATTGCTGAGGTCACAATGCTGAGGTGCTATTGCTGAGGGGCTATTGCTGACGTGCTATTGCTGAGGTCACAATGCTGAGATGCTATTGCTGAGCTGCTATTGATGAGGTGTTATTGCTGAGGTGCTATTGCTGAGGTCATAATGCTGATGTGCTATTGCTGAGGTCACAATGCTATGGTCACAATGCTGAGGTCACAATGCTGAGGTGCTATTGCTGAGGTCACAATGCTGAGGTTCTGTTGCTGAGGTCACAATGCTGAGATCACAATGCTGAGGTGCTATTACTGAGGTGCTATTGCTGAGGTACTCTTGCTGAGCTGCTATTGCTGAGGTCACAATGCTGAGGTGCTATTGCTGAGGTGCTATTCCTGAGGTCACAATGCTGTGGTGCTATTGCTGAGGTGCTATTGCTGAGGTCACAATGCTGAGGTGCTATTGCTGAGGTGCTATTGCTGTTGTCACAATGCTGAAGTGCTATTCCTGAGGTCACAATGCTGAGGTGCTATTGCTGAGGTGCTATTGCTGAGGTCACAATGCTGTTGTCACAATGCTGAGCTGCTATTGCTGAGGTCACTATGCTGAGGTCACTTTTCTGAGGTACTAATGCTGAGGTCACAATGCTATGCTTACAATGCTGAGGTCACAATGCTGAGGTGCTATTGCTGAGGTCACAATGCTGAGGTGCTATTGCAGATGTGCTATAGCTGACTTCACAATGCTGAGGTGCTATTACTGAGGTCACAATGCTGTGGTCACAATGCTGAGGTCAAAATGCTGAGTTGCTATTGCTGAGGTCACAATGCTGAGGTGCTATTTCTGAGGTGCTATTCCTGAGGTCAAAATGCTGAGGTGCTATTGCTGAGGGGCTATTGCTGAGGTGCTATTGCTGAGGTCACAATGCTGAGATGCTATTGCTGAGCTGCTATTGCTGAGGTATTATTGCTGAGGTGCTATTGCTGAGGTCACAATGCTGAGGTGCTATTACTGAGGTCACAATACTGAGGTCACTATGCTGAGGTCACTATACTGAGGTGCTATTGCTGAGGTCACAATGCTGTGGTCACAATGCTGAGGTCACAATGCTGAGGTGCTATTGCTGAGGTAAGAATGCTGATGTGCTATTGCAGATGTGCAACTGCTGAGGTGCTATTGCTGAGGTCACAATGCTGAGGTGCTATTGCTGAGGTGCTATTGCTGACGTCAAAATGCTGAGGTGCTCTTGCTGAGGTGCTATTGCTGAGGTCACAATGCTGAGGTGCTATTGCTGAGGGGCTATTGCTGACGTGCTATTGCTGAGGTCACAATGCTGAGATGCTATTGCTGAGCTGCTATTGATGAGGTGTTATTGCTGAGGTGCTATTGCTGAGGTCATAATGCTGAGGTGCTATTGCTGAGGTCACAATGCTATGGTCACAATGCAGAGGTCACAATGCTGAGGTGCTATTGCTGAGGTCACAATGCTGAGGTTCTGTTGCTGAGGTCACAATGCTGAGATCACAATGCTGAGGTGCTATTACTGAGGTGCTATTGCTGAGGTACTCTTGCTGAGCTGCTATTGCTGAGGTCACAATGCTGAGGTGCTATTGCTGAGGTGCTATTGCTGAGGTCACAATGCTGAGGTGCTATTGCTGAGGTGCTATTGCTGAGGTCACAATGCTGAGGTGCTATTGCTGAGGTGCTATTGCTGTTGTCACAATTCTGAAGTGCTATTCCTGATGTCAAAATGCTGAGGTGCTATTACTGAGGTGCTATTGCTGAGGTGCTATTGCTGAGGTGCTATTGCTGAGGTCACAATGCTGAGGAGTTATTCCTGATGTCACAATGTGAGGTCACAATGCTGAGGTCACAATGCTGAGGTCACAATGCTGAGGTGCTTTTGCTGAGGTGCTATTGCTGAGGTGCTATTGCTGTGGTCACAATGCTGAGGTGCTATTCCTGAGGTCAAAATGCTGTGGTCACAATGCTGAGGTCAAAATGCTGAGGTGGTATTGCTGAGGTCACAATGCTGAGTTGCTATTGCTGAGGTGTTATTCCTGAGGTCACAATGCTGAGGTCACAATGCTGAGGTCACAATGCTGAGGTGCTATTGCTCAGGTCACAATGATGAGGTCACAATGCTGAGGTCACAATGCTGAGGTGTTATTGCTGAGCTGCTATTGCTGAGGTGTTACTGCTGAGGTGCTATTGCTGAGGTCACAATGCTGAGGTGCTATTGCTCAGGTCACAATGCTGAGGTCACACTCCTGAGGTGATATTGCTGAGGTCACAATGCTGAGGTCACACTGCTGAGGTCACAATGCTGAGGTGCTATTACTGAGGTGCTATTGCTGAGGTGCTATTGCTGAGCTGCTATTGCTGAGGTCACAATGCTGAGGAGTAATTCCTGATGTCACAATATGAGGTCACAATGCTGAGGTGTTATTACTAAGCTGCTATTGCTGAGGTGTTATTGCTGTGGTGCTATTGCTGAGGTCACAATGCTGAGGTGCTATTGCTGAGGTCACAATGCTGAGGTCACTATGCTGAGGTCACTATGCTGAGGTGCTATTGCTGAGGTGCAATTGCTGAGGTGCTATTGCTGAGGTCACAATGCTGAGGTGCTATTGCTGAGGTCACAATGCTGAGGTCACTATGCTGAGGTCACAATGCTGAGGTCACAATGCTGAGGTGCTATTACTGACGTGCTATTGCTGAGGTCACAATGCTGTTGTCACAATGCTGAGGTCACAATGCTGAGGTGCTATTGCTGAGGTCACAATGCTGAGGTGCTATTGCTGAGGTGCTATTGCTGAGGTCACAATTCTGAGGTCACAATGCTGAGGTCACTATGCTGAGGTGCTATTGCTGCTGTCACAATGCTGAGGTCACAATGCTGAGGTCACAATGCTGAGGTGCTTTTGCTGAGGAGCTATTGCTGAGGTGCTATTGCTGTGGTCACAATGCTGAGTTGCTATTGCTGAGGTCACAATGCTGAGGTGCTATTTCTGACGTCACAATGCTGAGGTGCTATTGCTGAGGTGCTATTGCTGAGGTTCTATTACTGAGGTCACAATCCTGAGGTGCTATTGCTGAGGTGCTATTGCTGAGGTGCTATTGCTGAGGTCACAATGCTGAGATGCTATTGCTGAGTTGCTATTGCTGAGGTTACAGAGCTGAGGTGCTATTGCTGAGGTCACAATGCAGAGGTGCTATTGCTGAGGTGCTATTGCTGAGGTCACAATGCTGAGTTGCTATTGCTGAGGTGCTATTGCTGACGTGCTATTGCTGAGGTGCTATTGCTGAGGTCACAATGCTGAGGTGCTATTGCTGAGGTGCTATTGCTGACGTGCTATTGCTGAGGTGCTATTGCTGAGGTCACAATGCTGAGGTCACAATGCTGAGGTCACAATGCTGAGGTCACAATGCTGAGGTGCTGTTGCTGAGGTCACAATGCTGAAGTGCTATTGCTGAGGTGCTATTGATGAGGTCACAATGCTGAGGTGCTATTGCTTAGGTGCTGTTGCTGACGTGCTATTGCTGAGGTGCTATTGCTGAGGTCACAGTGCTGTGGTCACAATGCTGAGGTCACAATGCTAAGGTCACAATACTGATGTCACAATGCTGAGGTGCTATTGCTGAGGTGACAATGCTGAGGTGCTATTTCTGACGTCACAGTGCTGAGGTGCTATTGCTGAGGTGCTATTGCTGAGGTTCTATTACTGAGGTCTCAATCCTGAGGTGCTATTGCTGAGGTCACAATGCTGAGATGCTATTGCTGAGTTGCTATTGCTGAGGTCACAGAGCTGAGGTGCTATTGCTGAGGTCACAATGCTGAGGTGCTATTGCTGAGGTGCTATTGCTGAGGTCACAATGCTGAGGTGCTATTGCTGAGGTGCTATTGCTGACGTGCTATTGTTGAGGTGCTATTGCTGAGGTCACAATGCTGAGGTGCTATTGCTGAGGTGCTATTGCTGACGTGCTATTGCTGAGGTGCTATTGCTGTGGTCACAATGCTGAGTTGCTATTGCTGAGGTCACAATGCTGAGGTGCTATTGCTGACGTGCTATTGCTGAGGTGCTATTGCTGAGGTGCTATTGCTGAGGTTCTATTACTGAGGTCACAATCCTGAGGTGCTATTGCTGAGGTGCTATTGCTGAGGTGCTATTGCTGAGGTCACAATGCTGAGATGCTATTGCTGAGTTGCTATTGCTGAGGTCACAGAGCTGAGGTGCTATTGCTGAGGTCACAATGCTGAGGTGCTATTGCTGAGGTGCTATTGCTGAGGTCACAATGCTGAGGTGCTATTGCTGAGGTGCTATTGCTGACGTGCTATTGCTGAGGTGCTATTGCTGAGGTCACAATACTGAGGTGCTATTGCTGAGGTGCTATTTCTGACTTCAAAATGCTGTGGTCACAATGCTGAGGTCACAATGCTGATGTGCTGTTGCTGAGGTCACAATGCTGAAGTGCTATTGCTGAGGTGCTATTGCTGAGGTCACAATGCTGAGGTGCTATTGCTGAGGTGCTATTGCTGACGTGCTATTGCTGAGGTGCTATTGCTGAGGTCACAATGCTGAGGTGCTATTGCTGAGGTGCTATTGCTGAGGTCACAATGCTGTGGTCACAATGCTAAGGTCACAATGCTGATATGCTGTTGCTGAGGTCACAATGCTGAAGTGCTATTGCTGAGGTGCTATTGATGAGGTCACAATGCTGAGGTGCTATTGCTCAGGTGCTATTGCTGACGTGCTATTGCTGAGGTGCTATTGCTGTGGTCACAGTGCTGTGGTCACAATGCTGAGGTCACAATGCTGAGGTCACAATGCTGAGGTGCTATTACTGAGGTGCTATTGCTTAGGTCACAATGCTGTGGTCACAATGCTTAGGTCACAATGCTGAGGTGCTATTGCTGAGGTCACAATGCTGTGGTCACAATGCTGAGGTCACAATGCTGAGGTCACAATGCTGAGGTGCTATTACTGAGGTGTTATTGCTGAGGTCACAATGCTGTGGTCACAATGCTTAGGTCACAATGCTGAGGTGCTATTGCTGAGGTCACAATGCTGAGGTGCTATTGCTGAGGTGCTATTGCTGAGGTCACAATTCTGAGGTCACAATGCTGAGGTCACTATGCTGATGTCAATATGCTAAGGTCACAATGCTGAGGTCACAATGCTGAGGTGCTATTTCTGACGTCACAATGCTAAGGTCACAATGCTGAGGTCACTATGCTGAGGTGCAATTGCTGCTGTCACAATGCTGAGGTCACAAAGCTGAGGTCACAATGCTGAGCTGCTATTGCTGACGTGCTATTGCTAAGGTGCTATTGCTGAGGTCACAATGCTGAGGTCACAATGCTGAGGTCACAATGCTGAGGTGCTTTTGCTGAGGTGCTATTGCTGAGGTGCTATTGCTGAGGTGCTATTGCTGACGTCACAATGCTGAGGTGCTATTCCTGAGGTGCTATTGCTGAGGTCACAATGCTGAGGTGCTATTACTAAGGTGCTATTGCTGAGGTGCTGCTGCTGAGGTGCTATTGCTGAGGTCACAATGCTGAGGTCACAATGCTGAGGTCACAATGCTGAGGTCACAATGCTGAGGTGCTGTTCCTGAGGTCACAATGCTGAAGTGCTATTGGTGAGGTGCTATTGCTGAGGTCACAATGCTGAGGTGCTATTGCTCAGGTGCTATTGCTGACGTGCTATTGCTGAGGTGCTATTGCTGAGGTAACAATGCTGAGGTCACAATGCTGAGGTCACAATGCTGAGGTGGTATTGCTGAGGTCACAATGCTGAGTTGCTATTGCTGAGGTGTTATTCCTGAGGTCACAATGCTGAGGTCACAATGCTGAGGTCACAATGCTGAGGTGCTATTGCTGAGGTCACAATGATGAGGTCACAATGCTGAGGTCACAATGCTGAGGTGTTATTGCTGAGCTGCTATTGCTGAGGTGTTACTGCTGAGGTGCTATTGCTGAGGTCACAATGCTGAGGTGCTATTGCTCAGGTCACAATGCTGAGGTCACACTCCTGAGGTGATATTGCTGAGGTCACAATGCTGAGGTCACACTGCTGAGGTCACAATGCTGAGGTGCTATTGCTGAGGTCACAATGCTGAGGTCACTATGCTGAGGTCACTATGCTGAGGTGCTATTGCTGAGGTGCAATTGCTGAGGTGCTATTGCTGAGGTCACAATGCTGAGGTGCTATTGCTGAGGTGTTACTGCTGAGGTGCTATTGCTGAGGTGCTATTGCTGAGCTGCTATTGCTGAGGTCACAATGCTGAGGAGTTATTCCTGATGTCACAATATGAGGTCACAATGCTGAGGTGTTATTGCTGTGGTGCTATTGCTGAGGTCACAATGCTGAGTTGCTATTGCTGAGGTCACAATGCTGAGGTCACTATGCTGAGGTCACTATGCTGAGGTGCTATTGCTGAGGTGCTATTGCTGAGGTTCTATTACTGAGGTCTCAATCCTGAGGTGCTATTGCTGAGGTCACAATGCTGAGATGCTATTGCTGAGTTGCTATTGCTGAGGTGTTATTGCTGAGGTGCTATTGCTGAGGTCAAAATGCTGAGGTGCTATTGCTGAGGTGCTATTGCTGAGGTCACAATGCTGAGGTGCTATTGCTGAGGTGCTATTGCTGACGTGCTATTGTTGAGGTGCTATTGCTGAGGTCACAATGCTGAGGTGCTATTGCTGAGCTGCTATTGCTGACGTGCTATTGCTGAGGTGCTATTCCTGTGGTCACAATGCTGAGTTGCTATTGCTGAGGTCACAATGCTGAGGTGCTATTGCTGACGTGCTATTGCTGAGGTGCTATTGCTGAGGTGCTATTGCTGAGGTTCTATTACTGAGGTCACAATCCTGAGGTGCTATTGCTGAGGTGCTATTGCTGAGGTGCTATTGCTGAGGTCACAATGCTGAGATGCTATTGCTGAGTTGCTATTGCTGAGGTCACAGAGCTGAGGTGCTATTGCTGAGGTCACAATGCTGAGGTGCTATTGCTGAGGTGCTATTGCTGAGGTCACAATGCTGAGGTGCTATTGCTGAGGTGCTATTGCTGACGTGCTATTGCTGAGGTGCTATTGCTGAGGTCACAATACTGAGGTGCTATTGCTGAGGTGCTATTTCTGACTTCACAATGCTGTGGTCACAATGCTGAGGTCACAATGCTGATGTGCTGTTGCTGAGGTCACAATGCTGAAGTGCTATTGCTGAGGTGCTATTGCTGAGGTCACAATGCTGAGGTGCTATTGCTGAGGTGCTATTGCTGACGTGCTATTGCTGAGGTGCTATTGCTGAGGTCACAATGCTGAGGTGCTATTGCTGACCTGCTATTGCTGAGGTCACAATGCTGTGGTCACAATGCTAAGGTCACAATGCTGATGTGCTGTTGCTGAGGTCACAATGCTGAAGTGCTATTGCTGAGGTGCTATTGATGAGGTCACAATGCTGAGGTGCTATTGCTCAGGTGCTATTGCTGACGTGCTATTGCTGAGGTGCTATTGCTGTGGTCACAGTGCTGTGGTCACAATGCTGAGGTCACAATGCTGAGGTCACAATGCTGAGGTGCTATTACTGAGGTGCTATTGCTTAGGTCACAATGCTGTGGTCACAATGCTTAGGTCACAATGCTGAGGTGCTATTGCTGAGGTCACAATGCTGTGGTCACAATGCTGAGGTCACAATGCTGAGGTCACAATGCTGAGGTGCTATTACTGAGGTGTTATTGCTGAGGTCACAATGCTGTGGTCACAATGCTTAGGTCACAATGCTGAGGTGCTATTGCTGAGGTCACAATGCTGAGGTGCTATTGCTGAGGTGCTATTGCTGAGGTCACAATTCTGAGGTCACAATGCTGAGGTCACTATGCTGATGTCAATATGCTAAGGTCACAATGCTGAGGTCACAATGCTGAGGTGCTATTGCTGACGTCACAATGCTAAGGTCACAATGCTGAGGTCACTATGCTGAGGTGCAATTGCTGCTGTCACAATGCTGAGGTCACAAAGCTGAGGTCACAATGCTGAGCTGCTATTGCTGACGTGCTATTGCTAAGGTGCTATTGCTGAGGTCACAATGCTGAGGTCACAATGCTGAGGTCACAATGCTGAGGTGCTTTTGCTGAGGTGCTATTGCTGAGGTGCTATTGCTGAGGTGCTATTGCTGACGTCACAATGCTGAGGTGCTATTGCTGAGGTGCTATTGCTGAGGTCACAATGCTGAGGTGCTATTACTAAGGTGCTATTGCTGAGGTGCTGCTGCTGAGGTGCTATTGCTGAGGTCACAATGCTGAGGTCACAATGCTGAGGTCACAATGCTGAGGTGCTGTTCCTGAGGTCACAATGCTGAAGTGCTATTGCTGAGGTGCTATTGCTGAGGTCACAATGCTGAGGTGCTATTGCTCAGGTGCTATTGCTGACGTGCTATTGCTGAGGTGCTATTGCTGAGGTAACAATGCTGAGGTCACAATGCTGAGGTCACAATGCTGAGGTGGTATTGCTGAGGTCACAATGCTGAGTTGCTATTGCTGAGGTGTTATTCCTGAGGTCACAATGCTGAGGTCACAATGCTGAGGTCACAATGCTGAGGTGCTATTGCTGAGGTCACAATGATGAGGTCACAATGCTGAGGTCACAATGCTGAGGTGTTATTGCTGAGCTGCTATTGCTGAGGTGTTACTGCTGAGGTGCTATTGCTGAGGTCACAATGCTGAGGTGCTATTGCTCAGGTCACAATGCTGAGGTCACACTCCTGAGGTGATATTGCTGAGGTCACAATGCTGAGGTCACACTGCTGAGGTCACAATGCTGAGGTGCTATTGCTGAGGTCACAATGCTGAGGTCACTATGCTGAGGTCACTATGCTGAGGTGCTATTGCTGAGGTGCAATTGCTGAGGTGCTATTGCTGAGGTCACAATGCTGAGGTGCTATTGCTGAGGTGTTACTGCTGAGGTGCTATTGCTGAGGTGCTATTGCTGAGCTGCTATTGCTGAGGTCACAATGCTGAGGAGTTATTCCTGATGTCACAATATGAGGTCACAATGCTGAGGTGTTATTGCTGTGGTGCTATTGCTGAGGTCACAATGCTGAGGTGCTATTGCTGAGGTCACAATGCTGAGGTCACTATGCTGAGGTCACTATGCTGAGGTGCTATTGCTGAGGTGCAATTGCTGAGGTGCTATTGCTGAAGTCACAATGCTGAGGTGCTATTGCTGAGGTCACAATGCTGAGGTCACTATGCTGAGGTCACAATGCTGAGGTCACAATGCTGAGGTGCTATTACTGACGTGCTATTTCTGAGGTCACAATGCTGTTGTCACAATGCTGAGGTCACAATGCTGAGGTGCTATTGCTGAGGTCACAATGCTGAGGTGCTATTGCTGAGGTGCTATTGCTGAGGTCACAATTCTGAGGTCACAATGCTGAGGTCACTATGCTGAGGTGCTATTGCTGCTGTCACAATGCTGAGGTCACAATGCTGAGGTCACAATGCTGAGGTGCTTTTGCTGAGGTGCTATTGCTGAGGTGCTATTGCTGTGGTCACAATGCTGAGTTGCTATTGCTGAGGTCACAATGCTGAGGTGCTATTTCTGACGTCACAATGCAGAGGTGCTATTGCTGAGGTGCTATTGCTGAGGTTCTATTACTGAGGTCACAATCCTGAGGTGCTATTGCTGAGGTGCTATTGCTGAGGTGCTATTGCTGAGGTCACAATGCTGAGATGCTATTGCTGAGTTGCTATTGCTGAGGTCACAGAGCTGAGGTGCTATTGCTGAGGTCACAATGCTGAGGTGCTATTGCTGAGGTGCTATTGCTGACGTGCTATTGCTGAGGTGCTATTGCTGAAGTCACAATGCTGAGGTGCTATTGCTGAGGTGCTATTGCTGACGTGCTATTGCTGAGGTGCTATTGCTGAGGTCACAATGCTGAGGTCACAATGCTGAGGTCACAATGCTGAGCTCACAATGCTGAGGTGCTGTTGCTGAGGTCACAATGCTGAAGTGCTATTGCTGAGGTGCTATAGATGAGGTCACAATGCTGAGGTGCTATTGCTCAGGTGCTGTTGCTGACGTGCTATTGCTGAGGTGCTATTGCTGAGGTCACAGTGCTGTGGTCACAATGCTGAGGTCACAATGCTAAGGTCACAATACTGATGTCACAATGCTGAGGTGCTATTGCTGAGGTGACAATGCTGAGGTGCTATTTCTGACGTCACAATGCTGAGGTGCTATTGCTGAGGTGCTATTGCTGAGGTTCTATTACTGAGGTCTCAATCCTGAGGTGCTATTGCTGAGGTGCTATTGCTGAGGTGCTATTGCTGAGGTCACAATGCTGAGATGCTATTGCTGAGTTGCTATTGCTGAGGTCACAGAGCTGAGGTGCTATTGCTGAGGTCACAATGCTGAGGTGCTATTGCTGAGGTGCTATTCCTGAGGTCACAATGCTGAGGTGCTATTGCTGAGGTCACAATGCTGACGTGCTATTGTTGAGGTGCTATTGCTGAGGTCACAATGCTGAGGTGCTATTGCTGAGGTGCTATTGCTGACGTGCTATTGCTGAGGTGCTATTGCTGTGGTCACAATGCTGAGTTGCTATTGCTGAGGTCACAATGCTGAGGTGCTATTGCTGACGTGCTATTGCTGAGGTGCTATTGCTGAGGTGCTATTGCTGAGGTTCTATTACTGAGGTCACAATCCTGAGGTGCTATTGCTGAGGTGCTATTGCTGAGGTGCTATTGCTGAGGTCACAATGCTGAGATGCTATTGCTGAGTTGCTATTGCTGAGGTCACAGAGCTGAGGTGCTATTGCTGAGGTCACAATGCTGAGGTGCTATTGCTGAGGTGCTATTGCTGAGGTCACAATGCTGAGGTGCTATTGCTGAGGTGCTATTGCTGACGTGCTATTGCTGAGGTGCTATTGCTGAGGTCACAATACTGAGGTGCTATTGGTGAGGTGCTATTTCTGACTTCACAATGCTGTGGTCACAATGCTGAGGTCACAATGCTGATGTGCTGTTGCTGAGGTCACAATGCTGAAGTGCTATTGCTGAGGTGCTATTGCTGAGGTCACAATTCTGAGGTGCTATTGCTGAGGTGCTATTGCTGACGTGCTATTGCTGAGGTGCTATTGCTGAGGTCACAATGCTGAGGTGCTATTGCTGAGGTGCTATTGCTGAGGTCACAATGCTATGGTCACAATGCTGAGGTCACAATGCTGATGTGCTGTTGCTGAGGTCACAATGCTGAAGTGCTATTGCTGAGGTGCTATTGATGAGGTCACAATGCTGAGGTGCTATTGCTCAGGTGCTATTCCTGACGTGCTATTGCTGAGGTGCTATTGCTGAGGTCACAGTGCTGTGGTCACAATGCTGTGGTCACAATGCTAAGCTCACAATGCTGATATCACAATGCTGAGGTGCTATTGCTGAGGTGTTATTGCTGAGGTCACAATGCTGAGGTCACATTGCTGAGGTCACAATACTGAGGTGCTATTGCTGAGGTGCTATTGCTGAGGTCACAATGCTGAGGTGCTGTTGCTGAGGTGCTATTGCTGTGGTCACAATGCTGAGTTGCTATTGCTGAGGTCACAATGCTGAGGTGCTATTTCTGACGTCACAATGCTGAGGTGCTATTGCTGAGGTGCTATTGCTGAGGTTCTATTACTGAGGTCACAATCCTGAGGTGCTATTGCTGAGGTGCTATTGCTGAGGTGCTATTGCTGAGGTCACAATGCTGAGATGCTATTGCTGAGTTGCTATTGCTGAGGTCACAGAGCTGAGGTGCTATTGCTGAGGTGCTATTGCTGAGGTCACAATGCTGAGGTGCTATTGCTGAGGTGCTATTGCTGACGTGCTATTGCTGAGGTGCTATTGCTGAGGTCACAATGCTGAGGTGCTATTGCTGAGGTGCTATTGCTGACGTGCTATTGCTGAGGTGCTATTGCTGACGTCACAATGCTGAGGTCACAATGCTGAGGTCACAATGCTGATGTGCTGTTGCTGAGGTGCTATTGATGAGGTCACAATGCTGAGGTGCTATTGCTCAGGTGCTATTGCTGACGTGCTATTGCTGATGTGCTATTGCTGAGGTCACAGTGCTGTGGTCACAAAGCTGAGGTCACAATGCTAAGGTCACAATGCTGATGTCACAATGCTGAGGTGCTATTGCTGAGGTGTTATTGCTGAGGTCACAATGCTGAGGTCACATTGCTGAGGTCACTATGCTGTGGTGCTATTGCTGTGTTCACAATGCGTAGGTGCTATTGCTGATGTCACAATGCTGAGGTGCAATTGCTGAGGTGTTATTACTGAAGTCACAATGCTGAGGTGCTATTGCAGAGGTGCTATTGCTGAGGTCACAATGCTGAGGTCCTATTGCTGAGGTGCTAATGCTGAGGTGCTATTGCTGAGGTCACAATGCTGAGGTCACAATGCTGAGGTCACTATGCTGAGGTGCAATTGCTGCTGTCACAATGCTGAGGTCACAATGCTGAGGTGCTATTACTGACGTGCTATTGCTGAGGTCACAATGCTGTTGTCACAATGCTGAGGTCACAATGCTGAGGTGCTATTGCAGAGGTCACAATGCTGAGGTGCTATTGCTGAGGTGCTATTGCTGAGGTCACAATTCTGAGGTCACAATGCTGAGGTCACTATGCTGATGTCAATATGCTGAGGTCACAATGCTGAGGTCACAATGCTGAGGTCACAATGCTGAGGTGCTTTTGCTGAGGTGCTATTGCTGAGGTGCTATTGCTGTGGTCACAATGCTGAGTTGCTATTGCTGAGGTCACAATGCTGAGGTGCTATTTCTGACGTCACAATGCTGAGGTGCTATTGCTGAGGTGCTATTGCTGAGGTTCTATTACTGAGGTCACAATCCTGAGGTGCTATTGCTGAGGTGCTATTGCTGAGGTGCTATTGCTGAGGTCACAATGCTGAGATGCTATTGCTGAGTTGCTATTGCTGAGGTCACAGAGATGAGGTGCTATTGCTGAGGTCACAATGCTGAGGTGCTATTGCTGAGGTGCTATTGCTGAGGTCACAATGCTGAGTTGCTATTGCTGAGGTGCTATTGCTGACGTGCTATTGCTGAGGTGCTATTGCTGAGGTCACAATGCTGAGGTGCTATTGCTGAGGTGCTATTGCTGACGTGCTATTGCTGAGGTGCTATTGCTGAGGTCACAATGCTGAGGTCACAATGCTGAGGTCACAATGCTGAGGTCACAATGCTGAGGTGCTGTTGCTGAGGTCACAATGCTGAAGTGCTATTGCTGAGGTGCTATTGATGAGGTCACAATGCTGAGGTGCTATTGCTCAGGTGCTGTTGCTGAGGTGCTATTGCTGAGGTGCTATTGCTGAGGTCACAGTGCTGTGGTCACAATGCTGAGGTCACAATGCTAAGGTCACAATACTGATGTCACAATGCTGAGGTGCTATTGCTGAGGTGACAATGCTGAGGTGCTATTTCTGACGTCACAATGCTGAGGTGCTATTGCTGAGGTGCTATTGCTGAGGTTCTATTACTGAGGTCCCTATCCTGAGGTGCTATTGCTGAGGTGCTATTGCTGAGGTGCTATTGCTGAGGCCACAATGCTGAGATGCTATTGCTGAGTTGCTATTGCTGAGGTCACAGAGCTGAGGTGCTATTGCTGAGGTCACAATGCTGAGGTGCTATTGCTGAGGTGCTATTCCTGAGGTCACAATGCTGAGGTGCTATTGCTGAGGTCACAATGCTGACGTGCTATTGTTGAGGTGCTATTGCTGAGGTCAGAATTCTGAGGTGCTATTGCTGAGGTGCTATTGCTGACGTGCTATTGATGAGGTGCTATTGCTGTGGTCACAATGCTGAGTTGCTATTGCTGAGGTCACAATGCTGAGGTGCTATTGCTGACGTGCTATTGCTGAGGTGCTATTGCTGAGGTGCTATTGCTGAGGTCACAGTGCTGTGGTCACAATGCTGAGGTCACAATGCTAAGGTCACAATGCTGATGTCACAATGCTGAGGTGCTATTTTGAGGTGTTATTGCTGAGGTCACAGAGCTGAGGTGCTATTGCTGAGGTCACAATGCTGAGGTGCTATTGCTGAGGTGCTATTGCTGAGGTCACAATGCTGAGGTGCTATTGCTGAGGTGCTATTGCTGACGTGCTATTGCTGAGGTGCTATTGCTGAGGTCACAATACTGAGGTGCTATTGGTGAGGTGCTATTTCTGACTTCACAATGCTGTGGTCACAATGCTGAGGTCACAATGCTGATGTGCTGTTGCTGAGGTCACAATGCTGAAGTGCTATTGCTGAGGTGCTATTGCTGAGGTCACAATGCTGAGGTGCTATTGCTGAGGTGCTATTGCTGACGTGCTATTGCTGAGGTGCTATTGCTGAGGTCACAATGCTGAGGTGCTATTGCTGAGGTGCTATTGCTGAGGTCACAATGCTGTGGTCACAATGCTGAGGTCACAATGCTGATGTGCTGTTGCTGAGGTCACAATGCTGAAGTGCTATTGCTGAGGTGCTATTGATGAGGTCACAATGCTGAGGTGCTATTGCTCAGGTGCTATTGCTGACGTGCTATTGCTGAGGTGCTATTGCTGAGGTCACAGTGCTGTGGTCACAATGCTGAGGTCACAATGCTAAGGTCACAATGCTGATGTCACAATGCTGAGGTGCTATTGCTGAGGTGTTATTGCTGAGGTCACAATGCTGAGGTCACATTGCTGAGGTCACAATACTGAGGTGCTATTGCTGAGGTGCTATTGCTGAGGTCACAATGCTGAGGTGCTGTTGCTGAGGTGCTATTGCTGTGGTCACAATGCTGAGTTGCTATTGCTGAGGTCACAATGCTGAGGTGCTATTTCTGACGTCACAATGCTGAGGTGCTATTGCTGAGGTGCTATTGCTGAGGTTCTATTACTGAGGTCACAATCCTGAGGTGCTATTGCTGAGGTGCTATTGCTGAGGTGCTATTGCTGAGGTCACAATGCTGAGATGCTATTGCTGAGTTGCTATTGCTGAGGTCACAGAGCTGAGGTGCTATTGCTGAGGTCACAATGCTGAGGTGCTATTGCTGAGGTGCTATTGCTGAGGTCACAATGCTAAGGTGCTATTGCTGAGGTGCTATTGCTGACGTGCTATTGCTGAGGTGTTATTGCTGAGGTCACAATGCTGAGGTGCTATTGCTGAGGTGCTATTGCTGACGTGCTATTGCTGAGGTGCTATTGCTGAGGTCACAATGCTGAGGTCACAATGCTGAGGTCACAATGCTGATGTGCTGTTGCTGAGTTGCTATTGATGAGGTCACAATGCTGAGGTGCTATTGCTCAGGTGCTATTGCTGACGTGCTATTGCTGATGTGCTATTGCTGAGGTCACAGTGCTGTGGTCACAAAGCTGAGGTCACAATGCTAAGGTCACAATGCTGATGTCACAATGCTGAGGTGCTATTGCTGAGGTGTTATTGCTGAGGTCACAATGCTGAGGTCACATTGCTGAGGTCACTATGCTGTGGTGCTATTGTTGTGTTCACAATGCGTAGGTGCTATTGCTGATGTCACAATGCTGAGGTGCAATTGCTGAGGTGTTATTACTGAAGTCACAATGCTGAGGTGCTATTACAGAGGTGCTATTGCTGAGGTCACAATGCTGAGGTCCTATTGCTGAGGTGCTAATGCTGAGGTGCTATTGCTGAGGTCACAATGCTGAGGTCACTATGCTGAGGTCACAATGCTGAGGTCACAATGCTGAGGTGCTATTACTGAGGTGCTATTGCTGAGGTCACAATGCTGTGGTCACAATGCTTAGGTCACAATGCTGAGGTGCTATTGCTGAGGTCACAATGCTGAGGTCACTATGCTGATGTCAATATGCTGAGGTCACAATGCTGAGGTCACAATGCTGAGGTGCTATTGCTGACGTCACAATGCTAAGGTCACAATGCTGAGGTCACTATGCTGAGGTGCAATTGCTGCTGTCACAATGCTGATGTCACAATGCTGAGGTCACAATGCTGAGCTGCTATTGCTGACGTGCTATTGCTAAGGTTCTATTGCTGAGGTCACAATGCTGAGGTCACAATGCTGAGGTCACAATGCTGAGGTGCTTTTGCTGAGGTGCTATTGCTGAGGTGCTATTGCTGAGGTGCTATTGCTGACGTCACAATGCTGAGGTGCTATTACTGAGGTGCTATTGCTGAGGTCACAATGCTGTGGTCACAATGCTTAGGTCACAATGCTGAGGTGCTATTGCTGAGGTCACAATGCTGAGGTGCTATTGCTGAGGTGCTATTGCTGAGGTCACAATTCTGAGGTCACAATGCTGAGGTCACTATGCTGATGTCAATATGCTGAGGTCACAATGCTGAGGTCACAATGCTGAGGTGCTATTGCTGACGTCACAATGCTAAGGTCACAATGCTGAGGTCACTATGCTGAGGTGCAATTGCTGCTGTCACAATGCTGAGGTCACAATGCTGAGGTCACAATGCTGAGCTGCTATTGCTGACGTGCTATTGCTAAGGTTCTGTTGCTGAGGTCACAATGCTGAGGTCACAATGCTGAGGTCACAATGCTGAGGTGCTTTTGCTGAGGTGCTATTGCTGAGGTGCTATTGCTGAGGTGCTATTGCTGAGGTCACAATGCTGAGGTGCTATTACTGAGGTGCTATTGCTGAGGTTCTATTACTGAGGTCACAATGCTGAGGTGCTATTGCTGAGGTGCTATTGCTGAGGTCACAATGCTGAGGTGCTATTGCTAAGGTGCTATTGCTGAGGTGCTGCTGCTGAGGTGCTTTTGCTGAGGTCACAATGCTGAGATGCTATTGCTGAGTTGCTATTGCTGAGGTCACAGTGCTGAGGTGCTATTGCTGAGGTCACAATGCTGAGGTGCTATTGCTGAGGTGCTATTGCTGACGTGCTATTGCTGAGGTGCTATTGCTGAGGTCACAATGCTGTGGTCACAATGCTGAGGTCACAATGCTGTGGTCACAATGCTGAGGTCACAATGCTGAGGTGCTTTTGCTGAGGTCACAATGCTGAAGTGCTATTGCTGAGGTGCTATTGCTGAGGTCACAATGCTGAGGTGCTATTGCTCAGGTTCTATTGCTGAGGTGCTGTTGCTGAGGTCACAATGCTAAGGTGCTATTGCTGAGGTCACAATGCTGAGGTCACAATGCTGAGGTGCTATTGCTGAGGTGTTATTGCTCAGGTCACAATGCTGAGGTCACCATGCTGAGGTCACTATGCTGAGGTGCTATTGCTGTGGTCACAATGCTGAGGTCACAATGCTGATGTCACAATGCGTAGGTGCTATTGCTGATGTCACAATGCTGAGATGCTATTGCTGAGGTGCTATTACTGAAGTCACAATGCTGAGGTGCTATTGCTGAGGTGCTATTGCTGAGGTCACAATGCTGAGGTCCTATTGCTGAGGTGCTAATGCTGAGGTGCTATTGCTCTGGTCACATTGCTGAGGTCACAATGCTGAGGTGCTATTGCTGAGGTGCTATTGCTGAGTTCACAATGCTGAGGTGGTATTGCTTAGGTGCTATTGCTGAGGTCACAATGCTGAGGTGCTATTGCTGAGGTCACAATGCTGAGGTGCTATTGCTGAGGTGCTATTGCTGACGTGCTATTGCTGAGGTGCTATTGCTGAGGTAACAGTGCTGTGGTCACAATGCTGAGGTCACAATGCTAAGGTCACAATGCTGATGTCACAATGCTGAGGTGCTATTGCTGAGGTCACAATGCTGAGGTGCTATTTCTGACGTCACAATGCTGAGGTGCTATTGCTGAGGTGCTGTTGCTGAGGTCACAATGCTGAGGTGCTATTGCTGAAGTCACAATGCTGAGGTGCTATTGCTGAGGTCACAAGGTTGAGGTGCTATTGCTGAGGTGCTATTGCTGAGGTCACAATGCTGACGTGCTATTGCTGAGGTCACAATGCTGAGGTGCTATTGCTGAGGTCACAATGCTGTGGTCAAAATGCTGATGTCACAATGCTGAGGTCACAATGCTGAGGTGTTATTGCTGAGCTGTTATTGCTGAGGTATTATTGCTGAGCTGCTATTGCTGAGGTCACAATTCTGAGGTCACAATGCTGAGGTCACAATGCTGAGCTCACTATGCTGAGGTCACTATGCTGAGGTGCTATTGCTGAGGTCACAATGCTGAGGTCACAATGCTGAGGTGCTATTGCTGATGTCACAATGCTGAGGTCACAATGCTGAGGTCACAATGCTGAGGTGCTATTGCTGAGGTGCTGTTGCTGAGGTGTTATTGCTGAGATGCTATTGCTGAGGTCACAATGCTGAGGTCACAATGCTGAGGTCACAATGCTGAGGTGCTATTGCTGAGGTCACAATGCTGAGGTGCAATTGCAGATGTGCAATTGCTGAGGTGCTATTGCTGAGGTCACAATGCTGAGGTGCTATTGCTGAGGTGCTATTCCTGAGGTCACTATGCTGAGGTGCTATTGCTGCTGTCACAATGCTGAGGTCACAATGCTGAGGTCACAATGCTGAGGTGCTTTTGCTGAGGTGCTCTTGCTGAGGTGCTATTGCTGTGGTCACAATGCTGAGTTGCTATTGCTGAGGTCACAATGCTGAGGTGCTATTTCTGACGTCACAATGCTGAGGTGCTATTGCTGAGGTGCTATTGCTGAGGTGCTATTGCTGAGGTCACAATGCTGAGATGCTATTGCTGAGTTGCTATTGCTGAGGTCACAGAGCTGAGGTGCTATTGCTGAGGTCACAATGCTGAGGTGCTATTGCTGAGGTGCTATTGCTGAGGTCACAATTCTGAGTTGCTATTGCTGAGGTGCTATTGCTGACGTGCTATTGCTGAGGTGCTATTGCTGAGGTCACAATGCTGAGGTGCTATTGCTGAGGTGCTATTGCTGACGTGCTATTGCTGAGGTGCTATTGCTGAGGTCACAATGCTGAGGTCACAATGCTGAGGTCACAATGCTGAGGTGCTGTTGCTGAGGTCACAATGCTGAAGTGCTATTGCTGAGGTGCTATTGATGAGGTCACAATGCTGAGGTGCTATTGCTCAGGTGCTGTTGCTGACGTGCTATTGCTGAGGTGCTATTGCTGAGGTCACAGTGCTGTGGTCACAATGCTGAGGTCACAATGCTAAGGTCACAATACTGATGTCACAATGCTGAGGTGCTATTGCTGAGGTGACAATGCTGAGGTGCTATTTCTGACGTCACAATGCTGAGGTGCTATTGCTGAGGTGCTATTGCTGAGGTTCTATTACTGAGGTCTCAATCCTGAGGTGCTATTGCTGAGGTGCTATTGCTGAGGTGCTATTGCTGAGGTCACAATGCTGAGATGCTATTGCTGAGTTGCTATTGCTGAGGTCACAGAGCTGAGGTGCTATTGCTGAGGTCACAATGCTGAGGTGCTATTGCTGAGGTGCTATTCCTGAGGTCACAATGCTGAGGTGCTATTGCTGAGGTCACAATGCTGACGTGCTATTGTTGAGGTGCTATTGCTGAGGTCACAATGCTGATGTGCTATTGCTGAGGTGCTATTGCTGACGTGCTATTGCTGAGGTGCTATTGCTGTGGTCACAATGCTGAGTTGCTATTGCTGAGGTCACAATGCTGAGGTGCTATTGCTGAGTTGCTATTGCTGAGGTCACAGAGCTGAGGTGCTATTGCTGAGGTCACAATGCTGAGGTGCTATTGCTGAGGTGCTATTGCTGACGTGCTATTGCTGAGGTGCTATTGCTGAGGTCACAATACTGAGGTGCTATTGGTGAGGTGCTATTTCTGACTTCACAATGCTGTGGTCACAATGCTGAGGTCACAATGCTGATGTGCTGTTGCTGAGGTCACAATGCTGAAGTGCTATTGCTGAGGTGCTATTGCTGAGGTCACAATGCTGAGGTGCTATTGCTGAGGTGCTATTGCTGACGTGCTATTGCTGAGGTGCTATTGCTGAGGTCACAATGCTGAGGTGCTATTGCTGAGGTGCTATTGCTGAGGTCACAATGCTGTGGTCACAATGCTGAGGTCACAATGCTGATGTGCTGTTGCTGAGGTCACAATGCTGAAGTGCTATTGCTGAGGTGCTATTGATGAGGTCACAATGCTGAGGTGCTATTACAGACGTGCTATTGCTGACGTGCTATTGCTGAGGTGCTATTGCTGAGGTCACAGTGCTGTGGTCACAATGCTGAGGTCACAATGCTAAGGTCACAATGCTGATGTCACAATGCTGAGGTGCTATTGCTGAGGTGTTATTGCTGAGGTCACAATGCTGAAGTCACATTGCTGAGGTCACAATACTGAGGTGCTATTGCTGAGGTGCTATTGCTGAGGTCACAATGCTGAGGTGCTGTTGCTGAGGTGCTATTGCTGTGGTCACAATGCTGAGTTGCTATTGCTGAGGTCACAATGCTGAGGTGCTATTTCTGACGTCACAATGCTGAGGTGCTATTGCTGAGGTGCTATTGCTGAGGTTCTATTACTGAGGTCACAATCCTGAGGTGCTATTGCTGAGGTGCTATTGCTGAGGTGCTATTGCTGAGGTCACAATGCTGAGATGCTATTGCTGAGTTGCTATTGCTGAGGTCACAGAGCTGAGGTGCTATTGCTGAGGTCACAATGCTGAGGTGCTATTGCTGAGGTGCTATTGCTGAGGTCACAATGCTGAGGTGCTATTGCTGAGGTGCTATTGCTGACGTGCTATTGCTGAGGTGTTATTGCTGAGGTCACAATGCTGAGGTGCTATTGCTGAGGTGCTATTGCTGACGTGCTATTGCTGAGGTGCTATTGCTGAGGTCACAATGCTGAGGTCACAATGCTGAGGTCACAATGCTGATGTGCTGTTGCTGAGGTGCTATTGATGAGGTCACAATGCTGAGGTGCTATTGCTCAGGTGCTATTGCTGACGTGCTATTGCTGATGTGCTATTGCTGATGTCACAGTGCCGTGGTCACAAAGCTGAGGTCACAATGCTAAGGTCACAATGCTGATGTCACAATGCTGAGGTGCTATTGCTGAGGTGTTATTGCTGAGGTCACAATGCTGAGGTCACATTGCTGAGGTCACTATGCTGTGGTGCTATTGCTGTGTTCACAATGCGTAGGTGCTATTGCTGATGTCACAATGCTGAGGTGCAATTGCTGAGGTGTTATTACTGAAGTCACAATGCTGAGGTGCTATTGCAGAGGTGCTATTGCTGAGGTCACAATGCTGAGGTGCTATTGCTGAGGTCACAATGCTGAGGTCACTATGCTGAGGTCACAATGCTGAGGTCACAATGCTGAGGTGCTATTACTGAGGTGCTATTGCTGAGGTCACAATGCTGTGGTCACAATGCTTAGGTCACAATGCTGAGGTGCTATTGCTGAGGTCACAATGCTGAGGTGCTATTGCTGAGGTGCTATTGCTGAGGTCACAATTCTGAGGTCACAATGCTGAGGTCACTATGCTGATGTCAATATGCTGAGGTCACAATGCTGAGGTCACAATGCTGAGGTGCTATTGCTGACGTCACAATGCTAAGGTCACAATGCTGAGGTCACTATGCTGAGGTGCAATTGCTGCTGTCACAATGCTGAGGTCACAATGCTGAGGTCACAATGCTGAGCTGCTATTGCTGACGTGCTATTGCTGAGGTCACAATGCTGAGGTCACAATGCTGAGGTCAAAATGCTGAGGTCACAATGCTCAGGTGCTTTTGCTGAGGTGCTATTGCTGAGGTGCTATTGCTGAGGTGCTATTGCTGACGTCACAATGCTGAGGTGCTATTACTGAGGTGCTATTGCTGAGGTTCTATTACTGAGGTCACAATGCTGAGGTGCTATTGCTGAGGTGCTATTGCTGAGGTCACAATGCTGAGGTGCTATTGCTAAGGTGCTATTGCTGAGGTCACAATGCTGAGGTGCTATTGCTGAGGTCAGAATGCTGAGATGCTATTGCTGAGTTGCTATTGCTGAGGTCACAGTGCTGAGGTGCTATTGCTGAGGTCACAATGCTGAGGTGCTATTGCTGAGCTGCTATTGCTGAGGTCACAATGCTGAGGTGCTATTGCTGAGGTGCTATTGCTCACGTGCTATTGCTGAGGTGCTATTGCTGAGGTCACAATGCTGTGGTCACAATGCTGAGGTCACAATGCTGAGGTCACAATGCTGAGGTGCTTTTGCTGAGGTCACAATGCTGAAGTGCTATTGCTGAGGTGCTGTTGCTGAGGTCACAATGCTGAGGTGCTATTGCTCAGGTGCTATTGCTGACGTGCTATTGCTGAGGTGCTATTGCTGAGGTAACAATGCTGAGGTCACAATGCTGAGGTCACATTGCTGAGGTGCTATTGCTGAGGTGTTATTGCTCAGGTCACAATGCTGAGGTCACAATGCTGAGGTCACTATGCTGTGGTGCTATTGCTGTGGTCACAATGCTGAGGTCACAATGCTGATGTCACAATGCGTAGGTGCTATTGCTGATGTCACAATGCTGAGGTGCTATTGCTGAGGTGCTATTACTGAAGTCACAATGCTGAGGTGCTATTGCTGAGGTGCTATTGCTGAGGTCACAATGCTGAGGTCCTATTGCTGAGGTGCTAATGCTGAGGTGCTATTGCTGAGGTCACAATGCTGAGGTCGCAATGCTGAGGTGCTATTGCTGAAGTCACAATGCTGAGGTCACAATGCTGAGGTCACAATGCTGAGATGCTATTGCTGAGGTGCTATTGCTGAGGTCACAATGCTGAGGTGCCCTTGCTGAGGTCACAATGCTGAGGTGCTATTGCTGAGGTGCTATTGCTGACGTGCTATTGCTGAGGTGCTATTGCTGAGGTCACAATGCTGAGGTCACAATGCTGAGGTCACAATGCTGAGGTCACAATGCTGAGGTGCTGTTGCTGAGGTCACAATGCTGAAGTGCTATTGCTGAGGTGCTATTGATGAGGTCACAATGCTGAGGTGCTATTGCTCAGGTGCTGTTGCTGACGTGCTATTGCTGAGGTGCTATTGCTGAGGTCACAGTGCTGTGGTCACAATGCTGAGGTCACAATGCTAAGGTCACAATGCTGATGTCACAATGCTGAGGTGTTATTGCTGAGGTCACAATGCTGAGGTGCTATTTCTGACGTCACAATGCTGAGGTGCTAATGCTGAGGTGCTGTTGCTGAGGTCACAATGCTGAGGTGCTATTGCTGAAGTCACAATGCTGAGGTGCTATTGCTGAGGTCACAAGGTTGAGGTGCTACTGCTGAGGTGCTATTGCTGAGGTCACAATGCTGACGTGCTATTGCTGAGGTCACAATGCTGAGGTGCTATTGCTGAGGTCACAATGCTGTGGTCAAAATGCTGATGTCACAATGATGAGGTCACAATGCTGAGGTGTTATTGCTGAGCTGTTATTGCTGAGGTATTATTGCTGAGCTGCTATTGCTGAGGTCACAATTCTGAGGTCACAATGCTGAGGTCACAATGCTGAGGTCACTATGCTGAGGTCACTATGCTGAGGTGCTATTGCTGAGGTCAGAATGCTGAGGTCACAATGCTGAGGTGCTATTGCTGATGTCACAATGCTGAGGTCACAATGCTGAGGTCACAATGCTGAGGTGCTATTGCTGAGGTGCTGTTGCTGAGGTGTTATTGCTGAGATGCTATTGCTGAGGTCACAATGCTGAGGTCACAATGCTGAGGTCACAATGCTGAGGTGCTATTGCTGAGGTCACAATGCTGAGGTGCAATTGCAGATGTGCAATTGCTGAGGTGCTATTGCTGAGGTCACAATGCTGAGGTGCTATTGCTGAGGTGCTATTCCTGAGGTCACAATGCTGAGGTGCTGTTTCTGAGGGGCTATTGCTGAGGTGCTATTGCTGAGGTCACAATGCTGAGATGATATTGCTGAGCTGCTATTGCTGAGGTGTTATTGCTGAGGTGCTATTGCTGAGGTCAAAATGCTGAGGTGCTATTGCTGAGGTCACAATACTGAGGTCACTATGCTGAGGTCACTATACTGAGGTGCTATTGCTGAGGTCACACTGCTGTGGTCACAATGCTGAGGTCACAATGCTGAGGTGCTATTGCTGAGGTCAGAATGCTGATGTGCTATTGCAGATGTGCAACTGCTGAGGTGCTATTGCTGAGGTCACTATGCTGAGGTCACAATGCTGAGGTCACAATGCTGAGGTCACAATGCTGAGGTGCTATTGCTGAGGTGCTATTGCTGAGGTCACAATGCAGAGGTGCTATTGCTGAGGGGCTATTGCTGAGGTGCTATTGCTGAGGTCACAATGCTGAGATGCTATTGCTGAGCTGCTATTGATGAGGTTTTATTGCTGAGGTGCTATTGCTGAGGTCATAATGCTGAGGTGCTATTGCTGACGTCACAATGCTGAGGTGCTATTGCTGAGGTCACAATTCTGAAGTGCTATTGCTGAGGTCACAATGCTGAGGTGCTATTGCTGAGGTGCTATTGCTGAGGTCACAATGCTGAGGTCACAATGCTGAGATGCTATTGCTGAAGTCACTATGCTGAGGTCACTTTTCTGAGGTACTAATGCTGAGGTCAAAATGCTATGCTCACAATGCTGAGGTCACAATGCTGAGGTGCTATTGCAGAGGTCAAAATGCTGAGGTGCTATTGCAGAGGTCACAATGCTGAGGTGCTATTGCTGAGGTGCTATAGCTGACGTCACAATGCTGAGGTCAGAATGCTGTGGTGCTATTGCTGAGGTGCTATAGCTGACGTCACAATGCTGAGGTCACAATGCTGAGGTCACAATGCTGAGGTCAAAATGCTGAGGTGCTATTGCTGAGATCACAATGCTGACGTCACAATGCTGAGGTCACAATGCTGAGGTGCTATTGCTGAGGTCACAATGCTGAGGTCACACTGCTGAGGTCAAAATGCTGAGGTGCTATTCCTGAGGTCACAATGCTGAGGTCACACTGCTGAGGTCACAATGCTGAGGTGCTATTGCTGAGGTTCTTTTCCTGAGGTGCTATTCCTGAGGTCACAATGCTGAGGTGCTATTGCAGAGGTCACAATGCTGAGGTGCTATTGCTGTGGTGCTATTGCTGAGGTCACAATGCTGAGGTCACAATGCTGAGGTCACAATGCTGAGGTGTTATTCCTGAGCTGCTATTGCTGTGGTGTTACTGCTGAGGTGCTATTGCTGAGGTCACAATGCTGAGGTCACAATGCTGAGGTCACAAGGCTGAGGTGCTTTTGCTGAGGTGCTCTTGCTGAGGTGCTATTGCTGTGGTCACAATGCTGAGGTGCTATTGCTGAGGTCACAATGCTGAGGTGCTAATTCTGACGTCACAATGCTGAGGTGCTATTGCTGAGGTGCTATTGCTGAGGTTCTATTACTGAGGTCACAATCCTGAGGTGCTATTGCTGAGGTGCTATTGCTGAGGTGCTATTGCTAAGGTCACAATGCTGAGGTGCTATTGCTAAGGTGCTATTGCTGAGTTGCTGCTGCTGAGGTGCTATTGCTGAGGTGACAATGCTGAGATGGTATTGCTGAGTTGCTATTGCTGAGGACACAGAGCTGAGGTGCTATTGCTGAGGTCACAATGCTGAGGTGCTATTGCTGAGGTGCTATTGCTGAGGTCACAATGCTGAGGTGCTATTGCTGATGTCACAATGTGAGGTCACAATGCTGAGGTCACAATGCTGAGGTCACAATGCTGAGGTGCTTTTGCTGAGGTGCTATTGCTGAGGTGCTATTGCTGTGATCACCATGCTGAGGTGCTATTCCTGAGGTCAAAATGCTGTGGTCACAATGCTGAGGTCAAAATGCTGAGGTGGTATTGCTGAGGTCACAATGCTGAGGTGCTATTGCTGAGGTGTTATTGCTGAGGTCACAATGCTGAGGTCACAATGCTGAGGTCACAATGCTGAGGTGCTATTGCTGAGGTCACAATGATGAGGTCACAATGCTGAGGTCACAATGCTGAGGTGTTATTGCTGAGCTGCTATTGCTGAGGTGTTACTGCTGAGGTGCTATTGCTGAGGTCACAATGCTGAGGTGCTATTGCTGAGGTCACAATGCTGAGGTCACACTGCTGAGGTGGTATTGCTGAGGTGACAATGCTGAGGTCACACTGCTGAGGTCACAATGCTGAGGTGCTATTACTGAGGTGCTATTGCTGAGGTGCTATTCCTGAGGTACTATTGCTTAGGTGCTATTACTGAAGTCACAATGCTGAGTTGCTATTGCTGAGGTGCTATTGCTGACGTCACAATGCTGAGGTGCTCTTGCTGAGGTGCTATTGCTGAGGTCACAATGCTGAAGTGCTATTGCCTAGGGGCTATTGCTGAGGTGCTATTGCTGAGGTCACAATGCTGAGATGCTATTGCTGAGGTCACAATACTGAGGTCACTATGCTGAGGTCACTATACTGAGGTGCTATTGCTGAGGTCACAATGCTGTGGTCACAATGCTGAGGTCACAATGCAGAGGTGCTATTGCTGAGGTCAGAATGCTGAGGTGCTATTGCAGATGTGCAATTGCTGAGGTGCTATTGCTGAGGTCACAATGCTGAGGTGCTATTGCTGAGGTGCTATTGCTGAGGTTACAATGCTGAGGTGCTATTGCTGAGGTGCTATTGCTGAGGTGCTATTGCTGAGGTCACAATGTTGAGATGCTATTGCTGAGCTGCTATTGATGAGGTGTTATTGCTGAGGTGCTATTGCTGAGGTCACAATGCTGAGATGCTATTGCTGAGCTGCTATTGATGAGGTTTTATTGCTGAGGTGCTATTGCTGAGGTCATAATGCTGAGGTGCTATTGCTGAGGTCACAATGCTATGGTCACAATGCTGAGGTCACAATGCTGAGGTGCTATTGCTGAGGTCACAATGCTGAGGTGCTGTTGCTGAGGTCACAATGCTGAGATCACAATGCTGAGGTGCTATTACTGAGGTGCTATTGCTGAGGTACTCTTGCGGAGCTGCTATTGCTGAGGTCACAATGCTGAGGTGCTATTGCTGAGGTCACAATGCTGAAGTGATATTGCTGAGGTCACAATGCTGAGGTGCTATTGCTGAGGTGCTATTACTGAGGTCACAATGCTGAGGTCACAATGCTGAGCTGCTATTGCTGAGGTCACTATGCTGAGGTCACTTTTCTGAGGTACTAATGCTGAGGTCAAAATGCTATGCTCACAATGCTGAGGTCACAATGCTGAGGTGCTATTGCAGAGGTCACAATGCTGAGGTGCTATTGCAGAGGTCACAATGCTGAGGTGCTATTGCTGAGGTGCTATAGCTGACGTCACAATGCTGAGGTCACAATGCTGAGGTCACAAGGCTGAGGTCAAAATGCTGAGGTGCTATTGCTAAGGTCACTATGCTGAGGTGCTATTGCTGAGGTCACAATGATGAGGTCACAATGCTGAGGTCACAATGCTTAGGTCAAAATGCTGAGGTGCTATTGCTGAGGTCACAATTCTGAGGTCACAATGCTGAGGTCACAATGCTGAGCTCACTATGTTGAGGTCACTATGCCGAGGTGCTATTGCTGAGGTCACAATGCTGAGGTCGCAATGCTGAGGTGCTATTGCTGAGGTCACAATGCTGAGGTCACAATGCTGAGGTCACAATGCTGAGGTGCTATTGCTGAGGTGCTGTTGCTGAAGTGTTATTGCTGAGGTGCTATTTCTGACTTCACAATGCTGAGGTGTTATTGCTGAGGTCACAATGCTGAGCTCATGCTGAGGTCACTATGCTGAGGTTCTATTGCTGAGGTCACAATGCTGAGGTCGCAATGCTGAGGTGCTATTGTTGAGGTCACAATGCTGAGGTCACAATGCTGAGGTCACAATGCTCAGGTGCTATTTCTGAGGTGCTGTTCCTGAGGTGTTATTGCTGAGGTGCAATTGCTGAGGTCACAATGCTGAGGTGCTATTGCTGAGGTCAAAATGCTGTGGTCACAATTCTGAGGTCACAATGCTGAGGTGCTATTGCTGAGCTCAGAATGCTGAGGTGCAATTGCAGATGTGCAATTGCTGAGGTGCTACTGCTGAGGTCACAATGCTGAGGTGCTATTGCTGAGGTGCTATTGCTGAGGTCACAACGCTAAGGTGCTATTGCTGAGGTGCTATTGCTGAGGTCACAATGCTGAGGTGCTATTACTGAGGTCACAATGCTGTGGTCACAAAGCTGAGGTCAAAATGCTGTGGTGCTATTGCTGAGCTGTTATTGCTGAGGTATTATTGCTGAGCTGCTATTGCTGAGGTCACAATTCTTAGGTCACAATGCTGAGGTCACAATGCTGAGCTCACTATGCTGAGGTCACTATGCTGAGGTCAAAATGCTGATGTCACAATGCTGAGGTCACAATGCTGCGGTATTATTGCTGAGCTGTTATTGCTGAGGTATTATTGCTGAGCTGCTATTACTGAGGTCACAATTCTGAGGTTACAATGCTGAGGTCACAATGCTGAGCTCACTATGCTGAGGTCACTATGCTTAAGTGCTATTGCTGAGGTCAAAATGCTGAGGTCGCAATGCTGAGGTGCTATTGCTGATGTCACAATGCTGAGGTCACAATGCTGAGGTCACAATGCTGAGGTGCTATTGCTGAGGTGCTGTTGCTGAGGTGTTATTGCTGAGGTGCTATTGCTGAGGTCACAATGCTGAGGTGCTATTGCTGAGGTCACAATACTGAGATGGTATTGCTGAGTTGCTATTGCTGAGGTCACAGAGCTGAGGTGCTATTGCTGAGGTCACAATGCTGAGGTGCTATTGCTGAGGTGCTATTGCTGAGGTCACAATGCTGAGGTGCAATTGCAGATGTGCAATTGCTGAGGTGCTATTGCTGAGGTCACAATGCTGAGGTGCTATTGCTGAGGTGCTATTGCTGAGGTCACAACGCTAAGGTGCTATTGCTGAGGTTCTATTGCTGAGGTCACAATGCTGAGGTGCTATTACTGAGGTCACAATGCTGTGGTAACAAAGCTGAGGTCAAAATGCTGAGGTGCTATTGCTGAGGTCACAATGCTGAGGTGCTATTGCTGAGGTGTTATTGCTGAGGTCACAATGCTCAGGTCACAATGCTGAGGTCACTATGCTGAGGAGCTATTGCTGAGGTCACAATGCTGAGGTCACAATGCTGAGGTCACAATGCTGAGGTGCTATTGCTGAGGTGCTCTTGCTGAGGTGTTATTGCTCAGGTGCTATTGCTGAGGTCACAATGCTGAGGTGCTATTGCTGAGGTCACAATGCTGAGGTCACTAAGCTGAAATCACTATGCTGAGGTGCTATTGCTGATGTCACAATGCTTTGGTCACAATGCTGAGGTCACAATGCTGAGCTGCTATTGCTGAGGTCACAATGCTGAGGTGCAATTGCAGATCTGCAATTGCTGAGGTGCTATTGCAGAGGTCACAATGCTGAGGTGCTATTGCTGAGGTGCTATTGCTGAGGTCACAACGCTAAGGTGCTATTCCTGAGGTGCTATTGCTGAGGTCACAATGCTGAGGTGCTATTACTGAGGTCACAATGCTGTGGTCACAAAGCTGAGGTCAAAATGCTGAGGTGCTATTACTGAGGTCACAATGCTGAGGTGCTATTGCTGAGGTGCTGTTGCTGAGGTGTTATTGCTGAGGTGCTATTGCTGAGGTCACAATGCTGAGGTGCTGTTGCTGAGGTCACAATGCTGAGATGGTATTGCTGAGTTGCTATTGCTGAGGTCACAGAGCTGAGGTGCTATTGCTGAGGTCACAATGCTGATGTGCTATTGCTGAGGTGCTATTGCTGAGGTCACAATGCTGAGGTGCAATTGCAGATGTGCAATTGCTGAGGTGCTATTGCTGAGGTCACAATGCTGAGGTGCTATTGCTGAGGTGCTATTGCTGAGGTCACAACGCTAAGGTGCTATTGCTGAGGTTCTATTGCTGAGGTTACAATGCTGAGGTGCTATTACTGAGGTCACAATGCTGTGGTCAAAATGCTGAGGTCAAAATGCTGAGGTCACAATGCTTAGGTCAAAATGCTGAGCTGCTATTGCTGAGGTCACAATGCTGAGGTCACAATGCTAAGGTCACAATGCTGAGGTGCTATTGCTGAGGTGCTATTGCAGAGGTCACAATGCTGAGGTGCTATAGCTTAGGTGCTATTGCTGAGGTCACAATGCTGAGGTGCTATTGCTGAGGTCACAATACTGAGGTGCTATTGCTGAGGTGCTATTTCTGACTTCACAATGGTGAGGTGCTATTGCTGAGGTGCTGTTGCTGAGGTCACAATGCTAAGGTGCTATTGCTGAGGTCACAATGCTGAGGTCACAATGCTGAGGTGCTACTGCTGAGGTCACAATGCTGAGGTGCTCTTGCTGAGGTGCTATTGCTGTGGTGCTATTGCTGAAGTCACAATGCTGAGGTGCTATTGCTGAGGTCACAATGTTGAGGTGCTATTGCTGAGGTGCTATTGCTGAGGTCACAATGCTGACGTGCTATTGCTGAGGTCACAATGCTGAGGTGCTATTAATGAAGTCACAATGCTGAGGTGTTATTGCTGAGCTGTTATTGCTGAGGTATTATTGCTGAGGTGCTATTGCTGAGGTCACAATGCTGCGGTCGCAAGGCTGAGGTGCTATTGCTGATGTCACAATGCTGAGGTCACAATGCTGAGGTCACAATGCTGAGGTGCTATTGCTGAGGTGCTGTTGCTGAGGTGTTATTGCTGAGGTGCTATTGCTGAGGTCACAATGCTGAGGTCACTATGCTGAGGTCACTATGCTGAGGTGCTATTGCTGAGGTCACAATGCTGTGGTCACAATGCTGAGGTCACAATGCTGAGGTGCTATTGCTGAGGTCAGAATGCTGAGGTGCAATTGCAGATGTGCAATTGCTGAGGTGCTATTGCTCAGGTCACAATCCTGAGGTGCTATTGCTGAGGTGCTATTGCTGAGGTCACAATGCTGAGGTGCTATTGCTGAGGGGCTATTGCTGAGGTGCTATTGCTGAGGTCACAATGCTGAGATGCTATTGCTGAGCTGCTATTGATGAGGTGTTATTGCTGAGGTGCTATTGCTGAGGTCATAATGCTGAGGTGCTATTGCTGAGGTCACAATGCTATGGTCACAATGATGAGTTCACAATGCTGAGGTGCTATTGCTGAGGTCACAATGCTGAGGTGCTGTTGCTGAGGTCACAATGCTGAGATCACAATGCTGAGATCCTACTACTGAGGTGGTATTGCTGAGGTACTCTTGCTGAGCTGCTATTGCTGAGGTCCCAATGCTGAGGTGCTATTGCTGAGGTCACAATGCTGAGGTGCTATTCCTGAGGTGCTATTGCTGTGGTCACAATGCTGAAGTGCTATTGCTGAGGTCACAATGCTGAGGTGCTATTGCTGAGGTCACAATGCTGAGGTGCTATTCCTGAGGTGCTATTGCTGTGGTCACAATGCTGAAGTGCTATTGCTGTGGTCACAATGCTGAGGTGCTATTGCTGATGTCACAATGCTGAGGTGCTATTGCTGAGGTGCTATTGCTGAGGTCACAATGCTGAGATGCTATTGCTGAGCTGCTATTGATGAGGTGTTATTGCTGATGTGCTATTGCTGAGGTCATAATGCTGAGGTGCTATTGCTGAGGTCACAATGCTATGGTCACAATGCTGAGGTCACAATGCTCAGGTGCTATTGCTGAGGTCACAATGCTGAGGTGCTGTTGCTGAGGTGCTATTGCTGAGGTACTCTTGCTGAGCTGCTATTGCTGAGGTCACAATGCTGAGGTGCTATTGCTGAGGTCACAATGCTGAGGTGCTATTGCTGAGGTGCTATTGCTGTGGTCACAATGCTGAGGTGCTATTGCTGAGCTCACAATGCTGAGGTGCTATTGCTGAGCTGCTATTGCTGAGGTCACAATGCTGAGGTCACAATGCTGAGCTGCTATTGCTGAGGTCACTTTTCTGAGGTACTATTGCTGAGGTCACAATGCTATGCTCATAATGCTGAGGTCACAATGCTGAGGTGCTATTGCTGAGGTCACAATGCTGAGGTGCTATTGCAGATGTGCAATTGCTGAGGTGCTATTGCAGAGGTCACAATGCTGAGGTGCTATTGCTGAGGTGCTATTGCTGAGGTCACAAGGCTGAGGTGCTATTGCTGAGGTGCTATAGCTGAGGTCACAATGCTGAGGTGCTATTACTGAGGTCACAATGCTGTGGTCACATTGCTGAGGTCACAATGCTAAGGTGCTATTGCTGAGGTCACAATGCTGAGGTCACAATGCTGAGGTGCTACTGCTGAGGTCACAATGCTGAGGTGCTCTTGCTGAGGTGCTATTGCTGTGGTGCTATTGCTGAAGTCACAATGCTGAGGTGCTATTGCTGAGGTCACAATGTTGAGGTGCTATTGCTGAGGTTCTATTGCTGAGGTCACAATGCTGACGTGCTATTGCTGAGGTCACAATGCTGAGGTGCTATTACTGAAGTCACAATGCTGAGGTGTTATTGCTGAGCTGTTATTGCTGAGGTATTATTGCTGAGGTGCTATTGCTGAGGTCACAATGCTGAGGTGCTATTGCTGACGTGCTATTGCTGAGGTGCTATTGCTAAGGTGCTATTGCTGAGGTTCTATTACTGAGGTCACAATCCTGAGGTGCTATTGCTGAGGTGCTATTGCTGAGGTGCTATTGCTGAGGTCACAATGCTGAGATGCTATTGCTGAGTTGCTATTGCTGAGGTCACAGAGCTGAGGTGCTATTGCTGAGGTCACAATGCTGAGGTGCTATTGCTGAGGTGCTATTGCTGCGGTCACAATGCTGAGGTGCTATTGCTGAGGTGCTATTGCAGACGTGCTATTGCTGAGGTGCTATTGCTGAGGTCACAATACTGAGGTGCTATTGGTGAGGTGCTATTTCTGACTTCACAATGCTGTGGTCACAATGCTGAGGTCACAATGCTGATGTGCTGTTGCTGAGGTCACAATGCTGAAGTGCTATTGCTGAGGTGCTATTGCTGAGGTCACAATGCTGAGGTGCTATTGCTGAGGTGCTATTGCTGACGTGCTATTGCTGAGGTGCTATTGCTGAGGTCACAATGCTGAGGTGCTATTGCTGAGGTGCTGTTGCTGAGGTCACAATGCTGTGGTCACAATGCTGAGGTCACAATGCTGATGTGCTGTTGCTGAGGTCACAATGCTGAAGTGCTATTGCTGAGGTGCTATTGATGAGGTCACAATGCTGAGGTGCTATTGCTCAGGTGCTATTGCTGACGTGCTATTGCTGAGGTGCTATTGCTGAGGTCACAGTGCTGTGGTCACAATGCTGAGGTCACAATGCTAAGGTCACAATGCTGATGTCACAATGCTGAGGTGCTATTGCTGAGGTGTTATTGCTGAGGTCACAATGCTGAGGTCACATTGCTGAGGTCACAATACTGAGGTGCTATTGCTGAGGTGCTATTGCTGAGGTCACAATGCTGAGGTGCTGTTGCTGAGGTGCTATTGCTGTGGTCACAATGCTGAGTTGCTATTGCTGAGGTCACAATGCTGAGGTGCTATTTCTGACGTCACAATGCTGAGGTGCTATTGCTGAGGTGCTATTGCTGAGGTTCTATTACTGAGGTCACAATCCTGAGGTGCTATTGCTGAGGTGCTATTGCTGAGGTGCTATTGCTGAGGTCACAATGCTGAGATGCTATTGCTGAGTTGCTATTGCTGAGGTCACAGAGCTGAGGTGCTATTGCTGAGGTCACAATGCTGAGGTGCTATTGCTGAGGTGCTATTGCTGAGGTCACAATGCTGAGGTGCTATTGCTGAGGTGCTATTGCTGACGTGCTATTGCTGAGGTGTTATTGCTGAGGTCACAATGCTGAGGTGCTATTGCTGAGGTGCTATTGCTGACGTGCTATTGCTGAGGTGCTATTGCTGAGGTCACAATGCTGAGGTCACAATGCTGAGGTCACAATGCTGATGTGCTGTTGCTGAGTTGCTATTGATGAGGTCACAATGCTGAGGTGCTATTGCTCAGGTGCTATTGCTGACGTGCTATTGCTGATGTGCTATTGCTGAGGTCACAGTGCTGTGGTCACAAAGCTGAGGTCACAATGCTAAGGTCACAATGCTGATGTCACAATGCTGAGGTGCTATTGCTGAGGTGTTATTGCTGAGGTCACAATGCTGAGGTCACATTGCTGAGGTCACTATGCTGTGGTGCTATTGCTGTGTTCACAATGCGTAGGTGCTATTGCTGATGTCACAATGCTGAGGTGCAATTGCTGAGGTGTTATTACTGAAGTCACAATGCTGAGGTGCTATTACAGAGGTGCTATTGCTGAGGTCACAATGCTGAGGTCCTATTGCTGAGGTGCTAATGCTGAGGTGCTATTGCTGAGGTCACAATGCTGAGGTCACTATGCTGAGGTCACAATGCTGAGGTCACAATGCTGAGGTGCTATTACTGAGGTGCTATTGCTGAGGTCACAATGCTGTGGTCACAATGCTTAGGTCACAATGCTGAGGTGCTATTGCTGAGGTCACAATGCTGAGGTCACTATGCTGATGTCAATATGCTGAGGTCACAATGCTGAGGTCACAATGCTGAGGTGCTATTGCTGACGTCACAATGCTAAGGTCACAATGCTGAGGTCACTATGCTGAGGTGCAATTGCTGCTGTCACAATGCTGATGTCACAATGCTGAGGTCACAATGCTGAGCTGCTATTGCTGACGTGCTATTGCTAAGGTTCTATTGCTGAGGTCACAATGCTGAGGTCACAATGCTGAGGTCACAATGCTGAGGTGCTTTTGCTGAGGTGCTATTGCTGAGGTGCTATTGCTGAGGTGCTATTGCTGACGTCACAATGCTGAGGTGCTATTACTGAGGTGCTATTGCTGAGGTCACAATGCTGTGGTCACAATGCTTAGGTCACAATGCTGAGGTGCTATTGCTGAGGTCACAATGCTGAGGTGCTATTGCTGAGGTGCTATTGCTGAGGTCACAATTCTGAGGTCACAATGCTGAGGTCACTATGCTGATGTCAATATGCTGAGGTCACAATGCTGAGGTCACAATGCTGAGGTGCTATTGCTGACGTCACAATGCTAAGGTCACAATGCTGAGGTCACTATGCTGAGGTGCAATTGCTGCTGTCACAATGCTGAGGTCACAATGCTGAGGTCACAATGCTGAGCTGCTATTGCTGACGTGCTATTGCTAAGGTTCTATTGCTGAGGTCACAATGCTGAGGTCACAATGCTGAGGTCACAATGCTGAGGTGCTTTTGCTGAGGTGCTATTGCTGAGGTGCTATTGCTGAGGTGCTATTGCTGAGGTCACAATGCTGAGGTGCTATTACTGAGGTGCTATTGCTGAGGTTCTATTACTGAGGTCACAATGCTGAGGTGCTATTGCTGAGGTGCTATTGCTGATGTCACAATGCTGAGGTGCTATTGCTAAGGTGCTATTGCTGAGGTGCTGCTGCTGAGGTGCTTTTGCTGAGGTCACAATGCTGAGATGCTATTGCTGAGTTGCTATTGCTGAGGTCACAGTGCTGAGGTGCTATTGCTGAGGTCACAATGCTGAGGTGCTATTGCTGAGGTGCTATTGCTGACGTGCTATTGCTGAGGTGCTATTGCTGAGGTCACAATGCTGTGGTCACAATGCTGAGGTCACAATGCTGTGGTCACAATGCTGAGGTCACAATGCTGAGGTGCTTTTGCTGAGGTCACAATGCTGAAGTGCTATTGCTGAGGTGCTATTGCTGAGGTCACAATGCTGAGGTGCTATTGCTCAGGTTCTATTGCTGAGGTGCTGTTGCTGAGGTCACAATGCTAAGGTGCTATTGCTGAGGTCACAATGCTGAGGTCACAATGCTGAGGTGCTATTGCTGAGGTGTTATTGCTCAGGTCACAATGCTGAGGTCACAATGCTGAGGTCACTATGCTGAGGTGCTATTGCTGTGGTCACAATGCTGAGGTCACAATGCTGATGTCACAATGCGTAGGTGCTATTGCTGATGTCACAATGCTGAGATGCTATTGCTGAGGTGCTATTACTGAAGTCACAATGCTGAGGTGCTATTGCTGAGGTGCTATTGCTGAGGTCACAATGCTGAGGTCCTATTGCTGAGGTGCTAATGCTGAGGTGCTATTGCTCTGGTCACAATGCTGAGGTCACAATGCTGAGATCAAAATTCTTAGGTCAAAATGCTGAGCTGCTATTGCTGAGGTCACATTGCTGAGGTCACAATGCTGAGGTGCTATTGCTGAGGTGCTATTGCTGAGTTCACAATGCTGAGGTGGTATTGCTTAGGTGCTATTGCTGAGGTCACAATGCTGAGGTGCTATTGCTGAGGTCACAATGCTGAGGTGCTATTGCTGAGGTGCTATTGCTGACGTGCTATTGCTGAGGTGCTATTGCTGAGGTAACAGTGCTGTGGTCACAATGCTGAGGTCACAATGCTAAGGTCACAATGCTGATGTCACAATGCTGAGGTGCTATTGCTGAGGTCACAATGCTGAGGTGCTATTTCTGACGTCACAATGCTGAGGTGCTATTGCTGAGGTGCTGTTGCTGAGGTCACAATGCTGAGGTGCTATTGCTGAAGTCACAATGCTGAGGTGCTATTGCTGAGGTCACAAGGTTGAGGTGCTATTGCTGAGGTGCTATTGCTGAGGTCACAATGCTGACGTGCTATTGCTGAGGTCACAATGCTGAGGTGCTATTGCTGAGGTCACAATGCTGTGGTCAAAATGCTGATGTCACAATGCTGAGGTCACAATGCTGAGGTGTTATTGCTGAGCTGTTATTGCTGAGGTATTATTGCTGAGCTGCTATTGCTGAGGTCACAATTCTGAGGTCACAATGCTGAGGTCACAATGCTGAGCTCACTATGCTGAGGTCACTATGCTGAGGTGCTATTGCTGAGGTCACAATGCTGAGGTCACAATGCTGAGGTGCTATTGCTGATGTCACAATGCTGAGGTCACAATGCTGAGGTCACAATGCTGAGGTGCTATTGCTGAGGTGCTGTTGCTGAGGTGTTATTGCTGAGATGCTATTGCTGAGGTCACAATGCTGAGGTCACAATGCTGAGGTCACAATGCTGAGGTGCTATTGCTGAGGTCACAATGCTGAGGTGCAATTGCAGATGTGCAATTGCTGAGGTGCTATTGCTGAGGTCACAATGCTGAGGTGCTATTGCTGAGGTGCTATTCCTGAGGTCACTATGCTGAGGTGCTATTGCTGCTGTCACAATGCTGAGGTCACAATGCTGAGGTCACAATGCTGAGGTGCTTTTGCTGAGGTGCTCTTGCTGAGGTGCTATTGCTGTGGTCACAATGCTGAGTTGCTATTGCTGAGGTCACAATGCTGAGGTGCTATTTCTGACGTCACAATGCTGAGGTGCTATTGCTGAGGTGCTATTGCTGAGGTGCTATTGCTGAGGTCACAATGCTGAGATGCTATTGCTGAGTTGCTATTGCTGAGGTCACAGAGCTGAGGTGCTATTGCTGAGGTCACAATGCTGAGGTGCTATTGCTGAGGTGCTATTGCTGAGGTCACAATTCTGAGTTGCTATTGCTGAGGTGCTATTGCTGACGTGCTATTGCTGAGGTGCTATTGCTGAGGTCACAATGCTGAGGTGCTATTGCTGAGGTGCTATTGCTGATGTGCTATTGCTGAGGTGCTATTGCTGAGGTCACAATGCTGAGGTCACAATGCTGAGGTCACAATGCTGAGGTGCTGTTGCTGAGGTCACAATGCTGAAGTGCTATTGCTGAGGTGCTATTGATGAGGTCACAATGCTGAGGTGCTATTGCTCAGGTGCTGTTGCTGACGTGCTATTGCTGAGGTGCTATTGCTGAGGTCACAGTGCTGTGGTCACAATGCTGAGGTCACAATGCTAAGGTCACAATACTGATGTCACAATGCTGAGGTGCTATTGCTGAGGTGACAATGCTGAGGTGCTATTTCTGACGTCACAATGCTGAGGTGCTATTGCTGAGGTGCTATTGCTGAGGTTCTATTACTGAGGTCTCAATCCTGAGGTGCTATTGCTGAGGTGCTATTGCTGAGGTGCTATTGCTGAGGTCACAATGCTGAGATGCTATTGCTGAGTTGCTATTGCTGAGGTCACAGAGCTGAGGTGCTATTGCTGAGGTCACAATGCTGAGGTGCTATTGCTGAGGTGCTATTCCTGAGGTCACAATGCTGAGGTGCTATTGCTGAGGTCACAATGCTGACGTGCTATTGTTGAGGTGCTATTGCTGAGGTCACAATGCTGATGTGCTATTGCTGAGGTGCTATTGCTGACGTGCTATTGCTGAGGTGCTATTGCTGTGGTCACAATGCTGAGTTGCTATTGCTGAGGTCACAATGCTGAGGTGCTATTGCTGAGTTGCTATTGCTGAGGTCACAGAGCTGAGGTGCTATTGCTGAGGTCACAATGCTGAGGTGCTATTGCTGAGGTGCTATTGCTGACGTGCTATTGCTGAGGTGCTATTGCTGAGGTCACAATACTGAGGTGCTATTGGTGAGGTGCTATTTCTGACTTCACAATGCTGTGGTCACAATGCTGAGGTCACAATGCTGATGTGCTGTTGCTGAGGTCACAATGCTGAAGTGCTATTGCTGAGGTGCTATTGCTGAGGTCACAATGCTGAGGTGCTATTGCTGAGGTGCTATTGCTGACGTGCTATTGCTGAGGTGCTATTGCTGAGGTCACAATGCTGAGGTGCTATTGCTGAGGTGCTATTGCTGAGGTCACAATGCTGTGGTCACAATGCTGAGGTCACAATGCTGATGTGCTGTTGCTGAGGTCACAATGCTGAAGTGCTATTGCTGAGGTGCTATTGATGAGGTCACAATGCTGAGGTGCTATTACTGACGTGCTATTGCTGACGTGCTATTGCTGAGGTGCTATTGCTGAGGTCACAGTGCTGTGGTCACAATGCTGAGGTCACAATGCTAAGGTCACAATGCTGATGTCACAATGCTGAGGTGCTATTGCTGAGGTGTTATTGCTGAGGTCACAATGCTGAGGTCACATTGCTGAGGTCACAATACTGAGGTGCTATTGCTGAGGTGCTATTGCTGAGGTCACAATGCTGAGGTGCTGTTGCTGAGGTGCTATTGCTGTGGTCACAATGCTGAGTTGCTATTGCTGAGGTCACAATGCTGAGGTGCTATTTCTGACGTCACAATGCTGAGGTGCTATTGCTGAGGTGCTATTGCTGAGGTTCTATTACTGAGGTCACAATCCTGAGGTGCTATTGCTGAGGTGCTATTGCTGAGGTGCTATTGCTGAGGTCACAATGCTGAGATGCTATTGCTGAGTTGCTATTGCTGAGGTCACAGAGCTGAGGTGCTATTGCTGAGGTCACAATGCTGAGGTGCTATTGCTGAGGTGCTATTGCTGAGGTCACAATGCTGAGGTGCTATTGCTGAGGTGCTATTGCTGACGTGCTATTGCTGAGGTGTTATTGCTGAGGTCACAATGCTGAGGTGCTATTGCTGAGGTGCTATTGCTGACGTGCTATTGCTGAGGTGCTATTGCTGAGGTCACAATGCTGAGGTCACAATGCTGAGGTCACAATGCTGATGTGCTGTTGCTGAGGTGCTATTGATGAGGTCACAATGCTGAGGTGCTATTGCTCAGGTGCTATTGCTGACGTGCTATTGCTGATGTGCTATTGCTGATGTCACAGTGCCGTGGTCACAAAGCTGAGGTCACAATGCTAAGGTCACAATGCTGATGTCACAATGCTGAGGTGCTATTGCTGAGGTGTTATTGCTGAGGTCACAATGCTGAGGTCACATTGCTGAGGTCACTATGCTGTGGTGCTATTGCTGTGTTCACAATGCGTAGGTGCTATTGCTGATGTCACAATGCTGAGGTGCAATTGCTGAGGTGTTATTACTGAAGTCACAATGCTGAGGTGCTATTGCAGAGGTGCTATTGCTGAGGTCACAATGCTGAGGTGCTATTGCTGAGGTCACAATGCTGAGGTCACTATGCTGAGGTCACAATGCTGAGGTCACAATGCTGAGGTGCTATTACTGAGGTGCTATTGCTGAGGTCACAATGCTGTGGTCACAATGCTTAGGTCACAATGCTGAGGTGCTATTGCTGAGGTCACAATGCTGAGGTGCTATTGCTGAGGTGCTATTGCTGAGGTCACAATTCTGAGGTCACAATGCTGAGGTCACTATGCTGATGTCAATATGCTGAGGTCACAATGCTGAGGTCACAATGCTGAGGTGCTATTGCTGACGTCACAATGCTAAGGTCACAATGCTGAGGTCACTATGCTGAGGTGCAATTGCTGCTGTCACAATGCTGAGGTCACAATGCTGAGGTCACAATGCTGAGCTGCTATTGCTGACGTGCTATTGCTGAGGTCACAATGCTGAGGTCACAATGCTGAGGTCAAAATGCTGAGGTCACAATGCTCAGGTGCTTTTGCTGAGGTGCTATTGCTGAGGTGCTATTGCTGAGGTGCTATTGCTGACGTCACAATGCTGAGGTGCTATTACTGAGGTGCTATTGCTGAGGTTCTATTACTGAGGTCACAATGCTGAGGTGCTATTGCTGAGGTGCTATTGCTGAGGTCACAATGCTGAGGTGCTATTGCTAAGGTGCTATTGCTGAGGTCACAATGCTGAGGTGCTATTGCTGAGGTCAGAATGCTGAGATGCTATTGCTGAGTTGCTATTGCTGAGGTCACAGTGCTGAGGTGCTATTGCTGAGGTCACAATGCTGAGGTGCTATTGCTGAGCTGCTATTGCTGAGGTCACAATGCTGAGGTGCTATTGCTGAGGTGCTATTGCTGACGTGCTATTGCTGAGGTGCTATTGCTGAGGTCACAATGCTGTGGTCACAATGCTGAGGTCACAATGCTGAGGTCACATTGCTGAGGTGCTTTTGCTGAGGTCACAATGCTGAAGTGCTATTGCTGAGGTGCTGTTGCTGAGGTCACAATGCTGAGGTGCTATTGCTCAGGTGCTATTGCTGACGTGCTATTGCTGAGGTGCTATTGCTGAGGTAACAATGCTGAGGTCACAATGCTGAGGTCACATTGCTGAGGTGCTATTGCTGAGGTGTTATTGCTCAGGTCACAATGCTGAGGTCACAATGCTGAGGTCACTATGCTGTGGTGCTATTGCTGTGGTCACAATGCTGAGGTCACAATGCTGATGTCACAATGCTGAGGTCACAATGCTGAGGTGCTATTGCTGAGGTGCTATTGCTGAGGTCACAATGCAGAGGTGCTATTGCTGAGGGGCTATTGCTGAGGTGCTATTGCTGAGGTCACAATGCTGAGATGCTATTGCTGAGCTGCTATTGATGAGGTTTTATTGCTGAGGTGCTATTGCTGAGGTCATAATGCTGAGGTGCTATTGCTGACGTCACAATGCTGAGGTGCTATTGCTGAGGTCACAATTCTGAAGTGCTATTGCTGAGGTCACAATGCTGAGGTGCTATTGCTGAGGTGCTATTGCTGAGGTCACAATGCTGAGGTCACAATGCTGAGATGCTATTGCTGAGGTCACTATGCTGAGGTCACTTTTCTGAGGTACTAATGCTGAGGTCAAAATGCTATGCTCACAATGCTGAGGTCACAATGCTGAGGTGCTATTGCAGAGGTCAAAATGCTGAGGTGCTATTGCAGAGGTCACAATGCTGAGGTGCTATTGCTGAGGTGCTATAGCTGACGTCACAATGCTGAGGTCAGAATGCTGTGGTGCTATTGCTGAGGTGCTATAGCTGACGTCACAATGCTGAGGTCACAATGCTGAGGTCACAATGCTGAGGTCAAAATGCTGAGGTGCTATTGCTGAGATCACAATGCTGACGTCACAATGCTGAGGTCACAATGCTGAGGTGCTATTGCTGAGGTCACAATGCTGAGGTCACACTGCTGAGGTCAAAATGCTGAGGTGCTATTCCTGAGGTCACAATGCTGAGGTCACACTGCTGAGGTCACAATGATGAGGTGCTATTGCTGAGGTTCTTTTCCTGAGGTGCTATTCCTGAGGTCACAATGCTGAGGTGCTATTGCAGAGGTCACAATGCTGAGGTGCTACTGCAGAGGTCACAATGCTTAGGTGCTATTGCTGAGGTGCTATAGCTGACGTCACAATGCTGAGGTCACAATGCTGAGGTCACAATGCTGAGGTCAAAATGCTGAGGTGCTATTGCTGAGGTCACAATGCTGATGTCACAATGCTGAGGTCACAATGCTGAGGTGCTATTGCTGAGGTCACAATGCTGAGGTCACACTGCTGAGGTCAAAATGCTGAGGTGCTATTCCTGAGGTCACAATGCTGAGGTCACACTGCTGAGGTCACAATTCTGAGGTGCTATTGCTGAGGTTCTTTTCCTGAGGTGCTATTCCTGAGGTCACAATGCTGAGGTGCTATTGCTGAGGTCACAATGCTGAGGTCACAATGCTGAGGTCACAATGCTGAGGTGTTATTCCTGAGCTGCTATTGCTGTGGTGTTACTGCTGAGGTGCTATTGCTGAGGTCACAATGCTGAGGTCACAATGCTGAGGTCACAAGGCTGAGGTGCTTTTGCTGAGGTGCTCTTGCTGAGGTGCTATTGCTGTGGTCACAATGCTGAGGTGCTATTGCTGAGGTCACAATGCTGAGGTGCTAATTCTGACGTCACAATGCTGAGGTGCTATTGCTGAGGTGCTATTGCTGAGGTTCTATTACTGAGGTCACAATCCTGAGGTGCTATTGCTGAGGTGCTATTGCTGAGGTGCTATTGCTAAGGTCACAATGCTGAGGTGCTATTGCTAAGGTGCTATTGCTGAGTTGCTGCTGCTGAGGTGCTATTGCTGAGGTGACAATGCTGAGATGGTATTGCTGAGTTGCTATTGCTGAGGACACAGAGCTGAGGTGCTATTGCTGAGGTCACAATGCTGAGGTGCTATTGCTGAGGTGCTATTGCTGAGGTCACAATGCTGAGGTGCTATTGCTGATGTCACAATGTGAGGTCACAATGCTGAGGTCACAATGCTGAGGTCACAATGCTGAGGTGCTTTTGCTGAGGTGCTATTGCTGAGGTGCTATTGCTGTGATCACCATGCTGAGGTGCTATTCCTGAGGTCAAAATGCTGTGGTCACAATGCTGAGGTCAAAATGCTGAGGTGGTATTGCTGAGGTCACAATGCTGAGGTGCTATTGCTGAGGTGTTATTGCTGAGGTCACAATGCTGAGGTCACAATGCTGAGGTCACAATGCTGAGGTGCTATTGCTGAGGTCACAATGATGAGGTCACAATGCTGAGGTCACAATGCTGAGGTGTTATTGCTGAGCTGCTATTGCTGAGGTGTTACTGCTGAGGTGCTATTGCTGAGGTCACAATGCTGAGGTGCTATTGCTGAGGTCACAATGCTGAGGTCACACTGCTGAGGTGGTATTGCTGAGGTGACAATGCTGAGGTCACACTGCTGAGGTCACAATGCTGAGGTGCTATTACTGAGGTGCTATTGCTGAGGTGCTATTCCTGAGGTACTATTGCTTAGGTGCTATTACTGAAGTCACAATGCTGAGTTGCTATTGCTGAGGTGCTATTGCTGACGTCACAATGCTGAGGTGCTCTTGCTGAGGTGCTATTGCTGAGGTCACAATGCTGAAGTGCTATTGCCTAGGGGCTATTGCTGAGGTGCTATTGCTGAGGTCACAATGCTGAGATGCTATTGCTGAGGTCACAATACTGAGGTCACTATGCTGAGGTCACTATACTGAGGTGCTATTGCTGAGGTCACAATGCTGTGGTCACAATGCTGAGGTCACAATGCAGAGGTGCTATTGCTGAGGTCAGAATGCTGAGGTGCTATTGCAGATGTGCAATTGCTGAGGTGCTATTGCTGAGGTCACAATGCTGAGGTGCTATTGCTGAGGTGCTATTGCTGAGGTTACAATGCTGAGGTGCTATTGCTGAGGGGCTATTGCTGAGGTGCTATTGCTGAGGTCACAATGTTGAGATGCTATTGCTGAGCTGCTATTGATGAGGTGTTATTGCTGAGGTGCTATTGCTGAGGTCACAATGCTGAGATGCTATTGCTGAGCTGCTATTGATGAGGTTTTATTGCTGAGGTGCTATTGCTGAGGTCATAATGCTGAGGTGCTATTGCTGAGGTCACAATGCTATGGTCACAATGCTGAGGTCACAATGCTGAGGTGCTATTGCTGAGGTCACAATGCTGAGGTGCTGTTGCTGAGGTCACAATGCTGAGATCACAATGCTGAGGTGCTATTACTGAGGTGCTATTGCTGAGGTACTCTTGCGGAGCTGCTATTGCTGAGGTCACAATGCTGAGGTGCTATTGCTGAGGTCACAATGCTGAAGTGATATTGCTGAGGTCACAATGCTGAGGTGCTATTGCTGAGGTGCTATTACTGAGGTCACAATGCTGAGGTCACAATGCTGAGCTGCTATTGCTGAGGTCACTATGCTGAGGTCACTTTTCTGAGGTACTAATGCTGAGGTCAAAATGCTATGCTCACAATGCTGAGATCACAATGCTGAGGTGCTATTGCAGAGGTCACAATGCTGAGGTGCTATTGCAGAGGTCACAATGCTGAGGTGCTATTGCTGAGGTGCTATAGCTGACGTCACAATGCTGAGGTCACAATGCTGAGGTCACAATGCTGAGGTCAAAATGCTGAGGTGCTATTGCTAAGGTCACTATGCTGAGGTGCTATTGCTGAGGTCACAATGATGAGGTCACAATGCTGAGGTCACAATGCTTAGGTCAAAATGCTGAGGTGCTATTGCTGAGGTCACAATTCTGAGGTCACAATGCTGAGGTCACAATGCTGAGCTCACTATGTTGAGGTCACTATGCCGAGGTGCTATTGCTGAGGTCACAATGCTGAGGTCACAATGCTGAGGTCACAATGCTGAGGTGCTATTGCTGAGGTGCTGTTGCTGAAGTGTTATTGCTGAGGTGCTATTTCTGACTTCACAATGCTGAGGTGTTATTGCTGAGGTCACAATGCTGAGCTCATGCTGAGGTCACTATGCTGAGGTTCTATTGCTGAGGTCACAATGCTGAGGTCGCAATGCTGAGGTGCTATTGTTGAGGTCACAATGCTGAGGTCACAATGCTGAGGTCACAATGCTGAGGTGCTATTTCTGAGGTGCTGTTCCTGAGGTGTTATTGCTGAGGTGCAATTGCTGAGGTCACAATGCTGAGGTGCTATTGCTGAGGTCAAAATGCTGTGGTCACAATTCTGAGGTCACAATGCTGAGGTGCTATTGCTGAGCTCAGAATGCTGAGGTGCAATTGCAGATGTGCAATTGCTGAGGTGCTACTGCTGAGGTCACAATGCTGAGGTGCTATTGCTGAGGTGCTATTGCTGAGGTCACAACGCTAAGGTGCTATTGCTGAGGTGCTATTGCTGAGGTCACAATGCTGAGGTGCTATTACTGAGGTCACAATGCTGTGGTCACAAAGCTGAGGTCAAAATGCTGTGGTGCTATTGCTGAGCTGTTATTGCTGAGGTATTATTGCTGAGCTGCTATTGCTGAGGTCACAATTCTTAGGTCACAATGCTGAGGTCACAATGCTGAGCTCACTATGCTGAGGTCACTATGCTGAGGTCAAAATGCTGATGTCACAATGCTGAGGTCACAATGCTGCGGTATTATTGCTGAGCTGTTATTGCTGAGGTATTATTGCTGAGCTGCTATTACTGAGGTCACAATTCTGAGGTTACAATGCTGAGGTCACAATGCTGAGGTGCTATTGCTGAGGTGCTGTTGCTGAGGTGTTATTGCTGAGGTGCTATTGCTGAGGTCACAATGCTGAGGTGCTATTGCTGAGGTCACAATACTGAGATGGTATTGCTGAGTTGCTATTGCTGAGGTCACAGAGCTGAGGTGCTATTGCTGAGGTCACAATGCTGAGGTGCTATTGCTGAGGTGCTATTGCTGAGGTCACAATGCTGAGGTGCAATTGCAGATGTGCAATTGCTGAGGTGCTATTGCTGAGGTCACAATGCTGAGGTGCTATTGCTGAGGTGCTATTGCTGAGGTCACAACGCTAAGGTGCTATTGCTGAGGTTCTATTGCTGAGGTCACAATGCTGAGGTGCTATTACTGAGGTCACAATGCTGTGGTAACAAAGCTGAGGTCAAAATGCTGAGGTGCTATTGCTGAGGTCACAATGCTGAGGTGCTATTGCTGAGGTGTTATTGCTGAGGTCACAATGCTCAGGTCACAATGCTGAGGTCACTATGCTGAGGAGCTATTGCTGAGGTCACAATGCTGAGGTCACAATGCTGAGGTCACAATGCTGAGGTGCTATTGCTGAGGTGCTCTTGCTGAGGTGTTATTGCTCAGGTGCTATTGCTGAGGTCACAATGCTGAGGTGCTATTGCTGAGGTCACAATGCTGAGGTCACTAAGCTGAAATCACTATGCTGAGGTGCTATTGCTGATGTCACAATGCTTTGGTCACAATGCTGAGGTCACAATGCTGAGCTGCTATTGCTGAGGTCACAATGCTGAGGTGCAATTGCAGATCTGCAATTGCTGAGGTGCTATTGCAGAGGTCACAATGCTGAGGTGCTATTGCTGAGGTGCTATTGCTGAGGTCACAACGCTAAGGTGCTATTCCTGAGGTGCTATTGCTGAGGTCACAATGCTGAGGTGCTATTACTGAGGTCACAATGCTGTGGTCACAAAGCTGAGGTCAAAATGCTGAGGTGCTATTACTGAGGTCACAATGCTGAGGTGCTATTGCTGAGGTGCTGTTGCTGAGGTGTTATTGCTGAGGTGCTATTGCTGAGGTCACAATGCTGAGGTGCTGTTGCTGAGGTCACAATGCTGAGATGGTATTGCTGAGTTGCTATTGCTGAGGTCACAGAGCTGAGGTGCTATTGCTGAGGTCACAATGCTGATGTGCTATTGCTGAGGTGCTATTGCTGAGGTCACAATGCTGAGGTGCAATTGCAGATGTGCAATTGCTGAGGTGCTATTGCTGAGGTCACAATGCTGAGGTGCTATTGCTGAGGTGCTATTGCTGAGGTCACAACGCTAAGGTGCTATTGCTGAGGTTCTATTGCTGAGGTTACAATGCTGAGGTGCTATTACTGAGGTCACAATGCTGTGGTCAAAATGCTGAGGTCAAAATGCTGAGGTCACAATGCTTAGGTCAAAATGCTGAGCTGCTATTGCTGAGGTCACAATGCTGAGGTCACAATGCTAAGGTCACAATGCTGAGGTGCTATTGCTGAGGTGCTATTGCAGAGGTCACAATGCTGAGGTGCTATAGCTTAGGTGCTATTGCTGAGGTCACAATGCTGAGGTGCTATTGCTGAGGTCACAATACTGAGGTGCTATTGCTGAGGTGCTATTTCTGACTTCACAATGGTGAGGTGCTATTGCTGAGGTGCTGTTGCTGAGGTCACAATGCTAAGGTGCTATTGCTGAGGTCACAATGCTGAGGTCACAATGCTGAGGTGCTACTGCTGAGGTCACAATGCTGAGGTGCTCTTGCTGAGGTGCTATTGCTGTGGTGCTATTGCTGAAGTCACAATGCTGAGGTGCTATTGCTGAGGTCACAATGTTGAGGTGCTATTGCTGAGGTGCTATTGCTGAGGTCACAATGCTGACGTGCTATTGCTGAGGTCACAATGCTGAGGTGCTATTACTGAAGTCACAATGCTGAGGTGTTATTGCTGAGCTGTTATTGCTGAGGTATTATTGCTGAGGTGCTATTGCTGAGGTCACAATGCTGCGGTCGCAAGGCTGAGGTGCTATTGCTGATGTCACAATGCTGAGGTCACAATGCTGAGGTCACAATGCTGAGGTGCTATTGCTGAGGTGCTGTTGCTGAGGTGTTATTGCTGAGGTGCTATTGCTGAGGTCACAATGCTGAGGTCACTATGCTGAGGTCACTATGCTGAGGTGCTATTGCTGAGGTCACAATGCTGTGGTCACAATGCTGAGGTCACAATGCTGAGGTGCTATTGCTGAGGTCAGAATGCTGAGGTGCAATTGCAGATGTGCAATTGCTGAGGTGCTATTGCTGAGGTCACAATCCTGAGGTGCTATTGCTGAGGTGCTATTGCTGAGGTCACAATGCTGAGGTGCTATTGCTGAGGGGCTATTGCTGAGGTGCTATTGCTGAGGTCACAATGCTGAGATGCTATTGCTGAGCTGCTATTGATGAGGTGTTATTGCTGAGGTGCTATTGCTGAGGTCATAATGCTGAGGTGCTATTGCTGAGGTCACAATGCTATGGTCACAATGATGAGTTCACAATGCTCAGGTGCTATTGCTGAGGTCACAATGCTGAGGTGCTGTTGCTGAGGTCACAATGCTGAGATCACAATGCTGAGATCCTACTACTGAGGTGGTATTGCTGAGGTACTCTTGCTGAGCTGCTATTGCTGAGGTCCCAATGCTGAGGTGCTATTGCTGAGGTCACAATGCTGAGGTGCTATTCCTGAGGTGCTATTGCTGTGGTCACAATGCTGAAGTGCTATTGCTGAGGTCACAATGCTGAGGTGCTATTGCTGAGGTCACAATGCTGAGGTGCTATTCCTGAGGTGCTATTGCTGTGGTCACAATGCTGAAGTGCTATTGCTGTGGTCACAATGCTGAGGTGCTATTGCTGATGTCACAATGCTGAGGTGCTATTGCTGAGGTGCTATTGCTGAGGTCACAATGCTGAGATGCTATTGCTGAGCTGCTATTGATGAGGTGTTATTGCTGATGTGCTATTGCTGAGGTCATAATGCTGAGGTGCTATTGCTGAGGTCACAATGCTATGGTCACAATGCTGAGGTCACAATGCTCAGGTGCTATTGCTGAGGTCACAATGCTGAGGTGCTGTTGCTGAGGTGCTATTGCTGAGGTACTCTTGCTGAGCTGCTATTGCTGAGGTCACAATGCTGAGGTGCTATTGCTGAGGTCACAATGCTGAGGTGCTATTGCTGAGGTGCTATTGCTGTGGTCACAATGCTGAGGTGCTATTGCTGAGCTCACAATGCTGAGGTGCTATTGCTGAGCTGCTATTGCTGAGGTCACAATGCTGAGGTCACAATGCTGAGCTGCTATTGCTGAGGTCACTTTTCTGAGGTACTATTGCTGAGGTCACAATGCTATGCTCATAATGCTGAGGTCACAATGCTGAGGTGCTATTGCTGAGGTCACAATGCTGAGGTGCTATTGCAGATGTGCAATTGCTGAGGTGCTATTGCAGAGGTCACAATGCTGAGGTGCTATTGCTGAGGTGCTATTGCTGAGGTCACAAGGCTGAGGTGCTATTGCTGAGGTGCTATAGCTGAGGTCACAATGCTGAGGTGCTATTACTGAGGTCACAATGCTGTGGTCACATTGCTGAGGTCACAATGCTAAGGTGCTATTGCTGAGGTCACAATGCTGAGGTCACAATGCTGAGGTGCTACTGCTGAGGTCACAATGCTGAGGTGCTCTTGCTGAGGTGCTATTGCTGTGGTGCTATTGCTGAAGTCACAATGCTGAGGTGCTATTGCTGAGGTCACAATGTTGAGGTGCTATTGCTGAGGTTCTATTGCTGAGGTCACAATGCTGACGTGCTATTGCTGAGGTCACAATGCTGAGGTGCTATTACTGAAGTCACAATGCTGAGGTGTTATTGCTGAGCTGTTATTGCTGAGGTATTATTGCTGAGGTGCTATTGCTGAGGTCACAATGCTGCGGTCGCAAGGCTGAGGTGCTATTGCTGATGTCACAATGCTGAGGTCACAATGCTGAGGTCACAATGCTGAGGTGCTATTGCTGAGGTGCTGTTGCTGAGGTGTTATTGCTGAGGTGCTATTGCTGAGGTCACAATGCTGAGGTCACTATGCTGAGGTCACTATGCTGAGGTGCTATTGCTGAGGTCACAATGCTGTGGTCACAATGCTGAGGTCACAATGCTGAGGTGCTATTGCTGAGGTCAGAATGCTGAGGTGCAATTGCAGATGTGCAATTGCTGAGGTGCTATTGCTGAGGTCACAATCCTGAGGTGCTATTGCTGAGGTGCTATTGCTGAGGTCACAATGCTGAGGTGCTATTGCTGAGGGGCTATTGCTGAGGTGCTATTGCTGAGGTCACAATGCTGAGATGCTATTGCTGAGCTGCTATTGATGAGGTGTTATTGCTGAGGTGCTATTGCTGAGGTCATAATGCTGAGGTGCTATTGCTGAGGTCACAATGCTATGGTCACAATGATGAGTTCACAATGCTGAGGTGCTATTGCTGAGGTCACAATGCTGAGGTGCTGTTGCTGAGGTCACAATGCTGAGATCACAATGCTGAGATCCTACTACTGAGGTGGTATTGCTGAGGTACTCTTGCTGAGCTGCTATTGCTGAGGTCCCAATGCTGAGGTGCTATTGCTGAGGTCACAATGCTGAGGTGCTATTCCTGAGGTGCTATTGCTGTGGTCACAATGCTGAAGTGCTATTGCTGAGGTCACAATGCTGAGGTGCTATTCCTGAGGTCACAATGCTGAGGTGCTATTCCTGAGGTGCTATTGCTGTGGTCACAATGCTGAAGTGCTATTGCTGTGGTCACAATGCTGAAGTGCTATTGCTGAGGTCACAATGCTGAGGTGCTATTGCTGAGGTGCTATTGCTGAGGTCACAATGCTGAGATGCTATTGCTGAGCTGCTATTGATGAGGTGTTATTGCTGATGTGCTATTGCTGAGGTCATAATGCTGAGGTGCTATTGCTGAGGTCACAATGCTATGGTCACAATGCTGAGGTCACAATGCTCAGGTGCTATTGCTGAGGTCACAATGCTGAGGTGCTGTTGCTGAGGTGCTATTGCTGAGGTACTCTTGCTGAGCTGCTATTGCTGAGGTCACAATGCTGAGGTGCTATTGCTGAGGTCACAATGCTGAGGTGCTATTGCTGAGGTGCTATTGCTGTGGTCACAATGCTGAGGTGCTATTGCTGAGGTCACAATGCTGAGGTGCTATTGCTGAGCTGCTATTGCTGAGGTCACAATGCTGAGGTCACAATGCTGAGCTGCTATTGCTGAGGTCACTTTTCTGAGGTACTATTGCTGAGGTCACAATGCTATGCTCATAATGCTGAGGTCACAATGCTGAGGTGCTATTGCTGAGGTCACAATGCTGAGGTGCTATTGCAGATGTGCAATTGCTGAGGTGCTATTGCAGAGGTCACAATGCTGAGGTGCTATTGCTGAGGTGCTATTGCTGAGGTCACAAGGCTGAGGTGCTATTGCTGAGGTGCTATAGCTGAGGTCACAATGCTGAGGTGCTATTACTGAGGTCACAATGCTGTGGTCACATTGCTGAGGTCAAAATGCTGAGGTGCTATTGCTAAGGTCACAATGCTGAGGTCACAATGCTGAGGTGTTATTGCTTAGGTCACAATGCTGATGTCACAATGCTGAGGTCACTATGCTGAGGTGCTATTGCTGAGGTCACAATGATGAGGTCACAATGCTGAGGTCACAATGCTTATGTCAAAATGCTGAGCTGCTATTGCTTAGGACACAATGCTGAGGTCACAAAGCTGAGGTGCTATTGCTGAGGTCACAATGCTGAGGTCACACTGCTGAGGTCACAATGCTGAGGTGCTATTGCTGAGGTTCTTTTCCTGCAGTGCTATTCCTGAGATCACAATGCTGAGGTCATAATGCTGAGGTGCTATTGCTGAGGTCACAATGCTGAGGTGCTATTGCTGAGGTCACAATGCTGAGGTCACAATGCTGAGGTCACACTGCTGAGGTGGTATTGCTGAGGTCACAATGCTGAGGTCACACTGCTGAGGTCACAATGCTGAGGTGGTATTACTGAGGTGCTATTGCTGAGGTATTATTGCTGAGCTGCTATTGCTGAGGTCACAATTCTGAGGTCACAATGCTGAGGTCACATTGCTGAGCTAACTATGCTGAGGTCACTATGCTGAGGTGCTATTGCTGAGGTCACAATGCTGAGGTCGCAATGCTGAGGTGCTATTGCTGAGGTCACAATGCTGAGGTCACAATGCTGAGGTCACAATGCTGAGGTGCTATTGCTGAGGTGCTGTTGCTGAGGTGTTATTGCTGAGATGCTATTGCTGAGGTCACAATGCTGAGGTCACTATGCTGAGGTCACTATGCTGAGGTGCTATTGCTTAGGTCACAATGCTGTGGTCACAATGCTCAGGTCACAATGCTGAGGTGCTATTGCTGAGGTCAGAATTCTGAGGTGCAATTGCAGATGTGCAATTGCTGAGGTGCTATTGCTGAGGTCACAATGCTGAGGTGCTATTGCTGAGGTGCTATTCCTGAGGTCAAATTGCTGAGGTGCTATTGCTGAGGGGCTATTGCTGAGGTGCTATTGCTGAGGTCACAATGCTGAGATGCTATTGCTGAGCTGCTATTGCTGAGGTGTTATTGCTGAGGTGCTATTGCTGAGGTCACAATGCTGAGGTGCTATTGCTGAGGTGCTATTACTAAGGTCACAATACTGAGGTCACTATGCTGAGGTCACTATACTGAGGTGCTATTGCTGAGGTCACAATGCTGTGGTCACAATGCTGAGCTCACAATGCTGAGGTGCTATTGCTGAGTTGCTATTGCTGAGGTCACAATGCTGAGGTCACAATGCTGACCTGCTATTGCTGAGGTCACTTTTCTGAGGTACTATTGCTGAGGTCACAATGCTATGCTCATAATGCTGAGGTCACAATGCTGAGGTGCTATTGCTGAGGTCACAATGCTGAGGTGCTATTGCAGATGTGCAATTGCTGAGGTGCTATTGCAGAGGTCACAATGCTGAGGTGCTATTGCTGAGGTGCTATTGCTGAGGTCACAAGGCTGAGGTGCTATTGCTGAGGTGCTATAGCTGAGGTCACAATGCTGAGGTGCTATTACTGAGGTCACAATGCTGTGGTCACATTGCTGAGGTCACAATGCTAAGGTGCTATTGCTGAGGTCACAATGCTGAGGTCACAATGCTGAGGTGCTACTGCTGAGGTCACAATGCTGACGTGCTCTTGCTGAGGTGCTATTGCTGTGGTGCTATTGCTGAAGTCACAATGCTGAGGTGCTATTGCTGAGGTCACAATGTTGAGGTGCTATTGCTGAGGTTCTATTGCTGAGGTCACAATGCTGACGTGCTATTGCTGAGGTCACAATGCTGAGGTGCTATTACTGAAGTCACAATGCTGAGGTGTTATTGCTGAGCTGTTATTGCTGAGGTATTATTGCTGAGGTGCTATTGCTGAGGTCACAATGCTGAGGTGCTATTGCTGACGTGCTATTGCTGAGGTGCTATTGCTGAGGTGCTATTGCTGAGGTTCTATTACTGAGGTCACAATCCTGAGGTGCTATTGCTGAGGTGCTATTGCTGAGGTGCTATTGCTGAGGTCACAATGCTGAGATGCTATTGCTGAGTTGCTATTGCTGAGGTCACAGAGCTGAGGTGCTATTGCTGAGGTCACAATGCTGAGGTGCTATTGCTGAGGTGCTATTGCTGCGGTCACAATGCTGAGGTGCTATTGCTGAGGTGCTATTGCAGACGTGCTATTGCTGAGGTGCTATTGCTGAGGTCACAATACTGAGGTGCTATTGGTGAGGTGCTATTTCTGACTTCACAATGCTGTGGTCACAATGCTGAGGTCACAATGCTGATGTGCTGTTGCTGAGGTCACAATGCTGAAGTGCTATTGCTGAGGTGCTATTGCTGAGGTCACAATGCTGAGGTGCTATTGCTGAGGTGCTATTGCTGACGTGCTATTGCTGAGGTGCTATTGCTGAGGTCACAATGCTGAGGTGCTATTGCTGAGGTGCTATTGCTGAGGTCACAATGCTGTGGTCACAATGCTGAGGTCACAATGCTGATGTGCTGTTGCTGAGGTCACAATGCTGAAGTGCTATTGCTGAGGTGCTATTGCTGAGGTCACAATGCTGAGGTGCTATTGCTGAGGTGCTATTGCTGTGGTCACAATGCTGAGTTGCTATTGCTGAGGTCACAATGCTGAGGTGCTATTTCTGACGTCACAATGCTGAGGTGCTATTGCTGAGGTGCTATTGCTGAGGTTCTATTACTGAGGTCACAATCCTGAGGTGCTATTGCTGAGGTGCTATTGCTGAGGTGCTATTGCTGAGGTCACAATGCTGAGGTGCTATTGCTGAGTTGCTATTGCTGAGGTCACAGAGCTGAGGTGCTATTGCTGAGGTCACAATGCTGAGGTGCTATTGCTGAGGTGCTATTGCTGAGGTCACAATGCTGAGGTGCTATTGCTGAGGTGCTATTGCTGACGTGCTATTGCTGAGGTGGTATTGCTGAGGTCACAATGCTGAGGTGCTATTGCTGAGGTGCTATTGCTGAGGTCACAATGCTGAGGTGCTATTGCTGAGGTGCTATTGCTGACGTGCTATTGCTGAGGTGCTATTGCTGAGGTCACAATGCTGAGGTGCTATTGCTGAGGTGCTATTGCTGACGTGCTATTGCTGAGGTGCTATTGCTGAGGTCACAATGCTGAGGTCACAATGCTGAGGTCACAATGCTGATGTGCTGTTGCTGAGGTGCTATTGATGAGGTCACAATGCTGAGGTGCTATTGCTCAGGTGCTATTGCTGACGTGCTATGGCTGATGTGCTATTGCTGAGGTCACAGTGCTGTGGTCACAAAGCTGAGGTCACAATGCTAAGGTCACAATGCTGATGTCACAATGCTGAGGTGCTATTGCTGAGGTGTTATTGCTGAGGTCACAATGCTGAGGTCACATTGCTGAGGTCACTATGCTGTGGTGCTATTGCTGTGTTCACAATGCGTAGCTGCTATTGCTGATGTCACAATGCTGAGGTGCAATTGCTGAGGTGTTATTACTGAAGTCACAATGCTGAGGTGCTATTGCAGAGGTGCTATTGCTGAGGTCACAATGCTGAGGTCCTATTCCTGAGGTGCTAATGCTGAGGTGCTATTGCTGAGGTCACAATGCTGAGGTCACTATGCTGAGGTCACAATGCTGAGGTCACAATGCTGAGGTGCTATTACTGAGGTGCTATTGCTGAGGTCACAATGCTGTGGTCACAATGCTTAGGTCACAATGCTGAGGTGCTATTGCTGAGGTCACTATGCTGAGGTGCTATTGCTGAGGTGCTATTGCTGAGGTCACAATTCTGAGGTCACAATGCTGAGGTCACTATGCTGATGTCAATATGCTGAGGTCACTTTTCTGAGGTACTAATGCTGAGGTCACAATGCTATGCTCACAATGCTGAGGTCACAATGCTGAGGTGCTATTGCTGAGGTCACAATGCTGAGGTGCTATTGCAGATGTGCTATAGCTGACGTCAGAATGCTGAGGTGCTATTACTGAGGTCACAATTCTGTGGTCACAATGCTGAGGTCAAAATGCTGAGGTGCTATTGCTAAGGTCACAATGCTGAGGTGCTATTGCTGAGGTGTTATTACTGAGGTCACAATGCTGAGGTCACTATGCTGAGGTCACTATGCTGAGCTGCTATTGCTGAGGTCACAATGATGAGGTCACAATGCTGAAGTCACAATGCTTAGGTCAAAATGCTGAGGTGTTATTGCTGAGGTGTTATTGCTGAGTTCACAATACTGAGGTGCTATTGCTGAGGTCACAATGCTGAGGTCACAATGCTGAGGTCTCAATGCTGAGGTTCTATTGCTGAGGTTCTTTTCCTGAGGTACTATTCCTGAGGTCACAATGCTGAGGTGCAATTGCTGTGGTGCTATTGCTGAGGTCACAATGCTGAGGTCACAATGCTGAGGTCACAATGCTGATGTGTTATTCCTGAGCTGCTATTGCTGTGGTGTTACTGCTGAGGTGCTATTGCTGAGGTCACAATGCTGAGGTGCTATTGCTGAGGTCAAAATTCTGAGGTCACACTGCTGAGGTGGTATTGCTGAGGTGACAATGCTGAGGTCACACTGCTGAGGTCACAATGCTGAGGTGCTATTACTGAGGTGCTATTGCTGAGGTGCTATTGCTGAGGTGCTATTGCTGAGGTCACAATGCTGAGGAGTTATTCCTGATGTCACAATGTGAGGTCACAATGCTGAGGTCACAATGCTGAGGTCACAATGCGGAGGTGCTTTTGCTGAGGTGCTATTGCTGAGGTGCTATTGCTGTGGTCACAATGCTGAGGTGCTATTACTGAGGTCACAATGCTGTGGTCACAATGCTGAGGTCACAATGCTGATGTGTTATTGCTGAGCTGCTATTGCTGAGGTCACAATGCTGAGGAGTTATTCCTGATGTCACAATATGAGGTCACAATGCTGAGGTGTTATTGCTAAGCTGCTATTGCTGAGGTGTTATTGCTGTGGTGCTATTGCTGAGGTCACAATGCTGAGGTGCTATTGCTGAGGTGTTATTGCTAAGCTGCTATTGCTGAGGTGTTATTGCTGTGGTGCTATTGCTGAGGTCACAATGCTGAGGTGCTATTGCTGAGGTCACAATGCTGAGGTCACTATGCTGAGGTCACTATGCTGAGGTGCTATTGCTGAGGTGCAATTGCTGAGGTGCTATTGCTGAGGTCACAATGCTGAGGTGCTATTGCTGAGGTCACAATGCTGAGGTCACTATGCTGAGGTCACAATGCTGAGGTCACAATGCTGAGGTGCTATTACTGACGTGCTATTGCTGAGGTCACAATGCTGTTGTCACAATGCTGAGGTCACAATGCTGAGGTGCTATTGCTGAGGTCACAATGCTGAGGTGCTATTGCTGAGGTGCTATTGCTGAGGTCACAATTCTGAGGTCACAATGCTGAGGTCACTATGCTGAGGTGCTATTGCTGCTGTCACAATGCTGAGGTCACAATGCTGAGGTCACAATGCTGAGGTGCTTTTGCTGAGGTGCTATTGCTGAGGTGCTATTGCTGTGGTCACAATGCTGAGTTGCTATTGCTGAGGTCACAATGCTGAGGTGCTATTTCTGACGTCACAATGCTGAGGTGCTATTGCTGAGGTAGTATTGCTGAGGTGCTATTACTGAGGTCACAATCCTGAGGTGCTATTGCTGAGGTGCTATTGCTGAGGTGCTATTGCTGAGGTCACAATGCTGAGATGCTATTGCTGAGTTGCTATTGCTGAGGTCACAGAGCTGAGGTGCTATTGCTGAGGTCACAATGCTGAAGTGCTATTGCTGAGGTGCTATTGCTGAGGTCACAATGCTGAGGTGCTATTGCTGATGTGCTATTGCTGACGTGCTATTGCTGAGGTGCTATTGCTGAGGTCACAATGCTGAGGTGCTATTGCTGAGGTGCTATTGCTGACGTGCTATTGCTGAGGTGCTATTGCTGAGGTCACAATGCTGAGGTCACAATGCTGAGGTCACAATGCTGAGGTCACAATGCTGAGGTGCTGTTGCTGAGGTCACAATGCTGAAGTGCTATTGCTGAGGTGCTATTGATGAGGTCACAATGCTGAGGTGCTATTGCTCAGGTGCTGTTGCTGACGTGCTATTGCTGAGGTGCTATTGCTGAGGTCACAGTGCTGTGGTCACAATGCTGAGGTCACAATGCTAAGGTCAGAATGCTGATGTCACAATGCTGAGGTGCTATTGCTGAGGTCACAATGCTGAGGTGCTATTTCTGACGTCACAATGCTGAGGTGCTATTGATGAGGTGCTATTGCTGAGGTTCTATTACTGAGGTCTCAATCCTGAGGTGCTATTGCTGAGGTGCTATTGCTGAGGTGCTATTGCTGAGGTCACAGAGCTGAGGTGCTATTGCTGAGGTCACAATGCTGAGGTGCTATTGCTGAGGTGCTATTGCTGAGGTCACAATCCTGAGGTGCTATTGCTGAGGTGCTATTGCTGACGTGCTATTGTTGAGGTGCTATTGCTGAGGTCACAATGCTGAGGTCACAATGCTGAGGTGCTTTTGCTGAGGTGCTATTGCTCAGGTGCTATTGCTGTGGTCACAATGCTGAGTTGCTATTGCTGAGGTCACAATGCTGAGGTGCTATTTCTGACGTCACAATGCTGAGGTGCTATTGCTGAGGTGCTATTGCTGAGGTTCTATTACTGAGGTCACAATCCTGAGGTGCTATTGCTGAGGTGCTATTGCTGAGGTGCTATTGCTGAGGTCACAATGCTGAGATGCTATTGCTGAGTTGCTATTGCTGAGGTCACAATGCTGAGGTGCTATTGCTGAGGTCACAATGCTGAGGTGCTATTCCTGAGGTGCTATTGCTGAGGTCACAATGCTGAGGTGCTATTGCTGAGGTGCTATTGCTGACCTGCTATTGCTGAGGTGCTGTTGCTGAGGTCACAATGCTGAAGTGCTATTGCTGAGGTGCTATTGCTCAGGTCACAATGCTGAGGTGCTATTGCTGAGGTGCTATTGCTGACGTGCTATTGCTGAGGTGCTATTGCTGAGGTCACAATGCTGAGGTGCTATTGCTGAGGTGCTATTGCTGAGGTCACAATGCTGTGGTCACAATGCTGAGGTCACAATGCTGAAGTGCTATTGCTGAGGTGCTATTGATGAGGTCACAATGCTGAGGTGCTGTTGCTCAGGTGCTATTGCTGACGTGCTATTGCTGAGGTGCTATTGCTGAGGTCACAGTGCTGTGGTCACAATGCTGAGGTCACAATGCTAAGGTCACAATGCTGATGTCACAATGCTGAGGTGCTATTACTGAGGTGTTATTGCTGAGGTCACAATGCTGAGGTCACATTGCTGATGTCACAATACTGAGGTGCTATTGCTGAGGTGCTATTGCTGAGGTCACAATGCTGAGGTGCTATTGCTGAGGTGCTATTGCTGACGTGCTATTGCTGAGGTGCTATTGCTGAGGTCACAATGCTGAGGTGCTATTGCTGAGGTGCTATTGCTGACGTGCTATTGCTGAGGTGCTATTGCTGTGGTCACAGTGCTGAGTTGCTATTGCTGAGGTCACAATGCTGAGGTGCTATTTCTGACGTCACAATGCTGAGGTGCTATTCCTGAGGTGCTATTGCTGAGGTTCTATTACTGCGGTCACAATCCTGAGGTGCTATTGCTGAGGTGCTATTGCTGAGGTGCTATTGCTGAGGTCACAATGCTGAGATGCTATAGCTGAGTTGCTATTGCTGAGGTCACAGAGCTGAGGTGCTATTGCTGAGGTCACAATGCTGAGGTGGTATTGCTGAGGTGCTATTGCTGAGGTCACAATGCTGAGGTGCTATTGCTGAGGTGCTATTGCTGAGGTGCTATTGCTGAGGTGCTATTGCTGAGGTCACAATGCTGAGGTCACAATGCTGAGGTCACAATGCTGATGTGCTGTTGCTGAGGTGCTATTGATGAGGTCACAATGCTGAGGTGCTATTGCTCAGGTGCTATTGCTGACGTGCTATTGCTGATGTGCTATTGCTGAGGTCACAGTGCTGTGGTCACAAAGCTGAGGTCACAATGCTAAGGTCACAATGCTGATGTCACAATGCTGAGGTGCTATTGCTGAGGTTTTATTGCTGAGGTCACAATGCTGAGGTCACATTGCTGAGGTCACTATGCTGTGGTGCTATTGCTGTGTTCACAATACGTAGGTGCTATTGCTGATGTCACAATGCTGAGGTGCAATTGCTGAGGTGTTATTACTGAAGTCACAATGCTGAGGTGCTATTGCAGAGGTGCTATTGCTGAGGTCACAATGCTGAGGTCCTATTGCTGAGGTGCTAATGCTGAGGTGCTATTGCTGAGGTCACAATGCTGAGGTCACTATGCTGAGGTCACAATGCTGAGGTGCTATTACTGAGGTCACAATGCTGTGGTCGCAAAGCTGAGGTCAAAATGCTGAGGTGCTATTGCTGAGGTCACAATGCTGAGGTGCTATTGCTGAGGTGTTATTGCTGAGGTCACAATGCTCAGGTCACAATGCTGAGGTCACTATGCTGAGGTGCTATTGCTGAGGTCACAATGCTGAGGTCAAAATGCTGAGGTCACAATGCTTAGGTCAAAATGCTGAGCTGCTACTGCTGAGGTCACTATGCTGAGGTCACAATGCTAAGGTCACAATGCTGAGGTGCTATTGCTGAGGTGCTATTGCTGAGTTCACAATGCTGAGGTGCTATAGCTTAGGTGCTATTGCTGAGGTCACAATGCTGAGGTGCTATTGCTGAGGTCACAATACTGAGGTGCTATTGCTGAGGTGCTATTTCTGAGTTCACAATGCTGAGGTGCTATTGCTGAGGTGCTGTTGCTGAGGTCACAATGCTAAGGTGCTATTGCTGAGGTCACAATGCTGAGGTCACAATGCTGAGGTGCTACTGCTGAGGTCACAATGCTGAGGTGCTCTTGCTGAGGTGCTATTGCTGTGGTGCTATTGCTGAAGTCACAATGCTGAGGTGCTATTGCTGAGGTCACAATGTTGAGGTGCTATTGCTGAGGTGCTATTGCTGAGGTCACAATGCTGACGTGCTATTGCTGAGGTCACAATGCTGTGGTGCTATTCCTGAGGTCACAATGCTGTGGTCAAAATGCTGAGGTCACAATGCTGAGGTCACAATGCTGAGGTGTTATTGCTGAGCTGTTATTGCTGAGGTATTATTGCTGAGCTGCTATTGCTGAGGTCACAATTCTGAGGTCACAATGCTGAGGTCACAATGCTGAGCTGACTATGCTGAGGTCACTATGCTGAGGTGCTATTGCTGAGGTCAAAATGCTGAGGTCGCAATGCTGAGGTGCTATTGGTGATGTCACAATGCTGAGGTCACAATGCTGAGGTCACAATGCTGAGGTGCTATTGCTGAGGTGCTGTTGCTGAGGTGTTATTGCTGAGGTGCTATTGCTGAGGTCACAATGCTGTGGTCACAATGCTGAGGTCACAATGCTGAGGTGCTATTGCTGAGGTCAGAATGCTGAGGTGCAATTGCAGATGTGCAATTGCTGAGGTGCTATTGCTGAGGTCACAATGCTGAGGTGCTATTGCTGAGGTGCTATTGCAGAGGTCACAATGCTGAGGTGCTATTGCTGAGGTGCTATTGCTGAGGTCACAACGCTAAGGTGCTATTCCTGAGGTGCTATTGCTGAGGTCACAATGCTGAGGTGCTATTACTGAGGTCACAATGCTGTGGTCACAAAGCTGAGGTCAAAATGCTGAGGTGCTATTGCTGAGGTCACAATGCTGAGGTGCTATTGCTGAGGTGTTATTGCTGAGGTCACAATGCTCAGGTCACAATGCTGAGGTCACTATGCTGAGGTGCTATTGCTGAGGTCAAAATGCTGAGGTCAAAATGCTGAGGTCACAATGCTTAGGTCAAAATGCTGAGCTGCTACTGCTCAGGTCACAATGCTGAGGTCACAATGCTAAGGTCACAATGCTGAGGTGCTATTGCTGAGGTGCTATTGCTGTGTTCACAATGCTGAGGTGCTATAGCTTAGGTGCTATTGCTGAGGTCACAATGCTGAGGTGCTATTGCTGAGGTCACAATACTGAGGTGCTATTGCTGAGGTGCTATTTCTGAGTTCACAATGCTGAGGTGCTATTGCTGAGGTGCTGTTGCTGAGGTCACAATGCTAAGCTGCAATTGCTGAGGTCACAATGCTGAGGTCACAATGCTGAGGTGCTACTGCTGAGGTCACAATGCTGAGGTGCTCTTGCTGAGGTGCTATTGCTGTGGTGCTATTGCTGAAGTCACAATGCTGAGGTGCTATTGCTGAGGTCACAATGTTGAGGTGCTATTGCTGAGGTGCTATTGCTAAGGTCACAATGCTGACGTGCTATTGCTGAGGTCACAATGCTGAGGTGTTATTCCTGAGGTCACAACGCTGTGGTCAAAATGCTGAGATCACAATGCTGAGGTCACAATGCTGAGGTGTTATTGCTGAGCTGTTATTGCTGAGGTATTACTGCTGAGCTGCTATTGCTGAGGTCACAATTCTGAGGTCACAATGCTGAGGTCACAATGCTGAGCTGACTATGCTGAGGTCACTATGCTGAGGTGCTATTGCTGAGGTCGCAATGCTAAGGAGCTATTGCTGATGTCACAATGCTGAGGTCACAATGCTGAGGTCACAATGCTGAGGTGCTATTGCTGAGGTGCTGTTGCTGAGGTGTTATTGCTGAGGTGCTATTGCTGAGGTCACAATGCTGAGGTCACTATGCTGAGGTCACTATGCTGAGGTGCTATTGCTGAGGTCACAATGCTGTGGTCACAATGCTGAGGTCACAATGCTGAGGTGCTATTGCTGAGGTCAGTATGCTGAGGTGCAATTGCAGATGTGCAATTGCTGAGGTGCTATTACTGAGGTCACAATGCTGAGGTGCTATTGCTGAGGTGCTAATGCTGAGGTCACAATGCTGAGGTGCTATTGCTGAGGGGCTATTGCTGAGGTGCTATTGCTGAGGTCACAATGCTGAGATGCTATTGCTGAGCTGCTATTGATGAGGTGTTATTGCTGAGGTGCTATTGCTGAGGTCATAATGCTGAGGTGCTATTGCTGAGGTCACAATGCTATGGTCACAATGCTGAGGTCACAATGCTGAGGTGCTATTGCTGAGGTCACAATGCTGAGGTGCTGTTGCTGAGGTCACAATGCTGAGATCACAATGCTGAGGTGCTATTACTGAGGTGCTATTGCTGAGGTACTCTTGCTGAGCTGCTATTGCTGAGGTCACAATGCTGAGTTGCTATTGCTGAGGTCACAATGCTGAGGTGCTATTGCTGAGGTGCTATTGCTGTGGTCACAATGCTGAGGTGCTATTACTGAGGTCACAATACTGAGGTGCTATTGCTGAGGTGCTATTGCTGAGGTCACAATGCTGAGGTCACAATGCTGAGCTGCTATTGCTGAGGTCACTTTTCTGAGGTACTATTGCTGAGGTCACAATGCTATGCTCACAATGCTGAGGTCACAAGGCTGAGGTGCTATTGCAGATGTCACAATGCTGAGGTGCTATTGCAGAGGTGCTATTGCTGAGGTCACAATGCTGAGGTGCTATTGCTGAGGTGCTATAGCTGAGGTCACAATGCTGAGGTGCTATTTCTGAGTTCACAATGCTGAGGTGCTATTGCTGAGGTGCTGTTGCTGAGGTCACAATGCTGAGGTGCTATTGGTGAGGTCACAATGCTGAGGTCACAATGCTGAGGTGCTACTGCTGAGGTCACAATGCTGAGGTGCTATTGCTGAGGTGCTATTGCTGACGTCACAATGCTGACGTGCTATTGCTGAGGTCACAATGCTGAGGTGCTATTGCTGAGGTCACAATGCTGTGGTCAAAATGATGATGTCACAATGCTGAGGTCACAATGCTGAGGTGTTATTGCTGAGCTGTTATTGCTGAGGTATTATTGCTGAGCTGCTATTGCTGAGGTCACAATGCTGAGGTGCTATTGCTGAGTTCACAATGCTGAGGTCACAATGCTGAGGTGCTATTACTGAGGTCACAATGCTGTGGTCACAAAGCTGATATCAAATTGCAGAGGTGCTATTGCTGAGGTCACAATGCTGAGGTGCTACTGCTGAGGTGTTATTGCTTAGGTCACAATGCTCAGGTCACAATGCTGAGGTCACTATGCTGAGGTGCTATTGCTGAGGTCACAATGCTGAGGTCACAATGCTGAGGTCACAATGCTGAGGTGCTATTGCTGAGGTGTTATTGCTGAGTTCACAATGCTGAGATACTATTGCTTAGGTGCTATTGCTGAGGTCACAATGCTGAGGTGCTATTGCTGAGGTCACAATGCTGTGGTCACAAAGCTGAGGTCAAAATGCTGAGGTGTTATTGCTGAGCTGTTATTGCTGAGTTATTATTGCTGAGCTGCTATTGCTGAGGTCACAATTCTTAGGTCACAATGCTGAGGTCACAATGCTGAGCTCACTATGCTGAGGTCACTATGCTGAGGTCAAAATGCTGATGTCACAATGCTGAGGTCACAATGCTGCGGTGTTATTGCTGAGCTGTTATTGCTGAGGTATTATTGCTGAGCTGCTATTACTGAGGTCACAATTCTGAGGTTACAATGCTGAGGTCACAATGCTGAGCTCACTATTCTGAGGTCACTATGCTTAGGTGCTATTGCTGAGGTCACAATGCTGAGGTGCTATTGCTGAGGTGCTATTGCTGAGGTCACAATGCTGAGGTGCTATTGCTGAGGTGCTATTGCTGAGGTCACAATGCTGAGGTGCTGTTGCTGAGGGGCTATTGCTGAGGTGCTATTGCTGAGGTCACAATGCTGAGATGCTATTGCTGAGCTGCTATTGATGAGGTGTTATTGCTGATGTGCTATTGCTGAGGTCATAATGCTGAGGTGCTATTGCTGAGGTCACAATGCTATGGTCACAATGCTGAGGTCACAATGCTCAGGTGCTATTGCTGAGGTCACAATGCTGAGGTGTTATTACTGAGGTCACAATGCTGAGGTCACTATGCTGAGGTCACTATGCTGAGGTGCTATTGCTGAGGTCACAATGATGAGGTCACAATGCTGAAGTCACAATGCTTAGGTCAAAATGCTGAGGTGTTATTGCTGAGGTGTTATTGCTGAGTTCACAATACTGAGGTGCTATTGCTGAGGTCACAATGCTGAGGTCACAATGCTGAGGTCTCAATGCTGAGGTTCTATTGCTGAGGTTCTTTTCCTGAGGTACTATTCCTGAGGTCACAATGCTGAGGTGCAATTGCTGTGGTGCTATTGCTGAGGTCACAATGCTGAGGTCACAATGCTGAGGTCACAATGCTGATGTGTTATTCCTGAGCTGCTATTGCTGTGGTGTTACTGCTGAGGTGCTATTGCTGAGGTCACAATGCTGAGGTGCTATTGCTGAGGTCAAAATGCTGAGGTCACACTGCTGAGGTGGTATTGCTGAGGTGACAATGCTGAGGTCACACTGCTGAGGTCACAATGCTGAGGTGCTATTACTGAGGTGCTATTGCTGAGGTGCTATTGCTGAGGTGCTATTGCTGAGGTCACAATGCTGAGGAGTTATTCCTGATGTCACAATGTGAGGTCACAATGCTGAGGTCACAATGCTGAGGTCACAATGCTGAGGTGCTTTTGCTGAGGTGCTATTGCTGAGGTGCTATTGCTGTGGTCACAATGCTGAGGTGCTATTCCTGAGGTCACAATGCTGTGGTCACAATGCTGAGGTCACAATGCTGATGTGTTATTGCTGAGCTGCTATTGCTGAGGTCACAATGCTGAGGAGTTATTCCTGATGTCACAATATGAGGTCACAATGCTGAGGTGTTATTGCTAAGCTGCTATTGCTGAGGTGTTATTGCTGTGGTGCTATTGCTGAGGTCACAATGCTGAGGTGCTATTGCTGAGGTGTTATTGCTAAGCTGCTATTGCTGAGGTGTTATTGCTGTGGTGCTATTGCTGAGGTCACAATGCTGAGGTGCTATTGCTGAGGTCACAATGCTGAGGTCACTATGCTGAGGTCACTATGCTGAGGTGCTATTGCTGAGGTGCAATTGCTGAGGTGCTATTGCTGAGGTCACAATGCTGAGGTGCTATTGCTGAGGTCACAATGCTGAGGTCACTATGCTGAGGTCACAATGCTGAGGTCACAATGCTGAGGTGCTATTACTGACGTGCTATTGCTGAGGTCACAATGCTGTTGTCACAATGCTGAGGTCACAATGCTGAGGTGCTATTGCTGAGGTCACAATGCTGAGGTGCTATTGCTGAGGTGCTATTGCTGAGGTCACAATTCTGAGGTCACAATGCTGAGGTCACTATGCTGAGGTGCTATTGCTGCTGTCACAATGCTGAGGTCACAATGCTGAGGTCACAATGCTGAGGTGATTTTGCTGAGGTGCTATTGCTGAGGTGCTATTGCTGTGGTCACAATGCTGAGTTGCTATTGCTGAGGTCACAATGCTGAGGTGCTATTTCTGACGTCACAATGCTGAGGTGCTATTGCTGAGGTAGTATTGCTGAGGTGCTATTACTGAGGTCACAATCCTGAGGTGCTATTGCTGAGGTGCTATTGCTGAGGTGCTATTGCTGAGGTCACAATGCTGAGATGCTATTGCTGAGTTGCTATTGCTGAGGTCACAGAGCTGAGGTGCTATTGCTGAGGTCACAATGCTGAAGTGCTATTGCTGAGGTGCTATTGCTGAGGTCACAATGCTGAGGTGCTATTGCTGATGTGCTATTGCTGACGTGCTATTGCTGAGGTGCTATTGCTGAGGTCACAATGCTGAGGTGCTATTGCTGAGGTGCTATTGCTGACGTGCTATTGCTGAGGTGCTATTGCTGAGGTCACAATGCTGAGGTCACAATGCTGAGGTCACAATGCTGAGGTCACAATGCTGAGGTGCTGTTGCTGAGGTCACAATGCTGAAGTGCTATTGCTGAGGTGCTATTGATGAGGTCACAATGCTGAGGTGCTATTGCTCAGGTGCTGTTGCTGACGTGCTATTGCTGAGGTGCTATTGCTGAGGTCACAGTGCTGTGGTCACAATGCTGAGGTCACAATGCTAAGGTCAGAATGCTGATGTCACAATGCTGAGGTGCTATTGCTGAGGTCACAATGCTGAGGTGCTATTTCTGACGTCACAATGCTGAGGTGCTATTGATGAGGTGCTATTGCTGAGGTTCTATTACTGAGGTCTCAATCCTGAGGTGCTATTGCTGAGGTGCTATTGCTGAGGTGCTATTGCTGAGGTCACAGAGCTGAGGTGCTATTGCTGAGGTCACAATGCTGAGGTGCTATTGCTGAGGTGCTATTGCTGAGGTCACAATCCTGAGGTGCTATTGCTGAGGTGCTATTGCTGACGTCCTATTGTTGAGGTGCTATTGCTGAGGTCACAATGCTGAGGTCACAATGCTGAGGTGCTTTTGCTGAGGTGCTATTGCTCAGGTGCTATTGCTGTGGTCACAATGCTGAGTTGCTATTGCTGAGGTCACAATGCTGAGGTGCTATTTCTGACGTCACAATGCTGAGGTGCTATTGCTGAGGTGCTATTGCTGAGGTTCTATTACTGAGGTCACAATCCTGAGGTGCTATTGCTGAGGTGCTATTGCTGAGGTGCTATTGCTGAGGTCACAATGCTGAGATGCTATTGCTGAGTTGCTATTGCTGAGGTCACAGAGCTGAGGTGCTATTGCTGAGGTCACAATGCTGAGGTGCTATTCCTGAGGTGCTATTGCTGAGGTCACAATGCTGAGGTGCTATTGCTGAGGTGCTATTGCTGACCTGCTATTGCTGAGGTGCTGTTGCTGAGGTCACAATGCTGAAGTGCTATTGCTGAGGTGCTATTGCTCAGGTCACAATGCTGAGGTGCTATTGCTGAGGTGCTATTGCTGACGTGCTATTGCTGAGGTGCTATTGCTGAGGTCACAATGCTGAGGTGCTATTGCTGAGGTGCTATTGCTGAGGTCACAATGCTGTGGTCACAATGCTGAGGTCACAATGCTGATGTGCTGTTGCTGAGGTCACAATGCTGAAGTGCTATTGCTGAGGTGCTATTGATGAGGTCACAATGCTGAGGTGCTGTTGCTCAGGTGCTATTGCTGACGTGCTATTGCTGAGGTGCTATTGCTGAGGTCACAGTGCTGTGGTCACAATGCTGAGGTCACAATGCTAAGGTCACAATGCTGATGTCACAATGCTGAGGTGCTATTACTGAGGTGTTATTGCTGAGGTCACAATGCTGAGGTCACATTGCTGATGTCACAATACTGAGGTGCTATTGCTGAGGTGCTATTGCTGAGGTCACAATGCTGAGGTGCTATTGCTGAGGTGCTATTGCTGACGTGCTATTGCTGAGGTGCTATTGCTGAGGTCACAATGCTGAGGTGCTATTGCTGAGGTGCTATTGCTGACGTGCTATTGCTGAGGTGCTATTGCTGTGGTCACAGTGCTGAGTTGCTATTGCTGAGGTCACAATGCTGAGGTGCTATTTCTGACGTCACAATGCTGAGGTGCTATTCCTGAGGTGCTATTGCTGAGGTTCTATTACTGCGGTCACAATCCTGAGGTGCTATTGCTGAGGTGCTATTGCTGAGGTGCTATTGCTGAGGTCACAATGCTGAGATGCTATTGCTGAGTTGCTATTGCTGAGGTCACAGAGCTGAGGTGCTATTGCTGAGGTCACAATGCTGAGGTGGTATTGCTGAGGTGCTATTGCTGAGGTCACAATGCTGAGGTGCTATTGCTGAGGTGCTATTGCTGAGGTGCTATTGCTGAGGTGCTATTGCTGAGGTCACAATGCTGAGGTCACAATGCTGAGGTCACAATGCTGATGTGCTGTTGCTGAGGTGCTATTGATGAGGTCACAATGCTGAGGTGCTATTGCTCAGGTGCTATTGCTGACGTGCTATTGCTGATGTGCTATTGCTGAGGTCACAGTGCTGTGGTCGCAAAGCTGAGGTCACAATGCTAAGGTCACAATGCTGATGTCACAATGCTGAGGTGCTATTGCTGAGGTTTTATTGCTGAGGTCACAATGCTGAGGTCACATTGCTGAGGTCACTATGCTGAGGTGCTATTGCTGTGTTCACAATACGTAGGTGCTATTGCTGATGTCACAATGCTGAGGTGCAATTGCTGAGGTGTTATTACTGAAGTCACAATGCTGAGGTGCTATTGCAGAGGTGCTATTGCTGAGGTCACAATGCTGAGGTCCTATTGCTGAGGTGCTAATGCTGAGGTGCTATTGCTGAGGTCACAATGCTGAGGTCACTATGCTGAGGTCACAATGCTGAGGTGCTATTACTGAGGTCACAATGCTGTGGTCACAAAGCTGAGGTCAAAATGCTGAGGTGCTATTGCTGAGGTCACAATGCTGAGGTGCTATTGCTGAGGTGTTATTGCTGAGGTCACAATGCTCAGGTCACAATGCTGAGGTCACTATGCTGAGGTGCTATTGCTGAGGTCACAATGCTGAGGTCAAAATGCTGAGGTCACAATGCTTAGGTCAAAATGCTGAGCTGCTACTGCTGAGGTCACTATGCTGAGGTCACAATGCTAAGGTCACAATGCTGAGGTGCTATTGCTGAGGTGCTATTGCTGAGTTCACAATGCTGAGGTGCTATAGCTTAGGTGCTATTGCTGAGGTCACAATGCTGAGGTGCTATTGCTGAGGTCACAATACTGAGGTGCTATTGCTGAGGTGCTATTTCTGAGTTCACAATGCTGAGGTGCTATTGCTGAGGTGCTGTTGCTGAGGTCACAATGCTAAGGTGCTATTGCTGAGGTCACAATGCTGAGGTCACAATGCTGAGGTGCTACTGCTGAGGTCACAATGCTGAGGTGCTCTTGCTGAGGTGCTATTGCTGTGGTGCTATTGCTGAAGTCACAATGCTGAGGTGCTATTGCTGAGGTCACAATGTTGAGGTGCTATTGCTGAGGTGCTATTGCTGAGGTCACAATGCTGACGTGCTATTGCTGAGGTCACAATGCTGTGGTGCTATTCCTGAGGTCACAATGCTGTGGTCAAAATGCTGAGGTCACAATGCTGAGGTCACAATGCTGAGGTGTTATTGCTGAGCTGTTATTGCTGAGGTATTATTGCTGAGCTGCTATTGCTGAGGTCACAATTCTGAGGTCACAATGCTGAGGTCACAATGCTGAGCTGACTATGCTGAGGTCACTATGCTGAGGTGCTATTGCTGAGGTCAAAATGCTGAGGTCGCAATGCTGAGGTGCTATTGGTGATGTCACAATGCTGAGGTCACAATGCTGAGGTCACAATGCTGAGGTGCTATTGCTGAGGTGCTGTTGCTGAGGTGTTATTGCTGAGGTGCTATTGCTGAGGTCACAATGCTGTGGTCACAATGCTGAGGTCACAATGCTGAGGTGCTATTGCTGAGGTCAGAATGCTGAGGTGCAATTGCAGATGTGCAATTGCTGAGGTGCTATTGCTGAGGTCACAATGCTGAGGTGCTATTGCTGAGGTGCTATTGCAGAGGTCACAATGCTGAGGTGCTATTGCTGAGGTGCTATTGCTGAGGTCACAACGCTAAGGTGCTATTCCTGAGGTGCTATTGCTGAGGTCACAATGCTGAGGTGCTATTACTGAGGTCACAATGCTGTGGTCACAAAGCTGAGGTCAAAATGCTGAGGTGCTATTGCTGAGGTCACAATGCTGAGGTGCTATTGCTGAGGTGTTATTGCTGAGGTCACAATGCTCAGGTCACAATGCTGAGGTAACTATGCTGAGGTGCTATTGCTGAGGTCAAAATGCTGAGGTCAAAATGCTGAGGTCACAATGCTTAGGTCAAAATGCTGAGCTGCTACTGCTGAGGTCACAATGCTGAGGTCACAATGCTAAGGTCACAATGCTGAGGTGCTATTGCTGAGGTGCTATTGCTGTGTTCACAATGCTGAGGTGCTATAGCTTAGGTGCTATTGCTGAGGTCACAATGCTGAGGTGCTATTGCTGAGGTCACAATACTGAGGTGCTATTGCTGAGGTGCTATTTCTGAGTTCACAATGCTGAGGTGCTATTGCTGAGGTGCTGTTGCTGAGGTCACAATGCTAAGCTGCAATTGCTGAGGTCACAATGCTGAGGTCACAATGCTGAGGTGCTACTGCTGAGGTCACAATGCTGAGGTGCTCTTGCTGAGGTGCTATTGCTGTGGTGCTATTGCTGAAGTCACAATGCTGAGGTGCTATTGCTGAGGTCACAATGTTGAGGTGCTATTGCTGAGGTGCTATTGCTAAGGTCACAATGCTGACGTGCTATTGCTGAGGTCACAATGCTGAGGTGTTATTCCTGAGGTCACAACGCTGTGGTCAAAATGCTGAGATCACAATGCTGAGGTCACAATGCTGAGGTGTTATTGCTGAGCTGTTATTGCTGAGGTATTACTGCTGAGCTGCTATTGCTGAGGTCACAATTCTGAGGTCACAATGCTGAGGTCACAATGCTGAGCTGACTATGCTGAGGTCACTATGCTGAGGTGCTATTGCTGAGGTCGCAATGCTAAGGAGCTATTGCTGATGTCACAATGCTGAGGTCACAATGCTGAGGTCACAATGCTGAGGTGCTATTGCTGAGGTGCTGTTGCTGAGGTGTTATTGCTGAGGTGCTATTGCTGAGGTCACAATGCTGAGGTCACTATGCTGAGGTCACTATGCTGAGGTGCTATTGCTGAGGTCACAATGCTGTGGTCACAATGCTGAGGTCACAATGCTGAGGTGCTATTGCTGAGGTCAGTATGCTGAGGTGCAATTGCAGATGTGCAATTGCTGAGGTGCTATTACTGAGGTCACAATGCTGAGGTGCTATTGCTGAGGTGCTAATGCTGAGGTCACAATGCTGAGGTGCTATTGCTGAGGGGCTATTGCTGAGGTGCTATTGCTGAGGTCACAATGCTGAGATGCTATTGCTGAGCTGCTATTGATGAGGTGTTATTGCTGAGGTGCTATTGCTGAGGTCATAATGCTGAGGTGCTATTGCTGAGGTCACAATGCTATGGTCACAATGCTGAGGTCACAATGCTGAGGTGCTATTGCTGAGGTCACAATGCTGAGGTGCTGTTGCTGAGGTCACAATGCTGAGATCACAATGCTGAGGTGCTATTACTGAGGTGCTATTGCTGAGGTACTCTTGCTGAGCTGCTATTGCTGAGGTCACAATGCTGAGTTGCTATTGCTGAGGTCACAATGCTGAGGTGCTATTGCTGAGGTGCTATTGCTGTGGTCACAATGCTGAGGTGCTATTACTGAGGTCACAATACTGAGGTGCTATTGCTGAGGTGCTATTGCTGAGGTCACAATGCTGAGGTCACAATGCTGAGCTGCTATTGCTGAGGTCACTTTTCTGAGGTACTATTGCTGAGGTCACAATGCTATGCTCACAATGCTGAGGTCACAAGGCTGAGGTGCTATTGCAGATGTCACAATGCTGAGGTGCTATTGCAGAGGTGCTATTGCTGAGGTCACAATGCTGAGGTGCTATTGCTGAGGTGCTATAGCTGAGGTCACAATGCTGAGGTGCTATTTCTGAGTTCACAATGCTGAGGTGCTATTGCTGAGGTGCTGTTGCTGAGGTCACAATGCTGAGGTGCTATTGGTGAGGTCACAATGCTGAGGTCACAATGCTGAGGTGCTACTGCTGAGGTCACAATGCTGAGGTGCTATTGCTGAGGTGCTATTGCTGACGTCACAATGCTGACGTGCTATTGCTGAGGTCACAATGCTGAGGTGCTATTGCTGAGGTCACAATGCTGTGGTCAAAATGATGATGTCACAATGCTGAGGTCACAATGCTGAGGTGTTATTGCTGAGCTGTTATTGCTGAGGTATTATTGCTGAGCTGCTATTGCTGAGGTCACAATGCTGAGGTGCTATTGCTGAGTTCACAATGCTGAGGTCACAATGCTGAGGTGCTATTACTGAGGTCACAATGCTGTGATCACAAAGCTGATATCAAATTGCAGAGGTGCTATTGCTGAGGTCACAATGCTGAGGTGCTACTGCTGAGGTGTTATTGCTTAGGTCACAATGCTCAGGTCACAATGCTGAGGTCACTATGCTGAGGTGCTATTGCTGAGGTCACAATGCTGAGGTCACAATGCTGAGGTCACAATGCTGAGGTGCTATTGCTGAGGTGTTATTGCTGAGTTCACAATGCTGAGATACTATTGCTTAGGTGCTATTGCTGAGGTCACAATGCTGAGGTGCTATTGCTGAGGTCACAATGCTGTGGTCACAAAGCTGAGGTCAAAATGCTGAGGTGTTATTGCTGAGCTGTTATTGCTGAGTTATTATTGCTGAGCTGCTATTGCTGAGGTCACAATTCTTAGGTCACAATGCTGAGGTCACAATGCTGAGCTCACTATGCTGAGGTCACTATGCTGAGGTCAAAATGCTGATGTCACAATGCTGAGGTCACAATGCTGCGGTGTTATTGCTGAGCTGTTATTGCTGAGGTATTATTGCTGAGCTGCTATTACTGAGGTCACAATTCTGAGGTTACAATGCTGAGGTCACAATGCTGAGCTCACTATTCTGAGGTCACTATGCTTAGGTGCTATTGCTGAGGTCACAATGCTGAGGTGCTATTGCTGAGGTGCTATTGCTGAGGTCACAATGCTGAGGTGCTATTGCTGAGGTGCTATTGCTGAGGTCACAATGCTGAGGTGCTGTTGCTGAGGGGCTATTGCTGAGGTGCTATTGCTGAGGTCACAATGCTGAGATGCTATTGCTGAGGTCACAATGCTATGGTCACAATGCTGAGGTCACAATGCTCAGGTGCTATTGCTGAGGTCACAATGCTGAGGTGCTACTGCTGAGGTCACAATGCTGAGATCACAATGCTGAGGTGCTATTACTGAGGTGCTATTGCTGAAGTACTCTTGCTGAGCTGCTATTGCTGAGGTCACAATGCTGAGGTGCTATTGCTGAGGTCACAATGCTGAGGTGCTATTGCTGAGGTGCTATTGCTGTGGTCACAATACTGAGGTGCTATTACTGAGGTCACAATGCTGAGGTGCTATTGCTGAGGTCACAATGCTGTGGTCAAAATACTGATGTCACAATGCTAAAGTCACAATGCTGAGGTGTTATTGCTGAGCTGTTATTGATGAGGTATTATTGCTGAGCTGCTATTGCTGAGGTCACAATTCTGAGGTCACAATGCTGAGGTCACAATGCTGAGCTCACTATGTTGAGGTCACTATGCCGAGGTGCTATTGCTGAGGTCACAATGCTGAGGTCGCAATGCTGAGGTGCTATTGCTGAGGTCACAATGCTGAGGTCACAATGCTGAGGTCACAATGCTGAGGTGCTATTGCTGAGGTGCTGTTGCTGAGGTGTTATTGCTGAGGTGCTATTTCTGACTTCACAATGCTGAGGTGTTATTGCTGAGGTCACAATGCTGAGCTCATGCTGAGGTCACTATGCTGAGGTGCTATTGCTGAGGTCACAATGCTGAGGTCGCAATGCTGAGGTGCTATTGTTGAGGTCACAATGCTGAGGTCACAATGCTGAGGTCACAATGCTGAGGTGCTATTTCTGAGGTGCTGTTACTGAGGTGTTATTGCTGAGGTGCAATTGCTGAGGTCACAATGCTGAGGTGCTATTGCTGAGGTCAAAATGATGTGGTCACAATTCTGAGGTCACAATGCTGAGGTGCTATTGCTGAGCTCAGAATGCTGAGGTGCAATTGCAGATGTGCAATTGCTGAGGTGCTACTGCTGAGGTCACAATGCTGAGGTGCTATTGCTGAGGTGCTATTGCTGAGGTCACAACGCTAAGGTGCTATTGCTGAGGTGCTATTGCTGAGGTCACAATGCTGAGGTGCTATTACTGAGGTCACAATGCTGTGGTCACAAAGCTGAGGTCAAAATGCTGAGGTGTTATTGCTGAGCTGTTATTGCTGAGGTATTATTGCTGAGCTGCTATTGCTGAGGTCACAATTCTTAGGTCACAATGCTGAGGTCACAATGCTGAGCTCACTATGCTGAGGTCACTATGCTGAGGTCAAAATGCTGATGTCACAATGCTGAGGTCACAATGCTGCGGTGTTATTGCTGAGCTGTTATTGCTGAGGTATTATTGCTGAGCTGCTATTACTGAGGTCACAATTCTGAGGTTACAATGCTGAGGTCACAATGCTAAGCTCACTATGCTGAGGTCACTATGCTTAGGTGCTATTGCTGAGGTCACAATGCTGAGGTGCTATTGCTGAGGTGCTAATGCTGAGGTCACAATGCTGAGGTGCTATTGCTGAGGTGCTATTGCTGAGGTCACAATGCTGAGGTGCTGTTGCTGAGGGGCTATTGCTGAGGTGCTATTGCTGAGGTCACAATGCTGAGATGCTATTGCTGAGCTGCTATTGATGAGGTGTTATTGCTGATGTGCTATTGCTGAGGTGCTATTGCTGAGGTCACAATGCTGAGGTGCTATTGCTGAGGTCACAATGCTGAGGTGCTATTGCTGAGCTGCTATTGCTGTGGTCACAATGATGAGGTGCTATTACTGAGGACACAATGCTGAGGTGCTATTACTGAGGTGCAATTGCTGAGGTCACAATGCTGAGGTGCTATTGCTGAGGTCACAATGCTGAGGTGCTATTGCTGAGCTGCTATTGCTGTGGTCACAATGATGAGGTGCTATTACTGAGGACACAATGCTGAGGTGCTATTGCTGAGGTGCTATTGCTGAGGTCACAATGCTGAGGTGCTGTTGCTGAGGTCACAATGCTGAGATCACAATGCTGAGGTGCTATTACTGAGGTGCTATTGCTGAGGTACTCTTGCTGAGCTGCTATTGCTGAGGTCACAATGCTGAGGTGCTATTGCTGAGGTCACAATGCTGAGGTGCTATTGCTGAGCTGCTATTGCTGTGGTCACAATGCTGAGGTGCTATTACTGAGGTCACAATGCTGAGGTGCTATTGCTGAGGTGCTATTGCTGAGGTCACAATGCTGAGATCACAATGCTGAGCTGCTATTGCTGAGGTCACTTTTCTTAGGTACTATTGCTGAGGTCACAATGCTATGCTCACAATGCTGAGGTCACAATGCTGAGGTGCTATTGCAGAGGTCACAATGCTGAGGTGCTATTGCAGATGTGCAATTGCTGAGGTGCTATTGCAGAGGTCACAATGCTGAGGTGCTATTGCTGAGGTGCTATTGCTGAGGTCACAATGCTATGCTCACAATGCTGAGGTCACAATGCTGAGGTGCTATTGCAGATGTGCAATTGCTGAGGTGCTATTGCAGAGGTCACAATGCTGAGGTGCTATTGCTGAGGTGCTATTGCTGAGGTCACAATGCTATGCTCACAATGCTGAGGTCACAATGCTGAGGTGCTATTGCAGAGGTCACAATGCTGAGGTGCTATTGCAGATGTGCAATTGCTGAGGTGCTATTGCAGAGGTCACAATGCTGAGGTGCTATTGCTGAGGTGCTATTGCTGAGGTCACAATGCTGAGGTGCTATTTCTGAGTTCACAATGCTGAGGTGCTATTGCTGAGGTGCTGTTGCTGAGGTCACAATGCTGAGGTGCTATTGGTGAGGTCACAATGCTGAGGTCACAATGCTGAGGTGCTCTTGCTGAGGTGCTATTGCTGTGGTGCTATTGCTGAGGTCACAATGCTGAGGTGCTATTGCTGAGGTGCTATTCCTGACGTCACAATGCTGACGTGCTATTGCTGAGGTCACAATGCTGAGGTGCTCTTGCTGAGGTCAAAATGCTGTGGTCAAAATGCTGATGTCACAATGCTGAGGTCACAATGCTGAGGTGTTATTGCTGAGCTGTTATTGCTGAGGTATTATTGCTGAGCTGCTATTGCTGTGGTCACAATGCTGAGGTGCTATTGCTGAGTTCACAATGCTGAGGTCACAATGCTGAGGTGCTATTACTGAGGTCACAATGCTATGGTCACAAAGCTGAGATCAAATTGCAGAGGTGCTATTGATGAGGTCAAAATGCTGAGGTGCTACTGCTGAGGTGTTATTGCTTAGGTCACAATGCTCAGGTCACAATGCTGAGGTCACTATGCTGAGGTGCTATTGCTGAGGTCAAAATGCTGAAGTCACAATGCTGAGGTCACAATGCTGAGGTGCTATTGCTGAGGTGTTATTGCTGAGTTCACAATGCTGAGATACTATTGCTTAGGTGCTATTGCTGAGGTCACAATGCTGAGGTGCTATTGCTGAGGTCACAATACTGAGGTGCTATCTGAGGTGCTATTGCTGAGGTCACAATGCTGAGGTCACAATGCTGAGGTGCTATTACTGAGGTCACAATGCTGTGGTCACAAAGCTGAGATCAAAATGCTGAGGTGCTATTGCTAAGGTCACAATGCTGAGGTGCTACTGCTGAGGTGTTATTGCTTAGGTCACAATGCTCAGGTCACAATGCTGAGGTCACTATGCTGAGGTGCTATTGCTGAGGTCACAATGCTGAGGTCACAATGCTGAGGTCACAATGCTGAGGTGCTATTGCTGAGGTGTTATTGCTGAATTCACAATGCTGAGGTACTATTGCTTAGGTGCTATTGCTGAGGTCACAATGCTGAGGTGCTATTGCTGAGGTCACAATACTGAGGTGCTATTGGTGAAGTCACAATGCTGAGGTCACTATGCTGAGGTCACTATGCTTAGGTGCTATTGCTGAGGTCACAATGCTGAGGTGCTATTGCTGACGTGCTATTGCTGAGGTCACAGTGCTGAGGTGCTATTGCTGAGTTGCTATTGCTGAGGTCACAATGCTGAGGTGCTGTTGCTGAGGGGCTATTGCTGAGGTGCTATTGCTGAGGTCACAATGCTGAGATGCTATTGCTGAGCTGCTATTGATGAGGTGTTATTGCTGATGTGCTATTGCTGAGGTCATAATGCTGAGGTGCTATTGCTGAGGTCACAATGCTATGGTCACAATGCTGAGGTCACAATGCTCAGGTGCTATTGCTGAGGTCACAATGCTGAGGTGCTGTTGCTGAGGTCACAATGCTGAGATCACAATGCTGAGGTGCTATTACTGAGGTGCTATTGCTGAGGTACTCTTACTGAGCTGCTATTGCTGAGGTCACAATGCTGAGGTGCTATTGCTGAGGTCACAATGCTGAGGTGCTATTACTGAGGTCACAATGCTGAGGTCACTATGCTGAGGTGCTATTGCTGAGGTCACAATGCTGAGGTCACAATGCTGAGCTGCTATTGCTGAGGTCACTTTTCTGAGGTACTATTGCTGAGTTCACAATGCTATGCTCACAATGCTGAGGTCACAATGCTGAGGTGCTATTGCAGAGGTCACAATGCTGAGGTGCTATTGCAGATGTGCAATTGCTGAGGTGCTATTGCAGAGGTCACAATGCTGAGGTGCTATTGATGAGCTGCTATTGCAGAGGTCACAATGCTGAGGTGCTATTGCTGAGGTGCTGTTGCTGAGGTCACAATGCTGAGGTGCTATTGGTGAGGTCACAATGCTGAGGTCACAATGCTGAGGTGCTACTGCTGAGGTCACAATGCTGAGGTGCTCTTGCTGAGGTGCTATTGCTGTGGTGCTATTGCTGAGGTCAGAATGCTGAGGTGCTATTGCTGAGGTGCTATTCCTGACGTCACAATGCTGACGTGCTATTGCTGAGGTCACAATGCTGAGGTGCTATTGCTGAGGTCACAATGCTGTGGTCAAAATGCTGATGTCACAATGCTGAGGTCACAATGCTGAGGTGTTATTGCTGAGCTGTTATTGCTGAGGTATTATTGCTGAGCTGCTATTGCTGAGGTCACAATGCTGAGGTGCTACTGCTGAGTTCACAATGCTGAGGTCACAATGCTGAGGTGCTATTACTGAGGTCACAATGCTGTGGTCACAAAGCTGAGATCAAATTGCAGAGGTGCTATTGCTGAGGTCACAATGCTGAGGTGCTACTGCTGAGGTGTTATTGCTTAGGTCACAATGCTCAGGTCACAATGCTGAGGTCACTATGCTGAGGTGCTATTGCTGAGGTCACAATGCTGAGGTCACAATGCTGAGGTCACAATGCTGAGGTGCTATTGCTGAGGTGTTATTGCTGAGTTCAAAATGCTGAGATACTATTGCTTAGGTGCTATTGCTGAGGTCACAATGCTGAGGTGCTATTGCTGAGGTCACAATACAGAGGTGCTATCTGAGGTGCTATTGCTGAGGTCACAATGCTGAGGTCACAATGCTGAGGTGGTATTACTGAGGTCACAATACTGTGGTCACAAAGCTGAGATCAAAATGCTGAGGTGCTATTGCTGAGGTCACAATGCTGAGGTGCTACTGCTGAGGTGTTATTGCTTAGGTCACAATGCTGAGGTCACAATGCTGAGGTCACTATGCTGAGGTGCTATTGCTGAGGTCACAATGCTGAGGTCACAATGCTGAGGTCACAATGCTGAGGTGCTTTTGCTGAGGTGTTATTGCTGAGTTCACAATGCTGAGGTACTATTGCTTAGGTGCTATTGCTGAGGTCACAATGCTGAGGTGCTATTGCTGAGGTCACAATACTGAGGTGCTATCTGATGTGATATTTCTGACTTCACAATGCTGAGGTGCTATTGCTGAGGTGCTGTTGCTGAGGTCACAATGCTGAGCTCACAACGCTGTGGTGCTACTGCTGAGGTCACAATGCTGAGGTGCTACTGCTGAGGTCACAATGCTGAGGTGCTCTTGCTGAGGTGCTATTGCTGAGGTGCTATTGCTGAAGTCACAATGCTGAGGTGCTATTGCTGAGGTCACAATGTTGAGGTGCTATTGCTGAGGTGCTATTGCTGACGTCACAATGCTGACGTGCTATTGCTGAGGTCACAATGCTGAGGTGCTATTGCTGAGGTCACAATGCTGTGGTCAAAATGCTGATGTCACAATGCTGAAGTCACAATGCTGAGGTGTTATTGCTGAGCTGTTATTGCTGAGGTATTATTGCTGAGCTGCTATTGCTGAGGTCACAATTCTGAGGTCACAATGCTGAGGTCACAATGCTGAGCTCACTATGTTGAGGTCACTATGCCGAGGTGCTATTTCTGAGGTCACAATGCTGAGGTCGCAATGCTGAGGTGCTATTGCTGAGGTCACAATGCTGAGGTCACAATGCTGAGGTCACAATGCTGAGGTGCTATTGCTGAGGTGCTGTTGCTGAAGTGTTATTGCTGAGGTGCTATTTCTGACTTCACAATGCTGAGGTGTTATTGCTGAGGTCACAATGCTGAGCTCATGCTGAGGTCACTATGCTGAGGTTCTATTGCTGAGGTCACAATGCTGAGGTCGCAATGCTGAGGTGCTATTGTTGAGGTCACAATGCTGAGGTCACAATGCTGAGGTCACAATGCTGAGGTGCTATTTCTGAGGTGCTGTTCCTGAGGTGTTATTGCTGAGGTGCAATTGCTGAGGTCACAATGCTTAGGTGCTATTGCTGAGGTCAAAATGCTGTGGTCACAATTCTGAGGTCACAATGCTGAGGTGCTATTGCTGAGCTCAGAATGCTGAGGTGCAATTGCAGATGTGCAATTGCTGAGGTGCTACTGCTGAGGTCACAATGCTGAGGTGCTATTGCTGAGGTGCTGTTGCTGAGGTCACAACGCTAAGGTGCTATTGCTGAGGTGCTATTGCTGAGGTCACAATGCTGAGGTGCTATTACTGAGGTCACAATGCTGTGGTCACAAAGCTGAGGTCAAAATGCTGAGGTGCTATTGCTGAGCTGTTATTGCTGAGGTATTATTGCTGAGCTGCTATTGCTGAGGTCACAATTCTTAGGTCACAATGCTGAGGTCACAATGCTGAGCTCACTATGCTGAGGTCACTATGCTGAGGTCAAAATGCTGATGTCACAATGCTGAGGTCACAATGCTTAGGTGCTATTGCTGAGGTCAAAATGCTGAGGTCGCAATGCTGAGGTGCTATTGCTGATGTCACAATGCTGAGGTCACAATGCTGAGGTCACAATGCTGAGGTGCTATTGCTGAGGTGCTGTTGCTGAGGTGTTATTGCTGAGGTGCTATTGCTGAGGTCACAATGCTGAGGTGCTATTGCTGAGGTCACAATGCTGAGATGGTATTGCTGAGTTGCTATTGCTGAGGTCACAGAGCTGAGGTGCTATTGCTGAGGTCACAATGCTGAGGTGCTATTGCTGAGGTGCTATTGCTGAGGTCACAATGCTGAGGTGCAATTGCAGATGTGCAATTGCTGAGGTGCTATTGCTGAGGTCACAATGCTGAGGTGCTATTGCTGAGGTGCTATTGCTGAGGTCACAACGCTAAGGTGCTATTGCTGAGGTTCTATTGCTGAGGTCACAATGCTGAGGTGCTATTACTGAGGTCACAATGCTGTGGTCACAAAGCTGAGGTCAAAATGCTGAGGTGCTATTGCTGAGGTCACAATGCTGAGGTGCTATTGCTGAGGTGTTATTGCTGAGGTCACAATGCTCAGGTCACAATGCTGAGGTCACTATGCTGAGGAGCTATTGCTGAGGTCACAATGCTGAGGTCACAATGCTGAGGTCACAATGCTGAGGTGCTATTGCTGAGGTGCTGTTGCTGAGGTGTTATTGCTCAGGTGCTATTGCTGAGGTCACAATGCTGAGGTGCTATTGCTGAGGTCACAATGCTGAGGTCACTATGCTGAAATCACTATGCTGAGGTGCTATTGCTGAGGTCACAATGCTTTGGTCACAATGCTGAGGTCACAATGCTGAGCTGCTATTGCTGAGGTCACAATGCTGAGGTGCAATTGCAGATCTGCAATTGCTGAGGTGCTATTGCAGAGGTCACAATGCTGAAGTGCTATTGCTGAGGTGCTATTGCTGAGGTCACAACGCTAAGGTGCTATTCCTGAGGTGCTATTGCTGAGGTCACAATGCTGAGGTGCTATTACTGAGGTCACAATGCTGTGGTCACAAAGCTGAGGTCAAAATGCTGAGGTGCTATTGCTGAGGTCACAATGCTGAGGTGCTATTGCTGAGGTGTTATTGCTGAGGTCACAATGCTCAGGTCAAAATGCTGAGGTCAAAATGCTGATGTCACAATGCTTCGGTCAAAATGCTGAGCTGCTATTGCTGAGGTCACAATGCTGAGGTCACAATGCTAAGGTCACAATGCTGAGGTGCTATTGCTGAGGTGCTATTGCTGAGTTCAAAATGCTGAGGTGCTATAGCTTAGGTGCTATTGCTGAGGTCACAATGCTGAGGTGCTATTGCTGACGTCACAATACTGAGGTGCTATTGCTGAGGTGCTATTTCTGACTTCACAATGCTGAGGTGCTATTGCTGAGGTCACAATGTTGAGGTGCTATTGCTGAGGTGCTATTGCTGAGGTCACAATGCTGACGTGCTATTGCTGAGGTCACAATGCTGAGGTGCTATTCCTGAGGTCAAAATGCTGTAGTCAAAATGCTGAGGTCACAATGCTGAGGTCACAATGCTGAGGTGTTATTGCTGAGCTGTTATTGCTGAGGTATTATTGCTGAGCTGCTATTGCTGAGGTCACAATTCTGAGGTCACAATGCTGAGGTCACAATGCTGAGCTGACTATGCTGAGGTCACTATGCTGAGGTGCTATTGCTGAGGTCACAATGCTGCGGTCGCAATGCTGAGCTGCTATTGCTGAGGTCACAATGCTGAGGTCACAATGCTGAGGTCACAATGCTGAGGTGCTATTGCTGAGGTCACAATGCTGAGGTCACTATGCTGAGGTCACTATGCTGAGGTGCTATTGCTGAGGTCACAATGCTGTGGTCACAATGCTGAGGTCACAATGCTGAGGTGCTATTGCTGAGGTCAGAATGCTGAGGTGCAATTGCAGATGTGCAATTGCTGAGGTGCTATTGCTGAGGTCACAATCCTGAGGTGCTATTGCTGAGGTGCTATTGCTGAGGTCACAATGCTGAGGTGCTATTGCTGAGGTCACAATGCTGAGGTGCTATTGCTGAGGGGCTATTGCTGAGGTGCTATTGCTGAGCTGCTATTGATGAGGTGTTATTGCTGAGGTGCTATTGATGAGGTGTTATTGCTGAGGTGCTACTCCTGAGGTCATAATGCTGAGGTGCTATTGCTGAGGTCACAATGCTATGGTCACAATGCTGAGTTCACAATGCTGAGGTGCTATTGCTGAGGTCACAATGCTGAGGTGCTATTGCTGAGGTCACAATGCTGAGGTGCTATTGCTGAGCTGCTATTGCTGAGGTCACAATGCTGAGGTCACAATGCTGAGCTGCTATTGCTGAGGTCACTTTTCTGAGGTACTATTGCTGAGGTCACAATGCTATGCTCATAATGCTGAGGTCACAATGCTGAGGTGCTATTGCTGAGGTCACAATGCTGAGGTGCTATTGCAGATGTGCAGTTGCTGAGGTGCTATTGCAGAGGTCACAATGCTGAGGTGCTATTGCTGAGGTGCTATTGCTGAGGTCACAATGCTGAGGTGCTATTGCTGAGGTGCTATAGCTGAGGTCACAATGCTGAGGTGCTATTACTGAGGTCACAATGCTGTGGTCACATTGCTGAGGCCAAAATGCTGAGGTGCTATTGCTAAGGTCACAATGCTGAGGTGCTATTGCTGAGGTGTTATTGCTTAGGTCACAATGCTGAGGTCACAATGCTGAGGTCACTATGCTGAGGTGCTATTGCTGAGGTCACAATGATGAGGTCACAATGCTGAGGTCACAATGCTTATGTCAAAATGCTGAACTGCTATTGCTTAGGTCACAATGCTGAGGTCACAAAGCTGAGGTGCTATTGCTGAGGTCACAATGCTGAGGTCACACTGCTGAGGTCAAAATGCTGAGGTGCTATTGCTGAGGTTCTTTTCCTGCAGTGCTATTCCTGAGGTCACAATGCTGAGGTCATAATGCTGAGGTGCTATTGCTGAGGTCACAATGCTGAGGTCACAATGCTGAGGTCACACTGCTGAGGTGGTATTGCTGAGGTCACAATGCTGAGGTCACACTGCTGAGGTCACAATGCTGAGGTGGTATTACTGAGGTGCTATTGCTGAGGTATTATTGCTGAGCTGCTATTGCTGAGGTCACAATTCTGAGGTCACAATGCTGAGGTCACAATGCTGAGCTAACTATGCTGAGGTCACTATGCTGAGGTGGTATTGCTGAGGTCACAATGCTGAGTTGCTATTGCTGAGGTGTTATTCCTGAGGTCACAATGCTGAGGTCACAATGCTGAGGTCACAATGCTGAGGTGCTATTGCTGAGGTGCTGTTGCTGAGGTGTTATTGCTGAGATGCTATTGCTGAGGTCACAATGCTGAGGTCACTATGCTGAGGTCACTATGCTGAGGTGCTATTGCTTAGGTCACAATGCTGTGGTCACAATGCTCAGGTCACAATGCTGAGGTGCTATTGCTGAGGTCAGAATGCTGAGGTGCAATTGCAGATGTGCAATTGCTGAGGTGCTATTGCTGAGGTCACAATGCTGAGGTGCTATTGCTGAGGTGCTATTCCTGAGGTCAAAATGCTGAGGTGCTATTGCTGAGGGGCTATTGCTGAGGTGCTATTGCTGAGGTCACAATGCTGAGATGCTATTGCTGAGGTGCTATTGCTGAGGTCACAATGCTGAGGTGCTATTGCTGATGTGCTATTGCTGACGTGCTATTGCTGAGGTGCTATTGCTGAGGTCACAATGCTGAGGTGCTATTGCTGAGGTGCTATTGCTGACGTGCTATTGCTGCGGTGCTATTGCTGAGGTCACAATGCTGAGCTGCTATTGATGAGGTGTTATTACTGAGGTGCTATTGCTGAGGTCACAATGCTGAGGTCACAATGCTGAGGTGCTTTTGCTGAGGTGCTACTGCTGAGGTGCTATTGCTGTGGTCACAATGCTGAGTTGCTATTGCTGAGGTCACAATGCTGAGGTGCTATTTCTGACGTCACAATGCTGAGGTGCTATTGCTGAGGTGCTATTGCTGAGGTGCTATTACTGAGGTCACAATCCTGAGGTGCTATTGCTGAGGTGCTATTGCTGACGTGCTATTGCTGATGTGCTATTGCTGAGGTCACAATGCTGAGGTGCTATTGCTGAGGTGCTATTGCTGACGTGCTATTGCTGAGGTGCTATTGCTGAGGTCACAATGCTGAGCTGCTATTGATGAGGTGTTATTGCTGAGGTTACAATGCTGAGGTGCTATTGTTGAGGTGCTATTGCTGAGGTGCTATTGCTGAGGTGCTATTGCTGAGGTGCTATTGCTGACGTGCTATTGCTGAGGTGCTATTGCTGAGGTCACAATGCTGAGGTGCTATTGCTGAGGTGCTATTGCTGACGTGCTATTGCTGAGGTGCTATTGCTGAGGTCACAATGCTGAGCTGCTATTGATGAGGTGTTATTGCTGAGGTGGTATTGCTGAGGTCACAATGCTGAGTTGCTATTGCTGAGGTGTTATTCCTGAGGTCACAATGCTGAGGTCACAATGCTGAGGTCACAATGCTGAGCTGCTATTGCTGAGGTCACTTTTCTGAGGTACTATTGCTGAGGTCACAATGCTATGCTCATAATGCTGAGGTCACAATGCTGAGGTGCTATTGCTGAGGTCACAATGCTGAGGTGCTATTGCAGATGTGCAGTTGCTGAGGTGCTATTGCAGAGGTCACAATGCTGAGGTGCTATTGCTGAGGTGCTATTGCTGAGGTCACAATGCTGAGGTGCTATTGCTGAGGTGCTATAGCTGAGGTCACAATGCTGAGGTGCTATTACTGAGGTCACAATGCTGTGGTCACATTGCTGAGGCCAAAATGCTGAGGTGCTATTGCTAAGGTCACAATGCTGAGGTGCTATTGCTGAGGTGTTATTGCTTAGGTCACAATGCTGAGGTCACAATGCTGAGGTCACTATGCTGAGGTGCTATTGCTGAGGTCACAATGATGAGGTCACAATGCTGAGGTCACAATGCTTATGTCAAAATGCTGAACTGCTATTGCTTAGGTCACAATGCTGAGGTCACAAAGCTGAGGTGCTATTGCTGAGGTCACAATGCTGAGGTCACACTGCTGAGGTCAAAATGCTGAGGTGCTATTGCTGAGGTTCTTTTCCTGCAGTGCTATTCCTGAGGTCACAATGCTGAGGTCATAATGCTGAGGTGCTATTGCTGAGGTCACAATGCTGAGGTCACAATGCTGAGGTCACACTGCTGAGGTGGTATTGCTGAGGTCACAATGCTGAGGTCACACTGCTGAGGTCACAATGCTGAGGTGGTATTACTGAGGTGCTATTGCTGAGGTATTATTGCTGAGCTGCTATTGCTGAGGTCACAATTCTGAGGTCACAATGCTGAGGTCACAATGCTGAGCTAACTATGCTGAGGTCACTATGCTGAGGTGGTATTGCTGAGGTCACAATGCTGAGTTGCTATTGCTGAGGTGTTATTCCTGAGGTCACAATGCTGAGGTCACAATGCTGAGGTCACAATGCTGAGGTGCTATTGCTGAGGTGCTGTTGCTGAGGTGTTATTGCTGAGATGCTATTGCTGAGGTCACAATGCTGAGGTCACTATGCTGAGGTCACTATGCTGAGGTGCTATTGCTTAGGTCACAATGCTGTGGTCACAATGCTCAGGTCACAATGCTGAGGTGCTATTGCTGAGGTCAGAATGCTGAGGTGCAATTGCAGATGTGCAATTGCTGAGGTGCTATTGCTGAGGTCACAATGCTGAGGTGCTATTGCTGAGGTGCTATTCCTGAGGTCAAAATGCTGAGGTGCTATTGCTGAGGGGCTATTGCTGAGGTGCTATTGCTGAGGTCACAATGCTGAGATGCTATTGCTGAGGTGCTATTGCTGAGGTCACAATGCTGAGGTGCTATTGCTGATGTGCTATTGCTGACGTGCTATTGCTGAGGTGCTATTGCTGAGGTCACAATGCTGAGGTGCTATTGCTGAGGTGCTATTGCTGACGTGCTATTGCTGCGGTGCTATTGCTGAGGTCACAATGCTGAGCTGCTATTGATGAGGTGTTATTGCTGAGGTGCTATTGCTGAGGTCACAATGCTGAGGTCACAATGCTGAGGTGCTTTTGCTGAGGTGCTATTGCTGAGGTGCTATTGCTGTGGTCACAATGCTGAGTTGCTATTGCTGAGGTCACAATGCTGAGGTGCTATTTCTGACGTCACAATGCTGAGGTGCTATTGCTGAGGTGCTATTGCTGAGGTGCTATTACTGAGGTCACAATCCTGAGGTGCTATTGCTGAGGTGCTATTGCTGACGTGCTATTGCTGATGTGCTATTGCTGAGGTCACAATGCTGAGGTGCTATTGCTGAGGTGCTATTGCTGACGTGCTATTGCTGAGGTGCTATTGCTGAGGTCACAATGCTGAGCTGCTATTGATGAGGTGTTATTGCTGAGGTTACAATGCTGAGGTGCTATTGTTGAGGTGCTATTGCTGAGGTGCTATTGCTGAGGTGCTATTGCTGAGGTGCTATTGCTGACGTGCTATTGTTGAGGTGCTATTGCTGAGGTCACAATGCTGAGGTGCTATTGCTGAGGTGCTATTGCTGACGTGCTATTGCTGAGGTGCTATTGCTGAGGTCACAATGCTGAGCTGCTATTGATGAGGTGTTATTGCTGAGGTGGTATTGCTGAGGTCACAATGCTGAGTTGCTATTGCTGAGGTGTTATTCCTGAGGTCACAATGCTGAGGTCACAATGCTGAGGTCACAATGCTGAGGTGCTATTGCTGAGGTGCTGTTGCTGAGGTGTTATTGCTGAGATGCTATTGCTGAGGTCACAATGCTGAGGTCACTATGCTGAGGTCACTATGCTGAGGTGCTATTGCTTAGGTCACAATGCTGTGGTCACAATGCTCAGGTCACAATGCTGAGGTGCTATTGCTGAGGTCAGAATGCTGAGGTGCAATTGCAGATGTGCAATTGCTGAGATGCTATTGCTGAGGTCACAATGCTGAGGTGCTATTGCTGAGGTGCTATTCCTGATGTCAAAATGCTGAGGTGCTATTGCTGAGGGGCTATTGCTGAGGTGCTATTGCTGAGGTCACAATGCTGAGATGCTATTGCTGAGCTGCTATTGCTGAGGTGTTATTGCTGAGGTGCTATTGCTGAGGTAAGAATGCTGATGTGCTATTGCAGATGTGCAACTGCTGAGGTGCTATTGCTGAGGTCACAATGCTGAGGTGCTATTGCTGAGGTGCTATTGCTGACGTCAAAATGCTGAGGTGCTCTTGCTGAGGTGCTATTGCTGAGGTCACAATGCTGAGGTGCTATTGCTGAGGGGCTATTGCTGAGGTGCTATTGCTGAGGTCATAATGCTGAGGTGCTATTGCTGAGGTCACAATGCTATGGTCACAATGCTGAGGTCACAATGCTGAGGTGCTATTGCTGAGGTCACAATGCTGAGGTGCTGTTGCTGAGGTCACAATGCTGAGATCACAATGCTGAGGTGCTATTACTGAGGTCACAATGCTGAGGTGCTGTTGCTGAGGTCACAATGCTGAGATCACAATGCTGAGGTGCTATTACTGAGGTGCTATTGCTGAGGTACTCTTGCTGAGCTGCTATTGCTGAGGTCACAATGCTGAGGTGCTATTGCTGAGGTGCTATTCCTGAGGTCACAATGCTGAGGTGCTATTGCTGAGGTGCTATTGCTGAGGTCACAATGCTGAGGTCACAATGCTGAGGTGCTATTGCTGTTGTCACAATGCTGAAGTGCTATTCCTGAGGTCACAATGCTGAGGTGCTATTGCTGAGGTGCTATTGCTGAGGTCACAATGCTGAGGTCACAATGCTGAGCTGCTATTGCTGAGGTCACTATGCTGAGGTCACTTTTCTGAGGTACTAATGCTGAGGTCACAATGCTATGCTCACAATGCTGAGGTCACAATGCTGAGGTGCTATTGCTGAGGTCACAATGCTGAGGTGCTATTGCAGATGTGCTATAGCTGACGTCACAATGCTGAGGTGCTATTACTGAGGTCACAATGCTGTGGTCACAATGCTGAGGTCAAAATGCTGAGGTGCTATTGCTAAGGTCACAATGCTGAGGTGCTATTGCTGAGGTGTTATTACTGAGGTCACAATGATGAGGTCACTATGCTGAGGTCACTATGCTGAGGTGCTATTGCTGAGGTCACAATGATGAGGTCACAATGCTGAAGTCACAATGCTTAGGTCAAAATGCTGAGGTGTTATTGCTGAGGTGTTATTGCTGAGGTCACAATACTGAGGTGCTATTGCTGAGGTCACAATGCTGAGGTCACAATGCTGAGGTCTCAATGCTGAGGTGCTATTGCTGAGGTTCTTTTCCTGAGGTACTATTCCTGAGGTCACAATGCTGAGGTGCTATTGCTGTGGTGCTATTGCTGAGGTCACAATGCTGAGGTCACAATGCTGAGGTCACAATGCTGAGGTGTTATTCCTGAGCTGCTATTGCTGTGGTGTTACTGCTGAGGTGCTATTGCTGAAGTCACAATGCTGAGGTGCTATTGCTGAGGTCAAAATGCTGAGGTCACACTGCTGAGGTCGTATTGCTGAGGTGACAATGCTGAGGTCACACTGCTGAGGTCACAATGCTGAGGTGCTATTACTGAGGTGCTATTGCTGAGGTGCTATTGCTGAGGTGCTATTGCTGAGGTCACAATGCTGAGGAGTTATTCCTGATGTCACAATGTGAGGTCACAATGCTGAGGTCACAATGCTGAGGTCACAATGCTGAGGTGCTTTTGCTGAGGTGCTATTGCTGAGGTGCTATTGCTGTGGTCACAATGCTGAGGTGCTATTCCTGAGGTCACAATGCTGTGGTCACAATGCTGAGGTCAAAATGCTGAGGTGGTATTGCTGAGGTCACAATGCTGAGTTGCTATTGCTGAGGTGTTATTCCTGAGGTCACAATGCTGAGGTCACAATGCTGAGGTCACAATGCTGAGGTGCTATTGCTGAGGTCACAATGATGAGGTCACAATGCTGAGGTCACAATGCTGAGGTGTTATTGCTGAGCTGCTATTGCTGAGGTGTTACTGCTGAGGTGCTATTGCTGAGGTCACAATGCTTGGGTGCTATTGCTCAGGTCACAATGCTGAGGTCACACTCCTGAGGTGATATTGCTGAGGTCACAATGCTGAGGTCACACTGCTGAGGTCACAATGCTGAGGTGCTATTACTGAGGTGCTATTGCTGAGGTGCTATTGCTGAGCTGCTATTGCTGAGGTCACAATGCTGAGGAGTTATTCCTGATGTCACAATATGAGGTCACAATGCTGAGGTGTTATTGCTAAGCTGCTATTGCTGAGGTGTTATTGCTGTGGTGCTATTGCTGAGGTCACAATGCTGAGGTACTATTGCTGAGATCACAATGCTGAGGTCACTATGCTGAGGTCACTATGCTGAGGTGCTATTGCTGAGGTGCAATTGCTGAGGTGCTATTGCTGAGGTCACAATGCTGAGGTGCTATTGCTGAGGTCACAATGCTGAGGTCACTATGCTGAGGTCACAATGCTGAGGTCACAATGCTGAGGTGCTATTACTGACGTGCTATTGCTGAGGTCACAATGCTGTTGTCACAATGCTGAGGTCACAATGCTGAGGTGCTATTGCTGAGGTGCTATTGCTGAGGTCACAATGCTGAGGTCACAATGCTGAGGTCACTATGCTGAGGTGCTATTGCTGCTGTCACAATGCTGAGGTCACAATGCTGAGGTCACAATGCTGAGGTGCTTTTGCTGAGGTGCTATTGCTGAAATGCTATTGCTGTGGTCACAATGCTGAGTTGCTATTGCTGAGGTCACAATGCTGAGGTGCTATTTCTGACGTCACAATGCTGAGGTGCTATTGCTGAGGTGCTATTGCTGAGGTTCTGTTACTGAGGTCACAATCCTGAGGTGCTATTGCTGAGGTGCTATTGCTGAGGTGCTATTGCTGAGGTCACAATGCTGAGATGCTATTGCTGAGTTGCTATTGCTGAGGTCACAATGCTGAGGTGCTATTGCTGAGGTGCTATTGCTGACGTGCTATTGCTGAGGTGCTATTGCTGAGGTCACAATGCTGAGGTGCTGTTGCTGAGGTGCTATTGCTGACGTGCTATTGCTGAGGTGCTATTGCTGACGTCACAATGCTGAGCTGCTATTGATGAGGTGTTATTGCTGAGGTGCTATTGCTGAGGTCATAATGCTGAGGTGCTATTGCTGAGGTCACAATGCTATGGTCACAATGCTGAGGTCACAATGCTGAGGTGCTATTGCTGAGGTCACAATGCTGAGGTGCTGTTGCTGAGGTCACAATGCTGAGATCACAATGCTGAGGTGCTATTACTGAGGTGCTATTGCTGAGGTACTCTTGCTGAGCTGCTATTGCTGAGGTCACAATGCTGAGGTGCTATTGCTGAGGTGCTATTCCTGAGGTCACAATGCTGAGGTGCTATTGCTGAGGTGCTATTGCTGAGGTCACAATGCTGAGGTGCTATTGCTGAGGTGCTATTGCTGTTGTCACAATGCTGAAGTGCTATTCCTGAGGTCACAATGCTGAGGTGCTATTGCTGAGGTGCTATTGCTGAGGTCACAATGCTGAGGTCACAATGCTGAGCTGCTATTGCTGATGTCACTATGCTGAGGTCACTTTTCTGAGGTACTAATGCTGAGGTCACAATGCTATGCTCACAATGCTGAGGTCACAATGCTGAGGTGCTATTGATGAGGTCACAATGCTGAGGTGCTATTGCAGATGTGCTATAGCTGACGTCACAATGCTGAGGTGCTATTGCTAAGGTCACAATGCTGAGGTGCTATTGCTGAGGTGTTATTACTGAGGTCACAATGCTGAGGTCACTATGCTGAGGTCACTATGCTGAGGTGTTATTGCTGAGGTCACAATGATGAGGTCACAATGCTGAAGTCACAATGCTTAGGTCAAAATGCTGAGGTGTTATTGCTGAGGTGTTATTGCTGAGGTCACAATACTGAGGTGCTATTGCTGAGGTCACAATGCTGAGGTCACAATGCTGAGGTCTCAATGCTGAGGTGCTATTGCTGAGGTTCTTTTCCTGAGGTACTATTCCTGAGGTCACAATGCTGAGGTGCTATTGCTGTGGTGCTATTGCTGAGGTCACAATGCTGAGGTCACAATGCTGAGGTCACAATGCTGAGGTGTTATTCCTGAGCTGCTATTGATGTGGTGTTACTGCTGAGGTGCTATTGCTGAGGTCACAATGCTGAGGTGCTATTGCTGAGGTCAAAATGCTGAGGTCACACTGCTGAGGTGGTATTGCTGAGGTGACAATGCTGAGGTCACACTGCTGAGGTCACAATGCTGAGGTGCTATTACTGAGGTGCTATTGCTGAGGTGCTATTGCTGAGGTGCTATTGCTGAGGTCACAATGCTGAGGAGTTATTCCTGATGTCACAATGTGAGGTCACAATGCTGAGGTCAAAATGCTGAGGTCACAATGCTGAGGTGCTTTTGCTGAGGTGCTATTGCTGAGGTGCTATTGCTGTGGTCACAATGCTGAGGTGCTATTCCTGAGGTCACAATGCTGTGGTCACAATGCTGAGGTCAAAATGCTGAGGTGGTATTGCTGAGGTCACAATGCTGAGTTGCAATTGCTGAGGTGTTATTCCTGAGGTCACAATGCTGAGGTCACAATGCTGAGGTCACAATGCTGAGGTGCTATTGCTGAGGTCACAATGATGAGGTCACAATGCTGAGGTCACAATGCTGAGGTGTTATTGCTGAGCTGCTATTGCTGAGGTGTTACTGCTGAGGTGCTATTGCTGAGGTCACAATGCTTGGGTGCTATTGCTCAGGTCACAATGCTGAGGTCACACTCCTGAGGTGATATTGCTGAGGTCACAATGCTGAGGTCACACTGCTGAGGTCACAATGCTGAGGTGCTATTACTGAGGTGCTATTGCTGAGGTGCTATTGCTGAGGTCACAGTGCTGTGGTCACAATGCTGAGGTCACAATGCTAAGGTCACAATGCTGATGTCACAATGCTGAGGTGCTATTGCTGAGGTGTTATTGCTGAGGTCACAATGCTGAGGTCACATTGCTGAGGTCACAATACTGAGGTGCTATTGCTGAGGTGCTATTGCTGAGGTCACAATGCTGAGGTGCTCTTGCTGAGGTGCTATTGCTGAGGTCACAATGCTGAGGTGCTATTGCTGAGGTGCTATTGCTGACGTGCTATTGCTGAGGTGCTATTGCTGAGGTCACAATGCTGAGGTGCTATTGCTGAGGTGCTATTGCTGACGTGCTGTTGCTGAGGTGCTATTGCTGTGGTCACAATGCTGAGTTGCTATTGCTGAGGTCAAAATGCTGAGGTGCTATTTCTGACGTCACAATGCTGAGGTGCTATTGCTGAGGTGCTATTGCTGAGGTGCTATTGCTGAGGTCACAATGCTGAGATGCTATTGCTGAGTTGCTATTGCTGAGGTCACAGAGCTGAGGTGCTATTGCTGAGGTCACAATGCTGAGGTGCTATTGCTGAGGTGCTATTGCTGAGGTCACAATGCTAAGGTGCTATTGCTGAGGTGCTATTGCTGACGTGCTATTGCTGAGGTCACAATGCTGAGGTGCTATTGCTGAGGTGCTATTGCTGACGTGCTATTGCTGAGGTGCTATTGCTGAGGTCACAATGCTGAGGTCACAATGCTGAGGTCACAATGCTGATGTGCTGTTGCTGAGGTGCTATTGATGAGGTCACAATGCTGAGGTGCTATTGCTCAGATGCTATTGCTGACGTGCTATTGCTGATGTGCTATTGCTGAGGTCACAGTGCTGTGGTCACAAAGCTGAGGTCACAATGCTAAGGTCACAATGCTGATGTCACAATGCTGAGGTGCTATTGCTGAGGTGTTATTGCTGAGGTCACAATGCTGAGGTCACATTGCTGAGGTCACTATGCTGTGGTGCTACTGCTGTGTTCACAATGCGTAGGTGCTATTGCTGATGTCACAATGCTGAGGTGCAATTGCTGAGGTGTTATTACTGAAGTCACAATGCTGAGGTGCTATTGCAGAGGTGCTATTGCTGAGGTCACAATGCTGAGGTGCTATTGCTGAGGTGCTAATGCTGAGGTGCTATTGCTGAGGTCACAATGCTGAGGTCACTATGCTGAGGTCACAATGCTGAGGTCACAATGCTGAGGTGCTATTACTGAGGTGCTATTGCTGAGGTCACAATGCTGTGGTCACAATGCTTAGGTCACAATGCTGAGGTGCTATTGCTGAGGTCACAATGCTGAGGTGCTATTGCTGAGGTGCTATTGCTGAGGTCACAATTCTGAGGTCACAATGCTGAGGTCACTATGCTGATGTCAATATGCTGAGGTCACAATGCTGAGGTCACAATGCTGAGGTGCTATTGCTGACGTCACAATGCTAAGGTCACAATGCTGAGGTCACTATGCTGAGGTGCAATTGCTGCTGTCACAATGCTGAAGTCACAATGCTGAGGTCACAATGCTGAGCTGCTATTGCTGACGTGCTATTCCTAAGGTGCTATTGCTGAGGTCACAATGCTGAGGTCACAATGCTGAGGTCACAATGCTGAGGTGCTTTTGCTGAGGTGCTATTGCTGAGGTGCTATTCCTGAGGTGCTATTGCTGACGTCACAATGCTGAGGTGCTATTACTGAGGTGCTATTGCTGAGGTTCTATTACTGAGGTCACAATGCTGAGGTCCTCTTGCTGAGGTGCTATTGCTGAGGTCACAATGCTGAGGTGCTATTGCTAAGGTGCTATTGCTGAGGTGCTGCTGCTGAGGTGCTATTGCTGAGGTCACAATGCTGAGATGCTATTGCTGAGTTGCTATTGCTGAGGTCACAGTGCTGAGGTGCTATTGCTGAGGTCACAATGCTGAGGTGCTATTGCTGAGGTGCTATTGCTGAGGTCACAATGCTGTGGTCACAATGCTGAGGTCACAATGCTGAGGTCACAATGCTGAGGTGCTGTTGCTGAGGTCACAATGCTGAAGTGCTATTGCTGAGGTGCTATTGCTGAGGTCACAATGCTGAGGTGCTATTGCTCAGGTGCTATTGCTGACGTGCTGTTGCTGAGGTGCTATTGCTGAGGTAACAATGCAGAGGTCACAATGCTGAGGTCACAATGCTGAGGTCACAATGCTGAGGTGCTATTGCTCAGGTCACAATGCTGAGGTCACAATGCTGAGGTCACTATGCTGTGGTGCTATTGCTGTGGTCACAATGCTGAGGTCACAATGCTGATGTCACAATGCGTAGGTGCTATTGCTGATGTCACAATGCTGAGGTGCTATTGCTGAGGTGCTATTACTGAAGTCACAATGCTGAGGTGCTATTGCTGAGGTGCTATTGCTGAGGTCACAATGCTGAGGTCCTATTGCTGAGGTGCTAATGCTGAGGTGCTATTGCTCTGGTCAAAATGCTGAGGTCACAATGCTGAGATCAAAATTCTTAGGTCAAAATGCTGAGCTGCTATTGCTGAGGTCACATTGCTGAGGTCACAATGCTGAGGTCCTCTTGCTGAGGTGCTATTGCTGAGTTCACAATGCTGAGGTGCTATTGCTTAGGTGCTATTGCTGAGGTCACAATGCTGAGGTGCTATTGCTAAGGTCACAATACTGAGGTGCTATTGCTGAGGTGCTATTTCTGAGTTCACAATGCTGAGGTGCTATTGCTGAGGTGCTGTTGCTGAGGTCACAATGCTGAGGTGCTATTGCTGAAGTCACAATGCTGAGGTGCTATTGCTGAGGTCACAAGGTTGAGGTGCTACTGCTGAGGTGCTATTGCTGAGGTCACAATGCTGACGTGCTATTGCTGAGGTCACAATGCTGAGGTGCTATTGCTGAGGTCACAATGCTGTGGTCAAAATGCTGATGTCACAATGCTGAGGTCACAATGCTGAGGTGTTATTGCTGAGCTGTTATTGCTGAGGTATTATTGCTGAGCTGCTATTGCTGAGGTCACAATTCTGAGGTCACAATGCTGAGGTCACAATGCTGAGGTCACTATGCTGAGGTCACTATGCTGAGGTGCTATTGCTGACGTCACAATGCTGAGGTCACAATGCTGAGGTGCTATTGCTGATGTCACAATGCTGAGGTCACAATGCTGAGGTCACAATGCTGAGGTGCTATTGCTGAGGTGCTGTTGCTGAGGTGTTATTGCTGAGATGCTATTGCTGAGGTCACAATGATGAGGTCACTATGCTGAGGTCACTATGCTGAGGTGCTATTGCTTAGGTCACAATGCTGTGGTCACAATGCTCAGGTCACAATGCTGAGGTGCTATTGCTGAGGTCACAATGCTGAGGTGCAATTGCAGATGTGCAATTGCTGAGGTGCTATTGCTGAGGTCACAATCACAGAATCACAGAATCACAGAATCTCTAGGTTGGAAGAGACCTCAAGATCATCGAGTCCAACCTCTGACCTAACACTAACAGTCCCCACTAAACCATATCCCTAAGTTCTACATCTAAACGTCTTTTGAAGACTTCCAGGGATGGTGACTCAACCACCTCCCTGGGCAGCCTGTTCCAATGTCTAACAACCCTTTCAGTAAAGAAATTCTTCCTAACATCTAACCTAAAACTCCCCTGGCGCAACTTTAGCCCATTCCCCCTCGTCCTGTCACCAGGCACATGGGAGAACAGGCCAACCCCCATCTCGCTAGAGCCTCCTTTAATATACTTATACAGAGTGATAAGGTCACCCCTGAGCCTCCTTTTCTCTAGGCTGAACAAGCCCAGCTCCTTCAGCCGCTCCTCATAGGACTTGTTCTCCAGGCCCCTCACCAGCTTCGTCGCCCTTCTCTGGACCCGCTCAAGCACCTCGATGTCCTTCTTGTAGCGAGGGGCCCAGAACTGAACACAGTACTCGAGGTGCGGCCTCACCAGAGCCGAGTACAGGGGGACGATCACCTCCCTAGCCCTGCTGGTCACAGTGTTTTTGATACAAGCCAGGATGCCGTTGGCCTTCTTGGCCACCTGAGCACACTGCTGGCTCATATTCAGCCGACTGTCCACCATCACTCCCAGGTCCTTCTCTGCCTGGCAGCTCTCCAGCCATTCCTCTCCCAGCCTGTAGCTCTTCTTGGGGTTATTGCGCCCCAGGTGCAGGACCCGGCACTTGGCCTTGTTAAACTTCATACAGTTGACCTCAGCCCATCGGTGCAGCCTATCCAGATCCTCCTGCAGAGCCTTCATACCCTCAAGCAGATCGACACACGCACCTAGCTTGGTGTCATCTGCAAACTTACTGAGGGTGCACTCAATGCCCTCATCCAGATCATTGATGAAGATGTTAAAGAGGACCGGCCCCAGCACCGAGCCCTGGGGGACGCCACTAGTGACTGGCCTCCAACTGGACTTGGCTCCATTTACCACAACTCTCTGGGCCCGGCTATCCAGCCAGTTTCTAACCCAACGAAGCGTGCGCCAGTCCAAGCCAAGAGCAGCCAGTTTCTTGAGGAGAATGCTGTGGGAAACGGTGTCAAAAGCCTTGCTGAAGTCAAGGTAGACCACATCCACAGCCTTTCCCTCGTCCACCCAGCGCGTCACTTTGTCGTAGAAGGAGATCAGGTTCGTCAAGCAGGATCTGCCTTCCATAAACCCATGCTGACTGGGCCTGAGGTGCTGAGGTGCACAATGCTGAGGTGCTATTGCTGAGGTGCTATTCCTGAGGTCACAATGCTGAGGTGCTATTTCTGAGGGGCTATTGCTGAGGTGCTATTGCTGAGGTCACAATGCTGAGATGCTATTGCTGAGCTGCTATTGCTGAGGTGTTATTACTGAGGTGCTATTGCTGAGGTCACAATGCTGAGGTGCTATTGCTGAGGTCACAATACTGGGGTCACTATGCTGAGGTCACTATACTGAGGTGCTATTGCTGAGGTCACACTGCTGTGGTCACAATGCTGAGGTCACAATGCTGAGGTGCTATTGCTGAGGTCAGAATGCTGATGTGCTATTGCAGATGTGCAACTGCTGAGGTGCTATTGCTGAGGTCACAATGCTGAGGTGCTATTGCTGAGGTCACAATGCTGAGGTCACAATGCTGAGGTGCTATTGCTGAGGTTCTATTGCTGAGGTCACAATGCAGAGGTGCTATTGCTGAGGGGCTATTGCTGAGGTGCTATTGCTGAGGTCACAATGCTGAGATGCTATTGCTGAGCTGCTATTGATGAGGTTTTATTGCTGAGGTGCTATTGCTGAGGTCATAATGCTGAGGTGCTATTACTGAGGTCACAATGCTATGGTCACAATGCTGAGGTCACAATGCTGAGGTGCTATTGCTGAGGTCACAATGCTGAGGTGCTGTTGCTGAGGTCACAATGCTGAGATCACAATGCTGAGGTGCTATTACTGAGGTGCTATTGCTGAGGTACTCTTGCGGAGCTGCTATTGCTGAGGTCACAATGCTGAGGTGCTATTGCTGAGGTCACAATGCTGAAGTGCTATTGCTGAGGTCACAATGCTGAGGTGCTATTGCTGAGCTGCTATTGCTGAGGTCACTATGCTGAGGTCACTTTTCTGAGGTACTAATGCTGAGGTCAAAATGCTATGCTCACAATGCTGAGGTCACAATGCTGAGGTGCTATTGCAGAGGTCACAATGCTGAGGTGCTATTTCAGAGGTCACAATGCTGAGGTGCTATTGCTGAGGTGCTATAGCTGACGTCACAATGCTGAGGTCACAATGCAGAGGTCACAATGCTGAGGTCAAAATGCTGAGGTGCTATTGCTGAGGTCACAATGCTGATGTCACAATGCTGAGGTCACAATGCTGAGGTGCTATTGCTGAGGTCACAATGCTGAGGTCACACTGCTGAGGTCAAAATGCTGAGGTGCTATTCCTGAGGTCACAATGCTGAGGTCACACTGCTGAGGTCACAATGCTGAGGTGCTATTGCTGAGGTTCTTTTCCTGAGGTGCTATTCCTGAGGTCACAATGCTGAGGTGCTATTGCTGTGGTGCTATTGCTGAGGTCACAATGCTGAGGTCACAATGCTGAGGTCACAATGCTGAGGTGTTATTCCTGAGCTGCTATTGCTGTGGTGTTACTGCTGAGGTGCTATTGCTGAGGTCACAATGCTGAGGTCACAATGCTGAGGTCACTATGCTGAGGTCACTATGCTGAGGTGCTATTGCTGACGTCACAATGCTGAGGTCACAATGCTGAGGTGCTATTGCTGATGTCACAATGCTGAGGTCACAATGCTGAGGTCACAATGCTGAGGTGCTATTGCTGAGGTGCTGTTGCTGAGGTGTTATTGCTGAGATGCTATTGCTGAGGTCACAATGCTGAGGTCACTATGCTGAGGTCACTATGCTGAGGTGCTATTGCTTAGGTCACAATGCTGTGGTCACAATGCTCAGGTCACAATGCTGAGGTGCTATTGCTGAGGTCACAATGCTGAGGTGCAATTGCAGATGTGCAATTGCTGAGGTGCTATTGCTGAGGTCACAATGCTGAGGTGCTATTGCTGAGGTGCTATTCCTGAGGTCACAATGCTGAGGTGCTATTTCTGAGGGGCTATTGCTGAGGTGCTATTGCTGAGGTCACAATGCTGAGATGCTATTGCTGAGCTGCTATTGCTGAGGTGTTATTACTGAGGTGCTATTGCTGAGGTCACAATGCTGAGGTGCTATTGCTGAGGTCACAATACTGGGGTCACTATGCTGAGGTCACTATACTGAGGTGCTATTGCTGAGGTCACACTGCTGTGGTCACAATGCTGAGGTCACAATGCTGAGGTGCTATTGCTGAGGTCAGAATGCTGATGTGCTATTGCAGATGTGCAACTGCTGAGGTGCTATTGCTGAGGTCACAATGCTGAGGTGCTATTGCTGAGGTCACAATGCTGAGGTCACAATGCTGAGGTGCTATTGCTGAGGTTCTATTGCTGAGGTCACAATGCAGAGGTGCTATTGCTGAGGGGCTATTGCTGAGGTGCTATTGCTGAGGTCACAATGCTGAGATGCTATTGCTGAGCTGCTATTGATGAGGTTTTATTGCTGAGGTGCTATTGCTGAGGTCATAATGCTGAGGTGCTATTACTGAGGTCACAATGCTATGGTCACAAGGCTGAGGTCACAATGCTGAGGTGCTATTGCTGAGGTCACAATGCTGAGGTGCTGTTGCTGAGGTCACAATGCTGAGATCACAATGCTGAGGTGCTATTACTGAGGTGCTATTGCTGAGGTACTCTTGCGGAGCTGCTATTGCTGAGGTCACAATGCTGAGGTGCTATTGCTGAGGTCACAATGCTGAAGTGCTATTGCTGAGGTCACAATGCTGAGGTGCTATTGCTGAGCTGCTATTGCTGAGGTCACTATGCTGAGGTCACTTTTCTGAGGTACTAATGCTGAGGTCAAAATGCTATGCTCACAATGCTGAGGTCACAATGCTGAGGTGCTATTGCAGAGGTCACAATGCTGAGGTGCTATTTCAGAGGTCACAATGCTGAGGTGCTATTGCTGAGGTGCTATAGCTGACGTCACAATGCTGAGGTCACAATGCAGAGGTCACAATGCTGAGGTCAAAATGCTGAGGTGCTATTGCTGAGGTCACAATGCTGATGTCACAATGCTGAGGTCACAATGCTGAGGTGCTATTGCTGAGGTCACAATGCTGAGGTCACACTGCTGAGGTCAAAATGCTGAGGTGCTATTCCTGAGGTCACAATGCTGAGGTCACACTGCTGAGGTCACAATGCTGAGGTGCTATTGCTGAGGTTCTTTTCCTGAGGTGCTATTCCTGAGGTCACAATGCTGAGGTGCTATTGCTGTGGTGCTATTGCTGAGGTGTTATTGCTGATATGCTATTGCTGAGGTCATAATGCTGAGGTGCTATTGCTGAGGTCACAATGCTGAGGTACTGTTGCTGAGGTCACAATGCTGAGGTGCTGTTGCTGAGGTCACAATGCTGAGATCACAATGCTGAGGTGCTATTACTGAGGTGCTATTGCTGAGGTACTCTTGCTGAGCTGCTATTGCTGAGGTCACAATGCTGAGGTGCTGTTGCTGAGGGGCTATTGCTGAGGTGCTATTGCTGAGGTCACAATGCTGAGATGCTATTGCTGAGCTACTATTGATGAGGTGTTATTGCTGATGTGCTATTGCTGAGGTCACAATGCTCAGGTGCTATTGCTGAGGTCACAATGCTGAGGTGCTGTTGCTGAGGTCACAATGCTGAGATCACAATGCTGAGGTGCTATTACTGAGGTGCTATTGCTGAGGTACTCTTGCTGAGCTGCTATTGCTGAGGTCACAATGCTGAGGTGCTATTGCAGAGGTCACAATGCTGAGGTGCTATTGCTGAGGTGCTATTGCTGTGGTCACAATGCTGAGGGGCTATTACTGAGGTCACAATGCTGAGGTGCTATTGCTGAGGTGCTATTGCTGAGGTCACAATGCTGAGGTCACAATGCTGAGCTGCTATTGCTGAGGTCACTTTTCTGAGGTACTATTGCTGAGGTCACAATGCTATGCTCACAATGCTGAGGTCACAATGCTGAGGTGCTATTGCAGAGGTCACAATGCTGAGGTGCTATTGCAGATGTGCAATTGCTGAGGTGCTATTGCAGAGGTCACAATGCTGAGGTGCTATTGCTGAGGTGCTATTGCTGAGGTCACAATGCTGAGGTGCTATTTCTGAGTTCACAATGCTGAGGTGCTATTGCTGAGGTGCTGTTGCTGAGGTCACAATGCTGAGGTGCTATTGGTGAGGTCACAATGCTGAGGTCACAATGCTGAGGTGCTACTGCTGAGGTCACAATGCTGAGGTGCTCTTGCTGAGGTGCTATTGCTGTGGTGCTATTGCTGAGGTCACAATGCTGAGGTGCTATTGCTGAGGTGCTATTCCTGACGTCACAATGCTGACGTGCTATTGCTGAGGTCACAATGCTGAGGTGCTATTGCTGAGCTGTTATTGCTGAGGTATTATTGCTGAGCTGCTATTGCTGAGGTCACAATGCTGAGGTGCTATTGCTGAGTTCACAATGCTGAGGTCACAATGCTGAGGTGCTATTACTGAGGTCACAATGCTGTGGTCACAAAGCTGAGATCAAATTGCAGAGGTGCTATTGCTGAGGTCACAATGCTGAGGTGCTACTGCTGAGGTGTTATTGCTTAGGTCACAATGCTCAGGTCACAATGCTGAGGTCACTATGCTGAGGTGCTATTGTTGAGGTCACAATGCTGAGGTCACAATGCTAAGGTCACAATGCTGAGATGCTATTGCTGAGCTACTATTGATGAGGTGTTATTGCTGATGTGCTATTGCTGAGGTCACAATGCTCAGGTGCTATTGCTGAGGTCACAATGCTGAGGTGCTGTTGCTGAGGTCACAATGCTGAGATCACAATGCTGAGGTGCTATTACTGAGGTGCTATTGCTGAGGTACTCTTGCTGAGCTGCTATTGCTGAGGTCACAATGCTGAGGTGCTATTGCAGAGGTCACAATGCTGAGGTGCTATTGCTGAGGTGCTATTGCTGTGGTCACAATGCTGAGGGGCTATTACTGAGGTCACAATGCTGAGGTGCTATTGCTGAGGTGCTATTGCTGAGGTCACAATGCTGAGGTCACAATGCTGAGCTGCTATTGCTGAGGTCACTTTTCTGAGGTACTATTGCTGAGGTCACAATGCTATGCTCACAATGCTGAGGTCACAATGCTGAGGTGCTATTGCAGAGGTCACAATGCTGAGGTGCTATTGCAGATGTGCAATTGCTGAGGTGCTATTGCAGAGGTCACAATGCTGAGGTGCTATTGCTGAGGTGCTATTGCTGAGGTCACAATGCTGAGGTGCTATTTCTGAGTTCACAATGCTGAGGTGCTATTGCTGAGGTGCTGTTGCTGAGGTCACAATGCTGAGGTGCTATTGGTGAGGTCACAATGCTGAGGTCACAATGCTGAGGTGCTACTGCTGAGGTCACAATGCTGAGGTGCTCTTGCTGAGGTGCTATTGCTGTGGTGCTATTGCTGAGGTCACAATGCTGAGGTGCTATTGCTGAGGTGCTATTCCTGACGTCACAATGCTGACGTGCTATTGCTGAGGTCACAATGCTGAGGTGCTATTGCTGAGCTGTTATTGCTGAGGTATTATTGCTGAGCTGCTATTGCTGAGGTCACAATGCTGAGGTGCTATTGCTGAGTTCACGATGCTGAGGTCACAATGCTGAGGTGCTATTACTGAGGTCACAATGCTGTGGTCACAAAGCTGAGATCAAATTGCAGAGGTGCTATTGCTGAGGTCACAATGCCGAGGTGCTACTGCTGAGGTGTTATTGCTTAGGTCACAATGCTCAGGTCACAATGCTGAGGTCACTATGCTGAGGTGCTATTGCTGAGGTCACAATGCTGAGGTCACAATGCTGAGGTCACAATGCTGAGGTGCTATTGCTGAGGTGTTATTGCTGAGTTCACAATGCTGAGATACTATTGCTTAGGTGCTATTGCTGAGGTCACAATGCTGAGGTGCTATTGCTGAGGTCACAATACTGAGGTGCTATCTGAGGTGCTATTGCTGAGGTCACAATGCTGAGGTCACAATGCTGAGGTGCTATTACTGAGGTCACAATGCTGTGGTCACAAAGCTGAGATCAAAATGCTGAGGTGCTATTGCTGAGGTCACAATGCTGAGGTGCTACTGCTGAGGTGTTATTGCTTAGGTCACAATGCTCTGGTCACAATGCTGAGGTCACTATGCTGAGGTGCTATTGCTGAGGTCACAATGCTGAGGTCACAATGCTGAGGTCACAATGCTGAGGTGCTTTTGCTGAGGTGTTATTGCTGAGTTCACAATGCTGAGGTACTATTGCTTAGGTGCTGTTGCTGAGGTCACAATGCTGAGGTGCTATTGCTGAGGTCACAATACTGAGGTGTTATCTGATGTGATATTTCTGACTTCACAATGCTGAGGTGCTATTGCTGAGGTGCTGTTGCTGAGGTCACAATGCTGAGGTGCTATTGCTGAGGTCACAATGCTGAGCTCACAATGCTGTGGTGCTACTGCTGAGGTCACAATGCTGAGGTGCTACTGCTGAGGTCACAATGCTGAGGTGCTCTTGCTGAGGTGCTATTGCTGAGGTGCTATTGCTGAAGTCACAATGCTGAGGTGCTATTGCTGAGGTCACAATCCTGAGGTGCTATTGCTGAGGTGCTATTGCTGACGTCACAATGCTGACGTGCTATTGCTGAGGTCACAATACTGAGGTGCTATTGCTGAGGTCACAAGGCTGAGGTCGCAATGCTGAGGTGCTATTGCTGAGGTCACAATGCTGAGGTGCTATTGCTGAGGTGCTGTTGCTGAAGTGTTATTGCTGAGGTGCTATTTCTGACTTCACAATGCTGAGGTGTTATTGCTGAGGTCACAATGCTGAGCTCATGCTGAGATCACTATGCTGAGGTTCTATTGCTGAGGTCACAATGCTGAGGTCGCAATGCTGAGGTGCTATTGTTGAGGTCACAATGCTGAGGTGCTATTGCTGAGGTGCTATTGCTGAGGTCACAATGCTGAGGTGCAATTGCAGATGTGCAATTGCTGAGGTGCTATTGCTGAGGTCACAATGCTGAGGTGCTATTGCTGAGGTGCTATTGCTGAGGTCACAACGCTAAGGTGCTATTGCTGAGGTTCTATTGCTGAGGTCACAATGCTGAGGTGCTATTACTGAGGTCACAATGCTGTGGTCACAAAGCTGAGGTCAAAATGCTGAGGTGCTATTGCTGAGGTCACAATGCTGAGGTGCTATTGCTGAGGTGTTATTGCCTAGGTCACAATGCTCAGGTCACAATGCTGAGGTCACTATGCTGAGGAGATATTGCTGAGGTCACAATGCTGAGGTCACAATGCTGAGGTCACAATGCTGAGGTGCTATTGCTGAGGTGCTGTTGCTGAGGTGTTATTGCTCAGGTGCTATTGCTGAGGTCACAATGCTGAGGTGCTATTGCTGAGGTCACAATGCTGAGGTCACTATGCTGAAATCACTATGCTGAGGTGCTATTGCTGAGGTCACAATGCTTTGGTCACAATGCTGAGGTCACAATGCTGAGCTGCTATTGCTGAGGTCACAATGCTGAGGTGCAATTGCAGATCTGCAATTGCTGAGGTGCTATTGCAGAGGTCACAATGCTGAGGTGCTATTGCTGAGGTGCTATTGCTGAGGTCACAACGCTAAGGTGCTATTCCTGAGGTGCTATTGCTGAGGTCACAATGCTGAGGTGCTATTACTGAGGTCACAATGCTGTGGTCACAAAGCTGAGGTCAAAATGCTGAGGTGCTATTGCTGAGGTCACAATGCTGAGGTGCTATTGCTGAGGTGTTATTGCTGAGGTCACAATGCTCAGGTCAAAATGCTTCGGTCAAAATGCTGAGCTGCTATTGCTGAGGTCACAATGCTGAGGTCACAATGCTAAGGTCACAATGCTGAGGTGCTATTGCTTAGGTGCTATTGCTGAGTTCACAATGCTGAGGTGCTATAGCTTAGGTGCTATTGCTGAGGTCACAATGCTGAGGTGCTATTGCTGAGGTCACAATACTGAGGTGCTATTGCTGAGGTGCTATTTCTGACTTCACAATGCTGAGGTGCTATTGCTGAGGTGCTGTTGCTGAGGTCACAATGCTAAGGTGCTATTGCTGAGGTCACAATGCTGAGGTCACAATGCTGAGGTGCTACTGCTGAGGTCACAATGCTGAGGTGCTCTTGCTGAGGTGCTATTGCTGTGGTGCTATTGTGAAGTCACAATGCTGAGGTGCTATTGCTGAGGTCACAATGTTGAGGTGCTATTGCTGAGGTGCTATTGCTGAGGTCACAATGCTGACGTGCATTGCTGAGGTCACAATGCTGAGGTGCTATTCCTGAGGTCACAATGCTGTAGTCAAAATGCTGAGGTCACAATGCTGAGGTCACAATGCTGAGATGTTATTGCTGAGCTGTTATTGCTGAGGTATTATTGCTGAGCTGCTATTGCTGAGGTCACAATTCTGAGGTCACAATGCTGAGGTCAAAATGCTGAGCTGACTATGCTGAGGTCACTATGCTGAGGTGCTATTGCTGAGGTCACAATGCTGCGGTCGCAATGCTGAGGTGCTATTGCTGATGTCACAATGCTGAGGTCACAATGCTGAGGTCACAATGCTGAGGTGCTATTGCTGAGGTGCTGTTGCTGAGGTGTTATTGCTGAGGTGCTATTGCTGAGGTCACAATGCTGAGGTCACTATGCTGAGGTCACTATGCTGAGGTGCTGTTGCTGAGGTCACAATGCTGAAGTGCTATTGCTGAGGTGCTATTGCTGAGGTCACAATGCTGTGGTCACAATGCTGAGGTCACAATGCTGATGTGCTGTTGCTGAGGTCACAATGCTGAAGTGCTATTGCTGAGGTGCTATTGCTGAGGTCACAATGCTGAGGTGCTATTGCTGAGGTCACAATGCTGAGGTCACAATGCTGAGGTGCTACTGCTGAGGTCACAATGCTGAGGTGCTCTTGCTGAGGTGCTATTGCTGTGGTGCTATTGTGAAGTCACAATGCTGAGGTGCTATTGCTGAGGTCACAATGTTGAGGTGCTATTGCTGAGGTGCTATTGCTGAGGTCACAATGCTGACGTGCATTGCTGAGGTCACAATGCTGAGGTGCTATTCCTGAGGTCACAATGCTGTAGTCAAAATGCTGAGGTCACAATGCTGAGGTCACAATGCTGAGATGTTATTGCTGAGCTGTTATTGCTGAGGTATTATTGCTGAGCTGCTATTGCTGAGGTCACAATTCTGAGGTCACAATGCTGAGGTCAAAATGCTGAGCTGACTATGCTGAGGTCACTATGCTGAGGTGCTATTGCTGAGGTCACAATGCTGCGGTCGCAATGCTGAGGTGCTATTGCTGATGTCACAATGCTGAGGTCACAATGCTGAGGTCACAATGCTGAGGTGCTATTGCTGAGGTGCTGTTGCTGAGGTGTTATTGCTGAGGTGCTATTGCTGAGGTCACAATGCTGAGGTCACTATGCTGAGGTCACTATGCTGAGGTGCTGTTGCTGAGGTCACAATGCTGAAGTGCTATTGCTGAGGTGCTATTGCTGAGGTCACAATGCTGTGGTCACAATGCTGAGGTCACAATGCTGATGTGCTGTTGCTGAGGTCACAATGCTGAAGTGCTATTGCTGAGGTGCTATTGCTGAGGTCACAATGCTGAGGTGCTATTGCTGAGGTGCTATTTCTGAGGTGCTATTGCTGAGGTGCTATTGCTGACGTGCTATTGCTGAGGTGCTATTGCTGAGGTCACAATGCTGTGGTCACAATGCTGAGGTCACAATGCTGATGTGCTGTTGCTGAGGTCACAATGCTGAAGTGCTATTGCTGAGGTGCTATTGCTGAGGTCACAATGCTGAGGTGCTATTGCTGATGTGCTATTGCTGACGTGCTATTGCTGAGGTGCTATTGCTGAGGTCACAATGCTGAGGTGCTATTGCTGAGGTGCTATTGCTGAGGTCACAATGCTGTGGTCACAATGCTGAGGTCACAATGCTGAGGTGCTGTTGCTGAGGTCACAATGCTGAAGTGCTATTGCTGAGGTGCTATTGATGAGGTCACAATGCTGAGGTGCTATTGCTCAGGTGCTATTGCTGACGTGCTATTGCTGAGGTGCTATTGCTGAGGTCACAGTGCTGTGGTCACAATGCTGAGGTCACAATGCTAAGGTCACAATGCTGATGTCACAATGCTGAGGTGCTATTGCTGAGGTGTTATTGCTGAGGTCACAATGCTGAGGTCACATTGCTGAGGTCACAATACTGAGGTGCTATTGCTGAGGTGCTATTGCTGAGGTCACAATGCTGAGGTGCTCTTGCTGAGGTGCTATTGCTGAGGTCACAATGCTGAGGTGCTATTGCTGAGGTGCTATTGCTGACGTGCTATTGCTGTGGTGCTATTGCTGAGGTCACAATGCTGAGGTGCTATTGCTGAGGTGCTATTGCTGACGTGCTGTTGCTGAGGTGCTATTGCTGTGGTCACAATGCTGAGGTGCTATTGCTGAGGTCAAAATGCTGAGGTGCTATTTCTGACGTCACAATGCTGAGGTGCTATTGCTGAGGTGCTATTGCTGAGGTGCTATTGCTGAGGTCACAATGCTGAGATGCTATTGCTGAGTTGCTATTGCTGAGGTCACAGAGCTGAGGTGCTATTGCTGAGGTCACAATGCTGAGGTGCTATTGCTGAGGTGCTATTGCTGAGGTCACAATGCTAAGGTGCTATTGCTGAGGTGCTATTGCTGACGTGCTATTGCTGAGGTCACAATGCTGAGGTGCTATTGCTGAGGTGCTATTGCTGACGTGCTATTGCTGAGGTGCTATTGCTGAGGTCACAATGCTGAGGTCACAATGCTGAGGTCACAATGCTGATGTGCTGTTGCTGAGGTGCTATTGATGAGGTCACAATGCTGAGGTGCTATTGCTCAGGTGCTATTGCTGACGTGCTATTGCTGATGTGCTATTGCTGAGGTCACAGTGCTGTGGTCACAAAGCTGAGGTCACAATGCTAAGGTCACAATGCTGATGTCACAATGCTGAGGTGCTATTGCTGAGGTGTTATTGCTGAGGTCACAATGCTGAGGTCACATTGCTGAGGTCACTATGCTGTGGTGCTACTGCTGTGTTCACAATGCGTAGGTGCTATTGCTGATGTCACAATGCTGAGGTGCAATTGCTGAGGTGTTATTACTGAAGTCACAATGCTGAGGTGCTATTGCAGAGGTATTATTGCTGAGGTCACAATGCTGAGGTCCTATTGCTGAGGTGCTAATGCTGAGGTGCTATTGCTGAGGTCACAATGCTGAGGTCACTATGCTGAGGTCACAATGCTGAGGTCACAATGCTGAGGTGCTATTACTGAGGTGCTATTGCTGAGGTCACAATGCTGTGGTCACAATGCTTAGGTCACAATGCTGAGGTGCTATTGCTGAGGTCACAATGCTGAGGTGCTATTGCTGAGGTGCTATTGCTGAGGTCACAATTCTGAGGTCACAATGCTGAGGTCACTATGCTGATGTCAATATGCTGAGGTCACAATGCTGAGGTCACAATGCTGAGGTGCTATTGCTGACGTCACAATGCTAAGGTCACAATGCTGAGGTCACTATGCTGAGGTGCAATTGCTGCTGTCACAATGCTGAAGTCACAATGCTGAGGTCACAATGCTGAGCTGCTATTGCTGACGTGCTATTCCTAAGGTGCTATTGCTGAGGTCACAATGCTGAGGTCACAATGCTGAGGTCACAATGCTGAGGTGATTTTGCTGAGGTGCTATTGCTGAGGTGCTATTGCTGAGGTGCTATTGCTGACGTCACAATGCTGAGGTGCTATTACTGAGGTGCTATTGCTGAGGTTCTATTACTGAGGTCACAATGCTGAGGTCCTCTTGCTGAGGTGCTATTGCTGAGGTCACAATGCTGAGGTGCTATTGCTAAGGTGCTATTGCTGAGGTCACAATGCTGAGGTGCTATTGCTGAGGTCACAATGCTGAGATGCTATTGCTGAGTTGCTATTGCTGAGGTCACAGTGCTGAGGTGCTATTGCTGAGGTCACAATGCTGAGGTGCTATTGCTGAGGTGCTATTGCTGAGGTCACAATGCTGAGGTGCTATTGCTGAGGTGCTATTGCTGACGTGCTATTGCTGAGGTGCTATTGCTGAGGTCACAATGCTGTGGTCACAATGCTGAGGTCACAATGCTGAGGTGCTGTTGCTGAGGTCACAATGCTGAAGTGCTATTGCTGAGGTGCTATTGCTGAGGTCACAATGCTGAGGTGCTATTGCTCAGGTGCTATTGCTGACGTGCTGTTGCTGAGGTGCTATTGCTGAGGTAACAATGCAGAGGTCACAATGCTGAGGTCACAATGCTGAGGTGCTATTGCTGAGGTGTTATTGCTCAGGTCACAATGCTGAGGTCACAATGCTGAGGTCACTATGCTGTGGTGCTATTGCTGTGGTCACAATGCTGAGGTCACAATGCTGATGTCACAATGCGTAGGTGCTATTGCTGATGTCACAATGCTGAGGTGCTATTGCTGAGGTGCTATTACTGAAGTCACAATTCTGAGGTGCTATTGCTGAGGTGCTATTGCTGAGGTCACAATGCTGAGGTCCTATTGCTGAGGTGCTAATGCTGAGGTGCTATTGCTCTGGTCAAAATGCTGAGGTCACAATGCTGAGATCAAAATTCTTAGGTCAAAATGCTGAGCTGCTATTGCTGAGGTCACATTGCTGAGGTCACAATGCTGAGGTCCTCTTTCTGAGGTGCTATTGCTGAGTTCACAATGCTGAGGTGCTATTGCTTAGGTGCTATTGCTGAGGTCAAAATGCTGAGGTGCTATTGCTAAGGTCACAATACTGAGGTGCTATTGCTGAGGTGCTATTTCTGAGTTCACAATGCTGAGGTGCTATTGCTGAGGTGCTGTTGCTGAGGTCACAATGCTGAGGTGCTATTGCTGAAGTCACAATGCTGAGGTGCTATTGCTGAGGTGCTATTGCTGAGGTCACAATGCTAAGGTGCTATTGCTGAGGTGCTATTGCTGACGTGCTATTGCTGAGGTCACAATGCTGAGGTGCTATTGCTGAGGTGCTATTGCTGACGTGCTATTGCTGAGGTGCTATTGCTGAGGTCACAATGCTGAGGTCACAATGCTGAGGTCACAATGCTGATGTGCTGTTGCTGAGGTGCTATTGATGAGGTCACAATGCTGAGGTGCTATTGCTCAGGTGCTATTGCTGACGTGCTATTGCTGATGTGCTATTGCTGAGGTCACAGTGCTGTGGTCACAAAGCTGAGGTCACAATGCTAAGGTCACAATGCTGATGTCACAATGCTGAGGTGCTATTGCTGAGGTGTTATTGCTGAGGTCACAATGCTGAGGTCACATTGCTGAGGTCACTATGCTGTGGTGCTACTGCTGTGTTCACAATGCGTAGGTGCTATTGCTGATGTCACAATGCTGAGGTGCAATTGCTGAGGTGTTATTACTGAAGTCACAATGCTGAGGTGCTATTGCAGAGGTGCTATTGCTGAGGTCACAATGCTGAGGTCCTATTGCTGAGGTGCTAATGCTGAGGTGCTATTGCTGAGGTCACAATGCTGAGGTCACTATGCTGAGGTCACAATGCTGTGGTCACAATGCTTAGGTCACAATGCTGAGGTGCTATTGCTGAGGTCACAATGCTGAGGTGCTATTGCTGAGGTGCTATTGCTGAGGTCACAATTCTGAGGTCACAATGCTGAGGTCACTATGCTGATGTCAATATGCTGAGGTCACAATGCTGAGGTCACAATGCTGAGGTGCTATTGCTGACGTCACAATGCTAAGGTCACAATGCTGAGGTCACTATGCTGAGGTGCAATTGCTGCTGTCACAATGCTGAAGTCACAATGCTGAGGTCACAATGCTGAGCTGCTATTGCTGACGTGCTATTCCTAAGGTGCTATTGCTGAGGTCACAATGCTGAGGTCACAATGCTGAGGTCACAATGCTGAGGTGCTTTTGCTGAGGTGCTACTGCTGAGGTGCTATTGCTGAGGTGCTATTGCTGACGTCACAATGCTGAGGTGCTATTACTGAGGTGCTATTGCTGAGGTTCTATTACTGAGGTCACAATGCTGAGGTCCTCTTGCTGAGGTGCTATTGCTGAGGTCACAATGCTGAGGTGCTATTGCTAAGGTGCTATTGCTGAGGTGCTGCTGCTGAGGTGCTATTGCTGAGGTCACAATGCTGAGATGCTATTGCTGAGTTGCTATTGCTGAGGTCACAGTGCTGAGGTGCTATTGCTGAGGTCACAATGCTGAGGTGCTATTGCTGAGGTGCTATTGCTGAGGTCACAATGCTGAGGTGCTATTGCTGAGGTGCTATTGCTGACGTGCTATTGCTGAGGTGCTATTGCTAAGGTCACAATGCTGTGGTCACAATGCTGAGGTCACAATGCTGAGGTCACAATGCTGAGGTCACAATGCTGAGGTGCTGTTGCTGAGGTCACAATGCTGAAGTGCTATTGCTGAGGTGCTATTGCTGAGGTCACAATGCTGAAGTGCTATTGCTCAGGTGCTATTGCTGACGTGCTGTTGCTGAGGTGCTATTGCTGAGGTAACAATGCAGAGGTCACAATGCTGAGGTCACAATGCTGAGGTGCTATTGCTGAGGTGTTATTGCTCAGGTCACAATGCTGAGGTCACAATGCTGAGGTCACTATGCTGTGGTGCTATTGCTGTGGTCACAATGCTGAGGTCACAATGCTGATGTCACAATGCGTAGGTGCTATTGCTGATGTCACAATGCTGAGGTGCTATTGCTGAGGTGCTATTACTGAAGTCACAATTCTGAGGTGCTATTGCTGAGGTGCTATTGCTGAGGTCACAATGCTGAGGTCCTATTGCTGAGGTGCTAATGCTGAGGTGCTATTGCTCTGGTCAAAATGCTGAGGTCACAATGCTGAGATCAAAATTCTTAGGTCAAAATGCTGAGCTGCTATTGCTGAGGTCACATTGCTGAGGTCACAATGCTGAGGTGCTATTGCTTAGGTGCTATTGCTGAGGTCACAATGCTGAGGTGCGATTGCTAAGGTCACAAAACTGAGGTGCTATTGCTGAGGTGCTATTTCTGAGTTCACAATGCTGAGGTGCTATTGCTGAGGTGCTGTTGCTGAGGTCACAATGCTGAGGTGCTATTGCTGAAGTCACAATGCTGAGGTGCTATTGCTGAGGTCACAAGGTTGAGGTGCTACTGCTGAGGTGCTATTGCTGAGGTCACAATGCTGACGTGCTATTGCTGAGGTCACAATGCTGAGGTGCTATTGCTGAGGTCACAATGCTGTGGTCAAAATGCTGATGTCACAATGCTGAGGTCACAATGCTGAGGTGTTATTGCTGAGCTGTTATTGCTGAGGTATTATTGCTGAGCTGCTATTGCTGAGGTCACAATTCTGAGGTCACAATGCTGAGGTCACAATGCTGAGGTCACTATGCTGAGGTCACTATGCTGAGGTGCTATTGCTGAGGTCACAATGCTGAGGTCACAATGCTGAGGTGCTATTGCTGATGTCACAATGCTGAGGTCACAATGCTGAGGTCACAATGCTGAGGTGCTATTGCTGAGGTGCTGTTGCTGAGGTGTTATTGCTGAGATGCTATTGCTGAGGTCACAATGCTGAGGTCACTATGCTGAGGTCACTATGCTGAGGTGCTATTGCTTAGGTCACAATGCTGTGGTCACAATGCTGAGGTCACAATGCTGAGGTGCTATTGCTGAGGTCAGAATGCTGAGGTGCAATTGCAGATGTGCAATTGCTGAGGTGCTATTGCTGAGGTCACAATGCTGAGGTGCTATTGCTGAGGTGCTATTCCTGAGGTCACAATGCTGAGGTGCTATTTCTGAGGGGCTATTGCTGAGGTGCTATTGCTGAGGTCACAATGCTGAGATGCTATTGCTGAGCTGCTATTGCTGAGGTGTTATTACTGAGGTGCTATTGCTGAGGTCACAATGCTGAGGTGCTATTGCTGAGGTCACAATACTGAGGTCACTATGCTGAGGTCACTATACTGAGGTGCTATTGCTGAGGTCACACTGCTGTGGTCACAATGCTGAGGTGCTATTGCTGAGGTGCTATTGCTGAGGTCAGAATGCTCATGTGCTATTGCAGATGTGCAACTGCTGAGGTGCTATTGCTGAGGTCACAATGCTGAGGTCACAATGCTGAGGTGCTATTGCTGAGGTTCTATTGCTGAGGTCACAATGCAGAGGTGCTATTGCTGAGGGGCTATTGCTGAGGTGCTATTGCTGAGGTCACAATGCTGAGATGCTATTGCTGAGCTGCTATTGATGAGGTTTTATTGCTGAGGTGCTATTGCTGAGGTCATAATGCTGAGGTGCTATTACTGAGGTCACAATGCTATGGTCACAATGCTGAGGTCACAATGCTGAGGTGCTATTGCTGAGGTCACAATGCTGAGGTGCTGTTGCTGAGGTCACAATGCTGAGATCACAATGCTGAGGTGCTATTACTGAGGTGCTATTGCTGAGGTACTCTTGCGGAGCTGCTATTGCTGAGGTCACAATGCTGAGGTGCTATTGCTGAGGTCACAATGCTGAAGTGCTATTGCTGAGGTCACAATGCTGAGGTGCTATTGCTGAGCTGCTATTGCTGAGGTCACTATGCTGAGGTCACTTTTCTGAGGTACTAATGCTGAGGTCAAAATGCTATGCTCACAATGCTGAGGTCACAATGCTGAGGTGCTATTGCAGAGGTCACAATGCTGAGGTGCTATTGCAGAGGTCACAATGCTGAGGTGCTATTGCTGAGGTGCTATAGCTGACGTCACAATGCTGAGGTCACAATGCAGAGGTCACAATGCTGAGGTCAAAATGCTGAGGTGCTATTGCTGAGGTCACAATGCTGATGTCACAATGCTGAGGTCACAATGCTGAGGTGCTATTGCTGAGGTCACAATGCTGAGGTCACACTGCTGAGGTCAAAATGCTGAGGTGCTATTCCTGAGGTCACAATGCTGAGGTCACACTGCTGAGGTCACAATGCTGAGGTGCTATTGCTGAGGTTCTTTTCCTGAGGTGCTATTCCTGAGGTCACAATGCTGAGGTGCTATTGCTGTGGTGCTATTGCTGAGGTCACAATGCTGAGGTCACAATGCTGAGGTCACAATGCTGAGGTGTTATTCCTGAGCTGCTATTGCTGTGGTGTTACTGCTGAGGTGCTATTGCTGAGGTCACAATTCTGAGGTCACAATGCTGAGTTCACTAGGCTGAGGTGCTATTGCTGCTGTCACAATGCTGAGGTCACAATGCTGAGGTCACAATGCTGAGCTGCTATAGCTGACGTGCTATTGCTAAGGTGCTATTGCTGAGGTCACAATGCTGAGGTCACAATGCTGAGGTCACAAGGCTGAGGTGCTTTTGCTGAGGTGCTCTTGCTGAGGTGCTATTGCTGTGGTCACAATGCTGAGGTGCTATTGCTGAGGTCACAATTCTGAGGTGCTAATTCTGACGTCACAATGCTGAGGTGCTATTGCTGAGGTGCTATTGCTGAGGTTCTATTACTGAGGTCACAATCCTGAGGTGCTATTGCTGAGGTGCTATTGCTGAGGTGCTATTGCTAAGGTCACAATGCTGAGGTGCTATTGCTAAGGTGCTATTGCTGAGTTGCTGCTGCTGAGGTGCTATTGCTGAGGTCACAATGCTGAGATGGTATTGCTGAGTTGCTATTGCTGAGGACACAGAGCTGAGGTGCTATTGCTGAGGTCACAATGCTGAGGTGCTATTGCTGAGGTGCTATTGCTGAGGTCACAATGCTGAGGTGCTATTGCTGATGTCACAATGTGAGGTCACAATGCTGAGGTCACAATGCTGAGGTCACAATGCTGAGGTGCTTTTGCTGAGGTGCTATTGCTGAGGTGCTATTGCTGTGATCACCATGCTGAGGTGCTATTCCTGAGGTCACAATGCTGTGGTCACAATGCTGAGGTCAAAATGCTGAGGTGGTATTGCTGAGGTCACAATGCTGAGGTGCTATTGCTGAGGTGTTATTGCTGAGGTCACAATGTTGAGGTCACAATGCTGAGGTCACAATGCTGAGGTGCTATTGCTGAGGTCACAATGATGAGGTCACAATGCTGAGGTCACAATGCTGAGGTGTTATTGCTGAGCTGCTATTGCTGAGGTGTTACTGCTGAGGTGCTATTGCTGAGGTCACAATGCTGAGGTGCTATTGCTGAGGTCACAATACTGAGGTGCTATTGGTGAAGTCACAATGCTGAGGTCACTATGCTGAGGTCACTATGCTTAGGTGCTATTGCTGAGGTCACAATGCTGAGGTGCTATTGCTGAGGTGCTATTGCTGAGGTCACAATGCTGAGGTGCTATTGCTGAGTTGCTATTACTGAGGTCACAATGCTGAGGTGCTGTTCCTGAGGGGCTATTGCTGAGGTGCTATTGCTGAGGTCACAATGCTGAGATGCTATTGGTGAACTGCTATTGATGAGGTGTTATTGCTGATATGCTATTGCTGAGGTCATAATGCTGAGGTGCTATTGCTGAGGTCACAATGCTGAGGTACTGTTGCTGAGGTCACAATGCTGAGGTGCTGTTGCTGAGGTCACAATGCTGAGATCACAATGCTGAGGTGCTATTACTGAGGTGCTATTCCTGAGGTACTCTTGCTGAGCTGCTATTGCTGAGGTCACAATGCTGAGGTGCTGTTGCTGAGGGGCTATTGCTGAGGTGCTATTGCTGAGGTCACAATGCTGAGATGCTATTGCTGAGCTACTATTGATGAGGTGTTATTGCTGATGTGCTATTGCTGAGGTCACAATGCTCAGGTGCTATTGCTGAGGTCACAATGCTGAGGTGCTGTTGCTGAGGTCACAATGCTGAGATCACAATGCTGAGGTGCTATTACTGAGGTGCTATTGCTGAGGTACTCTTGCTGAGCTGCTATTGCTGAGGTCACAATGCTGAGGTGCTATTGCAGAGGTCACAATGCTGAGGTGCTATTGCTGAGGTGCTATTGCTGTGGTCACAATGCTGAGGGGCTATTACTGAGGTCACAATGCTGAGGTGCTATTGCTGAGGTGCTGTTGCTGAGGTCACAATGCTGAGGTGCTATTGCTGAGGTCACAATGCTGAGCTCACAATGCTGTGGTGCTACTGCTGAGGTCACAATGCTGAGGTGCTACTGCTGAGGTCACAATGCTGAGGTGCTCTTGCTGAGGTGCTATTGCTGAGGTGCTATTGCTGAAGTCACAATGCTGTGGTGCTATTGCTGAGGTCACAATCCTGAGGTGCTATTGCTGAGGTGCTATTGCTGACGTCACAATGCTGACGTGCTATTGCTGAGGTCACAATACTGAGGTGCTATTGCTGAGGTCACAAGGCTGAGGTCGCAATGCTGAGGTGCTATTGCTGAGGTCACAATGCTGAGGTGCTATTGCTGAGGTGCTGTTGCTGAAGTGTTATTGCTGAGGTGCTATTTCTGACTTCACAATGCTGAGGTGTTATTGCTGAGGTCACAATGCTGAGCTCATGCTGAGATCACTATGCTGAGGTTCTATTGCTGAGGTAACAATGCTGAGGTCGCAATGCTGAGGTGCTATTGTTGAGGTCACAATGCTGAGGTGCTATTGCTGAGGTGCTATTGCTGAGGTCACAATGCTGAGGTGCAATTGCAGATGTGCAATTGCTGAGGTGCTATTGCTGAGGTCACAATGCTGAGGTGCTATTGCTGAGGTGCTATTGCTGAGGTCACAACGCTAAGGTGCTATTGCTGAGGTTCTATTGCTGAGGTCACAATGCTGAGGTGCTATTACTGAGGTCACAATGCTGTGGTCACAAAGCTGAGGTCAAAATGCTGAGGTGCTATTGCTGAGGTCACAATGCTGAGGTGCTATTGCTGAGGTGTTATTGCCTAGGTCACAATGCTCAGGTCACAATGCTGAGGTCACTAAGCTGAGGAGATATTGCTGAGGTCACAATGCAGAGGTCACAATGCTGAGGTCACAATTCTGAGGTGCTATTGCTGAGGTGCTGTTGCTGAGGTGTTATTGCTCAGGTGCTATTGCTGAGGTCACAATGCTGAGGTGCTATTGCTGAGGTCACAATGCTGAGGTCACTATGCTGAAATCACTATGCTGAGGTGCTATTGCTGAGGTCACAATGCTTTGGTCACAATGCTGAGGTCACAATGCTGAGCTGCTATTGCTGAGGTCACAATGCTGAGGTGCAATTGCAGATCTGCAATTGCTGAGGTGCTATTGCAGAGGTCACAATGCTGAGGTGCTATTGCTGAGGTGCTATTGCTGAGGTCACAACGCTAAGGTGCTATTCCTGAGGTGCTATTGCTGAGGTCACAATGCTGAGGTGCTATTACTGAGGTCACAATGCTGTGGTCACAAAGCTGAGGTCAAAATGCTGAGGTGCTATTGCTGAGGTCACAATGCTGAGGTGCTATTGCTGAGGTGTTATTGCTGAGGTCACAATGCTCAGGTCAAAATGCTGAGGTCAAAATGCTGAGGTCACAATGCTTAGGTCAAAATGCTGAACTGCTATTGCTGAGGTCACAATGCTGAGGTCACAATGCTAAGGTCACAATGCTGAGGTGCTATTGCTGAGGTGCTATTGCTGAGTTCACAATGCTGAGGTGCTATAGCTTAGGTGCTATTGCTGAGGTCACAATGCTGAGGTGCTATTGCTGAGGTCACAATACTGAGGTGCTATTGCTGAGGTGCTATTTCTGACTTCACAATGCTGAGGTGCTATTGCTGAGGTGCTGTTGCTGAGGTCACAATGCTAAGGTGCTATTGCTGAGGTCACAATGCTGAGGTCACAATGCTGAGGTGCTACTGCTGAGGTCACAATGCTGAGGTGCTCTTGCTGAGGTGCTCTTGCTGTGGTGCTATTGCTGAAGTCACAATGCTGAGGTGCTATTGCTGAGGTCACAATGTTGAGGTGCTATTGCTGAGGTGCTATTGCTGAGGTCACAATGCTGACGTGCATTGCTGAGGTCACAATGCTGAGGTGCTATTCCTGAGGTCACAATGCTGTAGTCAAAATGCTGAGGTCACAATGCTGAGGTCACAATGCTGAGATGTTATTGCTGAGCTGTTATTGCTGAGGTATTATTGCTGAGCTGCTATTGCTGAGGTCACAATTCTGAGGTCACAATGCTGAGGTCAAAATGCTGAGCTGACTATGCTGAGGTCACTATGCTGAGATGCTATTGCTGAGGTCACAATGCTGCGGTCGCAATGCTGAGGTGCTATTGCTGATGTCACAATGCTGAGGTCACAATGCTGAGGTCACAATGCTGAGGTGCTATTGCTGAGGTGCTGTTGCTGAGGTGTTATTGCTGAGGTGCTATTGCTGAGGTCACAATGCTGAGGTCACTATGCTGAGGTCACTATGCTGAGGTGCTATTGCTGAGGTCACAATGCTATGGTCACAATGCTGAGGTCACAATGCTGAGGTGCTATTGCTGAGGTCACAATGCTGAGGTGCAATTGCAGATGTGCTATTGCTGAGGTGCTATTACTGAGGTCACAATCCTGAGGTGCTATTGCTGAGGGGCTATTGCTGAGGTCAAAATGCTGAGCTGCTATTGCTGAGGGGCTATTGCTGAGGTGCTATTGCTGAGGTCACAATGCTGAGATGCTATTGCTGAGCTGCTATTGATGAGGTGTTATTGCTGAGGTGCTATTGCTGAGGTCATAATGCTGAGGTGCTATTGCTGAGGTCACAATGCTATGGTCACAATGCTGAGGTCACAATGCTCAAGTGCTATTGCTGAGGTCACAATGCTGAGGTGCTTTTGCTGAGGTCACAATGCTGAGATCACAATGCTGAGGTGCTACTACTGAGGTGCTATTGCTGAGGTACTCTTGCTGAGCTGCTATTGCTGAGGTCACAATGCTGAGGTGCTATTGCTGAGGTCACAATGCTGAGGTGCTATTCCTGAGGTGCTATTGCTGACGTCACAATGCTGAAGTGCTATTGCTGAAGTCACAATGCTGAGGATCTATTGCTGAGGTGCTATTGCTGACGTCACAATGCTGAGGTGCTATTGCTGAGGTGCTATTGCTGAGGTCACAATGCTGAGATGCTTTTGCTGAGCTGCTATTGATGAGGTGTTATTGCTGATGTGCTATTGCTGAGGTGCTATTGCTGAGGTGCTATTGCTGAGGTCACAATGCTATGGTCACAATGCTGAGGTCACAAAGCTCAGGTGCTATTGCTGAGGTCACAATGCTGAGGTGCTGTTGCTGAGGTCACAATGCAGAGATCACAATGCTGAGGTGCTATTACTGAGGTGCTATTGCTGAGGTACTCTTGCTGAGCTGCTATTGCTGAGGTCACAATGCTGAGGTGCTATTGCTGAGGTCACAATGCTGAGGTGCTATTGCTGAGGTGCTATTGCTGTGGTCACAATGCTGAGGTGCTATTGCTGAGGTCACAATGCTGAGGTGCTATTGCTGAGCTGCTATTGCTGAGGTCACAATGCTGAGGTCACAATGCTGAGCTGCTATTGCTGAGGTCACTTTTCTGAGGTACTATTGCTGAGGTCACAATGCTATGCTCATAATGCTGAGGTCACAATGCTGAGGTGCTATTGCTGAAGTCACAATGCTGAGGTGCTATTGCAGATGTGCAATTGCTGAGGTGCTATTGCAGAGGTCACAATGCTGAGGTGCTATTGCTGAGGTGCTATTGCTGAGGTCACAATGCTGAGGTGCTATTGCTGAGGTGCTATAGCTGAGGTCACAATGCTGAGGTGCTATTACTGAGGTCACAATGCTGTGGTCACATTGCTGAGGTCAAAATGCTGAGGTGCTATTGCTAAGGTCACAATGCTGAGGTGCTATTGCTGAGGTGTTATTGCTTAGGTCACAATGCTGAGGTCACAATGCTGAGGTCACTATGCTAAGGTGCTATTGCTGAGGTCACAATGATGAGGTCACAATGCTGAGGTCACAATGCTTATGTCAAAATGCTGAGCTGCTATTGCTTAGGTCAATATGCTGAGGTCACAAAGCTGAGGTGCTATTGCTGAGGTCACAATGCTGAGGTCACACTGCTGAGGTCACAATGCTGAAGTGCTATTGCTGAGGTTCTTTTCCTGCAGTGCTATTCCTGAGGTCACAATGCTGAGGTCATAATGCTGAGGTGCTATTGCTGAGGTCACAATGTTGAGGTGCTATTGCTGAGGTCACAATGCTGAGGTCACAATGCTGAGGTCACACTGCTGAGGTGGTATTGCTGAGGTCACAATCCTGAGGTCACACTGCTGAGGTCACAATGCTGAGGTGGTATTACTGAGGTGCTATTGCTGAGGTATTATTGCTGAGCTGCTACTGCTGAGGTCACAATTCTGAGGTCACAATGCTGAGGTCACAATGCTGAGCTAACTATGCTGAGGTCACTATGCTGAGGTGCAATTGCTGAGGTCACAATGCTGAGGTCACAATGCTGAGGTGCTATTGCTGAGGTCACAATGCTGAGGTCACAATGCTGAGGTCACAATGCTGAGGTGCTATTGCTGAGGTGCTCTTGCTGAGGTGTTATTGCTGAGATGCTATTGCTGAGGTCACAATGCTGAGGTCACTATGCTGAGGTCACTATGCTGAGGTGCTATTGCTTAGGTCACAATGCTATGGTCACAATGCTCAGGTCACAATGCTGAGGTGCTATTGCTGAGGTCAGAATGCTGAGGTGCAATTGCAGATGTGCAATTGCTGAGGTGCTATTGCTGAGGTCACAATGCTGAGGTGCTATTGCTGAGGTGCTATTCCTGAGGTCAAAATGCTGAGGTGCTATTGCTGAGGTGTTATTGCTGAGGTGCTATTGCTGAGGTCACAATGCTGAGGTGCTATTACTGAGGTCACAATACTGAGGTCACTATGCTGAGGTCACTATACTGAGGTGCTATTGCTGAGGTCACAATGCTGTGGTCACAATGCTGAGGTCACAATGCTGAGGTGCTATTGCTGAGGTAAGTATGCTGATGTGCTATTGCAGATGTGCAACTGCTGAGGTGCTATTGCTGAGGTCACAGTGCTGAGGTGCTATTGCTGAGGTGCTATTGCTGACGTCAAAATGCTGAGGTGCTATTGCTGAGGTCACAATGCTGAGGTGCTATTGCTGAGGGGCTATTGCTGAGGTGCTATTGCTGAGGTCACAATGCTGAGATGCTATTATTGAGCTGCTATTGATGAGGTGTTATTGCTGAGGTGCTATTGCTGAGGTCATAATGCTGATGTGCTATTGCTGAGGTCACAATGCTATGGTCACAATGCTGAGGTCACAATGCTGAGGTGCTATTGCTGAGGTCACAATGCTGAGGTGCTGTTGCTGAGGTCACAATGCTGAGATCACAATGCTGAGGTGCTATTACTGAGGTGCTATTGCTGAGGTACTCTTGCTGAGCTGCTATTGCTGAGGTCACAATGCTGAGGTGCTATTGCTGAGGTGCTATTCCTGAGGTCACAATGCTGAGGTGCTATTGCTGAGGTGCTATAGCTGAGGTCACAATGCTGAGGTGCTATTGCTGAGGTGCTATTGCTGTTGTCACAATGCTGAAGTGCTATTCCTGAGGTCACAATGCTGAGGTGCTATTGCTGAGGTGCTATTGCTGAGGTCACAATGCTGAGGTCACAATGCTGAGCTGCTATTGCTGAGGTCACTATGCTGAGGTCACTTTTCTGAGGTACTAATGCTGAGGTCACAATGCTATGCTCACCATGCTGAGGTCACAATGCTGAGGTGCTATTACTGAGGTCACAATGCTGAGGTGCTATTGCAGATGTGCTATATCTGACGTCACAATGCTGAGGTGCTATTACTGAGGTCACAATGCTGTGGTCACAATGCTGAGGTCAAAATGCTGAGGTGCTATTGCTAAGGTCACAATGCTGAGGTGCTATTGCTGAGGTGTTATTACTGAGGTCACAATGCTGAGGTCACTATGCTGAGGTCACTATGCTGAGGTGCTATTGCTGAGGTCACAATGATGAGGTCACAATGCTGAAGTCACAATGCTTAGGTCAAAATGCTGAGGTGTTATTGCTGAGGTGTTATTGCTGAGGTCACAATACTGAGGTGCTATTGCTGAGGTCACAATGCTGAGGTCACAATGCTGAGGTCACAATGCTGAGGTGCTATTGCTGAGGTAAGTATGCTGATGTGCTATTGCAGATGTGCAACTGCTGAGGTGCTATTGCTGAGGTCACAGTGCTGAGGTGCTATTGCTGAGGTGCTATTGCTGACGTCAAAATGCTGAGGTGCTATTGCTGAGGTCACAATGCTGAGGTGCTATTGCTGAGGGGCTATTGCTGAGGTGCTATTGCTGAGGTCACAATGCTGAGATGCTATTATTGAGCTGCTATTGATGAGGTGTTATTGCTGAGGTGCTATTGCTGAGGTCATAATGCTGATGTGCTATTGCTGAGGTCACAATGCTATGGTCACAATGCTGAGGTCACAATGCTGAGGTGCTATTGCTGAGGTCACAATGCTGAGGTGCTGTTGCTGAGGTCACAATGCTGAGATCACAATGCTGAGGTGCTATTACTGAGGTGCTATTGCTGAGGTACTCTTGCTGAGCTGCTATTGCTGAGGTCACAATGCTGAGGTGCTATTGCTGAGGTGCTATTCCTGAGGTCACAATGCTGAGGTGCTATTGCTGAGGTGCTATAGCTGAGGTCACAATGCTGAGGTGCTATTGCTGAGGTGCTATTGCTGTTGTCACAATGCTGAAGTGCTATTCCTGAGGTCACAATGCTGAGGTGCTATTGCTGAGGTGCTATTGCTGAGGTCACAATGCTGAGGTCACAATGCTGAGCTGCTATTGCTGAGGTCACTATGCTGAGGTCACTTTTCTGAGGTACTAATGCTGAGGTCACAATGCTATGCTCACCATGCTGAGGTCACAATGCTGAGGTGCTATTACTGAGGTCACAATGCTGAGGTGCTATTGCAGATGTGCTATATCTGACGTCACAATGCTGAGGTGCTATTACTGAGGTCACAATGCTGTGGTCACAATGCTGAGGTCAAAATGCTGAGGTGCTATTGCTAAGGTCACAATGCTGAGGTGCTATTGCTGAGGTGTTATTACTGAGGTCACAATGCTGAGGTCACTATGCTGAGGTCACTATGCTGAGGTGCTATTGCTGAGGTCACAATGATGAGGTCACAATGCTGAAGTCACAATGCTTAGGTCAAAATGCTGAGGTGTTATTGCTGAGGTGTTATTGCTGAGGTCACAATACTGAGGTGCTATTGCTGAGGTCACAATGCTGAGGTCACAATGCTGAAGTCACAATGCTTAGGTCAAAATGCTGAGGTGTTATTGCTGAGGTGTTATTGCTGAGGTCACAATACTGAGGTGCTATTGCTGAGGTCACAATGCTGAGGTGCTATTGCTAAGGTTCTTTTCCTGAGGTACTATTCCTGAGGTCACAATGCTGAGGTGCTATTGCTGTGGTGCTATTGCTGAGGTCACAATTCTGAGGTCACAATGCTGAGGTCACAATGCTGAGGTGTTATTCCTGAGCTGCTATTGCTGTGGTGTTACTGCTGAGGTGCTATTGCTGAGGTCACAATGCTGAGGTGCTATTGCTGAGGTCAAAATGCTGAGGTCACACTGCTGAGGTGGTATTGCTGAGGTGACAATGCTGAGGTCACACTGCTGAGGTCACAATGCTGAGGTGCTATTACTGAGGTGCTATTGCTGAGGTGCTATTGCTGAGGTGCTATTGCTGAGGTCACAATGCTGAGGAGTTATTCCTGATGTCACAATGTGAGGTCACAATGCTGAGGTCACAATGCTGAGGTCACAATGCTGAGGTGCTTTTGCTGAGGTCACAATGATGAGGTCACAATGCTGAAGTCACAATGCTTAGGTCAAAATGCTGAGGTGTTATTGCTGAGGTGTTATTGCTGAGGTCACAATACTGAGGTGCTATTGCTGAGGTCACAATGCTGAGGTCACAATGCTGAAGTCACAATGCTTAGGTCAAAATGCTGAGGTGTTATTGCTGAGGTGTTATTGCTGAGGTCACAATACTGAGGTGCTATTGCTGAGGTCACAATGCTGAAGTCACAATGCTGAGGTCTCAATGCTGAGGTGCTATTGCTAAGGTTCTTTTCCTGAGGTACTATTCCTGAGGTCACAATGCTGAGGTGCTATTGCTGTGGTGCTATTGCTGAGGTCACAATTCTGAGGTCACAATGCTGAGGTCACAATGCTGAGGTGTTATTCCTGAGCTGCTATTGCTGTGGTGTTACTGCTGAGGTGCTATTGCTGAGGTCACAATGCTGAGGTGCTATTGCTGAGGTCAAAATGCTGAGGTCACACTGCTGAGGTGGTATTGCTGAGGTGACAATGCTGAGGTCACACTGCTGAGGTCACAATGCTGAGGTGCTATTACTGAGGTGCTATTGCTGAGGTGCTATTGCTGAGGTGCTATTGCTGAGGTCACAATGCTGAGGAGTTATTCCTGATGTCACAATGTGAGGTCACAATGCTGAGGTCACAATGCTGAGGTCACAATGCTGAGGTGCTTTTGCTGAGGTGCTATTGCTGAGGTGCTATTGCTGTGGTCACAATGCTGAGGTGCTATTGCTGAGGTCACAATGCTGTGGTCACAATGCTGAGGTCAAAATGCTGAGGTGGTATTGCTGAGGTCACAATGCTGAGTTGCTATTGCTGAGGTGTTATTCCTGAGGTCACAATGCTGAGGTCACAATGCTGAGGTCACAATGCTGAGGTGCTATTGCTGAGGTCACAATGATGAGGTCACAATGCTGAGGTCACAATGCTGAGGTGTTATTGCTGAGCTGCTATTGCTGAGGTGTTACTGCTGAGGTGCTATTGCTGAGGTCACAATGCTTGGGTGCTATTGCTCAGGTCACAATGCTGAGGTCACACTCCTGAGGTGATATTGCTGAGGTCACAATGCTGAGGTCACACTGCTGAGGTCACAATGCTGAGGTGCTATTACTGAGGTGATATTGCTGAAGTGCTATTGCTGAGCTGCTATTGCTGAGGTCACAATGCTGAGGAGTTATTCCTGATGTCACAATATGAGGTCACAATGCTGAGGTGCTATTGCTGAGGTCACAATGATGAGGTCACAATGCTGAGGTCACAATGCTGAGGTGCTATTACTGAGGTGATATTGCTGAGGTGTTATTGCTGTGTTGCTATTGCTGAGGTCACAATGCTGAGGTCACAATGCTGAGGTCACAATGCTGAGGTCACAATGCTGAAGTGCTATTGCTGAGGTGCTATTGATGAGGTCACAATGCTGAGGTGCTATTGCTCAGGTGCTGTTGCTGACGTGCTATTGCTGAGGTGCTATTGCTGAGGTCACAGTGCTGTGGTCACAATGCTGAGGTCACAATGCTAAGGTCACAATGCTGATGTCACAATACTGAGGTGCTATTGCTGAGGTCACAATGCTGAGGTGCTATTTCTGACGTCACAATGCTGAGGTGCTATTGCTGAGGTGCTATTGCTGAGGTTCTATTACTGAGGTCTCAATCCTGAGGTGCTATTGCTGAGGTGCTATTGCTGAGGTGCTATTGCTGAGGTCACAATGCTGAGATGCTATTGCTGAGTTGCTATTGCTGAGGTCACAGAGCTGAGGTGCTATTGCTGAGGTCACAATGCTGAGGTGCTATTGCTGAGGTGCTATTGCTGAGGTCACAATGCTGAGGTGCTATTGCTGAGGTGCTATTGCTGACGTGCTATTGTTGAGGTGCTATTGCTGAGGTCACAATGCTGAGGTGCTATTGCTGAGGTGCTATTGCTGACGTGCTATTGCTGAGGTGCTATTGCTGTGGTCACAATGCTGAGTTGCTATTGCTGAGGTCACAATGCTGAGGTGCTATTTCTGACGTCACAATGCTGAGGTGCTATTGCTGAGGTGCTATTGCTGAGGTCACAATGCTGAGATGCTATTGCTGAGTTGCTATTGCTGAGGTCACAGAGCTGAGGTGCTATTGCTGAGGTCACAATGCTGAGGTGCTATTCCTGAGGTGCTATTGCTGAGGTCACAATGCTGAGGTGCTATTGCTGAGGTGCTATTGCTGACGTGCTATTGCTGAGGTGCTATTGCTGACGTCACAATGCTGAGGTGCTATTGCTGAGGTGCTATTGCTGAGGTCACAATGCTGTGGTCACAATGCTGAGGTCACAATGCTGATGTGCTGTTCCTGAGGTCACAATGCTGAAGTGCTATTGCTGAGGTGCTATTGCTGAGGTCACAATGCTGAGGTGCTATTGCTGAGGTGCTATTGCTGACGTGCTATTGCTGAGGTGCTATTGCTGAGGTGCTATTGCTGACGTGCTATTGCTGAGGTGCTATTGCTGAGGTCACAATGCTGTGGTCACAATGCTGAGGTCACAATGCTGATGTGCTGTTGCTGAGGTCACAATGCTGAAGTGCTATTGCTGAGGTGCTATTGATGAGGTCTCAATGCTGAGGTGCTATTGCTGAGGTGCTATTGCTGACGTGCTATTGCTGAGGTGCTATTGCTGAGGTCACAGTGCTGTGGTCACAATGCTGAGGTCACAATGCTAAGGTCACAATGCTGATGTCACAATGCTGAGGTGCTATTGCTGAGGTGTTATTGCTGAGGTCACAATGCTGAGGTCACATTGCTGAGGTCACAATACTGAGGTGCTATTGCTGAGGTGCTATTGCTGAGGTCACAATGCTGAGGTGCTATTGCTGAGGTGCTATTGCTGAGGTCACAATGCTGAGGTGCTATTGCTGAGGTGCTATTGCTGAGGTGCTATTGCTGAGGTGCTATTGCTGAGGTCACAATGCTGAGGTGCTATTGCTGAGGTGCTATTGCTGACGTGCTGTTGCTGAGGTGCTATTGCTGTGGTCACAATGCTGAGTTGCTATTGCTGAGGTCACAATGCTGAGGTGCTATTTCTGACGTCACAATGCTGAGGTGCTATTGCTGAGGTGCTATTGCTGAGGTTCTATTTCTGAGGTCACAATCCTGAGGTGCTATTGCTGACGTGCTATTGCTGAGGTGCTATTGCTGAGGTCACAATGCTGAGGTGCTATTGCTGAGGTGCTATTGCTGACGTGCTATTGCTGAGGTGCTATTGCTGAGGTCACAATGCTGAGGTCACAATGCTGAGGTCACAATGCTGATGTGCTGTTGCTGAGGTGCTATTGATGAGGTCACAATGCTGAGGTGCTATTGCTCAGGTGCTATTGCTGACGTGCTATTGCTGATGTGCTATTGCTGAGGTCACAGTGCCGTGGTCACAAAGCTGAGGTCACAATGCTAAGGTCACAATGCTGATGTCACAATGCTGAGGTGCTATTGCTGAGGTGTTATTGCTGAGGTCACAATGCTGAGGTCACATTGCTGAGGTCACTATGCTGTGGTGCTATTGCTGTGTTCACAATGCGTAGGTGCTATTGCTGATGTCACAATGCTGAGGTGCAATTGCTGAGGTGTTATTACTGAAGTCACAATGCTGAGGTGCTATTGCAGAGGTGCTATTGCTGAGGTCACAATGCTGAGGTCCTATTGCTGAGGTGCTAATGCTGAGGTGCTATTGCTGAGGTCACTATGCTGAGGTCACAATGCTGAGGTCACAATGCTGAGGTGCTATTACTGAGGTGCCATTGCTGAGGTCACAATGCTGTGGTCACTATGCTTAGGTCACAATGCTGAGGTGCTATTGCTGAGGTCACAATGCTGAGGTCACAATGCTGAGGTGCTATTGCTAAGGTGCTATTGCTGAGGTCACAATGCAGAGGTGCTATTGCTGAGGGGCTATTGCTGAGGTGCTATTGCTGAGGTCACAATGCTGAGATGCTATTGCTGAGCTGCTATTGATGAGGTTTTATTGCTGAGGTGCTATTGCTGAGGTCATAATGCTGAGGTGCTATTGCTGAGGTCACAATGCTATGGTCACAATGCTGAGGTCACAATGCTGAGGTGCTATTGCTGAGGTCACAATGCTGAGGTGCTGTTGCTGAGGTCACAATGCTGAGATCACAATGCTGAGGTGCTATTACTGAGGTGCTATTGCTGAGGTACTCTTGCGGAGCTGCTATTGCTGAGGTCACAATGCTGAGGTGCTATTGCTGAGGTCACAATGCTGAAGTGCTATTGCTGAGGTCAAAATGCTGAGGTGCTATTGCTGAGGTGCTATTGCTGAGGTCACTATGCTGAGGTCACTTTTCTGAGGTACTAATGCTGAGGTCAAAATGCTATGCTCACAATGCTGAGGTCACAATGCTGAGGTGCTATTGCAGAGGTCACAATGCTGAGGTGCTATTGCAGAGGTCACAATGCTGAGGTGCTATTGCTGTGGTCACAATGCTGAGGTGCTATTGCTGAGGTCACAATGCTGAGGTGCTAATTCTGACGTCACAATGCTGAGGTGCTATTGCTGAGGTGCTATTGCTGAGGTTCTATTACTGAGGTCACAATCCTGAGGTGCTATTGCTGAGGTGCTATTGCTGAGGTGCTATTGCTAAGGTCACAATGCTGAGGTGCTATTGCTAAGGTGCTATTGCTGAGTTGCTGCTGCTGAGGTGCTATTGCTGAGGTCACCATGCTGAGATGGTATTGCTGAGTTGCTATTGCTGAGGACACAGAGCTGAGGTGCTATTGCTGAGGTCACAATGCTGAGGTGCTATTGCTGAGGTGCTATTGCTGAGGTCACAATGCTGAGGTGCTATTGCTGATGTCACAATGTGAGGTCACAATGCTGAGGTCACAATGCTGAGGTCACAATGCTGAGGTGCTTTTGCTGAGGTGCTATTGCTGAGGTGCTATTGCTGTGATCACCATGCTGAGGTGCTATTCCTGAGGTCACAATGCTGTGGTCACAATGCTGAGGTCAAAATGCTGAGGTGGTATTGCTGAGGTCACAATGCTGAGGTGCTATTGCTGAGGTGTTATTGCTGAGGTCACAATGCTGAGGTCACAATGCTGAGGTCACAATGCTGAGGTCACAAGGCTGAGGTGCTTTTGCTGAGGTGCTCTTGCTGAGGTGCTATTGCTGAGGTGTTACTGCTGAGGTGCTATTGCTGAGGTCACAATGCTGAGGTGCTATTGCTGAGGTCACAATGCTGAGGTCACAATGCTGAGGTGCTATTGCTGAGGTGCTATTGCTGAGGTCACAATGCTGAGGTGCTATTGCTGATGTCACAATGTGAGGTCACAATGCTGAGGTCAAAATGCTGAGGTCACAATGCTGAGGTGCTTTTGCTGAGGTGCTATTGCTGAGGTGCTATTGCTGTGATCACCATGCTGAGGTGCTATTCCTGAGGTCACAATGCTGTGGTCACAATGCTGAGGTCAAAATGCTGAGGTGGTATTGCTGAGGTCACAATGCTGAGGTGCTATTGCTGAGGTGTTATTGCTGAGGTCACAATCCTGATGTCACAATGCTGAGGTCACAATGCTGAGGTCACAATGCTGAGGTCACAATGCTGAGGTCACAAGGCTGAGGTGCTTTTGCTGAGGTGCTCTTGCTGAGGTGCTATTGCTGAGGTGTTACTTTTGAGGTGCTATTGCTGAGGTCACAATGCTGAGGTGCTATTGCTGAGGTCACAATGCTGAGGTCACACTGCTGAGGTGGTATTGCTGAGGTGACAATGCTGAGGTCACACTGCTGAGGTCACAATGCTGAGGTGCTATTACTGAGGTGCTATTGCTGTGGTGCTATTGCTGAGGTGCTATTGCTGAGGTGCTATTACTGAAGTCACAATGCTGAGGTCCTATTGCTGAGGTCACAATGCTGAGGTCCTATTGCTGAGGTGCTAATGCTGAGGTGCTATTGCTGAGGTCACAATGCTGAGGTCAAAATGCTGAGGTCCTATTGCTGAGGTCCTATTGCTGAGGTCACAATGCTGAGGTGCTATTGCTGAGGTGCTATTGCTGAGGTGCTATTGCTGAGGTCACAATGCTGAGGTCAAAATGCTGAGGTCCTATTGCTGAGGTCCTATTGCTGAGGTCACAATGCAGAGGTCACAATGCTGAGGTCACTATACTGAGGTGCTATTGCTGAGGTCACAATGCTGTGGTCACAATGCTGAGGTCACATTACTGAGGTACTATTGCTGAGGTCAGAATGCTGAGGTGCAATTGCAGATGTGCAATTGCTGAGGTGCTATAGCTGAGGTCAAAATGCTGAGGTGCTATTGCTGAGGTGCTATTGCTGACGTCACAATGCTGAGGTGCTCTTGCTGAGGTGCTATTGCTGAGGTCACAATGCTGAAGTGCTATTGCCTAGGGGCTATTGCTGAGGTGCTATTGCTGAGGTCACAATGCTGAGATGCTATTGCTGAGGTCACAATACTGAGGTCACTATGCTGAGGTCACTATACTGAGGTGCTATTGCTGAGGTCACAATGCTGTGGTCACAATGCTGAGGTCACAATGCAGAGGTGCTATTGCTGAGGTCAGAATGCTGAGGTGCTATTGCAGATGTGCAATTGCTGAGGTGCTATTGCTGAGGTCACAATGCTGAGGTGCTATTGCTGAGGTGCTATTGCTGAGGTCACAATGCTGAGGTGCTATTGCTGAGGGGCTATTGCTGAGGTGCTATTGCTGAGGTCTCAATGCTGAGATGCTATTGCTGAGCTGCTATTGATGAGGTGTTATTGCTGAGGTGCTATTGCTGAGGTCACAATGCTGAGATGCTATTGCTGAGCTGCTATTGATGAGGTTTTATTGCTGAGGTGCTATTGCTGAGGTCATAATGCTGAGGTGCTATTGCTGAGGTCACAATGCTATGGTCACAATGCTGAGGTCACAATGCTGAGGTGCTATTGCTGAGGTCACAATGCTGAGGTGCTGTTGCTGAGGTCACAATGCTGAGATCACAATGCTGAGGTGCTATTACTGAGGTGCTATTGCTGAGGTACTCTTGCGGAGCTGCTATTGCTGAGGTCACAATGCTGAGGTGCTATTGCTGAGGTCACAATGCTGAAGTGCTATTGCTGAGGTCACAATGCTGAGGTGCTATTGCTGAGGTGCTATTGCTGAGGTCACAATGCTGAGGTCACAATGCTGAGCTGCTATTGCTGAGGTCACTATGCTGAGGTCACTTTTCTGAGGTACTAATGCTGAGGTCACAATGCTGAGGTCACAATGCTGAGGTCACAATGCTGAGGTGCTATTGCAGAGGTCACAATGCTGAGGTGCTATTGCAGAGGTCACAATGCTGAGGTGCTATTGCTGAGGTGCTATAGCTGACGTCACAATGCTGAGGTCACAATGCTGAGGTCACAATGCTGAGGTCTAAATGCTGAGGTGCTATTGCTAAGGTCACTATGCTGAGGTGCTATTGCTGAGGTCACAATGATGAGGTCACAATGCTGAGGTCACAATGCTTAGGTCAAAATGCTGAGGTGCTATTGCTGTGGTGCTATTGCTGAGGTCACAATGCTGAGGTCACACTGCTGAGGTCACAATGCTGAGGTGCTATTGCTGAGGTTCTTTTCCTGAGGTGCTATTCCTGAGGTCACAATGCTGAGGAGCTATTGCTGAGGTGTTATTGCTGAGGTCACAATGCTGAGGTCACAATGCTGAGGTCACAATGCTGAGGTGTTATTGCTGAGCTGCTATTGCTGAGGTGTTACTGCTGAGGTGCTATTGCTGAGGTCACAATGCTGAGGTGCTATTGCTGAGGTCACAATGCTGAGGTCACACTGCTGAGGTGGTATTGCTGAGGTGACAATGCTGAGGTCACACTGCTGAGGTCACAATGCTGAGGTGCTATTACTGAGGTGCTATTGCTGAGGTGCTATTGCGGAGGTGCTATTGCTGAGGTGCTATTACTAAAGTCACAATGCTGAGGTGCTATTGCTGAGGTGCTATTGCTGATGTCACAATGCTGAGGTCCTATTGCTGTGGTGCTAATGCTGAGGTGCTATTGCTGAGGTCACAATGCTGACATGCTATTGCTGAGGTGCTATTGCTGAGGTCACAATGCTGAGGTCACAATGCTGAGGTCCTATTGCTGAGGTCCTATTGCTGAGGTCACAATGCTGAGGTCCTATTGCTGAGGTCACAATGCAGAGGTCACAATGCTGAGGTCACTATACTGAGGTGCTATTGCTGAGGTCACAATGCTGTGGTCACAATGCTGAGGTCACATTACTGAGGTACTATTGCTGAGGTCAGAATGCTGAGGTGCAATTGCAGATGTGCAATTGCTGAGGTGCTATTGCTGAGGTCACAATGCTGAGGTGCTATTGCTGAGATGCTATTGCTGAGGTCTCAATGCTGAGGTGCTCTTGCTGAGGTGCTATTGCTGAGGTCACAATGCTGAAGTGCTATTGCCTAGGGGCTATTGCTGAGGTGCTATTGCTGAGGTCACAATGCTGAGATGCTATTGCTGAGGTCAAAATGCTGAGGTCACTATGCTGAGGTCACTATACTGAGATGCTCTTGCTGAGGTCACAATGCTGTGGTCACAATGCTGAGGTCACAATGCAGAGGTGCTATTGCTGAGGTCAGAATGCTGAGGTGCTATTGCAGATGTGCAATTGCTGAGGTGCTATTGCTGAGGTCACAATGCTGAGGTGCTCTTGCTGAGGTGCTATTGCTGAGGTCACAATGCTGAGGTGCTATTGCTTAGGGGCTATTGCTGAGGTGCTATTGCTGAGGTCACAATGCTGAGGTGCTATTGCTGACGTGCTATTGCTGACGTGCTTTTGCTGAGGTGCTATTGCTGAGGTCATAATGCTGAGGTGCTATTGCTGAGGTCACAATGCTATGGTCATAATGATGAGGTCACAATGCTGAGGTGCTATTGCTGAGGTCACAATGCTGAGGTGCTGTTGCTGAGGTCACAATGCTGAGATCACAATGCTGAGGTGCTATTACTGAGGTGCTATTGCTGAGGTACTATTGCTGAGGTGCTATTGCTGAGGTCACAATGCTGAGGTGCTATTGCTGAGGTCACAATGCTGAGGTGCTATTGCTGAGGTGCTATTGCTGTGGTCACAATGCTGAGGTGCTATTACTGAGGTCACAATGCTGAGGTGCTATTGCTGAGGTGCTATTGCTGAGGTTACAATGCTGAGGTCACAATGCTGAGCTGCTGTTGCTGAGGTCACTATGCTGAGGTCACTTTTCTGAGGTACTATTGCTGAGGTCACAATGCTATGCTCACAGTGCTGAGGTCACAATGCTGAGGTGCTATTGCAGAGGTCACAATGCTGAGGTGCTATTGCAGATGTGCAATTCCTGAGGTGCTATTGCAGAGGTCACAATGCTGAGGTGCTATTGCTGAGGTGCTATTGCTGAGGTCACAATGCTGAGGTGCTATTGCTAAGGTGCTATAGCTGAGGTCACAAAGCTGAGGTGCTATTACTGAGGTCACAATGCTGTAGTCACAATGCTGAGGTCAAAATGCTGAGGTGCTATTGCTAAGATCACAATGCTGAGGTGCTATTGCTGAGGTGTTATTGCTGAGGTCACAATGCTGAGGTCAAAATGCTGAGGTGCTATTGCTGAGGTTCTTTTCATGAGGTGCTATTCCTGAGGTCACAATGCTGAGGTGCTATTGCTGAGGTCCTATTGCTGAGGTCACAATGCTGAGGTCACAATGCTGAGATCCTATTGCTGTGGTCCTATTGCTGAGGTCACAATGCTGAGGTCCTATTGCTGAGGTCACAATGCAGAGGTCACAATGCTGAGGTCACAATGCGGAGGTGCTATTGCTCAGGTGCTCTTGCTGAGGTGCTATAGCTGAGGTGCTATTGCTGAGCTCACAATGCGTAGGTGCTATTGCTTGATGTCACAATGCTGAGCTGCTATTGCTGAGGTCACAATGCTGTGGTCACAATGCTGAGGTCAAAATGCTGAGGTGGTATTGCTGAGGTCACAATGCTGAGGTGCTATTGCTGAGGTGTTATTGCTGAGGTCACAATGTTGAGGTCACAATGCTGAGGTCACAATGCTGAGGTGCTATTGCTGAGGTCACAATGATGAGGTCACAATGCTGAGGTCACAATGCTGAGGTGTTATTGCTGAGCTGCTATTGCTGAGGTGTTACTGCTGAGGTGCTATTGCTGAGGTCACAATGCTGAGGTGCTATTGCTGAGGTCACAATACTGAGGTGCTATTGGTGAAGTCACAATGCTGAGGTCACTATGCTGAGGTCACTATGCTTAGGTGCTATTGCTGAGGTCACAATGCTGAGGTGCTATTGCTGAGGTGCTATTGCTGAGGTCACAATGCTGAGGTGCTATTGCTGAGTTGCTATTACTGAGGTCACAATGTTGAGGTGCTGTTGCTGAGGGGCTATTGCTGAGGTGCTATTGCTGAGGTCACAATGCTGAGATGCTATTGGTGAACTGCTATTGATGAGGTGTTATTGCTGATATGCTATTGCTGAGGTCATAATGCTGAGGTGCTATTGCTGAGGTCACAATGCTGAGGTACTGTTGCTGAGGTCACAATGCTGAGGTGCTGTTGCTGAGGTCACAATGCTGAGATCACAATGCTGAGGTGCTATTACTGAGGTGCTATTGCTGAGGTACTCTTGCTGAGCTGCTATTGCTGAGGTCACAATGCTGAGGTGCTGTTGCTGAGGGGCTATTGCTGAGGTGCTATTGCTGAGGTCACAATGCTGAGATGCTATTGCTGAGCTACTATTGATGAGGTGTTATTGCTGATGTGCTATTGCTGAGGTCACAATGCTCAGGTGCTATTGCTGAGGTCACAATGCTGAGGTGCTGTTGCTGAGGTCACAATGCTGAGATCACAATGCTGAGGTGCTATTACTGAGGTGCTATTGCTGAGGTACTCTTGCTGAGCTGCTATTGCTGAGGTCACAATGCTGAGGTGCTATTGCAGAGGTCACAATGCTGAGGTGCTATTGCTGAGGTGCTATTGCTGTGGTCACAATGCTGAGGGGCTATTACTGAGGTCACAATGCTGAGGTGCTATTGCTGAGGTGCTATTGCTGAGGTCACAATGCTGAGGTCACAATGCTGAGCTGCTATTGCTGAGGTCACTTTTCTGAGGTACTATTGCTGAGGTCACAATGCTATGCTCACAATGCTGAGGTCACAATGCTGAGGTGCTATTGCAGAGGTCACAATGCTGAGGTGCTATTGCAGATGTGCAATTGCTGAGGTGCTATTGCAGAGGTCACAATGCTGAGGTGCTATTGCTGAGGTGCTATTGCTGAGGTCACAATGCTGAGGTGCTATTTCTGAGTTCACAATGCTGAGGTGCTATTGCTGAGGTGCTGTTGCTGAGGTCACAATGCTGAGGTGCTATTGGTGAGGTCACAATGCTGAGGTCACAATGCTGAGGTGCTACTGCTGAGGTCACAATGCTGAGGTGCTCTTGCTGAGGTGCTATTGCTGTGGTGCTATTGCTGAGGTCACAATGCTGAGGTGCTATTGCTGAGGTGCTATTCCTGACGTCACAATGCTGACGTGCTATTGCTGAGGTCACAATGCTGAGGTGCTATTGCTGAGCTGTTATTGCTGAGGTATTATTGCTGAGCTGCTATTGCTGAGGTCACAATTCTGAGGTGCTATTGCTGAGTTCACAATGCTGAGGTCACAATGCTGAGGTGCTATTACTGAGGTCACAATGCTGTGGTCACAAAGCTGAGATCAAATTGCAGAGGCGCTATTGCTGAGGTCACAATGCTGAGGTGCTACTGCTGAGGTGTTATTGCTTAGGTCACAATGCTCAGGTCACAATGCTGAGGTCACTATGCTGAGGTGCTATTGCTGAGGTCACAATGCTGAGGTCACAATGCTGAGGTCACAATGCTGAGGTGCTATTGCTGAGGTGTTATTGCTGAGTTCACAATGCTGAGATACTATTGCTTAGGTGCTATTGCTGAGGTCACAATGCTGAGGTGCTATTGCTGAGGTCACAATACTGAGGTGCTATCTGAGGTGCTATTGCTGAGGTCACAATGCTGAGGTCACAATGCTGAGGTGCTATTACTGAGGTCACAATGCTGTGGTCACAAAGCTGAGATCAAAATGCTGAGGTGCTATTGCTGAGGTCACAATGCTGAGGTGCTACTGCTGAGGTGTTATTGCTTAGGTCACAATGCTCAGGTCACAATGCTGAGGTCACTATGCTGAGGTGCTATTGCTGAGGTCACAATGCTGAGGTCACAATGCTGAGGTCACAATGCTGAGGTGCTTTTGCTGAGGTGTTATTGCTGAGTTCACAATGCTGAGGTACTATTGCTTAGGTGCTATTGCTGAGGTCACAATGCTGAGGTGCTATTGCTGAGGTCACAATACTGAGGTGTTATCTGATGTGATATTTCTGACTTCACAATGCTGAGGTGCTATTGCTGAGGTGCTGTTGCTGAGGTCACAATGCTGAGGTGCTATTGCTGAGGTCACAATGCTGAGCTCACAATGCTGTGGTGCTACTGCTGAGGTCACAATGCTGAGGTGCTACTGCTGAGGTCACAATGCTGAGGTGCTCTTGCTGAGGTGCTATTGCTGAGGTGCTATTGCTGAAGTCACAATGCTGAGGTGCTATTGCTGAGGTCACAATCCTGAGGTGCTATTGCTGAGGTGCTATTGCTGACGTCACAATGCTGACGTGCTATTGCTGAGGTCACAATACTGAGGTGCTATTGCTGAGGTCACAAGGCTGAGGTCGCAATGCTGAGGTGCTATTGCTGAGGTCACAATGCTGAGGTGCTATTGCTGAGGTGCTGTTGCTGAAGTGTTATTGCTGAGGTGCTATTTCTGACTTCACAATGCTGAGGTGTTATTGCTGAGGTCACAATGCTGAGCTCATGCTGAGATCACTATGCTGAGGTTCTATTGCTGAGGTCACAATGCTGAGGTCGCAATGCTGAGGTGCTATTGTTGAGGTCACAATGCTGAGGTGCTATTGCTGAGGTGCTATTGCTGAGGTCACAATGCTGAGGTGCAATTGCAGATGTGCAATTGCTGAGGTGCTATTGCTGAGGTCACAATGCTGAGGTGCTATTGCTGAGGTGCTATTGCTGAGGTCACAACGCTAAGGTGCTATTGCTGAGGTTCTATTGCTGAGGTCACAATGCTGAGGTGCTATTACTGAGGTCACAATGCTGTGGTCACAAAGCTGAGGTCAAAATGCTGAGGTGCTATTGCTGAGGTCACAATGCTGAGGTGCTATTGCTGAGGTGTTATTGCCTAGGTCACAATGCTCAGGTCACAATGCTGAGGTCACTATGCTGAGGAGATATTGCTGAGGTCACAATGCTGAGGTCACAATGCTGAGGTCACAATGCTGAGGTGCTATTGCTGAGGTGCTGTTGCTGAGGTGTTATTGCTCAGGTGCTATTGCTGAGGTCACAATGCTGAGGTGCTATTGCTGAGGTCACAATGCTGAGGTCACTATGCTGAAATCACTATGCTGAGGTGCTATTGCTGAGGTCACAATGCTTTGGTCACAATGCTGAGGTCACAATGCTGAGCTGCTATTGCTGAGGTCACAATGCTGAGGTGCAATTGCAGATCTGCAATTGCTGAGGTGCTATTGCTGAGGTCACAATGCTGAGGTGCTATTGCTGAGGTGCTATTGCTGAGGTCACAACGCTAAGGTGCTATTCCTGAGGTGCTATTGCTGAGGTCACAATGCTGAGGTGCTATTACTGAGGTCACAATGCTGTGGTCACAAAGCTGAGGTCAAAATGCTGAGGTGCTATTGCTGAGGTCACAATGCTGAGGTGCTATTGCTGAGGTGTTATTGCTGAGGTCACAATGCTCAGGTCAAAATGCTGAGGTCAAAATGCTGAGGTCACAATGCTTCGGTCAAAATGCTGAGCTGCTATTGCTGAGGTCACAATGCTGAGGTCACAATGCTAAGGTCACAATGCTGAGGTGCTATTGCTGAGGTGCTATTGCTGAGTTCACAATGCTGAGGTGCTATAGCTTAGGTGCTATTGCTGAGGTCACAATGCTGAGGTGCTATTGCTGAGGTCACAATACTGAGGTGCTATTGCTGAGGTGCTATTTCTGAGTTCACAATGCTGAGGTGCTATTGCTGAGGTGCTGTTGCTGAGGTCACAATGCTAAGGTGCTATTGCTGAGGTCACAATGCTGAGGTCACAATGCTGAGGTGCTACTGCTGAGGTCACAATGCTGAGGTGCTCTTGCTGAGGTGCTATTGCTGTGGTGCTATTGTGAAGTCACAATGCTGAGGTGCTATTGCTGAGGTCACAATGTTGAGGTGCTATTGCTGAGGTGCTATTGCTGAGGTCACAATGCTGACGTGCATTGCTGAGGTCACAATGCTGAGGTGCTATTCCTGAGGTCACAATGCTGTAGTCAAAATGCTGAGGTCACAATGCTGAGGTCACAATGCTGAGATGTTATTGCTGAGCTGTTATTGCTGAGGTATTATTGCTGAGCTGCTATTGCTGAGGTCACAATTCTGAGGTCACAATGCTGAGGTCAAAATGCTGAGCTGACTATGCTGAGGTCACTATGCTGAGGTGCTATTGCTGAGGTCACAATGCTGCGGTCGCAATGCTGAGGTGCTATTGCTGATGTCACAATGCTGAGGTCACAATGCTGAGGTCACAATGCTGAGGTGCTATTGCTGAGGTGCTGTTGCTGAGGTGTTATTGCTGAGGTGCTATTGCTGAGGTCACAATGCTGAGGTCACTATGCTGAGGTACTATGCTGAGGTGCTGTTGCTGAGGTCACAATGCTGAAGTGCTATTGCTGAGGTGCTATTGCTGAGGTCACAATGCTGTGGTCACAATGCTGAGGTCACAATGCTGATGTGCTGTTGCTGAGGTCACAATGCTGAAGTGCTATTGCTGAGGTGCTATTGCTGAGGTCACAATGCTGAGGTGCTATTGCTGATGTGCTATTGCTGAGGTGCTATTGCTGAGGTGCTATTGCTGAGGTGCTATTGCTGACGTGCTATTGCTGAGGTGCTATTGCTGACGTCACAATGCTGAGGTGCTATTGCTGAGGTGCTATTGCTGAGGTCACAATGCTGTGGTCACAATGCTGAGGTCACAATGCTGATGTGCTGTTGCTGAGGTCACAATGCTGAAGTGCTATTGCTGAGGTGCTATTGCTGAGGTCACAATGCTGAGGTGCTATTGCTGATGTGCTATTGCTGACGTGCTATTGCTGAGGTGCTATTGCTGAGGTCACAATGCTGAGGTGCTATTGCTGAGGTGCTATTGCTGAGGTCACAATGCTGTGGTCACAATGCTGAGGTCACAATGCTGATGTGCTGTTGCTGAGGTCACAATGCTGAAGTGCTATTGCTGAGGTGCTATTGATGAGGTCACAATGCTGAGGTGCTATTGCTCAGGTGCTATTGCTGATGTGCTATTGCTGAGGTGCTATTGCTGAGGTCACAGTGCTGTGGTCACAATGCTGAGGTCACAATGCTAAGGTCACAATGCTGATGTCACAATGCTGAGGTGCTATTGCTGAGGTGTTATTGCTGAGGTCACAATGCTGAGGTCACATTGCTGAGGTCACAATACTGAGGTGCTATTGCTGAGGTGCTATTGCTGAGGTCACAATGCTGAGGTGCTCTTGCTGAGGTGCTATTGCTGAGGTCACAATGCTGAGGTGCTATTGCTGAGGTGCTATTGCTGACGTGCTATTGCTGAGGTGCTATTGCTGAGGTCACAATGCTGAGGTGCTATTGCTGAGGTGCTATTGCTGACGTGCTGTTGCTGAGGTGCTATTGCTGTGGTCACAATGCTGAGTTGCTATTGCTGAGGTCAAAATGCTGAGGTGCTATTTCTGACGTCACAATGCTGAGGTGCTATTGCTGAGGTGCTATTGCTGAGGTGCTATTGCTGAGGTCACAATGCTGAGATGCTATTGCTGAGTTGCTATTGCTGAGGTCACAGAGCTGAGGTGCTATTGCTGAGGTCACAATGCTGAGGTGCTATTGCTGAGGTGCTATTGCTGAGGTCACAATGCTAAGGTGCTATTGCTGAGGTGCTATTGCTGACGTGCTATTGCTGAGGTCACAATGCTGAGGTGCTATTGCTGAGGTGCTATTGCTGACGTGCTATTGCTGAGGTGCTATTGCTGAGGTCACAATGCTGAGGTCACAATGCTGAGGTCACAATGCTGATGTGCTGTTGCTGAGGTGCTATTGATGAGGTCACAATGCTGAGGTGCTATTGCTCAGGTGCTATTGCTGACGTGCTATTGCTGATGTGCTATTGCTGAGGTCACAGTGCTGTGGTCACAAAGCTGAGGTCACAATGCTAAGGTCACAATGCTGATGTCACAATGCTGAGGTGCTATTGCTGAGGTGTTATTGCTGAGGTCACAATGCTGAGGTCACATTGCTGAGGTCACTATGCTGTGGTGCTACTGCTGTGTTCACAATGCGTAGGTGCTATTGCTGATGTCACAATGCTGAGGTGCAATTGCTGAGGTGTTATTACTGAAGTCACAATGCTGAGGTGCTATTGCAGAGGTGCTATTGCTGAGGTCACAATGCTGAGGTCCTATTGCTGAGGTGCTAATGCTGAGGTGCTATTGCTGAGGTCACAATGCTGAGGTCACTATGCTGAGGTCACAATGCTGAGGTCACAATGCTGAGGTGCTATTACTGAGGTGCTATTGCTGAGGTCACAATGCTGTGGTCACAATGCTTAGGTCACAATGCTGAGGTGCTATTGCTGAGGTCACAATGCTGAGGTGCTATTGCTGAGGTGCTATTGCTGAGGTCACAATTCTGAGGTCACAATGCTGAGGTCACTATGCTGATGTCAATATGCTGAGGTCACAATGCTAAGGTCACAATGCTGAGGTCACTATGCTGAGGTGCAATTGCTGCTGTCACAATGCTGAAGTCACAATGCTGAGGTCACAATGCTGAGCTGCTATTGCTGACGTGCTATTCCTAAGGTGCTATTGCTGAGGTCACAATGCTGAGGTCACAATGCTGAGGTCACAATGCTGAGGTGCTTTTGCTGAGGTGCTATTGCTGAGGTGCTATTGCTGAGGTGCTATTGCTGACGTCACAATGCTGAGGTGCTATTACTGAGGTGCTATTGCTGAGGTTCTATTACTGAGGTCACAATGCTGAGGTCCTCTTGCTGAGGTGCTATTGCTGAGGTCACAATGCTGAGGTGCTATTGCTAAGGTGCTATTGCTGAGGTGCTGCTGCTGAGGTGCTATTGCTGAGGTCACAATGCTGAGATGCTATTGCTGAGTTGCTATTGCTGAGGTCACAGTGCTGAGGTGCTATTGCTGAGGTAACAATGCTGAGGTGCTATTGCTGAGGTGCTATTGCTGAGGTCACAATGCTGAGGTGCTATTGCTGAGGTGCTATTGCTGACGTGCTATTGCTGAGGTGCTATTGCTGAGGTCACAATGCTGTGGTCACAATGCTGAGGTCACAATGCTGAGGTCACAATGCTGAGGTCACAATGCTGAGGTGCTGTTGCTGAGGTCACAATGCTGAAGTGCTATTGCTGAGGTGCTATTGCTGAGGTCACAATGCTGAAGTGCTATTGCTCAGGTGCTATTGCTGACGTGCTGTTGCTGAGGTGCTATTGCTGAGGTAACAATGCAGAGGTCACAATGCTGAGGTCACAATGCTGAGGTGCTATTGCTGAGGTGTTATTGCTCAGGTCACAATGCTGAGGTCACAATGCTGAGGTCACTATGCTGTGGTGCTATTGCTGTGGTCACAATGCTGAGGTCACAATGCTGATGTCACAATGCGTAGGTGCTATTGCTGATGTCACAATGCTGAGGTGCTATTGCTGAGGTGCTATTACTGAAGTCACAATTCTGAGGTGCTATTGCTGAGGTGCTATTGCTGAGGTCACAATGCTGAGGTCCTATTGCTGAGGTGCTAATGCTGAGGTGCTATTGCTCTGGTCAAAATGCTGAGGTCACAATGCTGAGATCAAAATTCTTAGGTCAAAATGCTGAGCTGCTATTGCTGAGGTCACATTGCTGAGGTCACAATGCTGAGGTCCTCTTTCTGAGGTGCTATTGCTGAGTTCACAATGCTGAGGTGCTATTGCTTAGGTGCTATTGCTGAGGTCACAATGCTGAGGTGCTATTGCTAAGGTCACAATACTGAGGTGCTATTGCTGAGGTGCTATTTCTGAGTTCACAATGCTGAGGTGCTATTGCTGAGGTGCTGTTGCTGAGGTCACAATGCTGAGGTGCTATTGCTGAAGTCACAATGCTGAGGTGCTATTGCTGAGGTCACAAGGTTGAGGTGCTACTGCTGAGGTGCTATTGCTGAGGTCACAATGCTGACGTGCTATTGCTGAGGTCACAATGCTGAGGTGCTATTGCTGAGGTCACAATGCTGTGGTCAAAATGCTGATGTCACAATGCTGAGGTCACAATGCTGAGGTGTTATTGCTGAGCTGTTATTGCTGAGGAATTATTGCTGAGCTGCTATTGCTGAGGTCACAATTCTGAGGTCACAATGCTGAGGTCACAATGCTGAGGTCACTATGCTGAGGTCACTATGCTGAGGTGCTATTGCTGAGGTCACAATGCTGAGGTCACAATGCTGAGGTGCTATTGCTGATGTCACAATGCTGAGGTCACAATGCTGAGGTCACAATGCTGAGGTGCTATTGCTGAGGTGCTGTTGCTGAGGTGTTATTGCTGAGATGCTATTGCTGAGGTCACAATGCTGAGGTCACTATGCTGAGGTCACTATGCTGAGGTGCTATTGCTTAGGTCACAATGCTGTGGTCACAATGCTGAGGTCACAATGCTGAGGTGCTATTGCTGAGGTCACAATGCTGAGGTGCAATTGCAGATGTGCAATTGCTGAGGTGCTATTGCTGAGGTCACAATGCTGAGGTGCTATTGCTGAGGTGCTATTCCTGAGGTCACAATGCTGAGGTGCTATTTCTGAGGGGCTATTGCTGAGGTGCTATTGCTGAGGTCACAATGCTGAGATGCTATTGCTGAGCTGCTATTGCTGAGGTGTTATTACTGAGGTGCTATTGCTGAGGTCACAATGCTGAGGTGCTATTGCTGAGGTCACAATACTGAGGTCACTATGCTGAGGTCACTATACTGAGGTGCTATTGCTGAGGTCACACTGCTGTGGTCACAATGCTGAGGTCACAATGCTGAGGTGCTATTGCTGAGGTCAGAATGCTCATGTGCTATTGCAGATGTGCAACTGCTGAGGTGCTATTGCTGAGGTCACAATGCTGAGGTCACAATGCTGAGGTGCTATTGCTGAGGTTCTATTGCTGAGGTCACAATGCAGAGGTGCTATTGCTGAGGGGCTATTGCTGAGGTGCTATTGCTGAGGTCACAATGCTGAGATGCTATTGCTGAGCTGCTATTGATGAGGTTTTATTGCTGAGGTGCTATTGCTGAGGTCATAATGCTGAGGTGCTATTACTGAGGTCACAATGCTATGGTCACAATGCTGAGGTCACAATGCTGAGGTGCTATTGCTGAGGTCACAATGCTGAGGTGCTGTTGCTGAGGTCACAATGCTGAGATCACAATGCTGAGGTGCTATTACTGAGGTGCTATTGCTGAGGTACTCTTGCGGAGCTGCTATTGCTGAGGTCACAATGCTGAGGTGCTATTGCTGAGGTCACAATGCTGAAGTGCTATTGCTGAGGTCACAATGCTGAGGTGCTATTGCTGAGCTGCTATTGCTGAGGTCACTATGCTGAGGTCACTTTTCTGAGGTACTAATGCTGAGGTCAAAATGCTATGCTCACAATGCTGAGGTCACAATGCTGAGGTGCTATTGCAGAGGTCACAATGCTGAGGTGCTATTGCAGAGGTCACAATGCTGAGGTGCTATTGCTGAGGTGCTATAGCTGACGTCACAATGCTGAGGTCACAATGCAGAGGTCACAATGCTGAGGTCAAAATGCTGAGGTGCTATTGCTGAGGTCACAATGCTGATGTCACAATGCTGAGGTCACAATGCTGAGGTGCTATTGCTGAGGTCACAATGCTGAGGTCACACTGCTGAGGTCAAAATGCTGAGGTGCTATTCCTGAGGTCACAATGCTGAGGTCACACTGCTGAGGTCACAATGCTGAGGTGCTATTGCTGAGGTTCTTTTCCTGAGGTGCTATTCCTGAGGTCACAATGCTGAGGTGCTATTGCTGTGGTGCTATTGCTGAGGTCACAATGCTGAGGTCACAATGCTGAGGTCACAATGCTGAGGTGTTATTCCTGAGCTGCTATTGCTGTGGTGTTACTGCTGAGGTGCTATTGCTGAGGTCACAATTCTGAGGTCACAATGCTGAGTTCACTAGGCTGAGGTGCTATTGCTGCTGTCACAATGCTGAGGTCACAATGCTGAGGTCACAATGCTGAGCTGCTATAGCTGACGTGCTATTGCTAAGGTGCTATTGCTGAGGTCACAATGCTGAGGTCACAATGCTGAGGTCACAAGGCTGAGGTGCTTTTGCTGAGGTGCTCTTGCTGAGGTGCTATTGCTGTGGTCACAATGCTGAGGTGCTATTGCTGAGGTCACAATTCTGAGGTGCTAATTCTGACGTCACAATGCTGAGGTGCTATTGCTGAGGTGCTATTGCTGAGGTTCTATTACTGAGGTCACAATCCTGAGGTGCTATTGCTGAGGTGCTATTGCTGAGGTGCTATTGCTAAGGTCACAATGCTGAGGTGCTATTGCTAAGGTGCTATTGCTGAGTTGCTGCTGCTGAGGTGCTATTGCTGAGGTCACAATGCTGAGATGGTATTGCTGAGTTGCTATTGCTGAGGACACAGAGCTGAGGTGCTATTGCTGAGGTCACAATGCTGAGGTGCTATTGCTGAGGTGCTATTGCTGAGGTCACAATGCTGAGGTGCTATTGCTGATGTCACAATGTGAGGTCACAATGCTGAGGTCACAATGCTGAGGTCACAATGCTGAGGTGCTTTTGCTGAGGTGCTATTGCTGAGGTGCTATTGCTGTGATCACCATGCTGAGGTGCTATTCCTGAGGTCACAATGCTGTGGTCACAATGCTGAGGTCAAAATGCTGAGGTGGTATTGCTGAGGTCACAATGCTGAGGTGCTATTGCTGAGGTGTTATTGCTGAGGTCACAATGTTGAGGTCACAATGCTGAGGTCACAATGCTGAGGTGCTATTGCTGAGGTCACAATGATGAGGTCACAATGCTGAGGTCACAATGCTGAGGTGTTATTGCTGAGCTGCTATTGCTGAGGTGTTACTGCTGAGGTGCTATTGCTGAGGTCACAATGCTGAGGTTCTATTGCTGAGGTCACAATATTGAGGTGCTATTGGTGAAGTCACAATGCTGAGGTCACTATGCTGAGGTCACTATGCTTAGGTGCTATTGCTGAGGTCACAATGCTGAGGTGCTATTGCTGAGGTGCTATTGCTGAGGTCACAATGCTGAGGTGCTATTGCTGAGTTGCTATTACTGAGGTCACAATGCTGAGGTGCTGTTGCTGAGGGGCTATTGCTGAGGTGCTATTGCTGAGGTCACAATGCTGAGATGCTATTGGTGAACTGCTATTGATGAGGTGTTATTACTGATATGCTATTGCTGAGGTCATAATGCTGAGGTGCTATTGCTGAGGTCACAATGCTGAGGTACTGTTGCTGAGGTCACAATGCTGAGGTGCTCTTGCTGAGGTCACAATGCTGAGGTCACAATGCTGAGGTGCTATTACTGAGGTGCTATTCCTGAGGTACTCTTGCTGAGCTGCTATTGCTGAGGTCACAATGCTGAGGTGCTGTTGCTGAGGGGCTATTGCTGAGGTGCTATTGCTGAGGTCACAATGCTGAGATGCTATTGCTGAGCTACTATTGATGAGGTGTTATTGCTGATGTGCTATTGCTGAGGTCACAATGCTCAGGTGCTATTGCTGAGGTCACAATGCTGAGGTGCTGTTGCTGAGGTCACAATGCTGAGATCACAATGCTGAGGTGCTATTACTGAGGTGCTATTGCTGAGGTACTCTTGCTGAGCTGCTATTGCTGAGGTCACAATGCTGAGGTGCTATTGCAGAGGTCACAATGCTGAGGTGCTATTGCTGAGGTGCTATTGCTGAGGTCACAATGCTGAGGGGCTATTACTGAGGTCACAATGCTGAGGTGCTATTGCTGAGGTGCTGTTGCTGAGGTCACAATGCTGAGGTGCTATTGCTGAGGTCACAATGCTGAGCTCACAATGCTGTGGTGCTACTGCTGAGGTCACAATGCTGAGGTGCTACTGCTGAGGTCACAATGCTGAGGTGCTCTTGCTGAGGTGCTATTGCTGAGGTGCTATTGCTGAAGTCACAATGCTGAGGTGCTATTGCTGAGGTCACAATCCTGAGGTGCTATTGCTGAGGTGCTATTGCTGACGTCACAATGCTGACGTGCTATTGCTGAGGTCACAATACTGAGGTGCTATTGCTGAGGTCACAAGGCTGAGGTCGCAATGCTGAGGTGCTATTGCTGAGGTCACAATGCTGAGGTGCTATTGCTGAGGTGCTGTTGCTGAAGTGTTATTGCTGAGGTGCTATTTCTGACTTCACAATGCTGAGGTGTTATTGCTGAGGTCACAATGCTGAGCTCATGCTGAGATCACTATGCTGAGGTTCTATTGCTGAGGTCACAATGCTGAGGTCGCAATGCTGAGGTGCTATTGTTGAGGTCACAATGCTGAGGTGCTATTGCTGAGGTGCTATTGCTGAGGTCACAATGCTGAGGTGCAATTGCAGATGTGCAATTGCTGAGGTGCTATTGCTGAGGTCACAATGCTGAGGTGCTATTGCTGAGGTGCTATTGCTGAGGTCACAACGCTAAGGTGCTATTGCTGAGGTTCTATTGCTGAGGTCACAATGCTGAGGTGCTATTACTGAGGTCACAATGCTGTGGTCACAAAGCTGAGGTCAAAATGCTGAGGTGCTATTGCTGAGGTCACAATGCTGAGGTGCTATTGCTGAGGTGTTATTGCCTAGGTCACAATGCTCAGGTCACAATGCTGAGGTCACTATGCTGAGGAGATATTGCTGAGGTCACAATGCTGAGGTCACAATGCTGAGGTCACAATGCTGAGGTGCTATTGCTGAGGTGCTGTTGCTGAGGTGTTATTGCTCAGGTGCTATTGCTGAGGTCACAATGCTGAGGTGCTATTGCTGAGGTCACAATGCTGAGGTCACTATGCTGAAATCACTATGCTGAGGTGCTATTGCTGAGGTCACAATGCTTTGGTCACAATGCTGAGGTCACAATGCTGAGCTGCTATTGCTGAGGTCACAATGCTGAGGTGCAATTGCAGATCTGCAATTGCTGAGGTGCTATTGCAGAGGTCACAATGCTGAGGTGCTATTGCTGAGGTGCTATTGCTGAGGTCACAACGCTAAGGTGCTATTCCTGAGGTGCTATTGCTGAGGTCACAATGCTGAGGTGCTATTACTGAGGTCACAATGCTGTGGTCACAAAGCTGAGGTCAAAATGCTGAGGTGCTATTGCTGAGGTCACAATGCTGAGGTGCTATTGCTGAGGTGTTATTGCTGAGGTCACAATGCTCAGGTCAAAATGCTGAGGTCAAAATGCTGAGGTCACAATGCTTCGGTCAAAATGCTGAGCTGCTATTGCTGAGGTCACAATGCTGAGGTCACAATGCTAAGGTCACAATGCTGAGGTGCTATTGCTGAGGTGCTATTGCTGAGTTCACAATGCTGAGGTGCTATAGCTTAGGTGCTATTGCTGAGGTCACAATGCTGAGGTGCTATTGCTGAGGTCACAATACTGAGGTGCTATTGCTGAGGTGCTATTTCTGACTTCACAATGCTGAGGTGCTATTGCTGAGGTGCTGTTGCTGAGGTCACAATGCTAAGGTGCTATTGCTGAGGTCACAATGCTGAGGTCACAATGCTGAGGTGCTACTGCTGAGGTCACAATGCTGAGGTGCTCTTGCTGAGGTGCTATTGCTGTGGTGCTATTGCTGAAGTCACAATGCTGAGGTGCTATTGCTGAGGTCACAATGTTGAGGTGCTATTGCTGAGGTGCTATTGCTGAGGTCACAATGCTGACGTGCATTGCTGAGGTCACAATGCTGAGGTGCTATTCCTGAGGTCACAATGCTGTAGTCAAAATGCTGAGGTCACAATGCTGAGGTCACAATGCTGAGATGTTATTGCTGAGCTGTTATTGCTGAGGTATTATTGCTGAGCTGCTATTGCTGAGGTCACAATTCTGAGGTCACAATGCTGAGGTCAAAATGCTGAGCTGACTATGCTGAGGTCACTATGCTGAGGTGCTATTGCTGAGGTCACAATGCTGCGGTCGCAATGCTGAGGTGCTATTGCTGATGTCACAATGCTGAGGTCACAATGCTGAGGTCACAATGCTGAGGTGCTATTGCTGAGGTGCTGTTGCTGAGGTGTTATTGCTGAGGTGCTATTGCTGAGGTCACAATGCTGAGGTCACTATGCTGAGGTCACTATGCTGAGGTGCTGTTGCTGAGGTCACAATGCTGAAGTGCTATTGCTGAGGTGCTATTGCTGAGGTCACAATGCTGTGGTCACAATGCTGAGGTCACAATGCTGATGTGCTGTTGCTGAGGTCACAATGCTGAAGTGCTATTGCTGAGGTGCTATTGCTGAGGTCACAATGCTGAGGTGCTATTGCTGATGTGCTATTGCTGAGGTGCTATTGCTGAGGTGCTATTGCTGAGGTGCTATTGCTGACGTGCTATTGCTGAGGTGCTATTGCTGACGTCACAATGCTGAGGTGCTATTGCTGAGGTGCTATTGCTGAGGTCACAATGCTGTGGTCACAATGCTGAGGTCACAATGCTGATGTGCTGTTGCTGAGGTCACAATGCTGAAGTGCTATTGCTGAGGTGCTATTGCTGAGGTCACAATGCTGAGGTGCTATTGCTGATGTGCTATTGCTGACGTGCTATTGCTGAGGTGCTATTGCTGAGGTCACAATGCTGAGGTGCTATTGCTGAGGTGCTATTGCTGAGGTCACAATGCTGTGGTCACAATGCTGAGGTCACAATGCTGATGTGCTGTTGCTGAGGTCACAATGCTGAAGTGCTATTGCTGAGGTGCTATTGATGAGGTCACAATGCTGAGGTGCTATTGCTCAGGTGCTATTGCTGATGTGCTATTGCTGAGGTGCTATTGCTGAGGTCACAGTGCTGTGGTCACAATGCTGAGGTCACAATGCTAAGGTCACAATGCTGATGTCACAATGCTGAGGTGCTATTGCTGAGGTGTTATTGCTGAGGTCACAATGCTGAGGTCACATTGCTGAGGTCACAATACTGAGGTGCTATTGCTGAGGTGCTATTGCTGAGGTCACAATGCTGAGGTGCTCTTGCTGAGGTGCTATTGCTGAGGTCACAATGCTGAGGTGCTATTGCTGAGGTGCTATTGCTGACGTGCTATTGCTGAGGTGCTATTGCTGAGGTCACAATGCTGAGGTGCTATTGCTGAGGTGCTATTGCTGACGTGCTGTTGCTGAGGTGCTATTGCTGTGGTCACAATGCTGAGTTGCTATTGCTGAGGTCAAAATGCTGAGGTGCTATTTCTGACGTCACAATGCTGAGGTGCTATTGCTGAGGTGCTATTGCTGAGGTGCTATTGCTGAGGTCACAATGCTGAGATGCTATTGCTGAGTTGCTATTGCTGAGGTCACAGAGCTGAGGTGCTATTGCTGAGGTGCTATTGCTGACGTGCTATTGCTGAGGTCACAATGCTGAGGTGCTATTGCTGAGGTGCTATTGCTGAGGTCACAATGCTAAGGTGCTATTGCTGAGGTGCTATTGCTGACGTGCTATTGCTGAGGTCACAATGCTGAGGTGCTATTGCTGAGGTGCTATTGCTGACGTGCTATTGCTGAGGTGCTATTGCTGAGGTCACAATGCTGAGGTCACAATGCTGAGGTCACAATGCTGATGTGCTGTTGCTGAGGTGCTATTGATGAGGTCACAATGCTGAGGTGCTATTGCTCAGGTGCTATTGCTGACGTGCTATTGCTGATGTGCTATTGCTGAGGTCACAGTGCTGTGGTCACAAAGCTGAGGTCACAATGCTAAGGTCACAATGCTGATGTCACAATGCTGAGGTGCTATTGCTGAGGTGTTATTGCTGAGGTCACAATGCTGAGGTCACATTGCTGAGGTCACTATGCTGTGGTGCTACTGCTGTGTTCACAATGCGTAGGTGCTATTGCTGATGTCACAATGCTGAGGTGCAATTGCTGAGGTGTTATTACTGAAGTCACAATGCTGAGGTGCTATTGCAGAGGTGCTATTGCTGAGGTCACAATGCTGAGGTCCTATTGCTGAGGTGCTAATGCTGAGGTGCTATTGCTGAGGTCACAATGCTGAGGTCACTATGCTGAGGTCACAATGCTGAGGTCACAATGCTGAGGTGCTATTACTGAGGTGCTATTGCTGAGGTCACAATGCTGTGGTCACAATGCTTAGGTCACAATGCTGAGGTGCTATTGCTGAGGTCACAATGCTGAGGTGCTATTGCTGAGGTGCTATTGCTGAGGTCACAATTCTGAGGTCACAATGCTGAGGTCACTATGCTGATGTCAATATGCTGAGGTCACAATGCTGAGGTCACAATGCTGAGGTGCTATTGCTGACGTCACAATGCTAAGGTCACAATGCTGAGGTCACTATGCTGAGGTGCAATTGCTGCTGTCACAATGCTGAAGTCACAATGCTGAGGTCACAATGCTGAGCTGCTATTGCTGACGTGCTATTCCTAAGGTGCTATTGCTGAGGTCACAATGCTGAGGTCACAATGCTGAGGTCACAATGCTGAGGTGCTTTTGCTGAGGTGCTATTGCTGAGGTGCTATTGCTGAGGTGCTATTGCTGACGTCACAATGCTGAGGTGCTATTACTGAGGTGCTATTGCTGAGGTTCTATTACTGAGGTCACAATGCTGAGGTCCTCTTGCTGAGGTGCTATTGCTGAGGTCACAATGCTGAGGTGCTATTGCTAAGGTGCTATTGCTGAGGTGCTGCTGCTGAGGTGCTATTGCTGAGGTCACAATGCTGAGATGCTATTGCTGAGTTGCTATTGCTGAGGTCACAGTGCTGAGGTGCTATTGCTGAGGTCACAATGCTGAGGTGCTATTGCTGAGGTGCTATTGCTGAGGTCACAATGCTGAGGTGCTATTGCTGAGGTGCTATTGCTGACGTGCTATTGCTGAGGTGCTATTGCTGAGGTCACAATGCTGTGGTCACAATGCTGAGGTCACAATGCTGAGGTCACAATGCTGAGGTCACAATGCTGAGGTGCTGTTGCTGAGGTCACAATGCTGAAGTGCTATTGCTGAGGTACTATTGCTGAGGTCACAATTCTGAGGTGCTATTGCTCAGGTGCTATTGCTGACGTGCTGTTGCTGAGGTGCTATTGCTGAGGTAACAATGCAGAGGTCACAATGCTGAGGTCACAATGCTGAGGTGCTATTGCTGAGGTGTTATTGCTCAGGTCACAATGCTGAGGTCACAATGCTGAGGTCACTATGCTGTGGTGCTATTGCTGTGGTCACAATGCTGAGGTCACAATGCTGATGTCACAATGCGTAGGTGCTATTGCTGATGTCACAATGCTGAGGTGCTATTGCTGAGGTGCTATTACTGAAGTCACAATTCTGAGGTGCTATTGCTGAGGTGCTATTGCTGAGGTCACAATGCTGAGGTCCTATTGCTGAGGTGCTAATGCTGAGGTGCTATTGCTCTGGTCAAAATGCTGAGGTCACAATGCTGAGGTCCTCTTTCTGAGGTGCTATTGCTGAGTTCACAATGCTGAGGTGCTATTGCTTAGGTGCTATTGCTGAGGTCACAATGCTGAGGTGCTATTGCTAAGGTCACAATACTGAGGTGCTATTGCTGAGGTGCTATTTCTGAGTTCACAATGCTGAGGTGCTATTGCTGAGGTGCTGTTGCTGAGGTCACAATGCTGAGGTGCTATTGCTGAAGTCACAATGCTGAGGTGCTATTGCTGAGGTCACAAGGTTGAGGTGCTACTGCTGAGGTGCTATTGCTGAGGTCACAATGCTGACGTGCTATTGCTGAGGTCACAATGCTGAGGTGCTATTGCTGAGGTCACAATGCTGTGGTCAAAATGCTGATGTCACAATGCTGAGGTCACAATGCTGAGGTGTTATTGCTGAGCTGTTATTGCTGAGGTATTATTGCTGAGCTGCTATTGCTGAGGTCACAATTCTGAGGTCACAATGCTGAGGTCACAATGCTGAGGTCACTATGCTGAGGTCACTATGCTGAGGTGCTATTGCTGAGGTCACAATGCTGAGGTCACAATGCTGAGGTGCTATTGCTGATGTCACAATGCTGAGGTCACAATGCTGAGGTCACAATGCTGAGGTGCTATTGCTGAGGTGCTGTTGCTGAGGTGTTATTGCTGAGATGCTATTGCTGAGGTCACAATGCTGAGGTCACTATGCTGAGGTCACTATGCTGAGGTGCTATTGCTTAGGTCACAATGCTGTGGTCACAATGCTGAGGTCACAATGCTGAGGTGCTATTGCTGAGGTCACAATGCTGAGGTGCAATTGCAGATGTGCAATTGCTGAGGTGCTATTGCTGAGGTCACAATGCTGAGGTGCTATTGCTGAGGTGCTATTCCTGAGGTCACAATGCTGAGGTGCTATTTCTGAGGGGCTATTGCTGAGGTGCTATTGCTGAGGTCACAATGCTGAGATGCTATTGCTGAGCTGCTATTGCTGAGGTGTTATTACTGAGGTGCTATTGCTGAGGTCACAATGCTGAGGTGCTATTGCTGAGGTCACAATACTGAGGTCACTATGCTGAGGTCACTATACTGAGGTGCTATTGCTGAGGTCACACTGCTGTGGTCACAATGCTGAGGTCACAATGCTGAGGTGCTATTGCTGAGGTCAGAATGCTCATGTGCTATTGCAGATGTGCAACTGCTGAGGTGCTATTGCTGAGGTCACAATGCTGAGGTCACAATGCTGAGGTGCTATTGCTGAGGTTCTATTGCTGAGGTCACAATGCAGAGGTGCTATTGCTGAGGGGCTATTGCTGAGGTGCTATTGCTGAGGTCACAATGCTGAGATGCTATTGCTGAGCTGCTATTGATGAGGTTTTATTGCTGAGGTGCTATTGCTGAGGTCATAATGCTGAGGTGCTATTACTGAGGTCACAATGCTATGGTCACAATGCTGAGGTCACAATGCTGAGGTGCTATTGCTGAGGTCACAATGCTGAGGTGCTGTTGCTGAGGTCACAATGCTGAGATCACAATGCTGAGGTGCTATTACTGAGGTGCTATTGCTGAGGTACTCTTGCGGAGCTGCTATTGCTGAGGTCACAATGCTGAGGTGCTATTGCTGAGGTCACAATGCTGAAGTGCTATTGCTGAGGTCACAATGCTGAGGTGCTATTGCTGAGCTGCTATTGCTGAGGTCACTATGCTGAGGTCACTTTTCTGAGGTACTAATGCTGAGGTCAAAATGCTATGCTCACAATGCTGAGGTCACAATGCTGAGGTGCTATTGCAGAGGTCACAATGCTGAGGTGCTATTGCTGAGGTGCTATAGCTGACGTCACAATGCTGAGGTCACAATGCAGAGGTCACAATGCTGAGGTCAAAATGCTGAGGTGCTATTGCTGAGGTCACAATGCTGATGTCACAATGCTGAGGTCACAATGCTGAGGTGCTATTGCTGAGGTCACAATGCTGAGGTCACACTGCTGAGGTCAAAATGCTGAGGTGCTATTCCTGAGGTCACAATGCTGAGGTCACACTGCTGAGGTCACAATGCTGAGGTGCTATTGCTGAGGTTCTTTTCCTGAGGTGCTATTCCTGAGGTCACAATGCTGAGGTGCTATTGCTGTGGTGCTATTGCTGAGGTCACAATGCTGAGGTCACAATGCTGAGGTCACAATGCTGAGGTGTTATTCCTGAGCTGCTATTGCTGTGGTGTTACTGCTGAGGTGCTATTGCTGAGGTCACAATTCTGAGGTCACAATGCTGAGTTCACTAGGCTGAGGTGCTATTGCTGCTGTCACAATGCTGAGGTCACAATGCTGAGGTCACAATGCTGAGCTGCTATAGCTGACGTGCTATTGCTAAGGTGCTATTGCTGAGGTCACAATGCTGAGGTCACAATGCTGAGGTCACAAGGCTGAGGTGCTTTTGCTGAGGTGCTCTTGCTGAGGTGCTATTGCTGTGGTCACAATGCTGAGGTGCTATTGCTGAGGTCACAATTCTGAGGTGCTAATTCTGACGTCACAATGCTGAGGTGCTATTGCTGAGGTGCTATTGCTGAGGTTCTATTACTGAGGTCACAATCCTGAGGTGCTATTGCTGAGGTGCTATTGCTGAGGTGCTATTGCTAAGGTCACAATGCTGAGGTGCTATTGCTAAGGTGCTATTGCTGAGTTGCTGCTGCTGAGGTGCTATTGCTGAGGTCACAATGCTGAGATGGTATTGCTGAGTTGCTATTGCTGAGGACACAGAGCTGAGGTGCTATTGCTGAGGTCACAATGCTGAGGTGCTATTGCTGAGGTGCTATTGCTGAGGTCACAATGCTGAGGTGCTATTGCTGATGTCACAATGTGAGGTCACAATGCTGAGGTCACAATGCTGAGGTCACAATGCTGAGGTGCTTTTGCTGAGGTGCTATTGCTGAGGTGCTATTGCTGTGATCACCATGCTGAGGTGCTATTCCTGAGGTCACAATGCTGTGGTCACAATGCTGAGGTCAAAATGCTGAGGTGGTATTGCTGAGGTCACAATGCTGAGGTGCTATTGCTGAGGTGTTATTGCTGAGGTCACAATGTTGAGGTCACAATGCTGAGGTCACAATGCTGAGGTGCTATTGCTGAGGTCACAATGATGAGGTCACAATGCTGAGGTCACAATGCTGAGGTGTTATTGCTGAGCTGCTATTGCTGAGGTGTTACTGCTGAGGTGCTATTGCTGAGGTCACAATGCTGAGGTGCTATTGCTGAGGTCACAATATTGAGGTGCTATTGGTGAAGTCACAATGCTGAGGTCACTATGCTGAGGTCACTATGCTTAGGTGCTATTGCTGAGGTCACAATGCTGAGGTGCTATTGCTGAGGTGCTATTGCTGAGGTCACAATGCTGAGGTGCTATTGCTGAGTTGCTATTACTGAGGTCACAATGCTGAGGTGCTGTTGCTGAGGGGCTATTGCTGAGGTGCTATTGCTGAGGTCACAATGCTGAGATGCTATTGGTGAACTGCTATTGATGAGGTGTTATTACTGATATGCTATTGCTGAGGTCATAATGCTGAGGTGCTATTGCTGAGGTCACAATGCTGAGGTACTGTTGCTGAGGTCACAATGCTGAGGTGCTGTTGCTGAGGTCACAATGCTGAGATCACAATGCTGAGGTGCTATTACTGAGGTGCTATTCCTGAGGTACTCTTGCTGAGCTGCTATTGCTGAGGTCACAATGCTGAGGTGCTGTTGCTGAGGGGCTATTGCTGAGGTGCTATTGCTGAGGTCACAATGCTGAGATGCTATTGCTGAGCTACTATTGATGAGGTGTTATTGCTGATGTGCTATTGCTGAGGTCACAATGCTCAGGTGCTATTGCTGAGGTCACAATGCTGAGGTGCTGTTTCTGAGGTCACAATGCTGAGATCACAATGCTGAGGTGCTATTACTGAGGTGCTATTGCTGAGGTACTCTTGCTGAGCTGCTATTGCTGAGGTCACAATGCTGAGGTGCTATTGCAGAGGTCACAATGCTGAGGTGCTATTGCTGAGGTGCTATTGCTGAGGTCACAATGCTGAGGGGCTATTACTGAGGTCACAATGCTGAGGTGCTATTGCTGAGGTGCTGTTGCTGAGGTCACAATGCTGAGGTGCTATTGCTGAGGTCACAATGCTGAGCTCACAATGCTGTGGTGCTACTGCTGAGGTCACAATGCTGAGGTGCTACTGCTGAGGTCACAATGCTGAGGTGCTCTTGCTGAGGTGCTATTGCTGAGGTGCTATTGCTGAAGTCACAATTCTGAGGTGCTATTGCTGAGGTCACAATCCTGAGGTGCTATTGCTGAGGTGCTATTGCTGACGTCACAATGCTGACGTGCTATTGCTGAGGTCACAATACTGAGGTGCTATTGCTGAGGTCACAAGGCTGAGGTCGCAATGCTGAGGTGCTATTGCTGAGGTCACAATGCTGAGGTGCTATTGCTGAGGTGCTGTTGCTGAAGTGTTATTGCTGAGGTGCTATTTCTGACTTCACAATGCTGAGGTGTTATTGCTGAGGTCACAATGCTGAGCTCATGCTGAGATCACTATGCTGAGGTTCTATTGCTGAGGTCACAATGCTGAGGTCGCAATGCTGAGGTGCTATTGTTGAGGTCACAATGCTGAGGTGCTATTGCTGAGGTGCTATTGCTGAGGTCACAATGCTGAGGTGCAATTGCAGATGTGCAATTGCTGAGGTGCTATTGCTGAGGTCACAATGCTGAGGTGCTATTGCTGAGGTGCTATTGCTGAGGTCACAACGCTAAGGTGCTATTGCTGAGGTTCTATTGCTGAGGTCACAATGCTGAGGTGCTATTACTGAGGTCACAATGCTGTGGTCACAAAGCTGAGGTCAAAATGCTGAGGTGCTATTGCTGAGGTCACAATGCTGAGGTGCTATTGCTGAGGTGTTATTGCCTAGGTCACAATGCTCAGGTCACAATGCTGAGGTCACTATGCTGAGGAGATATTGCTGAGGTCACAATGCTGAGGTCACAATGCTGAGGTCACAATGCTGAGGTGCTATTGCTGAGGTGCTGTTGCTGAGGTGTTATTGCTCAGGTGCTATTGCTGAGGTCACAATGCTGAGGTGCTATTGCTGAGGTCACAATGCTGAGGTCACTATGCTGAAATCACTATGCTGAGGTGCTATTGCTGAGGTCACAATGCTTTGGTCACAATGCTGAGGTCACAATGCTGAGCTGCTATTGCTGAGGTCACAATGCTGAGGTGCAATTGCAGATCTGCAATTGCTGAGGTGCTATTGCAGAGGTCACAATGCTGAGGTGCTATTGCTGAGGTGCTATTGCTGAGGTCACAACGCTAAGGTGCTATTCCTGAGGTGCTATTGCTGAGGTCACAATGCTGAGGTGCTATTACTGAGGTCACAATGCTGTGGTCACAAAGCTGAGGTCAAAATGCTGAGGTGCTATTGCTGAGGTCACAATGCTGAGGTGCTATTGCTGAGGTGTTATTGCTGAGGTCACAATGCTCAGGTCAAAATGCTGAGGTCAAAATGCTGAGGTCACAATGCTTCGGTCAAAATGCTGAGCTGCTATTGCTGAGGTCACAATGCTGAGGTCACAATGCTAAGGTCACAATGCTGAGGTGCTATTGCTGAGGTGCTATTGCTGAGTTCACAATGCTGAGGTGCTATAGCTTAGGTGCTATTGCTGAGGTCACAATGCTGAGGTGCTATTGCTGAGGTCACAATACTGAGGTGCTATTGCTGAGGTGCTATTTCTGACTTCACAATGCTGAGGTGCTATTGCTGAGGTGCTGTTGCTGAGGTCACAATGCTAAGGTGCTATTGCTGAGGTCACAATGCTGAGGTCACAATGCTGAGGTGCTACTGCTGAGGTCACAATGCTGAGGTGCTCTTGCTGAGGTGCTATTGCTGTGGTGCTATTGCTGAAGTCACAATGCTGAGGTGCTATTGCTGAGGTCACAATGTTGAGGTGCTATTGCTGAGGTGCTATTGCTGAGGTCACAATGCTGACGTGCATTGCTGAGGTCACAATGCTGAGGTGCTATTCCTGAGGTCACAATGCTGTAGTCAAAATGCTGAGGTCACAATGCTGAGGTCACAATGCTGAGATGTTATTGCTGAGCTGTTATTGCTGAGGTATTATTGCTGAGCTGCTATTGCTGAGGTCACAATTCTGAGGTCACAATGCTGAGGTCAAAATGCTGAGCTGACTATGCTGAGGTCACTATGCTGAGGTGCTATTGCTGAGGTCACAATGCTGCGGTCGCAATGCTGAGGTGCTATTGCTGATGTCACAATGCTGAGGTCACAATGCTGAGGTCACAATGCTGAGGTGCTATTGCTGAGGTGCTGTTGCTGAGGTGTTATTGCTGAGGTGCTATTGCTGAGGTCACAATGCTGAGGTCACTATGCTGAGGTCACTATGCTGAGGTGCTATTGCTGAGGTCACAATGCTATGGTCACAATGCTGAGGTCACAATGCTGAGGTGCTATTGCTGAGGTCACAATGCTGAGGTGCAATTGCAGATGTGCTATTGCTGAGGTGCTATTACTGAGGTCACAATCCTGAGGTGCTATTGCTGAGGGGCTATTGCTGAGGTCAAAATGCTGAGCTGCTATTGCTGAGGGGCTATTGCTGAGGTGCTATTGCTGAGGTCACAATGCTGAGATGCTATTGCTGAGCTGCTATTGATGAGGTGTTATTGCTGAGGTGCTATTGCTGAGGTCATAATGCTGAGGTGCTATTGCTGAGGTCACAATGCTCTGGTCACAATGCTGAGTTCACAATGCTGAGGTGCTATTGCTGAGGTCACAATGCTGAGGTGCTGTTGCTGAGGTCACAATGCTGAGATCACAATGCTGAGGTGCTACTACTGAGGTGCTATTGCTGAGGTACTCTTGCTGAGCTGCTATTGCTGAGGTCACAATGCTGAGGTGCTATTGCTGAGGTCACAATGCTGAGGTGCTATTCCTGAGGTGCTATTGCTGTGGTCACAATGCTGAAGTGCTATTGCTGAAGTCACAATGCTGAGGAGCTATTGCTGAGGTGCTATTGCTGACGTCACAATGCTGAGGTGCTATTGCTGAGGTGCTATTGCTGAGGTCACAATGCTGAGATGCTATTGCTGAGCTGCTATTGATGAGGTGTTATTGCTGATGTGCTATTGCTGAGGTGCTATTGCTGAGGTGCTATTGCTGAGGTCACAATGCTATGGTCACAATGCTGAGGTCACAAAGCTCAGGTGCTATTGCTGAGGTCACAATGCTGAGGTGCTGTTGCTGAGGTCACAATGCTGAGATCACAATGCTGAGGTGCTATTACTGAGGTGCTATTGCTGAGGTACTCTTGCTGAGCTGCTATTGCTGAGGTCACAATGCTGAGGTGCTATTGCTGAGGTCACAATGCTGAGGTGCTATTGCTGAGGTGCTATTGCTGTGGTCACAATGCTGAGGTGCTATTGCTGAGGTCACAATGCTGAGGTGCTATTGCTGAGCTGCTATTGCTGAGGTCACAATGCTGAGGTCACAATGCTTAGCTGCTATTGCTGAGGTCACTTTTCTGAGGTACTATTGCTGAGGTCACAATGCTATGCTCATAATGCTGAGGTCACAATGCTGAGGTGCTATTGCTGAAGTCACAATGCTGAGGTGCTATTGCAGATGTGCAATTGCTGAGGTGCTATTGCAGAGGTCACAATGCTGAGGTGCTATTGCTGAGGTGCTATTGCTGAGGTCACAATGCTGAGGTGCTATTGCTGAGGTGCTATAGCTGAGGTCACAATGCTGAGGTGCTATTACTGAGGTCACAATGCTGTGGTCACATTGCTGAGGTCAAAATGCTGAGGTGCTATTGCTAAGGTCACAATGCTGAGGTGCTATTGCTGAGGTGTTATTGCTTAGGTCACAATGCTGAGGTCACAATGCTGAGGTCACTATGCTAAGGTGCTATTGCTGAGGTCACAATGATGAGGTCACAATGCTGAGGTCACAATGCTTATGTCAAAATGCTGAGCTGCTATTGCTTAGGTCAATATGCTGAGGTCACAAAGCTGAGGTGCTATTGCTGAGGTCACAATGCTGAGGTCACACTGCTGAGGTCACAATGCTGAGGTGCTATTGCTGAGGTTCTTTTCCTGCAGTGCTATTCCTGAGGTCACAATGCTGAGGTCATAATGCTGAGGTTCTATTGCTGAGGTCACAATGTTGAGGTGCTATTGCTGAGGTCACAATGCTGAGGTCACAATGCTGAGGTCACACTGCTGAGGTGGTATTGCTGAGGTCACAATCCTGAGGTCACACTGCTGAGGTCACAATGCTGAGGTGGTATTACTGAGGTGCTATTGCTGAGGTATTATTGCTGAGCTGCTACTGCTGAGGTCACAATTCTGAGGTCACAATGCTGAGGTCACAATGCTGAGCTAACTATGCTGAGGTCACTATGCTGAGGTGCAATTGCTGAGGTCACAATGCTGAGGTCACAATGCTGAGGTGCTATTGCTGAGGTCACAATGCTGAGGTCACAATGCTGAGGTCACAATGCTGAGGTGCTATTGCTGAGGTGCTCTTGCTGAGGTGTTATTGCTGAGATGCTATTGCTGAGGTCACAATGCTGAGGTCACTATGCTGAGGTCACTATGCTGAGGTGCTATTGCTTAGGTCACAATGCTGTGGTCACAATGCTCAGGTCACAATGCTGAGGTGCTATTGCTGAGGTCAGAATGCTGAGGTGCAATTGCAGATGTGCAATTGCTGAGGTGCTATTGCTGAGGTCACAATGCTGAGGTGCTATTGCTGAGGTGCTATTCCTGAGGTCAAAATGCTGAGGTGCTATTGCTGAGGTGTTATTGCTGAGGTGCTATTGCTGAGGTCACAATGCTGAGGTGCTATTACTGAGGTCACAATACTGAGGTCACTATGCTGAGGTCACTATACTGAGGTGCTATTGCTGAGGTCACAATGCTGTGGTCACAATGCTGAGGTCACAATGCTGAGGTGCTATTGCTGAGGTAAGAATGCTGATGTGCTATTGCAGATGTGCAACTGCTGAGGTGCTATTGCTGAGGTCACAGTGCTGAGGTGCTATTGCTGAGGTGCTATTGCTGACGTCAAAATGCTGAGGTGCTCTTGCTAAGGTGCTATTGCTGAGGTCACAATGCTGAGGTGCTATTGCTGAGGGGCTATTGCTGAGGTGCTATTGCTGAGGTCACAATGCTGAGATGCTATTGCTGAGCTGCTATTGATGAGGTGTTATTGCTGAGGTGCTACTGCTGAGGTCATAATGCTGATGTGCTATTGCTGAGGTCACAATGCTATGGTCACAATGCTGAGGTCACAATGCTGAGGTGCTATTGCTGAGGTCACAATGCTGAGGTGCTGTTGCTGAGGTCACAATGCTGAGATCACAATGCTGAGGTGCTATTACTGAGGTGCTATTGCTGAGGTACTCTTGCTGAGCTGCTATTGCTGAGGTCACAATGCTGAGGTGCTATTGCTGAGGTGCTATTCCTGAGGTCACAATGCTGAGGTGCTATTGCTGAGGTGCTATAGCTGAGGTCACAATGCTGAGGTGCTATTGCTGAGGTGCTATTGCTGTTGTCACAATGCTGAAGTGCTATTCCTGAGGTCACAATGCTGAGGTGCTATTGCTGAGGTGCTATTGCTGAGGTCACAATGCTGAGGTCACAATGCTGAGCTGCTATTGCTGAGGTCACTATGCTGAGGTCACTTTTCTGAGGTACTAATGCTGAGGTCACAATGCTATGCTCACCATGCTGAGGTCACAATGCTGAGGTGCTATTACTGAGGTCACAATGCTGAGGTGCTATTGCAGATGTGCTATATCTGACGTCACAATGCTGAGGTGCTATTACTGAGGTCACAATGCTGTGGTCACAATGCTGAGGTCAAAATGCTGAGGTGCTATTGCTAAGGTCACAATGCTGAGGTGCTATTGCTGAGGTGTTATTACTGAGGTCACAATGCTGAGGTCACTATGCTGAGGTCACTATGCTGAGGTGCTATTGCTGAGGTCACAATGATGAGGTCACAATGCTGAAGTCACAATGCTTAGGTCAAAATGCTGAGGTGTTATTGCTGAGGTGTTATTTCTGAGGTCACAATACTGAGGTGCTATTGCTGAGGTCACAATGCTGAGGTCACAATGCTGAAGTCACAATGCTTAGGTCAAAATGCTGAGGTGTTATTGCTGAGGTGTTATTGCTGAGGTCACAATACTGAGGTGCTATTGCTGAGGTCACAATGCTGAGGTCACAATGCTGAGGTCTCAATGCTGAGGTGCTATTGCTAAGGTTCTTTTCCTGAGGTACTATTCCTGAGGTCACAATGCTGAGGTGCTATTGCTGTGGTGCTATTGCTGAGGTCACAATGCTGAGGTCACAATGCTGAGGTCACAATGCTGAGGTGTTATTCCTGAGCTGCTATTGCTGTGGTGTTACTGCTGAGGTCCTATTGCTGAGGTCACAATGCTGAGGTGCTATTGCTGAGGTCAAAATGCTGAGGTCACACTGCTGAGGTGGTATTGCTGAGGTGACAATGCTGAGGTCACACTGCTGAGGTCACAATGCTGAGGTGCTATTACTGAGGTGCTATTGCTGAGGTGCTATTGCTGAGGTGCTATTGCTGAGGTCACAATGCTGAGGAGTTATTCCTGATGTCACAATGTGAGGTCACAATGCTGAGGTCACAATGCTGAGGTCACAATGCTGAGGTGCTTTTGCTGAGGTACTATTGCTGAGGTGCTATTGCTGTGGTCACAATGCTGAGGTGCTATTGCTGAGGTCACAATGCTGTGGTCACAATGCTGAGGTCAAAATGCTGAGGTGGTATTGCTGAGGTCACAATGCTGAGTTGCTATTGCTGAGGTGTTATTCCTGAGGTCACAATGCTGAGGTCACAATGCTGAGGTCACAATGCTGAGGTGCTATTGCTGAGGTCACAATGATGAGGTCACAATGCTGAGGTCACAATGCTGAGGTGTTATTGCTGAGCTGCTATTGCTGAGGTGTTACTGCTGAGGTGCTATTGCTGAGGTCACAATGCTTGGGTGCTATTGCTCAGGTCACAATGCTGAGGTCACACTCCTGAGGTGATATTGCTGAGGTCACAATGCTGAGGTCACACTGCTGAGGTCACAATGCTGAGGTGCTATTACTGAGGTGATATTGCTGAGGTGCTATTGCTGAGCTGCTATTGCTGAGGTCACAATGCTGAGGAGTTATTCCTGATGTCACACTGCTGAGGTCACAATGCTGAGGTGCTATTACTGAGGTGATATTGCTGAGGTGTTATTGCTGTGTTGCTATTGCTGAGGTCACAATGCTGAGGTGCTATTGCTGAGGTCACAATGCTGAGGTCACTATGCTGAGGTCACTATGCTGAGGTGCTATTGCTGAGGTGCAATTGCTGAGGTGCTATTGCTGAGGTCACAATGCTGAGGTGCTATTGCTGAGGTCACAATGCTGAGGTCACTGTGCTGAGGTCACAATGCTGAGGTGCTATTGCTGAGGTCACAATGCTGAGGTGCTATTGCTGAGGTGCTATTGCTGAGGTCACAATTCTAAGGTCACAATGCTGAGGTCACTATGCTGAGGTGCTATTGCTGCTGTCACAATGCTGAGGTCACAATGCTGAGGTCACAATGCTGAGGTGCTTTTGCTGAGGCGCTATTGCTGAGGTGCTATTGCTGTGGTCACAATGCTGAGTTGCTATTGCTGAGGTCACAATGCTGAGGTGCTATTTCTGACGTCACAATGCTGAGGTGCTATTGCTGAGGTGCTATTGCTGAGGTTCTATTACTGAGGTCACAATCCTGAGGTGCTATTGCTGAGGTGCTATTGCTGAGGTGCTATTGCTGAGGTCACAATGCTGAGATGCTATTGCTGAGGTGCTATTGCTGAGGTCACAGAGCTGAGGTGCTATTACTGAGGTCACAATGATGAGGTGCTATTGCTGAGGTGCTATTGCTGAGGTCACAATGCTGAGGTGCTATTGCTGAGGTGCTATTGCTGACGTGCTATTGCTGAGGTGCTATTGCTGAGGTCACAATGCTGAGGTGCTATTGCTGAGGTGCTATTGCTGACGTGCTATTGCTGAGGTGCTATTGCTGAGGTCACAATGCTGAGGTCACAATGCTGAGGTCACACTGCTGAGGTCACAATGCTGAAGTGCTATTGCTGAGGTGCTATTGATGAGGTCACAATGCTGAGGTGCTATTGCTCAGGTGCTGTTGCTGACGTGCTATTGCTGAGGTGCTATTGCTGAGGTCACAGTGCTGTGGTCACAATGCTGAGGTCACAATGCTAAGGTCACAATGCTGATGTCACAATACTGAGGTGCTATTGCTGAGGTCACAATGCTGAGGTGCTATTTCTGACGTCACAATGCTGAGGTGCTATTGCTGAGGTGCTATTGCTGAGGTTCTATTACTGAGGTCTCAATCCTGAGGTGCTATTGCTGAGGTGCTATTGCTGAGGTGCTATTGCTGAGGTCACAATGCTGAGATGCTATTGCTGAGTTGCTATTGCTGAGGTCACAGAGCTGAGGTGCTATTGCTGAGGTCACAATGCTGAGGTGCTATTGCTGAGGTGCTATTGCTGAGGTCACAATGCTGAGGTGCTATTGCTGAGGTGCTATTGCTGACGTGCTATTGTTGAGGTGCTATTGCTGAGGTCACAATGCTGAGGTGCTATTGCTGAGGTGCTATTGCTGACGTGCTATTGCTGAGGTGCTATTGCTGTGGTCACAATGCTGAGTTGCTATTGCTGAGGTCACAATGCTGAGGTGCTATTTCTGACGTCACAATGCTGAGGTGCTATTGCTGAGGTGCTATTGCTGAGGTCACAATGCTGAGATGCTATTGCTGAGTTGCTATTGCTGAGGTCACAGAGCTGAGGTGCTATTGCTGAGGTCACAATGCTGAGGTGCTATTCCTGAGGTGCTATTGCTGAGGTCACAATGCTGAGGTGCTATTGCTGAGGTGCTATTGCTGACGTGCTATTGCTGAGGTGCTATTGCTGACGTCACAATGCTGAGGTGCTATTGCTGAGGTGCTATTGCTGAGGTCACAATGCTGTGGTCACAATGCTGAGGTCACAATGCTGATGTGCTGTTCCTGAGGTCACAATGCTGAAGTGCTATTGCTGAGGTGCTATTGCTGAGGTCACAATGCTGAGGTGCTATTGCTGAGGTGCTATTGCTGACGTGCTATTGCTGAGGTGCTATTGCTGAGGTGCTATTGCTGACGTGCTATTGCTGAGGTGCTATTGCTGAGGTCACAATGCTGTGGTCACAATGCTGAGGTCACAATGCTGATGTGCTGTTGCTGAGGTCACAATGCTGAAGTGCTATTGCTGAGGTGCTATTGATGAGGTCTCAATGCTGAGGTGCTATTGCTGAGGTGCTATTGCTGACGTGCTATTGCTGAGGTGCTATTGCTGAGGTCACAGTGCTGTGGTCACAATGCTGAGGTCACAATGCTAAGGTCACAATGCTGATGTCACAATGCTGAGGTGCTATTGCTGAGGTGTTATTGCTGAGGTCACAATGCTGAGGTCACATTGCTGAGGTCACAATACTGAGGTGCTATTGCTGAGGTGCTATTGCTGAGGTCACAATGCTGAGGTGCTATTGCTGAGGTGCTATTGCTGAGGTCACAATGCTGAGGTGCTATTGCTGAGGTGCTATTGCTGAGGTGCTATTGCTGAGGTGCTATTGCTGAGGTCACAATGCTGAGGTGCTATTGCTGAGGTGCTATTGCTGACGTGCTGTTGCTGAGGTGCTATTGCTGTGGTCACAATGCTGAGTTGCTGTTGCTGAGGTCACAATGCTGAGGTGCTATTTCTGACGTCACAATGCTGAGGTGCTATTGCTGAGGTGCTATTGCTGAGGTTCTATTTCTGAGGTCACAATCCTGAGGTGCTATTGCTGACGTGCTATTGCTGAGGTGCTATTGCTGAGGTCACAATGCTGAGGTGCTATTGCTGAGGTGCTATTGCTGACGTGCTATTGCTGAGGTGCTATTGCTGAGGTCACAATGCTGAGGTCACAATGCTGAGGTCACAATGCTGATGTGCTGTTGCTGAGGTGCTATTGATGAGGTCACAATGCTGACGTGCTATTGCTCAGGTGCTATTGCTGACGTGCTATTGCTGATGTGCTATTGCTGAGGTCACAGTGCCGTGGTCACAAAGCTGAGGTCACAATGCTAAGGTCACAATGCTGATGTCACAATGCTGAGGTGCTATTGCTGAGGTGTTATTGCAGAGGTCACAATGCTGAGGTCACATTGCTGAGGTCACTATGCTGTGGTGCTATTGCTGTGTTCACAATGCGTAGGTGCTATTGCTGATGTCACAATGCTGAGGTGCAATTGCTGAGGTGTTATTACTGAAGTCACAATGCTGAGGTGCTATTGCAGAGGTGCTATTGCTGAGGTCACAATGCTGAGGTCCTATTGCTGAGGTGCTAATGCTGAGGTGCTATTGCTGAGGTCACTATGCTGAGGTCACAATGCTGAGGTCACAATGCTGAGGTGCTATTACTGAGGTGCCATTGCTGAGGTCACAATGCTGTGGTCACTATGCTTAGGTCACAATGCTGAGGTGCTATTGCTGAGGTCACAATGCTGAGGTGCTATTGCTGAGGTGCTATTGCTGAGGTCACAATTCTGAGGTCACAATGCTGAGGTCACTATGCTGATGTCAATATGCTGAGGTCACAATGCTGAGGTCACAATGCTGAGGTGCTATTGCTGACGTCACAATGCTAAGGTCACAATGCTGAGGTCACTATGCTGAGGTGCAATTGCTGCTGTCACAATGCTGAGGTCACAATGCTGAGGTCACAATGCTGAGCTGCTATTGCTGACGTGCTATTGCTAAGGTGCTATTGCTGAGGTCACAATGCTGAGGTCACAATGCTTAGGTCACAATGCTGAGGTGCTTTTGCTGAGGTGCTATTGCTGAGGTGCTATTGCTGAGGTGCTATTGCTGACGTCACAATGCTGAAGTGCTATTACTGAGGTGCTATTGCTGAGGTTCTATTACTGAGGTCACAATGCTGAGGTGCTGTTGCTGAGGTGCTATTGCTGAGGTCACAATGCTGAGGTGCTATTGCTAAGGCGCTATTGCTGAGGTGCTGCTGCTGAGGTGCTATTGCTGAGGTCACAATGCTGAGATGCTGTTGCTGAGTTGCTATTGCTGAGGTCACAGTGCTGAGGTGCTATTGCTGAGGTCACAGTGCTGAGGTGCTATTGCTGAGGTGCTATTGCTGAGGTGCTATTGCTGAGGTGCTATTGCTGAGGTCAAAATGCTGTGGTCACAATGCTGAGGTCACAATGCTGAGGTCACAATGCTGAGGTCACAATGCTGAGGTGCTGTTGCTGAGGTCACAATGCTGAAGTGCTATTGCTGAGGTGCTATTGCTGAGGTCACAATGCTGAGGTGCTATTGCTCAGGTGCTATTGCTGACGTGCTATTGCTGAGGTGCTATTGCTGAGGTAACAATGCTGAGGTCACAATGCTGAGGTCACAATGCTGAGGTGCTGTTGCTGAGGTGTTATTGCTCAGGTCACAATGCTGAGGTCACAATGCTGAGGTCACTATGCTGTGGTGCTATTGCTGTGGTCACAATGCTGAGGTCACAATGCTGATGTCACAATGCGTAGGTGCTATTCCTGATGTCACAATGCTGAGGTGCTATTGCTGAGGTGCTATTACTGAAGTCACAATGCTGAGGTGCTATTGCTGAGGTGCTATTGCTGAGGTCACAATGCTGAGGTCCTATTGCTGAGGTGCTAATGCTGAGGTGCTATTGCTCTGGTCACAATGCTGAGGTCACAATGCTGAGATCAAAATTCTTAGGTCAAAATGCTATGCTGCTATTGCTGAGGTCACATTGCTGAGGTCACAATGCTGAGGTCCTCTTGCTGAGGTGCTATTGCTGAGTTCACAATGCTGAGGTGCTATTGCTTAGGTGCTATTGCTGAGGTCACAATGCTGAGGTGCTATTGCTGAGGTCACAATACTGAGGTGCTATTGCTGAGGTGCTATTTCTGACTTCACAATGCTGAGGTGCTATTGCTGAAGTGCTATTGCTGAGGTCACAATGCTGAGGTGCTATTGCTGAAGTCACAATGCTGAGGTGCTATTGCTGAGGTCACAAGGTTGAGGTGCTACTGCTGAGGTGCTATTGCTGAGGTCACAATGCTGACGTGCTATTGCTGAGGTCACAATGCTGAGGTGCTATTGCTGAGGTCACAATGCTGTGGTCAAAATGCTGATGTCACAATGCTGAGGTGTTATTGCTGAGCTGTTATTGCTGAGGTATTATTGCTGAGCTGCTATTCCTGAGGTCACAATTCTGAGGTCACAATGCTGAGGTCACAATGCTGAGGTCACTATGCTGAGGTCACTATGCTGAGGTGCTATTGCTGAGGTCACAATGCTGAGGTCACAATGCTGAGGTGCTATTGCTGATGTCACAATGCTGAGGTCACAATGCTGATGTCACAATGCTGAGGTGCTATTGCTGAGGTGCTGTTGCTGAGGTGTTATTGCTGAGATGCTATTGCTGAGGTCACAATGCTGAGGTCACTATGCTGAGGTCACTATGCTGAGGTGCTATTGCTTAGGTCACAATGCTGTGGTCACAATGCTGAGGTCACAATGCTGAGGTGCTATTGCTGAGGTCACAATGCTGAGGTGCAATTGCAGATGTGCAATTGCTGAGGTGCTATTGCTGAGGTCACAATGCTGAGGTGCTATTGCTGAGGTGCTATTGCTGAGGTCACAATGCTGAGGTGCTATTTCTGAGGGGCTATTGCTGAGGTGCTATTGCTGAGGTCACAATGCTGAGATGCTATTGCTGAGCTGCTATTGCTGAGGTGTTATTGCTGAGGTGCTATTGCTGAGGTCACAATGCTGAGGTGCTATTGCTGAGGTCACAATACTGAGGTCACTATGCTGAGGTCACTATACTGAGGTGCTATTGCTGAGGTCACACTGCTGTGGTCACAATGCTGAGGTCACAATGCTGAGGTGCTATTGCTGAGGTCAGAATGCTGATGTGCTATTGCAGATGTGCAACTGCTGAGGTGCTATTGCTGAGGTCACAATGCTGAGGTGCTATTGCTGAGGTCACAATGCTGAGGTCACAATGCTGAGGTGCTATTGCTGAGGTGCTATTGCTGAGGTCACAATGCAGAGGTGCTATTGCTGAGGGGCTATTGCTGAGGTGCTATTGCTGAGGTCACAATGCTGAGATGCTATTGCTGAGCTGCTATTGATGAGGTTTTATTGCTGAGGTGCTATTGCTGAGGTCATAATGCTGAGGTGCTATTGCTGAGGTCACAATGCTATGGTCACAATGCTGAGGTCACAATGCTGAGGTGCTATTGCTGAGGTCACAATGCTGAGGTGCTGTTGCTGAGGTCACAATGCTGAGATCACAATGCTGAGGTGCTATTACTGAGGTGCTATTGCTGAGGTACTCTTGCGGAGCTGCTATTGCTGAGGTCACAATGCTGAGGTGCTATTGCTGAGGTCACAATGCTGAAGTGCTATTGCTGAGGTCAAAATGCTGAGGTGCTATTGCTGAGGTGCTATTGCTGAGGTCACTATGCTGAGGTCACTTTTCTGAGGTACTAATGCTGAGGTCAAAATGCTATGCTCACAATGCTGAGGTCACAATGCTGAGGTGCTATTGCAGAGGTCACAATGCTGAGGTGCTATTGCAGAGGTCACAATGCTGAGGTGCTATTGCTGTGGTCACAATGCTGAGGTGCTATTGCTGAGGTCACAATGCTGAGGTGCTAATTCTGACGTCACAATGCTGAGGTGCTATTGCTGAGGTGCTATTGCTGAGGTTCTATTACTGAGGTCACAATCCTGAGGTGCTATTGCTGAGGTGCTATTGCTGAGGTGCTATTGCTAAGGTCACAATGCTGAGGTGCTATTGCTAAGGTGCTATTGCTGAGTTGCTGCTGCTGAGGTGCTATTGCTGAGGTCACAATGCTGAGATGGTATTGCTGAGTTGCTATTGCTGAGGACACAGAGCTGAGGTGCTATTGCTGAGGTCACAATGCTGAGGTGCTATTGCTGAGGTGCTATTGCTGAGGTCACAATGCTGAGGTGCTATTGCTGATGTCACAATGTGAGGTCACAATGCTGAGGTCACAATGCTGAGGTCACAATGCTGAGGTGCTTTTGCTGAGGTGCTATTGCTGAGGTGCTATTGCTGTGATCACCATGCTGAGGTGCTATTCCTGAGGTCACAATGCTGTGGTCACAATGCTGAGGTCAAAATGATGAGGTGGTATTGCTGAGGTCACAATGCTGAGGTGCTATTGCTGAGGTGTTATTGCTGAGGTCACAATGCTGAGGTCACAATGCTGAGGTCACAATGCTGAGGTCACAAGGCTGAGGTGCTTTTGCTGAGGTGCTCTTGCTGAGGTGCTATTGCTGAGGTGTTACTGCTGAGGTGCTATTGCTGAGGTCACAATGCTGAGGTGCTATTGCTGAGGTCACAATGCTGAGGTCACAATGCTGAGGTGCTATTGCTGAGGTGCTATTGCTGAGGTCACAATGCTGAGGTGCTATTGCTGATGTCACAATGTGAGGTCACAATGCTGAGGTCAAAATGCTGAGGTCACAATGCTGAGGTGCTTTTGCTGAGGTGCTATTGCTGAGGTGCTATTGCTGTGATCACCATGCTGAGGTGCTATTCCTGAGGTCACAATGCTGTGGTCACAATGCTGAGGTCAAAATGCTGAGGTGGTATTGCTGAGGTCACAATGCTGAGGTGCTATTGCTGAGGTGTTATTGCTGAGGTCACAATGCTGATGTCACAATGCTGAGGTCACAATGCTGAGGTCACAATGCTGAGGTCACAATGCTGAGGTCACAAGGCTGAGGTGCTTTTGCTGAGGTGCTCTTGCTGAGGTGCTATTGCTGAGGTGTTACTTTTGAGGTGCTATTGCTGAGGTCACAATGCTGAGGTGCTATTGCTGAGGTCACAATGCTGAGGTCACACTGCTGAGGTGGTATTGCTGAGGTGACAATGCTGAGGTCACACTGCTGAGGTCACAATGCTGAGGTGCTATTACTGAGGTGCTATTGCTGTGGTGCTATTGCTGAGGTGCTATTGCTGAGGTGCTATTACTGAAGTCACAATGCTGAGGTCCTATTGCTGAGGTCACAATGCTGAGGTCCTATTGCTGAGGTGCTAATGCTGAGGTGCTATTGCTGAGGTCACAATGCTGAGGTCAAAATGCTGAGGTCCTATTGCTGAGGTCCTATTGCTGAGGTCACAATGCTGAGGTGCTATTGCTGAGGTGCTATTGCTGAGGTGCTATTGCTGAGGTCACAATGCTGAGGTCAAAATGCTGAGGTCCTATTGCTGAGGTCCTATTGCTGAGGTCACAATGCTGAGGTCCTATTGCTGAGGTCACAATGCAGAGGTCACAATGCTGAGGTCACTATACTGAGGTGCTATTGCTGAGGTCACAATGCTGTGGTCACAATGCTGAGGTCACATTACTGAGGTACTATTGCTGAGGTCAGAATGCTGAGGTGCAATTGCAGATGTGCAATTGCTGAGGTGCTATAGCTGAGGTCAAAATGCTGAGGTGCTATTGCTGAGGTGCTATTGCTGACGTCACAATGCTGAGGTGCTCTTGCTGAGGTGCTATTGCTGAGGTCACAATGCTGAAGTGCTATTGCCTAGGGGCTATTGCTGAGGTGCTATTGCTGAGGTCACAATGCTGAGATGCTATTGCTGAGGTCACAATACTGAGGTCACTATGCTGAGGTCACTATACTGAGATACTATTGCTGAGGTCACAATGCTGTGGTCAAAATGCTGAGGTCACAATGCAGAGGTGCTATTGCTGAGGTCAGAATGCTGAGGTGCTATTGCAGATGTGCAATTGCTGAGCTGCTATTGCTGAGGTCACAATGCTGAGGTGCTATTGCTGAGGTGCTATTGCTGAGGTCACAATGCTGAGGTGCTATTGCTGAGGGGCTATTGCTGAGGTGCTATTGCTGAGGTCTCAATGCTGAGATGCTATTGCTGAGCTGCTATTGATGAGGTGTTATTGCTGAGGTGCTATTGCTGAGGTCACAATGCTGAGATGCTATTGCTGAGCTGCTATTGATGAGGTTTTATTGCTGAGGTGCTATTGCTGAGGTCATAATGCTGAGGTGCTATTGCTGAGGTCACAATGCTATGGTCACAATGCTGAGGTCACAATGCTGAGGTGCTATTGCTGAGGTCACAATGCTGAGGTGCTGTTGCTGAGGTCACAATGCTGAGATCACAATGCTGAGGTGCTATTACTGAGGTGCTATTGCTGAGGTACTCTTGCGGAGCTGCTATTGCTGAGGTCACAATGCTGAGGTGCTATTGCTGAGGTCACAATGCTGAAGTGCTATTGCTGAGGTCACAATGCTGAGGTGCTATTGCTGAGGTGCTATTGCTGAGGTCACAATGCTGAGGTCACAATGCTGAGCTGCTATTGCTGAGGTCACTATGCTGAGGTCACTTTTCTGAGGTACTAATGCTGAGGTCAAAATGCTATGCTCACAATGCTGAGGTCACAATGCTGAGGTGCTATTGCAGAGGTCACAATGCTGAGGTGCTATTGCAGAGGTCACAATGCTGAGGTGCTATTGCTGAGGTGCTATAGCTGACGTCACAATGCTGAGGTCACAATGCTGAGGTCACAATGCTGAGGTCTAAATGCTGAGGTGCTATTGCTAAGGTCACTATGCTGAGGTGCTATTGCTGAGGTCACAATGATGAGGTCACAATGCTGAGGTCACAATGCTTAGGTCAAAATGCTGAGGTGCTATTGCTGTGGTGCTATTGCTGAGGTCACAATGCTGAGGTCACACTGCTGAGGTCACAATGCTGAGGTGCTATTGCTGAGGTTCTTTTCCTGAGGTGCTATTCCTGAGGTCACAATGCTGAGGTGCTATTGCTGAGGTGTTATTGCTGAGGTCACAATGCTGAGGTCACAATGCTGAGGTCACAATGCTGAGGTCACAATGCTGAGGTGTTATTGCTGAGCTGCTATTGCTGAGGTGTTACTGCTGAGGTGCTATTGCTGAGGTCACAATGCTGAGGTGCTATTGCTGAGGTCACAATGCTGAGGTCACACTGCTGAGGTGGTATTGCTGAGGTGACAATGCTGAGGTCACACTGCTGAGGTCACAATGCTGAGGTGCTATTACTGAGGTGCTATTGCTGAGGTGCTATTGCTGAGGTGCTATTGCTGAGGTGCTATTACTAAAGTCACAATGCTGAGGTGCTATTGCTGAGGTGCTATTGCTGATGTCACAATGCTGAGGTCCTATTGCTGAGGTGCTAATGCTGAGGTGCTATTGCTGAGGTCACAATGCTGACATGCTATTGCTGAGGTGCTATTGCTGAGGTCACAATGCTGAGGTCACAATGCTGAGGTCCTATTGCTGAGGTCCTATTGCTGAGGTCACAATGCTGAGGTCCTATTGCTGAGGTCACAATGCAGAGGTCACAATGCTGAGGTCACTATACTGAGGTGCTATTGCTGAGGTCACAATGCTGTGGTCACAATGCTGAGGTCACATTACTGAGGTACTATTGCTGAGGTCAGAATGCTGAGGTGCAATTGCAGATGTGCAATTGCTGAGGTGCTATTGCTGAGGTCACAATGCTGAGGTGCTATTGCTGAGATGCTATTGCTGAGGTCTCAATGCTGAGGTGCTCTTGCTGAGGTGCTATTGCTGAGGTCACAATGCTGAAGTGCTATTGCCTAGGGGCTATTGCTGAGGTGCTATTGCTGAGGTCACAATGCTGAGATGCTATTGCTGAGGTCACAATGCTGAGGTCACTATGCTGAGGTCACTATACTGAGATGCTCTTGCTGAGGTCACAATGCTGTGGTCACAATGCTGAGGTCACAATGCAGAGGTGCTATTGCTGAGGTCAGAATGCTGAGGTGCTATTGCAGATGTGCAATTGCTGAGGTGCTATTGCTGAGGTCACAATGCTGAGGTGCTATTGCTGAGGTGCTATTGCTGAGGTCACAATGCTGAGGTGCTATTGCTTAGGGGCTATTGCTGAGGTGCTATTGCTGAGGTCACAATGCTGAGGTGCTATTGCTGATGTGCTATTGCTGACGTGCTTTTGCTGAGGTGCTATTGCTGAGGTCATAATGCTGAGGTGCTATTGCTGAGGTCACAATGCTATGGTCATAATGATGAGGTCACAATGCTGAGGTGCTATTGCTGAGGTCACAATGCTGAGGTGCTGTTGCTGAGGTCACAATGCTGAGATCACAATGCTGAGGTGCTATTACTGAGGTGCTATTGCTGAGGTACTATTGCTGAGCTGCTATTGCTGAGGTCACAATGCTGAGGTGCTATTGCTGAGGTCACAATGCTGAGGTGCTATTGCTGAGGTGCTATTGCTGTGGTCACAATGCTGAGGTGCTATTACTGAGGTCACAATGCTGAGGTGCTATTGCTGAGGTGCTATTGCTGAGGTTACAATGCTGAGGTCACAATGCTGAGCTGCTGTTGCTGAGGTCACTATGCTGAGGTCACTTTTCTGAGGTACTATTGCTGAGGTCACAATGCTATGCTCACAGTGCTGAGGTCACAATGCTGAGGTGCTATTGCAGAGGTCACAATGCTGAGGTGCTATTGCAGATGTGCAATTCCTGAGGTGCTATTGCAGAGGTCACAATGCTGAGGTGCTATTGCTGAGGTGCTATTGCTGAGGTCACAATGCTGAGGTGCTATTGCTAAGGTGCTATAGCTGAGGTCACAAAGCTGAGGTGCTATTACTGAGGTCACAATGCTGTAGTCACAATGCTGAGGTCAAAATGCTGAGGTGCTATTGCTAAGATCACAATGCTGAGGTGCTATTGCTGAGGTGTTATTGCTGAGGTCACAATGCTGAGGTCAAAATGCTGAGGTGCTATTGCTGAGGTTCTTTTCATGAGGTGCTATTCCTGAGGTCACAATGCTGAGGTGCTATTGCTGAGGTCCTATTGCTGAGGTCACAATGCTGAGGTCACAATGCTGAGGTCCTATTGCTGAGGTCCTATTGCTGAGGTCACAATGCAGAGGTCACAATGCTGAGGTCACAATGCGGAGGTGCTATTGCTCAGGTGCTCTTGCTGAGGTGCTATTGCTGAGGTGCTATTGCTGAGCTCACAATGCGTAGGTGCTATTGCTTGATGTCACAATGCTGAGCTGCTATTGCTGAGGTCACAATGCTGTGGTCACAATGCTGAGGTCACAATACTGAGGTACTATTGCTGAGGTCAGAATGCTGAGGTGCAATTGCAGATGTGCAATTGCTGAGGTGCTATTGCTGAGGTCACAATGCTGAGGTGCTATTGCTGAGGTGCTATTGCTGACGTCACAATGCTGAGGTGCTATTGCTGAGGTGCTATTGCTGAGGTCACAATGCTGAGGTGGTATTGCTGAGGGACTATTGCTGAGGTGCTATTGCTGAGCTCACAATGCGTAGGTGCTATTGCTGAGGTCACAATGCTGAGGTCACAATGCTGAGGTCACAATGCTGAGGTGTTATTGCTGAGCTGCTATTGCTGAGGTGTTATTACTGAGGTGCTATTGCTGAGGTCACAATGCTGAGGTGCTATTGCTGTGGTCACAATGCTGAGGTCACTATGCTGAGGTCACTTTTCTGAGGTGCTATTGCTGAGGTCACAATGCTGAGGTCACAATGCTGAGGTCACAATGCTGAGGTGCAATTGCAGAGGTCACAATGCTGAGGTGCTATTGCAGATGTGCAGTTGCTGAGGTGCTATTGCTGAGGTCACAATGCTGAGGTGCTATTGCTGAGGTGCTATTGCTGAGGTCACAATGCTGAGGTGCTATTGCTGAGGTCACAATGCTGAGGTGCTATTACTGAGGTGCTATTGTTGAGGTACTATTGCTGATCTGCTATTGCTGAGGTCACAATTCTGAGGTGCTATTGCTGAGGTCACAATGCTGAGGTGCTATTGCTGAGGTGCTATTGCTGTGGTCACAATGCTGAGGTGCTATTGCTGAGGTCACAATGCTGAGGTTCTATTGCTGAGGTGCTATTGCTGAGGTCACAATGCTGAGGTCACAATGCTGAGGTCACAATTCTGAGGTGTTATTGCTGAGCTGCTATTGCTGAAGTGTTATTACTGAGGTGCTATTGCTGAGGTCACAATGCTGAGGTGCTATTGCTGTGGTCACAATGCTGAGGTCACTATGCTGAGGTCACTTTTGTGAGGTGCTATTGCTGAGGTCACAATGCTGTGGTCACAATGCTGAGGTCACAATGCTGAGGTGCTATTGCAGAGGTCACAATGCTGAGGTGCTATTGCAGATGTGCAATTGCTGAGGTGCTATTGCTGAGGTCACAAAGCTGAGGTCCTGTTCCTGAGGTCCTATTGTTGAAGTCACAATGCCGAGGACACAATGCTGAGGTCCTATTGCAGAGGTCCTATTGCTGAGGTCACAATGCTGAGGTGCTATTGCTGAGGTTTCACAATGCTGAGGTGCTATTGCTGAGGTGCTATTGCTGAGGTGCTATTGCTGAGGTCACAATGCTGAGGTGCTATTGCTGAGGTTTCACAATGCTGAGGTTCTATTGCTGAGGTGCTATTGCTGTTGTCACAATGCTGAGGTGCTATTGCTGAGGTGCTATTGCTAAGGTGCTATTTCTGACGTCACAATGCTGAGGTGCTATTGCTGACGTCACAATGCTGAGGTGCTATTCCTGACGTCACAATCCTGAGGTCACTATGCTGTGGTCACTATGCTTAGGTCACAATGCTGAGGTCACTATGCTGAGGTGCTATTGCAGAGGTGCTATTGCTGAGGTCACTATGCTGAGGTGCTATTGCTGAGGTCACAATGCTGACGTGCTATTGCTGAGGTCTTATTCTTGATGTCACAATGTGAGGTCACAATGCTGACGTGCTATTGCTGAGGTGCTATTGCTGAGGTCACAATGCTGAGGTCACAATGCTGAGGTCACAATGCTGAGGTTCTATTGCTGAGGTGCTCTTGCTGAGGTCACAATGCTGAGGTGCTATTGCTGACGTCACAATCCTGAGGTCACTATGCTGAGGTCACTATGCTGAGGTTCTATTGCTGAGGTGCTCTTGATGAGGTGCTATTGCTGACGTCACAATGCTGAGGTGCTATTGCTGAGGTGCTATTGCTGAGGTGCTATTGCTGAGGTGCTATTGCTGAGGTCACAATGCTGAGGTGCTATTGCTGAGGTGCTATTGCTGAGGTGCTATTTCTGAGGTGCTATTGCTGAGGTCACAATGCTGAGGTCACAATGCTGAGGTGCTATTGCTGAGGTGCTATTGCTGAAGTCACAATGCTGAGGTGCTATTGCTGAGGTGCTATTGCTGAGGTTACAATGCTGAGGTCACAATGCTGAGCTGCTCTTGCTGAGGTCACTATGCTGAGGTCACTTTTCTGAGGTACTATTGCTGAGGTCACAATGCTATGCTCACAGTGCTGAGGTCACAATGCTGAGGTGCTATTGCAGAGGTCACAATGCTGAGGTGCTATTGCAGATGTGCAATTCCTGAGGTGCTATTGCAGAGGTCACAATGCTGAGGTGCTATTGCTGAGGTGCTATTGCTGAGGTCACAATGTTGAGGTGCTATTGCTGAGGTCACAATGCTGAGGTGCTATTGCTGAGGTGCTATTGCTGTGGTCACAATGCTGAGGTGCTATTACTGAGGTCACAATGCTGAGGTGCTATTGCTGAGGTGCTATTGCTGAGGTTACAATGCTGAGGTCACAATGCTGAGCTGCTGTTGCTGAGGTCACTATGCTGAGGTCACTTTTCTGAGGTACTATTGCTGAGGTCACAATGCTATGCTCACAGTGCTGAGGTCACAATGCTGAGGTGCTACTGCAGAGGTCACAATGCTGAGGTGCTATTGCAGACGTGCAATTCCTGAGGTGCTATTGCAGAGGTCACAATGCTGAGGTGCTATTGCTGAGGTGCTATTGCTGAGGTCACAATGCTGAGGTGCTATTGCTGAGGTCACAATGCTGAGGTGCTATTGCTGAGGTGCTATTGCTGTGGTCACAATGCTGAGGTGCTATTACTGAGGTCACAATGCTGAGGTGCTATTGCTGAGGTGCTATTGCTGAGGTTACAATGCTGAGGTCACAATGCTGAGCTGCTGTTGCTGAGGTCACTATGCTGAGGTCACTTTTCTGAGGTACTATTGCTGAGGTCACAATGCTATGCTCACAGTGCTGAGGTCACAATGCTGAGGTGCTATTGCAGAGGTCACAATGCTGAGGTGCTATTGCAGATGTGCAATTCCTGAGGTGCTATTGCAGAGGTCACAATGCTGAGGTGCTATTGCTGAGGTGCTATTGCTGAGGTCACAATGCTGAGGTGCTATTGCTAAGGTGCTATAGCTGAGGTCACAAAGCTGAGGTGCTATTACTGAGGTCACAATGCTGTAGTCACAATGCTGAGGTCAAAATGCTGAGGTGCTATTGCTAAGATCACAATGCTGAGGTGCTATTGCTGAGGTGTTATTGCTGAGGTCACAATGCTGAGGTCAAAATGCTGAGGTGCTATTGCTGAGGTTCTTTTCCTGAGGTGCTATTCCTGAGGTCACAATGCTGAGGTGCTATTGCTGAGGTCCTATTGCTGAGGTCACAATGCTGAGGTCACAATGCTGAGGTGCTATTGCTGAGGTCCTATTGCTGAGGTCACAATGCTGAGGTCCTATTGCTGAGGTCACAATGCAGAGGTCACAATGCTGAGGTCACAATGCGGAGGTGCTATTGCTCAGGTGCTCTTGCTGAGGTGCTATTGCTGAGGTGCTATTGCTGAGCTCACAATGCGTAGGTGCTATTGCTGATGTCACAATGCTGACGTGCTATTGCTGAGGTCACAATGCTGTGGTCACAATGCTGAGGTCACAATACTGAGGTACTATTGCTGAGGTCAGAATGCTGAGGTGCAAATGCAGATGTGCAATTGCTGAGGTGCTATTGCTGAGGTCACAATGCTGAGGTGTTATTGCTGAGGTGCTATTGCTGACGTCACAATGCTGAGGTGCTATTGCTGAGGTGCTATTGCTGAGGTCACAATGCTGAGGTGGTATTGCTGAGGGACTATTGCTGAGGTGCTATTGCTGAGCTCACAATGCGTAGGTGCTATTGCTGAGGTCACAATGCTGAGGTCACAATGCTGAGGTCACAATGCTGAGGTGTTATTGCTGAGCTGCTATTGCTGAGGTGTTATTACTGAGGTGCTATTGCTGAGGTCACAATGCTGAGGTGCTATTGCTGTGGTCACAATGCTGAGGTCACTATGCTGAGGTCACTTTTCTGAGGTGCTATTGCTGAGGTCACAATGCTGAGGTCACAATGCTGAGGTCACAATGCTGAGGTGCTATTGCAGAGGTCACAATGCTGAGGTGCTATTGCTGAGGTTTCACAATGCTGAGGTGCTATTGCTGAGGTTCTATTGCTGAGGTGCTATTGCTGAGGTCACAATGCTGAGGTGCTATTGCTGAGGTTTCACAATGCTGAGGTTCTATTGCTGAGGTGCTATTGCTGTTGTCACAATGCTGAGGTGCTATTGCTGAGGTGCTATTGCTGAGGTGCTATTTCTGACGTCACAATGCTGAGGTGCTATTGCTGAGGTTTCACAATGCTGAGGTGCTATTGCTGAGGTGCTATTGCAGAGGTCCTATTGCTGAGGTCACAATGCTGAGGTGCTATTGCTGAGGTTTCACAATGCTGAGGTGCTATTGCTGAGGTGCTATTGCTGTTGTCACAATGCTGAGGTGCTATTGCTGAGGTGCTATTGCTGAGGTGCTATTTCTGACGTCACAATGCTGAGGTGTTATTGCTGACGTCACAATGCTGAGGTGCTATTGCTGACGTCACAATCCTGAGGTCACTATGCTGTGGTCACTATGCTTAGGTCACAATGCTGAGGTCACTATGCTGAGGTGCTATTGCAGAGGTGCTATTGCTGAGGTCACTATGCTGAGGTGCTATTGCTGAGGTCACAATGCTGACGTGCTATTGCTGAGGTCTTATTCTTGATGTCACAATGTGAGGTCACAATGCTGACGTGCTATTGCTGAGGTGCTATTGCTGAGGTCACAATGCTGAGGTCACAATGCTGAGGTCACAATGCTGAGGTTCTATTGCTGAGGTGCTCTTGCTGAGGTCACAATGCTGAGGTCCTGTTCCTGAGGTCCTATTGCTGAAGTCACAATGCCGAGGACACAATGCTGAGGTCCTATTGCAGAGGTCCTATTGCTGAGGTCACAATGCAGAGGTGCTATTGCTGAGGTTTCACAATGCTGAGGTGCTATTGCTGAGGTGCTATTGCTGAGGTGCTATTGCTGAGGTCACAATGCTGAGGTCACAATGCTGAGGTTCTATTGCTGAGGTGCTATTGCTGAGGTCACAATCCTGAAGTCCTATTGCTAAGGTCCTATTGCTGAGGTGCTTTTGCTTAGGTGCTATTGCTGAGGTGCTATTGCTGTTGTCACAATGCTGAGGTGCTATTGCTGAGGTGCTATTGCTGAGGTGCTATTTCTGACGTCACAATGCTGAGGTGCTATTGCTGAGGTGCTATTGCTGAGGTACTATTACTGAGGTCACAATGCTGAGGTGCTATTGCTGACGTCACAATGCTGAGGTGCTATTGCTGACGTCACAATCCTGAGGTCACTATGCTGAGGTCACTATGCTGAGGTTCTATTGCTGAGGTGCTCTTGATGAGGTGCTATTGCTGACGTCACAATGCTGAGGTGCTATTGCTGAGGTGCTATTGCTGAGGTGCTATTGCTGAGGTGCTATTGCTGAGGTCACAATGCTGAGGTGCTATTGCTGAGGTGCTATTGCTGAGGTGCTATTTCTGAGGTGCTATTGCTGAGGTCACAATGCTGAGGTCACAATGCTGAGGTGCTATTGCTGAGGTGCTATTGCTGAAGTCACAATGCTGAGGTGCTATTGCTGAGGTGCTATTGCTGAGGTCACAATGCTGACGTCACAATGCTAAGGTCACTATGCTGAGGTCACTATGCTGAGTTGCTACTGCTGAGGTGCTATTGCTGAGGTCAGAATGCTGATGTGCTGTTGCTGAGGTGCAGTTGCTGAGGTCACAGTGCTGAGGTGCTATTGCTGAGGTCACAATGCTGAGGTGCTATTATTGAGGTCACAATGCTGCGGTCACAATGCTGAGGTCACAATGCTGAGGTGCTATTGCTGAGGTTCTATTGCTGAGGTGCTTTTGCTGAGGTGCTATTGCTGAGGTCACAATGCTGAGGTGCTATTGCTGAGGTGCTATTGCTGAGGTCACAATGCTGAGGTCACAATGCTGAGGTGCTATTGCTGAGGTGCTATTGCTGAAGTCACAATGCTGAGGTGCTATTGCTGAGGTGCTATTGCTGAGGTCACAATGCTGACGTCACAATGCTAAGGTCACTATGCTGAGGTCACTATGCTGAGTTGCTACTGCTGAGGTGCTATTGCTGAGGTCACAATGCTGAGGTGCTGTTGCTGAGGTGCAGTTGCTGAGGTCACAGTGCTGACGTGCTATTGCTGAGGTCACAATGCGTAGGTGCTATTGCTGATGTCACAATGCTGAGGTCACAATGCTGAGGTCACAATGCTGAGGTGCTATTGCTGAGCTGCTATTGCTGAGCTGCTATTGCTGATATCACAATGCTGAGCTCACAATGCTGACGTGCTATTGCTGACGTCACAATGCTGTGGTCACTATGCTGAGGTCACAATGCTGAGGTCACAATGCTGAGGTCACTATGCTGAGGTCACAATGCTGAGGTGCTATTGCTGAGGTCACAATGCTGAGGTGCTATTGCTGAGGTGCTATTGCTGAGGTCACAATGCTGAGGTGCTATTGCTGAGGTCACAATGCTGAGGTCACAATGCTGAGGTGATATTTCTGAGGTCACAATGCTGAGGTCACAATGCTGAGGTGCTATTGCTGAGGTGCTATTGCTGAGGTCACAATGCTGAGGTGCTATTGCTTAGGTGCTATTCCTGAGGTCACAGTGCTGAGGTGCTATTGCTGAGGTGCTATTGCTGAGTTCACAGTGCTGAGGTGCTATTGCTGAGGTCACAATGCTGAGGTCACAATGCTGAGGTGCTATTGCTGAGGTCACAATGCTGAGGTGCTCTTGCTGAGGTGCTGTTGCTGAGGTGCTATTGCTGAAGTCACAATGCTGAGGTGCAATTGCTGAGGTCACAATGCTGAGGTGCTATTGCTGAGGTCACAATGCTGAGGTCACAATGCTGAGGTAATATTTCTGAGGTCACAATGCTGAGGTCACAATGCTGAGGTGCTATTGCTGAGGTGCTATTGCTGAGGTCACAATGCTGAGGTGCTATTGCTGAGGTGCTATTGTTGAGGTCACAATACTGAGGTGCTATTGCTGAGGTGCTATTTCTGAGTTCACAGTGCTGAGGTGCTATTGCTGAGGTCACAATGCTGAGGTCACAATGCTGAGGTGCTACTGCTGAGGTCACAATGCTGAGGTGCTATTGCTGAGGTGCTATTGCTGAGGTCACAATGCTGACGTGCTATTGCTGAAGTCACAATGCTGAGGTGCTATTGCTGACGTGCTATTGGTGAGGTCACAATGCTGACGTGCTATTGCTGAGGTGTTATTGCTGAGGTATTATTGCTGAGCTGCTATTGCTGAGGTCACAATGCTGAGGTCACAATGCTGAGGTCACAATGCTGAGCTCACTATGCTGAGGTCACTATGCTGAGGTGCTATTGCTGAGGTCACAATGCTGCGGTCACAATGCTGAGGTCGCAATGCTGAGGTGCTATTTCTGAGGTCACAATGCTGAGGTGCTGTCCTGGTTTCAGTTAGCACAGAATTAATTTTCTTCCTAGTAGCTGGTGGAATGCTCTGTTTTGGCTTAGGATGAGAAGAGTGCTGATAACACCCCGATGCTTTAATTGTTGCAGAGCAGTGCTTATACTAAGCCACGGACATCTCAGCCTTTTGCTCTGTCCTGCCAACGGGCAGGCTGGGGGTGCAGTAAGAGCTGGGAGGGGACAGACCCAGGACAGGTGACCCAAACTAGCCAAAGGGGTATTCCATACCATCTGACGTCATGCTAAACAATATATAGGGGTGGCTAGCTGGGGGGAGGGGGCCGGACTGCTCGGGGTTAGGCTGGGCATCGGTCAGCGGGTGGTGAGCAATTGCATTGTGCATCACTTGTTTGTACATACTATTACTTTCGTATTATCACCATTGTATCATTATTATTATTATTGTTATTATTATTTTTGTTATTATTATTTTCCTGTCTTATTAAACTGTCTTTATCTCAACTCACGGGCTTCACTCTCCATTTCTCTCCCCCGTCCCAGAGAGGGAGGGGGGAGGGTGAGCGAACGGCTGCGTGGTGTTTAGCTGCCGGCCGGGTTAAACCACGACAGGTGCTATTGCAGAGGTGCTATTGCTGAGGTGCTATTGCTGACGTCACAATGCTGAGGTGCTATTGCTGAGGTGCTATTGCTGAGGTCACAATGCTGAGGTGCTATTGCTGACGTGCTATTACTGAGGTGCTATTGCTGAGGTCACAATGCTGAGGTGCTATTGCTGAGCTGCTATTGCTGAGGTGTTATTGCTGAGGTACTATTGATGAGGTCACAATCCTGAGGTGCTATTGCTGAGGTCACAATGCTGTGGTCACAATGCTGAGGTGCTATTGCTGAGGTGCTATTGCTGAGGTCACAATGCTGAGGTGCTATTGCTGAGGTGCTATTGCTGTGGTCACAATGCTGAGGTGCTATTGCTGAGGTCACAATGCTGAGGTGCTATTGCTGAGGTGCTATTGCTGAGGTCACAATGCTAAGGTCACAATGCTGAGGTCACAATGCTGAGGTGTTATTGCTGAGGTGCTATTGCTGAGGTGTTATTGCTGAGGTGCTATTGATGAGGTCACAATGCTGAGGTGCTATTGCTGTGGTCACAATGCTGAGGTCACTATGCTGAGGTCACTTTTCTGAGGTGCTATTGCTGAGGTCACAATGCTGTGGTCACAGTGCTGAGGTGCTATTGCTGAGGTGCTATTGCAGATGTGCAATTGCTGAGGTGCTATTGCTGAGGTCACAATGCTGATGTGCTATTGCTGAGGTGCTATTGCTGAGGTCACAATGCTGAGGTCACTATGCTGAGGTGCTATTGCTGAGCTGCTATTGCTGAGGTGTTATTGCTGAGGTGCTATTGATGAGGTCACATTGCTGTGGTCACAATGCTGAGGTCACAATGCTGAGGTGCTATTGCTGAGGTCACAATGCTGAGGTGCTATTGCTGAGGTGCTATTGCTGTGGTCACAATGCTGAGGTGCTATTGCTGAGGTCACAATGCTGAGGTGCTATTGCTGAGGTGCTATTGCTGAGGTCACAATGCTGAGGTCACAATGCTGAGGTCACAATGCTGAGGTGTTATTGCTGAGCTGCTATTGCTGAGGTGTTATTGCTGAGGTGCTATTGCTGAGGTCACAATGCTGAGGTGCTATTGCTGTGGTCACAATGCTGAGGTCACTATGCTGAGGTCACTTTTCTGAGGTGCTATTGCTGAGGTCACAATGCTGTGGTCACAATGCTGAGGTCACAATGCTGAGGTGCTATTGCAGATGTGCAATTGCTGAGGTGCTATTGCTGAGGTCACAATGCTGATGTGCTATTGCTGATGTGCTATTGCTGAGGTCACAATGCTGAGGTGCTATTGCTGAGGTCACAATGCTGAGGTCACAGTGCTTAGGTCAAAATGCTGAGGTGCTATTGCTGAGGTCACAATGCTGAGGTCACAATTCTAAGGTGCTATTGCTGAGGTCACAATGCTGAGGTGCTATTGCTGAGGTCACAATGCTGAGGTTACACTGCTGAGGTCACAATGCTGAGGTGCTATTGCTGATGTGCTTTTGCAGAGTTCACAATTCTGAGGTGCTATTGCTGAGGTGCTATTGCTGAGGTTCTTTTGCTGAGGTGCTATTGTTGAGGTCACAATGCTGAGGTGCTATTGCTGAGGTGCTATTGCTGAGGTCACAATGCTGAGGTGCTATTGCTGAGGTGCTATTACTGAGGTCACAATGCTGAGGTGCTATTGCTGAGGTGCTTTTGCTGAGGTCACTATGCTGAGGTCACTTTTCTGAGGTGCTATTGCTGAGGTCACAATGCTGAGGTGCTATTGCTGAGGTGCTATTGCTGAGGTGCTATTGCTGAGTTCACAATGCTGTGGTCACAATGCTGAGGTGCTATTGCTGAGGTCACAATGCTGAGGTGCTATTGCTGAGGTGCTATTGCTGAGGTCACAATGCTGAGGTCACAATGCTGAGGTCACAATGCTGAGGTGCTATTGCTGAGGAGCTATTGCTGTTGTCACAATGCTGAGGTGCTATTGCTGAGGTGCTATTGCTGAGGTGCTATTGATGAGGTCACAATGCTGAGGTGCTATTGCTGAGGTGCTATTGCTGAGGTTCTATTGCTGAGGTGCTATTGATGAGGTGCTATTGATGAGGTCACAATGCTGAGGTGCTATTGCTGAGGTGCTATTGCTGAGGTGCTATTGCTGAGGTCGCAATGCTGAGGTGCTGTTGCTGAGGTCACAATGCTGAGGTCACATTGCTGAGGTTACCGCGCTTAGGTCACATTGCTGAGGTCGCATTGCTGAGGTTCCCGCGCTGAGGTCACAATGCTGAGGTCACATTGCTGAGGTCACATTGCTGAGGTCACATCGCTGAAGTCACATCGCTGACGATCCCGCACTTAGGTTCCCATGCTGAGGTCATATTGATGAGGTCAGAGCGCTGAGGTAACATCGCTGAGGTTCCCGCGCTGAGGTTCCTGCCCTGAGGTCACATCGCTGAGGTCACATATCTGAGGTCACATCGCTGAGGTTCCCACGGTGAATTTCCCGCGCTGAGGTCACATCGCTGAGGTCAGAGCAATGAGGTCACATTGCTGAGGTTCCCATGCTGAGGTCACATTGCTGAGGTCACAGTGCTAAGGTCACATTGCTGAGGCTCCCGCACAGAGGTCACATCGCTGAAGTCACATCGCTGACGATCCCGCTCATAGGTTCCCATGCTGAGGTCATATCGATGAGGTCAGAGCGCTGAGGTAACATCGCTGAGGTTCCCGCGCTGAGGTTCCCGTGCTGAGTACACATCGCTGAGGTCACATCGCTCAGGTTCTCGCACTGAGGTTCCCGTTCTGAGGTCACATCGCTGAGGTCACATGGCTGAGGTTCCCGCACTGAGGTTCCCGTGCTGAGGTCACATCGCTGAGGTCACATCGCTGAGGTTCCCGCGCTGAGGTCACATCACTGAGGTTCCCGCGCTGAGGTCTTATTGCTGAGGTTCCTGCGCTGAGGTTCCCGCGCTGAGGTCACATCGCTGAGATTCCCGCGCTGAGGTTCCCGCGCTGAGGTCACATTGCTGAGGTCACATTTCGGAACTTCCCACGCTTGAGGACACATTGCTGAGGTTCCAGCGCTGAGGTCACTTCGCTGAGGTCACATCGCTGAGGTTCCCGCGCTGAAGTCACAATGCTGAGGTCACAATGCTGAGGTTACCGCGCTTAGGTCACATCGCTGAGGTCACATTGCTGAGATCACAATGCTGAGGTCACATCGCTGAGGTTCCCGCACTGAGGTACCCGCGCTGAGGTAACATCTCTGAGGTCACATCGCTGAGGTTCCCACACTGAGGTTCCCGCGCTGCTGTCACATCGCTGAGGTCACGTCGCAGAGTTCAGAGTGCTGAGTTCACAGCGCTGAGGTCATATCGCTGAGGTTCAAGCACTGAGGTTCCCGCGCTGAGGTCACATCGCTGAGGTCAGAGCGCTGAGTTCACATTGCTGAGGTCACAGCGCTGAGTTTCCCACGCTGAGGTCACATCGCTGAGGTCACATCGGTGTGGTTCCCATGATGAGGTTCCCAAGCTGAAGTCACATCGCTGAGGTCAATTCGCTGAGGTTCCCGTGCTGAAGTCACATCGCTAAGGTCACATCGCTGAGGTTCCCGCGCTGAGGTCACATCGCTGAGGTCACATCGCTGAGGTTCCCACGCTGAGGTCACATTGCTGAGGTCACATCGCTGAGGTTCCCGCGCTGAGGTCACATTGCTGAGGTCACATTGCTGAGGTTCCCACACTGAGGTCACATTGCTGAGGTCACATTGATGAGGTCATATTGCTAAGGTCACATTGCTGAGGTTCTCGCGCTGAGTTCACATTACTGAGGTCACATCGCTGAGGTTCCCGCGCTGAGGTCACGTTGCTGAGGTCACATTGCTGAGGTTCCCGCATTGATGTCACATTGCAGAGGTCACATTGCTGAGGTTCCCGCGCTGAGGTAACATCGCTGAGGTTCCCGCATTGATGTCACATTGCTAAGGTCACATCGCTGAGGTCACATCGCTGAGGTCACATCGCTGAGGTTCCCACGCTGAGGTTCCCACGCTGAGGTCACATTGCAGAGGTCACATCGCTGAGGATCCCGCGCTGAGGTTCCCGCGCTGAGGTCACATCGCTGAGTTCACATCGCAGAGCTCAAGGTGCTGAGGTCACAGCGCTGAGGTTCCCGTGCTGAGGTCACTTCGCTGAGGTCACATCGCTGAGTTGAGAGCGCTGAGGTCACAGCGCTGAGGTTCCCGCGCTGAGGTCACATTGCTGAGGTCACATTGCTAAGGTTCCCACGCTGAGGTCACATTGCTGAGGTCACAATGCTGAGGTCACATTGCTGAGGCTCCCGCGCTGAGGTCACATTGCTGAGGTCGCATCACTGGAGTTCCCGCGCTGAGGTCACATTGCTGAGGTCACATTGCTGAGGTCACAATGCTGAGGTCACATTGCTGAGGTTCCCGAACTGAGATCACATTGCTAAGGTCACATTTCTGAGGTTCCCGCACAGAGGTCACATTGCAGAGGTCACATCGCTGAAGTTCCCGCGCTGAGGTAACATCGCTGAGGTTCCCGCGCTGAGGTCACATCGCTGAGGTCACATCGCTGAGGTTCCCGTGGTGAATTTCCCGCGCTGTGGTCACATCGCTGAGTTCAGAGCGATGAGGTCACAGCGCTGAGTTCACAGCTCTGAGTTTCCCATGCTGAGGTCACATCGCTGAGCTCACATCGCTGTGGTTCCCGCGTTGAGGTTGCCGAGCTGAAGTAACGTCACTGAGGTCAACTCGCGGAGGTTCCCGTGCTGAAGTCACATCGCTGAGGTCACATCGCTGAGGTTCCCGCGCTGAGGTTCCCGTGCTGAGGTCACATCGCTGATGTTCCCGTGCTGAGGTCACATTGCTGAGGTCACAGCGATGAGGTTCCCGCGCTGAGGTTCCCGCGCTTACGTCACATCGCTGCGGTTCACGCGCTGAGGTCACATTGCTGAGGTTCCCGCGCTGAGGTCACATTGCTGAGGTCACATTGCTGAGGTCACATTGCTGAGGTTCCCGCGCTGAGGACACATTGCTGAGGTCACATTGCTGAGATTTCCTCACTGAGGTCACATTGCTGAGGTTCCCGTGCTGAGGTCAAATTGCTGAGGTCACATTGTTCAGGTCACATTGATGAGGTTCCCGCGCTGAGGTGACATTGCTGAGGACACATTGCTGAGGTTCCCGAGCTGAGGTTCCTGCGCTGAGGTCACATCACGGAGGTTCCCGCGCTGAGGTCACATCACGGAGGTTCCCGTGCTGAGGTTCCCGCGCTGAGGTTCCCGCGCTGAGGTCACATTGCTGAGGTCACATCGCTGAGGTCACATTGCTGAGGTCACAATGCTGAGGTCACATTGCTGAGGTTCACGCACTGAGGTCACATTGCTGAGGTCACATTGCTGAGGTCACAATGCTGAGGTCACATTGCTGAGGTTCCCGCGCTGAGTTCACATTGCTGATGGCACATTGCTGAGCTTCCCGCGCTGAGGTCACATCGCTGAGGTTCCAGCGCTGAGGTACCCGCGCTGAGGTAACATCTCTGAGGTCACATCGCTGAGGTTCCCGCCCTGAGGTCACATCGCTGAGGTCACATAGCTGAGGTCACATCGCTGAGGTTCCCACAGTGAATTTCCCGCGCTGAGGTCACATCGCTGAGGTCAGAGCAATGAGGTCACATTGCTGAGGTTCCCACGCTGAGGTCACATTGCTGAGGTCACAGTGCTAAGGTCACATTGCTGAGGTTCCCGCACAGAGGTCACATTGCAGAGGTCACATCGCTGAGGTCACATGGCTGAGGTTCCCGCACTGAGGTTCCCGTGCTGAGGTCACATCGCTGAGGTCACATGGCTGAGGTTCCCGCACTGAGGATCCCGCGCTGCTGTCACAAAGCTGAGGTCACATCGCAGAGTTCAGAGTGCTGAGTTCACATCGATGAGGTCACAACGCTGCGGTTCCCGTGCTGAGGTTCCCGCGCTGAGGTCACATTGCTGAGGTTCCCATGCTGAAGTCACATCGCTGAGGTCACATCGCTGAGGTTCCAACGCTGAGGACACATCACTGAGGTCACATCGCTGAGGTTCCCGCGCTGATGTTCCCACGCTGAGGGCACATTGCTGAGGTAACATCGCTGAGGTTCCCGCGCTGAGGTTCCCGTGCTGAGTTCACATCGCTGAGGTCACATCGCTCAGGTTCTCGCACTGAGGTTCCCGTTCTGAGGTCACATCGCTGAGGTCACATGGCTGAGGTTCCCGCACTGAGGTTCCCGTGCTGAGGTCACATCGCTGAGGTCACATCGCTGAGGTCACATGGCTGAGGTCTTATTGCTGAGGTTCCCGCGCTGAGGTTCCCGCGCTGAGGTCACATTGCTGAGGTTCCAGCGCTGAGGTCACATCGCTGAGGTCACATCGCAGAGGTCATATTGCTGAGGTTCCCGCTCTGAGGTTCCCACGCTGAGGTCACATGGCTGAGGTCACATCGCTGAGATTCCCGCGCTGAGGTTCCCGCGCTGAGGTTCCCGCCCTGAGGTCACATCGCTGAGGTCACAGCGCTGAGGTCATATCGATGAGGTCAGCGCGCTGAGGTCACATCGCTGAGGTTCCCGCGCTGAGGTCACATCGCTGTGGTTCCCGCGCTGAGGTTCCCGCGCTAAGGTCACATCGTTGACGTTCCGGCGCTGAGGTCACATCGCTGAGGTTCCCGCGCTGAGGTTCCCGTGCAGAGGTCACATCACTGAAGTCACATCGCTCAGGTCACATCGCTGAGGTTCCCGCACTGAGGTCACATCGCTGAGGTCACATCGCTGAGGTTCCCGCGCTGAGGTTCCCGTGCTGAGGTCACACCACTGAGGTTCCCGTGCTGAGGTCACATCGCTGAGGTCACATCGCTGAGGTCACAGCGCTGAGGTTCCCGCGCTGAGGTCACATCGCTGAGGTCAAATTGCTGAGGTTCCCGCACTGAGGTCACATCGCTGAGGTCACATCGCTGATGTTCCCGCACTGAGGTCACATCTCTGAGGTCACATCGCTGAGGTCAGAGCGCTGAGGTCACATTGCTGAGTTTTCCGCGCTGATGTTCCCGCGCTGAGGTCACATCACTGAGGTCAGAGCGCTGAGGTCAGAGCACTGAGGTCACATCGATGAGGTCACAGCGCTGAGGTTCCCGCACTGAGGATCCTGTGCTGAGGTTCCCGTGCTGAGGTCACATCGCTGAGGTCACATCGCTGAGGTTCCCACACTGAGGATCCCGTGCTGAGGTCCCATCACTGAAGTCACATCGCTGAGGTCACATCACTGTGGTTCCTGCGCTGAGGTTCCCACGCTGAGGTCACATTGCAGAGGTCACATCGCTGAGGATCCCGCACTGAGGTTCCCGCGCTGAGGTCACATCGCTGAGTTCACATCGCAGAGCTCAAGGTGCTGAGGTCACAGCGCTGAGGTTCCCGTGCTGAGGTCACTTCGCTGAGGTCACATCGCTGAGTTGAGAGCGCTGAGGTCACAGCGCTGAGGTTCCCGCGCTGAGGTCACATTGCTGAGGTCACATTGCTAAGGTTCCCACGCTGAGGTCACATTGCTGAGGTCACAAAGCTGAGGTCACATTGCTGAGGCTCCCGCGCTGAGGTCACATTGCTGAGGTCGCATCACTGGAGTTCCCGCGCTGAGGTCACATTGCTGAGGTCACATTGCTGAGGTCACAATGCTGAGGTCACATTGCTGAGGTTCCCGAACTGAGATCACATTGCTAAGGTCACATTTCTGAGGTTCCCGCACAGAGGTCACATTGCAGAGGTCACATCGCTGAAGTTCCCGCGCTGAGGTAACATCGCTGAGGTTCCCGCGCTGAGGTCACATCGCTGAGGTCACATCGCTGAGGTTCCCGTGGTGAATTTCCCGCGTTGTGGTCACATCGCTGAGTTCAGAGCGATGAGGTCACAGCGCTGAGTTCACAGCTCTGAGTTTCCCATGCTGAGGTCACATCGCTGAGCTCACATCGCTGTGGTTCCCGCGTTGAGGTTGCCGAGCTGAAGTCACGTCACTGAGGTCAACTCGCGGAGGTTCCCGTGCTGAAGTCACATCGCTGAGGTCACATCGCTGAGGTTCCCGCACTGAGGTTCCCGTGCTGAGGTCACATCGCTGATGTTCCCGTGCTGAGGTCACATTGCTGAGGTCACAGCGATGAGGTTCCCGCGCTGAGGTTCCCGCGCTTACGTCACATCGCTGCGGTTCACGCGCTGAGGTCACATTGCTGAGGTTCCCGCACTGAGGTCACATTGCTGAGGTCACATTGCTGAGGTTCCCGCGCTGAGGTCACATCGCTGAGGACACATTGCTGAGGTCACATTGCTGAGATTTCCTCACTGAGGTCACATTGCTGAGGTTCCCGTGCTGAGGTCACATTGCTGAGGTCACATTGTTGAGGTCACATTGATGAGGTTCCCGCGCTGAGGTGACATTGCTGAGGACACATTGCTGAGGTTCCCGCGCTGAGGTTCCTGCGCTGAGGTCACATCACGGAGGTTCCCGCGCTGAGGTCACATCACGGAGGTTCCCGTGCTGAGGTTCCCGCGCTGAGGTTCCCGCGCTGAGGTCACATTGCTGAGGTCACATTGCTGAGGTCACATTGCTGAGGTCACAATGCTGAGGTCACATTGCTGAGGTTCACGCACTGAGGTCACATTGCTGAGGTCACATTGCTGAGGTCACAATGCTGAGGTCACATTGCTGAGGTTCACGCTCTGAGGTCACATTGCTGAGGTCACATTGCTGAGGTCACAATGCTGAGGTCACATTGCTGAGGTTCCCGCGCTGAGTTCACATTGCTGATGGCACATTGCTGAGCTTCCCGCGCTGAGGTCACATCGCTGAGGTTCCAGCGCTGAGGTACCCGCGCTGAGGTAACATCTCTGAGGTCACATCGCTGAGGTCACATAGCTGAGGTCACATCGCTGAGGTCAGAGCAATGAGGTCACATTGCTGAGGTTCCCACGCTGAGGTCACATTGCTGAGGTCACAGTGCTAAGGTCACATTGCTGAGGTTCCCGCACAGAGGTCACATTGCAGAGGTCACATCGCTGAGGTCACATGGCTGAGGTTCCCGCACTGAGGATCCCGCGCTGCTGTCACAAAGCTGAGGTCACATCGCAGAGTTCAGAGTGCTGAGTTCACATCGATGAGGTCACAACGCTGCGGTTCCCGTGCTGAGGTTCCCGCGCTGAGGTCACATTGCTGAGGTTCCCCTGCTGAAGTCACATCGCTGAGGTCACATCGCTGAGGTTCCAACGCTGAGGACACATCACTGAGGTCACATCGCTGAGGTTCCCGCGCTGAGGACACATCGCTGAAGTCACATCGCTGACGATCCCGCGCTTAGGTTCCCATGCTGAGGTCATATCGATGAGGTCAGAGCGCTGAGGTAACATCGCTGAGGTTCCCGCGCTGAGGTTCCCGTGCTGAGTTCACATCGCTGAGGTCACATCGCTCAGGTTCTCGCACTGAGGTTCCCGTTCTGAGGTCACATCGCTGAGGTCACATCGCTGAGGTTCCCGCACTGAGGTCACATCACTGAGATTCCCGCGCTGAGGTTCCCGCGCTGAGGTCACATTGCTGAGGTCACATTTCTGAACTTCCCACGCTTGAGGACACATTGCTGAGGTTCCAGCGCTGAGGTCACTTCGCTGAGGTCACATCGCTGAGGTTCCCGCGCTGAAGTCACAATGCTGAGGTCACATTGCTGAGGTCACATTGCTGTGGTCACATTGCTGAGGATCCCGAGATGAGATCACATTGCTAAGGTCACATTGCTGAGGTTCCCGCACAGAGGTCACATTGCAGAGGTCACAATGCTGAGGTCACATTGCTGAGGTTACCGCGCTTAGGTCACATCGCTGAGGTCACATTGCTGAGATCACAATGCTGAGGTCGCATCGCTGAGGTTCCAGCGCTGTGGTTCCCGCGCTGAGGTTCCCGCGCTAAGGTCACATGGTTGACGTTCCGGCGCTGAGGTCACATCGCTGAGGTTCCCGCGCTGAGGTTCCCGTGCAAAGGTCACATCACTGAGGTCACATCGCTCAGGTCACATCGCTGAGGTTCCCGCACTGAGGTCACATCGCTGAGGTCACATCGCTGAGGTTCCCGCGCTGAGGTTCCCGTGCTGAGGTCACATCGCTGAGGTTCCCGCGCTGAGGTCACATCGCTGAGGTCACAGCGCTGAGGTCAGAGCGCTGAGGTCACATTGCTGAGTTTTCCGCGCTGATGTTCCCGCGCTGAGGTCACATCACTGAGGTCAGAGCGCTGAAGTCAGAGCACTGAGGTCACATCGATGAGGTCACAGCGCTGAGGTTCCCGCACTGAGGATCCTGTGCTGAGGTTCCCGTGCTGAGGTCACATCGCTGAGGTCACATCGCTGAGGTTCCCGTACTGAGGTTCCCGTGCTGAGGTCCCATCACTGAAGTCACATCGCTGAGGTCACATCACTGTGGTTCCTGCGCTGAGGTTCCCGCGCTGAGGTCACATCGCTGAGTTCACATCGCAGAGCTCAAGGTGCTGAGGTCACAGCGCTGAGGTTCCCGTGCTGAGGTCACAATGCTGAGGTCACATTGCTAAGGTTCCCGCGCTGAGGTCACATCGCTGAGGTCACAATGCTGAGGTCACATTGCTGAGGTCACATCTCTGAGGTCACATCGCTGAGGTCAGAGCGCTGAGGTCACAGCGCTGAGGTTCCCGCGCTGAGGTCACAATGCTGAGGTCACATTGCTAAGGTTCCCGCGCTGAGGTCACATCGCTGAGGTCACAATGCTGAGGTCACATTGCTGAGGTCACATCTCTGAGGTCACATCGCTGAGGTCAGAGCGCTGAGGTCACATTGCTGAGTTTTCCGCGCTGATGTTCCCGCGCTGAGGTCACATCACTGAGGTCAGAGCGCTGAGGTCAGAGCACTGAGGTCACATCGATGAGGTCACAGCGCTGAGGTTCCCGCACTGAGGATCCTGTGCTGAGGTTCCCGTGCTGAGGTCACATCGCTGAGGTCACATCGCTGAGGTTCCCACACTGAGGTTCCCGTGCTGAGGTCCCATCACTGAAGTCACATCGCTGAGGTCACATCACTGTGGTTCCTGCGCTGAGGTTCCCACGCTGAGGTCACATTGCAGAGGTCACATCGCTGAGGATCCCGCGCTGAGGTTCCCGCGCTGAGGTCACATCGCTGAGTTCACATCGCAGAGCTCAAGGTGCTGAGGTCACAGCGCTGAGGTTCCCGTGCTGAGGTCACTTCGCTGAGGTCACATCGCTGAGTTGAGAGCGCTGAGGTCACAGCGCTGAGGTTCCCGCGCTGAGGTCACATTGCTGGGGTCACATTGCTAAGGTTCCCGCGCTGAGGTCACAATGCTGAGGTCACAATGCTGAGGTCACATTGCTGAGGCTCCCGCGCTGAGGTCACATTGCTGAGGTCGCATCACTGGAGTTCCCGCGCTGAGGTCACATTGCTGAGGTCACATTGCTGAGGTCACAATGCTGAGGTCACATTGCTGAGGTTCCCGAACTGAGATCACATTGCTAAGGTCACATTTCTGAGGTTCCCGCACAGAGGTCACATTGCAGAGGTCACATCGCTGAAGTTCCCGCGCTGAGGTAACATCGCTGAGGTTCCCGCGCTGAGGTCACATCGCTGAGGTCACATCGCTGAGGTTCCCGTGGTGAATTTCCCACGCTGTGGTCACATCGCTGAGTTCAGAGCGATGAGGTCACAGCGCTGAGTTCACAGCTCTGAGTTTCCCATGCTGAGGTCACATCGCTGAGCTCACATCGCTGTGGTTCCCGCGTTGAGGTTGCCGAGCTGAAGTCACGTCACTGAGGTCAACTTGCGGAGGTTCCCGTGCTGAAGTCACATCGCTGAGGTCACATCGCTGAGGTTCCCGCGCTGAGGTTCCCGTGCTGAGGTCACATCGCTGATGTTCCCGTGCTGAGGTCACATTGCTGAGGTCACAGCGATGAGGTTCCCGCGCTGAGGTTCCCGCGCTTACGTCACATCCCTGCGGTTCACGCGCTGAGGTCACATTGCTGAGGTTCCCGCACTGAGGTCACATTGCTGAGGTCACATTGCTGAGGTTCCCGCGCTGAGGTCACATCGCTGAGGACACATTGCTGAGGTCACATTGCTGAGATTTCCTCACTGAGGTCACATTGCTGAGGTTCCCGTGCTGAGGTCACATTGCTGAGGTCACATTGTTGAGGTCACATTGATGAGGTTCCCGCGCTGAGGTTCCCGCGCTAAGGTCACATCGTTGACGTTCCGGCGCTGAGGTCACATCGCTGAGGTTCCCGCGCTGAGGTTCCCGTGCAAAGGTCACATCACTGAGGTCACATCGCTCAGGTCACATCGCTGAGGTTCCCGCACTGAGGTCACATTGCTGAGGTCACATCGCTGAGGTTCCCGCGCTGAGGTCACATCTCTGAGGTCACATCGCTGAGGTCAGAGCGCTGAGGTCACATTGCTGAGTTTTCCGCGCTGATGTTCCCGCGCTGAGGTCACATCACTGAGGTCAGAGCGCTGAGGTCAGAGCACTGAGGTCACATCGATGAGGTCACAGCGCTGAGGTTCCCGCACTGAGGATCCTGCGCTGAGGTTCCCGTGCTGAGGTCACATCGCTGAGGTCACATCGCTGAGGTTCCCACACTGAGGTTCCCGCGCTGAGGTCACATCTCTGAGGTCACATCGCTGAGGTCACATCACTGTGGTTCCTGCGCTGAGGTTCCCGCGCTGAGGTCACATCGCTGAGGTCACATCGCTGAGGTTCCCACGCTGAGGTTCCCACGCTGAGGTCACATTGCAGAGGTCACATCGCTGAGGATCCCGCGCTGAGGTTCCCGCGCTGAGGTCACATCGCTGAGTTCACATCGCAGAGCTCAAGGTGCTGAGGTCACAGCGCTGAGGTTCCCGTGCTGAGGTCACTTCGCTGAGGTCACATCGCTGAGTTGAGAGCGCTGAGGTCACAGCGCTGAGGTTCCCGCGCTGAGGTCACATTGCTGAGGTCACATTGCTAAGGTTCCCACGCTGAGGTCACATTGCTGAGGTCACAATGCTGAGGTTCCCGAACTGAGATCACATTGCTAAGGTCACATTTCTGAGGTTCCCGCACAGAGGTCACATTGCAGAGGTCACATCGCTGAAGTTCCCGCGCTGAGGTCACATTGCTGAGGTCACATTGCTGAGGTCACAATGCTGAGGTCACATTGCTGAGGTTCCCGAACTGAGATCACATTGCTAAGGTCACATTTCTGAGGTTCCCGCACAGAGGTCACATTGCAGAGGTCACATCGCTGAAGTTCCCGCGCTGAGGTAACATCGCTGAGGTTCCCGCGCTGAGGTCACATCGCTGAGGTCACATCGCTGAGGTTCCCGTGGTGAATTTCCCGCGCTGTGGTCACATCGCTGAGTTCAGAGCGATGAGGTCACAGCGCTGAGTTCACAGCTCTGAGTTTCCCATGCTGAGGTCACATCGCTGAGCTCACATCGCTGTGGTTCCCGCGTTGAGGTTGCCGAGCTGAAGTCACGTCACTGAGGTCAACTTGCGGAGGTTCCCGTGCTGAAGTCACATCGCTGAGGTCACATCGCTGAGGTTCCCGCGCTGAGGTTCCCGTGCTGAGGTCACATCGCTGATGTTCCCGTGCTGAGGTCACATTGCTGAGGTCACAGCGATGAGGTTCCCGCGCTGAGGTTCCCGCGCTTACGTCACATGGCTGCGGTTCACGCGCTGAGGTCACATTGCTGAGGTTCCCGCACTGAGGTCACATTGCTGAGGACACATTGCTGAGGTTCCCGCGCTGAGGTTCCTGCGCTGAGGTCACATCACGGAGGTTCCCGCGCTGAGGTCACATTGCTGAGGTCACATTGCTGAGGTCACATCGCTGAGGTCACATTGCTGAGGTCACAATGCTGAGGTCACATTGCTGAGGTTCACGCACTGAGGTCACATTGCTGAGGTCACATTGCTGAGGTCACAATGCTGAGGTCACATTGCTGAGGTTCCCGCGCTGAGTTCACATTGCTGATGGCACATTGCTGAGCTTCCCGCGCTGAGGTCACATCGCTGAGGTTCCAGCGCTGAGGTACCCGCGCTGAGGTAACATCTCTGAGGTCACATCGCTGAGGTCACATAGCTGAGGTCACATCGCTGAGGTCACATAGCTGAGGTCACATCGCTGAGGTCAGAGCAATGAGGTCACATTGCTGAGGTTCCCACGCTGAGGTCACATTGCTGAGGTCACAGTGCTAAGGTCACATTGCTGAGGTTCCCGCACAGAGGTCACATTGCAGAGGTCACATCGCTGAGGTCACATGGCTGAGGTTCCCGCACTGAGGATCCCGCGCTGCTGTCACAAAGCTGAGGTCACATCGCAGAGTTCAGAGTGCTGAGTTCACATCGATGAGGTCACAACGCTGCGGTTCCCGTGCTGAGGTTCCCGCGCTGAGGTCACATTGCTGAGGTTCCCATGCTGAAGTCACATCGCTGAGGTCACATCGCTGAGGTTCCAACGCTGAGGACACATCACTGAGGTCACATCGCTGAGGTTCCCGCGCTGATGTTCCCACGCTGAGGGCACATTGCTGAGGTCACATTGCTGAGGTCACATCGCTGAGGTTCCCGCGCTGAGGACACATCGCTGAAGTCACATCGCTGACGATCCCGCACTTAGGTTCCCATGCTGAGGTCATATCGATGAGGTCAGAGCGCTGAGGTAACATCGCTGAGGTTCCCGCGCTGAGGTTCCCGTGCTGAGTTCACATCGCTGAGGTCACATCGCTCAGGTTCTCGCACTGAGGTTCCCGTTCTGAGGTCACATCGCTGAGGTCACATCGCTGAGGTTCCCGCGCTGAGGTCACATCACTGAGATTCCCGCGCTGAGGTTCCCGCGCTGAGGTCACATTGCTGAGGTCACATTTCTGAACTTCCCACGCTTGAGGACACATTGCTGAGGTTCCAGCGCTGAGGTCACTTCGCTGAGGTCACATCGCTGAGGTTCCCGCGCTGAAGTCACAATGCTGAGGTCACATTGCTGAGGTCACATTGCTGTGGTCACATTGCTGAGGATCCCGAGATGAGATCACATTGCTAAGGTCACATTGCTGAGGTTCCCGCACAGAGGTCACATTGCAGAGGTCACAATGCTGAGGTCACATTGCTGAGGTTACCGCGCTTAGGTCACATCGCTGAGGTCACATTGCTGAGATCACAATGCTGAGGTCGCATCGCTGAGGTTCCAGCGCTGTGGTTCCCGCGCTGAGGTTCCCGTGCTGAGGTCACATCGCTGAGGTTCCCGCGCTGAGGTCACATCGCTGAGGTCACAGCGCTGAGGTTCCCGCACTGAGGTCACATCGCTGAGGTCACATCGCTCAGGTCACATCGCTGAGGTTCCCGCGCTGAGGTTCCCGTGCTGAGGTCACATCGCTGAGGTTCCTGCGCTGAGGTCACATCGCTGAGGTCACAGCGCTGAGGTTCCCGCACTGAGGTCACATCGCTGAGGTCAAATTGCTGAGGTTCCCGCACTGAGGTCACATCGCTGAGGTCACATCGCTGATGTTCCCGCACTGAGGTCACATCTCTGAGGTCACATCGCTGAGGTCAGAGCGCTGAGGTCACATCACTGAGGTCAGAGCGCTGAAGTCAGAGCACTGAGGTCACATCGATGAGGTCACAGCGCTGAGGTTCCCGCACTGAGGATCCTGTGCTGAGGTTCCCGTGCTGAGGTCACATCGCTGAGGTCACATCGCTGAGGTTCCCGTACTGAGGTTCCCGTGCTGAGGTCCCATCACTGAAGTCACATCGCTGAGGTCACATCACTGTGGTTCCTGCGCTGAGGTTCCCGCGCTGAGGTCACATCGCTGAGTTCACATCGCAGAGCTCAAGGTGCTGAGGTCACAGCGCTGAGGTTCCCGTGCTGAGGTCACTTCGCTGAGGTCACATCGCTGAGTTGAGAGCGCTGAGGTCACAGCGCTGAGGTTCCCGCGCTGAGGTCACATTGCTGAGGTCACATTGCTAAGGTTCCCGCGCTGAGGTCACATTGCTGATGTCACATTGCTGAGGCTCCCGCGCTGAGGTCACATTGCTGAGGTCGCATCACTGGAGTTCCCGCGCTGAGGTCACATTGCTGAGGTCACATTGCTGAGGTCACAATGCTGAGGTCACATTGCTGAGGTTCCCGAACTGAGATCACATTGCTAAGGTCACATTTCTGAGGTTCCCGCACAGAGGTCACATTGCAGAGGTCACATCGCTGAAGTTCCCGCGCTGAGGTAACATCGCTGAGGTTCCCGCACTGAGGTCACATCGCTGAGGTCAAATTGCTGAGGTTCCCGCACTGAGGTCACATCGCTGAGGTCACATCGCTGATGTTCCCGCACTGAGGTCACATCTCTGAGGTCACATCGCTGAGGTCAGAGCGCTGAGGTCACATTGCTGAGTTTTCCGCGCTGATGTTCACGCGCTGAGGTCACATCACTGTGGTTCCTGCGCTGAGGTTCCCGCGCTGAGGTCACATCGCTGAGGTCACATCGCTGAGGTTCCCACGCTGAGGTTCCCACGCTGAGGTCACATTGCAGAGGTCACATCGCTGAGGATCCCGCGCTGAGGTTCCCGCGCTGAGGTCACATCGCTGAGTTCACATCGCAGAGCTCAAGGTGCTGAGGTCACAGCGCTGAGGTTCCCGTGCTGAGGTCACTTCGCTGAGGTCACATCGCTGAGTTGAGAGCGCTGAGGTCACAGCGCTGAGGTTCCCGCGCTGAGGTCACAATGCTGAGGTCACATTGCTGAGGCTCCCGCGCTGAGGTCACATTGCTGAGGTCGCATCACTGGAGTTCCCGCGCTGAGGTCACATTGCTGAGGTCACATTGCTGAGGTCACAATGCTGAGGTCACATTGCTGAGGTTCCCGAACTGAGATCACATTGCTAAGGTCACATTTCTGAGGTTCCCGCACAGAGGTCACATTGCAGAGGTCACATCGCTGAGGTTCCCGCGCTGAGGTCACATCGCTGAGGTCACATCGCTGAGGTTCCCGTGGTGAATTTCCCGCACTGTGGTCACATCGCTGAGTTCAGAGCGATGAGGTCACAGCGCTGAGTTCACAGCTCTGAGTTTCCCATGCTGAGGTCACATTGCAGAGGTCACATCGCTGAGGTCACATGGCTGAGGTTCCCGCACTGAGGTTCCCGTGCTGAGGTCACATCGCTGAGGTCACATCGCTGAGGTTCCCGCACTGAGGATCCCGCGCTGCTGTCACAAAGCTGAGGTCACATCGCAGAGTTCAGAGTGCTGAGTTCACATCGATGAGGTCACAACGCTGCGGTTCCCGCGCTGAGGTTCCCACGCTGAGGTCACATCGCTGAGTTCACATCGCAGAGCTCAAGGTGCTGAGGTCACATCGCTGAGGTTCCCGCCCTGAGGTCACTTCGCTGAGGTCACATCGCTGAGTTGAGAGCGCTGAGGTCACAGCGCTGAGGTTCCCGCGCTGAGGTCACATTGCTGAGGTCACAATGCTGAGGTCACATTGCTGAGGCTCCCGCGCTGAGGTCACATTGCTGAGGTCATATTGCTGAGGTTCCCGCGCTGAGGTTCCCGTGCTGAGGTCACATCGCTGAGGTACCCGCGCTGAGGTCACATCGATGAGGTTCCCGCACTGAGGTTCCCGTGCTGAGGTCACATCGCTGAGGTCACATGGCTGAGGCTCCCGCGTTGAGGTTGCCGAGCTGAAGTCACGTCACTGAGGTCAACTCGCGGAGGTTCCCGTGCTGAAGTCACATCGCTGAGGTCACATCGCTGAGGTTCCCGCACTGAGGTTCCCGTGCTGAGGTCACAATGCTGAGGTCACATTGCTGAGGTTCCCGAACTGAGATCACATTGCTAAGGTCACATTTCTGAGGTTCCCGCACAGAGGTCACATTGCAGAGGTCACATCGCTGAAGTTCCCGCGCTGAGGTAACATCGCTGAGGTTCCCGCGCTGAGGTCACATCGCTGAGGTCACATCGCTGAGGTTCCCGTGGTGAATTTCCCGCACTGTGGTCACATCGCTGAGTTCAGAGCGATGAGGTCACAGCGCTGAGTTCACAGCTCTGAGTTTCCCATGCTGAGGTCACATCGCTGAGCTCACATCGCTGTGGTTCCCGCGTTGAGGTTGCCGAGCTGAAGTCACGTCACTGAGGTCAACTCGCGGAGGTTCCCGTGCTGAAGTCACATCGCTGAGGTCACATCGCTGAGGTTCCCGCGCTGAGGTTCCCGTGCTGAGGTCACATCGCTGATGTTCCCGTGCTGAGGTCACATTGCTGAGGTCACAGCGATGAGGTTCCCGCGCTGAGGTAACATTGCTGAGGTTCCCATGCTGAGGTCACATTGCTGAGGTTCCCGCGCTGAGGTCACATAGCTGAGGTCACATTGCTGAGGTTCCCGCGCTGAGGTAACATTGCTGAGGTCACATTGCTGAGGTCACATTGTTGAGATTTCCTCACTGAGGTCACATTGCTGAGGTTCCCGTGCTGAGGTCACATTGCTGAGGTCACATCGTTGAGGTCACATTGATGAGGTTCCCGCGCTGAGGTGACATTGCTGAGGACACATTGCTGAGGTTCCCGCACTGAGGTCACATCGCTGAGGTTCCCATGCTGAGGTCACAATGCTGAAGTCACATTGCTGAGGTCACATTGCTGAGGTCACATTGCTGAGGTTCCCGCGCTGAGGTCACATTGCTGAGGTCATATTGCTGAGGTTCCCGCGCTGAGGTTCCCGTGCTGAGGTCACATCGCTGAGGTACCCGCGCTGAGGTCACATCGATGAGGTTCCCGCACTAAGGTTCCCGTGCTGAGGTCACATCGCTGAGGTCACATGGCTGAGGCTCCTGCGCTGAGGTTCCCGCGCTGAGGTCACATCACGGAGGTTCCCGTGCTGAGGTAACCCGCGCTGAGGTTCCCGCGCTGAGGTCACATCGCTGAGGTCACATTGCTGAGGTCACATCGCTGAGGTCACATTGCTGAGGTTCACGCACTGAGGTCACATTGCTGAGGTCACATTGCTGAGGTCACATCGCTGAGGTCACATTGCTGAGGTTCCCGCGCTGAGTTCACATTGCTGATGGCACATTGCTGAGCTTCCCGCGCTGAGGTCACATCGCTGAGGTTCCAGCGCTGAGGTACCCGCGCTGAGGTAACATCTCTGAGGTCACATCGCTGAGGTTCCCACGGTGAATTTCCTGCGCTGAGGTCACATCGCTGAGGTCAGAGCAATGAGGTCACATTGCTGAGGTTCCCACGCTGAGGTCACATTGCTGAGGTCACAGTGCTAAGGTCACATTGCTGAGGTTCCCGCACAGAGGTCACATTGCAGAGGTCACATCGCTGAGGTCACATGGCTGAGGTTCCCGCACTGAGGTTCCCGTGCTGAGGTCACATCGCTGAGGTCACATCGCTGAGGTTCCCGCACTGAGGATCCCGCGCTGCTGTCACAAAGCTGAGGTCACATCGCAGAGTTCAGAGTGCTGAGTTCACATCGATGAGGTCACAACGCTGCGGTTCCCGTGCTGAGGTTCCCGCGCTGAGGTCACATTGCTGAGGTTCCCATGCTGAAGTCACATCGCTGAGGTCACATCGCTGAGGTTCCAACGCTGAGGACACATCACTGAGGTCACATCGCTGAGGTTCCCGCGCTGATGTTCCCACGCTGAGGTCACATTGCTGAGGTCACATTGGTGAGGTCACATCGCTGAGGTTCCCGCGCTGAGGTCACATCGCTGAAGTCACATCGCTGACGATCCCGCGCTTAGGTTCCCATGCTGAGGTCATATCGATGAGGTCAGAGCGCTGAGGTAACATCGCTGAGGTTCCCGCGCTGAGGTTCCCGTGCTGAGTTCACATCGCTGAGGTAACATCGCTGAGGTTCCCGCGCTGAGGTTCCCGTGCTGAGTTCACATCGCTGAGGTCACATCGCTCAGGTTCTCGCACTGAGGTTCCCGTTCTGAGGTCACATCGCAGAGGTCACATGGCTGAGGTTCCCGCACTGAGGTCACATCACTGAGGTTCCCGCGCTGAGGTCACATCGCTGAGATTCCCGCGCTGAGGTTCCCGCGCTGAGGTCACATCGCTGAGGTCACATTTCTGAACTTCCCACGCTTGAGGACACATTGCTGAGGTTCCAGCGCTGAGGTCACTTCGCTGAGGTCACATCGCTGAGGTTCCCGCGCTGAAGTCACAATGCTGAGGTCACATTGCTGAGGTCACATTGCTGTGGTCACATTGCTGAGGATCCCGAGATGAGATCACATTGCCAAGGTCACATTGCTGAGGTTCCCGCACAGAGGTCACATTGCAGAGGTCACAATGCTGAGGTCACATTGCTGAGGTTCCCGCGCTTAGGTCACATCGCTGAGGTCACATTGCTGAGATCACAATGCTGAGGTCACATCGCTGAGGTTCCAGCGCTGAGGTACCCGCGCTGAGGTAACATCTCTGAGGTCACATCGCTGAGGTTCCCACACTGAGGTTCCCGCGCTGCTGTCACATCGCTGAGGTCACGTCGCAGAGTTCAGAGTGCTGAGTTCACAGCGCTGAGGTCATATCGCTGAGGTTCCCGCGCTGAGGTTCCCGCGCTGAGGTCACAATGCTGAGGTCACATTGCTGAGGTTCACGCACTGAGGTCACATTGCAGAGGTCACATCGCTGAGGTCACATGGCTGAGGTCACATTGCTGAGGTTCCTGCGCCGAGTTCACATTGCTGATGGCACATTGCTGAGCTTCCCGCGCTGAGGTCACATCGCTGACGTTCCAGCGCTGAGGTACCCGCACTGAGGTAACATCTCTGAGGTCACATCGCTGAGGTTCCTGCCCTGAGGTCACATCGCTGAGGTCACATAGCTGAGGTCACATCGCTGAGGTTCCCACGGTGAATTTCCCGCGCTGAGGTCACATCGCTGAGGTCAGAGCAATGAGGTCACATTGCTGAGGTTCCCACGCTGAGGTCACATTGCTGAGGTCACAGTGCTAAGGTCACATTGCTGAGGCTCCCGCACAGAGGTCACATCGCTGAAGTCACATCGCTGACGATCCCGCTCATAGGTTCCCATGCTGAGGTCATATCGATGAGGTCAGAGCGCTGAGGTAACATCGCTGAGGTTCCCGCGCTGAGGTTCCCGTGCTGAGTTCACATCGCTGAGGTCACATCGCTCAGGTTCTCGCACTGAGGTTCCCGTTCTGAGGTCACATCGCTGAGGTCACATGGCTGAGGTTCCCGCACTAAGGTTCCCGTGCTGAGGTCACATCGCTGAGGTTCCCGCGCTGAGGTCACATCACTGAGGTTCCCGCGCTGAGATCTTATTGCTGAGGTTCCCGCGCTGAGGTTCCCGCGCTGAGGTCACATCGCTGAGATTCCCGCGCTGAGGTTCCCGCGCTGAGGTCACATTGCTGAGGTCACATTTCGGAACTTCCCACGCTTTAGGACACATTGCTGAGGTTCCAGCGCTGAGGTCACTTCGCTGAGGTCACATCGCTGAGGTTCCCGCGCTGAAGTCACAATGCTGAGGTCACATTGCTGAGGTCACATCGCTGAGGTCACATGGCTGAGGTTCCCGCACTGAGGATCCCGCGCTGCTGTCACAAAGCTGAGGTCACATCGCAGAGTTCAGAGTGCTGAGTTCACATCGATGAGGTCACAACGCTGCGGTTCCCGTGCTGAGGTTCCCGCGCTGAGGTCACATTGCTGAGGTTCCCATGCTGAAGTCACATCGCTGAGGTCACATCGCTGAGGTTCCAACGCTGAGGACACATCACTGAGGTCACATCGCTGAGGTTCCCGCGCTGATGTTCCCACGCTGAGGGCACATTGCTGAGGTCACATTGCTGAGGTCACATCGCTGAGGTTCCCGCGCTGAGGTCACATCGCTGAAGTCACATCGCTGACGATCCCGCGCTTAGGTTCCCATGCTGAGGTCATATCGATGAGGTCAGAGCGCTGAGGTAACATCGCTGAGGTTCCCGCGCTGAGGTTCCCGTGCTGAGTTCACATCGCTGAGGTCACATCGCTCAGGTTCTCGCACTGAGGTTCCCGTTCTGAGGTCACATCGCTGAGGTCACATGGCTGAGGTTCCCGCACTGAGGTTCCCGTGCTGAGGTCACATCGCTCAGGTCACATCGCTGAGGTTCCCGCGCTGAGGTCACATCACTGAGGTTCCCGCGCTGAGGTCTTATTGCTGAGGTTCCCGCGCTGAGGTTCCCGCGCTGAGGTCACATTGCTGAGGTTCCAGCGCTGAGGTCACATCGCTGAGGTCACATCGCAGAGGTCATATTGCTGAGGTTCCCGCTCTGAGGTTCCCACGCTGAGGTCACATGGCTGAGGTCACATCGCTGAGATTCCCGCGCTGAGGTTCCCGCGCTGAGGTTCCCGCGCTGAGGTCACATGGCTGAGCTCACATCGCTGAGGTTCCCGCGCTGAGGTCACATCGCTGTGGTTCCCGCGCTGAGGTTCCCGCGCTAAGGTCACATCGTTGACGTTCCGGTGCTGAGGTCACATCGCTGAGGTTCCCGCGCTGAGGTTCCCGTGCAGAGGTCACATCACTGAGGTCACATCGCTCAGGTCACATCGCTGAGGTCACATCGCTGAGGTTCCCGCGCTGAGGTTCCCGTGCTGAGGTCACATCGCTGAGGTTCCCGCGCTGAGGTCACATCGCTGAGGTTCCCGCGCTGAGGTCACGTCGCTGAGGTCACATCGCTAAGGTCACATCGTGACGTTGCCACGCTGAGGTTCCCGCGCTGATGTCACATCGCTGAGGTTCCTGCGCTGAGGTCACATCGCTGACGTTCCGGCGCTGAGGTCACATCGCTGAGGTTCCCGCGCTGAGGTTCCCGTGCTGAGGTCACATCGCTGAGGTTCCCGCGCTGTTGTCACATCGCTGAGGTTCCTGCGCTGAGGTCACATCGCTGACGTTCCGGCGCTGAGGTCACATCGCTGAGGTTCCCGCGCTGAGGTTCCCGTGCTGAGGTCACATCGCTGAGGTTCCCGCGCTGTTGTCACATCGCTGAGGTTCCTGCGCTGAGGTCACATCGCTGACGTTCCGGCGCTGAGGTCACATCGCTGAGGTTCCCGCGCTGAGGTTCCCATGCAGAGGTCACATCGCTCAGGTCACATCGCTGAGGTCACATTGCTGAGGTTCCCGCACTGAGGTTCCCGTGCTGAGGTCACATTGCTGAGGTTCCCGCGCTGAGATCACATCGCTGAGGTCACATCGCTGAGGTCACATTGCTGAGGTTCCCGCGCTGAGGTCACATCGCTGAGGTCACATCTATGAGGTCACAGCGCTGAGGTTCCCGCACTGAGGTTCCTGCGCTGAGGTTCCCGTGCTGAGGTCACATCGCTGAGGTCATATCGCTGACTTTGCCACGCTGATGTTCCCACGCTGAGGTCACATCGCTGACGTTCCTGCGCTGAGGTTCCCGCGCTGAGGTCACATCGCTGAGGTCACATCGATGAGGTCACACCACTGAGGTCATATCGCTGAGGTTCCCGAGCTGAGGTCACATCGCTGAGGTTCCCACGCTGAGGTTTCCGTGCTGAGGTCACATCGCTGAGGTCACAACTCTGAGGTTCCCGCTCTGAGGTCACAACTCTGAGGTTCCCGCGCTGAGGTCACAACTCTGAGGTCACATCGCTGAGGTTCCCGCGCTGAGGTTCCTGCGCTGAGGTTCCTGTGCTGAGGTCACATTGCTCAGGTCATATCGCTGATGTTGCCACGCTGATGTTCCCGCGCTGAGGCCCATCGCTGAGGTCACATCGCTAAGGTCACATCGTGACGTTGCCACGCTGAGGTTCCCGCGCTGATGTCACATCGCTGAGGTTCCTGCGCTGAGGTCACATCACTGAGCTCACATCGCTGAGGTCACATCGCTGACGTTCCCGCGCTGAGGTCACATCTCTGAGGTCACATCGATGAGGTCACACCACTGAGGTCACATCGCTGAGGTTCCCGAGCTGAGGTCACATCGCTGAGGTTCCCGCGCTGAGGTCCCATCGCTGATGTTCCCGTGCTGAGGTCACATCTCTGAGGTCACATCGATGAGGTCACATCACTGAGGTCACATCGCTGAGGTTCCCGAGCTGAGGTCACATCGTTGAGGTTCCCGTGCTGAGGTTCCCGTGCTGAGGTCCCATTGCTGAAGTCACATCGCTGAGGTCACATCACTGAGGTTCCTGCGCTGAGATTCCCACGCTGAGGTCAGAGCGCTGAGGTCACATCGCTGAGGTCACAGCGCTGAGGTTCCCGCGCTGAGGTCACATCGCTGAGGTTCCTGCGCGGAGGTTCCTGCGCTGAGGTCCCATTGCTGAGGTCACATCGCTGAGGTTCCTGCGCTGAGGTTCCCGCGCTGAGGTCACATCGCTGAGGTCACATCGCTGACGTTCCCGCGCTGAGGTTCCCGCGCTGAGGTTCCCGCGCTGAGGAGGACAGGAAACCAAAATGCTCCGAGCCGCACCATTTAAGTACGAACCAGCGGCTGTTCGTACCTGCCACACCTCATGGCCGTTCAATGCCCCTGTTATATATGGAGTGGTAATTCATGTTGAGACAATGGTTGATATTAATAAAGAAGTGGGAGATTTGAGAGTGTGCCATGGGGGTCGGAAAGCCCCGTGGTTGAGATAACATTAGAATCTTAATGATGAGGCCATCAGGAATATAAATGAGTTTAGAGGGAACAAAGAAGTGTGATTTAGAAGACTCCGTGCAGTCTCTGGTTTCTTGTTCTCCAAATGGTTCTCTTGTCCTGGATGATGGATGTTTCTGGGTGTTTGCTGCTGATATATGCAAAGTTGCTTGACCAATGAAAAGTTGTTCTGAAAAGAACTGCTGTGGAGACAAGGGTGTAAGAGGGGAGCCTGCCCTCAAGATAAAAAAGGCAACACCGATGAAGTTGTGTTATCAATAAAGAAGCAGGAAAAAGGAGTGAAAAGGAACAGGCTGGCAGAATGGAGACCAGGATGGGAACAGGCACTTTGATCACCTCATGAAGATAGGTTCGGCCAAACTCATCAAACTGCTCAGAGAAGTTCATACAGAAAGTCACTGGAAACGGGCGCACCAGAGCTGGGAAGAAGCCCAAGCTGAGAGAAGCGGACCCGCGCACACCTGGTGCCCAGGTGAGGGGCACAAGATCCTCCTGCCTCCTCCAGTCTTACTGCCCACCCTTTTGTATCTTTTATTGTTCTACCTCATCCTCGTGTGGGACCAGACATATCCCCTTGATGTGCACAAGGCACTGCTTCATTGTGAGTCCAGTAAAAAAGGTACACGTGCTTGAAAGCAGCTAATAAATGTGTTCTTCCAGAATTTTCTTGAAAAACAAAACAAAACAAAAAAAAAACGCAAAGCTGTTGTTTCTTTTTCCTGTTGCTAAAGCAAGCCACAGCTACAGATTGGCTTTTCACACCATGAAAAAACATCTTGATCAACTAGGAGTTGTTGTCGCCCTGTCTCCCCCTTTCCCTCTGCACCCTCAAGGATATTAAAATAAAAAAAGATAATCCTGTTTTTAGGGGAAAAAAAGGGTATTTGGATATGCACCCTAAAAGATATGTACCCTACAGCCAACCTGACCTCAAAGCGCCTCAAAAACACCAGTTTTGCCTCAAGAAGAGGGGAGTTGAAGCTGAATTTCCGCATTCCCCCCACCCCCTTGCATCATTTCATCAGTCCAGCTGAGAATAAAATGCTGCATCCGGAGCTTTTGCTATTATTCCTCCTCTCCTCTGCCCCTGCACCGGGGACGGTGTGTGTGTGTGTTAAAAAAATCTTCCCATGAACCGGGTTTCTTCAACAAACCTATCACGGATTTGTTCCTCGTCCTCTTTTGACACCGGGATAACATCAAGAAAAGAACAAGCAGCGAGCAATGAGCGTATGAGTTATTTATTTTATTTATTTATTTGCATACATGTCGTGGGGGGTTTTATCTCTGCAGTCATGGCAGGGATTGTTTAAAGGCAGCAGCTGACACACGGGACTATACGAAGTGGTGGAGTCACCGTCCCTGGAGGTCTTTAAAAGATGTTTAGGTGTTGAACTTAGCGATATGGTTTAGTGGAGGACTTCTCAGTGTTAGGTCAGAGGTTGGACTCGATGATCTTGAGGTCTCTTCTGACCTAGACAACTCTGATTCTGTGATTCTTTGAACCTCTCCACAAAAGGACGGTCTTTATTACAATGAGTTCCGAGAAATCATTGCCATCCGCTCTGCCTTCACCTCCTCCTGGCTGCGCACGCACAGTGCCTCCTCGTGGTCGTGGGCTGGGTCCTCAGGAAGGCCGTACGTCTTCCTCGCTATGGACTTTTCACCTCAGCCACAAAACTCATCTAAACCAGTTCTTGCTCAGCAGAGGATGTGCTATCTTCCCATTTTATTTCTTTTCATGTCTTGCTAGCCAGTGTTTACAATGGTTATAGATACCCCTTGTCTTGTAGGATTATCCCATCTCAGTCCTTTCCTTGTGGTTAGTTTCCGATGTATATCTGTGTTAGCTAAAACTTGCAAAATCAGCATGGGGTGACTTCTCTAGACCTGCAGAAGTTCTACAGTTAGCCCTTTAGCATCTATTCCTTCCTTCAGGGCCATATCCCCCATTTCCATACATTGCTCATACAGCATGTATTATTGAAGACAACGAAGAGAAGGTTCATTAACGCACATCGGATGCTCGGCCCTTGCCTGGGAAGCCGGGCTCCAGCATGAGTCACGGTTTTGCAAGAAGACAAAGCAGCCCCTTTCTCACATTTCCCCTGAGCTTCCGTTGCAGAACTTGAAAGGATGAGGAGTGTGGTTTCCGGTGGTTTGGGTCGATTTTCCTAGCTGTGCTCCTCTGGTGGATGCAGTGGTGTAATGGCTTAACCCGACTGACAGCTAAGCACCACTCAGCCAGTTCTCTCCCCACATCCCCTCCCTGCTCCTTGGCACTGGGGAGAGAATCAAATAAACAATAAATTAAAATTAAAGCTTTTGGACTGAGATAGAGACCGTTTCTTAAGACAGAAAATAAATGATTTTTTTAGAAATGAATGGTGTGGAATACCCTTTTGGACAGTTTGGGTCAGCTGTCCTGGGTCTGTCCCAGCTCCTGCTGCATCCCCAGCCTGCCCGGTTGCAGGACAGAGCGAGAAGCTGAGAAGTCCTTGGCTTGGTGTAAGCCCTGCGACAATTAAGACATCAGCGTGATATCAACATTCTTCTCATCCTAAATCCCAAACACAGCACCATACCAGCTACAAAATGAGCACCGGGCGAGCATGTTTGGACTGAGCGAGTGAGCTTGGGGCTCTGCTAAGCGGGCTGTAGGGTTCTCGTGGGGATGTTGCCACCTGCTGTTTCCATCAGGCAGCACCACTTGCTTACGAGGCATCCCTTGCTTACAAACCACCCCAAAAGCTTTTTCTATTCACCTTTTTAACCAGACTATAGATATGCATATATTTATTTACATATATTGATTCAAAGATCGAAGCCGAAATTTCTAAGTGACGAAGTATCCTTTATTGTCAGTTCTGGATGCATAGGGGGTTCCTTCCACCTAACGTGCATGTTCGAAGTAACAAACTATCTCATATTTATACAGCAAAACAATGAATATTCAATTGATGTCTATACATATTCATTACCTAAACCTGCCCACTCTCGCTTCATATGCTAATTACCTTATCAGTCCTTGTGCAAAGCCTCCCAAGAATTGTGGGCTGGGGTCTTCAGGACGTGGGCAGTGGTCTTTGGGAGGAAGACTGTGTAGGGAACCATGGATGTAGATCATGGAAAGCTGGTAGGATGATTCCCATGACTGGAGCGTGGCTGTTGATGGCTACGAACTGTTCAGAAGGGAGGAAATAATTCCTATATTAGGAATTGGATAGATTGTGAAGAGCTCTGCCTGAGAAACAGCCATGACCAGGTGGAGAGCTCGTGGGTGAAAACCAAGGATCGGACCGGTGGTTGGGGTCTGCTACAGCCCACCTGATGAGTATGTTGGCGAGGTCTTGCTTCAGCTACAACTGTTGTGCTCACAAGCTCTTGTCCTGAGGAGGATTTCAACCACCCAGATATCTGCTGGGATAGTGGCATGGCGAGATCCAGACAATCCAGGAGACTCCTGGAGTCTGTTGAGGATAACGTCCTGGTCCAGGTAATAGATGGACCGACACGAGGTGTAACCTTACTAGCCTTGGTGCTCACCAGTGTGGAAGAGAGCTTTACAGAGGTTACGATTGCCTGGTGACGACCACTACATGGTGGAGTTGGTGACCCTGAGGAATACGGGTCTGGCAAAAAGCAGAAGACCCTGAACTTCCAAAAAGAGGACACTGAACTTCAGGAGAACAAAATTCTGTCTGCTCAAGGAAGTACTGGCTGGGACCCACCAGGAAACTGTCCCTAACGCCATAGGAATGGAACACATGCACGTATATAGGTGTATAAAAATATATTTCACAGAATAACAGAAAGTTAGTAATTGGAAGGGACCTTTAAAAATCATTTTATCACGTATAAATAATAACAATAATAATAACATGGGAGACAACAAAGTGCAATGTGGTCGATGCTCTTCAGATGATGTGAAAAACAGCATCCCCAGGTCTGGTCCGTAAGGTTTGAGTCTTGTTCAGCACTAATGTTAGTCAGCACCTCTTCCATCTCAGGTTCCATCCTTAGTCATCAAGCTTCAGTTTTGACCTCAAAACCAGAGACGCAAACACTTGAAAGGATTTCTGAAGAGCATCATCCTTCATCAATGAGAGGAGCCACCAGTGCCTAGCACAGAGAAGGTCCTTTCTCTGTCACCTTTCTCAGGAGCTGCCCCCACAGCCAGGGGCTTGCTGCAGATATAAGGGGGGCTCTGCCAACAGCTTGAGGTCGCCATGTCCACGCCATTCAAGCAGATGCACTCTGCGCTGCCCTGCACTGGGAACCTGCAACGACAAGGAATGCCACTGCAACCTCAGCACTCCCCGTGCTCTCCAGCAGCAGTGCACGGCCACGGCACACTGGGGCCATCAGGCTCTGCCCGCTCGCAGGACTCACGTCAAATTGAAGCTGCTGCCATCCACCCACAGCAGGTGTTCACCCCGTCTACGCAGCCCAAGCCAGGAATCCCCGTTGTCTTTGAATTGTCTCAGAAATTTCTGGGTGGCAAGGAGAGAGGCAGACAGTCAGAAGCTGCTGGAGCACCGCGCTCCATCAGCCCCATGGGACTCGCTGCCCCGCTGTGCGACATCCTGCCCGGCTGTCCCAGCCCCACAGCCACCTATCACCCCGCACTCACCAATTCCCGGTCCTTATTCAACACGACCAGGGAGGCCCCGTGTCTCGAACACTGCTCCTGGCTCCAGCTCCAGTTGCCTTGCTCCTGCTGCCCCAACAGGTAGTAGCAGACGTTGCGGTACCCAACCCATTCGTAAGGGCACGCCAGCACCGGGGCTGCCTTCTGCCCCTGCATGGCTGCTGCAGGGGAAAGGGGACAAAGTAAGAGCTGTCCCTTCCACCCCACAGAGCCCCCACGCCACCACCCACAGAGCAAGGGGTGCAGCCAACCAGGTGGGGAGCCAGGGGATGGGGACACCCAAGAAAAGCAGGCCCATCCCCTGTCTGGCTGCACCGCTTGCTCTGTGGGTGGTAGTGTGGGGGCTTTGTGGGGTGGAGGGGACAGCTGTGACCTTCCCCATTTCCACTGCAGCAGCCATGCAGGGGCAGAAGGCAGCTCCGGTGCTGGCGTGCCCTTATGAATGGGTTGGGTACCGCAACGTCTGCTACTACCTGTTGGGCCAGCAGAGGCAAGGCAGCTGGGACTGGAGCCAGGAGCAGTGCTCGACACACAGGGCCTCCCTGGCCATGGTGACGAGGGACTGCGAAGTGGTGAGTGCGGGGTGATGGGTGGCTGTGGGGCTGGGACAGCCAGGTGAGGCAGCAAGTCCCGTGAGACTGATGGTCTGCATGGTGCTCCAGCAGTTAATAATATAGTTATTACACTGTAGAGGCTGAAAGTTGGGCTGAACAGTTCCATTACATTTTCTGATTTGTCTCTTTTAGCCACCCAGCCACCCAGATGGGGATACAGGGGACGGGGACACCCGAGAATAGCAGGCTTAGGAGAGACCTCATTGTACTTTGCAATTACCTTAAGGGAGGTTGTAGCGAGGTGGGGATCGGGCTCCTCTCCCAACCACTAAGTGAGAAGATATGAGGAAACAGTCCCAATTGAGCCAGGAGAGGTTTAGGTTGTATATTATGAGAAATTTATTTACCAAACGGTTTGTGGCATTGGAATAGGCTGCCTAGATTTTCCTGATTTTCCTGAAGTAGATAGATTTAAATACTTGCCAGTATTCACTTATTTTTTGTCAGAAAGGGTGGAAGCTTTTCCTTTAGTATCAGCAACAGCTAGCATGGTGATAAAGGTCACCCTGGACCAAATAATCCCTACATATGGGCTTGTTGAAAATACCTGTCCCACCTACCTTAGTCATGTTCTACTGACAGGTATACATATTTTTATTCAGACTATAAATGTACATGTACGTACATGTGTCGTGGTTCCGCTCGAGTGGGCAGCCGAGCTCCACCACAGCCGCTCTCTCACTCCCCCTCCTCAAAGAGGAATGGGGAGAAAATATGTGAAAAGGGCTCAAGGATTGAGATAAGGACGAGAAAATCACACAGTAATTATTGTAACACTCAGCATAAGAAGACAGATAGTAAGATTTATTGCGCATTACTAACAAGCTAGAGAAGTGAGAAACGAAAGAAACCAAAAGCACCTCCCCCCCCATCCACCCTCTTCCACCTCCTCCCCCCCGAGCGGCGCAGGGGAACGGGGGAATGGGGGTTATGGTCAGTCTACAGCACTTCTTCTCTGCCGCTCCTTCTCGGTCACTCTCGTCCCCTGTGCTGTGGGGTCCCACCCACGGGATGCAGTCCTTGACGAACTGATCCGGCGTGGGCTTCCCACAGCCAGCAGCTCTTCCAGAACTGCTCCAGATATGGGTCCGTACCATGGGGTCCATCCCTCGGGAGAAAACTGCTCCAACCTGGCTCCCCTACGGGCAGCTGCTCCTCCCAGGTCACCTGCTCCACGGGCTCTCCACGGGCTACAGGTCCGGCCCGGAATCTGCTCCGGCAGGGGTCTTCCACAGGCGGCAGCCTCCATCAGTGCAGGGCCACCTGCTCCACCGTGGTCTCCTCCACGGGCTGCAGCGTGGAACCCTGCTCCACCGTGGTACTCCATGGGCTGCAGGGGGACACCCTGCTTCACCATGGTCCTCACCACAGGCCACAGGGAACTTCTGCTCTGGTGCCTGGAGCACCTCTCCCCCTCCTTCTGCACTGACCTTGGCACCTGCAAGGCTGTTTCTCACTCCCTTGACTCTCCCGGTTGCTGTGTGTCGCAGCGTTTTTTTCCTGTCTTAAATATGCTCTCACAGAGGCGCAAAACAACACGGCTTATTAGCTCAGATCTGGAAAACAATGAGGCCCTTCCCAAACATGGGGCAGCTTCTAGATCTTTCTCACAGAAACCACCCCTATGGCCCCCTGCTACCAAAACCTTGCCACGTAAACCCACTACAACATGATATATATACATATATACATACATACGTATGAACATATAGATATATGTGCATATATATTACAGAATCACAGAACGTTAGGAATTGGAAGGGACCTTGAAAAACCATTTTGTCCATATATAAATAATAACAAGTTCCACCGGGCACAAGAAAGTGCGGTGTTGTGAATGCTCTTCCAGCTGCTGCGGAGAAGAGCATCCCCATGTCTGGTCCATAGCTCTGGGTCTTGTTCAGCTCTGATGTTAGCCAGCACCTCTTGCATCTCATGGTTCCATCCTTAGTCACCAAGCTTCAGTTTTGACCTCAAAACCAGAGACGCAAACACTTGAAAGGATTTCTGAAGAGCATCATCCTTCATCAATGAGAGGAGCCACCAGTGCCTAGCACAGAGAAGGTCCTTTCTCTGTCACCTTTCTCAGGAGCTGCCCCCACAGCCAGGGGCTTGCTGCAGATATAAGGCCAGCTCTGCCAACTGCTTGATGTCAGGACATCATCACCATTCAAGTAGACGCACTCTGCACCACCCTGCACTGGGAAACTGTGGCGACAAGGAATGCCACTGCAACCTCAGCACTCCCCGTGCTCTCCAGCAGCAGTGCACGGCCACAGCACACTGGGGCTCTGCCCGGTTGCAGGACTCTCCTTGAAGCTGCTGACATCCACCCACAGCAGTCGCTCACCCTGTCTACACAGCCCAAGCCAGGAATCTGCACTGCCTTTGAGGGCCCTCAGAAAGTCTTGGGCAGCAAGGAGAGAGGCAGACAGTCAGAAGCTGCTGGAGCACCACACTCCAATCAGCCCCATGGGACTCGCTGCCCCACTGTGGGATATCCTGCCCTGCTGTCCCAGCCCCACAGCCCCACAGCCACCCATCACCCCACACTCTCCAATTCTCAGTCCCTCATCACCATGGCCAGCGAGGCCCCATGTGTCAAGCACTGCTCCTGGCTCCAGTCCCAGCTGCCTTGCTCCTGCTGCCCCAACAGGTAGTAGCAGACATTGTGGTACCCAACCCATTCATAAGGGCATGCCAGCACCAGAGCTGCCTTCTGTCCCTGCATGGCTGCTGCAGGGGAAAGGGGACCGTGAATTAGGTTATAGCAAAGTGGTGATTGAGCTCTTCTCTCAACCACCAAGTGAGAAGATGAGAGGAAACGGTCTGTTGTTGAGCCAGGAGAGGTTTAGGTTGTGTATTACGAGAAATTTCTTTACTAAACGGTTTCTGGCATTGGAATAGGCTGCCTAGATTTTACTGATTTTCCTGAAGTAGGTAGATTTAAATTCTTGCCAGTATTTACGTTTTGTCAGGATGAGTAGAAGCTTTTCCTTTAGTATCAGCAACAGCTAGCATGGTGATAAAGGTAATCCTGGAGCAAATAATCCCTAGATATAGGCTTGTTGAAAATACAGACTCAGATCAAGGAAGTCCTTTTACTTAATCTAGTCTATAGGGACTAAAGAGAGTTTTGGGTATAAAATGGGAGTTTCATGGCATCCTTCTCTGCGAAAGTGGAATGAATGAATCAGACATTAAAGAAACACCTGTCAGAACTGGTTTTAGAGACTAAACTTCCCTCAATGGAACATTTACTTTTAGCTCTTCTCAGAATCCAAACTGCTTCTGGAAAAGATAGAGGAGTTTCGCCATAGGAGATATTATTTAGCGTACCTGGGTAGAAGTGAGATACGTGACCAATGATAGTTTTCTTAAAAACTGTATTCTCGGAGTGTATTCTTCGTTGTCATCTCTCATGTTTTGTGGACTGTTGGCTGAAACCCCACCTGTGGAATTCCCAGTATACTCATTCCGTACAGGAGATTGTGTCCTAATACGTCCCTGGAGAGAATCAAAGTCCAGCCTGAATGGGAAGGCCCATTCCAAGGACTGCGTCCTACTGAAACAGCAGTAAGAACTATGGAAAAATGTTGGACTCACAATACTGTCTACAATGCAGTCTACAACTTCCTCACGAGGGGGAGTGGAGAGGCAGGTGACCTATTCTCTGTAAACACCAGTGATGGGACCCGTAGGAACAGTGTTAAGCTGAGGCAGGGGAAGATTATGCTGGCCATCAGGAAGAGGTTCTTCACCAAGAGGGTGGTTGCACACTGGAATAGGTTCCCCAGTGAAGTAGTTACTGCGCCAAGCCTGTCTGAATTTAAAAAGTGTTTGGACTGTGCAGTCACAGGGTCTAAACTTTTGGGTAGACCTGTGCAGTGCCAGGAGTTGGACTTGATGATCCTTATGGGCCCCTTCCAACTCGGGATATTCTATGGTTCTATACTCACGTGAAAGCATCCATCAACCCTAATACCCGGGAAGTTGTTCCTACAGAAGACTTGCTGAAAGTTAAAATTAAAAAAGAAAAGTTTCACAGCAGACTCTGGGAGGGATAAAATCTTAGAATTGTAAACCAACTTTTCATATTCAGAGCTAACTAATGAATGTGACTTGTAACTGGGAGAAAGGACTGTCCTGTACAGAACTGGAGTGCTCCCAAGGGGTTTTTATTGTAGTAGCAGTATGCATCTTGTTCTTTATATTGATAATTATTTGGAACCCTAAGATATAAAATAATAATGTCAGGGAAACATCAACTATTAATTTTGATCCTGGTGATTGTATGCCTCAGAAAAAGCCTTGGTCAATTGGCAGCTTGGAAAAAGGATGACCAGGGAATAGGAGTGACAGGCTACCCCACCAAGATGTGAGTAATGTGACAAAGAACAAAGTACCACATACCATCACGTTTGATGCTTGTGAGGTGTTAGCTTGCGGAGACTTAAATCCCAATGACAACTGAGCAGCGAGAACAAATATCCATGTCCTGAATCCAAGACTAGTGGGCTGTTTAAAGGGCCCCCTTGCCCAGGATGGAGTAATGTGTGGTGGATGACCACTTAAAAAAGATGGACATATACACCCAGCTCAAGTAATAGTCTAAAAGAGACAAATCAGAAAATGTAATGGAACTGTTCAGCCCAACTTTCAGCCTCTACAGTGTAATAACTATATTATTAACTGCTGGAGCACCATGCAGACCATCAGTCTCACGGGACTTGCTGCCTCACCTGGCTGTCCCAGCCCCACAGCCACCCATCACCCCGCACTCACCACTTCGCAGTCCCTCGTCACCATGGCCAGGGAGGCCCTGTGTGTCGAGCACTGCTCCTGGCTCCAGTCCCAGCTGCCTTGCCTCTGCTGGCCCAACAGGTAGTAGCAGACGTTGCGGTACCCAACCCATTCATAAGGGCACGCCAGCACCGGAGCTGCCTTCTGCCCCTGCATGGCTGCTGCAGTGGAAATGGGGAAGGTCACAGCTGTCCCCTCCACCCCACAAAGCCCCCACACTACCACCCACAGAGCAAGCGGTGCAGCCAGACAGGGGATGGGCCTGCTTTTCTTGGGTGTCCCCATCCCCTGGCTCCCCACCTGGTTGGCTGCACCCCTTGCTCTGTGGGTGGTGGCGTGGGGGCTCTGTGGGGTGGAAGGGACAGCTCTTACTTTGTCCCCTTTCCCCTGCAGCAGCCATGCAGGGGCAGAAGGCAGCCCCGGTGCTGGCGTGCCCTTACGAATGGGTTGGGTACCGCAACGTCTGCTACTACCTGTTGGGGCAGCAGGAGCAAGGCAACTGGAGCTGGAGCCAGGAGCAGTGTTCGAGACACGGGGCCTCCCTGGTCGTGTTGAATAAGGACCGGGAATTGGTGAGTGCGGGGTGATAGGTGGCTGTGGGGCTGGGACAGCCGGGCAGGATGTCGCACAGCGGGGCAGCGAGTCCCATGGGGCTGATGGAGCGCGGTGCTCCAGCAGCTTCTGACTGTCTGCCTCTCTCCTTGCCACCCAGAAATTTCTGAGACAATTCAAAGACAACGGGGATTCCTGGCTTGGGCTGCGTAGACGGGGTGAACACCTGCTGTGGGTGGATGGCAGCAGCTTCAATTTGACGTGAGTCCTGCGAGCGGGCAGAGCCTGATGGCCCCAGTGTGCCGTGGCCGTGCACTGCTGCTGGAGAGCACGGGGAGTGCTGAGGTTGCAGTGGCATTCCTTGTCGTTGCAGGTTCCCAGTGCAGGGCAGCGCAGAGTGCATCTGCTTGAATGGCGTGGACATGGCGACCTCAAGCTGTTGGCAGAGCCCCCCTTATATCTGCAGCAAGCCCCTGGCTGTGGGGGCAGCTCCTGAGAAAGGTGACAGAGAAAGGACCTTCTCTGTGCTGGGCACTGGTGGCTCCTCTCATTGATGAAGGATGATGCTCTTCAGAAATCCTTTCAAGTGTTTGCGTCTCTGGTTTTGAGGTCAAAACTGAAGCTTGATGACTAAGGATGGAACCTGAGATGGAAGAGGTGCTGACTAACATTAGTGCTGAACAAGACTCAAACCTTACGGACCAGACCTGGGGATGCTGTTTTTCACATCATCTGAAGAGCATCGACCACATTGCACTTTGTTGTCTCCCATGTTATTATTATTGTTATTATTTATATGTGATAAAATGATTTTTAAAGGTCCCTTCCAATTACTAACTTTCTGTTATTCTGTGAAATATATTTTTATACACCTATATACGTGCATGTGTTCCATTCCTATGGCGTTAGGGACAGTTTCCTGGTGGGTCCCAGCCAGTACTTCCTTGAGCAGACAGAATTTTGTTCTCCTGAAGTTCAGTGTCCTCTTTTTGGAAGTTCAGGGTCTTCTGCTTTTTGCCAGACCCGTATTCCTCAGGGTCACCAACTCCACCATGTAGTGGTCGTCACCAGGCAATCGTAACCTCTGTAAAGCTCTCTTCCACACTGGTGAGCACCAAGGCTAGTAAGGTTACACCTCGTGTCGGTCCATCTATTACCTGGACCAGGACGTTATCCTCAACAGACTCCAGGAGTCTCCTGGATTGTCTGGATCTCGCCATGCCACTATCCCAGCAGATATCTGGGTGGTTGAAATCCTCCTCAGGACAAGAGCTTGTGAGCACAACAGTTGTAGCTGAAGCAAGACCTCGCCAACATACTCATCAGGTGGGCTGTAGCAGACCCCAACCACCGGTCCGATCCTTGGTTTTCACCCACGAGCTCTCCACCTGGTCATGGCTGTTTCTCAGGCAGAGCTCTTCACAATCTATCCAATTCCTAATATAGGAATTATTTCCTCCCTTCTGAACAGTTCGTAGCCATCAACAGCCACGCTCCAGTCATGGGAATCATCCTACCAGCTTTCCATGATCTACATCCATGGTTCCCTACACAGTCTTCCTCCCAAAGACCACTGCCCACGTCCTGAAGACCCCAGCCCACAATTCTTGGGAGGCTTTGCACAAGGACTGATAAGGTAATTAGCATATGAAGCGAGAGTGGGCAGGTTTAGGTAATGAATATGTATAGACATCAATTGAATATTCATTGTTTTGCTGTATAAATATGAGATAGTTTGTTACTTCGAACATGCACGTTAGGTGGAAGGAACCCCCTATGCATCCAGAACTGACAATAAAGGATACTTCGTCACTTAGAAATTTCGGCTTCGATCTTTGAATCAATATATGTAAATAAATATATGCATATCTATAGTCTGGTTAAAAAGGTGAATAGAAAAAGCTTTTGGGGTGGTTTGTAAGCAAGGGATGCCTCGTAAGCAAGTGGTGCTGCCTGATGGAAACAGCAGGTGGCAACATCCCCACGAGAACCCTACAGCCCGCTTAGCAGAGCCCCAAGCTCACTCGCTCAGTCCAAACATGCTCGCCCGGTGCTCATTTTGTAGCTGGTATGGTGCTGTGTTTGGGATTTAGGATGAGAAGAATGTTGATATCACGCTGATGTCTTAATTGTCGCAGGGCTTACACCAAGCCAAGGACTTCTCAGCTTCTCGCTCTGTCCTGCAACCGGGCAGGCTGGGGATGCAGCAGGAGCTGGGACAGACCCAGGACAGCTGACCCAAACTGTCCAAAAGGGTATTCCACACCATTCATTTCTAAAAAAATCATTTATTTTCTGTCTTAAGAAACGGTCTCTATCTCAGTCCAAAAGCTTTAATTTTAATTTATTGTTTATTTGATTCTCTCCCCAGTGCCAAGGAGCAGGGAGGGGATGTGGGGAGAGAACTGGCTGAGTGGTGCTTAGCTGTCAGTCGGGTTAAGCCATTACACCACTGCATCCACCAGAGGAGCACAGCTAGGAAAATCGACCCAAACCACCGGAAACCACACTCCTCATCCTTTCAAGTTCTGCAACGGAAGCTCAGGGGAAATGTGAGAAAGGGGCTGCTTTGTCTTCTTGCAAAACCGTGACTCATGCTGGAGCCCGGCTTCCCAGGCAAGGGCCGAGCATCCGATGTGCGTTAATGAACCTTCTCTTCGTTGTCTTCAATAATACATGCTGTATGAGCAATGTATGGAAATGGGGGATATGGCCCTGAAGGAAGGAATAGATGCTAAAGGGCTAACTGTAGAACTTCTGCAGGTCTAGAGAAGTCACCCCATGCTGATTTTGCAAGTTTTAGCTAACACAGATATACATCGGAAACTAACCACAAGGAAAGGACTGAGATGGGATAATCCTACAAGACAAGGGGTATCTATAACCATTGTAAACACTGGCTAGCAAGACATGAAAAGAAATAAAATGGGAAGATAGCACATCCTCTGCTGAGCAAGAACTGGTTTAGATGAGTTTTGTGGCTGAGGTGAAAAGTCCATAGCGAGGAAGACGTACGGCCTTCCTGAGGACCCAGCCCACGACCACGAGGAGGCACTGTGCGTGCGCAGCCAGGAGGAGGTGAAGGCAGAGCGGATGGCAATGATTTCTCGGAACTCATTGTAATAAAGACCGTCCTTTTGTGGAGAGGTTCAAAGAATCACAGAATCAGAGTTGTCTAGGTCAGAAGAGACCTCAAGATCATCGAGTCCAACCTCTGACCTAACACTGAGAAGTCCTCCACTAAACCATATCCCTAAGCTCTACATCTAAATGTCTTTTAAAGACTTCCAGGGATGGTGACTCCATCTCTTCCCTGGGCAGCCTGTTCCAATGCCTAACAACCCTTTCGGTAAAGAAGTTCTTCCTAACATCTAACCTAAACCTCCCCTGGCGCAACTTAAGCCCATTCCCCCTCGTCCTGTCACCAGGCACGTGGAAGAAGAGACCAACCCCCACCTCGCTACAGCCTCCTTTAAGGTATCTGTAGAGAGCGATAAGGTCGCCCCTGAGCCTCCTCTTCTCCAGGCTGAAGAAGCCCAGCTCCTTCAGCCGCTCCTTGTAGGACTTGTTCTCCAGGCCCCTCACGTTCTTCGTCGCCCTTCTCTGGACCCGCTCAAGCCCCTCCACGTCCTTCTTGTAGTGAGGGGCCCAAAACTGAACACAGTACTCCAGGTGCGGCCTCACCAGAGCCGAGTACAGGAGGACGATCACCTCCCTAGCCCTGCTGGTCACAGTGTTTCTGATACAAGCCAGGATGCCGTTGGCCTTCTTGGCCACCTGAGCACACTGCTGGCTCATATTCAGCCGACTGTCCACCATCACTCCCAGGTCCTTCTCTGCCTGGCAGCTCTCCAAACACTCATCTCCCAGCCTGTAGCTCTGCTTGAGGTTATTGCGCCCCAGGTGCAGGACCTGGCACTTGGCCTTGTTGAACTTCATGCAGTTGACCTCAGCCCATCGGTGCAGCCCATCCAGATCCTCCTGCAGAGCTTTCCTACCCTCGAGCAGATCGACACACGCACCTAACTTGGTGTCATCTGCAAACTTACTGAGGGTGCACTCAATGCCCTCGTCCGGATCATTGATGAAGATATTAAAGAGGACCGGCCCCAGCACCGAGCCCTGGGGGACGCCACTAGTGACTGGCCTCCAACTGGACTTGACTCCATTTACCACGAATCTTTGCGCCCGGCTATCCAGCCAGTTTCTAACCCAACAAAGCGTGCGCCAGTCCAAGTCAAGAGCAGCCGGTGTCTTGAGGAGAATGCTGTGGGAGACGATGTCAAAAGCCTTGCTGAAGTCAAGGTAGACCACATCCACAGCCTTTCCCTCGTCCACCCAGCGCGTCACTTTGTCATAGAAGGAGATCAGCTTCATCAAGCAGGATCTGCCTTCCATAAACCCATGCCGACTGGGCCTGATCGCCTGCTTGCCCTGCAAGTGCCGCATGATGACTCTCAAGACGATCTGCTCCATAAGCTTCCCTGGCACTGAGGTCAAACTGACAGGCCTGTAGTTCTCTGGGTCTGCCCTCCGGCCCTTCTTGTAGATGGGCGTCACGTTTGCTAGCCGCCAGTCAGCTGGGACCTCCCTTGATAGCAAAGACTGCTGATAAATGATGGATAGGAGTTTGGCCAGCTCCTCTGCCAGTTCTCTCAGTACCCTTGGGTGGATCCCATCTGGCCCCATCGACTTGTGCACATCCAAGTGCCGTAGCAGGTCACCAACCAGTTCTTCATGGATGGTGAGGGCCACATTCTGCTCCCCATCCCCTTCCACCAGCTCAGGGTACTGGGTATCCAGAGAACATCCGGAATTGCCGCGAAAGACTGAGGCAAAGAAGGCATTGAGAACCTCCGCCTTTTCCTCATTAGTTAATAACTAATAGTTAATTATAACTATTAGTTAATAACTTAGTTACTAGAGAGTAACTAAGTGTCCCCCCGCATCCAGGAAAGGATGGAGATTCTCCTTAGTCCTCCTTTTTGTGTTGATGTATTTATAAAAACGTTTTTTGTTCTCTTTAACGGCAGTAGCCAGATTGAGCTCCAGATGAGCTTTGGCCTTCCTAAGTTTGTCCCTGCACAGCCTCGCTACATCCTTATAGTCCTGCCTAGTGGCCTGCCCACTTTTCCAAAGATTATAAACCCTCTTTTTTCTCCTAAGATCAAGCCACAATTCTCTGTTCAGCCAGGCTGGTCTTCTTCCCCGCCGGCTCATCTTAGGGCACGTGGGGACAGACCGCTCCTGCGCCATTAGGATTTCCCTCTTGAAGAGCGTCCAGCCTTCCTGGACCCCTCTGCCCTTCAGAACCACCTCCCAAGGGACTCCACCAACTAGTGTCCTGAGCAGCTCAAAGTCAGCCCTCCGAAAGTCCAATACAGCGGTTTTACTGGTCCCCTTCCTGGCCTCGCCAAGAATAGTGAACTCCACCATTTCGTGGTCACTCTGCCCAAGACAGCTCCCGACAATCACATCCTCCACCAGTCCTTCTCTGTTTGTGAAGAGAAGGTCTAGCGGGGCACCACCCCTGCTAGGCTCACTAACCAGCTGCGTCAGGAAGCTATCTTCCACGCTCTCCAGAAACCTCCTAGACTGCTTTCTCTGGGCTATGTTGTGCTTCCAGGATATGTCAGGGAAGTTGAAGTCCCCCACGAGTACAAGCGCTGAAGATTTCGCAACTTCTGTCAGCTGTCTGTAGAACTCCTCATCCGTCTCCTCATCCTGGTTCGGCGGTCTATAGCAGACCCCGACCAGGACACTAGCCTTGTTGTCCCTGCCGATCCTAACCCAAAGGGACTCGACCTTGTCATTCCCAGCCTCGAGTTCTACAACATCGAAAGACTCTCTAATATAGAGAGCCACACCACCACCCCTTCTGTGCTGCCTGTCCCTTCTGAAGAGCCTATAGCCAGGCATTGCAGCACTCCAGTCATGAGACTGGTCCCACCACATCTCCGTGATGGCAACCAAGTCGTAGCCTGCCCGCTGCACGATGGCTTCCAGCTCCTCCTGTTTGTTACCCATGCTGCGTGCATTGGTGCCGATGCGCTTCAGCTGGGCATTTACGTTTATCCTCCGGCCTTGCCATTGTTCCCCCTGGCACAGCCCCAACAATCCCTGCTTCAGCCCCATCCCCCTTCTTATCTAGTTTAAAGCCCTCTCAAGGAGCCCTGCCAGCTCCTGGCCCAGGATCCTTTTTCCCCTCAAAGATAGGGACCCGTCTGCAGCCATCAGGCCAGGTGCTGAGTAAAGTGCCCCATGGTCGAAAAACCCAAGATTTCTGCGTTGGCACCAGCCCCACAGCCACGTGTTTAACAGGTGGGCTTTCCGTGTCCTCTCTGTACCCCTCCCTGCCACCGTAGGGATGGATGAAAACACCACCTGCACCCCCGCTCCATCCACTAACTGTCCCAGGCCCCTAAAGTCTCGTTTGATAGCCTTCAGGCTTCTCTCTTCAATGTTGTCACTGCCCGCCTGGACTATCAAAAGAGGAGAATAATCAGAGGGGCGTACCAGGTTGGCAAGCTTCCTGGCAACGTCCCTGACCCTGGCCCCAGGGAGGCAGCAGACTTCCCTACGGGTAGGGTCAGGCCGACAAATAGGGCCCTCTGTTCCCCTAAGGATAGAGTCTCCAACAACAATAACCCTCCTGTCTTTCTTGATGGAGGCAGTCCTGAGGCGTGGAGTTGACCTCCTCGCCCTAGGCATCCTCCTGGGAACACTTGCTACCTCTTCCTCAGCTACTGGTCTGTCGAGCTCCCAGGCCTCAAACCTGTTGCGTAAGGGCTCCTGGGAAGGTGGGACCGGAAGGGGAGGGCATCGCCTGCGATGTCGAGCAGGGACCTGTTTCCATTCCTCCTCAACTCCCAGATTCCCTCCCTCTGCCCGACGGCTACAGGGCAGGGGGTCCACCCCCATTTGAGGTACCTCTCCTTGAGGCCCTGCAGGGAGTTACTCCACAAGTCTACCTCCCGCTCACACTCCCTGATATCCCTCAACCTCGCCACCTCCTCCTTGAGCTCCGCCACCATGTGGATCAGATCATCCACCTGCTCGCACCTCACGCACGCAGTTTCTCTGCCTCCCGCTGATGGCAGCAACCGGCTCAGACACTCCCCGCAGCCGGTGACCTGAACTGCTGCGTTTTTTAACGGGCAGTCGGTCTGGGTGTGTACCGACTTTCTGGAGAGCGCACCCTGCCTGGTGGAGACCATTATCACCTAGCTAACGGCTGTCGATAAGAGGTGTTCGTATGGGCAGGGGTTGCTCTCCGCCCTTCCTGCTCGCCCTGCCTGCGCGAACTTCCGCGCTAACTGCTGCGCCACTCCCTTCTGATGCGTCACGCCCTGTTTGCCCATCCTGGTCGCCGCGCTTCTGGTCGCTCGCGCTCCCTAGGGGCAGCTTTTGAACGGCTGGGGAGGGGGCGCTGCTGGCTCCTCCTTCGCCTCGTCAGCCTCCCTCACGAGGGCTGCCGGGTCCTGGCGGCTCCCTGAAGTCGGCTCGATGCCGGAAAGTTAGCCCTGCCTGGCCCGATCCCCCGCTCCGCTGCAGAACGCGTCTGCCCCGGAGCCGATTGCCTCGGCAAATCACAGTCGATCTGCCTTTCTTCGCTTTTCATACACGCCGTTCCGGGACTTTTCGGGCCTTTCAGGGGCTTTCTGGAACTTTTTGGTGTTTTTCGTGTGGAGTGAACCACTCGGGAATCGCTTGACAGACCGACAGATGGGCGCGTTGCCTTTGGAAACGTGCGCATCCGTCGATGCCAGGTAGACCCCGACGCCGTTATCACAGCTGTCCCGGCAGCGACGCCTCGCGGTCACCACGGGCTATGCAAGTATGGCGACCGCGCCCGGGTAGACCTGGCGGCCGCAGGAGGAAACGGGGAGACCTGATAGCTGCTGTCTGCATCGGGTACACGGTGCCCGCGGCACCCCGAGGCGGGGAAGACCTGCCGGCCGGGACGGAAGACCGTCGATTTGCCTTTTTCTCTTCATACAGGCCCTTTCAAATCTTTTCGTGCCTTTCCAGGTCTTTTCGGGTCATTTCAATGCTTTTCGTGTGGATGGACCAACTCGGGAATCGCTTTACTGACTGACTGATGGATTCATTTGCATGCGTGTGCTCAGTCTCATAGGTAGCCATCCACCCACCATTGACCAAGAGACCTAGACCTCTGAGTTGCCATTGGCAAATAGAAACCACTAAAAATGCAACCAACCGACCAAAGCAAGACACAGGCCTCGACTCCTGTCACGGTGGACTCCGAGGCGGGGCACAGGCGGGAGACGGGTCTGTCAGAGCCAGAACTGCTATCAGAAACCAGCTGCCAGGTCTACGCGGCGCCACTGGAACGGAGCCGGAGTTTCCACCCTTTGGCGTGCTTTTTCTGGCAGCACGCCAAAAGGTGGAAACCTTTTTTTTCTGCTTTCCTCTGCTTTGCTTTTCCTTGCACTGCATTACTTTGCTATGCTTTGCTGTGCTAGGCTTCATTTGCCGACTGTCCCACCCATTTTGCCAATGGGTCAATAGATGCATTTACACACACGTACATGATTAGTCCAACAGGTTGGTGAGCTGCTAGTGTCCAAGCGAGAGCCCCTGGTGTCAGAGCAGCCAGCGGCCCGAGGCAACTGGGGGTCATGGCCGTGCTCTCCTAGCTTCCTCAAACAGCGCTGGCACGGGTTCCCTGCCCTCCTCCCCGTAGCCCAGCAACTGGCCCCAATTCATATGGGACGGCTGGGGGGGTGAATTTTCGATCAATACTATGTAACTACATTTGGCTTTTCACTGCACTGCTCTGCTCTCCTTTTTTTTTCCTTGCACCATTTTGCTTTGTTTTTTGTGGTGCTATTTTGCTTTTCCTTGTACTGCTTTGCTTTGCTTTGTCTTGCAAGGCTGTGGTTCGCTTTGCTGTTTTCTTCTTTGCAGTGTTAGGCTTCTTTTGCAGAGTGTCCCACCAATTTTGCTGATGGGTCAATGGATGCGTTTGCATACACAGAGACATGCTAGGTCACACAGGTTAGACTCCCCACAGCCCAGCAATCATCCCCTCGGAGCTGACAGGTGGGGACAGGGGGTCTATTCCACGGCCCCCACTGTCCAGCAAGCCACCAGGTGGGTCCTGTTCCTATTTGTCTGGGGAGGGTAGCGGGTGAGCATGAGAATAAGCAACTAATCGATTCCCAAAACTAAAGCAGAAAATAGGCAACTTAAATTATTCTTATTACTATTTCTGCTTGACTTTGCTTTTCCTGATGCTGCTTTTCTTTTCCTAGCAGGGCTTTACTTTGGCTTGCTTTGCTTTCCTTTGCATTGCTCTGCTCTGCTTTGCTGTGCTAGCCTTCTTTTGCAGAGTGTCCCATTGATTTTGCCAATGAGTCAATTAATATATTTATGAACACATAAATATAGATGCACAACTTGGCCTACCCACAGCCCAGCAACTGTCCCGTCATAGCTGGCAGGTTGGAGCAGCAGGCCTGGCCACCCGAGATGATCTATTTTGTGACCCCAGCCATGCAGCGAGTTGCCAGGTGGGGCCCACAGCTATTCTACTTTGGATGGTTTTGGGTGAAGTTTTCAATGACAATAACTAGATGATTCCCAAAACTACAGTGGAAGAAAGGCAACAATAAATAAATATTAAACCAGATAAAGCAAGACATGGTTCTTGCCTCCTGTCACGATGGACTATGAAGTGTGAAGCAGTCCAGGGACGGTGCAAGCAGGGTACAGTCACTGTCCAGCTCTGGCCATGAGCTGTAACTGGCATGAGGGCCCTCTGGTCTTTCCCCCACAGACTCTTTGAACTGACAGGAGGGCTGGCTGCCAGCTGCTTACATTTGCTTCGCTTCTCTTTGTTTTTCCTTGCTCTGCTTTGCTTTGCTTTTCCTGGCACAGTTTTGCTTTCCTTTTCTACTTTCCTTTGCTGCTCTTGCCCCTGCTTTGCTTTGCCTCAGATTGCTTTGATTTGACTTGATTTGATTTGTCTTTCCTGGCAATCCTTTGCTTTTCCTTGTGCTACTTTCCTTTACTTTGCCTTGCCTGGCCCTGCTTTGCTTTGCTTTTCCTGGCTCTCCTTTGCCCTTCCTGGCCCTGATTTCCTTGGTTTTCCTGTCCCAGCTTTGCTTTGTTTTCCTTTGCTTTTCTTGTGATGCACGGAAACAAACTTTAGAACTCAAGGAGGGTTATAAAGCAGGTATGTTTACTGCTGCCCTGGGTGCAAGAGGGATCACTCCTCCTAGCTTGAACACCAAGGGTTACTACCAGGGTGCTTATATTGATGAGATAGATGCATATTCATTTCACTTCTCACACACACACACATATACGTCTCTTGCATATTTGTTAGATATCCAAAGAGTCATTAACATAGGTTCCCGCTCCTATTTGCATGCACACTATAGTCCTCGGGTGGTCATCCGGCATACTCTGGTGGTCTTTTGAAGAAGGCCAGAAGTCTTCCTTACTGTTAAACTTTTGACCCTTCCTCTCATTTTCAAACTTCAGCAGTCCAAGTCAGTTCTTGATGGTTACCTTTAGGGTCATCCTGTCCTTGTGGTCAATCCAGAGAAGGGCAATGAAGCTGGTGAGGGGTCTGGAGAACAAGTCCTGTGAGGAGCGGCTGAGGGAGCTGGGATTGTTCAGCCTGGAGAAAAGGAGGCTCAGGGGCGACCTTATTGCTCTCTATAGGTACCTTAAAGAAGGTTGTAGAGAGGTGGGGATTGGTCTGTTGTCCCACATGCCTGGCAACAGGACAAGGGGGAACGGGCTAAAGTTGCACCAGGGAAGGTTAGGGTTGGATATTAGGAAGAACTTCCTTACCGAAAAGGTTGTTAGGCATTGGAACAGGCTGCCCAGGGAAGTGGTTGAGTCACCATCCCTGGAGGTCTTTAAAAGACAGAATCACAGAATTTCTAGGTTGGAAGAGACCTCAAGATCATCGAGTCCAACCTCTGACCTAACACTAACAGTCCCCACTAAACCATATCCCTAAGCTCTACATCTACATGTAGCTACTTGAGATCATGCAGGGACTATTTTTTGGGATGCTGCTTCTCAGGGAAATACCACAGCAGTGAAGGTAATGACGACTTGGCGTTTAGTAACTGAAACATTAAGAGCTTGGTGGGCAGAAAAAAAAAAGGTACTAACTGCAGTGGCACAGGCAAGCGAAGCACCAGATGGCGCTTGTGCACCGACAGAAAAGACCAACCTGATTGATTTTTAAAAGGAAGCAGAAACAAGCTCTAGCCGGTTTCCTCCACTTTTGTCACCATCGGCGCCCCTGATAGGGGATGTTTCTTTCCCCCCCCTCTTACCAAAGCGAGCCCCTTCGATCAAGTAAAGATTTTGACCCTTGCAAGCGCTGGGACAATATATGCTGGGAGGCACTGAGAGATGGGGACCTGATAGGCACAGCCTTTCATGTAACAGTACGGAATAATGGGCCAAACGAGTATAACGCTTTTCAGTGGGCCTTGATAAAAGAACTGAGAAAAACAGTCACGACCAACCGATTGCATGCACCTGTCACCCAATCACTATTAGAAAATGTGATGACAGGTCAGTTGCTAGTTCCGTATGATTGTCACCAAATAGCCACTATGATCCTCACCCCGACTCAGAAATTGTTATGGGAACAGAAATGGAGAGAACTGTGTGAGATAGCGGCACTGCAGAATTTAGAAAGAACATTAGGCGACCCTCTTATGGGTGCAGGGCTTCCTCAGTTTATGGGGACTGAGCTGTTAATAGACCCACGATTACAAGTTCGGCTCAATGATGCCATCTTGCGACAGTCAGCCTAACTAGCATTATAAGCCTTGCTGAAACTGCCAGAAGCATGAAGGAGCCAGCCTTCTTTTAGTAGCATACAATAAGGAGTCAATGAACCTTATATGTAATTTATAGATAGATTGAGGGATTCACTGAACAAGCAAATAGATAATCATGAAGCTAAAGAGGCTCTCATACTGAAACTGGCGATTGAAAACGCTAACACAGATTGTAAAAAGATTCTGCAATCCATGTCTAATGGGACAACCTTGGTACAAATGATAGAGGCTTGCAGTCGTGTGGGGTATGTTGAACACCATACGACCACACTAGCCAGTGCGTTCGCTGCAGCATTAGCAAAGGGCAATGATAAACGATGTTTTTGGTGTCAAGAGATAGGACTTTTTGCTCACAGAAAGGAGGGGGCTCTGTGGTGGCGACAAGTTCAGCCCCTCCTGGTGTCTGTCTTCACTGCAAAAAGGAATAGCACTGGGCCAGCCAGTGCCGCTTGAAGTATAATGCAGAGGGCCAAACCTTACAACTGTGGAAAGGAAAGGGGAAGCCAAGCACAGGGCGGGGGCACACAATGACACGAGTACCCCGTGGGGCTGGCCAACTCCAAATGCTATGCAAGCTGCCTCTTGAGTCATGATGACATCCGTAGTGGCTCCCTTGCAAAACCCCCTGAATGCGTCACCATGGGTTCCCTCTCCGCCAAAATCCGAGGAAGTGCCAGAGTGGATCTCTCCACAAAAGTAGATGGCACTGTGTGGGATAACAAGGTCCAAAACTACCATTGAATGTCAAGGGACTGATAGGGGAAGGATGCAGTGCTATATTATTGGGACGATCCAGTACCACTCTGACAGGACTTTTTGTGCTACCAGGGGTGATGAATCCCGATTATGAAGGCATAATACACACAATGGTTTGGACACCTCCCCTCCAGTACATGTCCCTGCTGGGACACGGCTAGCTCAACTGATACTATTTAAAGCTATAGTTCCCTGTACAGAAAATAATACATGGGGTGATGCAGGGTTTGGATCAACAGGACAACCAAAAATCCTCTGGGCAACCACTCTCGCCACCTCAAGGCCTATGATGACTTTAACATTTTATTATCCAAAACCGACACAGACTACTCAGGCGTTATTTCTATGTTGGTGGACACTGGGGCTGATGTCACGGTTATAGCCATAAAGGACTGGCCAAAGGACTGGACTTTAGAATCGACAATGAAGGGACTTGTAGGAATAGGAGAACCATTGCAAGCCTATTAGTACAAATACATGCTAACAATCAAAACACAAGAAGGCTCTAACTTTTCTATACACCTGTATGCTGCTCTCATCCCAGTTAACCTTCTTGGCAGAGACATGATGGCACAAGGAGACTTCACTGTGAGATGACCTGAAAATTTTCGGCCATTGGAAAGTGACTGACAATGAAACTCACCTGGAAAACTGAAAAGCCAGTGTGGATGGATCAGTGGCCACCCCTGCAGAAAAGGTCACAGCATTACAAGAACTTGTTCAGGAGTGCTGCAGGAAGCACGGCCGAAAGCACGACAGACACCAGTAGAGTCAGATCATGCTCCTTTTTATTGCCCGAATAGCCTAACTTTTATAGAGAACTTAAAAGGGGTGAACAGTGTTTCACACAAGATTATTGGTCAAAAGCACTCAGACAAACAACCAGAAGAAAACAACCTCACCTGCAAGAAAACAACCCCTTGTGATTAGCACTCACATAGACCTTGTCCTTGAAGCCAGGTTCTGGTAACAATATTTTTCTGAATTCCTCAATTGGGCGATGTGGGAACACTGTCATGGGAACTTCTCATAGTTGCCCTGGTAGCTTGGTTTGCTCAGCTACAGCAAGCCATGGGATTTTTGCTGTTTCAAGAAATCCCTCAACACAGGAGCAATTGAAAGCAGGACACATAGTCCCAACCACCAGTCCATGGAACTCACCCAAGTTCGTAATTAAAAAGAAGAGTGGGAAATGGAGATTACTACACGACTTAAGAAAAATAAATGAGGTCATGGAAAAAATGGGAACTCTCCAACCAGGTTTGCCTTCTCCCACCATGATTCCGCGTAACTGGAATATTATTATTGTTGATCTCAAGGACTGTTTATTTACCATTCCACTCCACCCTAAGGATGCACCGCGATTTGCATTTTCGGTACCAAAAATAAACAAAAGCGAACCCATGGATAGATATCACTGGTCTGTTCTTCCACAAGCGATGAGGAATTCTCCAACTATATGTCAAACGTACGTTGCTAAAGCTCTGGCCCCTATTAGAAAACAATATCCCGAGACCTATATTTATCATTACATGGATGATATATTGGTAGCGTTTCATACAGAACCATTAACCCATGAAATAATTCAGAGGTTGAGACAAGAACTGCAAACATGGGGGTTGCAGATAGCCCCCGAGAAAATCCAAGTAGAAGCACCATGGAAATACCTGGGCTGGAAAATCTTACGACAAACCATTCAACCCATTAGCATCGCACAAGAAGTTAAGACATTGAATGATCTACAGAAGCTTATTGGTAATTAATTGGATACGAAACTATTGTGGAATTAATAATCAAGTATTATCACCATTGTTCGATCTCCTGAAAGGTGACAATGATATCAACATGCCTCGGCAACCGACAGGAAGCAAAGACAGCACTGAGTCACATAGAAGGAGAACTCAGGAAGCAGCAATGTCACCGATGAGTAGGATTGCCTATTCAGCTTTATTTGTGTAACCAGGACCTGCAACCCCCCAGCTCTTATAGCACAATGGGATCCAAATGCCCTCGATCCATTATTCTTGTTGAAATGGGTATTTCTGCCACAGCAACCCACAAAGACACGAGCAACAAGAGTAGAAATGTTTGCGGCCTTAATAAAAAGGGACAGGGAAAGAATTGTTAAAATAGCCAGAATTGAGCCTGAAACCATCGTAATACCCATTGTGAAGGAATATCTTGATTGGTGCCTGCAAAACAGCCTGGAAATGCAGCTGGCTTTCATGGGCTTTACTGGATGAGTGGACATACACCTCCCCTCTCACAAATTGATTATATTTTATAATAATATAAGAACTGAACCAAAACCACTATATCAATGGCAAACAGTACAAGGCCAAACTGTTTTTACTGATGGGTCGGGGAAGACACGGAAAGCAGTTGTTACATGGGAGAAAAATGGACAATGGCAGCACATGATCGATGTGGTACAGGGCTCCCCCCAAATCATAGAACTACATGCTATTATTATGGCCTTTAAAAATTGGTCCAATAAACCGCTAAACATTGTGGCGGATTCGCAATATGCTGTAGGAGTAGTACAATGAATAGAAAGGGCACAAATACGCTACATTCAGAATGAGATGCTGGTTTTAAAATTTAAAGAGCTCCTATTCCTTGTTGAGTGACGTCTGTACCCGTATTGTGTGATACATGTTCGCGGTCATACTGCGCTACCGGGGATTTTCACTGAGGGCAACACTCGAGCTGATCTTTTAACCAATTTGGCCATACAACTCCCAGTCCCTAATAAACTACTTCAAGCTCACACCTCCCATCAATTCTTTCAGCAGTCTGCTGGACCATTGGCCAAGCAATTCTCTATTCCACTAGGAGATGCAAAACTTATTATACAAACTTGCCCTGACTGCCAACAGCTACAAGGACTTTCACAGGAAGTGAATCCTAGAGGTCTTAGCTCACTACAGCTTTGGCAAACTGATGTGACACATGTTCCTGAATTCGGCAGATTGAAATATGTCCATGTATCTATAGATACTTTCTCACATGCTCTATGGGCAACTCCCCTGAGTGGGGAAACAAGCAGACATGTTCAGGCACACTTTCGACTTGCCTTTGTAACTTTAGGCATTCCCCTAGAGATCAAAACTGATAACAGACCCACGTACGTCAGTAGCTCCATGAAAAAGTTTTTTCACACATGGGGTATAACCCACAAAATGGAAATCCCCCACTCTCCAACAGGACAAGCTATAGTAGAACACACACACAGAATGCTTTAATCTTTGTTAGAAAAACAAAAACAAAACAAAACAAAAAAAAAGGAAACAATGGAAACACCACAAAACAGAATAGCAAAAGTGCTATATGTGATGAACCACCTAACCATGCCTTTTTCACATGAAAAAATATCCCCGATAATAAAGCATTTTGGGGCACAAAAAACAGTCCTCACCTCGTTATATGAAGAAAGACCATTAGTCAAAATACATGTACTTAGTCTCAATACTGGGGCGTGGGAGGGACCATACTCTTTAATAACTTGGGGCTGAGGATATGTTTGTGTTTCCACAGAAGGAGCACCAAAATGGATTCAGCATGAGCAGTACGACCCTGGTTGGAACCATCATTCTCTTCAGACTCTGCGGCCTCGGAAGGTCCTGGGTCTCCATCCAGCCTTAACGAAACATCTGGGTCACCCTCACCAACATGACAGGGCAAGAGCATATCTGCCTGTCCATGGCGATTGCATATAACCCATTTACGATGTGCTAGTCAGCACACCACTAAGAGAGGAGCATCTGAGTGACATCATCAACAGCACCAGTAGCAGAAGCTTTCTCGTCCACAGATGGAACAACTCCAGTCCAGGGAACGCCAGCAAGGAAACGATGAATAATTGGGATGGCTGGGCACCATACCTTCCTCAAACAACACTGGAACCGCAAGAACTCAACATTCTAGGTTGTGTTAATGCACCAGCCTGTATAAGGTTTAACTATATGGGTAGTAACCTCACAGCAATCGATGTCACACCTGGACTAGGAATATACCGCAATGAATCAATGTGGTGCAACTACACTTCTCCTAATGTGTCTAGATCCTCAAATGCACCGCTAGCACTGCCACCCGGAGTGTTCCTCTTCTGTGGTGACAGAGCATAGCAGGGTACTCCATTGTATATCAAAGGAGGACCATGTATGCTTGGTCAGTTAACCTTACTAACACCTAATACGTTAATGATACTAAATATTACAAAACACCTCAGGCACACTAAACGATCTGTTCAGCATTATCAGGAGAATTGCAAAGACAATCTCGATTTCTGGCAAGCAGATAAAGTCATCACTGCTTCGTTTTTCGTGCCTGGTGTTGCTGCTGCTCAAGCGCTGACAACACTTAACAAATTAGAATGCTGGCTGGCTAAGCAAACCAATGCAACCTCTGCAGCATTGAGTGCATTATTAACCAACACTGACTCTGTTAGACATACAACGCTGCAGAACAGGACCGCAATAGATTTCCTATTGTTAGGACAAGGTCATTGGTGTGACGAAGGCATGTGTTGAACTTAAGTGACCATTCTCAGTCGATTCACCAACAATTATCCAAACTCAAGGAGCTCACAGACAAGTTAACAAGTAGCACGTGGGGGTTGGAATCATGGTTGCAAAGCCTGGGAATAGGGGGATGGTTGAGAGAACTTATAAGAGGAGCACTTGTAGTGCTGATTAAGGTAATTGTGATTCTGTTAGTCGTACCATGCCTATTTCAATGCTTACAAAGAATGTTTTTACACTCAGTGCAATCAGCTTGGCTCATAGAAACACAAAAAGGGGGAATTATGGAAGCTCAGTTTGGAAGCCAGTGGAATCTGCTAAACACAAAAATAAAGTAGTTAGTAGAAAAATGCAAGATAAAGTACAAGACAAGTAGCACAAGGTCAAAGAAGAAGTAATAATTGAGGAGTTGAGAAAACAACCAGCACAAGCAGTCCGCATGACAACAAATCAACGAGCAGAATAAGAGCGTGATAGTTGCCTGAACACTAGTATAGCCACCAATGAGCAAGCTTGCCAAGTAGCATAACTGGCACATGCAGAGATGTTAAGGGTATAAAATGCAAGAATGTATACTCAATAAACGCTTCAGTTGCACACCAGCCTGGAGTCGTGTGATAAATTCCCTTCAGCTGAGTATTTACCTTTGGCCTATTTAACTCTTTCGGTAATATGATCTCTGACCAATTTTCATTCAGCCCTAATTTGGGTAGGAGACATTGTATTTCATAAATGGGACAGTGGAGTTTATCAGTACCATCTAGTCAGTTACTTGTTCCATAGTACTGTTCTTTGTCTTGCAAATATAAGAGGTATCATGCAGTGCATGCTGGTCCAGTTCAGTCCAATTATTTACTGGGACTCCAAGGAATGAGGAGGCAAAGTTACCAGCTTGTCCACATACACAAAAATCACTAATATTAGTATACTTTACAATGTTTTTCACAACTGAATCATACATGTTAGCATCAAAAGCCACATCAGACATGCTAATTAAAGCTGTAATTACAAAGAACCAAACTAATGTCTTCACAAATGAAGTCTTAAAGGTCCAGGTGCTGTTGACCTACATTGTGGTTTAGTGGCCTTCTTGACTCTGGTATGGTGAATCCAGGATGCTTGTTCCTTGATCTTTATAGCCATGTGAGAGGTCAGTAGTACTTGGAAGGGATCCTCACAGTTCAGTCGCAAAGGTGTATCTGCAAAAGACCTAACATATACATAATCTCTGGGTTCAATATTATGCACGGGTCCATCTAACCCATGAGCTCTAGTTCCCAAGACTAATTTCTCTACTTCCCAGAGCTGTTTCTGCAGGCTTATTATATAATCTATCAATATCTTGCTGCTGGTCTGAGTTGATATTCCAAACTATACCATACAGGGCCTTCTGTACACTATTTCGAAAGAACTCAACCCCTCCTTGATCCTGGGCTTAGTCCTGGTTCTCACAAGTGCTAGAGACAATGACTGAGGCCAGGACAAACTGGCCTCATGTCCTAATTTTACAATCTGTAGGTAAATTAGAATCACAGAGTCACAGAATCACAGAATCGTCTAGGTTAGAAGAGACCTCCAAGATCACCGAGTCCAACCTCTGACCACTCACTGGTTAGTGACTGACACTAACCAGTCCTCCACTAAACCTTATCACTAAGCTCTACATCTAAACATCTTAGTGGTTGACCACTCGATTGAGGGTTATATAAGGTATGTAGTTGCCAATCTACTCCCAGAAGCTTACTGACTTGTTAAACGACCTTCACAATGAAGTGATGAAATGATCCGATGAAATTACCACACGAACCCCAAATTTCAGTAATATTTCTCATAACAATGCCTTGGGTATATCCTTAGCCTTGTTAGTTTGTCAAGGTGTCCTGGTTTCAGCTAGGATAGAGTTATTTTTCCTCATACTAGCTAGTATGGTGCTGTGTTTAGGATTTAGAACGAGAATAATGCTGATAACACACTGATGTTTTAAATGTTGCAGAGCAGTGCTTACGCTAAGCCAAGGACTTTTCAGCTTTTCACACTGTCCTGCCAGCACGCAGGCTGTGGGTGCAGCTGTAGCTTGGAGAGGACAGACCCAGGACAGCTGACCCAAACTGGCCAAAGGGGAATTCCACACCATCTGACATCATGCTGAACAATTAATACGGGGTAGCTGGCCAGGGTGGGGGGGACCAGCTTGGGAATAGGTTGGGCATCAGTCAGCGGGTGGTAGGCAATTGTATTGTGCATCACTTGTTTTGTACATATTATTGTTGTTATTATTATTATTATTATCCTTTCTTTCCTCTCCTAATAAACTGTCTTTATGTCAACCCACAGGTTTTCATTTCTTTCTAATTCTCTCCCACCATCCCAGAGAGGGAGAAGAGAGGGGGAGCGAACGGCTGTGTTAAATCATAACAGCATAGAGGCCTGTTGTGTGAGGGGTTTCATAAAGGCTCCCAAAAGGAGTTCAGATCTACCCAAAGCCTTCTGCTGGGAGCATTTTTGATGGGAGAAATTGGCAACATACATGTTTTTTAGAGTTATAATGAGTGTTAGGGTTAGGGTTACAGTTAGGGTTGTTTGGAAAGAGAGAAAGCGCAGAGCCTTTGTGTGTGGGGTTGTGTAAAGGCTCCCCAAGGGAGTTCAGGTCTAATCAAATGCTTCCGTTGGGAGCACTTTCTGATGGGAGGAATTGGTAATGTACTTTTTTTTTATAGTCATAATTAGGGTTAGGCCACTAGATTACAGGAAGTGTCCTTATTTTCCCTCACGGTTTCAACAGCAGGCTCGTAGGACACCCTACAGTGCCTTGGGAGACCTGTAGGGCTCCTAGAGGACACTGGGGGTCACTGGGAGGCTCTCTGGGGAAGCTAGAGGGCACTGGGTGGCCATGTAGACCTATGGAGTATCTAGAGTGCAAAGGAGGACCACAAGAGGCCTCCAGTGTGTGCCCAAGATTGCACTAGAGAGCCCTGCAAGGCATCCAGAGGCCTCTAGACTCCAGGTAGAGTCCTTATTTTGCCTCTACAGTTCAGTATCAGGCTCTAAGGACACCTTAGAGTGCCCAGGGAGACCCCTAGAGCATCCTAGAGGACACTGGAGGTCACAGGAAGGCTTTCCAGGGAAGCTAGAGGGTACTGGGTGGCTCTGGTAGACCTACAGAGGATCTAGAGTGCAGCAGAGGACCACAAGAGGCCTCCAGTGTGCTTGATAATGCACTAGAAAGCCCTGCGAGGCCTCCAGAGACATCTGGATTCCAGGAAGAGTCCTTATTTTGCATCTAGTATGCAACAGCAGGCTCATAGGACACCCTAGAGTGCCCTGGGAGTCCTCTGAGGCATCATAAAGGATACTGGGGGTCACTGGAAGGCCTTCCAGGGGAGCTAGAGGGCACTGGGTGGCTCTGGTAGACCTACTGAAGATCTAGAACGCAGCAGGGGCCCAGAGGCGGCTCGCATCGTTCCTGTGATTGCACTAGAAAGCCCTGCAAAGCCACTAGATTCCAGGCAGTGTCCTTGTTTTGCTTCTAGGCTTCAACAGCATGCTCTTAGGACACCCTGTGTGCTGTGGTAGAGGTGCACATAGATGGAAAATTGGAAAAACTTCACCTACATGTGCTCAGCATTCAGCCTGGGGGAGAGGTCTCCCACAATACCCATGTTGAGGTGATCGGACCCCAGGACTCAGAACTGGCTGCAAACAGGTTTAAAGGGTTCTGGTTGGAGTGGTGGTGGCACGTCTAGGGGCGATCAGCAAACAAGCATAAAGCAGCATCACAGTGGCTGCAAGGACTGGGGCACCACCCAGCATACATCTGCCATCAAGAGTGGGTCTGGAAAGCAGCCTAAATGGATGGGGTTAAGCCTGCAGAGATGAAAACTCCAGCATTTGCTGATGTGAGATGAAGCAGCCAGGACAGGTTTGAGGGCACAGGAATAATAAAAGACAGAGCTTTGGGTCTCCTCTTTGGGGCTGCTCGCTTCTCTACACCCTCCACCCTCCTTCCCCATATGGAAGGGGCACCCTACTCGTGGATGATGGTGGATCCCCCAAACCGACATCATTTCAAGTTATGTTCCCCAGAGTAGTGTCGTCACCCCCCACACACACACACGCACACACACACCGATTTGCTATTTATCCCACCTAGCTTTTAAAATGAGCTTTCAATAAGGTGCACAGCTTCTTCTCATTGGGACCCCTACCCCTGGGTCTGTTTAAGAGTTATGTGGACATGGCACTAGGGGATGTAGTTTAGTGATGAGACTTGGAAGGTCATGTTGATGACTCGATGATCCTGAAGGTCTGCTCCAACCTAAGTGATCCTATGATTGTCACTATCGCCTCCTAAATGACCTCAATGGAAGATTTAAACCATATTGGGTTGGGGTCAGAAGCCCTGAGTTACAGAGCAGGGCTGGAAGCACCAGTGGTTTCTTAATATCTCAGTAACAAACTTCTCCCACAGGCAACTTTTCAGCATATATCACCTTTTTTGTAGTATTAACAAGCGCCCCCCCCCCCCCGGAAAAAAAAAAATATATATATATATATATATATATATATATATATATTATATATATATATATACACACATATATATAGCAAATGACAGGCTCCATGTGTCAGAAAGAGATCCTTACCACAATCCAGCTTGTGAACCTGAAAACCAAAGAAGAAAATCGTGGCACAAGCCAGGACAGAGCTGCTGAAAGGGAGGCAGGAGCAAATCAACATCTTCACATCCACCTTCACTGGGGAGAGGTGAACAGCAAAAAAAATGTATATATAAATCAGTGAAATGAGCTGAGCATGGTGCAAAGAACCATGCTCAGATTTTCCTAGAGGAAACTTGCTTGCAAGAACCTGCAGAATGAGGCAATTGTTTAAATAAATAAAATAAAATAAATAAAATAAAATAATAAAATAAAATAAAATAAAATAAAATAAAATAAATAAAATAAAATAAAATAAAATAAAATAAATAATAAAATAAAATAAAATAAAATAAAATAAAATAAAATAAAATAATAAAATAAAATAAAATAAAATAAAATAAAATAAAATAAAATAAAATAAAATAAAATAAAATAAAATATGGTTGGATTGGGCCGGTGAGATTTGTGTCCAAGCCGTGCTGACAAGGAGGTCAGGTAGCTCCTCCTCCATGGGCACCATTCCCACCTTCCCAAGGGAAAAATAAATAAATAAATAAATAAATGGTGTTCCTGGTCCTACAGACTGGGCACTGCTCTCACATCTCTGCAACGGCTCCCTTGGAAGGGAGTTTTTTGTGGGAGAAAAAAAAAAAAAAAACAGCTCCAGTTTATGATGCTCCTTAGAACAAGGGGGAAAACCTGCAATTGAAATAATCTTTAAGAGGGTAGGGTATACAAAGAAGAAAAGCCTTCTTCTCACTCCTGTGTTTCTCCGAGATGTGGTGGCACCAGGTAAAGCTGCCAAATAAGGGTCATAATTATTTTGGGCGGACACACACCTAGGAGGAGGGTGACCTGTGATAGATGCCACAGGACACTACCTAATTGGTTGCAGCTTGAAAGTAACTCATCCCAGATTCAGGCTGGGCTAGGGACTCCTATTGCTGGGGATCCCCAAACCCTCTATAGCTGTTTGAACACACACACAGGCACACACACACCAATCCTACATATAAACTGTGGGTCCTTCTAGCCCCAGGACCCTGCTGTACCTCTCCTGAACCTATCCATGCTGCTGCTCCTCAGGATGGAGAAAGTATCGCCGCTTGGGCCTGCAGTCCTGCCCCCCTTGCAGGTTGCTGGGGCCTAAGAAGGAGAGGGGTCAGAAAATCCCAGAGGCTGTGAGGGCATAGGCTAGCTCCTGCCCGCTTCCACAGTTCACTAAAATTGCCTTCTGCTTCCTGCCTTCTGATCACAAAGGGTGGAGCTGAACCTGAGATCTGCAAACCCACAACTCACAGGAGCCTCAGAGACACCTTCCCAAGGCCAAAACCAAAACCTCTGAGCTCAAACTGACTCTTCTGCATCCAGATCTCCCTCTAGAGCACCATTTCTGCACACCCAACCCAGCAGAGCAGAGGAGAATCCTTCCCCTGCACAGGGGCATCCCGCAACATTGGGGCACCTGTAGCACCCCAAAACCTTCATGCTGCAGGGTGTACATTGCTCCCACTCACAGCACGTGCTGAAATTAGGGAGGCTGAATTTAGGAGCAAAAAGCAACCAAGATGTTATATATATATTTATATAAATATAGGTTTTCAGCTGTGATTTTTAATTCTCTTTTAAAAAATAATTATTTTTCCCCTATGCCCTCCATATTTTTCCATATGCTATTTTAGCTATATTATGTATTTATTTATTTATTATTATTTAAGCTTAATAGCTATAGGGCTGTTTTTCCATATGCCTTCTCCCATTGCAGGCATCACCTTTGCAAACATCTTTTCTGCTGGCATTTCTCCTTCCTCAAAGCAGGAGGCATACACAGACACAGGATGTGGTTTAATTTGGGGGCAGCAGGCAGCAGAAAGCATTTAAAAGCAGTAATGAGTTCAGAACATCAGCAAATAGCAGGGGACTAGCTATGAGCTCCTTCTAAAGCAAACACACTTGCAGAAATGGGCATGAGTCCGAGCATGGCCGGCTGCTCTGAATGATGTGAACTATCTGAACAAACCTTGCCCCATTCCCTGTGACCTCCCCTTGTGCTTCATGCAAGAAAATGAGAAAATGCCACTCCAAGAGGGTTAAATTCTTACAGCTAGATGAAGCAAGTGGTAGTTTCATTTCTCATGTCAGCCTTCCCTCGTTTGCTTGCTTTGCTTTCATCCACACTTCTGTCTATGTTTAATCTCAGCCAAGCAAGACTCGGTGCCTGCCAGCTGCTCTGATCAAAGCATCAGGCAAGGAGCACATCCAATGTGTGGCATATTTAGGATGGGTGACGAGGTTGTGTGCCAAACATGCCTTCTCCCAGGCAGCAAGAAGCAAGTACTCCTCAGTGAAAACCTTCGTCTAGGGTTTTCTGCTTGCAGATCATCTCCACAAGCCACAAAACGGTTTTCTAGAGCCTTGTATCAGATTAATAAGCAGGCTCAAAAAGTGCTGGAAGGGGAATAAATGCACCAAGACACACACAACATTTCTGCATTGCTGAGTTCCTCTTGGTTTGCACCCTTGACTCCATCTTATCCTACATTTAGGACTACAGACCACGTCCACATCCTGTATAACATCAGATTTTGGATGAGGGTCCCTCAGAGCCCTCAGAGCCCTCTTTTCCTCATTGCAGGGAAGAGTTTCCCTTTGCCACCTCCTATTTACATATATCCCAAGTATCCTATAATATCCTAAGTATCCTATAATCCCCTTTCCCTGGTCAGCAAGGATCCAGGCTAAGAGCAAGGGATGAAAGGAGCTGCTGGGTTATCAAATGAGGAGAGAGATCAAATCATGACCCATCCCAGGCAGCTGAGCTGCACAAAGATGCCTGCAGCTATCACAGAGCCTCAGACCTCGGATTAACCACAGTATTATCTTTTAGAGCAGAGGAACCAGCATACTCTCTTTGAAGCCAAGGAGGAACTAGAATATTTTGTTATTCCTGAAAGTGCATGAGTCTGGGGATTTCCTGCAGTGCTGGAGACCTTGTGCCCTGTAGCGAGCACTTTACACATCCTCGTGCCCACCAGCAGCACAGCAGCAGCAGGATGCATTGGTGCAATAAAAATGCACGGCCAAAAGTGATGTGTTAACACCTAGGTCACGCTTTTGCAGAGAAAAAATGTGGGGATGCACAGGCACATGTGCTTCTGTGCGTGCCTGGGTGCACCCATGTGTACGTGCACAACCCAGGAGCTGTAAATATTAGGGATGCAGACAATTTGTATCTCCTGCATACCTCAAAACCCCACCGTCCTGCTGTTCCCCCCAAAAACCTTCCTGCTGTTTTGGGGCTGCTGCTGATGGAGGGCATCATAGGTGGCGCACTGGGGGTCCAGCTGGGATGTAGTTAATTTTCTTCCAGCAGCCCCATGGTGGAGTGCTGGGGTAAATCAATGCTAACACGTGGACAGCTGTTTGGGGGGGGGAGGAGGAGAAGGAGGAGGAGCGGAGGGGTAGGGGGGTGGGGGGAGGGAGGGAGGAGGAGGAGGAAGAGAGGAGGAGGAGAAGGAGGGGGAGGAAGAGAGAGAGAGGAGAGAGGGAGGAGGGGGAGGAGGAGAAAAAGGAGAAAGAGGAGGAGGAGGAGGGAGGAGAAAGAGGAGGAGTGGAAGGGTGGAGGAGGGGGAGTGGAAGGGGCGGGAGGAGAAGGAAGAGGATAAAAGAAGGAGGAGGAGAAAAGGGGGATGGGGAGGAGGGGGAGAAGGAAGAAGGAAGAAGGCTCTCATTGGGAGCTGCCCCCTTGGGGACCAGTGGGCAGCGGGAAGCCCGCACCGAGCACCCCAGGATCCCCAGAGCCCAGACCCAGCTCCCCGTAGCCCCCACATCCCCTGAAGCTGAAGGTGGGAGCCCAGCAGTGTGCATGCTTCCTCCCCCAGATTTTCCCTCCCAGAACACTCCAGATGGGGAGGAAGAGGAGGCACCAGCCACAAGTCCCTTGGGCAGGTGGGTAGCAAGGAGGGGGGGAAATGATGGAGCTTCGACCCCAAGACACTGCCCAGCGTTGTCACCACTCCTTGATGCAGTGGCACCACACAGAGCTATGGGGCAGGCTGGATTCGGGAGTGGGAGCCCTAAAGGTGCTCGGGATCCATGGCCAAACTTTGCAGAACAGGGTTTTTGTGTCTCTGTCTTCATCCCTACAGCTGACAATGGCCTGGAGGATGAGAAAGGGGAAAAAATGGAGACACCAAACGGATCAGAGCTGTGTTCAGGACAATCCAAGGGGAACTTGGCCCAGAAGGCAAACTCAACACCACAGCACCAACCACGGTGAAGCTCCAAGGAACCAAGTGGAGAAGCGAGGCTAGAGCCCTGTGGCCACCAATCAATGAGGACGGGTGGAAGCCCAAAAGCCTGCCAGAGGGATCCCACGGTGGGGAGATCCTATAACATCAGAGAGGCCAGGAGGCCGGGAGGCACAGCATGTGGAACCTCCTATGGGTGTCCGGACTGTGGGAAGACCTTCAGCAGGAGGTCGTTCCTTGTCCCCCACCAGAGGATCCACACTGGAGATGGCCCTTCACATGCCATGAGTGAGGGAAGGGTTTCCGAGTGGGGTCGTCCCTCAACAAGCACCAGCGGATCCACACAGGGGAAAAACCCTACAAGTGCTCAGTCTGTGGGAAGAGTTTCCGCCTCAGCTCCACCCTCAGCACCCACCAAAAGGTTCACACCAGGGAGAAACCCTACACGTGCTTGGTGTGTGGGAAGGCTTTTCGGGTGAACTCGTACCTGCTGGCACATCAAGCCACCCACAGTGTGGACAACCCCTTGCAGTGTCCCGCCTGCAGGAAGCACTTCAGCGTGAGGAGGTATCTGGCCATCCACCAGCGGATCCACGTGGGAGAGAAGCCCTTCAAGTGTCCAGAGTGCAGGAAGGGTTTCAGCCGAAGATCCGTCCTCATCATCCACCAGCGGACCCACACTGGGGAGAAACCCTACAAGCGCCCCGAGTGCGGGAAGGGATTCATCATGAGCTCGGACCTCACAGCCCACTGGAGAATCCACACTGGGGAGAAACCCTACAAGTGCCTCAGCTGTGAGAAAACCTTCCGCCTGAGCTCCCACCTGACAAGACACCAGCGGTGCCACACCGGGGAGAGGCCATACAAATGCACCGACTGCGGGAAGAGCTACACCGACAGCTCTGGCCTCATCAAACATAGGAGGCTCCATGCCGGGGAGAAGAAGTCGACACTCAGCACAGCTCAGGGAGCAAGGAAGAGACTCTACAAATCCTCCCGCTGTGGTAAGATCTTCAGTATGAAGTCAGCCCTCATGGTCCACCAAGTGAGCCACACCAGAGAGCGACCCTACAAATGCCCCAAGTGTGAGAAGACCTTCAGCCACAGCACGGCCCTAGGGAAACACCAGTGGGTCCACACCGGGGAGAGCCCCTTCAAGTGTCCTGACTGCGGGAAGGGCTACACTGATGGCTCCACATTGCGGAGGCACCAGAGGAGCCACACCAAGGTGAGACCCTATAAGTGTCCCGGCTGCGGGGAATGCTTCAGCGTCATCTCTGCTCTCCTGAAGCACCAGCGGTTCCATACCAAGGAAAGGCTTTACAGATGCCCCGAATGCGAGAAGAGCTTCCACTCCAACTTTCTCCTTGTCACCCACCAGCGAACCCACACAGAAGAGAAACCATACACCTGCCCCATCTGTGCCAAAGCCTTCAGCCAAGCTTCCCACCTTACATGGCACCAGAAGATCCACATGAGGAGTGGGGCTGGCACTGCATGGCGTGCAATGACCCCATAGCAATTCCAAGCCACGCTCAGCAGTGGCACAGGGACTGATCCAGGAATCTCAACCACCTCAAGCCCACGGTCTGCCACAAGTCATTCATCCCAAGAAGCCTTGTCCTGTATGCTGCCAGCCCAGTAAGCACTGTAGGGTACGTGCTGCTCACCCAGATGTTAACTGGAGCCCAGTATTAACCAGTTACTGGTTACAATGTGACCATGCCACCCTTCTATAGCATGACCCTTTTTTTTCTCACCCAGTCAACACGCCTTTGGGTTAAGGCTGTGACCACTTGTATTTTAAGTTTTTTATTTATCCTTACTTCCTATTCCTTTATCCCTGAGTCCCTCTCCTACTCCCCTTCCCAAACTGACTCCTCCAATTATCTTGCCCAACTCACCCTCAGCTTCACTCCCATTGTTACCAAAGTCAGTCCCAGAAAAATCGTATGTAACCACTACTTTTGGATCATAATTTGTCCCTTAAATGTGCAGAGATAGCACTGTTAATTAGTGCATCCAGACTGAACCTTCTTGCCTCCTGCTGGCCAAGGATGGCTCTGTTATCACACTCTAATTCTGCTCAGCTTATGCCCATACAAAGATTTTACAGGGTATTTGGGGACTTTATGGTGTATCTGGGGACAGGCACAGGAGTGCTTTATAGTATTGATGCTGAAGTCCTGGCCAATAAGCTAGACACAATGACTACCTCACTGTGCAATTGTCTCATTTGCTTACAATCATCATTTAAGTTGGGAATGGGACCATAAAGGTTAACCCTTCATGAGAATGTATAGACCATGGTGACTGTGTGTTATTGCTAAATGTCAAGGGAATGTTTTCTCAGCTTTGAGCTGCCTTCAAACCCAACCGTGGGTGCAAGCTGAAACCATAAGAGAAGGTGACACCTGCTGAAATTCATGGAGGTGAATTGAACAATAGGGAAAGGTCCAAGTCACTTGGCCAAAGGAGCCCTGATAACCATGGTCATGTAAGTCTTTCCATGCCCAGATATTAATTTTAGTCCAGAATTAGTGAATTATTGGATTTTCTGTTGTTTCAAGCCAGAAAATTGTGCTACTGTTTCTCATAATGTTATTCTGAAATAAATAGATAGTTCCTAAAGCTCTTGGTCTAGTGTCTTTTACCATATCCCAAACCTATAGCTCAGCAGGGCTGTCTCAAGCCCCCACAGCCTGGCTGGGGGGGGGGGGGGGGGGGAATTCATGGCTCTGCTAATGAGCAGGGACTCAGCCGCAATAACTCATTTGCTCATCTATCATGGTACCTCCAGTAGCCAGCCAACAGGTCTGCTAACTCTGGTTTCTGTGCCAAAGCTTCCAAACAGGAATCACACTGTTTGATTCTGTGCTGCATTTTTTTAGTCTGAGCTGCATTTTTTTCTGAAGAAATGCTAGATGCAGTAACTAGAGAACAAAAAGTACAAAAGTACAATTTTCTTTAACAAAATAGCTCATTCTGTAGAAAAAAAAAAAAAAGAAAAAAAAAGGACTCACTGCAAAGTGTCATTCAACAGCTTATGGGATGTTACAAGCTCATTAATTTCACCCCAAATCCCACACTTGTCACTTTGCTGAAGCAAAGCCACCCAAGGAAGAGCCCTATAGCCCTATAGTAGCCCCCTGCTGAGTGTAAGGAAAATAATAATAATAACACAGCTATTCCAAAATCAGCTTCAAAGTACAAAAGTAGACTTTTCCTCTTTTCTAGCATGAAAACTAAACAGAAACCATGCAGGTGGAGAAAGCAAAATGCGCTGAGCCTCTCAGCATGGCTTTGGGTGTGAAATTCCCCTGTGACTGGGGTGCAATGCACGGTCCCCACCCAGTGGACATTTGGGTAAAATGGAGGAGCTGTGAGTAGAAATGCAAGCCATGAGCCTCTCTGCGTTGATTTTCATGTGTGTTTTTTTTTTTTCAGTGGGGAAAGCATCTGCTCTGTGCTTCTTTCCCAGATTTGCTGCATATTCACGGCCTTGCCTTGCAATGCTGCCAGGCACCACTGTTCCAACTGGTTTCCACTGGAGCAACCTGATTTGGAATAGGCTGCCCAGGGAAGTGGTTGAGTCAACATCCCTGGAGGTCTTTAAAAGATGTTTAGATGTAGAGCTTAGGGATATGGTTTAGAGGAGGACTTGTTCGTGTTAGGTCAGAGGTTGGACTCGGTGATCTTGGAGGTCTCTTCCAACCTAGATGATCCTGTGATTCTGTTTTCTGGTCCCTGCAGCCAGCTCTGTGACAAGAGATGCATTTCTCAATTCCCTGTTGCATATATATGTGTGTATATATATATTGCAGATATATATTTTTTTTTTCCCAGCTAAATTTCCTGGGATCCAAGTGCCAGTGGGGGAGACCAGGATTTGGGACCAAAAATCTGAGTCAAGCTGCTGGAGTGATGCACCGTGTCCATAGAGATATAGGTTCCCCCAAACCCACTCCATGCAGCTCAGAAGGAGCAGGATGAGGCCAGTGGTGCTGTCTGTCTTGGTGTGGATGCTCTGTTTGACCAGACACATGTAAGTATACACACACATATATGTGCCTACTGACTGCATTTTAAACCTTGCTACCAGTTGGACCTGGGGACACAGGGTCCAATCTGTGCTGATGTGTTTTCCTCTAACAACCCCCTTCCTTCCCATCTCCTCCAGTAAATTCAGTAAATTCCCATCTCTTCCAGTAAATGTCCTGAAATTCAGAGACAAAGAGGGGAGGAATCTGGGGGGGTGAGGGGCGGGGAAGCTGCTCAAAAGAGCCCCGGAGAGGCACAGCCTGGATTTTGGCTCAGCACAAGGAACCGGGACAGGGCAGCCGGGTGCGAGCATCCTTTCAACCCCCCACCCCAAATAATTATTGACAAAACCATAAAATACTGACACCCTTCTCTTTCAGAGATGCTCCAGTGATGCTGGGAGGAAGAACTCTCTTGGGCTCTGCTGTCGCCTTTGTTTCAGGCACAGAGAGATTCTGGGCTGCCAAGCAAAGCTGCAGATGCTAATCCTGCCCTTCCAGCAAAGGGAAAAATGCACTGTGCACCGCTCCTGCAGGATTTGGTCCAAGAGCTGCCCTTAGGATAGCTCAGGGCGAGGGGACAGTAGGGCTTAAGGGTGGTTGCAGCCCAGCTGCCTGCGCAGAAGCACAGGAAGGGACAAAGTGAGAAGCTGGGAAGAGAAATGTGCAGCTCTGGGCTCAAACCAGGACAAGCCCTGAGCTGGAGCTTGCAGGTACCGCAGCTGCACTGGCCTCTCCTCCTATATATTTTTTTTCCCATCTCTTGTCCCTTTTCTGTGATGCTCCAGGAGGAACTGGGGGAAGGACATATGTCACCAGATGGAGGGGCTGGCGGAGAAGCCGCCTGAATACTGCTGGGTGGGAATATCACGCATATCCTCACTACGCAAGCCCAAAGCTCCAAAACGTGATGTCAGGGGTAGAAGCAGGCCCACAAGTAACCCAATTTGGTCCAGGTTCAGCCAGACCCCCACTCCCCTGCACCCCAGGCTGTCTCCAGCACCCAGCATCTATCCTTCTCACCCAAATGCTCCTCGTTTACCACTCGCACCCATGGGCACAGGGTACCCACTGTACTGGGGGGCATTGTCCCTACTGTCACCAAATGTGAGGGTCCAGCCACATTGATTCAAGACTTTAAGCCCAGCGCAGCATGAGACACCTCCCCTTGGGGACTCCCTGGTGTGTCATCCCCTGCTGCTCAAAGCCTTGGAGATTTCTCCCCATCACAGGTGGCTGCTTTTGGGGATGGGGGACGGGTTCATCCCCACCCCATTTGGGGGAACAGCAACCATGACTCCATCAGGCAGACCCTGGTTTCAATGGGACATGGGCAACTTTTATGGGGTTTTATAATCCCAGACCAGTGCAGGAGAGGTAAGTGACTCTGGACTTACTGGGTGGCAAAACCAGGGTGACCCTAATGCTCAGAGACCCCCAAAACCCTGCAGGAATGCACATAGCTCTGAAAGCCTCCAAAAGGACCAAATCTCCTTGATTTTTCTTGGCTTTTTTTTTTTTTTTTCCTTACCCTCTTCCCCCCTCCCCTTCCCTCCACCCAGGGAAAGGTCTGGGTTATTCACGTACCTGCTGTTTCACAAAATCCTCCCCCCCGCTTCCCCCTCCCATGCTCACCTTCCCCTGCCAGAACTCCTCACCAGCTTCTCCTCCTTCTCTTGGGGACAATCCCAATGGAGCAGGGGGATTTGGAAGACTCATCCCAACAGGATAAGCCCAAGGAGAGGCGTCAGCATGGCATGGTGCTGAGGAGGACCGAGGTGGCCATTTGCCCGAGTGCCAAGCTAGGAGAAGACCAGGAGGAGGAACCCAGACCACAAAGACAGAGGCAAAACCATGCCGGGCAGGTGCAGGATAACCCCAGTGAAATCCATCCCCAGAAAACTGGAATCAAGGCTGGGATGTGCCCCAAGGAAAAAGTGTACGGGTGCAGCAAGTGTGGGAAATCCTTCAATTGGAAGAACAAACTGAGCCGGCAGCTGAGGACGCACACTGGGGAGTGTCCCTACAAGTGCTCCGAGTACTGGAGTAGCTTCAGTGACCATTCGAACCTCATCTCCCACCAGAAGCTCCACCGGGGGGAAAACCCTATGAGTGCTTGGACTGTGGGAAGCGCTTCAGCCAGAGCACCAGCCTCCTGGCCCACCACCGGATCCACACAGGGGAAAAACCCTATGTCTGCTTCAGCTGTGGGAAACGCTTTGCCCGGAGGCAAAACCTCACCATGCACCAGAGCATCCACACTGGGGAGAGACCCTACTCCTGCCAGGATTGCGGGAAAAGTTTCCGGAGGAGCTCCGACCTCATCCGACCTTCATACGGGTGAACGGCCCTAAAAATGCCCGGACTGTGGGAAGGGTTTCACATGGAGCTCCAAGCTGATGGACCACCAGTGGACCCACACAGGGGAAGCCCCCTCCAGGTGCTTGGTGTGCAGCAAGCACTACAAGGCCAACATCTCCTTGAGGTCCCACGTGAAGCTGCACACATGAGATGGGCTCGCTGAGGGGCTGGTAGGGCCATGTCCTATGGGGAGATGGAGAGGAGGAAGGAGCTGTGGCCAAGGAGGGTCTGATGGGTGGATGGTGGCAAACATAGAACCTAGAAGTAGATGGGCTCACTGCTGAGATCATTCCTGAGTACTGGTTCTTTCCTTTTTGCACATTAGCATTAAAATGTTTTGGACTTTCCACTGTCTGTGTGTCAAGTGCTGGTTGAAACAAAACTCACCTTAGCTGGTTTCGGAGGTCCTGATTTCCCAAAACCTCTCAAACGCCCCCATTTCTGACTGAAATACACTCGGGCTTTTCTACTGCCACAACATCTTCCATTTTCCTGTTGAAACTTCAAATCTGCACCCAAAACCCTCTTACAAATCATACCCCTCCCCTTCCAGTCAGGGCTGCCTACATCAGAAAAATCCCCTCTGCAGTTCCCTCTCCCTCCAGGAATCAAAACCTCTCCTGAGGAGCTTCAGGTTCTTCCCACCTCCCATTTTTCCACCTTCCTTGTTCCTTTTCCCAATTAGTTTGGTGGAGGATCCGTGCATGGCCATGGACCCTATTCATGGGCTGCCTTCCTAGCTTGTCTCCTGCTCATGGACCTCCCAATGCTTAGGGCTGATCCTGCCCTGCTCCCCTTGCTTTACTTAGGAGTAACTGCCCAAGTTGAAGGAAAAGCATCACCCAAAGCTCTCGTTCTAGTGAAAAAAAAAAAAAGTTTTTTCTGGTGGGAAAAGTTTCAGGGGAAGGCCAGATCCTGCTGCACACCAGGAAATCTTCAGAGGCAATGAATCCCTAGGCTTCCAAATGCAGGAAGGGCTTTGGTGCTGGTGTGCACGTTAGGAATGACCCCAGTGCCTCCATGCTGCTATTAAAACCTTTTAATTAGCCATGGGAAACGGCTTGGAGTAGCCATTTGTCTGCCACAAGGATGTGAGGGCTAACGGAGCATGCTGATGACCTGCCAGCTCTCTGAGACCTTAATATCGGGAGTCCTGATGGGGAAATCAAGCATGGGGAAATTAATGGGGCTGTGAACCAGGTGCATTTCTGCACATATGGAGATGGCAGCCACACAGTTTTGCTGTTTTCCATGCTTTTTGCACACTGCCCAGGCACTAAATTTTAGCAAATCCAGCCCTGCCTCATCAATCCTTGCTTTTTCCCGATGCATCTCACACCGAGACCTCACAGCAGAAGACTTGGCCTCAAACCAAGCACGTGGGATTCACAAAGCACAGCTCCATTTGAGCCAAAAAAAAAAAAAGAAACTCTCCCACAGATCAGTCAGCTGTGCTGAGCTCAGCTCCGTGTCGTCCCCATCATCTGAATATCCATCAGCCCAAAAACACCTATCCATCTGGATTTCTCCCAAAAGAAATCGAGGTGAGAAGGTGCGAGTGTGCATAGCCAAGGGTGTTGGGCTCGCCCTTCATCTCACCCCCGTGTGCTCCCCCATCAAGTTGCTTCCCATGGAGCTGTTCTGCACTGCCACATCTGCTGCCAACAACTCAGCGGTGGGCGGTGGGATGTCTCCTGACTCTTCTTAAGCAGTGGCAGATGGCTTAGCAAATGGTTGAAATACTGCTTTTTTTTCTCGATTGCTCAATAGCTTTCACTTGCTTTGAGCAAAGCCAAGGCTGGTGGTGTCATCTGGGAATCACCTGCTAAGCACAAACACCCACGTCTAACTCTAGAGATGCTCTGTCGCAAAAATAAAATAATAATAATAAATAAAAGCCCAAGAGGAGATTTAATGGGACTAAAAAACAATTTTATTCTTTTTAGAGATGAGTTTCAGTTGCTCCTGAACACCCTAGCAGTCAGCAAATTGACTTTTGATGAGTAATTCCTTAAGAAAAAGAGGCGGAAAATCATGAGGTGTGCACACAGCAAACTCTTTTAGGAGAAATCAGAATTTCTACTCAGGCTTTGTCCTAAAGATACCAATCAGAGAATGGGGTTTATACGCATAGACCAAAAATAAGGGCTTTTCCACCCACTTTGCCTCGCTCTGACTAAACCCAGCTTGAAATAAATCGCCATGAATATTCAACGCACTGTGGGAGCACTGGGTACTCAGCGCAGAAGTGCAGAAACCCAGGGCAGAGCAGTGCAGGGATTTGGTGTTCAAACCTGTGCAATGGAACAAAATTGTTTGAACCTGCCATGGAACCAATGTGAAAGGTAAAAAAAAAAAAAAAAAGGAAAGAACACTTCTTAAATAGGAGGGAAAAAAAATCTTTAAAAGCTTTAATTCTTAGTAAGTTAAAAATGTGCTTTTCCACATCTTACCTGTTGACCCCTTCCCTAGCCAATGTTTTATGGAATTCAGCTGTTCTTTATAAATATAGGAAGAAGAAAAGCAGATGAAACTCTGCTGAAACTCAGACAACATCCCACAGATGTTACCTGAGGAAGAGCGGGTTCCTTTCCTTATGAGGTGCTAGAGGTTTAGGGTTGGACTTTTAGATCTCACCAGCTCCAGATGGGCTGACCCCATTCTTGCACAACGCTTTCTCCTCCACATGCAGTTTCTGGTGGGACACCTTGGCCTTGTAGCTCTTCCGGCACACTGAGCACTTGCAGGGAGCTTCTTCCATATGGCTCCTCTGGTGGGTGATGCACTTGGATGATGCACATTTTCAGGACATTTATAGAGTCTCTCCCCGCTGAGGGTCCTCTGGTGTCACACAAGGTCGGAGCTACTACAGAAGCTCTTCCTGCAGTCAAGGCAGCTGTAGGGTCTCTCCCTGGTGTCGAGCCACCAGCGAATAAAAAGGTTGGTGCTGTGGGTGAAGCTCTGTCCAAGCAAATATTTGGCTTCCCACACAAACGATGATTTAATTAAAGGGAAAAAAATAATAATTTTTTTTAACTAAAGGGAAAAAAAAAAGGAAAAAAGGAAAGGGGAAAAGGGAGGGGGAAAGGGGGAAAAAACAAACAAACAAAACAAATAAAGGCTATGTGGAAGTGCAGAGGAAAGAAATTACTCTCTACTTCCCACAAATGAGCAATGTTTGACCACGTCCTTGAAGCAGGGCCTCAACACAAGTAGCCGGTGTTCAGGAGGAGGACCGACGTTTTCACAATGAGAGCCCTCCCCCCCAACACCCCCTCTTCCTTTTTCCACCTTTTATTGCTGAGTGTGACATCACATGGTATGGAATATCCCTTTGGTTGGTTTAGGTCAGTTGGCCTGGTGATGTTTCTTTTCTCACTTTTTTTGCCCAACCCCTAGGAGGGTAAGAGGGAGTCCTGATGCTGTGCCAGCACTGCTCAGCAGCAGACACAACCCTGGTGTGATACCACTGCTGTTCTAGCTCCAAGTGCAGAGCACAGCACTGCAGGGAAAGTTAACATCCCAGCTAGACCCCATTTGCTTCTGCCTGCTGGGAGTCAACTGGCTGGGGCTTCTCCTCTTGGTGGCCACCAGCACCTGCTGGTGGAGAACAGGGACAAGATGGGAGCTGACCCACAGAAAATCAAGGGTCTCCACATCCCATTGACCTTCTCATCCCATTGGCCTTCCTACCCTGTGCACTTTCTGATCCTATCGACCTTCCCCATCCCACTGACCTTCCCCACCCCATTGACCTACTCCCACATTGAACTTCCCCCTCTATTGACCTTCCCATCCCATTGACCTTCCCATCCCCCTGATGTTCATCCCATTGACCTCCTTATCCCATGCACCTTTCAACTCCATGCACCTTCCTATCCCATTGACCTTCACGCCTGTATTGATATACCTATCCCATGTACCTTCCCATCCCATTGATCTTCCTACCCCTTTGACCTTCCAACCCCATGAGCAGCTTTCACCCAATTCAACCCACAAAGGTTTGTCAAGGACAGACCTTGAGGGATCCTCAAGGGATGGGGAGTGGAGCAAATCTCCAGATGCCTCATGGGTACGTGCAGGACCTTAGGATAACAGCGTGGGAACAATTTTCTGTGCATGGCTCCATTCTCCCTCTTCCCAAAATTCATGACCAGGATGCAGGAAAGGCTTATCCAGGGAAGGGAGAAATTTGGAGGAGAAAACACCTATTTTGAGTAAAGGGTAGTTACCTGGTGAGGCTGTGTTCTCAAAGTTGTTCTGCTGCGTGTCCTGCAATAGAAATTTCAGCTTCTCAGCCTCTTCCCCTCTACAGACTCACTGATGCACGATGCAACAGGAGCTCATGCTGAAACCCTTCCTGCACTCAGGGCATTTGTAGGGCCATTGACCCATGTGCAAGTGCTGGTTTCAGGTCCAGTGTCTCCTGCAGTTGAATGAGGGCCCACAGTGAGCATATACATAAACCTTTTTCTGGGAGAAAACTAGTGGCTGGGGCTCAGTTTCCCTAATGCTGCCTGGGCTTCCCCCTTGGTGGGTCCTGTCTCCCAGGCCCTTCCCCTTTTCCCTGTTATGGTTCTCCAAGGCTCCACCATGCCCCAGCTCCTCTCCATCACCCCATATCACCCCTCCAAGCCTTGTCCCACCTTCTCCTGGACCTTCTCAGGATTTCTCTTTTTCCTTCTTGCTCATTCTCCCCATACCTGCAAGAACCCCACAACCACGATATGCATGCAACCCTGCTAAAACCCCAAGGGAAGGTTTGGCCATGCAGCCCCATGCATCCAAGGTGCAGGACAAAGTGGGTGACGGAGGAGCTGCAACCTCCAACAAAACCCTTACAGGGCGAAAAGATGGGAAGAGGCTCAAAGACCTTGCTGGATCACCCACATACACACAAATTTATTGCTTAGGCCGTTATCTTTTCTCCCAGCATCTCCCAGCCAAAATTAGGCAGGGTGCTTCTGGAAAGTCGCACTTCAAGGGGGATTTGGCTCAGTTTCTTAGGAAAACAGGTAAGAAATCAGTGTGGGTTTGCATGAAGTTGCCCACCCCAAGCCCTGGGCTGCTTCCCCAAGCAATTCCTCAACTCCAGAGGCTGCATCTCCTCCCCTCTACACCCCAAAAAAGGGTCAGAGCAGTCCAGCTCCATCCCCATGCAGAGCCCATGCTGCCCACACTTCACATGGAAACTGTTCTGGTTTCAGTTAGGACAGTTAATTTTCCTCCTAGCAGCTGGTAGGGTGCTATGTTTTGGATTAGGATGAGAAGAGTGCTGATAACATGCTGGTGTTTTAATTTTAAGAGCAGTGCTTACACAAAGTCAAGGATGTTTCAGCTTTTCACTCTGTCCTGCCAACGGGCAGGCTGGGGGTGCAGTAAGAGCTGGTAGGGGACAGATCCAGCACAGCTGACCCAAACTGGCCAACGGGGCATTCTATACCATCTGACATCAAACAATATATAGGGGTGGCTAGCCAAGGTGGGGGGCTGGGTTGCTCGGGGTTAGACTGAGCATCTGTCAGCGGGTGGTGAGCAATTGCATTGTGCATCATTTGTTTCATACACATTATTAATAGTAGCACTATTCTCATCATTATTGTTATTATTATTGTTGTTATTATTATTTTCCTGTCTTATTAAACTGTCTTTATCCCAGCTCATGGGCTTCACTTTCCCATTTCTCTCCCCCATCCCAGAGAGGGAGAGGGGAGGGTGAGCAAATGGCTGTGTGGTGTTTAGCTGCCGGCCGGGTCAAACCATAACAGAAACCCATCAGGATTTTATTAAGTGAAAAAAAAAATCTAAACATAAAACAATAGTGAAAAGAAGAACATTCGACCCTTTGCTTGATGCCAAGAGGGTACAGAAACAGCATTCCCCTCCCTCCATGGAGCAAGAAAATCCCCCACACTGCCTGGGATTTCAACAACCCCTCCATCACTGAATGCTTGAGTGCTGCTCATGAGCATTAAGCCCAGACTGAAAATAAGGGGGGGAGGAGAATCTGACTTACGATCTTTTTTTTTTTTGGCCCAGAAATGCCCAACAAGGGCGGCTTGATCAGACAATGAATGTGATACTTCTGCTGCAGCTGTCTCACCAGGCGTCCCTGCCTCCTCTGTTTCACGTGGGAGGACTGGCGTGACTGCCAGCATCCCTGGGGAATAGCATCACTGTTGCCAGGAGGACAGCTTTGATAAAGATTTCCAGCGTGCTGATCACCCTGCAGGTCTCCCAGCCCTGCAAAGGCTTCGGGAGCCACAGAGACCTGATGCAAACAAGAGGCGACGCAGCAGGGAGGATGCTGTCCGAGGGGGACTCCCTGAGCTTTGCCTTCGGTCCCATTTCTCTTCTTCTGGGAATCTTGGGGAAGAAGAACCCTGTCCCAAATGGTGCTGGAGCGTCACCCAAAGCTTGTCCTTATAGCAAATTATCCTTGCAGGGCACAATCTGCTCCTCTTGCATCTTAATGCATGTGCATCCTCATGTGGCACATCAGGGAAATCTTGGTCCTGTAGCAATTCCCACACTTGGAGCACCTGTAGGGAGTTTCTCCTGTGTGGGTCCTCTCGTGCTTCAGGCATTTAGTGCTCATGGTAAAGCCCTTCCCGCACTCATGGCACCTGTAGGGTCTCTCCCCGGTGTGGATCCGGTAGTGAACAACCAGGTGTGAGGTGTTGCTGAAGCTCAGCCCGCACTCGGGGCATTTGTGGGGTCTCTCCCCAGTGTGGAGCTTCTTGTGCTGTTTGAGGTTGGAGCTGCGACTGAAGCACTTCCCGCAGTCAGAGCAGAGATAGAATTTCTCGGATTTGTGAACCGATCTCTGCTGTCGGAGCTTGGTGCTATCACCGAGTTTTATCCCACTGTCGGGACACTTGCAGCACTTCTCCAGCTGGTGGGAAGCGAGGTCGGAGCTGTCATCAAAGCTGTTCCCACACTCGCAACACTTGTGGGGCTGCTCCACCATGTGCAGCTGCTGGTGTTGGCTCAGGCTGTTGCTACAGTGAAAGGTTTTCCTGCAGTTGGCACACTCGTGCGTCTGCCCTTCAACACAGATACCTGGATGCACACCCGATTCTTTGGGATCCTCCAAAGTGCCTTCAGGATCATCCAGATCCTCCTGCCCTGGCACAGGGCATGGCTCCACTTCTGACTGCTCTTTTAGAGCCTCATCCTGCTCAGGATCCTGGCACGCAGCCCCTTCCTCCATCCTCATGCTGGGGCCATTTGCTTCTGTCTGCTGGGAGTCAACTGGCTGGGGCTTCTCCTCTTTGTGGCCACCAGCACCTGCTGGTGGAGAACAAGGACAAGATGGGAATTGGCCCACAGAAAATCAAGGGTCTCCACATCCCACCGACCTTCCCATCCCACTGACCTCCCCACCTCATTGACCTTCCCATCCCATTGACCTTCCCACCTCATTGACCTTCCCATCCCATTGACCTTCCCACCTCATTGACCTTCCCATCCCATTGACCTTCCCACCTCATTGACCTTCCCATCCCACTGACCTTCCCACCTCATTGACCTTCCCATCCCATTGACCTTCCCACCCCATTGACCTTCCCACCCCACTGACCTTCCCACCCCACTGACCTTCCCACCCCATCGACCTTCCCACCCCATTGACCTTCCCATCCCACCGACCTTCCCATCCCACTGACCTTCCCACCTCATTGACCTTCCCACCCCATTGACTTTCCCATCCCATTGACCTTCCCATCGCATTCACCTTCCCACCCCATGCACCTACTCATGCCATTGATCCTTCATCTCATTGAGATTCCCACCCCATTCACCTTCCCACCCCATGCACAGCCCCAACTCAACCCACGGAGGTTCTCAAGGATAGACCCACCATGGAGAATGGAGCTTTGCTCATGGGTTTGTGCGGGACCTTAGGATAACAGCATGGGAACCATTTTCTGTGCATGGCTCCATTCTCCCTCTTCCCACAATTCATGACCAGGATGCAGGAAAGGCTTATCCACGAAAGGGAGAAATTTGGAGGAGAAAACACCTATTTTGAGTAAAGGGTAGTTACCTGGTGAGGCAGTGTTCTCAGAGCTGTTCTGCTGGGTGTCCTGCGATGGAGAATCCTGCTGGTCAACCTTCTCCACAAGATGGACCTTTTTATGAGCATTACAGCGGAAGTTCTGGGTGAAACCCTTCCCGCACACGGGGCACTTGTAGGGTTTCTCACCCGTGTGCACCGTCTTGTGGCGGACGAGGTCGGAGCTCTTGCGGAAGCTCTTCCCGCAGTCCCGGCACTCATAGGGCCTCTCGCCCGTGTGGACGCGGCGGTGCATGATGAGGTACTGGTGGCGGGCGAAGCGCTTCCCGCAGTCGGGGCACACGTAGGGCTTCTCTTCGGTGTGCACAGACTGGTGGGCGATGAGGTGGGAACTCTGGATGAATTTCTTCCCGCAGCTCAGGCACTTGTAGGGCTTCTCTCCGCGGTGGAGCATCTCGTGGATGAGCAGAGGGGAGCTGTCGTTGAAGCCCTTCCCACACTCAGAGCACTTGTAGGGCCGCTCGCCTGTGTGCAGGCGCTGGTGACGGACCAAGTTATGCCTCCAGTTGAATGTCGTCCCGCACTCATTGCATTTATACGCTCCCTTCTTGCGTTTGGCTTTCACCTGCGGCTTTCTTTTGCCACCCGTGCTTTCCTGCTCACCTTCTTGCAACCCCTGCCTGGTTTCGTGTCCTTCACAGCTTTCTGAGCCTTCTCCGTGCCCCAGCTCCTTGTCCTCCTCATCCTCCTCATCGTCTTCTATCACCACTATGTCTTCCCCCACCTGCACGTGCACCGTGTGCCTCGCCTTCCCCTTTTCATTCTTGCTCATCCTCTTCATCCCTGCAGCAACAGAGAGAAGACCTTGATGCAGCCGTGCCCGCTCCCACGGCACTCATCCTTCTAGGCACCTGCCAAATCCCTCCCCAAGCCTGCCATGCCACAGCTTCCCCCACCCCATCCCCTCTGTCCTCACCCATCCACTCCCTTAATTTTTTTTATTTAATTTTTTTTTGGGGGGGGGGGTGCTCAACCCACCTGCAAGGTGTGTTTCGCTCCGCGTGTCGGGGAGGAGGGATGCGTGAAACCAACCCGCTCCCAAGGGGATGGGGGGTCGGGGGGTCCTGGAGGACCCCAACCCTATTCCGCCACCCCTCTGCTTCACACCCCCAGACCTTCCCCCCAGCTTTCCACCCTCCCCCGCTGCAGCCTCCGCTCGCCCTTGTCCCAGCCCCTTCCTGTGTCTCTGCACACCCAACCGGGCTGCAACCGGCCCCGAGCAGTGCTGCAGAGGGGGCTGCGGTCATGAGGGGGCTGCGGGGGGGGCGGGCATCCTCCCTGCTTTGCTTTATCCCATGATCAAAGCCAGGCGGGAGAGCAGCTCGGGGGGCGGGGAGGGGGATCCTTCAGGGTGCAGCCCCCGTCGGGGCTTCCTGAAAATTTGGGTCAAAAAATGGGTTTAAGGGAGAGCTTGCATCACGCGCAGGGTTTGCATTGGTGTCTGCAAATTGAATTTGCCGTTCGGGCTGGATTTCGTGACATTTTGCTTTTAAAAGAGGCTCACAAGGGATGTCAGGGGAAGTGGGAGGGGGTGATACCAAATTCCATGAAACCAAAAGCAAAATAACAGGAGGACTCAACTGGAAAAGACAAAATGTGGTTGGGCTTGTGGAAATTAAACCTGGAGTTCAGTTTATCGGGATGAAACAGGAGAAGAAATCCTCCTGAGTTTGCAGGTGAGGAAATGCTGGTACCGACAGAGGTTTGCTCTCATGGAGATGTTCTTTAGGAGAGCCAGAGCATGGGGTAAAGCTGGTTTCGAGCTGGGAATTATTTTGTCATCGTGGTTTCTGAGGCTGGTTGACTTGTTCTTGGATGTTTTACCCAGAGATGGGCTTGGGTTGCACACCAGCATGGGGTGCATGGGTTGGATAAAGCAATTCCCTGACCCCACAGGCTGCATCTCCTCCCCTCTGCTTCCCTGGAAGGGCCAGAGTGGGTAATTTGCAAGGAAACTCATCAGAATTTTATTATATGTAAGAATATGTAAGGCAGTCGAGGCAAAAATAAGAGAAAGAGGAAAGAACAAAGGGGAAAAAGACAAAGAAATAATGTTCCCCTCTTTGCTCGCTACAGAGGGTACAAAACCTGGCTTCTGCCAGGGAGCAAGAAGATGCTTGAGATCTTGCAAATCCCCCAAATGCTTGAGATTTCACAAATTAACAGTGCCCACAAGGTTTAACCTCAGCCTGAAGCCAAGATGAGCATCACTGAAATCAGCTTTTCTGGCCCCAAAATGCCTGACGTCACTAAGATGGGACTTGTGTTGGCTCCTCATTCTCATCCTCGTCCTCATCCTCGTCCTCGTCCTCGTCCTCTGCCATTTCTTGTTCCACCTAGTCTTTGAGATTTCCCTTTCCCTTCTTGCTCATCCTCCCCATAGCTGTGGGGATGAGAACCCTGCCTGCAGCAGTGCCTGCTAAAACAGTGCCAAAAGGTTGGATTTGATGATCTTAGAGGTTTTTTTCTGACCTAAAATTCTGTGATCTTGTGGAAATCCCACAGGAGGGCTTGGCCATCCAGCTCCACGTGGAGTTGTGGGGTGGAGGGGCTGCCCCACACCTGGACCCGAAGCCCTGCTCCACCACCTGGTGTTAACTCGTGCATGGGCTCTCCCCTCCTCCCCCCCCAAAAAAAACAAAAAACAAAAAACAAACAAACAAACAAACAAAAAACACTCCTGGGGCTCGGCCTGACATTTGCTGCTTGATTTGGGGCATCAGCATCCACTGAAAAAAAGGGAGAAAGGGGGGAAAAAGGAGGAAAATGGGAGGGGGGGAGAGAAATAGAGGGGAAAGGGAGAAGGGGAGGAAAGGAGGAAAATGGAGGGAGAAAGGAGGGGAAATGGTGAATAGGATGGGAAAAGGGAAGGAAAAGGAGGAAAAGGAGGGGAAAGGGAAGGGAAAGGGAAGGGAAAGGGAAGGAAAGAGGGGTGAAAAGGGGGAGAAGAGGGAAAAAGGAAAGGAAAGGGGGGAACAAGGAGGGGAAAAGGAGGAAAATGGGGGGAAAGTGGGTAAAAAAAGGAGGGGGAAAAGGGAAAAGGGGTAAATGGGGAAAAAGAGGGGAAAGGGGAGAAAGAGGGGAAAAGGTAAAAGAAGGGGAAAAGCAGGAGAAAGGGGGAAAAAGGTAGGGAAAAGAGTAAAAAAATAGAGAGGGAAAGGGGGGGAAAGAGGGGAAAAGGAGAGAAAAGGAAGGAAAGGGAAGGTAAGGGTGGAAAATGGAAGGAAAAGGAGGGAAAAGGGGAGGAAAAGGGGAAAAAGAGGGGAAAAGGGTGAGAAAAGAGGAAAAAAGGGGGAAAAGGGTGGGAAAGGGGGGCAAAAGAAGGGACAAGGTGGGGAGGAAAAGGAAAAAGGGGCCAAAGGAGGGGAAAAGGGGATGAAGGGTGCAAAATGGGTTTGGGGTAGAGCGGGGCAGCCCCTCTGCTTGCCCCCAGGGATGGGGGCTCCCCCCAGTCTCCGCCACCCCCTCACCGGTCCCCGTCGTCCGCCGCCGCTCGCCCTTGTCCCAGCCCCTTCCTGTGCCCCGCAGCAGCACCGGGCTGCAACCGGCCCCGAGCAGCGCTGCGGGCACGGGGGGGGGGGGGGGGGGAGGCTACGGGGGGGCCCAGGCATCCCCCCCGCTTTGCTTTATCCCATGCACAAAGATCCCTGGGGAGCATCCCTTGGGTGAGCATCCCCATCCCAACAGCGCTTTCTCCGCTTTTGGGTTAAGAAAGGGGGAAAACCGACCTCCGCGGTTTTTTTTTTGTTTTTTTTTTTTTGGTGGGGGGAGGAGTGGGATCTTTGTAACGGAGGGATGCTCCAGATTTCTCGCATGGAGCTGAACGTGGAATAAACAGAACTGCCATAATCAAACAGCTTGGGAGACGTGTTTGGGATTTAAGGGGATCCTCCAGCAGTTTTTTTTTTGTCTCCAGCATTTAGAGTTCAGAATTGGGAAGGGTTTGGATCGAGATGGTCATTGGGGAGAAGGGAAAGACCCCCTAGACCCCATCCTCTCTCATTTAATGACATGGTGCAAATACCACCGGGCAATACCTGAGCCGCCCCCACGTTATCAGCTCTCACAAACCAAACCCTACATCAGCTCAGGGCCACCAGGAGAAAAATCCTGCAGCAAAACACATGAAAGTGAATATTTGGGTCAAAACAGGGTGATGTTTTTTGTGCTGAGTGGAAAGAGGAGGATGCGATGTTGGAGGGAAGTGAGAGTGTCAAGCAGGACTTGGGAGTAAAGCTGGGAAGTGAACAATACATGAATCTGAAAGGCTGCGTGGAAAATTATTTTCAGCATTATTTTATAGAGAAAGGAAAATTCAGAGTGCTTCTGTTTACTAGGCAGTGTTTCCTCCGCACACACATTTTTCTCTGCATGGACCCTACGGAGATGCTGGGAGGGTCTTGGGTGTGATGGTCCCATGGGCGACGCAAGACCCCTGCCTCCCACCAAAGGCACCTAAGGCAATCGCCTACATGGCCGCATCCATACTTCAGACCCAAAAACCCTCATTCTACCCCAAGAAACACCTTCAAGGGACATCAGTGTCCCCCAGACATCTCCAGATTGCCCTTCTGAGGTCACTGGTCACAGGAGACCAAGGCGGGGGCACCACATCCCTGAAATTTCTCCCCCTCAGGAGAAATTTCTCCCCCTCGGGACACCGGGACAGGTTGCCCAAGGAAGCCAACGGGTGGCCCCATCGCTGGAAGAGCTTGAGGTTGGACAGGGCTTTGAGCACAGAATCACACAAGGGTTGGAGTTGGAAGGTACCTCCACCTGCTCCCAGCTCAACCAGCATCGGGATGTCCATCTCCAGGTGGCTTGGAGCATCTCCAAGGTGGGAGACGCACCGCGAGCAACCTCATCAGGTGAAAGGTGCGATCTTTAAGGGTCCTCCCAACCCACCCCATTCTATGACCCCACCATCCGTAGCACATCGCCCCCCACGCACGCCCCTTGCTCCTCGCCATAGTCAGGGTAGTACTCGTACAGCCGCTCTCCCTTGTGGATGAGGAAGGGGGGGTGACCAGGTTGGAGAAGTCGCCAAAGATCTTCCCACAATCCGGGTGCTTGTAGGGTCGTTCCCCGGTGTGGCCCCGCTGGTGTCACCTCAGGCTGTTTGGACCTCCATGAGCAAAGGATTGAACGTCCAAGAGCAAAGAATTGGGCCTCCATGGGCAAAGGATTGGGCCTCCAGAAGAAAAGCACCGGACCTCCATGGGCAAAGGGCTGGACTCCACAAATCAAGGATTGGGCCTCCACAAGCGAAAGATTGGGTGACCGATCCACACCATGGTGTCACCCATTCCCACAGTGTCACCCACCCCTTGGTGTCACCCATACGCCTGGTGTCACCCAACCCACAATGTCACCTATCCCCTTGGTGTCACCCAACCCATGATGTCACCTATCCCTTTGGTGTCACTCAACCCATGGTGTCACCCAACCGTGTCACCTATCCCCTTGGTGTCACCCAACCCATGATGTCACCTATCCCTTTGGTGTCACTCAACCCATGGTGACACCCAACCCATGGTGACACCCAACCCATGATGTCACCTATCCCCTTGGTGTCACCCAACCCATGGTGTCACCCAACCCATGGTGACACTCCCCCTTGGTGTCCCCCACTTGATGTCCCCCCCTCCATGGTGTCACCCATCACCAAACCTACCCGGGCAGCTCCCAGACTCCCCCTGGGGTGAGGGTGGGTGAAGGAGCCCCCCCATTAACTAGGGGACGCTGCCCAGACCCCCCCAGTTACCAACAGGGAACTACCAAGTGCCCCCCAAATACCAGCAGCTGCTACCCTGGACCCCCCCTTTATTTCCAAATCTTGCCCAGACAGACCCCCCCCCCCCCCCCCAAATAAAGACAGGGCACTGACCAGCCCCCCTATTACCTATGGGAACCTATTTAGGACCCCCCCCATTAATTATGGGGCACTGCCCAGCCCCCTCATTACCTATGGGGTCCATCGCCCCTCCCCATTACCCCCATTGCCCCCCCCGGCTCCCCCCACCCGGTATCTGCAGGGAGCCCCGAGCCGCAGGCCCGCCCCCCCCGCGCCTCCCGGTTGGGCTCTCCCGGCCCCTTCCCGCGGCCGTGCAGGCGCGGCCGGGCTGCACCAAGGCGGCGGGGCCGGGGGGGGGGCCGAGGCTCCGCGCCCCCAACAGGAGAGAGAAACGGAATAAGGAAATTAAATTAAATTATTGGTTATTTCTTTAAATTTAATTTTAGAAACATAAAAAAATAAAAATAAAAAGAAGACAATTCCGAAATGATAAAAGTAATCATAAAAGAACGCCCCCAAATATTAAAAGATGAAAAGATATAAATGAAAAAATAAAAAACGAAGATAAAGCAAAAATAAAAAAGCAAACAAAAAATAAATGAAAAACCGAAAACAAAAGATAGAAATATAATAAAAAATAAAATTAAAAAATAAATAGAAAATGAAAGCAAAATGTAAAAAATAAATTTAATTTAATTTAATTTAAATTAAATCCCCCAAATTAAAATAAAAATTAAAAAAATGAAACCCCCAAAATTAAAGAAATAACAAATAAAAAAGACAAAGGCAAAACAACAAAAAATAAACAATGTATTAAAAATTATAATAAATAAATAAGCAAATAATTTAAAAGTGATTTTAAAAAAGTAAAAAAGAATCAAATGCAAATTAAACAAATGAACAGAAACACCCCAAAAATAAAGAAATAAGGAAATTAACCAAAACTAAAATTAAAACCCAAAGACTGACACCCCCCCCTCCCCCCCCAGGCCACAGGGTCCCAATTTTGGCACTTTCTGGCTGACCAAAACCCTGGGTTTTGAGGCAATTCTGCCCCAAATGGACACGGGGGGGGGGGGGGGGGGGAGGGAGGAAAGGAAGAAACGCCCCAAAACCGGGTGAATTATCCCCAAATTTTTATTTCCCTCTGAGGGATGAAATCACTTCTCCTCTCCCGCTCTTTGGGGTGAAAACTGCCCTTTTTCTGAGCGCTCAAAAATCCCCCAAATCCATCCAAAATGGATTTTTTTTTTGGGGGGGGGGGGTCCCGAATTCCACCCAGCAGGACGGGTGCCCCCACTCCCCCACCCCCAAAGTGTGGGGCAGCCCCCCAAGTGTGGGGCCAGCAGGGATCAACTGCCCGGCTGCGTCATCCCCTGGGCAGGATGCGCCCCCCCCCCCCCCGGACGCCCCCAAAACGCCCCCCAGCCCCCCCCAAGCCCCCCCTCCCCTCCGCCTCCGGCTGCCTGGGGAGGGTTGGGGGGGGGGGGGGGGGGGGTCCGGTGTCCTCCCCCCCCACTCTCTCCTTGTCCCCCCCCCCGGCCCCGCCCCCCCCTCAGGCTCCGCCCCCCGCCCGCCCCCGCCCACCTGGGCCCCCCCCGGGCACCGCCCCCGCGCCGCCGGGAGCCGCGGCAGCCCCGCTCCTGCCCCGGCCTCCGGGGGGGCTCCTTCGGCCCCCCGTGACCCCCCCCCCCCCAAAAAAACTCCCGGACCCCTCCCCCCCCCCTCCCGCCATCCCGGACCGCCCCCCCCCCCCAAAAAAAAAAAAAAAATCTCCGGACCCTCCCCAAATTGCTGCTCCCCTCCCCTAAATCCCCCCCCCCCACAATTTAGCCCCCCCCCCCCGCCCCAAATTTGCACCCCTCCAATTTAGGCCCCCCCAATTTACCCCCCCAAATTTCCGCCCCCCACCCAAATCTCTCCCCCCCTTCAATTCCAACCCCCCAAATTTCCCCCCTCCCCAAATCCCCCTCTTCAATTTCCTCCCTCCCCCAAATTTTCCCCACCCCCTCCCCCAAATCTCCCGAACCCCCCAAATCCTCCCCCCCCCAAATTTCCGTGCCCCCCCCACCCCCATACCTTGCACAGGCTCCGCTCCGGCTCCGCCAGCCCGGACGACCCAGGTAAGGCCACGGGAGGGGGTAAAAGGAGGGGGGGGGCACGGGGGGGGCTCCCCGCATTACACACACCCCAATTCCCCCCCCCCCAAAAAAAAAAACCTTTGTATCGAAGCCCCCCAGGCTGGGAGCCCCCCCTCCCCCTTCCTGGAGCCTTGCACCCCATTGTGTGCCCCCCCCCTTAATCCAGTTTGGGACCCCCCCCCTTCCTGTGACCCCCCCAATCCGGGCCCCCCCCCCCCCCAATAAACTCTCCCCTATTCTGGGGCCTCTGACCCCCCCCTCCAGGCCTGGGACCCCTCCCTATATCCAAGGCTCCCCCCCGGTATATCCAGGACCCCCCCCATGTTCAGGACCCCCTCTCTTTATTCAGCCGCCCCCCCACATGCAGGGACCCCCACCCATTTTTAAAGAGCCCCCCTTATCCAGGGACCCCCCCTTATATTCAGGGACACCCCCCCTTGTTTTTAGGGACCCTCCCCCTCTATTTCAGAGCCCCCCCTATTTCCAGAGCCCCCTTCCTTTTCCAGCCCCCCCCCCCCATTTTCAGGACCCCCCCCCTTTTTCAAAGACCCCCTCTTTCTATTTTCAGCCCCCCCCCCATATTCACCCTCCCCCCCATTCCAGGATCCCCCCCCCATATTCTTAGACCTCCCCCATCCCAATTTTGCCCCTCCCCATCCATGACCCCCCCCCTTCCCGAAAGGGGGGTGGGGGGGGCAATAAAGAGGGGGGGGGGGGGCCGAGGGTCCGGGGGGGGTGGGGGGGCCTGCAGGGCCTGAGCTCAGCAGTATCCAAGCAACTGGCTTAGTTAGCGTCAGCCCTCATTAGTGCCCGGCTTAATTACCCCAGGGCCTAGCAGCGCTGCGGAGGGGGGGGGGGATGCTCAGGGGAACGTCGTCCCCCCCCCCCCCCAAAAAAAAAGGCATCGCACCCCCAGCTTCAGGGCAGGCTCCTTTGTGCAGGCCGGGCGTGCAAAGCGGGCGTGCAAAGCGGGGGGGGGGGGGGGGGGGGGATTGCCCGGGTGGGGCTTGCACCGCGCTGCACGCAGGGAGGAGCCGGTGCGGGTGCAGCTTGCACGGGCGCGTGCGTGTGCAAGCAGGGTGTGGCGTGCACTGTGCGCGTGCAAACGGGGTGTGGCGTGCACCTTGCATGTGCAAGGGGGGTGTAGCTTGCACTGGCCGTGCATTGATGGGGTGCAGCTTGCACTTTCCACGTGCAAAGAGGGGTGCAGCTTGCACAGTGCATATGTACGTGGGGTGCACCATGCATGTACAAAGGGGGTGCAGTTTGCACTTTGCAAGCAGGGTGCACCTTGCACGGTGCATGTACAAAGGGGGTGCACCTTGCACGCTGCACGTACAAGTGGGGTGCAGCTTGCACTGTGCATGCACAAAGGGGGTGCACCTTGCACTTTGCATGTGCACATGGGGTGCACCTTGCACTGTGCATGCACAAAGGGGGTGCACCTTGCACTTTGCACGTGCACATGGGGTGCACCTTGCACTGTGCATGCACAAAGGGGGTGCACCTTGCACGCTGCATGTGCAAGCAGGGTGCAGCTTGCAATTTGCACACACAAAGCAGGGTGCAGGCTCGCACCACGCGCAGGCAGGCTGCAGTTTGCACTTTGCACGTGCACCTCCAGGATTTGTGGGGTGCGCCTTGGGGACCTATAGGGCCGCGTGTAAGGGCACCTATAGGTTGGGGAGAGCCTGCGTGTGCCATAGGGGATGCTGCGTGTGGCTGCAGCCCTTGGAGAGCCCCGGGGCGTGCTCTATAGGGGCTCGGCGCGTGCGTGCCCCGGGGCAGCGCTCTATAGGGGACGCTGCACTTGTGTGTGCGCACGCGCATGGCCGGGTGTGCTCCATAGGGGATGATCTGTTTTGTCTGCGGGCACGTGCGGCGCGGCGTGCCCTATAGGGGACGCAGGGCACGTGGGGCGTGCTGTGCTGTAGGGTATATAACCTATAGGGGACGCGGGGCGAGTAGGGTGTCATTTGTAGTTGAGGGGCTTTATATAGGGGATGCAAAGGCTTGTGGGGCGCGCTCTCTAGGGGATGCAGGGCACGTGGGGTGTGCTCTATAAGGGGTGTGTTCTATAGGGGGTGTGCTCTGTATATGAGATATAGGGCATGTGGGTCATACTCTGTAGAGGAGTACTCTATAGGGGGCATACTCTGTATAGGGCATGCAGGGCATGTGGGGTGTGCTCTATAGGGGGTGTGCTCTATAAGGGATGCAGGGTATGTGGGGTTGCTGTAGAGGGGATGTAATATATAGGGGTTGTAGAGCACCAGGGGCATAATTTATAGGGGATGCAGGGCATGCAAGGCGTAATTGATAGGGTGGCACTGTATATAGGGCATGTGGGGCATAATTTATAGGGGGTGAAGGGTGGGTGGAACATACCCTATATAGGGCACGTACCCTATATAGGAAATGTTACCCTATAGGGGGTGTACCCCGCATAGGGGTCTCAAGGCAGGGGGGGGAGTGCTCTCCAGGGGCTGCGGAGTGTGTGGGGCAGGCTCTATAGGGGCTGTCCCCGCAGGTGACAGCAGCGGTGACGTCCCCACCGACGGCCAGCATGGAGGGGACAGGACGGATCCTGCCCCACGGCAGGGTAAGGCACCCGAGCGGCCAACCTGGGGGGAGGTGGAGGACACGGATGCCCACAGTGTCCCCACGCATCCCCCTGTATCCCCCTATATTCCCCCCCCGGCCCCATAAGTGCCCCCGTAAGTGTGGGGCCACTGCCCCTGCAGGTGCTGCTGGTGCTGCTGGCGCTGAGTGCGGCGTGCGGCCAGGCGGCCGTACGCGTCAACCTGACGGAAGGTAGGTGGGAGGCCGACGCGTCCTCTGCCGCGTCCTCCACCGCTGCGTCCTCCACCGCCTCCATCACGTCTCCGGCATGTCCCCGCCGCAGTCCCAACAATCCCCGCGGTGTCCTCCACCACGTCCTCCGCCACGTGCCCGTGGTGTCCTCCACCTCGTCCTCTACCACGTCCTCCACCCACCACATCCCCATGGTGTCCTCTACCATGTCCTCCACGGTGTCCCTACAATGTCCCCAGTAACCTCCGTGGTGTCCCCCACCAAGTCTTCAACCACGTCCTCCGGTGTGTCCTCCTCCACATCCCCACCGCGTCCTCCACCAAATCCCGACCGTGTTTTCCTTTGCGGTGTCCTCTGCCCTGTCCTCCACCCTGTCCTCCTCCATATCCCAACCATGTCCTCCTCTACTGTGTCCTCCACCATGTCCCCCACCACATCCTCCACCATGTCCTCCAGTACTTCCCTACCATGTCCTCTTCTCCCATGTCCTCCAGCACATCCCCACTACGTCCTCCACCACATCCTCCACTACATCCCTACCATGTCCTCCTCTACCACATCCTCCACCATGTCCTCCAGCACATCCCTACCATGTCCTCTTCCACCATGTCCCCCACTACATCTCCACCACGTCCTCCACCACATCCTCCAGTACTTCCCTGCCATGTCCTCCTCTACCCTGTCCTCCACCATGTCCTCCAGCACATCCCTACCATGTCCTCCTCCACTGTGTCCTCCACCACATCCCCCACTACATCCCCACCATGTCCTCTTCTACCACATCCTCCACCATGTCTTCCTCTACCACGTCCTCTACCACGTCCTCCAGTACTTCCCTACCGTGTCCTCCTCCACTGTGTCCTCCACCATGTCCCCCACTACATCCCCACCACATCCTTAACCACATGCTCCAGCACATCCCTACCATGTCCTCTTCAACCATGTCCTCCAGCACATCCTCACCACATCCTCCTCTACCACGTCCCCCGCTACATCCCCACCATGTCCTCTTCTACCACATCCTCCACCATGTCTTCCTCTACCACGTCCTCTACCATGTCCTCCACTACGTCCCCACTGGATCCTCTTCTACTGCGTCCTTCACTATGTCCACCAGAACATCCCTACCATGTCCTCCTCCACTGTGTCCTCCACCATGTCCACCACGTCCTCCAGCACATCCTCACCACATCCTCCTCTACCACGTCCCCCACTACATCCCCACCACGTTCTCTTCTACCACATCCTCCACCACGTGCTCCAGCACATCCCTGCCATGTCCTCCTCCACCATGCCCCCCACTACATCCCCACCGCGTCCTCCACCATGTCCTCCAGCACGTCCCTACCGCATCCTCCTCCGCCGCGTCCCCGCCGCCTCCTCGGCCGCGTCCTCCGTCTCGTCCCCGCCGCAGGCTGCGAAATCATCCACCCGCCGCGGGACGGGGGCATCCGCTACCGGGGGCTGACCCCGGAGGAGGTCCAGAGCGTCCGCTTCCTCCCCTTCGACTATGAGATCGAGTACGTCTGCCGCCCCGACCGTGAGATCGTGGGGCCCAAGGTGCGCAAATGCCAGCGCAACGGCACCTGGACTGCCATGGGACACCCCAGCCGCTGCTGTGAGCCTCCACCTCCCCCCCCCCCCCCCAAAAAAAAAAAAAAATCAGGGTTTTTATGGGGAAAAGACATGGGGCTGAGGCTTTGCGCCCCCGTTTTAGTGCGGACTTGCCCCAAAATGCACCTGAGCCTGGAGAACGGGCAGGCGGTGGCGCGGGCGATGGAGCGGGTGCCAGTGGAGGGGACGTGGACTGAGTACAGCTGCAACCCCGGGTTCCGCCTGCTGGGCAGCCCCCGCAGTAACTGCACCAAGCTGGGGCGGTGGAGCACCCCGAAACCCGTCTGTGAGCGTGAGTGTCCATGGGGTTTGGGGATCTCTGGGGTGGGGGTTCAGGTGTCCGGGGGGGTACTGGGATAGGGTTTTGGGACTCTACGAGGTGTTTGTGGGGTTTGAGGGGTCTCTGGGGTGGGAGTTCAGGTCTCTGTGGGGTGTCCATGGGGTTGAGGGGCCTCTGTGGTGGGGGTTCAGGTCCCTGTAGGGTCTTTGAGATGGGGGTTCAGGTCCCTATAGGGTGTCCATGGGCTTCAGGGGTATCTGCAGTAGGGGTTCAGGACCCTGTGGAGTGCCTATGGGGTTGGGGTTCTCTGGGAGACGGGTTCAGGTCCTTATGGGGTGCCTGTGGGGTTGGGGGTTGTCTAGGATGGAGGTTAAGGCCCTTATGGGGTCTGCACTATGGGATAAGGCCCCTATGGGGTCTTTGGGATGGGGATTCAGGCCGTTATGGGTGCCCCTGGGTTTTGGAGGTCTCTGCAGTAGGGGGTTCAGATCCCTGTGGGATCTCTGTGGTAGGAGTTCAGAACCCCACGGGGTGCCCATGGGGCTGGGGGGGTCTCTGGGGTGGGGGTTCATGTCCCTGGGGAGTCCTGGTCCCCATGGGGGGGTCTCTCTGTGACTCAGTTCCCCCTCCCCCACAGTTCGTCGCCCTCTCTCAGGTGAGTTTGGCCCCATGTGCCCCCCCCCCCCCCCAAACCCCGGTCCCCTCTCCCCTGGGTGGGGGCAACCCCAGCCCCCCCCAGCTCCCCAGTGGTTCACGGCACGGGGGTTGGAGTGGGGTGGGGGGCAGCATCCTCAGGGCCCCCTCTCCCCCCACGTACCCCTCTCTTCATCCGGGGGGGGGTGGGGGGCATCGGGAGCCCCCCCCCCATCGTGCAACGGGGGGCGTTGGGGCGGGATCCGCCTCCTCTCCGCCTCCTCCTCCTCCTCCTCCTTCTCCCAGCCTCCCTCTGCGCCCCCCCAGCCTCCGCCTCATCTCCCTCCCTCCCCGTCCTCCATCACCCATCCGCCCCCGCCTCCCCCCCCCCCCCAGCATCCTCCATCCCCGCTTTCCTCCGTCCCTCCGGCTCCGTCCCTCTGCCTCTCCGCTCCCTGTCCCTTTTTTTTCCCTCCAGCCCCCCCCCCACCCCCCCCCGCCACCCCCAGCCCCTCCGTCCATCCGTCCGTCCTTCCGCTCGCCCTCCGCCTGCCTCGCCGCTCTCCAGCCTCCGTCCTCCCCCGTCCTTTCGTCCCCCTGCCCTCCAGCCTCCTGTTTTTCTGTTTTGCACCCCCCCCCCCTCCTTTTCGGCTTTGCATCCATCCTCCTTTCTGTTTTGCAACCTTTCTGCCTCGCATCCGTCCTCCTTTTCTGCTCTGCGTCCTCCTTTTCTGCTTTGCATCCTCCTTTTCTGCTTTGCATCCATCCTCCTTTTTGCTTTGCGTCCTTTCCAGCTTTGCATCCATCCTCCTTTTCGGCTTTGCACTCTTCCCTTTCTGCTTTGCATCCATCCTCCCTTCCTGCTTTGCACCCTTTGCCTGTTTTGCACCTTTTTTCCTGCCTCGCACCCTCCTCTCCTGCTTTGCACTCTCCTTTTTCTGCTTTGCATCCTTTCCTGCTTTGCATCCATCCCCCTTTTTTGCTTTGCAACCTCTTTTTTGCTTTGCATCCTCTTCTCTGCTTTGCATCCTTCTCTGCTCTGCACCCCCCCTTTCTGCTCTGCACCCCCCCTTTCTGCTCTGCACCCTTCTCTCCATCCTTCCTTCTTTCCCCTCCCCACCCCTCTTCCCTTGCCACCCCTCCACCCCCCCCCCCCAAAAAAACCCTCATTGCCATTCCTCCGGTGCCTCCGTCCCCCTCCCCGAGCCCCCCGCCATGGCCAACCTGCCCCCCCCCTCGCCCTGACCCACCATGGCGAGCGTCCCCGCGGTCCCCCCCGGCTCCCCACGCTGGCTGCTGGTGCTCAGCGCCCTGCTGGTGTCGCGCCCGCCGGGGGGGACAGGCAAGAAGGCCGTGCACGTCGGGGCACTCTTCCCCATGAGCGGGGGGTGGCCGGGGGGGCAAGCGTGCCTGCCCGCCGTCCGCATGGCGCTGGAGGACGTCAACAGCCGGAGGGACATCCTGCCCGACTACGAGCTGCGCCTCATCCACCATGACAGCAAGGTGGGGAGGGGGCGGCGGGGGTAAGGGGAGGTGGGGGGGTTATGGGGGTGTAGGGGAGGAAGTGGGGATGGGGAGGTGGGGATGGGGATGGGGGTGATGGGGGCAATGGGGATGGGGACGTGGTGAGGGGCAATGGGATGGGAAAAGGGATGGGGATGTGGGGAGGGGTGGTGGGGATGGGGATGGGGCAATGGGGATGGGGGGGAGTGGGAATGGGAACGTGAGGAGGGGTGATGGGGATGGGGACAGGGATGGGGACATGGTGAGGGGGACGGGGACATGGTGGGGGGCAGTGGGGATGGGGACGTGGTGAGGGGCAATGGGATGGGGACAGGGATGGGAACGTGGGGAGGGGTGGGGGAGACAGGGACACGGTGGGAGGCAGTGGGGATGGGTCAGGGATGGGGGCGTGGTGAGGGGTGGTGGGGATGGGGGGCAGCAGGGGGTGGTGGGGATGGGGGCAGAGCTATAGGGCAGGGTATAGGGACAGCAGGATGGGGCAGGGACACGGGGCAGGGTGGCCAGGATGGAGCAGAGCTATAGGGCAGGGACATGGGATGGGGTGACCAAGGTGGGACGGGACATATAGGGCAGGGTGACAAGGACGAGGCAGATAAATTGGGGGCTGGGGGGGGGGGGGGGAGCAGATATATGGGGCAGGGTGGCAATGACACCACAGATATATAGGGCTATACAGGGCAGGGGCAGAGGGACCGAGGCAAGGGTGGGGAAGGGGGCTAGGATGGGGCCAGGGTATTTGGGGCACTGGTGGGGGGCTTGGATGTGCTGGGGGGGGGGGTCACGGGCATAAACCTGCCCCATAGCAAGGGGAAGCAGTGGGAGTCCCTCTGATGCCCCCATCCCCATCCATCTGTCCCTTATCCCAGTGTCCATCTGTCTTGCACCCCCCATTCCCCCTTTCTGTCCCCATCCCCCCCCCCTTTTTTTTTTCCTGCATCCCCCCCCCCATCCAGCCCGGTTGCCACGGCAGCGGATGCTGCTGGGTCTGCCACTGGGTTGCCGTGGCGACGGCGCCTCCGTGCCCTGAATTATTCACAGCCCCCCCAGGGAGGGAGCCGGAGCATCGCGGGGCCCCCCCATGGGAACCCAGACTCCCCCCCCCTTCCCTTTTATATAGTTTTTTTTTGGGAAGCGGATCCAACCCCACCACCAGGAGGGGAATGGGGGCGATGGGTTAAACTGGGGGAACTGGGATGGGGAAAAGGGGCGGTGAGGAAACAGGGGGGGAGTCCAGCAGCTGCTTGATCCTTGTGTCCCTGTTCCCCCCCCCCCCCAGTGTGACCCAGGCCAGGCCACCAAGTACCTCTATGAGCTGCTCTACAATGACCCCATCAAGATCATCCTCATGCCCGGCTGCAGCAGCGTCTCCACGCTTGTGGCCGAAGCCGCCCGCATGTGGAACCTGATTGTGGTGAGGGGCAACACCCAGGGTCCTAGGGGGGGCACACCTTGGGGGGGTAACACAGGGTGCTGACCCCCCCGATGCTGCTGGGGACGGAGGTGGCGTGGTTGCACTGGTGCTCAGCAGTGGTCGTGCACGCGTGTCGCATTGCACGCAGCAACGCGTTGTTGTGTTGCACGCACGGCTGCAGCCACCGCGTGCCAAGGACGTGTGCGAGTGCTGCTACGTGCGTGGTTGTTGCTCTGCGTGTGCTTCTTGCCGTCAGGTTGTTGTTTTCGGGTTGTTGCTACACGTGGCGTTGCTTCCGGGGTGTTGCTGTGTGCGCAGCTGTTGCTTTCGGGTTGTTTTTGTATATGTGCTTGTTGCTTTCGGGTTGTTGCTGCACGTGTGGTTGCTTTTGAGTTGTTAACGCGTGCGCTTGTTGCTTTCAGGGTGTTCTTCCATTTGCAGTTGTTGCTGTGTGTCTGCTTGTTGCTTTCAGGTTGTTACGTGCACGCTTGTTGCCTTCTGGTTGTTGCTTCGTGTGTGCTTGTTGCTTTCGACTTTTTGGGGGGCTCACAACCCCCCTCTGCTCTTCCCCCTCCCCTCGCAGCTCTCCTACGGCTCAAGCTCCCCTGCCCTCTCCAACCGCCAGCGCTTCCCCACTTTCTTCCGCACCCACCCCTCGGCCACTCTGCACAACCCCACGCGTGTCCAGCTCTTCAAGAAGTGGGGCTGGACCAAGATCGCCACCATCCAGCAGACCACGGAGGTCTTCACCTCGGTACGCACGCTGGAGACCCCCCCTCAAACCTGCTTCGACCCTGCTGCCATGCCCTCCACGACATCCCCAAAATCTGCTGCATCGCTGCTTGCCCCCATCCTGATGACCCCATGGTTCGTGACCTGACCCAACTCAACCAGACCTGACCCAACCCAACTCAACCAGACCTGACCCGACCTGACCCAACTCAACCCAATCCAACTCAACCTAACCCAACCTGACCCAACTCAACCCAACTCATCCCAACTCAACCCAACCCAACTCAACCTGACCCAACCCAACCCGACTTGACCCGACCCAACTCATCCTGACTCGACCCAACCCAACTCAACTTTACCTGACCTGACCCGACCCAACCCAACCTACCCGTATCCCTTGCTTGGTGCCCCTCCACCCTCCCCGGGCTCACTCTGCACTCTCTTTCCCTTCTGACCTCCCCCACCCCATCTGCCTGCCCCCTGTCTGCCCACTCCCCGCCCTGCTGGCCCCCCCACCAGACCCTTGATGACCTGGACCAGCGGGTGAAGGAAGCCGGCCTGGAGATCACCTTCCGCCAGAGCTTCTTCTCTGACCCTGCCGCACCTGTGCGCAACCTCAAGGTGAGCCCACCTCACCTGCATCCCCAAAGCCCTCCTTCCAGTGCCCAAAACCACTGGGGTGCTTCTGGAGCCATGCCCTGAACCCCAAAAAGGGAGCAGAGCCACTCCAGGATGCCCAAGCATCCAGGTCAAGGTGGGGATGTGAACCTGCATCTCTTCCACCTGGATGAGGAGCCGTGTCCATGACGGGCAACACTGAGTTTTAACTGCCAGCTCCACCTTCCTATTCAAATTTATGCAAATGAGGGGTGGGTGGGGTTGGGTTTGCGTAAGCCCAGGGAGCAGATGTCCCACCCCAGGCTGAGTTGTCTCCCTGCAGCGCCAGGACGCCCGTATCATTGTGGGGCTCTTCTACGAGACAGAGGCGCGTAAGGTCTTCTGCGAGGTGAGGAGCACATGGGTGGAAAGGGGGGGACACCAGTGGGGCAGGCACCAGTGGGGCGTGAGGGAGCACATGGAATGGAGGAGGGTGGATGTAGGGTGATGGATGGTGGGATGGAGAAAAGGGTGGTGGGGCACGTGGGAGAGAGGGCAGAAAGGTGGTGGTGGGATGGGTGGGTGGAAGCGTGGGGAGATGCGAGTGTGGTCAGATGGGTGGGTAAGTGGGATGGTGGGAAGAGAGATGGTTGAGTGGAGGCACAGGGTGAAGAGTGGGTGGACGAAGGTCTGGATGGATGAACGGGGTGTGGATGGCCAGAGGTCTGGAATGATGGGCAGAGGTATGGATGGAGAAACATCAGGATGGATGGACAAAGGTCAGGATGGACAAAGGTCTGGATGGATGGACAGGCTGTGGATGGACTGATGGCTGGATGGATGAACGAGCTGGGAAGAAGGATGCTAGATGAGCAAAGGGTGACGGGATGAAAGCAGCTGCCCCGCGGCCCGCCCAGGTCTACAAGGAGAAGCTGTATGGCAAGAAGTACGTCTGGTTCCTCATCGGCTGGTACGCCGACAACTGGTTCCGCATCAAAGACCCGGCCATCAACTGCACCGAGGCGGAGATGGCCGAGGCCGTGGAGGGGCACGTCACCACCGAGATCGTCATGCTCAACCCTGAGAACACCCGCAGTATCTCCAACATGGTACAAGGCTGGGGGGGGACACATCCCAACAGGGAGGGCAGGCAAGGTAGCTTGGACCCCAAGGGTCTTCTCCATCGCATCCACCACATCGCCACCTCCCTGTCCCTGTCCCAGACGTCCCAGGAGTTCATCGAGAAGCTGCAGAAGAGGCTGGGGAAGAACCCAGAGGAGACGGGCGGCTTCCAGGAGGCGCCGCTGGCCTATGATGCCATCTGGGCGCTGGCCCTGGCCCTCAACAAGACCTCAGCAGAGCTGGTCAAGAAGGGGCTGCGCCTGGAGGACTTCAACTACAACAACAAGAACATCACCGATGAGATCTACCGGGCCCTCAACTCCTCCGCTTTTGAGGGTGTCTCGGTGCGTTGCACCCCAGAGCATCCCCCAACCCTGTCCACCTTCTCCCCACCAAGGTGTCCCATGTCCCCAGCTCCTTAACCTTTGAGGGTGTCCCCTGAAACACCCCCAAAAAGTGCCAGATGGGTGAAAACTTTGCCTCCTAGCACCCGCTGGGCACGTGGTGCTGCTGCCTGACAGGTCCGTGTCCTGATGCTCATCCCACAGGGCCACGTTGTCTTTGACGCCAGTGGGTCCCGCATGGCCTGGACACTCATCGAGCAGCTTCAAGGTGAGTGAGCGCAGGTGTGCAACACGGTCACCATGTCCCATGTGTTCCCTTCATCACGAGATGCTTGTAGCAGGCAACATCACATCTGTTGCACACATCAAACCCTCTCGTTTGCATGATAAATAGCATACAACAGCGAACTGGTGCCCCAGGATGGACACCACAACAACCCTTTGGGCCAACAGGACACGAAGCCTTAGCATGCAATCACTCATGCGTGTGATGGAGGGAGGTGGTCAGGAGGTAGGAGGGACAGGAAAGGACAAAGAAGGTCACCAGGAGTGGTCAGCGTGGATTCAACAAGGGGATGTCAGACTTGGCCAACTTGACCACCTTCTGCTGGTCTGGTAGATGAAGGGAGAGCGATGGACGTTGTCTAGGTGGACTTTAGGAAGGCTTTCGGCACTGCCATAAGATCCTAGAGAAGCTGTTGATGGATGGGCAGACGGTGGGGTGGGTTGGGAACTGGCTGAACCATCTGGATGGTGGTGATCAGTGGCACCACATCCAGCTGGAGGACAGTCACCAGCATGTCCTGGGACCTGGTGGGGACACCAAGTGGAACAGGAACCAGTGATGTGCCCTTGCTGCAAGCAAGGATAAGTGTCCTGGACTGCCGTAGGCGAAGCATTGTCAGCAGGTCAAGGGAGGTGATCCACTCCGCTCAGTACTGGTCAGCCAAAACCGGCTGTACTGGGTCCAGTTCTGGGCTCCCCCATATGAGAGATATCTGGCCACACTGGAGAGAGTCAAGGAAGGATGATGGGCTGCTCCAGCTGAACATCAGGAAACACTCTGCCATGGTGCAGGTGGCCAAGCACTGGCACCCCAGAGAAGTTGTTGGGTTTCCAGCCTCATCTTCAAAAGCCACCAGCACGTAGTCCCGAGCACCCAGCTCTGGGTGGACCAGGTGGATCCAGGGGTGCCTTCCAACATCAACAATCCCAATGGGGTCATCGCACCTCCTGCCTGACCCGTCCCCACTGCCCTTGCAGGAGGTGTCTACAAGAAGATCGGCTACTACGACAGCACCAAGGACAACCTCTCCTGGTACAACAACGACAAGTGGATCGGTGAGAGGGGTGGTGGGAGGATGTGGGGGGACTTGGGGGAGCACCCACAGGGCTCCTGCCATTGGGAAGGGCCCCTCCGTGCCCCCTAATTGTGCCACGGGCTCTGCAGGAGGTGCCCCACCAGCTGACTACACCAAGGTCATCACCACCTTTCGGTTCCTGTCCCAGAAGCTCTTCATCTCTGTCTCAGTGCTGGCTTCGCTGGGCATCCTCTTGGCCATCATCTGCTTGGCCTTCAACATCTACAACGGGCACGTCCGGTCAGTGACACCCCCTTCCCCAAGGCCGATGGCCAAGAATCAGCCCAAATGTCACCGTTTTCCCGGCGTTTGGGTGCTCTCATGTGCTTCCTACGGCAACGGGAGGTTGCTCTTGGTAGGAATCTCCTCTTCCCGTGTCACTTCGGGCGGTGCTGAGCCTGTAGCACGCAGTGCCCAGCGTCCGTTGACCTCCCTTCGTGCCTCGGTTTCTCGGGTCCTATTGGGGGTCAGCTTGGCGCGATGGTGATGCCCCGTGTCCCCGTTGCGTGTGTCCTCCAGGTACATCCAGAACTCCCAGCCCTACCTGAACAACATGACGGCCGTGGGCTGCACGCTGGCACTCGCTGCCGTCTTCCCCCTGGGGCTGGATGGATACCACATCGGGCCAGGGCTCTTCCCCTTTGTCTGCCAGGTAGGGGGGGCCAGAGGAGGGAGGCAGCTGGAGGGGGAATGGTTTTGGGTACAGCTATGGGATTGGGACGGATGGAGGAGGAGTTCTGGGTGCAACTGTGGGATGGGGACGGGTGGAGGAGGAACTGTTGGAGATGGAACCATGGGATGGGGACAGCTGGAAGGGGAGTGGTTGTGGGTACAGTTGGAAGGGGAATGATGGTGGATACAGCTATGGGATGAGGACAGCTGGAGGAGGAATGGTTGGAGACAGAATCAGAGGATGGGGACAGCTGGAAGGGGAATAATAACTAGGGGTAGAGCCATGGGATGAGCACAGTTGGAGAGAGAATGGTTGGGATACAGCCATGGGATAGGGACAGTTGAAGGGGGAATGGTCAGAGATGGAACCATGGGAAGGGGACAGCTGGAGGGGGAACGGTTGTGGCTACAACCATGGGATGTGGGCAGCTGGAAGGGGAGGACACTGTCTAAGCACAGCCAAGCAATGGGGCCACCACACACCCTCCGCAGGCCCGGCTGTGGCTGCTCGGGCTGGGGTTCAGCCTGGCTTACGGCAGCATGTTCACCAAGATCTGGTGGGTCCACACCGTCTTCACCAAGAAGGAGGAGAAGAAAGAGAAGCGGAAGGTGAGGGGGGGTCCGGAGGAGGGGGTGGGGGATTGCCGTGGTGCCGTGCTGACCCTGCGTGCCCCTGTGCCCCCAAAGCAGACCCTGGAGCCGTGGAAGCTGTATGCCACCGTGGGGCTGCTGGTGGGGCTGGACGTGGTGACGCTGATCATCTGGCAGATCGTGGACCCCCTGCACCGCACCATTGAGGTGGGGGTAGTGTGGAAGGAGTTGCTGAGGGCACTGCTGGGGGGAGGGTGTTCACGGCAGCGGGGGGATGCTCAGAGCAGCGGGGTATTGCTGGGGGGATGCTCACAGCACCAGGGCACTGCTGGAGGGAAGTTCACAGCACTGAGGGGGGGGGCGATGGCATCAGGGTGCTGCTGGGGGGCACAGGGGGGTCCCACAGCCAAGGCTCCCCCACCCATGTGCCCCCTCCTGCCCTTGCCACCCCAGGAGTTCACCAAAGAGGAGCCCAAGACGGACACGGACGTCTCCATCCTGCCCCAGCTGGAGCACTGCAGCTCCACCAAGATGAACACGTGGCTCGGTGGGCACGGGGGGGGTCGAGGTAGGGGGTTGGGGGTTGGGGGAGGCAGGCAGGAATTTGGTGATGGTGGGGGGAAGGGGTTCCAAGCAAGACTTGGGGTATGAGGAGGGTTGGGGTAGAGGTCCTAAAGGAGACCCATGGGGGGCAGATAAAGGGGGTCCCCCATTCCCTGCTTGACCACCGATGTGTGACCCCCCCCCTTTTACCCTTTATTCTCCCCCACCAGGGATATTTTATGGCTTCAAGGGGCTGCTCCTGCTGCTGGGCATCTTCCTGGCGTACGAGACCAAGAGCGTGTCCACCGAGAAGATCAACGACCACCGTGCCGTGGGCATGGCCATCTACAACGTGGCGGTAAGCCTGGGGAAAGGGGGGCTGCGGGGGGGGTCCTTTTGCCCCATATCTCACGGGGCGACCCCCAAAATATCACCCGCAGGTCCTCTGCCTCATCACCGCGCCCGTCACCATGATCCTCAGCAGCCAGCAGGACGCGGCCTTCGCCTTCGCCTCGTTGGCCGTCGTCTTCTCCTCCTACATCACCTTGGTCGTCCTCTTTGTGCCCAAGGTGACAGCGGGGACAGGGGCGCCAGGGGGGGGTGTCTCCGAAAAACCACCAGAGAGGGGACGGCCGTCTCGCGGGGTTCCTCCTCTGGACGTCGGGTGTTAGGTTTTGGGGTGAGGATCTGAAAATCGGGGGCCCCCGCAGATGCGGCGCCTCATCACCCGGGGCGAGTGGCAGTCGGAGCAGCAGGACACGATGAAGACGGGCTCATCCACCAACAACAACGAGGAAGAGAAGTCCCGGCTGCTGGAGAAGGAGAACCGGGAGCTGGAGAAGATCATCGCCGAGGTGGGTGCACCCCAAAAATGCGCTGGGGGATGTGCGGCACCCCACGGGTGTTGTAGCGTCGGGGTGCTGGGGTCACCTCGTTAGGGGTTTTGTAGCATTGAGGGTGTCAGGGACATCCCATAAAGGTGAGACACCCCATAAAGCTGTCGTAGCATTGGGGCGTTGGGGACATCCCATACTTCTTGAATGCCCCATAAAGGTGGAAAACCCCATAAAAACGTCATGGTGTTGGGGATACCCCATAAAGGTTGGATACCCCATAAAGATCAGGGCACTGGGGACACCCCATAAAGGCGTTGTAGCGTCAAGGAGTTGGGGACATCCCATAACAGTTGGACACCCCATAACAGTTGGATACCCCATAACGCTTGGACACCCCATAAAGGTTGGGCACCCCCTAAATGCATTATAGCGGGGTTTTACCAACCTACAGCTGCACCCACCCCCGGTGCACCACCCCTGGGGTGCTCCCCCCATCCCTTAGGGTCAGGGGCTGTTTCCCAATCCCTTTTTTCCCCCTTTTTTTTTCTCCCCCCTTTGCAGAAGGAGGAGCGGGTGTCGGAGCTCCGCCAGCAGCTCCAGGACCGCCAGCAGCTCCGCTCGCGCCGCCGCTCCTCCAACCCCTCCCGGGAGGCCGATAACCATTTTGCCCCGGGGTTGGGGGCCGCCCCGACCCCGGCCCCCTTCTACCAGCCCAACCTGCCCCTGGTGCGCTGCCTGGTCTCGGAGCAAGCCGACAAATTGGGACGGGGCAACTGTGACGGCAGCCGGGTCCACCTCCTCTACAAGTGACCCCTTCGGGGGGGGGATGCGAGGCGAAGAGCTGGGATTTGGGGCTAAGAAGGGTGGGGCCAAAGAGGGCGGGGCTAAGCAGGGTGGGGCTGTGGGGGGGCGGAGCCTCTTGGCCTTATAATGGTGATTGTTTTTAAGGCGTTTTTCCCTTTTGTCTTCACCCCTGGGGGGCAGTTGCGGTGCCCCCCCTCCCCAGCTTGCCACCTGCCTCCGGTTGCGGTCAGGAGGCGAAATTTTGGGGAAGGGGGAGGGTGGTTGGTTAATTAGGGGAGGGGTGGGCTCAGAAGGGGTTACACCCCCACGCTTTCCCCCTCCAAGCATCCCCTGCTCCCCTCCTTCTGGTCCTCATCATCTTCCTCCTCCTCCTCCTCCTCCTCCACCAACGCATGACGCAGCCTCCCGGCGAGGCTGGCAGGGGGCAGCGGGCGTCCGACCCCCTCCCACTGCCCCCCAGGGTTGGAATCGAGGTGGGGAGAGGCAGCACCGTGCCCCCCCCCCCCATCCCCTCTCCTTTTTTTTCCGTCGGGTTGTAGCTTACAACCGCGCGTAGTTACTCGTAGGTGTAGTAGCGCGCGACTTCCTCTGCTTGTAGCGACCGGCGTGGCGGGTCACGGCACGGGGAGGTGGGGGGGGGTCCATGCCCACCCCCAAAATGGGGTCCCAGCCCCCCCAAAGGCACCGTGGGCTTGGTTTGGGGGCCGTGGGAAGTTGTGCACGGCGGGGTCGGGGTCCTCGGGTGTACGGTCGTGCGGTAGTGGACAACCGGACCCTGGTTCTTCTCACGGTCTCCATTGTCGTTCCTGAGCCTGGAAACATCCCAACACCTCGGTGTGCCCCCCCGAGACCCTCCCCAAAATATCCCCACACCCTCTGCCCCTTGGGATTTGGGGTGGCCATAAAGCCGAGGTCAAACCCGGAGCCGATGCCGCCCTCGTAGGGCACAAACCCTCAAGGTGATGGCTAGCACCCCCCCTCAGAATGGTGGTTCCCCTCCTCTTTTATTTGTTTTTTGCTTTTATTTGGGTTCAGGTTCACCCCTCCCGCCCCCAAAATACACACAGCCGGGCCGGGGACGGCTCCGATAGGGACCGGGGAGTTGGCGGCGGCGCCAGGCACGGCGGGAGGTGGAAATTGGGCACCCTGCCACCCTCCCAGCCCTAAAACACCCCCCCCCCTCCGACAGGGATTTGGGCACCCCCCTCCTCAATTTAAGCCAAACTGGTGATTTACAGCTCCTGGTTGCCCCCCCTTACAAACAAAAGGTCCTGGCTTTGTTGTTTTTTTTTGGGGGGGGGAGGGGGTGTCCTTGGGATCACGCTCGTTGCCGTTACAGAAGAGGCATCATCAGGACGTGGTATTGGGGAAAAGATTTAATAAAGGGGAAATGGGGCTTGTGTGTTGCCCCCCCATCCCCAAATCTGAGGGGATGTCCCCTCCAAAACCCATTTGGCCAAGGGTATGAGTTTGGGGGGGGGAACCTGTTAGGAACCCATCCCCACCAAATGGGGAACCCCAAGACATCCCAGCCCCATAAAATGGGGAGGGGGTGTGGGGGGGGTCCTCGTTAATAGGGGGGCCACCCCGGCGGCCCCCAGGTGCTGTTTGTCACCGGGCTGCCCCCCTCGCACGCCGCGGGCAGGAGGAAGAAGATGAAGACCCCGCAGAGCACCAAGCCCCCCGAAATCAGCAGGGCGACGGCAACGGCCACCGCCTTGAAGAAGGGCCAGTGCCCCCCACCCCGGCCCCCCGGAGGGGCTGGGGGGGGCTGGGACCCCCCCACCTCCAGGCTGAGGGTCACCGTGGGCAGGCGGCCGGGCTGGGGGGCGTAGAGCAGGAGCCCCTTGGGGCGATCGAAGCGGACGAAGCCCCTTGGGGTGGCGGGGAGGGCGGGGGGCAGGAGGTCGGAGCAGGTCGGCAAAGCTGGGGGGCCGCGGCGGGGGGGCAGGGCTGTGGGGCGGCGGCAGATGGGGCAGAGTAAGGGGGCGGCAGGGGTCGCCACGCTGACCCTGGCCAAGCACTCGAGGCAGAAGACGTGGCCACAGCCCAGCGCCTTGGGCAGCTTGAAGAGGCGGTCGTAGGGGGCGAAGCAAATGACACAGTCCCGGGGGGGCCCCTCGGGGTCTGCCGGGGGGCTCGTCATGGCAGCGATGGCCCTAGAGAAGGGGGGAAACAGCGCGGGGGGGTTACAAGGGGGCAATAAGGACGTGAGGACGCAAGGTGAGGGAGCAAAAATAGGCAGGGATGGCATCGCTGCAAAGAATACCCCAATTCCCGCTGCCAACAGATCCCAAAAAAAAGCACAAAAATACCCAAACGCCCCCCCCCCCAGCCCCTCCTCACCTGCCCCCAGGGGTACCAACCCCCCCGTGGGGGCCGCAGCAAGCGCCCGCTCAGCTCAGGTACAGCCGGACAGGGAGGGCCAGCGGCACGCCCCCCCCCTCACCCTGTCACCAGGGGACGGGTCCCAGTCCCAAGGGCCACGGTGGCCCTGCGGGACCCGGCTGGCACCACACCTGGTTCAGGGTGGGACCTGTGGGTTTTGGCAGCTGTCCCATACCACTTTGTCACCCCGAGGGACTGGTTTCCTCCGGGGAGAAGCCTGTCACCCCCCCCCCCCCCCCCGTCCCGGTTTTATTTCTTCTGCCTTGCCTCTCAGCGCTGTTTCCTCCACCCCCCGCTGTGGAACAAGGGATAAACGGGGGCACAGAGGGGATTCGGGGCAAGGGGACACAGCCCCCAACCCCAAATCACACCCAGGAATGAGGAAATCCCAACCCTATAACGTGCCAAGGTGAGCTGGGGGCAGCTGTGTAGCATGGAGACACGTGGGACCTAACGGGACATCCCCATGCTTTTCTGGGGTCCAGCCCCAAAAAGGACCCCCCCAGGCACCCCTCGTGCGCGTGGAAGAGGACAAAATACCCCAAAAACCATAAACAGCACCCCCATAATCCCACAGCACAGGGAGGAGAGGAGGGGCACAAAGTAGAAGCCAACTTTATTTTGTGCATAACAGCAGCTCTTTAACGGTTGGACTTGGCCACGCGCTCCAGCTCATCCTTCTTCTTGATGGCGTATGAGTTGGAAGAGCCCTGGCAAGGGGAGGAGGAAAAAAAAACCGTGAGAAATCATGACATGTCGCGATTGTGAGGCCGTCCTGCCACCGCCTGGTGACAGCCTCACCTTGGCAGCGTTGATGAGCTCGTCGGCCAGGCACTCGGCGATGGTCTTGATGTTGCGGAAAGCGGCCTCGCGGGCACCCGTGCACAGCAGCCAGATGGCCTGGGAGGAAGGGGGGGGCAAGGGAAGGAAAAAGGGGGACATCAGGGACACGCTGACGAGGAGGGGGGTCCCCACAGCTCAGGGATTCCACAAAAGGGGGCACCTGGTTGACGCGGCGCAGCGGGGACACATCCACGGCCTGCCTCCGCACCGTGCCGGCGCGGCCGATGCGCGTCGAGTCCTCGCGGGGGCCGCTGTTGATGATGGCGTTCACCAGGACCTGCAGGGGGTTCTGCGGGGGGGGGAAAAAAAAAAAAAAAGGGATAAAAATCAACCCATACACCCCTAAAACCCAACCGCTGCGCCCCTAAAAATGGTCCCAGCCCAACACCCAACCGCCCCGCACCTCTCTAAAGGGGGGAAAAAAAAAAAGGGATCAAAATCAGACCTTACGCCCCTAAAACCCAACCGCCGCGCCCCTAAAAATGGTCCCAGCCCAACACCCAACCGCCCCGCACCTCTCTAAAGGGGGAAAAAAAAAAAAAAGGGATCAAAATCAGACCTTACGCCCCTAAAACCCAACCGCCGCGCCCCTAAAAATGGTCCCAGCTGCCCCGCACCTCCCCGGTGAGCAGGTGGATGATCTCGAAGGCGTGCTTGACGATGCGCACGGTCATCAGCTTCTTGCCGTTGTTGCGGCCGTGCATCATCATGGAGTTGGTGAGGCGCTCCACGATGGGGCACTGCGCCTTGCGGAAGCGCTTGGCCGCGTAGCGCCCGGCGCTGTGGGGCAGGTACTTGGCGTATTTCTCCTTGACGGCGATGTAGTCCTGCAGGGGGGGTAGGGGGGAGATGGTGAGGCCCCTTCCTGATGCGCCACGGGGTCTTGGGGTGACCCCAAAGGGTAACCCCACGCGGGCCGAAAAATACCTGGAGGGAGATGTCGTTGATCTGCACATCGTCCGTGCTCCACTTGCCGAAGAGCTTGATGTCGGGGGTCTCGGTGACAGCGGGCGCCGTCTCCCAGTCGGTCATTCTGTCAGGAAAACGGGGATTGGGGTGAAAAGGGGCAAGGCAGACCCGCCCCTTTTACCCCCTGCATTGAATTGGGGGGTGCAGGTCCTTAAAATGAGATGGTGAGGACCTGTGGGTGAGCCCGAAGAGGTGGAGCGCCCTTCCGAATCACCCTTAACACAGGGAGCTCCCAAAAATCTTTTACCTCAGAGAGCCCCCCATAAAGGAACAGCCCCCAGAGCCCCGAAACTCCCACCTCAGTGCCCCCACAAGGCCTAGGACCCCCCTGTTTTTAACTCAATGACCCCCCCCAAACTCCTACATCAGAGCTCCCCCTGCCTGGAGCACCCCCCATTCCTCCATCAGGGACAACCCCAAGGCCTCAACCCCCCCCCAATTTCTATTCGGGACCCCAACCACAGCCTGACCCCACACATTTTAACCCCAACCCCTTCCCACCTCATCACCTCCCCCCAAGGCCTGTCAACACCCCCCCACCCCCCAATTCCCACCTCAACACCCCCCCAAACCCAAATCCCTCTCCTTTCCTACCTCATCCCCCCCCCCATATTTTAACCCCACAATTCCCCCCAGTCCCCCCCAAGCCCCGATTCCTCCCCATTTAACCCCCCCCAGCCCTGAGAACCCCCAAATCCCCCTCCTAAACCCCTGAACCCCCCCTAATCCCCACCCCAACGCTCCCAAAATCCCTGAGCCCTCCCCTTTTGTATCCCAGTCCCCCCCCCAAGGCCTCACCCCAAATTCCTCCCTCAGCGACCCCCCCACCAGGCCCCAATTCCCCTCCCCCCCCCCATTTACCCCCTCCCCGTGGCCTGAGGACCCCCAAACCCCCCTCCCAGACCCCACCACCCCCTCCCCGACCCCACAGCCCCTCCTCCGCCATTCTCAGCCCCAAATACCCCCAAATTCACCCCAAATTCCCCCCGGCCCCGCCGCACTCACATGGCGGCCTCTGCAGATCCGGCGCCGAAAAAGAGCTCGGACGGGGCCTCTCCGCCTCTTATCCAGGGGCAGGCGCCGGCTTCCGGCTGCGCATGCGCAACGCTGCAGCGAGGCTCCGCGCTTCCGCCCGTTCTACCCTCGCCGTGCCCGTCCTTTCGGTCCCGCCGGGCGGTGGCGCATGCGCGGAGGGCGATGGTGAAGCCGGGCGGGGCATGGTTGTTGAGGGCGTCTGCCCGAACTCTGCCATATTGTGGGGTTTCTCCCTATGGAGGATATAGGGACACGCGTGGGGGGGCGGAGGGGATCCCTCTGCGGGGCCTCTCCGCCCCTACACAGTCAGCAGCTCCTCCCAGCTCAGTGTCAGCCACAAACACGCAGGTTTCCTTCCCATCCCATAGCCAGGTCGTTTATGGGATCACTGGCCCCAAAATGGAGCCCCACTGGTGCCTGGCCACCAGCCTAACGCCACCCCATTTACCAGGCCCCTCAGAGCCTGACCCCTCAGCCAACTGTTCACCCATCGCGTTGTGAATTCCTTGTAGCATTTTTCAGATGGATAGGGTCAGAAACCACGTTGAAATCTACTGAAACCCCAAAAAATCACCTCAGCTGGCTCCCCTTGGTCAACTACATGGGTGAAAATTAAGGAAATTAAGTTTGTCAAACTGGATTTTCCCCTCACATTGGCCACGACCAATGACTGTGCTGTTTTCCGGGCATTTTCTCTAACTCCCAAAATAATTTTCTCCATAATATTAGGAGGCAAAAAAAAAAAAGTGGGGCTGAGGCTTGTAATTACTGGCTCTTAACGCTTATTTGTGGAGATTTTGGGGACCAGGGGGCCACCTGAGGGAGATTTGGGATCCAATGAACGCCTGAGGGGACTTTAGGGACCAACCATCTCCTGAGGGGATTTTAGGGACCAAGGATCATCTGAGGGGACTTTAGGGACTGCAGGCCACCTGAAGGAGGTTTAGAAACAGTCACCTGAGGGGAATTTGGGGACCAAGGATCATCTGAGGGGACTTTGGGGACCAGGGGCCAACTGAGGGGACTTCAGGGACCAACAATGGATCTCCTGAGGTGACTTTACAGATGAACAGCTGCCTGAGAGGATTTTGGGGACCAGGGGCCACCTGAGGGGACTTTAGGGACCAGGGGTCACCTGAGGAGACTTTAGGGACCAGGGGTCACCTGAGGAGACTTTGGGGACCAAGGAACATCTGAGGTGACTTTGGGGACCAGGTGCCACCTGAGGCGACTTTGGGGACTGGTGAACACCTGAGGGGAATTTGGGGACCAAGGGTCATCCAAGGCGACTTTGGGGACCACCGAACACCTGAGGGGACTTTGGGGACCAGAAGCCACCCGCGGCCCCCCCCGCCGCCTCCGCGCCCCCTCGGGGCCAGCAGGGGGCGGCTGCGGGCGGGCGGCGCCGCGGGGGCTGCCGGGGCCGGGGCGGGTGGGGCCGAGCCGCTGCGGGGGGGGGGTCCCGGTCCCGATCCCGGTCCCGATCCTGGTCCCTGTCCCCGGTCCCTGTCCCCGTGTCACCGCCGGGATGTTCTTCACGTGCGGCCCCAACGAGGCCATGGTGGTGTCGGGTGAGTCGGGGACCCCCCCCATCCCCCCCCGCTCCCCGCACCGGGGGTGTGTGGGGGGGGTCCCGGGGCTTACCCCGTGCCCCCTCGTCCCGCAGGTTTCTGCCGCAGCCCCCCCGTGATGGTGGCCGGGGGCCGGGTGCTGGTGGTGCCGTGTCTGCAGCAGATCCAGCGGTGACATGGGGGGGCGTGAGGGGGGGGCTGGTGGGGGGGTATGGGGGGATGTGGGGGGACGGGAGGGGTATGGGGGGCATGGGGGGGCAAGGAGGGGGCATGGGACAAGGGGGTGGCATGGGGGGATGTGGGGAGACAGGTGGGGTCTGGGGGCCATGGGGGGGCAAGGGGGTGGCATGGGGGGACATAAGGGGACAAGGGGGCGGTATGGGGGGATGTGGGGGGACAGGAGGGGTATGGGGGGCAAAGAGGGGGCATGGGACAAGGGAGTGGCATAGGGTGACAAGGGGGTGGCATGGGGGGATGTGGGGGGACAGGAGGGGTCTGGGGGCCATGGGGGGGCAAGGGGGTGGCATGGGGGGACAATGAGGGGGCATGGGATGAAGGAGTGGCATGGGGGGATGTGAGGGGACAGGAGGGGTATGGGGGGCATGGGGGGGCAAGGGGGTGGCAGCAGGGGACAAGGGAGTGGCATGGGGTGACAAGGGATGGCATGGGGGGGAATAAGGAGGTGACAGAGGATAAGGGGGTGGCATGGGATGACATGAGGGGCACGGGGGTGGCATGGGGGGGACAAGGGGGTGCCGTGGGGGTGACCTGTCCCCTCCCTGCCCCCTCCCCAGGATCTCCCTCAACACCCTGACCCTCAACGTGCGCAGTGAGAAGGTGTACACCCGCCACGGCGTCCCCATCTCTGTCACTGGCATCGCCCAGGTACCCCCCTGCCCCCCCCCGTGCCCCCCACCCGTGTCCCCACAGCTGTCACCTCCCCCCGCCCCCCAGGTCCCCAGGGGGCACCGGTGCAGCCCCTTTTAAGAGGGGTCCCGCAGTGGGCCCCACCTGGAGCTGCTGGTGGGGGGGGGGGGGGGGCTCTTAAAAGGGCAGTGTCATGCTGCAGTGGTTGGGGGGGGGGGGGAGAATGGGAGGGGGAGGGCAGCAACATTGCCTTAAAGCGGCCCTGTTGAGGTGGGCCCCACCCGAAGGAGCGCATCCTCTTAAAAGGGCACTGCTGTGGGTAGCCCCCGTGTGGGGTTTGTTGAAGGGGCGACGATGAGGTTAAAAAGGGGGTTTTGGGGTGGGCAAAAACCCCACGTGCAGGGGCTGTTCTCTGAAAAGAGCCTCTCCAAACCCTTGGTTATCGGGGGGAATAACGCTCTGGGGACCCCTGCGGGACGCTGCAGCTTCCCTTTTTGGGGGGCAGGTGAAGATCCAGGGGCAGAACAAGGAGATGCTGGCGGCTGCCTGCCAGATGTTCCTGGGCAAGTCGGAGAGCGAGATCGCCCAGATCGCCCTGGAGACCCTGGAGGGCCACCAGCGCGCCATCATGGCCCACATGACCGTGGAGGTGAGCGGGGGATAGGGGGGGAAGCCACGCCCCTATGGCCAGAGCCATGCCCCTTTAAAAGCCACACCCCCATAAGCCCCGCCTCTTTTCCCAAGCCCCACCCCCTGCCATAATCCCCGCCCTCAAAGAAGCCCTGCCCATGCCCCACCCCCTAACGGGTGCCACACCCACATAGGCTCCACCCCCTGGTGCCACACCCTTTTGCAAGACCACGCCCCCCTGACCCCACCCACCCAAGCCCCGCCCCTGATGTCCCCCAGGAGATCTACAAGGACCGGCAGAAGTTTTCGGAGCAGGTTTTCAACGTGGCCTCGTCCGACCTGGTCAACATGGGGATCAGCGTGGTCAGCTACACCCTGAAGGACATCCACGATGACCAGGTGGCACTGCGGGGGGACAGGAGGGGACACAGAGGGGACACGGGTGGCACCGGAGCTAGCTGTGCCCCTGCGGTAACCGGGTGGCGTCGGGGACGCAGGGTGACATGGGGACCAGGGTCACCAGGGTGACACGGGGACTGGGTGACACGGGTGACGCAGGGTGGATCGGGGCAATGACCCTGTCCCCGTGTCCCCTGTCCCCAGGATTACCTGCACTCGCTGGGGAAGGGCCGCACGGCGCAGGTGCAGCGTGATGCCCGCGTGGGGGAGGCCGAGGCCAAGCGGGACGCCGGCATCCGCGTGAGTCCTTCGTCTTTGTTCCCCCCCCCCCCAGGACCCCCACTGCCCCGTCACGTCCCCGCATGTGCCCACGTACCCCTGTTTCATCACTGAGGTCACCGTGTCCCCTCACAGCGTGCTGGTGCCACCCCTGTTGTCCCCCCCCCCATGCCCCTAAGGTCACCAGGTTGTCTCTGCGCTCCCCCTGTAACATCCCCACCCCATTTTCCTGACGTTCCCCCCTATCCTTTGGGGTCCTCTGCTGTCTCCATGTCCTTTTGTCCCCTGGTTTCCCCACCACCCTGCAGTGTCCCCGTCCCCCTCCAATCCCACAGTGTCCCCATGTCCCCCTTTTGTCCCCCAGCACCCCCATCTCCGCACACAACACCCCCACACTCCCCCTCCATCATGTAGCATGCCCCCCATCACCCACCTGGTGTCCCCACGTGTCCCCCCGTGTCCCTGCAGGAGGCGCGGGCGCGCCAGGAGCAGGTTTCGGCGCAGCTGCTGAGCGAGACGGCGATGGCGCAGGCCCAGCGGGACTTCCAGGTGCAGCAGGCGCTCTGCGACGCCGCCGTCAACGCCCGCAAGGCCCAGGCCGACCTGGCCTACCAGCTGCAGGTACGCTGGTCCCCCTCTCTGGGATGTTTGGGACCCCCCTGAGGACACTTGAGACACCCCCAGAACACCTGGGTCCCTCCTGGGCACCTGGGATCCCCCTGGGCACCTCGGTCCTCTCTGTTTCTTGCCCCTTCAAAACACCTGGGACCCCCCCCCACACACCTGGGTCCCTCAGCTGGGATGTTTGGGACCACCCAGGGACGCCTGGACCCCTTTAGACCCCCTTTGGTCCCCAGGGATTCCTACAGTCCCTAGGATGCCCAGGGCCCCGTCCCCGCCAGGTTTTGGCACAGGGCTGATGTGTGCTGCGGGCGCAGGTGGCGAGGACGAAGCAGCAGATCGAGGAGCAGCGGGCGCAGGTGCTGGTGGTGGAGCGGGCACAGCAGGCGCAGCTGCAGGAGCACGAGATCGGGCGCCGCGAGCGCGAGCTGGAGGCCACCGTCCGCAAACCCGCCGAGGCCGAGCGCTATCGCCTGGAGCGGCTGGCTGAGGCTGAGCGGTGAGCCCGTCCCCATCCCCTTCCCCTTTTCCCTTCCCCATCCCCATCCCCATCCCCCTCCCCTTCTCCATCACCGTCCCATCCCCATCCCCGTCCAGCCCCATATGGGCGGCCCCACAACTAGAGTGAGAACCGTGCCTTTAAGCTCTTTCCCCTTTAAATATCAAGCCTATCTGGTGGGCCCCCACAGCGTGGCGAAGCCGTGCCCTCTTTAAGAGCAGTTCTGCGACTTGAAAATCCCTCGAAAAACTCAACCAGCCGAATTTTGCTTTTTTCGGTGGCTCCTCTTGCAGTGGGGCCATCACCCTTTTAAGGGAGGCATTGCCCCTTTAATACAAAGCCCGCCCCTTCCTCAGGCCACACCCCTTTGTACCAACAGCCCCGCCCCCCGTGAAGCCCCGCCCTCTTTCCCGAGAGCCTTTAAAAAGGGGTGGTGGGCCCCACCACTATGCCCATTTTAAGGGAGGTGGTGCCCTTTTAAATGAGAGCCACGCCCATTCATTCGAGCCACGCCCATTCATTCGAGCCACGCCCATTCATTCAAGCCACGCCCATTCATTCAATGTCCATTCCCCCAAGCCACGCCCATTCCCCAAGCCACGCCCCTTTCTACCACCCTTATGCCTGGCACCCCCTTGCACTCCACCCCCTCCGTGAGGCCACGCCCCCTCCATAAGCCCCGCCCCCTCCAAGTCACGCCCCCCTCGAGGCTCCGCCCCCTTTCCAAGCCCCGCCCCTCCACAGGTTGCAGGTGATGACCCAGGCGGAGGCGGAGGCGGAGGCCATGCGGGTGAGTCGAGGCCCCCAAAGGCCGGGGCTGAGTTTTGGGGGGTTTTGGGACAAAACCAGGGGTCCCTAGCCCTGGGGGGTGTCCCCAGAGCCCCCTGGGGACTCGGACGTCCCCTGCAGGTGACGGGAGCGGCGCGGGCGGCAGCGGTGGCCGCCCGGGCGCGGGCGGAGGCGGCGCAGACGGAGGCCAAGGCTGAGGCTTTCGGGCAGTTCCGCGAGGCCGCCGTGGTCGATATGGTGCTGCAGAGGCTGCCCCAGGTGAGAGGGGGGCCCTGGGGGGTGTCCCAAAGGGTTTGGGGTCTCTGCTATGGGGTGGGGGTGGTTTGGGAGGTCCTAGGGGGGATTTGGGGTCCCCTTGAGGTGTTTGGGGGTCTCCAAGGTGGCGTTTGGGGGTGAACATTGGGTTTTTGGGGGGGGTTGCGTGGGGGTTTTGGGGTCTCCCCGAGTGGACTTTGAGGATTTGGGGTCTCTTCTATGGGGTGGGGGTGGTTTATGGGGTCGGGGGGGGGATTTGGGCACCCCATGAGGTGTTTGGGGGTCTCAAGATGGAGTCTCAGGGGTATACATGGGATACTTGCGGGTTGTGGGGGGGTGGTTTTGGGGTTCCCTCCAATGGTTTTTGAGGATTTGGGGTCTCTTCTATGGGGTGGGGATGGTTTGTGGGGTCTTCAGGGGGGATTTGGGGTCCCCGTGAGGTGTCTGGGGGTCTCAAAGGGGGCGTTTGGGGGTGAATATTAGGTTTTTGGGGGGTTGTGTGAGGGTTTTGGGGTCTCCCCCAGTGGATTTTGAGGATTTGGGGTCTCTTCTATAGGGTGGGGGTGGTTTGGGGTGTTCTCAGGGGGGATTTGGGGTCTCCATGAGGTGTTTTGGGGTCTCAAAGGGGCCATTTGGGGGTGTTAAGGAGGAATCTCAGGGGTACACATGGGATACCTGGGGATTGTGTAGGGGTTTGGGGCATTCCCCTCAGTGGATTTTGAGGATCTGGGGTCTCTTCTATGCGGTAGGGGAGGTTAGGGAGGTCCCAGAGGGGATTTAGGGTCCCCGTGAGGTGTTTGGGGGTCTCAAAGGGGGCGTTTGGGGGTGAACATCGGGTTTTTGGGGGTGGTGTGGCGGTTTTGGGGTGTCCACCAGTGGATTTTGAGGATTTGGGGTTTCTTCTATGGGGTGGGAGTGTTTGGGGGGCCCGGGGGGAGATTTGGGGTCCCCATGAGGTGTTTTGGGGTCTCAAGAGGGAGTCTCAGGGGTACACATGGGACATTTGGGGGTTGTATGGGGAGTATTGGGGTTCCCTCCAATGGATTTTGAGGATTTGGGGCACAAAGGGGCAAATCTGGGGTGAGATGAGGTGATTTGGGGACAGGCAAGTGGGCAGGGGGATTCATGGTTATGTGTGGTGGGTTTTGGGGTGAAACCCAAGGGATTTAGGGCAGTGGTCAGTTGGTGAGTGGCCAGGGAGGGACTAAGCATTGCCGCAGTGAATTTTGGGGTGAAACAAGAGGAATTTGGGCAAGGCGCCAGAAACCACCAGGTTTGAGAGCATTTGGGGGGCGACCTACCTGGATTATGGGGCCGAAACGGGCAGGATTTGGGACAGCAAGATTTGTGGGAAGGGAACGAGGTGCCACAGGCAGATTTTGGGCTGAAACCCTGCCTTTTTGGGCCAGGTGGCGGAGGCGGTGGCTCAGCCGCTGCTGGGGACGCGCCGGGTGACGCTGGTGGCCGGTGGCTCCGGGGACATCGGGGTGTCGCGGCTCCCCGGCGAGATCCTGGACGTCGTCACCCGCCTGCCCGCCGCCGTCGAGGCCCTGACAGGCGTCAGCGTCACCCAGGTCTGGGGGGTGACATCGGGGTCCCTGGGGGGGTTTGGGGACAGCCGTGTCCCCTCCTCACTTGTCCCTGCTCTGTCCTCCGCAGGCTGCCCAGAAGAAGTCCGACTGCGTGGCCTGAGGCGGTGCCACCGGGTCCCCAAGGTGCCACCACCCCCTGGAGCCTCCACGTCCTCCCCCGTGTCCCCTTCTGTCACCCAAGTGCCACCACGTCCCCATGGAGCCACCACCCCTTGGTGCTGCCGTGGCCCCCAAAGTGCCACCAACCCCTCCCCAAGTGCCACCTCGTGTCCCCCCCGCCCCTTCGGGGGGTCCCCGGGGTGGGGGACACGTCCCAACATGTGTCCCCATGTGTGTCCCAATGTCATTAAAAGCTGTCGCATCTGCAGCCTGTGGCTGTTTTGGGGTGCCCTGGGGTCTTTTTGGGGTTTTGGGGGGGATTTGAGGACCCCAAAAGGGACGCGAGTGGCCCCAAAAGGGACAGGAAGGGCTTTGGGGGGGGCGACCCTCAAGGGGATGTGGTGGGGACAGGGGACATGAGCGGCCCTATAAGGGACAGGGGGACCCTTGTAGGGACAGATGTGACACAGGAGACCCCCCCCACGGGACAGAAATGGGCTTCAGGGGACTTCAGAAGGGACACAGGGACCCCAAAATAACCCTGGGAGACCCCGGTGGGGACATGGGGACACCGAGACCCCCCCCCCCCCCCTTGTCCCCCACCCCAGAGACACGACAAGGGACATGGCGGTGGCTTTGCATCCCGGGTTTATTCCTCGCCCGGGGGCGGCTTTTCAATATGAAAAAAAAAAAAAAGCTTAAAAAGGGGAAAAAAAAAAATAAAATGGGATGGATTCGGGGGAAAAAGGGACACGGAGGGGACAGGAGAGCCCTCAGCCAGGGACACGGCGGGGACAGGGCCACCCTGGAAACCCCCTGCAGCCGGGGAAGTGGTTTTGGGGAAAGAAGGGGGCAAATTGGTTGCCCGGGGAGGGGGAGCTGCAATAATTTAGTGGTGCCGTCACCCCCCCCCCCCCCCCCGGCGAGGGGGGGATGTGGGGACAACGAGGGGGACACGGAGGGGCTGGTGGCTCGGCGGTGATGGTGCCAACGGCGATGATGACGATGCCCGGTGAGGGATGAGGGTTTTGGAGGAACGAGGGGGGCTCTGGGGGCCACCTGATGGTGGAGGATGAGGATGATGAGGCCGAAGGCTGCTCCGAAGCCAGGGGCTCCCTGCGGGCAACGATGAAGGCTGAAGGTCTCCGAGGATGACGACGATGACGGCCGAGGGCTTGGCGGTGACAACGGTGAAGGCTGAAGGTCTCCGAGGAAGAGGATGATGAAGGCCGAGGGCTCTCCGAGGACGACGCTGAAGGACGAGGGCTCTCCGAGGACGACGCTGACGGTGGCAATGGTGACGGACGAGGGCACTCCGAGGACGATGAGCGGAGGCCGCCCCCCCTTTTTAGGTCTCCTCTTCAGCCTCTTCGCCGAAGTCCTCCTCCTCCTCGGCGGTGGCGTCCTGGTACTGCTGGTACTCGGACACCAGGTCGTTCATGTTGCTCTCGGCCTCGGTGAACTCCATCTCGTCCATGCCCTCGCCCGTGTACCAGTGCAGGAAGGCCTTGCGGCGGAACATGGCCGTGAACTGCTCCGAGATGCGCTTGAAGAGCTCCTGGATGGCCGTGCTGTTGCCGATGAAGGTGACGGCCATCTTCAGCCCGCGGGGGGGGATGTCGCAGACGGCCGTCTTGACGTTGTTGGGGATCCACTCGACGAAGTAGGAGCTGTTCTTGTTCTGCACGTTCAGCATCTGCTCGTCCACCTCCTTCATGGACATGCGGCCGCGGAAGACGGCGGCCACGGTGAGGTAGCGGCCGTGGCGCGGGTCGCAGGCGGCCATCATGTTCTTGGCGTCAAAGACCTGCTGGGTGAGCTCGGGGACGGTGAGGGCGCGGTACTGCTGGGAGCCGCGGGACGTCAGCGGGGCGAAGCCGGGCATGAAGAAGTGGAGGCGAGGGAAGGGCACCATGTTGACCGCCAGCTTGCGCAGGTCGGCGTTCAGCTGCCCGGGGAAGCGCAGGCAGGTGGTGACGCCGCTCATGGTGGCCGAGACGAGGTGGTTGAGGTCGCCGTAGGTGGGGGTGGTGAGCTTGAGGGTGCGGAAGCAGATGTCGTAGAGCGCCTCGTTGTCGATGCAGTAGGTCTCGTCCGTGTTCTCCACCAGCTGGTGGACCGACAGGGTGGCGTTGTAGGGCTCCACCACCGTGTCCGACACCTTGGGGGACGGGACGACGCTGAAGGTGTTCATGATGCGGTCGGGGTACTCCTCGCGGATTTTGGAGATCAGGAGGGTGCCCATGCCCGAGCCGGTGCCGCCGCCCAGCGAGTGGGTGAGCTGGAAGCCCTGCAGGCAGTCGCAGCTCTCCGCCTCCTTCCGCACCACGTCCAGGACCGAGTCCACCAGCTCGGCCCCTTCCGTGTAGTGGCCCTTGGCCCAGTTGTTGCCCGCGCCGCTCTGGCCTGGGGTGGGAGAAGTGTCACGGAGAGGCTCCTTGGGGCCCCTCAATCCCACCACTGGGGTGCTTCAGAAGGGCTTTGGGGACCTCGATGCCACCCCACCACCTTCCCCAGGGACCCTGAGCTCTTTGGGGACCTCCCGCTGATCCCCGTCCCACCCTTGAGGACATCTGCCACCTTCTTGGAAGGCCTTCAGACCAGCCCTGGGGACAACCAAGCATCGTGGGGACACCCATTGGTCCTCGTTGTCTGCACTTGGAGCTCCTTGAGGACCTCGGTCACCTTCCTTGGGGACCCTCGGCTTTTTTGGGGACCACCACCTCTCCCCCTGGAGCACCCCAGGAACCTGTTCCTCTCGAAGACCTGAAACTTGAAGACCTGAATCTCCCCTTGAACCTCATTCACCCTAAATTGGGGACCTCCAGCACCCCAAGGACCCTCACCCGCACCCCTTTGGGACCACCCTAAGAGGACACCCGGGGACCCAACGAGGTCGGGGACTCACCGAAAACGAAGTTGTCCGGCCTGAAGATCTGCCCGAAGGGTCCCGAGCGCACTGAGTCCATGGTGCCTGGCTCCAGGTCCACCAAGATGGCTCTTGGCACGTACTTACCCCCTGGGGACATCACCGTGTCACCGGGGGGGCGTGGGTGACGGTGCCACCACCACATCACCCCCCCATAAACCCCCAAAACCCTCCCAAAACCCCCAGAAACCACCCCAAAACCCCCAGAGGTGGACAAGGACAAGGAGGGGGGAAGGTGACGAGGACACAGGGGGTGATGGGGATATTTGGGGGTGATGGGGACACCCGGGTGACATCGGGGTGGTGGCACCGTACCGGTGGCTTCATTGTAGTAGACACTGATGCGGTCGAGCTGGAGGTCGCTGTCGCCGTGGTAGGTGCCGGTGGGGTCGATGCCGTGCTCGTCGCTGATCACCTCCCAAAACTGGAGAAAAGGGGGGAGGTCAGAAAGGCTCCGCCCCCTCCAGAAGGGGGCGGAGCCAAACCAAGGACCAGCCCTGGGGGCGGAGCCAAAGCCAAAAACACGGTGGGGGCGGGGCTCTGCCCAAAAGGGGCGCAGCCAACTCGAAGGGGGCATGGCTTCAGCAACCCGCAGGGGCGGGGCCAAATTTGGGCGTAGCCCCTCCCTAAACTCCCCCCAAAAAAACGGCCAGGGCGGGAACCGGAAACGGCGTTTGAATTGCGGAGGCACCTCCAAAAAATGTTAATTTCGGAGATACCCCCAAAATCACCTTTCCTCGCCCCAAAACCTCCACTCTCTTCCTTAAGGCAAAAGGGATTTACGGAATTGCCGTTTTTTCCTCCTTAAACGGGCTCTGGCTGGGTGGGGTGCCTGGAACAAAAGGTGGGGGAGGGGCTGGCACCCTGGGGACCCCCCCCCAAGGTCATGGGGGGGGGGGGGGGGCTCAGCCACGCCCTGGGGGTGAAAAAAGGCCAAAACACTGCTATTTGGGGCTGACAGTGGAAGAATTGCTTCTAAATGCCATTTTGGGCTTAAAAACATCATTCTGGAAACTCGAAGCCTCCATTTATAGGTTTTTGATGGACTGTAATTTCTCCAGTTTTAAAATTACAGTTTCTGGGCAAAATGCATGTTTTGGGGCTGAGAACGCGCATTCTGCGGGTAAAAAAAATTAATTACAGGCTGAAATTGCCCATTTTGGAGGAAAAAGAGTGAATTCACGGCATGTAAAACTCTCCTGGGGGTGAAAAGCGCTTTTTAGGGACAAAAAGTCTGTATTTCGGGGATGTTCAAAAACTAATTACAGAGAGCAAAATCCTGTTTTGGGGTTAAATATTGATATTACGGGTCTGGAAACACAATTGTGGAGCAGAAACGCTTTTTGGGGATTTAAAAACTTGCTTTTAGTCATTCTCGAGAACAAAGACCCCATTCTGCGGCTGAAAACCTCCATTTTGGGGTTTGAAAACCATCTGGGTGCACAAAGATCCTGTTCTGGGGCTGAAAGCATCCATTTTGAGATCAAAATTGCCATTTGGGAGGGGAATTCCCCATTTTGGGGCTTGAAAAAAAAAAAAACAACAGCACAATCATTTTCAGGCTGAAATGATGTTTAGGTGTAAAAAAGCCCTATTGTGCATGTAAAAAACCCTATTGCCGCACATAAAGAGCATATTCTGGGGCAAAAACATTCATTCTAGAGCTAAAAGAGCATCATTTTTCAGCAAAAAGCCCCTCATTCGGGGTTAAAAACCTCCTGTTTTAAGCTAAATCCCATAAACTGCGGCAGAAAAACTGCATTTGAGAGCACAAAGATGCTTCTCCTGCGCCGAGAACCTCCATTTTAGGGGTGGAAACCTCCATTTTGGGGGCCAAAACCCTGGATTTTAGCTTTAAAGGAAAACTGAAAAAGCATCTCCAGCTGAAAAATAAAATTGGGGCGAAAAAATTCCTTTTCGTTGGTATCGAAAAGAACAAATTGGGAGCAAATAAAGCCCATTTTGGAGGCTGAAAAATCATTTTTCAGGGAACAAAGATCTTACTCCGAGGCTGCAAACCTCCATTTTGGGGCTAGAAACTCCCTTTGGAGCCAAAAAGCTTTCATAGTGGTGGAAAAAAAACACATTTTGGGGAGAAGAAAACCTTATCAGGGTTTAAAAATCTCTTATTAGGTTCAGAATCCTTTTTTTTGGAGCAGAAAACCCCATTTTAGTGCTGAAAATTCCCTTCTGGGGAACAAAGCTCTTCGTTTGAGGCTGAAAATATTCATCTGGGGGCAGGAAAATGCAGCTTTTGAGGCCCAAAACCTAAAATTCTGAGTTAAAACTCCTTTATTTTGGGGCCACTAAAAAATATTTAAGGGCTTAAAGGAAAAAAATCACAATTTTGGGTACAAATATCCCAAAGGAGGCGTTTTTAAGGCTCCTCAGACGCGGCACGCCCCTCTGGGTGCCGAAAACCTCCAGTTTGGGCTCAGAAACCCCCTTTTTGGGTTGGATCCCCCCCAATCGGGGGCTGAACGCATCGTGGGCGGCACGCCCCATTTTGGGGGTGGATTTTTTCGTTTTGGGGGTGAATTTTTTCGTTTTGGAGCACAAAAACGCCAATTTTTGGGGGGGAAACGCCCGTTTTGATGCTTATTTAACTCATTCTGGCCTACAAAAAGAGCGATTTTTAGAACAAAGTCGGCATTCTGGGGGGGTGAAAACGCGTATGAGGGGGCGGGATGCAACGATTCTGAGGCTTAAAAAAATAAAAGCAAATGAATTTGGGGATTAAAAATGGAATTTTAAGATATAGGGGGGAAAAAAAAAAAAAACAACACTTTTTTTTGTGTGAAAAATCTCTACTTTAGCACCGAAATCCTGTAACTTGGGGTGAATTTTATTCTTTAACAAATAAAACTGGGGGGATTTTGAGGCGGGTGTCGCCAGGGGAGGGGCAAACCGAGGCGGTTTTGGGGACAAAAGGCGCCGATTCGGGGCCGCGGCGCTGAGGCGCGAAGCCGCCATCTTGGGGCCGCGTGAGCCGGAGGGGGGGGGGGAGGGGCGGGGAGCCCCCATTTTGAGGCCGGAAACCTCCATTTTGGGGCCCGGCCGCTCCATTTCGACGCCGAGCCCTCCCCCCCCCCCCGCCACGTCGGGGCCGCGCCCGCCGAGCCGAACGGGGCGAGTTTTGGGGCGAAATCGCCCCGATTCGGGTCCGCCTTTGTCTGCGCGGGGAGGGGGAGGGGCTTCTTAAAAGGGGCCGCGCCACCGAGAGGGAATAAAAGGGGTGGGGGGGGGGGGTCCACCCCCGGGGCCCGCCGCCGCCCGCCCGCTGTTCACCTTGGCCCCGATCTGGTTGCCGCATTGTCCCGCCTGGATGTGCACGATCTCCCTCATGGCGGCGGTAGGCGCAGGGCTGGGCGCTGTGACGGTGCCGGAGCTGTGGGCCCCCCCCCTCCGGTCCTGCTGGGCTGTTCGGTGGCGCGGCCCCTTTAAGGCGAGAGCGCTATCGCGAGCGCGGCGGCGGCGACAATGGCGGCTCCCGCGGCCCCGCGGCGCCTCATATAGACAAAGCGGCGGCGGCCGGCCCCGCGCTCCCATTGGTCGGCGCCGCCCGTCTGCCGCGCTCCCATTGGACGGCGCGCCAGACGCCCCGCCCCTCCCTGCCGTTAGCCCCGCCCACCTCCTTTTATGTCCCGGCGTGGGCGCTCTGCAATCCCCTCTCTATGGTAGCACCCCCGCCCCTCTCGGAGGACCTCCACCGCCCTCCTCTCTATGCTCCGCGCCGGACGGAGCCAATGGGAGCGGGCGGTGGGCGGGGCCTCGGGGCGGCGGCGGCCAATGGGGATGAAGGGGCGGGGCCTGGAGGCGGTGGCGCGGGAGGGGTGAGCGCGGGGCCCCTTGGCGGGATCGGCGGTGGGGGGACCCGGGGCGGGGGGGGCCTGAGGCTTTTGGGGGGGCTTTGGAGGGTCGTGGGGCAGCTGGGGGGGGGCTGTGGAGATTTTGGGGTTCCTTGGGGCAATTAATGGGTCCCCGGGGCAGTATGGGGGGGGCCTGGGGCAATAAAGCGCTCCCTGGGGCAATTGGGGGGGGCTCTGGGGCAATTAACGGGTCTCCGGGGCAGTATAGGTGGGCCCTGGGATAATTAAGGGTTCCCAGGGGAAAATTGGGGGGTGGCTGGGGCAATTAAGAGCTCCCTGGGACAGTTTGGGGGGGGTCTGGGGCAATTAACGGGTCTCCGGAGGCAATTTTGGGGGGGTCTGGGGCAATTAAGGGCACCCAGGGGCAATTTGGAGGGGGTCTGGGGCAATTAACGGGTCCCCAGGGTAGTATGGAGTGTGCCTGGGGCAATTAAAGGCTCCCTGGAGGCAATTTTTGGGGGGTCTGGGGCAATTAAGAGCTCCCCGGGGCAATTTGGAGGGGATCTGGGGCAATTAACCGGTTCCCGGGGTAGTATGGGGGGTCCCTGGGGCAATTAAGAGCTTCCCGGGACAATCTGGGGGGTTCCTGGGGCAATTTACAGGTCCCCAGGGAAGTCTGGGTGGGCCCTGGGGCAATTAAGGCATCTCCGGGGCAGTTTGGGGGGTTCCTGGGGCAGCTTCGGGAGTCTCTGGGTCAATTAACGGGTCCCTGGGGCAATTAAGGGCTCCCCGGGGCAGTCAGGGGGGTCCCCGGGGCAAATTGGATGGTCCTTGGGGCAATTACGGGGTCTCTGAGGCGATTTAGGGGATCCCTGGGGCAATTAAGGGGTCCCTGAGGCAATTTGAGGGGTCCCCGGGGCAGCTTGGGGGTGTCCCTGGGGCAATAAAGGGCTGCACGGGGCAGTTTGAGGGGTCCCTGGGGAAATTTGGAGGGCCCCTGGGGAAACTGAGGGGTCTCCGAGGCGATTTAGGGGATCCTTGGGGCATTTAAGAGGTCCCTGGGGCAGTTTGGGAGGAGCCTGGGGCAATTAACGGGTCCCTGGTGCAGTTAGAGGTCCTTGGGGCAGTTTAGGGGGGTCCAAGGGGCAGTTTAGGGGTCCCTGGGGAATTGAAAGGGGTCGTGGGGACAGTTGACAGGGTCCGGAGGATTTTAGGAACACCCTGGGGCAGTTGAGGGGGGGGTCTGGTGGCAGCTGGGGGGGTCCCTGGGGCAGTTGAGGAGGTCCGGGGGGGTTTAAGGAGCACCCTGGGGCAAATAGAGGGGTCCTTGGGGTAGCTGAGAAGGGTTGTGGGGCAGTTTAGGGGGTCCCCGGAGCAGGATAGGAGGGGGCTCAGGATCAGTTTGGGGAGCCCGGGGACAATTTGGGGGACCTCGGGGCAGCTGGGAGGGGGGCACGGGGCAGTTTTGGGGCCCTGAGGGCCTTTTGGGGCAATTTTGGGGGTTCCTGGGGCAGGATACAGAGCTGGGGGGGGGCAATTAGAAGGGGCAGATAAAAAGCGAGGGGGCAGGAGGAGGAGGATGGATGAAGTCGGGGGGGGGTCCTTTGGCCCCAGGGGGACAGCGGTGACCGAGGGGTGCTTGAGGGGGCCGGGGGGGGGCATGTAGGGTCTGGGGGGGGGGCAATTGTTTCCATGGGGCAGTTGTTGCTGCCCCCCAGGCCATGCAGCGAAGGCGCCACCGAGGCCTCGTCACCACGGGGGGCACAGGTAGGTCCCCGTCCCCCTCCCCAAATCATGAGGATTGGGTGCTGGGGGGGGGCTCCTGGACACCGGGGTCCTTATCAGGGGGGTGTCCAGCAGCCCCCACCCCCCAAAAAAAAACCCAAACCCACCTGGATCCCACAGGGCAGGGGCCGGAGCCGAGGCACCACCCCCCCGTCACCAGCGACTCGGAGGACGACGAGACGTGTGAGTGATCCCATCATGGGGGGGGGTCGTTTTGTTATTGTAGGGCCTACAGAAACTCAGGACCCCCCCAAAAAATATCTCAGGGTTTCTGTAGGCCCTATAATAACAATGTGTCCCCCTCCAGGCCCCGCCGCCGGCAGCACCACCTTGCCCCAAGTGGTGCCGGAGAGGTAGGTGGGACCCCCACCGGGGGCACCGGGGGGGGGCCGGACCCCTCGGTCCCCTCCTGCAGCCCCCCTACCCCAATATTTGCCCCCCCCCCCCCCCCCCCCCAGCGACCCGGAGGAGCCGGATGCCTGCTCAGAAATCCGCGTGCTCCGAAAACGCCGCCCGACCCCAAACCTGGGGCTCTGCATGGATTCGACCCCATCCCCCCTGGATCCGGATGTCGCGGGACCCAAAAAGCTCCGTTTGTGTCCCAAAACTCCCCCGGCTCCAGATGCGGGGAGCAAAACGGCCGTTTCGGGCGTTCGGCCCCAAAATCGCTCCCCAAACCCGAAAGGGCAGGTGGACCCAGATGTGAGGCAGCTGGGAGGCATTGAAAGTGACACAGACGACGAGGCGCACCCAAAATCTGCTCTTTTTCACCCTAACCGTCACCCGGCTGCCCCGGAGGTGAGCGGGGACCCAAATGTGGAGGAACGAGGCCCAAATCCGGGTGCTGGAGGGGCCCAAAATGGGCGTTGGATGCTCACGGTGGACAGCGACACGGACGTGGAGGAGGCTGACCTTCCTCCGTCTGTCCGACACCCAAAAATACGTCAAAAGGCCCAAAAGGTGCCCAAAACCCCCGGCGGGGAGATGAAGCCCCCGAATCCAGGTTCGAAAAACGGAATCCAGGCGCTGGTGGTGGACAGCGACACGGACGTGGAGGATGGCAGAGCAAATTTGGACGTTGGGCTGGCCAAAAGCCCTCAAACCACCGAAAACATCCCCAAAATAACGATGGAGAGCCCGCATCCAGCTGTGAAAGGCCCCCAAAAGGAGGAGGAACCGCTCACGACGGGCAGCGATACCGACGTGGAAGAGGACGGAGCAAACCCAAATGTTGTGCGCCTTCCAACCCCACAAATGACCCAAAGTGCGCCAAAAACCCCAAATATCGAGGTGGAGACCCCAAACCCGGGTGCTGACGGACGCCAAGAGGAGAAATGGGCGCTCGTGGTGGACAGCGACACGGATGTGGAGGAGGAGCCTTCTGATCCAGGAGGTGGGGATCCAAAATCGCGTCAAATAACCCAAAATGCACCGAGGAACCTCGAGGTGGGGATGGAGACCCCAAATCCACGCCCTGGAGAACCACAAAGAGGACACGAGATGCTCACAGTGGACAGCGATACAGATGTGGAGGAGGATGGGCTGAATCCAGGTGTTGGGTGTCCAAAAACCCATAGAATGGCCCCAAAACCCCACGATGACTCAGACGTAGCAATAAAGACCCCAAATCCTGACCTCAAAGGTCCCCAAAACAGAGGCCAGAACCTGGAGCTGGACAGCGACACAGATATAGAGGGAGAAGACCCGAACCCGGATATTCCCGGCCTGAGAAACCCCAAAACGCCCCAAAATGCCCAGAAGGACCCAACTGTGGTGATGGAAACCCCAAATCCAGACGTTGGTCGGGACCTCAACGTGGACAGAAATACCGGGGTCGAGGACAGCGGTGTGGTGACGGATTTTGGGGCAGTGCGAGGGGGACAGGGGACACCCGGTGATCCAGATGTGGGTCTGGCAACCCCAAATCCAGAAGTTTCCCCTCCCGTGACCCCCCAGAGTGGCAGCGACACCGACGTGGAGGAGGTGGCCCCCACCCCTTACGTCCAGAGCCTCCGGAGCAAAACCCGACCCCGAAATCCCGATGTGGACACCACGATGGGCAGTGAGACCGGTGTGGGGCTGACGGACCCCAAATGCCACAAACCAGCCCCAAAAAGGCAGGGTTTGCCCCCCGAATCACGCAGTGACGGAGATGTGGAAGGAGAGGTTCCAAAACAGCCGGATTTAGCCCCAAAGACAGACGCGGAGGACCTGAATCCGGAGGACGAGGTCCTACAACGCAACCCCCAGACCTCGGCGACGGGCGGCGATACGGATGTGGCGCCAGCTGGTCTGGCCCCTAAATCTCCAATTCCGGCCCCAAATCTGGGCCTTGGTGGCGATGCTGCCCGGGGATCCAGGAGTGCTGAGGCCACCCCTGGTGGGAACACGAGCGTGGAGGTGGCAGAGAGTGAAACTGAGGGTGAGTGGGGTGGCCTTGGCCGCCTGGGTCCCTTCCTTGGCCACCTTCACCCCTTTCTTGACCATCTTGGTGGCTCCTTGGTCCCTTGGGTCCCCTCCCTTGTCTATTTGGTTCCCTTGTCCCCATCCTTGGCCACCTGGGTCCCTTCCTTGGTCCTTTCGGTCCCTTGGCCACCTGGGTCCCTTCCTTGGCCACCTGGGTCCCCTTCCTTGGCTACCTGGGTCCCTTCCTCGGTTCTTCTGGTCCCCTTGTCCCCATCCTTGGCCACCTGGGTCCCTTCCTTGGCCACCTTCACCCCTTTCTTGGCCATCTTGGTGGCTCCTTGGTCCCTTGGGTCCCCTCCCTTGTGTGTTTGGTCCCTTTGTCCCCTTCATTGGCCACCTTCACCCCTTTATTGACCACATTGTCCTTTCTTTGGTCCCCTGGGTCTCTTTCTTGTTCCCCTGGGTCTCCTTCCTTGGTCCCCTTCCTTGGCCACCTGGGTCCCTTCCTTGGTCCTTTCGGTCCCTTGGCCACCTTCATCCCTTTATTGACCACGTGGGTTCTCTCTTTGGTCCCCTTGTCCCCATCCTTGGCCATCTGGGTCCCTTCCTTGGCCACCTTCACCCCTTTCTTGGCCATCTTGGTGGCTCCTTGGTCCCTTGGGTCCCCTCCCTTGTCTATTTGGTTCCCTTGTCCCCATCCTTGGCCACCTGGGTCCCTTCCTTGGCCACCTGGGTCCCTTCCTCGGCCACCTTTACCCCTTTCTTGGCCATCTTGGTCGCTCTGTGGTCCCTTGGGTCCTCTCCCTTGTCTGTTTGGTCCCCTGGGTCCCTTCCTTGGCCGCCTGGGTCCCTTCTCTGGTCCTTTTGGCCCCCTCCTTGGTCCCCTGGGTCCCCTCCTGGTCCCCTCCGGGTCCCCTGGGTCCCATCTCAAGGCTCTTCCCCCCACAGATGACCCCGACCTCTTCCTGGAGCCCACCCAGAACTTCTTGCCGCCACCGGTGACCGAAGGTAGGTGACCTTGGTGTTGTCCCCCTGGGGGTGGGGGGTGTCACCTCCCAGGTCCCCAACGTGGCTTTTTGGCAGATGCAGCCCTGGGCTGGGACCCTGAGGAGGCCACGCAGCTCTTCTGCCACCCCAAGCTGGAGGAGGAGGAGGAGGAGAAGGAGGAAGAAGAGGAGGAGAAGGAGGAAGAAGACGAGGAGGAGGAGGAGAAGAAGAAGGAGGAGGAAGAAGAGAAGAAGGAGAAGGAGAAAGAGAAGGAGGATGAAGAGGTGAAGAAGAAGAAGGAGGAGGAGGAGGAGGAGGAGGATGAAGAGGTGAAGAAGAAGGAGGAGGAGGAGGAAGAGCCCCCCCAGGACACCCCCGCCACCCGTGTCCCCCCAGCCGAGCCGGTGCTGGTGACCCCAGCCCAGGAGGAGGGAGCAGGGACCAGCGCAGCCCCCGGCGGTGCCGTGAGTGGGGTCGGGGTGGTCCCAAGCGACCCCCGGGGCACCCGGTGGGGTCCCCGCGGCCTTGGGGGGCTCCAGACCCTGATGACCCCTCCCCAAATCCCGCAGGTGACCCAGGGGCCCCGCCGCAGCCAGCGCCTGGCCCGGGGCCAGGGGGGCAGAGCCCCTGCAGGGGGCGGGGCCTCCGCGGTGGGCGGGGCCTCTGGAGGGGGCGGGGCCAGCCAGGTGAGGGGCGGGGCCAACCAGGCGAGGGGCGGGGCTCTGCCATGCCCCGCCCCCCCGCGCCGCAGCCCTCGCCTCCGGGCCCGCCCCCCCTCCCCTGCGGAGCCGCCGGCCAAGAAGGGGCGGGGCCAAGAGGAGCCACGCCCACCGCCCAGGACACGCCCCAAAAGGAGTGGCCACGCCCCCTCGCAGATAAGGGTGGGTGGAGCCTGATAGGGTGGAGTCTGGGTGGGGTCGTGTGGGCGGGGCCTAAAAGGGTGGGGTCGTGTGGGTGGAGTCTGATTGGGTGGGGTCGTGTAGGGGCGGAGCCTGATTGGGTGGGGTCCTGTGGGCGGAGCCTATGGGGTGTGGTCATCACTGGGGTGGGAGGGGCCAAAGCACGGGGGCGTGGTCAGGGTGGGAGGGGCTTCTGAGCAGGACGCAAGCCCCTCCCACTGGCTGCTGATTGGTGGGGAGAGGCGGGAGGTCGGGTGGGGGGTGGGGCTTGCTGGGGAGGGGGCGGGGCCTTGCACCATGGCTCCGCCCCCTCCCAGGAGGAGGAGGAGCCACCGGAGGGCGCCCGGGTCCAGCTCCGCCCTCGAGGAGGCGCCGGCTCCTCCAGCCCCAAGGTACGTGTGGGGGGGGTCCCCAAAATGTCCCCCAGAATGTCCCCAAGTCCCCCAAAACATCCGTGTCCCCTGAAATGTCCCCAAAATGTCCCCAAGTCCCCAAGAATGTCTCGGTGTCCCCCAAAATGTCCGTGTCCTCTGAAATGTCCCCAAAATGTTCCCCAAAATGTCCCCAAGTCACCCAGAATGTCCCCAAGTCCCCCAAAATGTCCGTGTCCCCCAAAATGTCCGTGTCCCCTGAAATGTCCCCCAAATGTCCCTGAGAATGTCCCCAAGTCCCCCCAAAATGTCCCCCAAAATGTCCCCAGAATGTCCCCCAGAAGGCCCCCAAGTCCCCAAAAACATCCGTGTCCCCTGAAATGTCCCCAAAATGTCCCCAAGTCCCCCAGGATGTCTTGGAGTCCCCCAAAATGTCCCTTTGTCCCCCCCCACAGTGTCCCCGTATCCCCCCCAGTATCCATCCACCCCCCCCAGGGTGCCCCCATGTCCCCCCCAAAATCCTTTAGGGGTGCCAGTGGTGTCCCCGTAGTGTCCCCAAACCATCCCAGTGTCCCCAACGTGTCCCCGGGTGCTCTTGACGGGGGCGGTGACCACCCCAAGGACGTCCCTGCGGTGTCCCCAGGTGCTGTTCACGGGGGTGGTGGCCTCCCCGGACATGGAGGTGGCCCTGGGCTCGCTGGGGGGGTCCATGGCCACCTCCGTCTTCGACTGCACCCACCTGGTGACCGACCGCGTCCGGCGCACCGTCAAGTTCCTCTGCGCGGTGGCACGGGGCATCCCCATCGTCACCCCCAAGTGGCTCCACGAGGTCCCCGGGGACGGGGAGAGGGTTTGGGGACAGGGAGGGGGCGGCTGGGGGGACATGAGGGTGCTGGGGGACAGAGCGTGGGGGGCTTGGGGACAAGGAGAGGGTGCTTGGGGACGCGGGGGGCTTGGGGGATGAGGAGGGGGTGTTTGGGGGCAGCGGGTCCTTGGGGTTGCGGGACAAAGGCTTTGGGGACAGGAATGAGGTCCTTGGGGACAACAGCAGGTCCTTGGGGACAGCGGGTCCTTGGGGACATGGTGTTTGGGGACATCAGAGGGTTGTTCCTCGGGGACACGGAGGTCCTTATGGATAAAAGGGGGTCGTTCTGGGGAACAGGGAAGGTTCCTGGGGATATGGGGGTGTCTTTAGGGGACAATAGTGTCACCGCGTTGTCCCCTGTCCCCAGAGTGCCCGCAGTGGCCGTGTGCTGGCCCCAGGGTCCTTCCTGGTGCGTGACAGCCAGCAGGAACGTCACTTCGGCTTCAGCTTGTCCCAGGCCCTCAGCCGTGCCCGCCGCCACCCCTTGCTCCAGGTGACCATCCCCAAGTGTCCCCGAGTGTCCCCAGGGGGCTCGGGGTGGGCCTGACGGCCGTGTCCCCTGGTGTCCCCAAGGGCTACGAGGTCCACGTCACCCCCAGCGTCCGCCCCGAGCCCGAGCAGATGCGGGACATCGTCACCTGCAGCGGTGGCACCTTCCTGCCCACCATGCCCTGCACCTACGGGGTGAGGGGACACTGGGGACCGGGGGGGGGACATTGGGGTCCAGACCTGCTGGGGATTGGACCACGGGGACATTGGAGACCCAGGGTTACTGGGAGGGGACATTGGGGGGGACATTGGAGGTCTCAGAACCGCCAGGGGACATGGGGGGGAATTTGGGGTCTTGTTATGGGGAAGGGGTCCTGGGGGGGTCCCATTGGGGTTGAGGGATCCCGGGGGGGTCTGAGGGATCCCATTGGGGTTGAGGGGCCCTGGGGGAGCTGGGGGGGGCCACATAGGGGTTGAGGGATCCGGAGGGGGGCTGGGGGGATCCCATTGGGGTTGGGGGCTCCCAGGGGTCCTGGGAGAAGGGGGAATTTTGGGGGGGGAGTGTCCCAAAGTGGGGGTTGCACTGAGCACACGGGACCCTATTACCACCAACGGGCACCCGGGTGGGGACAACAAATCCCTCCCCATCTCAAACAACCCCAGGGGCTTTTGGGGGGGGTCCTGGTGATGCAGGGACCCCCCCCCTAATTCCTCCCCCCCCCCCCGGTGACACCCCCGCAGCCCCAGAGGCTGGTGATCTCCTGCGGGGAGGATTCGGGGTGCTGGGCGCCAGCGCTGAGCGCCCGCCTGCCCCTGGCCTCGGCCGAGCTCCTCCTCACCGGGCTCCTGCGGCAGCGCCTCCAGCTCCAGGACTTCCTCCTCGCCCCCCCGGACACCCCCCCAGGTCCCTCGGGGGTCCCCCAAGATCCCCCCCCAAAGTCCCCTCAACCTCCTCCGGCGTCCCCCCGGCGGCTCCGGGCCCCCCCCGCGGCGCAGGGCAGGACGCGGCGGCACCCACAACCCCGGAATAAATGAGATTTTGCACAAAAAAAAAACAAAAGAAATGGTGAAAAAAGTATGATTTGGTGGTTGGGGGGGTGGGAATGTGGGGGTGGCATCTCCCGGGGGGTCCCCACTGTCAATCAAGTTATCGTTTTTATCAATCTATTTATCATTTTATCACTTTTATCAATCGATTTATCATCATTTTCATCCATTTATCATTATCAACAATTTATCATTTTCAACAATTTATCATTTTCATCGATTTATCGTTTTCAACAAGCAATTTACCACTTCACTCTTTCAAACTATTTCATCACTATTTCAAACTTTTTCAAACTATTTCTCCTTTTTATTGATTTTTGTCCATCGGTTTCTCATTTTATCGCTCCACGTCCCGTTTTTTTAATCAATTTAATCAATCAATTTTTTGCCAATAAGGCACTAAAGGATGTGGCGCTAGGGGACGTGGCACTGGGGGACGTGGCACTAAGGGATTTGGCTCTAAGGGAGGTGGCACTGGGGGACGTGGCTCTAGGGGACATGGCTCAGCCTGGCCTTGGTGTCCTTGAAGGCCCCTTTTCCACCCAAAACGCTCCTGCTCCATGACCCATTGCCTTTGGGTGCCACCAAAGCCACCGTCCCCTACGCGAGCCCCGGTGGCAGCAGCCCCGGGAGGGCGGTGGTGGCATCTTGGCAGCGCCGGGCCAGGTCCGTGGCTTCGGCGGTGCCATCGGTGGTGCCACCGGTGGTCAGCAGCACGTGGACCACCTTCAGCATCCCCAGGAGGTGCTCCTGGGCCAGGCGGGCACTGGCGACCCACAGAGCCTCGGCCACCGCCACCGCCTCCGCCAGCCCTTTGGGGCTGCCCGCGTCCCCCTGCGTGGCCTCGGGGCCCACCATGGCCTCGATGTCCTTGAGGCGGCGCTGCAGGTGGCAGTAGTAGCGGTGGGCGCCGTCACAGGCCACCACCAGCTGCCCCAAAAGCTCACAGGCCACCGCCGCGCGCTGTCCCCACTCCTTGGCCTTCATCTTGTGCGCCACCACCACCGCCTCCTCCTCGGTGGCCTTGCTGGCCGCCTGCAGCCCCGCCTGGGCCCCCGCCAGCCGCGCGTCGTGGGCTTCCATCTTCTCGGCCGGCTCGGTGGGCTCCAAGGCCAGCGGCAGGAGGTGGGTGGCAGCCCGCAGATTCTTGCAGGCCTCGTCCTCCCGGGCAATCGCCTCCGCCAGCTTGCCCATGGCGGCCCCGGCGGTGGCCCCGGCGGTGGCCCCGGTTTCGGCGACCACCGCGCAGGCGTCCTTCAGGCCGGTGGCCTCCGCCTTCAGCTTGGCCCAGGCGGCCTCCACGGTGGCCACCGCCTTCAGCCAGCCGCTGACGGTGGCCACCGCGGTGGCCGCGGGGACACCGGGCCCTTCGGTGGCGGTGGTGGCCAGGGCTCGGCGCAGGCGGGCGGCCTCCCCATCGCGGTGGATCACGGCCTCGCGCACGCCGGCCCTGAAGGTGAGGAGGCCACCCCGCAGCGATTCCCACGGCTTGGCCAGGGGAATGTGCCCGCTGGTGGCCCCCAGCTTGCCCATGGTGGCCACCACGTCCACCAGCGGCTTCAGCAGCTCCGGGGACACCTGGGGACGGGATAAGGGGGACACCGTGGTCCTCATGGCCTCCCCGCTGTCCCCTGTCCCTGGGGGTGCTGGGGTGAAGGCACGGTGGCCCCAAGACACCCCCAGGGACAGCCGTGTCCCCAAGCGTTGGGACGTGGCCACCGTCGCCTGCTGTCCCTTGTCCCCTGGGTCACCCCCCCGTCCCCTGTCACCGCTCCCAACGTCACCCCCTGCCACCCTCTGTCCCCTTTCCCCCCCCCACGTCTCCCCAACCCTGCTGTCCCTCTGCCACCACCCTGTCCCCTTGTCCCCACGTCCCCTCATCCGCCCCGGACCTGGCCCCACCTCAGTGGGGCTGGTGGCCCCGGTGACATCCGACGTCCACATCGCGGGTGGCAGGGGGGTGACAACCCTCAGGGCCCCTCAGCTGGTCCAGGCGTCGCGTCTCAGGCTGGCTTGCCCCAAATTCCGCGTTTATCACAGATTTCAGTAAATCCCTGCTCATAAACACAGCTGGGCTTAATGGGAAAAGCCTGGAGACGGCAAAAATCTCAGAAATTATTCATAAAGCAAGCACGGAGGCACAAAAATCCCACAAATTGTTATTAACGCAAGCACCAAAGTACCAAAATCCCGCAAATTATTAATGAAGCAAGCACAGAGACACCAAAATCTAACAAATTATTAATAAAGTAAGCACAGAGGTACCAAAATCCCACAAATTATTAAAAAAGAAGTAACAGAGGCAGCAAAATCCTACAAATTATTAAAAACCAAACAAACAAAAAACCACAAGAGCAGAGGTACCAAAATCCCACAAATTATTAATAAAGCAATCCCAGAGACACCAAAATCCCAGAAATTATTAATAAATCCATCACAGAGGTACCAAAATCCCACAAATTATTAATAAAGCAAGGGCAGAAGTACCAAAATCTCCGAAATGATTAAAAAAGCAAGCACAGAGGTACCAAAATCCCATAAATGATTAATGAAGGACACACAGAGACACCAAAATCCCACAGATTATTACAAAGAAATCACAGAAATCCTGAAATCCCACAAATTATTAATAAAGCTATCACAGAGGTACCAAAATCCCAGATTTTCGGAAGTAGCAAAAATTAAGAATCCAGCAGCAAAAATATTTGAATTAAGCATGAAAACCCCACACCCGAGCCCGCCCCGTACATCCCAGGGAATTTAGGGTTTGTTTTGGGGTCGGGCACAGTACCGGGACCAGGGCCCTCAGAAATGATCAAATTGGGTGAAACGGACCCAAAACTGGGCCGGGGGAAGAAACGCGCAGGAGCCTCACCGCGGCTCCCGAAGGGAAAGAGAAAGTTCCCGGAGAGTGTTTTGGGTGGAAACGCGCGGATTTGGCGCACGCCCCAAGCGCTTGGCTCCCTTCCCCCAGCTGCCTTCCCGAGTTTTCCTCCGCCTGGGGCCGGGTTCTTCCTTTTGGGGGATTTTTTTTCCTTTTTTTTTTTTTTTTTTTTTTTTTTTTTTGTCGCTTTTTTGGACGCAGACGTTGTTGGGGGGGGTGGGGTTCCTGATTTGTCCCCAATTCCCCTGGGGGCCTCCGGGGTTCCCACGGGCGGTGGCAGGGGGGGACACTTGGGGACACGTGGGGCTGGGGATGCGGTGGCACTCGGATGTCCCCACGATGTTCCAAGCCCTCGATGTCCCCAACAACCCCCAATGTCCCCAATGTCCCCTGGTGTCCCCCAACAGCCCCCAATGTCCCCAATGTCCCCCAACAGCCCCCAATGTCCCCCACAGCCCCAGATGTCCCCAATGTCCCCCACAGCCCCAGATGTCCCCAATGTCCCCCAACAGCCCCCAATGTCCCCCACAGCCCCAGATGTCCCCAATGTCCCCCAACAGCCCCCAATGTCCCCCACAGCCCCAGATGTCCCCAATGTCCCCCAACAGCCCCCAATGTCCCCCGATGTCCCCCAACAGCCCCAGATGTCCCCAATGTCCCCCACAGCCCCAGATGTCCCCCAATGTCCCCCCCAACAGCCTCCAATGTCCCCAGTGTCCCCCGATGTCCCCGTCAGAGCCCCAAGGACCCCTCAGGATGTCCCCCTTGTGCCTCCCACAGCCCCCCCCGTTGCATCCCCAAATTGTCCCCTGAGGGCCCCGCTGTGTCCCCACCTTGTCCCCCACAGCCTGGGGACATCCAACGGGGGGATCCTGGAGGCTGTCGGGGACAATCCCGGCGGTGGGGACAATTCAAGGACACGTCCCCTTGTCCTCAAGGACGTCCCCACCCCCCCAAGTGACGAACCAGAGCCTGGGCGCACCCTTAAGCTTTATTTATTTATTGGGGCGAGGAGACAAAGGACAGTGCCACCCTCCCTGTCCCCAAAAGGCCACCTCAGAGTCCCCAAAAAGGACCAGGGGGACCCCAGGACGCCCCCGGGTGACACCGCTGTCCCCAAGGTCACCGGGGGGGCTACGGCTGCCCCACCACCTCCCCGGGCAGCACCCGCAGCGCCTCCGCCAGCCTCCGCGTCGCCTCCTCGTCCTGGGTCACCGTCCCCAAGGCCACCGCGGCTGTCCCCAAGGCGCGGGTGGTGGCGGGGAAGCCGCGGGCGTCCTGCAGGTCGTCCTCCAGTGCTCCCAGTAGCTGCCGCAACTGGTCGGCCACCTCCTCCAGCCTCCGTTGGGCCACCGAGACCTCCCATTTGTCTTGGGGGACATTGGGGGGGGGGGTGGCGTCGGCCAGGTGACGGTAACGGGTCAGTTGGTGACGTTGCTGGTCCAAGGCGGTGGCCAGGTGGTGGCCGGAGCGCTCGGAGGCCCAGGCGGCCACCTGGCACACCAGCAGGACGGTGGCCAGGCAGGGGACGAGGTGGCCCTCCTGTGTCACCCCCAGCGCCTCCCGCACCGCGTCGAAGGACACTGCGGGGACAAGGAGGGACGGGGGTGGCACCTGGTGGCGTTCCCGGGGTCACCGTCCCCAAATTGTGGCCTCTGGACCCCCTCCCAGTGCCCCCCAGTTCCCTCCCAGTGCCCCCAACCCCTCCCCAGTGTCCTCTTCCCAGTGTCCCTGTCCCCTCCCGGTGTCCCCATCCTGTCCCAGTGCTCCCATCCCCTCCCAGTATCCTCTTCCCAGTGTCCCCATCCCCTCCCAGTGTCCCTTGATCCCCTCCCAGTACCCTCTGGTTCACTCCCAGTGCCCCCAGTCCCCCTCCCAGTGTCCCCATCCCCTTCCCAGTGTCCTCTTCCCAGTGTCCCTGTCCCATCCCGGTGTCCCCATCCTGTCCCAGTGTCCCCTGGTCCTCCTCCCAGTGCCCCCATCCCCTTCCCAGTGTCCTCTTCCCAGTGTCTCCGTCCTCTCCCAGTGCCCCCAGTTCCCTCCCAGTGTCCCCATCCCCTCCCCAGTATCCTCTTCCAGTGTCCCCATCCCCTCCCCAGTATCCTCTTCCCAGTGTCCCCATTCCCTCCCAGTGTCCCCATCCTCTTCCAGTGTCCCTTGATCCCCTCCCAGTACCCTCCGGCTCACTCCCAGTGCCCCCAGTCCCCTCCCAGTGTCCCCATCCCGTCCCGAGGTCCCCTGGTCCTCCTCCCAGTGCCCCCCAGTTCCCTCCCAGCGCCCCCATCCCCTTCCCAGTGTCCCTGTCCCATCCCAGTGTCCCCAGTCCCCCTGCCCTCCCACTATCCTTTGATCCCCTCCCAGTGTCCCTTGATCCCCTCCCAGTGGCCCCTGGTCCATACTGGGAGCACAGGAGAGTCTACACTGGTCTATACTGGAACTCCCTACTGGTCTATAGCAGTTCTTACTGGTCTGTAGGGCTCCTTGATGGTCTAAACCAGTCAGGGCAGGATAAAACCTAATGGTTCTTACTGGTCTGTACTGGTCCTTAGTAGTTTACGGTAGTTCCCGCTAACCTCTAGCGGTGTATACTGGTCTAAACTGGTCTGCAGGGCACCCGTACTGGTCCGTAATAGAAAAAGGGGGAAGAGCCTACTGGTTTGCAGGATTCCTTACTGGTCTGAACTGGTGCCTACTGGGCCATAGCGCTCTCCACCAGCACCAGTGAACCAAATGGACCTGAAGGACTCCCTGTTGGTCCCTTACTGGTTTGTACTGGTTCATACTGGTCCCTTACTGGCTTTTGCTGCTTTTTTACTGGACTCTACTGGTTCTTACTAACCTCTACCGTTTTTTACTGGTTTCTACGATTTCTTACTGGTTTCTACCAGTTCCTTACTGGCTTTTACTGCTTTTTTACTGGCCTCTACTGGATTTTACGAGCCTCTATTGTTTTTTACTGGTTTCTTACTGGTTCCTACTGCTTTTTTACTGGCCTCTACCAGCTTTTACTGTTTTTTTACTGGCCTCTACTGGATTTTATGAGCCTCTACCGTTTCTTACTGCTTTCTACGACTTCTTACTGCTTCCTACCAGTTCCTTACTGGCTTTTACTGCTTTTTTACTGGTTCCTTACTGGCTTTTACTGCTTTTTTATTGGCCTCTACTGGATTTTACGAACCTCTGCCATTTTTTACTGGTTCCTTACTGGCCTCTACTGGTTTTTACTAGCCTCTACCGTTTCTTATTGGTTTCTACGACTTCTTACTGGTTCCTACCAGTTCCTTACTGGTTCCTACTACTTTTTTACTGGCCTCTACTGGATTTTACTGCTTTTTTTACCAGCCTTTACTGGATTTTACGAGCCTCTATTGTTTTTTACTGGTTCCTTACTGGTTCCCACTGCTTTTTTACTGGCCTCTACCGTTTTTTACTGGTTCCTTACTGGTTCCTACTGCTTTTTTGCTGGCCTCTACTGGATTTTACTGGTTTCCACCACTTCTTACTGGCTCCTCCTGGCCCCCCCCGGCCCGTACTCACGCAGGGGGGTGCAGAGCAGCAGCAGCCCCAGGGCAACGTTGCGCAGCACCACCAGGAGCTTCTGCTGCCGCCGGTTCCGCTTCTGCTCCCGCTCCAGCTCCTCGACCCTGGCCTTGGTGAAGGCCTCCAAGGCCCTGTAGATGCTCGTGGCCTCCAGCCCCGGCTCCTCCGCCGCCTTGGTGGCAAGCGTGGCCATCTGCACCTGGTCCAGCCTCCTCAGGGTCCTCTCGGCCTCCGCCACCGCCTCCTCGGCCTCCTCCTGTGCCTTCGGCATCTCCTCCGGTTTCCCCAGCGCGTTGGCCAGTCCCTCCAGTGCCTTCACGCCCCGCGAGGTGGCCGCCGAGGCCGTGGCCAGCACCGGGGTCAGCTGAGTGGAGGCCATCCTGGGGGGGACACAAAGGGTTAGCGGGGGGACATCTTGGGGACACGGCTGTCCAGCTTGGGACACCTCCTTGGGGACATAAGTGTCAAGATAAGGACACCAGGTCCAGTTGGGGACACCTCCATAGGGACACCTCCTTGGGGACATCAGCGTCAATGTAAGGACACCTTGGGGACACTCTGTCCAGCTGGGGACACCTCCTTGGGGACGGTGTCCAGATAAGGACACCTTGGGGACACTAGGTCCAGCTGGGGACACCTCCGTGGGGACACCTCCGTGGGGACCTTGGGGTCCATTTGGGGACACCTCCTTGGGGACCTCAGTGTCCAGATAAGGACACCCTGGGGACACTAGGTCCAGTTGGGGACACCTCCTTGGGGACCTCAGTGTCCAGATAAGGACACCTTGGGGACACATCTGTCCAGTTGGGGACACCGCCCTGGGGACCCCAGTGTCCATGTGGGGACATCTCCTTCAGGACCTCAGGGTCCCAGCGAAGACACCTCCTTGGGGACAGCTTCTTGGGAACCTCGGGGTCCATTTGGGGACACCTCCTTGGGGACACCTTCTTGGGGACCCCAGCGTCCACACAGGGACACCTTGGGGACACTTCTGTCCTGTTGGGGACACCTCCTTCAGGACCTGAGTATCCATGTGAGGCCACCTCCTTGGGGCCACGTCCTTGGGTCCCCATGTGCCCCAAAAGGGACAATCCCAGAGAAGTGCCCCGAGTGTCCCCGAGGCCCCCAGCACCCCCGAAGGGCCACGTCCACGGGGGTGACACCGAAGTCCCCGTGGCCGCGTCCCCACCCAGACACTCGGTGACAATGCCACCACCCCGCGGACCGCGGAGGGGACACCCCCAGGAGCAGGAACCCAGTGTCCCCGTGTGGGGTCACCCCCGGGGGGGATCCCCGACCCCCAATGTCCCCACGGTGCCCAGCGGTGTCCCCACGAGTGCCACCAACGTGCTGGCACCCGCACGGGTCCCCGTGGTGTCCCCGCGGCGTCCCCGCTCGCAGGAAGTCGCCGACTTCCCCTTCCCGCGGCACCGCTGGCGCCGGGGGCCACCCCCCCACTTTGGGGTCCCCCCCCTAAGGGTCCCCAAGTGTCCCCTGGCACCCACCTGTGCCCTTGGAAACGTCCCCAAGCGGGCGGTGGCACCCCTGGCGCTGCCTTGCCACCTTCCTGGCCACGTACCCACGTCACGTGGGGGACAGGGGCAGGACTTTGTCCCCCCCCTGCACCCACGCACGCCCCCCAGGACCCCACTTGCCCCCCATTTGCCCCACTGACCCCCCCCGGCCCTAATTTGCCCCCCAGGGCCCTGCTGATGCCCCCAGGGTCCCCCAGTTGCCCCCCAGGGCCCTCGTTCCCACCCCAGCCGCGCCCTGTGAGTGCTGATTGGCTGTCGGTGCTGTCAATCTGCCCCAGCGCGGCCTCCCATTGGCTGGTGCGGGGATGGGACCTGTGGGTCCCACTGGGGACACCTGGGGACACCCCCGGGACCTGATGGGGACACGCTGGGGAACCCCATTAGGACATGGGGGCATGCTGGGGACACGCTGGGACGAGTTGGGGACACTTGGGGACATGCTGGGGATGCTTGGGGACACGTTCAAGGGATGCTGGGGACACTTGGGGACACACTGGGGACAAAACAAGATCCCTACTGGTCTAAACTGGTCCATACTGGTCAGAGGAGCCCATACCCTCCCCTGTAAATCCATAGGGTTTACCCCGCTCCTACTGGTTCTTACTGGTCTGTGGGGTCTTCTATTGGTGCTACAGCTCCTTACTGGTCCCTACTGGTTCTTACTGGTTTTAACTGGGCCATACTGGTCCATACTCACCTGGAGGAATGCAGAGGTGGCCCTGGCGCCGCTCAGTGTCCCAGACGTCCCCGATGTCACCGGTGTCCCCAACGTCCCCATCGCTGCCACCAGGGCCACCCTGCGGGATCAGGGGGGGGTCCCAGTGGGATCAGGGGGGGGGTCCCAGTGGGGAGGGCTCCTTAGGGACCCGGGGGGGGACCCCAAAACCCCCCCAGCACCCACCTGTGTCCCCAGCAGTGTCCCCATGGCGGTGCCCCCCACGGCTCCGCGCTGGCACCTGGACAGGAGGGGGCTGAGTCACGGGGGGGGGGTGGGTACTGCCCCCCCCGGCCCCATTTACACCCCCTGACCCCGTTACACCCCCCCCCCCAGTTACACCCCCCCCCCCAGGACCCCATTTCACCCCCAGACCCCCCATTTCTCCTCCCAGACCCCCCATTTACCCCCCCCAGAGACCCCATTTCCCCCCCAGTGCCCCACTAACCCCACAAAGCCCCCATTTACCCCCCCATTTACACCCCCAGGACCCCCATTTACCCCCTAAATCCCCACTTACCCTCTCAAGCCCCCATTTGTCCCTATTTACCCCCCCAGATCCCCATTTCTCCCCCTTGGACCCCCATTTACCCCCCCTGACCCCCTCAGGCCCCCATTTCTCCCCCTCAGGCACCTCATTTCCCAGCCTGGACCCCCATTTACCCCCCAGGACCCCATTACCCCCCCCAAAGACCCCTTTTACCCCCCTTAAATTCCCATTTCTCCCCCTCAGGCCCCCATTTACCCCCCTCAGACCCCCTTTTACCTCCCATTTGCCCCCATTTACCCCCCTTAGACCCCCATTTACCCCCCAGGGCCCCTTTTATCCTACTCAGACCCCCAGTTACTCCCTCAGGACCCCATTTACCCCCCCCAGACCCCCATTTACCCCCCATTTGCCCCTATTTACCCTCTCAGATCCACATTTACCCCCCACTTGCCACTAGTTACCCCAATCGCCACTATTTACCCCGCCATGGCCCCCATTTACCCCTACTTACCACCCCAGACCCCGATTTACCCCCCAACTGCCACAATTTACCCCTCCAGCCCCCTCTGTTTACCCCCCTTTTACCACCATTTATCCCCCTCAGGTCCCTTTTTACCCCCCTATTTGCCCCCATTTACCCCCCCGGCCTCCTTTAACCCCCCCATTGCCCCCATTTACCCCCCATTTGCCCCCCCCGGCCCCTATTTACCCCCCCCCAGACCCCCTGTTTACCCCCTTTTACCACCATTTACCCCCCTCAGGTCCCCTTTTAGCCCTCTATAGTCCCCATTTACCCCCCAATTGCCCCCCTCAGGTCCCCTTTTACTCCCCTGTGGCCCCCATTTGCCCCCATTTATCCCCCTCAGGCCCCCTTTTACCCCCCTATTTGCCTCCATTTACCCCCCCGACCCCCTTTAGCCCCCCCATTGCCCCTATTTACCCCCCTAGGCCCCTATTTACCCCCCCAGACCCCCTGTTTACCCCCTTTTACCACCATTTATCCCCCTCAGGTCCCCTTTTACCCCCCTATTTGCCTCCATTTACCCCCCCGACCCCCTTTAGCCCCCCCATTGCCCCCATTTACCCCCCTCAGACCCCTCGTTTATCCCCTTTTACCACCATTTATCCCCCTCAGGTCCCCTTTTACCCCCCCTATTTGCCCCCATTTACCCCCCCGACCCCCTTTAACCCCCCCATTGCCCCCATTTACCCCCCCAGGGCCCCCATTTACCCCCCAATTACCCCTATTTACCCCCCAGGGTCCCCATTTGCCCCTATTTCCCCCCCCAGGTCTCCAATTACCCCTCCCCAGCCACTATTTACCCCCCTAGGCCCCTATTTACCTCCCGCAGACCCCCTGTTTACCCCCTTTTACCCCCATTTATCCCCCTCAGGTCCCCTTTTACCTCCCCTATTTGCCTCCATTTACCCCCCCCGACCCCCTTTAGCCCCCCCATTGCCCCTATTTACCCCCCCAGACCCCTCGTTTATCCCCTTTTACCCCCATTTATCCCCCTCAGGTCCCCTTATACCCCCCCTATTTGCCCCCATTTACCCCCCCGACCCCCTTTAACCCCCCCATTTTTCCCATTTACCCCCCCAGGTCCCCTTTTAGCCCCCTCATGTCCCTTTTTACCCCCTATTTTCCCCATTTACCCCCCATTTACCCCCTATTTTCCCCCATTTTCCCCCCTAGGCCCCTATTTAGCCCCCTCAGACCCCTTGTTTACCCCTTTTTACCCCCATTTACCCCCCTCAGGTCCCCTTTTACCGCCCTCAGGTCCCTTTTTACCCTCTATTTTCCCCATTTAGCCCCCATTTACCCCTATTTTCCCCCATTTGCCCCCCGACCCCCTTTTACCCCCCTTTACCCCCAGCTCCGCCATTTCCCCCCTCAGCGCCACGTCCACGCCGGCTCCGCCCCTCGAGCTCTGATTGGCCCCCGCCCGTGCCAATCCCAGCGGGCGCTGCCGATTGGCCGGCTGGGAGGCCGGGCCTTCGCCCCGCCCCTCTGCCTCTCATTGGCTGCCTCTTTCCCGCCGACGGGGCTGGGGGCGGGCCCTTTCGGCCGTTCCGCGCGCTGATTGGCTGAGCCGCCAGGAGCGGGAGAGAGGCGGTGGGGGCGCGTTCCCAGCATGCAGTGCGCGGCTGGGGGGTACTGGGGGGTACTGGGAGGTACTGGGAGCCTCTGAGGAGGGAACTGTGAGCCACTGGGGGCGTGGGGAGCGGTTACTGGGAGCTACTGGGAGCGAGTGAGGGGATACTGGGAGTCACTGGGAGATACTGGGAGGTACTGGGAAGTACTGGGAGCCTCTGAGGAGGGAACTGGGAGCCACTGGGAAGCAGTGGGGGCATGGGAAGTGGTTACTGGGAGTTACTGGGAGAGAGTGAGGGGATACTGGGAGTCACTGGGAGATAATGGGAGGCACTGGGAGGCAACTGGGAGTCTCTGAGGGGGGAACTGGGAGCCACTGGGAGGCAGTGGGGCCATGGGGAGCGGTTACTGGGAGGTACTGGGTGGTACTGGGAGCCGTTTGGTGGGGACCTGGGGGCCACTGGGAGGTACTGGGAGCCTTTGAGGGTGGTTACTGGGAGTGAGTGAGGGGATACTGGGAGTGTGTGTGGGAATGCTGGTAGGTACTGGGGGATACTGGGAGGCAGTGGGAGCGTGGGGGGCAGTTACTGGGAGCCACTGGGGGTACTGGGAGCTATGGGAGAGGGATATGAGGAGTTACCGGGAGCTACTGGGAGCTACTGGGGCTGGGTACTGGGATTGTGCAGGGGCGAGCAGCCCTGAACTGGGGGAACTGGGACTTACTGGGAGTGTCACCCTCCAGCAGGTGCCATGGCCGAGGGTCCCCCGGGGCCACCAGGTACTGGTGGGTACTGGGAGGTACTGGTGGGTACTGGTGAGCACTGGTCGCGTGGTGCCACCCCCTGTCCCCCCCCCAGGTCTGTGGGGCCTCGTCCCCCCGTCACACTTTGTGCTCCGCCCCCCCGGCCCCAGCACCAGGTAAGTCCTCCCAGTAACCTCCCAGTTCTCCCAGTAGCCTCCCAGTAATCACCCAGTTCCTCCCCAGGGTTTCCAGTAGCCCCCAGTGCTCTCTGTCGCCCCTTGCCAGTAACACTCCAGTATCACCAGTTGCCCCCCCAGGCTCTGTTCTTAACATGCTTTTGCCGTCCCAGTAGCTCCCAGTGCTCCCAGTAACCTGGCTCCTCTCCCAGTAAGCACTGACACCATCACCCAGTTCTCCCAGTAGCTCCCACTGCTCCCAGTAAGCTCCCAGTGCTCCCAGTAAGCCCCAGAGCCTGGCCTCAGTTCCCTTTAGCAGGTCCCTGGGGGCGGAGCTTGAGGCCGAGAGGAGGCGGAGCCAAGCCCTGGGGGCGGAGCTTGAGAATGAAAAGAGGCGTGGCCAAGCCCTGGGGGCGGAGCTTGAAGCAGAAAGGGGGCGGGGTCAAGCCCTGAGGGCGGAGCTTGAGGCCGAGAGGAGGCGGAGCCAAGCCCTGGGGGCGGAGCTTGAGGCTGAGAAGAGGCGGAGCCAGAGCCTGGAGGCGGAGCTTGGAGCAGAAAAGGGGCGGGGCCAGGCCGAGGGGGCGGGGCCTGGCCAGGAGCCACCTGCGGGGGAGGTGAGTGGGGGGGGGGGGGGCGCCCCCTGCTGGTGGCCCTGTCCCCGCAATGTCCCCGTGTCCCCCCGGCCCCTGGTGGCCCCCCCGTGTCCCCATGTCCCCCCCCATGTCCCCCCACCCCTGTGGTGTCCCCAAAATGTCCCCACTGTGTCCCCATACCCAGTGTCCCCAGAACGTCCCCACAATGTCCCCACGGTGTCCTCACTGTGTCCCCATACCCGGTGTCCCCAGGATGTCCCCACAGTGTCCCCCACGTCCCATTGTCCTGGTGACACGGTGGCATTGTCCCTGTGGTGTCCCCAGTACGTCCCCACATCCCCTTGGTGACACGGTAGCCCTGTCCCCGCAGTGTCCCCGTGTCTCCAGTGTGTCCCCATACCCAATGTCCCCAGGACGTCCCCACAACGTCCCTATATCCGGTGTCCCCATGTCCCTACAGTGTCCCCATGTCGCCATGCTGTCCCCATGTCCCCATACCCAGTGTCCCCAGGACGTCCCCACAATGTCCCCATGTCCCCCCCCCAGGAGGCCCCGGAGCTGCTCCAGGCCCGGCTCAGCGCCCTGAGCCACATCCTGGCCCTGCAGGAGCGCGAGCTGGAGCGAGAGGTGGGGGGCTGGGGGGGGATTTGGGGGGCTGGGGGGGTGCTGGGGGGCTTTGGGGTGCTGGGGAGGGGGATTTTGAAGTGCTGGGGGGGGTCTTTGGGGTGCTGGAGGGGGGCTGGGGAGGCTCTGGGGGGTGTTGGGGTGGTGCTGGGGGGGGCTTTGGGGGCCTTTGGGGTGCTGGGGGGGCCTTTGGGGTGCTGGGGGGGCTGTGTAGTGCTCGGGGGGGGGCTTTTGGGGCTTTTGGGGTGCTGGGGGGTGGCTTTAGGGTACGGGCACGGCTTTGGGGGACTGAGGGGGGTCTTGGATGTCATGGGGGGGACCTTGGGGTGTCGTGGGGGGGCCTTGGGGTGTTGGGGGCTTCTTTATGCCCCCCCCCTGTTTGGGGGGGGTCACTTTGGGCTTCCCTCCTGCAAACCGTGGGCACTCCGGGTGCCCCAAACTCCCCCCTCACCCCCTATAACCCCCCCCAAACCCTCCAAAACCCCCTAACCCCCCCCCTCACCCCTTTTACCCCCCAGCTGCCCCCCCCCGGGGTGCCTCTGGCCGTGGCCCCCCCCCGGCTGCGGGCGCTGCTGGGGCGCTGGCGGGCCAAGGTCTTCGCCCTCCTGGTGCAGCTGCGGGCGCAGGAGGAGGCTCAGAGGAGGCTACGGGCGCAGGTGGGTGCCCCCCCGTGTCCCCTGTCCCCCCCCCGGGGGGTTGGGGACACCCCCTGACCTTTTTTCGCAGGTGGGGGCGCTGGGGGCGGAGGTGGCGGCGGGGAGGCGGCGGGGGGCGAGGCTGGAGCTGAGGCTGCGGGAGAGGGAGGCCAGCGCCGAGCTGCTGAGGAGGGAGGCTGAGGTCAGGGGGGGGACATGGGGACACGGGGGGGGGACGCTGGGGGGGCGTGGGGACACGGGGAGGGGTGTGGGGGGGGTGATGTGGGGCGGGGGGTTGTGGAATGGGGAGCTGGGGAGGGTTGGGGGATGTGGGGGGTGTGGGGGGGGTACTGGGGGCGGGTTGGGGACACTTGGGGACGTGTTGGGGACGTTGGGGACATCCTTGGGGACACTGGGGTCATGTTGGGGGTGCTTGGGGACACTTGGGGACATGCTTGGGGGCACTGGGGACGTGTTGGGGATGTGTTGGGGACACTGGGGGAGTATTGGGGACACTGGGGATGTGTTGGAGACACATGGGGACATGCTTGGGGGCACTGGGGGCATGTTGGGGACACTTGGGGGTGTGTTGGGGACACTGGGGGCATGTTGGAAACATTTGAGGGCGTGTTGGGGACACATGGGGACATCCTTGGGGACACTGGGGTCATGTTGGGGGTGCTTGGGGACACTGGGGACATGATTGGGGGCACTGGGGACGTGTTGGGGACATTGGGGACATGCTTGGTGACACTTGGGGACATGTTGGGGTCACTTGGGGATATGCTTGGGGACACTGGGGTCATGTTGGGAGTGCTTGGGGGCATGTTGGGGACACTTGGGGACATCCTTGGGGACACTGGGGTCGTGTTGGGGACGTGTTGGGGACACTGGGGGCGTGTTGTGGACACATGGGGGTGTGTTGGGGACACTGGGGACATGCTTGGGGACATTGGGTTTGTGTTTGGGACACTGGGGTCATGTTGGGAGTGCTTGGGGACACTTGGGGACATGCTTGGGGGTGTTGGGGACATGTTGGGGGTGCTTGGGGACATGTTGGGGGTGCTTAGGGACACTGGGGGCGTGTTGGGGACGCTTGGGGACACTTAGGGACGTGTTGGGGACACTGGGGATATGTTTGGGGACACTGGGGACATGGTTGGGGGCACTGGGGTCATGTTGGGAGTGCTTGTGGGCATGTTGGGGACACTTGGGGACATCCTTGGGGACACTGAGGGCATGTTGGGGACACTTGGGGACGTTGTTGGGGGCACTGGGGACATGTTGGGGGCGTGTTGGGGACACTGGGATCGTATTGGGAACACTTGGGGACATGGTTGGGGACACTTGGGGGTATGTTGTGGACACTGGGATCATGTTGGGGTGCTTGGGGACATGTTGGGGGCCCTGGGGACTTCCTTGGGGACACTGGGGTCATGTTGGGGTGCTTGGGGACGTGTTGGGGGTGCTTGGGGACACTTGGGGGCGTGTTGGGGACATCCCAGGGGGCGTGGGGGGGGGCACACAGCAGGGACCTGGGGGGAGGGGGGTTGGGGACATGAAGGGGACACGTGGGGGACCCCTGGGGACACCCTGGGGACACCCTGGGGACACCCTGGGGACGCGGTGGCACTTGTCCCAGCGCCTGGCGCAGGAGGTGGCCCGGCAGCGGGGCCGGGCAGAGGCGGCCGAGGAGGCACTGGGGGGACTGGCCCAGGCGGTCGCCAGGTACTGGGAGCACTGGGAGGGACTGGAGGGAAACTGGGAGGGACTGGGGGGCGGGCTGGGGACCACCTGGGGGCACTAGGAGAGACTGGGAGGGACTGGGGGCAAACTGGGAAGGGCTGGGGACCACTTGGTGGCGCTGAGGGGATGCTGGGAGGGAACTAGGATGGACTGGGAGGAACTGGGGGGGACTGGAGAGGAACTGGGAGGGGCTGGGGACCACGTGGGGGTACTGGGAGAGACTGGGAGGGACTGGGGGGGAACTGGGGTGTGCTGGGGACCACTTGGTGGCACTGGGGGTGGAACTGGGAGGAACTGGGAGGGACTGGAGAGGAACTGGGAGGGACAGGGTGGAACTGGGATGGGCTAGGGACCACTGGGGGGGTAACTGGGGTGGACTGGGGGGAACTGGGATGGGCTAGGGACCACTGGGGGGGTAACTGGGGTGGACTGGGGGGAACTGGGAGGGGCTGGGGACCACTGGGGGGGTAACTGGGGTGAACTGGGGGAAACTGGGATGGGCTAGGGACCACTGGGGGGGTAACTGGGGTGGACTGGGGGGAACTGGGAGGGGCTGGGGACCACTTGGTGGCACTGGGAGGGACTGGGGGGGGAACTGAGGTGTGCTGGGGACTGCTTGTTGGCACCGGGAGGGGGGGACTGGGATGGACTGGGAGGCACTGGGAGCGCTGAGCCCTGTCCCTGTCCCTGTCCCCAGGCTGGCGGTGGCGGTGACAGGGCGCGAGGCCGTGGTGACAGCGGCCACCGGGGCCTTGGGTGGCCTCAGCGCCCGCCTGCACCGCGCGGGGCGGCAGCTGCGGGTCCTGCGGGGTGAGGGGACATGGGGACACGGGGACACGGGGTTGGGGACATGGGGACAACCAGAAGGGGACAGGAACATGGAAAGGTGACAGAGACATGGGCTGGGGACAGGGATATAGGTTGGGGACAAGGTTGGGGACATGGGGACAGGGGGTTGGGGACATGGGGACGGGAGGTTGGAGACATGGGGACAGCGGGGCAGGGACATGGGGACAGGGGGGAGGTGGGGTTGGGGACAGGGGGGAATGGGGAGGGAGCAGGGGGACACAGGGACAAGGATGGGGACAAAGGGACAGTGGGGAGGGGACAGGGACATGGGGTGGGGACAAGGATGGGGACATGGGGACAACCAGAAGGGGACAGGGACATGGGGACAGGGACATGGGGTAGGGACAGGGATATGGGTTGGGGACATGGGGACAAGAAGGAGGGGACAAGGACGTGGGTTGGGGACAAGGACAGGGACATGGGGACAACCAGGAGGGGACAAGGACATGGGGTGGGGACAAGGATGTGGGTTGGGGACAAGGATGGGGACAACCAGAAGGGGACAAGGACAAGGTTGGGGACACAGATGGGGACACAGGGCCATGGGGACACAAGGACGGGATGGGGACGTGGCCGTGATGGTCCCGTGTGGCTCCAGTGTCACCGTCACCCCCCTTGGGTGGCCGTCACCCTGCGGGCAGCCAGCATCACCCTGTCCCTTGTCCCCAGGGCTGGTGGCCCCGCTGGTGGCCCTGGACCGGCTGCAGTGGCAGCGGGAGTCGGCGGGTGACAAGTGAGTGAGGGGCGGGGGGACACCGGGGGGGGGCCCTGTTTTTGGGGACTCTGAGGGTGACACGGTGGCCCTGTCCCCAGCTTGGTGGCCGAGGTGACAGGAGGAGCCCGTCCGCCTGGGGGGACACAGCACAGTGGTGAGCGGGGACACTCTGGGGACATTTTTTTGGGGGACACTTTGGGGGACCCGGTGTCACCTGAGACGAGTGGCAGCCGTGTCCCCTGCCGTGTCCCCATGGTGGCATGTCCTTGTCCCCACAGGGGTGGCCTCAGGGCTGGTGGAGGTGATACGGGACGAGGTGACACGGGACGAGGTGACACAGGGAGGGGACACAGGGTGTGTGTGGGGGCTTGGGGACAGGGGTGGCTGCTGTCCCCACAGTGTCCCCACAATGTCCCCCCTTGTCCCCTGCCCAGGTCACCCCCTGTGGGGACAGGACGAGCGTCCCCCCTGGCAGAGGTAGGTCCGGTGTCCCCATGTCCCCCCCGGAGCGTCCCCATGTGTCCCCCCACAGCGTCCCCATGTCCCCATCTCCACGGGTGTCCCCTGGGTGTCCCCATTTCCCCCCCCCCCCACTCCCAAATGTCCCCAAAAGATGTCCTGCCCCCCCTCCCCCCAGCACCCAAATGTCCCCCCGCAGTGTCTTGGTGTCCCCCCCACCCCGGTGTCCCCTCCTGTCCCCCCAATGTCCCCAATGTCCCCCTCCCCCAGCGGCGCTGGGCTCCCTGGTGACACAGCTGCAGGCCCTGGGTGCCGCCATCCTCAGGGACGATGGGGACATCGGGACCCCCCCCTGAGTGGTGTCCAGGTGAGTGTGTCCCCCTCCCCTCCATGTTGTCACCTCCCAGGTGACAGTGCCACCCCCAGGCCCTGTCACGCGCTGGCTCTCGCTGCCCCCAACGAGTGATTTTATTTGCATTTCACAGGTTTTTGCCCCTTTTTCGCACTGTTTGGGCTCATTAAAAGCTGTGACACCGCTGGTGGCCCCGTGTCCTTGTGGGGGTGGCACTTGGGGACAGGGACAGGAGCGTCCCCGTGGTTTAGGGTGGCAAAGCGGGGATGTGGCGGGGGGGGGCGGCGTGTCCCCAAAGGGGACAGGAGGGTCTGGGGGGTCACATTGGTGTCCTCAAGAGGGACAGCAGAGTCTCGGGGGGGGACACGGATGTCCCCAAAGGGACAGCAATGTCCCCAAGGGGGACGGGAGGGTCTGTGGGGGGGGGACACATTGATGTCCCTAAGGGGGACAGGGAGGTCTGGGGGGGTCACACTGGTGTCCCCAAGGGGGACAGGAGGGTCTTGGGGGGTACAGGGCTGGCAATGAGGGCGATGAGGGACACGAGGGGACACGGGGGACCCCATGGGGACATCGGGGTCCCCCCAGGGCCTGCGGTAGGCCGCGTTGCCATGGCGACAGCGGGAACATGGCGCCCGTTGCCATGGCGGCGCCAGGAACATGGCGCCCGTTGCCATGGCGACCCAGCCGGGCGCCTCACTGTCCCCACCGGAAACCGGAATCAAACCCCAAAATGGGGCCAAATCCCCTCAAAATGGGGCCAACCCCCACCAGATGGGGGTTGGGGCAAAGCAGTCCCTTTGTGCCCCGCGTCACCATGCCGCAGCCCCACAGCCACCCCCATGTCCCCCCCCATGTCCCTGTGTGTCCCCCACAGCCCCCGTGTCCCCACACCGACATGTCCTCGTGCCCCGTGTCTCCACGTAACCCCCCATCCCCATGCCACTGCCTCCCCACACCCCCCTCCGTGTCCCCATGTCCCCTCTCCACGTTCCCATCTTCCTGTAACCCCATGTCCTCCTGTGTCCCCATGTCTTGATCCTTTTGAAGTCCCCCTTTCCTCCATGGAAGCTGGAGCAGAGCCCCAATGTCCCCATATCTTCCTGTGTCCCTATAAACCCCCCACGTCCCCATACCCACTCAAGCCCCCATGCCTACTCCCGTGCCTTCCTGTCCCCATGCCCCCCCTTTGTCCCCATGCCACCTATGTCCTCCCCTTGTCCCCATGTCCCCTCCCACACCTTCCCCTGTCCCTATGCCCCCTCTATGTCCCCATTCCTCCATCACCCCACACCCCAATCCCAGATCCCCATTCCCCCCCCCACATCCCCTATCCCCCCACCTTCCTCCATCCCTACAACCCCATCCCATATCCCTATTACCCCCCATGTCCCCAATCCCCCCACACATCCCCTATCCCCCCACACATCCCCTATCCCCCCCATGTCCCCTATCCCCCCACCTTCCCCTATCCCTACAACCCCATCCCATCCCCCCATCCTCCCCCCATCCCCGCACTCCCATCCCATATCTGCATTCCCCACACCCCCACCCCATATCCATATTCTCCCCCACATCCCTTCACCTTCCCCCATCCCCACACCCCCATCCTATATCCCCATCTCCCCCCACATCCCTCCACCTTCCCCCATCCCCGCACCCCCATCCCACATCTACATTCCCCACACCCCCCTCCCATATCCCTATTCCCCTCCCATATCCCTATTCCCCCCCGCACCCCCATTCCCCCCCACATCCCTATTCCCCCCCATATCCCCATTTCCCCCCCATATCCCTATTCCCCCCTGCACCCCCATTCCCCCCCACATCCCTATTCCCCCCCACATCCCTATTCCCCCCCATATCCCCATTTCCCCCCCATATCCCTATTCCCCCCCGCACCCCCATTCCCCCCCACATCCCTATTCCCCCCCATATCCCCATTTCCCCCCCATATCCCTATTCCCCCCCGCACCCCCATTCCCCCCCACATCCCTACTCCCCCCCCACCCCCATTCCTCCCCCATTCCCTCCACCTTCCCCCATGCCCCCGCCCCCTCCCCTCTCCCCTTCTACCCCCACACCCCCCAAATCCCCTACACCCCCTACTCTCCCCCCACCCCCAAAAAAACCCCAAATTCACTCGCAGGCCCAGCAGCCCCCCCCCCAGCGCGGCCCCTGGCAGAGGGGCCGGTGCTTGGCCAGCCCGCTGCGCAGGCGGAAGCGGCGCCCGCAGCGCTCGCAGGCGCGCCCGGCGCCCTCGTGGGTCTTCATGTGCTCCGTCAGGTGGTGCTTGAGCTTGAAGCGCTTGTGGCAGGCGGCGCAGGCGAAGGGCCGCAGGCTGAAGGTCAGCATGATGTGCCGGTCCCGCTTGGGCTTGACGGCGAAGCGCTTCCCGCACAAGCAGCCGAAGCGTTTGCCGTCGGGGGCTGCCCCCAGCTTCACCGGCGCGTGCAGCGCCTGCCCGTGCGCCGCCTGCGCCAGGATCTCGTTGCCGTGCAGGTCCACCGGCTTCCACGAGGGCTGGGGGAACGTGGACGCCGCCACGCCGCCGCCGCCGCCGCTCGAGGGGATGATGTAGCTCACCTCCGCCGGGGAGAAGTCGCCGTGAGCCTCCGCTGCCGGTAGGAAGGTGGCGGCGGAGGCGGTGGCGGTGATGGCGGCGTCACCGCCGGCCTCCTGCTTGACGTAGAAGACCTTGGAGGTGCTTTCCGGAGGCGCCACCACGGCCCCGTCTTCCTCCTCCTCCTCCTCCTCCTCCAGCACGATCTGCAGGGCTTTGTCGCCGCGGTGGCGGCGCCGGCGGCCTCCGCCTTCCTCCTCCTCCTCCTCTTCCTCCTCGTCCTCCTCCACGCAGATCTTGAGGACCTCGTCGCCAGCGTCCTTCAGCAGTGAGCCCAGTGACGATGTCGCCGCTGCCGAGGCCACGTCGGCGGCCAGGCGGATCTTGAGGACCTCGTCCCCGCCATCCTTGGGGAACGAGGTCGCCGCCGCGTCGGCCCACGCCGCCCCCTCGCCGCCCCGCGTGGGCCACGAGGCCACCGCGGCCCCGTCCCCACCGCGGGCACCGCACGGCGCCACGTCCCCGCCGCCACCTCGCCCGCTCGATGCCGCCACCACCGTGGCCTCGCTGCCGCTTCGCCCGGCCCAGCGGCACGGGCCCCCCTCCAGCTCCCGCAGGATTTCGGAGCACTGGTCCACCACGTGCCACATCTGCAAGCCGCTGGCCACCAGGAGGTGGCCGGGCAGGGCCTCCAGCAGCAGCGTCAAGCGCCCCGAGTAGATGAGGTGCAGGAGACCCTCGAAAGCCTCGGGGTCGATGGCGGGGGGCAGCAGCAGGCGCCCCCCGTCCTGCAGCAGCAGCTTGTCGTGGAAGAAGGGCGAGGCGGCGGCCAGGACGCTCTTGTGGGCCGGGAAGACGCGGCCCCCCACGTGCACGGCCACGTCGCAGAATTTGCCCTCCAGCCGCAGGCGGTTCAGGGAGTCCAGCAGCGCTGCCGCGTGCTGCGGGAACGAGATCTGCACCCGGCCGCCCTCCGCCGCCATCCTGGGCACCTGGGGGGGACGGGGACGGGGACAGGGACGGGGATGTCAGCGGGCGGTGGCCCCGTTGAGATGTGGATGGTGCGCCCCGTTGGCCCGTGGGGTGCTTCATGGCCTCGTGGGTTGCTGTCACCCCACAGGGTGCCCTGTTGCCCCGTGAGATGCCCTATTGCCCCCCAAGGTGCCCTATTGCCCCATAGGGTGCCCTATTGCCCCCCGAGGTGTTCTATTGCCCCAAGAATTGTTCTACTGCCCCATTGTCCCACAGGGTGCCCTACTGCCCCATGAGATGCCCTGTTGCCCCCCAAGGTGCCCTATTGCCCCATAGGGTGCCCTATTGCCCCCCGAGGTGTTCTATTGCCCCAGGAATTTTTCTACTGCCCCATTGTCCCACAGGGTGTCCTGTTGCCCCATGAGATGCCCTACTGCCCCATGGGGTGTCCCGTTGTCTTGTGGATCGCTTCATCATTCCACAGGGTGCCCTACTGCCCCATGAGATGCCCTGTTGCCCCGTGAGATGCCCTGTTGCCCCCCAAGGTGCTCTATTGCCCCAGGAATTTTTCTACTGCCCCGTTGTCTCACTGGGGGTTCTGTTGCCCCATGAGATGCCCTATTGCCCCATGAGATGTCTTATTGCCCCATGGGGTGTTCCAGTGCCTTGCGGATTGCTTTGTCACCCCACAGGGTGCCCTACTGCCCCCTAGGGTGCACTATTGCCCCATGAGACGCCCTATTGCCTCCTGGGGTATCCTGTTGGCCCATGAGATGCTCTATTGCCCCATAGGGTGCCCCATTGCCTCATGAGATGCTCTGTTGCCCCATGAATTGTTCTACTGCCCCAGGGGGTGCCCTATTCCCCCATGGGTTGCCCTATTGTCCCATGGGGTGCCCTATTGCCTCGTGGATCACTGTCACCCCACAGGGTGACACTATTGCCCCACAAATTGCTCTGTTGCCCCCAAGACTACCACATGGCCCTGTGGCATGGCCTCATGCCCCACAAGATGCTCTGTTGCCCCATGGGGTGCCCTATTGCCCCATTAATTGTTCTAATGCCCCGGGGGGTGTCCTTTGGCCCATGAATCGCTCTGTTGCCCCATGGCACACCCTATGGCCCCAGGGGGTGCTGTACTGCTCCACCAGCTACCCTATTGCCCCATGACATGTCCCGTTACCCCATGAGGTGCCCTTTTTGCCCCACATGCCGCCCTGTTGCCCTATGGGTGTGCCCTAATGCCCCATGAGATGCCCACTTACCCATGGTGTACCCCATTTGCCTTCTGCTGCATCCTATTGCCCCATGGGCTATCCTATTGCCCCACAGGGCGCCCATTTTGCCCCACGGGCTATCCTATTGCCCTACTGGATGCCTGTTTTGCCCCAAGGGGTGCCCATTTTGCCCCACAAGATGCCCTGTTACCCCATGGCATCCCCTATTTGCCCTCTTCTGCATCCTACTGCCCCATAGAGCATCCTATCGCCCAGGGGGGCCCCATTCTGCCCCATGGGGTGCCCAATTTGCCCCACGAGATCCCCTATTACCCCATGGGGTGCCCTATTTGCCCCCTGCAGCACCCAACTGCCCCCCAGGATGCCTTAATTGCCCTATAGGGTGCGAGCTTCGCCCCCCGTCCCTCCTTTTGCCCTATGGGGCACCCCATTGACCCCATGGGGTGCCCCCTAACCCCACCCCACCCCCGTCACGTGACCGCGCCCCCCCCCCCGCTCTCGCTCACCCCCAGCCGCCGGCGCCCTGCGAGCGGTGACGCTGCCGCGCAAGCCCCGCCCCCTCCGCCCCTGACGTCACCGGGGAAGCCACGCCCCCCCTCCGCCAAACCCCACCCCCACCCCGAGCCAAGCCCCGCCCACCCCATTCATGAGCATCCAGCCTCCACCTCAGGGCCACGCCCACCCCCACAGACCACGCCCCCTACCCAGACCACGCCCCATGCTGAGACCACGCCCCCATGCGCAAACCACGCCCTCTTGCTCAGACCACGCCCCCTGGTTGAGACCACGCCCCCTTGCTCAGACCACGCCCCCACTCCCCCAAACCACGCCCCCTCGCTCAGACCACGCCCCCTCACTCAGACCACGCCCCCTCACTCAGACCACGCCCCCACTCCCCCAAACCACGCCCCCTCCCACAGACCACGCCCACCCCGCAGGCCCCGCCCCCCGGGAGGCGGGGCTTACAAGACCGATCCGAGTTTATTAAAGGCTCCGCGGGCACCGGCGGCCCCGGCCGCGGCGGGGGTTGGAGCCAGCCCAGACCCCGCCCTGAGACCGCCCGCGGGCGGCGGATTGTCGGGGGCTGCGGCGGGCCCGGACCGGGCGGGGGGCACCGGGGGGGGGGGGGGTCCGGGGGGTTGTGGGGTGCAATGTTTGGGGGGGGGTGTCCCGGTGGACCGGGGAGGAGCCCGGTGCATTGTGGGAGGGAGCCCGGTGCACCGGGGGGGGGGGGCCCGGTGCGTGGGGGGGGACCCGGTGCAATGTGGGGGGGGGTCCCGGTAAACCGAGGGGGGTCCCGGTGTCCCGGGGGGGTCCCGGTGTACCGGGGGGGGGTGTCCGGTGCACGGTGTGGGGGGGTCCCGGTGCGATGTGGGGGGGGCACCGGTGGACCGGGAGAGGGGGGGTGGTCCCGGTACATTGAGGGGGGGGGGGGGCTCCGGTGTGCCTGGGCGAGCCCCCGGTGCGTTGTGGGGACCGGGGGGGGGTCCCGGTGTACCGGGGGGGGGGAGCCCGGTGCGTGGTGGGAGGGGGCCCGGTACACCGGGGGGGGGTCCCCGGTACGTTGTGGGGGGGCTCCGGTGAGTTGGGGGAGTCCCGGTGCACCGGGAGGGGGTCCCGGGAGGCTGGTGCTGCGTGGGGACCCCCCCTTGTGTGACCTCCCCCCCCTCCCCCCTGGTACCGGTGCCCGGTGCGGCCGTTGCACGACGGAGCTGGGCGTGCAAAGAAGGGGGGGGGGCGGCTCCTGGTGCACGAGGGGGGAGAAAAATAAAAGGGGGAGGGGGGAGAAATGGGGGGGGGAGCCCCCGGCCTGGTGCACGTGGAGGGGGGGGGGATGCATGAAGGAGGGCGACGCACGAAGAGCTGATGCACGGGGGGGGGGTGGTCCTGGTGCATGGTGAGGGGGGGGGGTCCTTGTGCACGGCGTGAGGGGGGGGGGGCGATGCACGGGGAGGTGGCGCACGAGGGGTGCTCCAGTCCCGGTGCACGAGGATCCGGCGTTGCACGAGGAGCAGCACTGATCCTGGTGCACGAGGACCTGACGTTGCACGAGGAGCTGCTGTTGCACGAGGCCTCCCCAGTCCCTGTGCACGAGGAGCCAGCGTTGCACGAGGATCCAGCGTTGCACGAGGAGCCGGCTGGCATTGCACGAGGAACAGCACTGGTCCTGGTGCACAAGGACCTGGTGTTGCACGAGGCCTCCCCAGTCCTGGTGCATGAGGAGCTGGCGTTGCACGAGGAGCTGCCGCCGGTGCACGAGGAGCAGCACTGGTCCTGGTGCACGAGGGCCTGATGTTGCACGACGAGCAGCACTGATCCTGGTGCACGAGGACCTGATGTTGCACGAGGCCTCCCGTTCCTGGTGCATGAGGCACTGGTGTTGCACGAGGCCTCCCCAGTCCCGGTGCACGAGGACCTGGTGTTGCACAAGGAGCAGGCGTTGCACGAGGAGCTGCTCCAGTCCTGGTGCATGAGGACCTGGTGTTGCACGAGGCCTCCCCAGTCCCTGTGCACGAGGAGCCGGCCTTGCACGAGGATCCAGCGTTGCACGAGGAGCCGGCTGGCGTTGCACGAGGAGCAGCACTGGTCCTGGTGCACGAGGACCTGGTGTTGCACGAGGCCTCCCCAGTCCCGGTGCACGAGGACCCAGCGTTGCACAAGGAGCTGCCGCCGGTGCACGAGGAGCCCCCCCCTTGCACGAGGAGCCGCCGCTGTCGCACAAGCCCCCCCCCCTGCAGCCCCCTTTGCACGAGGACGTTGCACAAGAGCCTCCTGGTGCATGAGGGGGGGGCCGGAGGTGGTGATGTGGGGGGGGGGTGAGGAAGGGGGAGGATGAGTGGGGATGGGGATGGGGGGGGGGGGACCCCGCTTCCCCGGGGGCCGCCGGGGGGCCACCGCCATCTGCTGAGGTTTTGGGGGGGGGGAGGAGAATTTTGGGGAGGGGGCTTCAGAGACTTCAGGGATTTTTGGGGGGAGGGTGGGGGGGTGCGGGCGGGGGTCCGGCGGCCCCCGGGGCGGGGGCTAGTGCTCAGCAGCGGGGGCGCGCAGCTCGCCGTTGGCCGTGATCGGGGGTGGCGGGGGCGGAGGCGGGGGCCGCGCGGGGACCCCCCCGGCCCAGCTCACACCCGGGTCTGCTGCACCCACGGCGGAAAGCTGCCTCTCCTGCAAGGCACCGAGGGGGGCTTATTCACCCCCCCGCCCCCCAAAAAAGCTCCCCCAAATGTCCCCCGCACCCTCCCCGAGCGGACACCCCCACCGTGTGTCCGGTGTCCCCCCCCCTCCCCGCCACCACCCCAAAATTCTGGTCCCCCCTCCCCAACCCCATCCCCGTGGCACTCACCTGCGGCGGCTCCGCGGGACCCTCCGGTGGGTGGTGGGGTCACCCCCAACCCTCCCCCCAAATTTATGCCCCCCCCTCCCCATATCCCCTCCAAAGACAGGACATGGCACAGGGACGCGAGTGTCACCCCCCCCCCCCCCAAAAAAATAAAAGGGTGAGGTGAGATGGGGACACGAGACACGAGGATGGAGACGAGGTGGGTGACGGCGGGCGCCAGCGCTGGGGGGCGGGTGGGTGCCCCCCCCTTCCTCCCCCCTCCCCGACCCCAAAATAACCCCGCCACCCCCAGAGGGGACATGGGGACACCACCGGTGTCCCCTCCCCTGCCCCCTAAGGGGGGACGTGAGAGGGACAGGGACAGCCCAAAGCCATGTCCCCAGGGGTCCCCAGTGTCCCTAGGGGACATGGGGACGCTGGGGGGACATGGGGACACCCCAGCTCCATGTCCCCAAGGGTCCCCAGTGTCCCTAGGGGACATGGGGACGCTGGGGGGACATGGGGACACCCCAGCTCCATGTCCCCAAGGGTCCCCAGTGTCCCTAGGGGACATGGGGACGCTGGGGGGACATGGGGACACCCCAGCTCCATGTCCCTAGGGGACATGGGGACACAGGGGGACAGAGACACCCCAGCTTCATGTCCCCAAGGGTCCCTTGGGGGACATGGGGACACGAGGAGGGACATGGGGACACCCCAGATCTGTGTCCCCTGGGGGGACAAAGGACTCCAGGAGGGGACAAGGACACCCCGGTGGCATGTCCTAGCCATGACACGGGAGGGACAGGGACGCCCTGGATCGATGTCACAGAGGGGACAAAAGGGACGTGGGGGACACCCCTGATCCGCGTCCTCTGGGACGGATCAGGACGAGGGAGGGGACACGGCCCTGCAGTGACACAGCGGGGACATGGGGACACCCCGGGTCCATGTCCCCAGGGGTTCCCCAGTGTCCCCAGGGGACGTGGAGACACGAGAGGGACACGGGGACGTGAGAGGGACATGGGGACACCTGGCTCCATGTCCCTGGGGGGTTCCCATGGGGACATGGGAAGGACATGGGGACACGCCAGCCTCATGTCCCTTAGTGGCTTGTGGGGACACGGAGACGCACGAGGGACATGGGGACAGCAGGACCCATGTCCCCAAGGGTCCCCCCAGTGTCCTTTGGGGGACAAGAGGACACGGGAGGGACATGGGGACATCGTGGATCCATGTCCCCAGGGGTTCCCAGTGTCCAGAGGACATGGGGACACCCTGGATCCATGTCCCCAAGGGGTTCCCAGTGTCCCTAGGGGACATGGGGACACAAGGATGACATGGGGACATCCTGGATATGAGTCCACAAGGGGTTCCCAGTGTCCCCAGGGGACATGGGGACACAAAAGGGACATGGGGACACATGTCCCCAGGGGTTCCCAGTGTCCAGAGGACATGGGGACACCCCTGAATCATGTCCCCAAGGGTCCCCAGTGTCCCCTGGAGGACGAGGGGACACAAGAGGGACATGGGGACACCCTGGATCCGTGTCCCCAAAGGTTCCCCAGTGTCCCTGGGTGACATGGGGACACCTCTGAATCATGTCCCCAAGGGTCCCCGGTGTCCCCTGGGGACATGGGGACACGAGGAGGACATGGGGACACCCTGGATCCGTGTCCCCAAGGGGTTCCCAGTGTCCCTGGGGGACACGAGGACACAAGGGTGACACCGGGGATACCCCAGATCCACCTCCCTACAGGTTCCCAGTGTCCAGGGGACACCGGGGGGGTAGGGGGGTGGCGTGGGGACACCCCCATCCCATGTCCCCAAGGGACACGGGGACACCTCAGCTCCATCCCTACAATCCCTCAGCGTCCCTGGGGGACACGGGTGGGGGGGGGCAATGGGGACACCCAAAGGTCCCCTGGGGCAGCGGGACACTATCTACAGGTGGGGGGGGGACGGGGGGGGACGGGGATGGGGACAAGGACCCACCTGGCGTGTCACCGGAGGCCGAGGGTCCCGTGACAAAGGCAGGGCTGGCCCGCGCTACCTGACGGACAGCTAGGACGAAGAGAGACATGGGGGGGTCAGGGCCACCGGGGGGGGGGTGAGGGGACACGCTCGTCCCCGTGGGAATCTGGGGGGGCAAAGGGGGACGGGGAGGGTGGCACCGGGGGCTTGGGGACACGCCGTGTCCCGGTGGTGGCCTTGGCGGTGGCCCTACACTGGGGGTCCCCAACCCAAGGAGGGGGCCCAGCACCGGCTCCATCACCTGGGGGGGGGGGGCAAGGTGGCCTTGGGGACACGTTGGTGGCCTTGGGGACACGTTGGTGGCCCTGTCCCTAAGTCAGCTCGGGGGGGGCGGGGAGGGGACGCTGTGGGTCTGTGTCCCCCCCCCAGCTTCGTGTCCCTCTGGTGTCCCCCCCTGGGGTTGCCCTGTCCCCCTCCCCCCGGGGTGGCTCTGTCCCCGTGTCCCCCCCCAGGGGTGACCGTGTCCCCCTGGGGGGTGGCCCTGTCCCCCGGGGGGGGTCACTTTGTCACTTTGGGGGTGGCGGCGTACCCCCAGCAGGGGCTCTGTCCCCTGTGTCCCACCCTGGAGGTGGCCCTGTCCCCCCCCCCCCCCCCCTTAACCCCCCCCTCAGGGGTGACAGTGTCCCCGTGGGGGTGGCCCTGTCCCCCCCAGGGGTGGCCGTGTGCCCCCCCCCGTGGTCCCTATGTCCCCCCAGGGGTGACCCCATAACCCCCCCCCCCGCCATGGGTGCCCATAACCCCCCAAGAGGTCCCCAGAGCCCCCAAATCCCCCCCCCAGGGCTTCCAATCCCCCCCCCAGGATGCCAATACCCCCCCATGGGGGTTAACAACCCCCCAAGGGTGCCCACAGACCCCCCCCAGATGCCCCCAAATCCCCCCAGGGAGTCCCAACCCCCCCATAAATGCCCATAGCCCCCCACAGATACCCCCACAACCCCCCCATAAATACCCTCAGGCCCCATAAATGCCCATACACACCCACAGCCCCCCCCGATGCCCATACCCCCCCCATAAACAACACCCCTGTATAGACATATACCCCCCCATAAATGCCCATACCCCCCATAAACCCCTCCCCTATATAAATACCCCCCCATAAATGCCCCCAGCCCCCAATAACCCCCATATATACATATACACCCCCCAAAAATGCCCCCAATAACCCCCCTTATAAAAACACCCCCCAATAATGCCCCCAGCCCCCAATATCCCCCCATATATACATATATACCCCCCAAAAATTCCCCCAATAACCCCCCCATATATATATTTACCCCCATTAATGCCCCCAGCCCCCAATAACCCCCCATATATACATATACACCCCCCAAAAATGCCCCCAATAACCCCCCCATATATATATTTACCCCCAATAAAGCCCCCAGCCCCCAATAACCCCCCATATATACATATACACCCCCCAAAAATGCCCCCAATAACCCCCCCATATATATATTTACCCCCAATAAAGCCCCCAGCCCCCAATATCCCCCCATATATACATATACACCCCCCAAAAATTCTCCCAACAACCCCCCCATATATAAACACCCCCCAATAACGCCCCCAGCCCCCAATAACCCCCCCCCATAAATCTCCCCCAACACCCCCCCATCCCCCCCCCAATCCCCCATCCCCAACCCCCCAACCCCCATCTCCCCCTCCCCATCCCCCCTTTCCCCATAGGGCTCCCCATCCCTTCCCCTTGCCCCCCTCGCCCCCCAACCCCCCCGGGAGGGGCTGTCCCCCCCCCAGCGCGGCGGTGGGATGGCCGTGGGCACACGGAGCAGAGCAATGACATTGTAATTTCCACCTGAGCGTCGAGCAGCCGCCGCCGGCCCTCGGGGGGGTCGTGGGCGCCCAAGTGATCCCTGCGCAGCTCCTGCTCCACCAGCATCAGCCTGCGGGGCCAGGCTTCACCGGGGTCACGCTGCCACCCCCTTTCCCCCCCCCCCCCAAAAAAAAAAAAAAAAAAAAAAAAAAAACAACAACGGGGGGGGAAACGCGCGCATCCCCACCCGCCCCCCCCACCAAGCACACAGACAAACGCCCACCGACCCCCCCCCCCCAAAAAAAAAAACAACCGGGGGGGGGGGGACAGAATGAATGGGGATATGGGGGGGTACCCCAAGGGATGGGGACACCCCCCCGGGGATAAACGCTAGGGACATGGGGACACCCCGGTGACACGCTGCCACCCCCCAGGGACACCCCTGGGGATAAACCCTAGGGTCATGGGGACACCCTGGTGACACGCTGCCACCCCCCAGGGACACCCCAGGGAAGCCTTGGGGACATGCTGGGGACAGGGTGGGGACAATCCCAGGACGCAGAGGGACACCCTGGGGTCATGCTGCCACCCGCCCTGGGGACACCCTGGGGACAGGGACCCGGCCCATGGGGAGGGGACACCAGGGGACTATGAGCCACCAAGCACCGGGACCTCCTCATGTCCCCCCCCCACTTCTGTCCCCATGCACGTCCCATGTCCCCCCCATCCCTGTCCCCATCCTGTCACCCCTTGTCCTGGTGGCCCTCCAGACCTCGTGTCCCCAGCCCCCTCCTTGTCCTGGTGTGTCCCCACAGAGCTCCCTGTCCCCCCATGTCCCCCATGTCCCCATATCCCTCTGTCACCTATATCCTGTCCCTGTGTCCCCCTATGTCCCCATATGCTCCACGTCCCTTTGTGTCCCCCTGTGTCCCCATGTCCGTGTCCCTCTGTGTCCCTTGTGTTGTTCTTTGTCCCCAAGTCCATCTACGTGCCCCGTGTCCCAATGTCCCCCATGTCCCTCTGTGTCCCCCTACGTCCCCATATGTTCCACATCCTTCTGTGCCCTCATGTTCCTCTATGTCCCACTTGTCCCCATATGTTCCATGTCCCTCTTCGTCCCCCATGTTCCTTTATGTCCTCCATGTCCCTCTCTGTCCCCCTGTGTCCCCATATGTTCCGTGTTCCTCTACATCCCCCATGTCTCCCTATGTTCTATGTCCCTCTCTGTCCCCCATGTCCCTCTATGCCACCCCGTGTCCCTATATGCTCCACGTCCATCTATGTCCCCCATATCCCTCTATGTCCCCATATGTTCCACATCCATCTATGCTCCTCATGTCCCTACATTCCATGTCCCTCAATGACCCCGTGTGTCCCCATATGTTCCATGTCCCTCTACGTCCCCCATGTCCCCCTCTGTCCCCATATGTTCCATGTCCCTCTTCGTCCCCCATGTTCCTTTATGTCCTCCATGTCCCTCTCTGTCCCCCTGTGTCCCCATATGTTCCGTGTTCCTCTACATCCCCCATGTCTCCCTATGTTCTATGTCCCTCTCTGTCCCCCATGTCCCTCTATGCCACCCCGTGTCCCTATATGCTCCACGTCCATCTATGTCCCCCATATCCCTCTATGTCCCCATATGTTCCACATCCATCTATGCTCCTCATGTCCCTACATTCCATGTCCCTCAATGACCCCGTGTGTCCCCATATGTTCCATGTCCCTCTACGTCCCCCATGTCCCCCTCTGTCCCCATATGTTCCATGTCCATCTATGTTCCCCATGTCCCACATGTCCCCATATGTTCCATGTCCCTCTACGCCCCCCATGTCCCTCTGTGTCCCCCATGTCCCACTAAGTCCCCATATGTTCCATGTCCATCTATGCTCCTCATGGCCCCACGTTCCATGTCCCTCTCTGCCCCCCTGTGTCCCCATATGTTCCATGTCCTTCTACATCCCCATGTCCCCCTATGTTCTGTCCCTCTGTACCCCATGTCCCTCTGCGTCCCCCATGTCCCCCTATGTCCCCATATGCTCCATGTCCTACACCCCCCTATCCCCCAACACCCCCCTATACCCATCCATCCCCCACCCCCCTTACGCCCCCCTCCCATATCCCCAAGCCCTCTCTATCCCTCTCCATCCCCCACACCCCAACGCCTCCCCGAAATCTCCCCCTGCCCCCCCCCCGGCTGGGTCCCTCCCTCACCTGCCGATGATGCTCTTGATCTGCGAGTCCTTCTCGGCCTGCTGCTGCCGCAGGCGCTTCTCGCTCTGCTCCAGGCGGTGCTGGTACTGCAGCAGGATGCGGCTCGTCTGCTCCTCCTGCGACACCAGGCGCCGCTCGTACTCCTCCAGCTTGCGGTTGGACATGTGCAGCCGCTCCTTCAGCGAGTGGATCTCCTCCTCGTACTCCTTCACCTGCCACAGCGCACACTGCAGGGCGCCTGGGGCCCCCCCCCGCCGCCGCCACCGCACCCAGGAACCCTCCCCACCAGAAGCAAGACCTGGGAGCCTGGGTCAAACCCGTGGGAATGGTTAAGACAACTCTGTGGGGACAGCTGGTCAACCCGGTAGACACTTGGGTCAACCCCATGGGGACGCCCGGGTCAACCCCATGGAGACTCTTGGGTCAACCCCATGGGGACACATGGACGCCTGGTCAACCTCATGGGGACACCTGGGTCAACCCCATAAAGATGGTTGGGTCAACTCCACAGGGACATATGGACACCTGGTCAACACCCTGGGGACTCTGGGTCAACACCATGGGGACTCTGGGTCAACCCCATGGGGACACCCGGGTCAACCCCATGGAGGTGCTTGGGTCAACCCCACAGGGACATATGGACACCTGGTCAACCCCCTGAGGATTCTTGGGTCAACCCCATGGGGACGCCCGGGTCAACCCCCTGAGGATTCTTGGGTCAACCCCATGGGGACACCCAGGTCAACACCACGAAGATGCTTGGGTCAACCCCACAGGGACATATGGACACCTGGTCAACCCCCTGAAGATTTTTGGGTCAACCCCATGGGGACACCTAGGTCAACCCAATGGTGATGCTTGGGTCAACCCCACGAGGACATATGGACACCTGGGTCAATCCCATGGGGATGCTTGGGTCGACCCCATGGGGAAACCTTGGGTCAACCCCATGGTGATGCATGGATGCCTGGTCAACCCCATGGGGACACCCGGGTCAACCCCATGGAGACTCTTGGGTCAACCCCCTGAGGACATATGGACGCCTGGTCAACCCCCTGGGGACTCTTTGGGTCAACCCCATGGGGACTCTTGGGTCAGCCCCCTGAGGACTCGGGTCAACCCCATGGGGACACATGGACACCCGGGTCAACCCCATGGAGGTGCTTGGGTCAACCCCACAGGGACATATGGACACCTGGTCAACCCCCTGAGGATTCTTGGGTCAACCCCATGGGGACGCCCGGGTCAACCCCCTGAGGATTCTTGGGTCAACCCCATGGGGACACCCAGGTCAACACCACGAAGATGCTTGGGTCAACCCCACAGGGACATATGGACACCTGGTCAACCCCCTGAAGATTTTTGGGTCAACCCCATGGGGACGCCCGGGTCAACCCCCTGAGGATTCTTGGGTCAACCCCATGGGGACACCCAGGTCAACACCACGAAGATGCTTGGGTCAACCCCACAGGGACATATGGACGCCTGGTCAACCCCCTGAAGATTTTTGGGTCAACCCCACGAGAACATATGGACACCTGGGTCAATCCCATGGGGATGCTTGGGTCGACCCCATGGGGGACACCCGGGTCAACCCCCTGGGGACTCTTTGGGTCAACCCCCTGAGGACATATGGACGCCTGGTCAACCCCCTGGGGACTCTGGGTCAACACCATGGGGACACCTAGGTCAACCCCATGGGAATGCTTGGGTCAACCCAATGATGATGCTTGGGTCAACCCCATGAGGACATGAGGACATATGGACACCTGGGTCAACCCCACGGGGACACTTAGGTCAACCCCATGAAGATGCTTGGGTCAACCCCATGAGGACATACGGACACCTGGGTGAACCCCATGGAGATATATGGACACCTGGGTCAATCCCATGGGGATGCTTGGGTCAATCCTATGGGGACACTTTGGGTCAACCCCATGGTGATGCATGGATGCCTGGTCAACCCCATGGGGACACCTGGGTCAACCTCATGGGGACACCTTGGGTCCTCAGGACCCCTGCCACCCTAAATGCTGAACCCCTATGCCCCCACATCACCCTAAAAACCCAGACACCCGCATGCCCAGAACCTGGCTCCATCAAGGTCACCTCCTACAACCCAGCTCACCCTAAACCCCAAACTCTTGGATCCCTGGGACCTGCCTCACCCTAAAACCCAACCCCTCCATGTCACCCCCCCCAGGACCTGGTGCTGGGTCCCGCGGGTGGCCCTACCCGGTCCAGCCGGCTCTCGTCCATGGACTTGGAGTACTCCTTGAGCTTGTACTCCTCGCGCTCGATGTGGGAGCTCTCGATGTCGGCCGAGAGGTGCGGCATGTTGGACACCCAGGCCACCGTGCGCTCGGCCGCCGGCATCACCGGGTTCAGCGTCGACGGCGTCTGTGAGGCCTGGGGGGGGAGCACAAACAGGATGGGACCCCCCCACCCGGCGTCCCCATCCCCACCATGTCCCCATGTCCACCCCATGTCCCCCATCACCCCCATATTTCCACGCCCCTGTCCTATATCCCCCACGTCCCTCATCCCATGTCCCCATTGTGCCCCCCATGTCCCAGTATCCCTCCCTGTCCCTATATCACCCCCATCCCAGTTGTCTCCCATGTCCCCATTACGTCCTCCCTGTTCCCCCATGTCCCCCTTATGTCCTCCCTGTTCCCCCATGTCCCTATGTCCCCCATATCCCAATGTCCCCCATGTCCCCATCATTTCCTTCATGCTCTTATGTTCCCCATAACCCCATGTCCCAGCTGTCCCCCATGTCCTCTTGCCCCCAATGCCCCCACCATGTCCTCCATGTCCCTATGTCCCCCATGTCCCAGCTGTCCCCCATGTCCCCATGCCCCCACCATGCCTCTATGTCCCCCAGAACCCCATGTCCTGGCTGTTCCCAATGTTCCCACACCCCCTATATCCCCCATGTCCCCACGCCTCCCATGTCCCCATGACCCAACCATGTCCCCCATAGCCCCATGTCCCAGCTGTCCCCTATGTCCCCATGCCCCCCCATGTCCCCCACGCCCCTATGTCCCCCAAAGCCCCATGTCCCAGCTATCCCCCATTCCCCCACATCCCCTAAACCCCCCATATCCCCACGCCCCCCATATGTCGCCCCCCCATCCCCACCTGCTTGGTGACCGGTGGCTTCATCCCAGCCACCGACGCCTCCTTGGCCAGGGAGGGCTGCCGGGACCGGGGGGGCCCGTAGGTGGGCTCGGGGGACGCCAGCAGGTTCCCGCTGGCCGGCCGTGGTTTGGAGGGCACCCCCAGGGCCGCCGGCCCCTGCCCCCCACCCTTCCCTGCCCGGGCTCCCCGGGGGGTGGGTGGCGGGGGGGCCCCGATGGTGATTTGGGGGGGGGCCAGGCTGTCCTGCAGGGAGAGCTGTCGCCGGCTGAAGTCCCCCCCCGGCCGGGCGAACTCGTCACTATAGCTGTGGCTGTGGGTGATGTGCTTGGGGGGGGGTGCAGCCAGCTCCTCGCTCTTGCTGTACCCGTGCAAGGGGGGGGCGAAGGGCCCCTCGCTCCCCCCACCTGTCTCGGGACGCAGGGGGCCGTCGGCCGCCAGGTGGAAGAGGGGGTTCTGGAAAGAGAGGGGCACCCGCAGCTGCGGCCCCCCAGGTTCCGGCACCCCTAAACGGGGGGGAGCCAAGCTGGAGGCGCTGCCCTGGGAGAGGCGACCTGGACGAAGCCCCCCGCCACCCCCTGGGGCTGGACCCCCGGCAGCGGCCAGCAGCTCGGCGGGCAGGCTGGGGACGCTGTCCACGCGGCCATCCTGGAGGTCCAGCATGGAGACGCTCTTGCCCACCCCCAGAGCTCGCCCCCCCTCCGGCTCCGTCAGGTCCGAGCTGCTGGTGCAGTAAGCGGGCGAGGAGCGGGCAAGGGGGGGGCGGCTCAGCACCAGCACCTCCGGCGGCCCCTTCTCCTGCGGCGGGGAGGGCAGGCGCGGCACCTCCATGGAGCTGGGGAGGGGGCAAAGGGAAGGGTTGGGAGGGGACAACCGCCGGGGGAGTCCCCAAGGAGGGTGGGAGGGAGAGGAGGGATGGAGCTGGGTCCACTTGGGGTGGGGACACACCCCAGGGATGGCCCAGATGGGGGTCTTCAGGTGGTGCCCATCCCTTCTCCATCCCCGTCCCATCCCCACCCCATCTCCATCCTCGTCCCGGTCCCATCTCCATCCCATCCACATTTCTACTTCATCCCTGTCTCCAGCCCCAGCCCCATCTCCAGCCCCTTCTCATCCCCATCCCACCCTATTCCATCTCGATCCCCATCCCATCCCCATTTCTATCTCATCCCTATCTCCATCTCCATCCCCATTCTCATCCCCAACCCTTTCTATCCCATCCCCAGCTCCAGCTCCATCTCATTTTATTCCATTCCCATCCTATCCCCATCCCCACCCCCAATCCCATCTCCATCCCCATCCCCAATCCCATCTCCAGCTCCATCCATTTCTATCCCATGTCCAACCCCATTTCGGTCCCCATTCTCATCCCATCTTCACCCCAAACCTCAACTCTATCTCTATCCCCCACCTTAACTCCATCTCTACCCCAACCCATCCCATCCCCATCTCCATTTTCATCCCATCTCCATTTTCATCCCATCCCATCCTATCCCATCCCCATCCCATCCCATCCCATCCCATCCCATCCCATCCCATCCCATCCCATCCCATCCCATCCCATCCCCATCCCATCCCATCCCATCCCATCCCATCCCATCCCATCCCCATCTCCATCCTATCCCATCCCATCCCCATTTCCACCCCACCCCACCCCATCACCCACCTGTTAAGGCCCCGCACCATGTAGGACTGGAGGTCAACAGAGCTGTGGGGACAGACAACAGGTGATGACGGGGACCCCCACGGTGGGGCAGGAGGTGGGGACACCCATGGGGAAGTGGGGGGACACAGAGGGGCCTCTTGGGGGTCCCCACCTGTTGAGGTCACGGACGAGGTAGGGCTGGAGGTCGGCCGAGGGTCCCCGCAGCACCAGCCCCTTGGGGGGCAGCCGCTCCCCCTGGCTCGGCTGCCGCTGCAGGTGGGGGTTGCGCAGGGCCACGCTGATGTCCGTCAGCAGCCGGGGCAGTGGGCCCAGCTTCAGCAGGGCCTCCTGGGAAGGAAGTCGTCCGTGACTCCCCCTTTTTCCCCCAGATCCCACCCCCCAGAATCCCAATGACCTCCTCCCCAGGAGGGCATGGGTTGATGGGACCCCCAGTGACCTCCCTTTGGGGGACACGCAAGTGGATGAGACCCCAAAAGAGGTCCTTGGGGAACGTGGGGTGGTAGGACCCCAAAATGACTTCCTAAAGGGGGGCACAGGAACCCACCATGGCCCCTGAGGGTTGCACGGGTGGTTGGGACCCCGAAATGTCCTCCCAGTGGTAGCCAGATGTCCAAGACCCCAGAACATCCCACAGGGTGGACCAAGGCACCTAGGTCCCTGATGACCACCCAGGAGAAGACCAAGGCACCCAGGACCCCGATGAGCACCCAGGAGAGCACCCAGATGTCCCAGGTACCTTGCTGAGCTGGGACATGACCTCCCAAAGGAGGGCGTGCAGGGTGGAGAGCTCGCGGCCCAGGTCGATGTAGCCCTCGAAGCTGGTGCTGTTGGTGAGGGTGTCCAGGTTGGAGATCTCGTAGAGGAACTGCTGCATGCTGGTCCACTCCAGCTCCAGGAATTCGTTCATGAAGGCCATGTACTCCTCCTTGCTGCCAAACCTGCGGGCGGGTGCTCAGAGGGGTCTCCACTCTCCCCACCACCAGCTGGCCCCACCGCTGGCCCCATGTGCTGCTCTCTGTCCCTTCTGTCCCTCTGGCTTCTAGTCGTCTGGTCATAAAGCCATGTCTGACCTTCATCCAGCTCCTCTTCCATTTGTTCTCCATCCATCTGCAAACTCTTCCCTCCGTCTTCCATCCATCTTTCTTCCACCCAACCCATCCATAAGTCTTTTCCATGCATGCATGCATGCATGCATGCATGCATCCATCCATCATCATCCCCATCTGTCCATCTCCCCTCCATCCACCTCACTCATCTTCCATGTATCAGCCATCAACTCGTCCATCTTCTCATCCATTCATCCAATAACTCATCCATCTTCATTCTATCTATTCATCTCCATCAAATCATCCATCTTCTGCCTGTTCATCTTCTATACTCATCCATCGTCTCATCCATTCACCCAATAACTCGTCCATCTGCATCCTATCTGTCCATTTTCTGTACACCAACTCATCCATCTTCTCTCCATCATCCCTCAGCTCACCCATCCATCTTATCTCCATCTGCCTGGCTTCCCTCCATCCAACTCACCCATCTTATCTCTATTTGTCTTCCAACTCCATCCAACTCATCCATCCATCTACCAAGTCTCTCATCTACCTTACAGTCATTATACATCAACCGGTCCTTCCATATTCCGTCCATTTACCCATCTTCTGTGCATCCCGCTCATCCATCCATCCATCCATCCATCCATCCATCCATCCATCCATCCATCCACCCATCCATCCATCCACACATCCATCCTTCCATCCATCCTTCCATCCTTCCATCCACCCAGCACCTCACCCATCCATTTTCCCTTTGTCTACCTACCACACCATCCACCCACAGACCTTCAGATCCACCTTCCCTCCATTCTCCACCCATCCGACCACTCTTGCCCACCACCACCCCTCTTTTTTCCCCCCCCGGCTTCTCACTTGGTGAAGTTGGCCAGGTTCTGGATGACCTTGGCGATGAGAGTGAGGGTACGGGCAGTCTGCTCGTCAGGGTACTCCTGCATGAGGCCGAAGAGGCTGGGGGACATCACGGCGGGGCAAAGGAACCGCAGGAAGAGCGAGGCGCTGATCAGCCGGTCGGCGATGTCCTCGCGGCCCCGCTCGGCGCACCGCAGCCGCCACGAGGCGAAGACCTCCTTCAGCTCCCGTGGGAACACGCTGGGGAGGGACACGGTCAGAATCCCGCGGTGGGGACACCGGGGGATGTCCCCAGCCCCGAGGACTCACCAGTGCGAGTTGACCACCTTGCAGAGGGCGAGCTCGCAGCACATGCGGAGGTTGGCCTGGTGGTCGGCCAAGGTGGAGGCCGAGCACTTCATGGGGTCAACCTCGCAGTTCTCCTCCGATTCGTACAGCGCCCGGATGAACTCGCCTGTGGGGGCACGGGGACAAGAGCGGGGATCACCCCAATGTCCTACAGCCAGGCCACCCCGCTGGGGACATGGCCCCGAGAAGGGACGACTTGGGCATCCCACAGCCAGAGCACCCCGATGTGGATATGGCCATGAGGAAGGACCACCATGCCCCTAAAGAAGGGACCACCCAACCTTTCCATGACCCTGACAGTGGGGGGACAGCCACAAGAAGGAACCACCAAACCATCCCATGGCCATGCCAACAGGCCACAGATAGACACAAGAAGGAACCTCCAAACCATCCCATGGCCATGCCAATGAGGACACTTCTACGAGCAGGGACCAGGGACCACCCAACCATCCCATGGCCAGGCCACTGCAGTGGGGACACGGCTACGGCACAGGACCATCCAACCATCCCCTGGTCATGCCAGTAGTGTCATGGCCATGTATGGGGACAACTCACCGTCCCACCGCCAGGCCAGTGGGGCCCTGCCTGCAACAAGGACCCCAAGCACTGGTGGGGCTCACCAATGGCATCCTTGAGGTATTTCTGGCCGATGAGTTTCAGGTACTCCTCTATGGCTTTCGTGGCGAGGGTGTTTTCCCGGAAGATCAGGTGCTCCCGGTCCATGAAGCGATCCACCTCCGTCATGGCCATGTCCGACAGGAAGTCCTGCCCATGGCCGTCAGGGCAGCCCAGTGCCCACCAGCGCCCAGCCCACCCTCCCCGCATGTTTGTGTCCCACCTCCATCTTCTGCCCCGCCAGCCAGCCCTCCGTTCTCCATCTCTCTGTCCTTTGTCCATCCTTCTGTCCCCTATTCAACTGCCATCCATCCATCCATCCATCCATCTGCTGCCCATCCATCTTTCCTGTCCTCCATCTCTCATCCATCTGTACTCCACCTGTGCTCCGTCCATCCTCCATAAGCCCATCCATCCTTGCTTCATCTGTCCTGTATTCATCCCTCTCTCCATCCTTCTTCTGTCCATCCATCCTCCATCCATTCATCCATCCTCCACATGCCTGTCCTCCATTCACCCTCCAGCTGTTCTCCATCCATAATCATTTTCCCTCATCTGTCCATCCTTTGCCATCCCTCCTCCCTCCATCTTCCATGCGTATGCTCCATCCATCCATCCATCCTTCCATCCATCCATCCATCCATCCATCCATCCATCCATCCATCCATCCATCCATTCACCCATCCCTCCATCCATCAGTCCTCCACACATCTGTCCTCTATCCATCCTCCATCCATCTCCCTATGCCTGCCCTCCATCCCTCCATCCATCCATCCATCCCTCCATCCCTCCATCCCTCCCTCCCTCCATCCATCCATCCCTCCATCCATCCATCCATCCCTCCATCCCTCCATCCCTCCCTCCCTCCATCCATCCATCCCTCCATCCATCCATCCCTCCATCCATCCATCCCTCCATCCCTCCATCCCTCCATCCCTCCCTCCCTCCATCCATCCATCCCTCCATCCATCCATCCATCCATCCATCCATCCATCCATCCATCCATCCATCCATCCCTCCATCCATCCATCCCTCCATCCATCCGTCCCTCCATCCCTCCATCCGTCCCTCCCTCCCTCCTCCCTCCCTCCCTCCCTCCATCCCTCCATCCATCCATCCATCCATCCATCCATCCATCCATCCATCCATCCATCCCTCCCTCCCTCCCTCCCTCCCTCCATCCCTCCATCCATCCCTCCATCCATCCATCCATCCCTCCATCCCTCCATCCCTCCCTCCCTCCATCCATCCATCCCTCCATCCATCCATCCCTCCATCCATCCATCCATCCATCCATCCCTCCCTCCCTCCCTCCCTTCCTCCCTCCCTCCCTCCCTCCCTCCCTCCATCCCTCCATCCATCCATCCATCCATCCATCCATCCATCCATCCATCCATCCCTCCCTCCCTCCCTCCCTCCCTCCCTCCATCCCTCCATCCATCCATCCATCCATCCATCCCTCCCTCCCTCCCTCCCTCCATCCATCCATCCATCCATCCATCCCTCCCTCCCTCCCTCCATCCCTCCATCCATCCATCCATCCATCCCTCCCTCCCTCCATCCATCCATCCATCCATCCATCCATCCATCCATCCCTCCCTCCCTCCCTCCATCCCTCCATCCATCCATCCATCCCTCCCTCCCTCCCTCCCTCCATCCATCCATCCATCCATCCATCCATCCATCCATCCATCCATCCATCCCTCCCTCCCTCCCTCCCTCCCTCCCTCCATCCATCCATCCATCCCTCCATCCATCCCTCCCTCCCTCCCTCCATCCATCTGCCCATCCATCCCTCCATCACTCCGTCCCTCCTCCACCCACCCATCACCACTCCCCCACCCCTCCTCCATCCATTCTCCACCCCTCCCTCCGTCCCCCCACCCCACCTTAGCTTTGCCGGTGCTCTGCAGGATGTGCACCAGCGCGCAGGCCACCTCCTCCTTGCTCTTGACACTGAGCACGGGCTCGAGCACGGCGCAGAGCATCCGGTAGTTGTTGGTGACGTACTCGGCGAACTCCTTGTAGAGTTCCATCGGGAGGATGCTCATGGTCTGGAAGCGGCTCTTGACGCGCAGGGCCGGGCAGCCGGCCTTGCTCTTGCTGCCGCTGGGCTGGCTGAGGGGGTACCACTGCTCGGCGAAGTGCCGCCCGGTGACGCTGGCGATGGGGATGCTCACCATCCCCACGTAGTTGCTCTTGTCCTTCTTGCGCTTCTTGTCGGTGTCCTTGTAGAGGTGCAGGCGGATGGTGCGGACGGCCGGCAGGTTGTTGAACTCGAAGTGCTCGCCCCAGAAGACGTTGTCGGTGCGCGCCTTGCTGGTGGTGCGGGCGTAGAGCATGTCGTCCAGGCACAGCTCGCAGTAGTAGCGCTTCTTGGGGGGCAGGTCCCGCGCCTCGATCACCCAGAGCTTCAGCACGTTGTCCACCCGCCGGCTGTTGTCCTGGGGGGGGAAGGGGGAGGGACAGCGGGGATGAGGACAGCTGGGTGTGGGGTATGGGGTCACCAGGTGACCACCCTCATCTCCACCCGATGGCCAGCTCCACCAGTGACCGTCTGCACCCCCGCTAGGTGACCAGATCCATCCCGGCCAGGTGACCATCCCCATCGCCACCAGTTGACCAGCTCCATTCCCACCAGTTGGCCATCCCCACCAGGTGACCCTCTCCAGCCCCACTTGTTGGCCATTCCCACCAGTTGACCATCTGAAGCCCCACCAGTTGACCATACCAACCAGTTGACCACCCCCATCCCCACCAGGTCACCATTCCCACCAGCTGACTATCTCCATCCCTACCAGTTGACTGTCTCCAGCCCCCTTGTCGACCATCCCCACCAGCTGACCACCCCCATCTCTACCAGTAACTATTCCCACCAGTTGACCACCCCCATCCCTACCAGTTGACCACCCCCATCCCTACCAGGTGACCATCCCCACCAGTTGACCACCCCCATCTCCACCAGTAACCAGCCTCACCAATTGACCACCCCCATCCCTACCAGTTGACCATCTCCATCTCCACCAGTTGACCACCCCCAGCCCTACCAGGTGACCATCCCCACCAGTTGACCACCCCCATCTCCACCAGTAACCAGCCCCACCAATTGACCACCCCCATCCCTACCAGTTGACCATCTCCATCTCCACCAGTTGACCACCCCCAGCCCCACCAGTGACCATCCCAACCAGTTGATCACCCCCATCCCCACCAGGTCACCATTCCCACCAGCTGACTATCTCCATCCCTACCAGTTGACTGTCTCCAGCCCCCTTGTCGACCATCCCCACCAGTTGACCGCCCTCATCTCCACCAGTAACCAGCCCCACCAGTTGACCATCCCCATCCCCACCAGTTGACCATCACCACCAAGCTGACCACCCCCATCCCTACCAGTTGGTCATCCCCAGTCATCTACCAGTTGGTCATCTACCAGTTGACCATCCCCACCAGCTGACCACCCCCATCCCTACCAGTTTACCATCTCCAGCCCCCCTTGTCAACCAGCCTCACCACTTGACCATCTCCATCTCCACCAGTTGACCACCCCCATCCCTACCAAGTGACCATCCCCACCAGTTGACCACCCCCATCTCCACCAGTAACCAGCCCCACCAATTGACCACCCCCATCCCTACCAGTTGACCATCTCCATCTCCACCAGTTGACCACCCCCAGCCCCACCAGTGACTATCATCACCAGTTGACCACCCCCATCCCTACCAGCTGACCACCCCCATCCCCACCAGCTGACCACCCCCACAGAGGAGGTCGACCACCCCACCTTGTTGGGCTTCACAGCCCTCTGCAGGTTCTCGATCCATTTATCCCGCTCAGCAGCCGAGCGGCACGCGAAGCACTTGGTCCCCGAGGCGGTGGTGACCTGCGGGAAGGCGAAGGGACGGTGACAACGACGTGGGGGCCACCAGCGCGGGGACACCTCGGGGGGGCTTGGGGGGGGGTCAACCTTACCTCGAAGCAGAACTCCTGCCCCAGGATGCTGCTGTGGACCGCCTTGATGATGGAGTCCTCGTCCAGGTTGAGCTCCAGCGCCTCGGCCGCGCTGCTGGGGCTCAGCAGCGACTCGTGTGAGTGTGACTCCTTGAAGCTCTGCATCAACCGGGCCCTGCGGGGACGCGGCGGGGGGGACGCTCGGGGTGGGGGACGCGGTTTGGGGTCGGGGAGTTTGGTGGGGGAAGGGGGGGGGACGGCGGATTTTGGGGTAAGGGGGGAGGCGGTGGCGGCGGTGGTGGTGGGAGGGGGTTGGGGGTTTTGGGGTGGGGTTGGGGTCGGGGGTGCCCGGGGTTGGTGGTGGCAGTGTGTATGGGGGGGGGGGGGTGGCATGCGAGTGGGGGGGTGGGGGGGTGGCGGTGGCGGTGGCGGCGGTGGGGGGGGGTACCTGGGGCATCCGCGCGGGACCTGGGGGCGCGTCCGCGGCGTCGGGACGGACAGAGAGAGACAGAGTCAGGGCTTGGGGAGGGGGGGGGACATGGGGGGGGGGGATATGGGGAGGGAGGGAGGGGGACATGACGGTGGGAGCCCCCCCACCCTCTCTGTGGGCATCCGGGGAGCCCCCCACCCCCCTCCCGAAGCGGACGGGGGACTCCCCAGATGGATGCGGGACTCCCCAAAAAGGGGAGGGGGGCGGAGGGGGGGGGGGGGAAACCCAGGCACGTATCACCCCAAAATTGTCCTGTGTGTGTCCCCCCCCCCCCGGCACGGTGCAGCTGGCGCAGGTGAGCCGCCCCCAGGTGCTAAATTTATCCCCGGGGCTGCGTAAGCAGCGGCCTCGCCACGTCCCCACGTCCCCGCGGCCGCCGTCACCGTCACCGTCACCGTGTCACCGGCACCGAGCGCACGCGGGGGCGGCGCGGATAAAAATACCCCGGCGAGAGGCAGCCCCCACCACCACCACCAGCACCGGCACCGACACCACCGCGAAAAAAATGAAAAAATTTAAAAAAAAATCAAAAAAAAAAATCACTCGGATCGCCCGGTGCAGGGGATAGGGGAGCCCCCAGGGTGTCCCCATGGGGATGAGGGTAAGGGGTGTCCTCTGTGGGGTGAGGGGACAGGGGACATCCCCTATGGGGACAGGGACATCCTCTATGGGGTGAGGGGACAGGGACATCCCTTATGGGGACAGGGGACATGAGACATCCCCCATGAGGTGAGGGGACAGGGGACATCCCTTATGGGGACAGGGAACAGGGGACATCCCCTCTGGGACAGGGGACACCCCCCACCAAGGGGGACCAGCCCCGGGGATGAGGGATGCCATCGGCAGCAGGGGACAAGGGACGTCCCCCTTGGGGACCACCCGGCAGGATGGGGACGAGAGATCCCCCCCGGGGACAAAAGGACACCCCAGGGGACAAAGGGACACCCCTGGGGACAAAGGGACACCACTGGGGACAAGGCAACCCACCTCTGGGCACCCAGGGCCAGGAGCCCCCACCTCCTGGCCGTCATCTCCCTGGGGACAAGGGACATCCCTGGGGGGGGGGGATCACCGCCACCCCCCCCTCTCCCCGGGGCTGTACCCCATGGGTGGCGGTGACGCCGGTGACGGTGACGGTGACACCGGGCTCGGTGCCAGGCCGGATCCTGCGCCCGGCTCCCACCCACCGGCTCCGGGCTATAAACGGCACCGGCACCGCCTGCCACCTGCCTGGCCACCCAGTCCCCAAAGTGTCCCCAAAGAGGAGGGGACGGGGTAGGGAGATCCACCCCACGAAGGGACAACGGGGACAATGGGGACGTGCCCTGGGTGGGGGCGTTGGGGACACCGGGGATCTGCCCCACACGGGGATTTTGGGGACACTGGGGACCACCCCACATGGGGATGTTGGGGACATTGGGGAAATGGGGACCTGCCCCACATGGGGACGTTGGGGACACTGGGGACATTAGGGACGTGCCCCACATGGGGACCTTGGAGACATTGGGGACATTAGGGATGTGTCCCACATGGGGACCTTGGGGACATTGGGGACACTGGGGACCTGCCCCACATGGGGACCTTGGGGACATTGAGGACGTTGGGGACATTAGGGACGTGCCCCACAGGGGGACGTTGGGGACACTGGGGACCACTCCACCACATGGGGACGCTGGGGACACCGGGGACCTGCCCCACATGGGGACACTGGGGACACTGGGGACCCTGTGGCGGGGTTGTCCCCATGCCCAGCAGGACACCCGGACCTGTCCCCTCCCCGCAGAGCCTGGGGACACTTGGCGCAGAGCTGTCCCCATGCCACCAAGGGAGCGGGGCTTGTCCCCTGGTTTGGGGACACTGGGGGAGAACCGGGCTGTCCCTACACCCACCGTGGTGCCACCCGGGGACCGAAAGTGTCCCCATCCCAGGGCTGTCCCCAAACATCCCCACTGCCACCTGCACAGTGCCACCGTCCCCACGTTGTCCCCAAACCAGGACAGGAACATCCCAGGGGGGTGGTGACATCCCGGGGGGTGACATCCCAGAAAGGTGACAGCCCAGGGAGGTGACATCCCAAAGAGGTGACATCCCGGGGGGGTGACAACCCAATGAGGTGACATCCCAGGGGGGTGACATCCTGGGGGAATGACATCCCAGGAGTGGGGAGGGGGCTATGGTGTCCCTGGGGGGGGCTGTGGCATCCCTGGGAGTGTCTGTGGTGTCCCCAGGGGGGGATGCTGGTGTCTGGGGGGGGGGGTGTTGGTGTCCCCAGGGGGGTTGTGGTGTCCCCAAGGGGGGGGAGTTGATCTCCCTGGGGGGGGAATTGGTGTCCCAGGGGGGCTGTTGGTGTCCTGGGGGGGGCTGTTGGTGACCCCAAGGGGGGTGTTGGTGTCCTGGGGGGGGGTTGGTGACCCCAGGGGGGGTGTTGGTGTCCTGGGGGGGGGTTGGTGACCCCAGGGGGGGTGTTGGTGTCCTGGGGGGTATTGTAGGTGACCCCAAGGGGGGTGTTGGTGTCCCCAAGGGGGGTGTTGGTGTCCTGGGGGGGGATGACGGTGACCCCAAGGGCGGGATGTCATTGTCCCGGAGGGGATGCGCGGGTGTCCTGGGGAGGGAGTTGGGGGGGGGGGGGGGATGCTGCTGTCCCCGGGGGTCTGCCGGTGTCCCCGGGGGGGTGTCCCCGCGGTGTCCCCCCACCTGTCGTGGTCGGCGCTGCGGAAGCGGGGCAGGATCTGCCGGAAGCTGCTGGTGCGGTCGAGCTTGGGCTGGCTCTTGGTGCGCTTGATGGAGCTCTTCAGGCGGCGGCTCAGGAAGCCTTGCTGGGGTACAGGCGGCTGAGGGCGCGCGGGGGGCACGGGGGGCACCGGGGGGGCACCGGGGGGGACACCGTGGGGATGGGGAGCTGGGGGGATGGGGGTGTGAGGATGGGAAACTGGGGGGACGGGGAGGTGGTGGGAAACCGGGGGTACAGGCGGGTAACCATGGGGATGTGATGGGTCACCATGGCAACAGGCGTGTAACCATGGGGACATGGATGTGCACGGATGGGTAACCATGGTAACAGGCGTGTAATCACGGTGACATGGCTGGGTAACCATAGTAACAGGCATGTAGCCGTGGTGAAGTGATGGGTAACCATGGCAACAGGCATGTAACCATGGGGACATGGATGTGCACGGACGGGTCACCATGGTAACAGGCGTGTAGCTGGTGACATGGATGGGTAACCATAGTAACAGGCGTGTAACCATGGTAACATGGATGTGCACGGATGGGTAACCATGGTAACAGGCGTGTAATCACGGTGACATGGATGGGTAACCATAGTAACAGGCATGTAACTATGGTGACATTGATGGGTAACCATGGTAACAGGCATGTAATCACGGTGACATGCATGGGTAACCATAGTAACAGGCGTGTAGCCATGGTGACATGGATGGGTAACCATGGTAACAGGCGTGTAACTATGGTGACATTGATGGGTAACTATGGTAACAGGCATGTAACCATGCTGACATGGATGTGCACGGATGGGTAACCATGGTAACAGGCATGTAACTGGTGACATGGATGGGTAACCATGGCAACAGGCATGTAACCATGGGGACATGGATGTGCACGGATGGGTCACCATGGTAACAGGCGTGTAACTGTGGTGATGTGATGGGTAACCATGGCAACAGGCATGTAACCATGGTAACATGGATGTGCACGGATGGGTAACCATGGTAACAGGCGTGTAATCACGGTGACATTGATGGGTAACCATGGTAACAGGCATGTAATCACGGTGACATGCATGGGTAACCATAGTAACAGGCGTGTGGCCGTGGTGCCATGCCTGTAATGCTGGGTAACCATGGCGATGTGGCTGCGTAACCATGGCAACATGGATGGAAAGGCGGGGTGACAGGCGTGTAACCGTGGTGATAGCGTGTGTAACCATGGCAACGGGTGGAAAGCTGGGTAACCGTGGCGACACGGATGTGCACGGATGGGTAACCACGGTAACAGGCGCGTAACCATGGCGACATGGATGTAATGACTGGGTAACCATGGCAACATGGATGTGCATGGATGGGTAACCATGGCAACACGCGTGTGCACAGCAGTGCCGGCGGTAAGAAGGCTGCTGGGTAACCATGGCAACACGGATGTGCACGGATGGGTAACCATGGCAACAGGCGTGTAACCACGGCAACACGGATGTGCCGGGTACCCACGGCAACGTGCTGGGGTAACCATGGCGACGGGGTGATGGTAACCACAGCAACAGGCATGTGCTTGACGAGGGCAACACGTGTGCGGGAGGAGCGTAACCATGGCAACGCGGGGCTGCAGTAACCATGGCGACAGGCGTGTGCGGGGCGGGGTAACCACGGCAACGGGAGCGGGTCACCACGGCGACACACGTGTGGGGGACACAACAACCACGGCGACACGGTAACCATAGCAACAGGCGTGTTCGGGATGGGGTAACCACGGCGACACGTGCTAAGGATGGGGTAACCATGGCAACAGGCGTGTGCGGGATGCGGTAACCATGGTAACAGGCGTGCTCAGGAGGACAGGGAAGCAACATACATGTTCAGGGTGGGGTAACCATGGCAACAGGCGTGTCGAGGACAGGTTTCCATGGCAACAGACATGTCCGGGATGGGGTAACCACGGCGACACATGTGTTGAGGATGGGGTAACCATAGCAACATACATGTCCGGGATGGGGTAACCATGGCAACATGCGTGTTCAGATCAGGGTAACCACGGCAACAGGCGTGTTCAGGACGGGGTAACCACGGCAACACGCGTGTTCGGGATGCGGTAACCACGGCGACACGTGTTGGGGACGCCGTAACCACGGCAACACGCGTGTGCGGGACGGGGCAACTGCGGCGACAGGCGTGTCGGGGCCGGGCACACGCGTGTGCGAGGTGGGGGGGGGGGGGCTCACCGAGGGCCGGAAGGGGGGCGCGGGCGGGGCGTCCATGTTGATGCTGTACTGCTTCCCCCCGGGGACGCTCTTCCTGCGGGAGCGGCCGCCGTGGTAATCTGGGGGGGGGGACAGGGCCCTGAGGGGACAGCGGGGACACGGGGGGGGGGGGGCACGGACACACACACAGGGGGACCCCACGGCCCTCCCCCCCCCCCAACTCAACCCACCCCCTCCTCCCTGGGGGATGGGGTGGGCGCTGGGGGGGGACCCAGGCATCACTGGGAGGGGGGGGGGCATGATATGGGGGGGGGACATGGGGGGGACACACACATAGGGAGACACACAAGGGTAAGGGGGGGCTTGGGGGGGGGCCCTGGTTTCTCTCCATCCCCCCCCCCCCCATCCCATTGCTGGGGTCCCCTTGACTCTGGTGTCATCGCCCCCCTCCAAAAAAAAAATCCCCTTAACTCTTAGGGAACCCCTAAACTCTGCCCCCCCCCCAAATCCCCTTAATTTTGCCCCCCCCCCAAACTCTGCCCCCCCAAATATGCCCCCTAACTCTGCCCCCCCTAACTTTGCCCCCAGCCCTGGGGTCCCCAAACTCAGCCCCCCCCAGAAAAAAAACCCTTAACTCTACCCCCCAAACCCCCCTTTAACTCTGCCCCCCCCCCCCCAAAAAAAATCCCCTTAACTCTGCCCTTGGCCTTGGGACCCCCTTAACTCTGCCCCCCCCATATCCCCTTATCCCCCCCCCTTAACTCCTCCCCAGTACCTCCCCTTAACCCCCCCAAACCCCATTAACCCCCCCAAAACCCCCTTAAACCCCCCCAAAACCCCCATAACCCCCCCTCCTCCCAAAAATCCCCCCCCCCCCCCCAAATTTTCCTACCGGCCACGGTCCTGCTGCCGCCCTCCAGGCTGAGGCGGGTGCCGGGGGGGGGGCCCAGGGTGCCCCGAAGCGCCCAGGGGGGGCCCGGCTGGGGGGGCCCCACATGGCGCCTCCTGACCCTAGGGGCGCCCCGGGGCCCCCCCACGAGGCCCGCGGGTGCCCGGGGGGGAGCGGGCCGGGGGCAGCCGCATCCCCGCCGGCCTTGCACACGCGCGTGCCGGGGGCACGGGGGCGCGGGGGGGGGGCACCACGACGCTGGTGGAGGGGTGAGGGTGAGGGGGGGGGGGGGGGGGGTGAGGATTTGGGGGGGGGGGGGAGCGGGGGCACGCTCAGGCGCTGGCGCACGTGGAGCCGGGCACGCTCACACTCACCCCCGGAGCCTTGCACGCTCAGCACGGGCCATGCACGCTCGCACTCGGCCTCGTGAGCCTTGCACGCTCACCCCCGGAGCCTTTGCACGCTCGGAGCTTTGCACGCTCACCCCTGGAGCTTTGCACGCTCACCCCTAGAGCTTTGCACACTCACCCTTGGAGCCTTGCACGCTCACCCCTACAGCTTTGCACACTCACCCCTAGAGCTTTGCACGCTCACCCCTGGAGCTTTGCACACTCACCCTTGGAGCCTTGCACGCTCACCCCTAGAGCTTTGCACGCTCACCCCTAGAGCTTTGCACACTCAGCCCCGGAGCTTTGCATGCTCACCCCCGGAGCCTTTGCACACTCGCTCTCCGGCCGCGCACGCTCCCCGCAGGGCCATGCACGCTCCCGCTCAGCCTCCGGAGCCTTGCACGCTCGCCGTGCACCAGGCAGCCCCCGGGCCGTGCACGCTCGCCCCAGGCCGTGCACGCCGGCCCTCACCACCGAGCCATAGCCTGCCCCGTGCACGCGCACGCTCAGCGCCGTGCACACTCAGCCCCCCCCCCCTTTCACCCCCAGAGCCGGGCACGCTCACACTCGCCCCTGCGGCCGGGCACGCTCCCGGCGGAGCCATGCACACTCACGCCCGGAGCCGTGCACGCTCCCTGCTTTGCACGCTCACCACAGCCCCGGGCACGCTCAGCACCCCCCGCAGGCGTGCACGCGCCCGGGCACCCCTGCAAGCATGCACCCTTTGCACACTCACCCCCCTTGCACACTCAGCCCTTGCACACTCACCCTTTGCACACTCACCCTTTGCACAACCCCCCCCTCCAAAAATCCCCGTGCACGCTCCCGCTGCTCCGCGCACGCTCCCGCCGCACCCCCCCCTCCTCGCTCACACTCGCGTGCACGCGCACACCCCCTCCTCCCCCTCCCCCCCCCCCCGTTGCACACTCGCCGTTTCTTTTTTTTTTTTTTTTTTCCTCTCCTCCCCCCCCCCCCCGCCACCAGCTTCTCCCGCGCCGCCGCCGCCGCCGCTCCCGGGCCGGTGCCGCTGCCCCGTGCGCGCCCCCGCGCTCGCTCCGCCCCCGCTGCGCGTGCGCGCGCAGCCCCCCCCCTCCCCCTTCTCCCCCCTCCCCCTCCCCCCCCCCCCCCCCGCACTCACCTCGGGCGCGCGCGGCGCCGCCCGGCCCGGGGAGGGGGGGGGGGGAGGGAGGAGAGGGGGGGGGGAGGAGGGGGGGGGGAGGGGGCGTGGTCTGGGGGAGGGGGCGTTGCCATGGAGACGGGCCACGCCCCCGGGAACGCCGAGCGGGGGGGGGGGGAGTGGAGGGGGAGGGGGGGGTAATGGGGGGAGGGGGCATGGGGGGGCACGGGGGGGCAATGGGGGACATGGGGGGGACATTGGGGGGTAATAGGGGACAATAGGGACATGAGGGACAGATGGGGGGGACACGGGGGGGCAATGGGGACACGGGGGGGAAGGGACAGTGGGGACAATCTGGGGACAGGGGGACCTGGGGGCAATTTTGGGGCGGGGGGGACAGGAGGGGACAATGGGGGGGCATGGGGGGCAATGGGGACATGGGGGGGCAATAGGGATATGGGGGGGCAGGGAGGGACATGAGGGGGCATGGGGACAGTGGGGACAATGGGGGGACAGGGGGACATGGGGGGGACATGGGGGGGGACAGGGGGGGTCAGGGGGACATGGGGGGGCAATGGGGACATGGGGGGCAATGGGGGCAATGGGGGGGCAACGGGGGGCAATGGGGACAGTGGGGACAATGGGGGGACAGGGGGGGTCAGGGGGGCATGGGGGGATTTGGGGGGTGCCAAGTGTGTGGGGACAGCGGGGGGACTCTGAGGGGATACTGGGGTGACTCTGGGGACACCGGGGGGGTGTGAGGGGACACCGGGGGTTGGGGACGTCGCCCGCCGCAAGTGGCAGCGTGGGGACAGCGGGGCCGGGGGACACGTCCCTGCTGGTGGCGGTGCCACTGCCACGGGGCCGGTGGCGGGGACAGGGGTGGCTGTGGTGGCACCGGTGGTGGTGGCACTGGTGGCACTGGTGGCAGTGATATGGTGGCAGTGGTGGCAGTGATATGATGGCAGTGATGGTGACACTGGTGGCAGTGCTGGTGGCAGTGCTGGTGGCACTGGTGGCACTGGTGGAGGCAGTGATGGTGGGACTGGTGGCAATGATATGGTGGCACTGGTGGTGGCAGTGATGGCCGTGGTGGTGGCAGTGATGGTGGTACTGGTGGCAGTGATGGTGGCAGTGATGGTGACACTGGTGGCACTGGTGGCAGTGATATGATGGCACTGGTGGTGACACTGGTGGCACTGGTGACACTGGTGGCAGTGATGGTGACACTGGTGGCACTGGTGGTGACACTGGTGGCACTGGTGGTACTGATATGATGGCAGTGATGGTGGCACTGGTGGCAGTGATGGTGACACTGGTGACACTGGTGACACTGGTGGCACTGGTGGCACTGGTGGTGACACTGGTGGCAGTGGTGGTGGCAGTGGTGGTGGCAGTGATATTGTGGCAGTGGTGGTGACACTGGTGGCAGTGGTGGTGGCACTGGTGGCACTGGTGGCACTGGTGACACTGGTGGCAGTGACAGCGCTGGTGGCACCGGTGGCAGCACGGGGACAGCGCAGGTGGCGCTGGTTTGGTGGCGGTGTCACTGGTGTCACTGGTGCCACGGGTGGCGGTGGCGGTCCCGGTGGCGGTGGCGGTGGCCGCGTCCCCCCGCTGTCACCGTCACCATGGTGACGCGGCGCTGGCGCTTTTTTTAACGCCGGAGGAAGCGGGGAGGGGCTGGGGGGGGGAGGGGCGGCGCCACCAGCAGGGTCTGGCCCCCCCCCCCAAAAAAAATCCCCGTCCCCCCCGTGACACCCCACGGGGACACCAAAAGGGGACGTGGGGTGGCCTCGGGCACCTGGTTCCCCCCCCGAGGGGACAGGGACAGGGGACAGGGGACAGGGGGCAGGGGACAGGTGGCCCCCAGGTGTCCCCCCCCGGTTATGGGGACAGCAGTGGCACCGGCATGGGCAGGTGGCACCAGCAGGGGTTGGGGACATGGGGACACAGATGGCACCACCATGGGGGTTGGGGACATGGGTGCCACCCCCATGGGGACATGGGGACAGGTGCCACCATGGGTGTTGGGGACACAGGGATGGGTGCCACCACCAGGAACGGGGACATGGGTGCCACCATGGGGGTTGGGGACATGGGGACATGGGTGCCACCACCAGGAATGGGGACATGGGTGCCACCACCATGGGGACACGGGGACAGGTGCCCCCACCAGGAATGGGGACATGGGGACACGGGTGCCACCACCATGGGGTTTGGGGACACGGGTGCCACCACCACGGGGACACAGGGACGGGTGCCACCATGGGCACTGGGGACACGAGGCCCACACTGTCCCCAAGTGCCACCCCCGCTGTCCCCACCATTTATTTAGGGGGGGGGACACACCAAAGGGACAGCGCCTCCCCCCCCCCACACACACACACACGGGGGGGGGGGGGGGGGGGGGGGGGGGGGGTTGGGGTTTCCCCAGCAACCGTTGCCGAGCACCCGCGCGCCTCCGGGCCGGGTATTATGGGGATGGCAGCTGGAAAAAGGGGTGGGGGGGGGGGGGGACACACACCATGTGGCCCCCTCCCCAAATTTCCCGGTGCCCCCCCCCCCCCCCCCCCGGTACCGTGCTCTCCCGGCGGCCTCCCCTCCACCGGCACGCTGACGGTGCGCCGCAGCAGCTTGCTCCGGCACGGCTCGCCCCGGCGGTCCGGATGAGCAGCGGGTGGATCTACCAAAAGATCCCCCCCCCCCGCCATCAGTTCGGGCCCCCCCCGGCCCCAAAATTGTCCAAAATCGCCCCAAATCTTGCCCTCCCCCCCCCCCTCCGCTCCCGCTCCCTGCTCGCCTCCTCCTCAGCCGGCAGCAGCTGGTTCATGGGGGTGATGGAAATTTTTTTTTTGGGGGGGTGGCACCCCCACGGGTTTTATTGGACACCCTTCCTTCACCCCAAACCCCCAAATCGCCCCGAGTCACCCCCAAAAACGCCCAAAATCGCCCCAAAAGTTGCCCCCCCCTTCCCTGCTCGCCTCCTCCTCAGCCAGCACCAGCAGCTGGTTCCTGGGGGTGCTGCAAAATTTGGGGGGGGGGGGTGAAGAGACACCCCCACGGATTTAATTGCACCCCTGTCCTTCACCCCAAACCCCAAAATCACCCCAAATCACCCCCAAAATCTCCTAAAATCGCCCCAAAAGTTGCCCCCCCCCTCCCTGCTCGCCTCCTCCTCAGCCAGCACCAGCAGCTGGTCCATGGGGGTGATGCAAAATTTGGGGGGGGAGGGGAAGAGAGACACCCCCAGGGGTTTTATTGGACCCCCCTCATTCACCCTAAACCCCAAAATCATCCTGAATCACCCCCAAAATCATCCAAAATCACCCCAAAAGTTGCCCCCCCCCCCCGCTTGCCTCCTCCTCAGCCAGCACCAGCAGCTGGTTCCTGGGGGTGCTGCAAAATTTGGGGGGGGGTGGGGGGGGAGAGACACCCCCACGGGTTTTATTGGACCCCCTTCTTTCACCCCAAACCCCAAAATTGCCCCAAATCACCCCCAAAATTGCCTAGAATCGCCCTAAAAGTTGCCCCCCCCCCGCTCGCCTCCTCCTCAGCCAGCACCGCAGCACGATGCAGAACCGGGGGGGGGGGGGGGGGCACCCAAACCGCTCGAACCGTGCCCTTCCTAAAACCCCAAAACGGCCCGAAATCAGCCCAAAACATGCCCCCCCCCCCCCCCAGTTTACCTCCTCCTCGTCCAGCATCAGCAGCTGGTTCCCGGAGATGATGCAGAACCGGGGTTCCAGGGGGGCCGCTCGTAGGCCGGGGGGGGCGCGTAGGGCCCGCGGGCCAGGGGGGCTCCTCGCACATCTGGGGGGGGGGCTGGGGGTCAGTGGGGGGACCCCCCAAAACGCCCCCCCCCCCCCCAAAAAAATAATATCACCCCCCCCACACACAAACACCCCCCAGGCCAGGCCCCGCTCGGCCCCGTTTCCAACTGGGTCAGGCCTGGGCCGGTGCCCCCCCCCCCCCCCCCCCGCCCCCCCACGGCCATGTTGCCCCCCCCAAATTCCCGATACCACTTCCAGGCCCCGGTACCGGGGGGGGGTCGTGGAGGCCGAGCCCGGCCTGACTGGTGCCGGTGCCCCCGGTACCAGTGCCTCCCAGTATGGGGATCCCCCGGTACTGGTATCCCCCAGTACAGGCAACCCCCCCGGTACCAGTATGGCCCAGTATGGGCAGCCCCCAGTACCAGTATCCACCAGTATAAGCATCGCTCAGTACCAGTATCACCCAGTATAAGCATCGCCCAGTACCAGTATCACCCAGTACAAGCATCTACCAGTACCGCTATCTCCCAGTATGGGCATTGCCCAGAACCAGTATCCCCCAGTACGGGCATCTCCCAGTACCAGTATGCCCCAGTATAAGCATCTGCTGGTACTGAGATCCCTCCAGTATGGGCATCACCCGGTACCAGTATCCCCCAGTATGAGCATCCCCCAGTACCAGTACCCCCCAGTATAACCACCTCCTGGTACTGGGATCCCCCCAGCATAAGCAGCCCCCAGTACCAGTATCCCCAGTACAGGCACCCACCAGTACTGGGATCAGCCCAATACCAGCAGCCAGCGGTACCAGTAACCCCCCCGGCACCAGTATCCTGCCACCAGTAACCCCACTAGGTACCAGTATCAACCCCCCCCGGTACCAGTACCCCCCCGCAACACCAGTACCCCCCCAGTACCGCTATCCCCTCAATCCCAGTATCTCCCAGTACCCCCTGGGCACCAGCATCCCCCTCTTCCAGCATCCCCATTTCCAGTACCCCCCCCCCAAATTTCCAGTACCCCCCCCGGTTACCAACACCCCCCCCTCACTACCGACCCCCCCCTTTCCAATAACCCCCCCACTCTCCCAGTAACCCCCCCCCCTCCATCCCAGTCCCCCCAGTACCGGCCTCCCCCGCTCCCCATCACCAACCCGCCACCATCCCCCGCTTCCCTCCCCCCCCCCCCGGCACCGACCCCCCCCCCGGTGCCCCCCCCACCCCCCCCACCCCCCTTTGTCCCCCCCCCACCCCCCCCCATCCCCCTTTCCCCCCCCCACCCCCGGTGCCGCCGCCCCCGGTGCCGCTCCCGGCCCCACCCCGGAGCCTCCCCCCCCCCCCCAATTTACCGGGGGCATCCCGGGGGGGTCGCCCCCCCCCCCCACCCCCGGTGTCCCCCCCCCCCCCGTACCTCGGAAGGGGACATAGGACATGCTCCGCGCCGAGCGCTTCCCCCGGGCGCCGGTAACGGGGAGGGGATGGGGGGGGGGCGGGGGGGCGGGGGGGGGGCTGGCGGAGAAGGGGGGGGGGGCAGGAGGCCGGGGGAGGGACACAGGAGGGGGGGCGGGACCGGCACCGGGGGGGGGGGGGGGGGGGGACAGGGATGTGGGGGGGGGAGGGGAGGGGATTTTTTGGGGGGGGGGGGGGAGTGGGGGGGGACTGGGAGCGCTGGGAGAGGGGGGGTGGGGGACTGGGAAGGGGGGGGTGGGAAGGGGGGGGGAATGGGAGCGCTGGGGGGGGACTGGGAACACTGGGAGAGGGGGGAGTGGGGGTACTGGGAGTGGGGGGGCACTGGGAATGCTAGGAATGGGGGGGGCTGGGAATGGGGGGGGACTGGGAGCACTGGGAGGGGGGTACTGGGAATGGGGAGGTTACTGGGAATACTGGAGAGGGGGGGTGGGGGACTGGGGAGGTTACTGGGAACACTGGGAGAGGGGGTACTGGGGGTACTGGGAGTGGGGGGGACTGGGAATGGTGGGATACTGGAATGGGAGGGAACTGGGAACACTGGGAATGGGGGGGAATGGGGGCACTGGGAATGGGGGCGTACTGGGAACACTGGGAGAGGGGGTACTAGGGGCACTGGGAAAACTGGGAGAGGGGGTACTGGGGGTACTGGGAATGGGGGGGACTGGGAATGGGGGGGTAATGGGAATGGGAGGGGTACTGGGAACACTGGGAGAGGCAGTACTGGGAATGGGGGGGCACTGGGAACACTGGGAATGGGGGGAATGGGGGGTACTGGGAATGGGGGGCTAATGGGAATGGGGGGGACTGGGAATGGTGGGGGTACTGGGAATGGGGGGCTAATGGGAATGGGGGGGACTGGGAATGGTGGGGGGTACTGGGAATGGAGGGGGACTGGGAACACTGGGAGAGGGAGTACTGGGGGTACTGGGACTGGGGGGGCACTGGGAATGGGGGGGTAATGGGAATGGGGGGATACTGGGAATGAGGGGGACTGGAAGCACTGGGAATGCGGGGGGAACTGGGATGTGGGGATACTGGGAACACTGGGAGTGGGGGAAATGGGGGGGTACTGGAAACACTGGGAATGTGGGGGTACTGGGAATGGGGGGGCACTGGGAACACTGGGAATGGGGGGTACTGGGAATGCAGAGGGGTAATGGGAATGGGGTGGAATTGGGATTGGGAGGATACTGGGAGCACTGGGAGTCGGGGAATGGGAGGGGTACTGGGAATACTGGGAATGGGGGGAATGGGAATGGGGGGGTACTGGGACTGGGAACACTGGGAATGGGGGGGAACTGGGAACAGAACAGGGGGTACTGGGAAGGGGTGTACTGTAAATGGGGGGGGCACTGGGAAAGGGAGGGGAGTGGGAATGGGGGGGACTGGGAACACTGGGGAATGGGGGGGGGGGGGGGCACTGGGAATGGGACCAGTGGCGGTCGTTTCGCCTTTAAGGGCTGCCCCCAGTGCCACCACTGCTCCCAGTAACCCCAGTGTCACTGTCCCAGTGCTCCCAGTGCCACCACTGTTCCCGTCCCAGTGCCACCAGTGTCCCCAGTACCCCCAGGGCCCCTGTCCCAGTGCTCCCAGTACCCCCAGTGTCACAATCCCAGCGTCCCCAGTGTCTCCAGTACCTCCAGCGTCGCTGTCCCAGTGCTCCCAGTGCTCCCAGTGTCCCCATCCCAATGCCCCCAGTGCTCCCAGTGGTCCCAGTTGTCCCCATTGCATGGCTCCCAATGCCACTACTGCCCCCAGTAGCCCCATCCCAATGCTCCCAGTACCCCCCAGTCCCTCCGGGCTCCCTTCCCAGTGCTCCCAGTGCTCCCAGCACCCTGCATCCCAACCCAGTGCCTCCCTGGCCTCCATCCCAGTGTCTCCCAGTACCCCCCAGTCCCTCCGGGCTCCCTTCCCAGTGCTCCCAGTGCTCCCAGCACCCTGCAGGACACCAGCCCCCAGTGCTCCCATTGCCCTCCCAGTAGCTCCCAGTTCCCCCTGGGGGGCTGTGAGCGTGCAAGGGGCGGGCACGAGTGTGCGGAGGGCAAGTGTGCAAGGGGCGGGCGTGCAAGAGCCTTGCACAAGCAGCAGAGGGCAAGCGTGCAAGGGTGAGCGTGCAAACGAGTGTGCAAGGGCCGTGTGTGCAAGGGACGAGCGTGCAAATGAGTGTGCAAGGAGCAAGTGTGCAAGGGGTGAGTGTGCAAGCAAGCGTGCACGGGGCGTGCAAGAGCCTTGCACAAGCAGCAGCGGGCGAGGCGAGCGTGCAGGGGGTGAGCGTGCAAAGGTGAGCGTGCAAACGAGTGTGCAAGGGGGGAGCGTGCAAGGGACGAGCGTGCAAATGAGTGTGCAAGGAGCAAGCGTGCAAGGAGCGAGTGTGCAAGGGGTGGGTGTGCAAACGAGTGTGCAAGGGCCACGTGTGCAAGGGGGGGGCCCGGGCGCGCGTGCAAAGGGGGCAGGGGGCGAGTGTGCAAGGAGGGGGGGGGGAGGGGGCTGCGCGTGCAAGGCGCGCGCGCGCGCCCCCGCGCGTGGGAGGCGCGGCCCCGCCCCCCCCCTCCCGGCCCCGCCCCCCGCCCCCGCGCGCCCCCGCTCGCGCGCAGCCGCGCGGCCACGTGACCGCGGGGGGGCGGGGCCTCCTCCTCCTCCTCCTCCCGCCCCCGCCGGGCCCCGCCCCCCGCGCGCTGATTGGCCGGCTGCGGGGCCGGCTGTGCGCACGGCACGTGTCACGCGCTCGCCTCCCCCGCCACGTGACCCGCCCGCCCACGTGACCCTCCCCCCTTCCCCCCCTTCCCTCCTTCCCTCCCCCTCCCCCCTCCCCTCCCACCCCCGCGGCCGCTTCCGGCGCGCGCTCTGCGCGGTGACGTCAGAAGGGGGCGGGGCCGGCGGGGCACGTGGGGGCGCGCGGCGGAGCGGCGGGTACGGGGCGGGAGTCGGGGGGGGGGGGGGGGGAGGGGGGCACCGGGAGGGGGCGGGGCCTGCAGGGAGGGGGCGGGGCCTCGCCACGCCGCTCTTCCGGGGGGCGGGGCCTGCGGCGAGCCCCCGCGCGCCATGAGGCCGGCCCTGGGCGTGAGTGTCGCGATACGGGGGGGAGGGGTATCGCGATAGAGGGGGAGATTGCGAGGGGGGAGGGGCGCGCGGGGCCGTCGCGGGTCGGGTACGGCGGGGATGGGGCGTGGGGTGTGGGGGGTGTGGGCCCGGGTGGGTATCGCGATATGGGGAGTGTTATGGGGAGTATCGCGATATGGGGGGTGTTGTGCGGGCAGGTGTTGTGAGCGGGTATCGCGACATGGTGGGCATCGAGAGGTGAGTGTCGGGACACGGTGGGTGTCGCGATGCGGTGGGAATCGTCGTGGGGCTGGGGGTGGCTATCGCGACATGGCAGATATCGCGACACGGTGAGTATCGCGGGGCAGTTGCTGGGTACCACAGAACAGATGGCGTCATGGTGCCGTGGCCTGGTGTCACGACATAGTAGGTGTCACAACATGCAGGGTATCATGACATGCCAGGTGTCGTCATATGTCTGTTACCACAGCATCGTGCTGTGTATCACGACATGCCAGGCATCGTGACACACTGGGTATTGCGGCATGCCAGGTATTGTAGCATGTCAGATGTTCTGCAGCATGCCTGGTATCGCGATATGCCAGGTATCACGACATGTTGGGTGTTGTGTCAGATATCCCGGAATGTGCTGGGTATTTCGATGTACCAGCTGTCGTGATATGCTGGGTATCGTGACATGGAGGTGTCATAACGTGTCAGATGCCATGCAGCATGCTGGGTACCGTGATGTGCCAGCTGTCGCGACATGTTAGGTATCACAACATGCTGGCCATCAATGGCAGGTATCATACCCTGCAATACATATCACGTGACATGCCAGGCATGGTGAGATTCCAGGTATCATGACACACCAGGTGCCATAACACTGGGTTTCGTGACGTGCTGGTATTGCGACATGCCAAGTACTGTGATGTGCTGGGTATTGCGATGTAGTGGATATCACGACATGCCAGTGTTGCAACACGGCGGGTATCGTGACACGGTGCGTATCGTGATGTGCCACATATTGTGACATGTCGGTATCACGACATGCTGGGTATCACAATGTAATAGGTATCGCGACATGCCAGCATTATGACACACTGGGTATTGCGACATGCTGGTATTGTGACATGCCGAGTATTGCGGCGTGCTGGGTATCGCGATGTAGTGGTTATCGCGACATGCCAGTGTTGCAACACAGTGGGTATCGTGATGTGGTGTGTATCGCAATGTGCCATGTATTGCAACATGTCGGTATCATGACATACCAGCTATCACAGTGTAGTGGGTATCACAGCATGCTGGTATTATGACATGCTGGATATCATGACATGCTGGTATCACAACATGCTGGGAATCACAATGTAGTGGGTATCGTGACATGCCGGTATTATGACACACTGGGTATCATGACGTACCGGTATCATGGAGTGCTGGGTATTGCGATGTGCTGGTATCGTGACATGCCGGCATCATGACATGCTGGGTATCACAATGTAGTGGGTATCGCAACATGCCAGTATTATGACACACTGGGTATTGTGACGCGCTGGTATCGCGACATGCTGGGTATGCAATGTGCCGGTATTGCAACATGTCGGTATCATGACATGCTGGGTATCACGATGAAGTGGGTATCCTGACATGCCAGTATTATGACACACTGGGTATCGCGACAAGCCGGTATCACAGTGTGCTGGCTATCGCGACATGCCGGTGTTGCAGTGTGCTGGATATTGCGACGTGCCAGTATCGCGACATGCTGATATCGCGACGTGCTGGGTATCACGATGCAGTGGGTATTGCGATGTGCCGGGTATTGCGACATGCCCATATCGCGACATGCCCATATCGCGACGTGTCGCTGTGCCCGCAGGCGGTGGCGCTGGCGCTGGTGACGGTGACGTCGGTGCCGCTGCTGCGGGCTCTGGGTCGCCGCCTGCTCTCCATGGCCGACACCGGCGCCGCCTTCGAGCCCGGCAGCGTCGTGGCCGCGTTTGTCACCTGCCCCAACCAGGGGGTGGCCACACAGCTGGCCAGGTGGGGACACCAGGGGGACAATATGGGGACAGTGTGGGGGGGGATGGGGACAGCGGGGAGACACTGGGGGGGCAATATGGGGAGGGATTGGGGACACTGGGGGGACACCAGGGTGGGCTTGGGGACACCGGGGGGGCAGTATGGGGACAATGGGAGGGGTTGGGGACACCATGGGGACACCGGGGGTCGATATGGAGAGGGGTTGGGGACACCAAGGGGACACTGGGGGGGCAATACGGGGACACTGGGGAGGGGTTGGGGACACCATGGGGACACTGGTGGCCAGGCAGGGGACACCAGGCGAGGGCTGGGGGGGGGGGGAGGTGACACCGAGGGGACACCGAGGGGACAGCGCGGTGACCGTGTGGCACCCAGGGCCATGGTGGAGAAGAAGCTGGCGGCGTGCGTGAACATCTGCACATGTCACCTCCGTGTGAGCGGGGACACGGGGGGGGCATGGGGACACGGGGGGGGGGCGTGGGGACATGGGGGGGGGGACACGGACACGGGGGGGGCATGGGGACATGGGGGGGTGTGGGGACACCAGGGGGGACATGGGTGGGGATATGGGGACATGGGGACACGGGGGCATGGGGACATGGGGGGGACACGGGGGGGATGTGGGGACACGGGGGGGGACACCGGGACATGGGGGGGGCATGGGGATGGGGATATGGGGACACTGGGATGTGGGGGGGGGGGACACGGGGACATGGGAACATGGGGGGGACATGGGGACAAGGACATGGATGGGGACACTGGGGGGGCATGGACACGGGGGGGGGACATGGGGACACGGGGGGGGACACGGGGGGGATGTGGGGACATTGGGGGGGACACCAGGACATGGGGGGGACATGGGGATGGGGATATGGGGACACTGGGATGTGGGGGGGGGGACACGGGGACATGGGGACACGGGGGGGGGGACATGGGAACATGGGGGGGACATGGGGACAAGGACGTGGATGGGGACACGGGGGGGACACGGGGGGGGCACGGATATGGGGGGGACACATGGGGACACAGGGACACGGGGGGGGACACATGGGGACATGGGGGGGGGACACGGGGGGGATGTGGGGACATTGGGGGGGATATGGGGAGACAGGGGGGGACATGGGGACAGGGACATGGGGGGGGGACACGGGGACGGGGGGGGGACATGGGGGGGGACATGGGGACATGGGGGGGGGACCTGGCCATGCCCCCCTTTGCTCCCCCCGCAGCTACGAGTGGAAGGGGAAGCTGGAGGAGGACAGCGAGGTCCTGCTGGTGAGCGGCGTCCCCAAACGTCCCCAAATATCCCCAAAGTCCCCAAATACCCCCAAACGTCCCCAAATCCGTGTGTCCCCCCCCCCAGATGATCAAAACCCGCAGCTCCAAGGTGCCGGCGCTGGCTGAATTCGTGCGGTGAGTGACTGGAGGGGGGGGGGGCACAAAAATCTGGGGGGACGCGGGGGGGGTGGGGACATTTGGGGACATTTGGGGACACCGCGGGGTCCCCCCTGACCCCCCCCCCGTGTCCCTGTCCCCCCCCCCAGGTCCTCCCACCCCTACGAGGTGCCCGAGGTGGTGGCGGTGCCGGTGGTGGGGGGGCACGCGCCCTACCTGCGCTGGGTGCAGGACGCCGTCCCCGAGTGACCCCCCCCCCCAAAATTTAACCCCCCCCCCTCATTTTTGGGGACCCCCCCCCAATTTGGGGACCCCCTCCCTTTATTTTTTTGGGGGGAGGTCCCCACGAAGCACTCGGAGCCGCGCCAACCTTCAGCCGTTTATTCCCAGCCGGGGGGGGGGCAGCCCAAAAAAATCCCCCCCCCCCCCAAAAAAAATCCCCCCCCAAAATATTGGGGACCCCCCCCCAAAATATATTAGGGCCCCCCCCAAAAAATATTGGGGCGCCCCCCCCCTTTAAATCCTCTAAAATAAAAAAAAAGCGCTGTGAAAATAAATTTTTTTGAAGCTTTTGGGTCTTTTTTTTTGGTGTTTTTTTTGTGTTTTTTTTTGGGGACCCCCCCCCAAAAAATAATTTTTGGGGGGGGGGGTCTCAGAGCATGCCCCCCCCCCCCCACTCCACCAGGTACTGGACGGTGCCGTCCAGCGTCACCCTGCGGGCCAGGACGCGCGCGGGGTCCCCGCCCCCCCCCCCCCCCCCGGGGGGAAATTTGGGGGGGGGTCCCCGGGGGGGGGTCGGGGGAGGGGAGGGGGGGGGGGGGGGTCGGGGGGCGCCGCTTGGCGCGGGGGGGGCGCGGGGGGGGCGCTCGGGGGGGGCGCTCGGGGCTCTCGGGCTCGGGGCTGGCGGCCGCCGTCCTGCTGCGGGGTAACGGGGGGGGGGGCACTGGGACCAGTAACCCCCCCCCCAGGTCTCCCAGTATGAGCCCAGTTCTCCCAGTATGAGCCCAGGCCTCCCAGTTTAACCCCCAGTCCTCCCAGTTTCCCCCAGTCCTCCCAGTTTGCCCCTTGACCCCTCCCAGTTTGCCCCCGACCCCTCCCAGTGCCCCCCAGTCCTCCCAGTTTGCCCACTGACCCCTCCCAGTTTGTCCCCCGACCCCTCCCAGTATGCCCCCCCAATCCCTCCCAGTTTGCCCCAACCCCTCCCAGTTTGCCCCCCGATTCCTCCCAGTCTCCCCCAGTCCTCCCAGTTTGCTCCCCGACCCTCCCAGTGTCCTCCAGTCCTCCCAGTATGAACCCCCCCTTCCCAGTAAGCCCCCCGACCCTTCCCAGATGCCCCCAGTCCCCCCAGTTTGCCCCCAATCCCTCCCAGTATGCCCCCCCAATCCCTCCCAGTTTGTCCCCCAACCCCTCCCAGTTTGGCCCCTGACCCCTCCCAGTCTCCCCCAGTCCTCCCAGTTTGCCCCCCGACCCTCCCAGTGTCTCCCAGTCCTCCCAGTATGAATCCCCCCCTTCCCAGTAAGCCCCCCGACCCTTCCCAGATGCCCCCAGTCCCCCCAGTTTGCCCCCAATCCCTCCCAGATCCCCCCAGTTCTCCCAGTTTGCCCCCGACCCCTCCCAGTTTGCCCCCGCACCTGAGGCTCTGGGCGGTGTTGGCCGAGGGGTGGAAGGAGGCGAACATCCGGATGGGGGCGCTGCGGGGGGGGCTCAGCACGGGGCCCCCCCAGACCCCAAATCCGCCCCAAATCCCATCCCCCCCCCAAATCCCATCACCCCCCCCATCCCCCCAAAATCTCCTTTTTGGCCCCAACCCCCCCCTATATCCCCAAAGCCCCCCAACACCCCAAAGCCCCCCCACCCCAAAAAAAAACCAAAACCCCATAACCCCCCCAAACCCCCAAATCCCATAACATCCCTCACCCCATTAGCCCCCTCCCACTCTATAACCCCCCCACCCCATAAACCCCCTCACCCCAAACCCCCCCCAAAACCTCATAACCCCCCCCACCCCATAAACCCCCCTACCCTATAACACCCCCCCAAAACCCCAAAACCACCCCATAACCCCATAACCCCCCCCACCCCATAACCCCCCCCATTCTTTAACACCCACCCACCCCATAACCCCCCCAATCCCATAACCCCCCATTTGCCCCCAAAACCCCCCAGACCCCTTTACACCCCCCCACTCCAAAACCCCCCCAAAACCCTCAACCCCCCCCAAAACCCCATAACACCCCCCACCCCATAAACCCCCCAACCCCATAACGCCCCCCCATAACACCCCCCCAACCCCATAACCCCCCTCCCACCCTATACCCCCCCACCCTATAAAACCCCCAATGCCATAACACCTCCCGAAACCCCCCCCACCCTATAACACCCCCCCAACACCAAATCCCCCCCAAAACCCCATAACCCCCCACCCCATAAAGCCCCCCACCCTATAAACCCCCCCCACCCATAAAGCCCATTCCCACCCCACCCCACCCCCAAAACCCCATAACGCCCCCCCACCCCATAAGCCCCCCCACCCTATAAACCCCCCAAAACCCCATAACGCCCCCCCGACCCCAAAAAGCCCCCCCACCCCATAACCCCCCCACCTGTCGGGGCAGCGCGCCTCGGTGCGCCGGAAGTTGTAGGATCCTCCGGGGGGGCCCTATAGGGCCGGGGGGGGCACGAGACAAATTTAAGGGGGGGGGAGAAAACCCCAAAAACGTTTTTAGGGTCGGGGGGGGGGGCAGGGCCTTACCTGGGCCCGGCGGGGGGGCGGGCGCCGGCGGCTGCAAGAGACCCCAAATCTTTTTTGGGGGGGTCCCCAAGATTTTGGGGGGGTCCCCAATATTTGGGGGGATCCCCAAAATTTAGGGGGATCCCAAAACCTTGGGGGGGGGGTCACCGGATTTTTGGGGGGGATTGCCAAATTTTTTTTTGGGGGGGGGCACCAAAATTTATTGGGAGGGTCCCCAAAATTTTGTGGGGTCACCAATTTTTTGGGGGGTCCCAAATAGCTGGGGGGGTCCCATTTTTTTTTTTTTGGGGGGGGGATCCCAAATTTTGGGGAATCCCAAATTTTGGGGGGAATCTCCAAAATTTTTGTGGGGGGCCCCCAATTTTTTTTGAGGGTCCCCACAATTTTTGGGGATCCCCAATTTTTTTTTGGGGGGGGGTCTCCAATGTTTGGGGGGGTCCCCAAATTTTCTGGGGGGGTCCCCAAAATTTTTGGGAATCCCCAAATTTTTTCAGGGGGTCCCCAGAACTTTTTTGGGGGGTCTCCACATTTTTGGGAGGGACCTCAAATATTTGGGAGGGTCCCAATTTTTTTGGGGGGATCCCCAAAACTTTGTCTGGGGTCCCCAAATTTTTGGGGATCCCCAATTGTTTTTCGGGGGGTCCCCAATATTTTTGGGGATCCCCAAACTTTCTGGAGGGTCCCCAATATTTATGGGGACCCCTAAATTTTTTGGGGGGGTTCCCAAATTACCTGGGGGTCCCAAATTTTCTGGGGGTCCCCAATATTTTTTGGGATCCCCAAATTTTTTGGGGGGAGCCCATTTTTTTTGTGGGTTCCCCAATATTTTGGAGGGATCCCCAAAATTTTGGGGGATCCCCAATTTTTTTCGGGGGTCTGCAAATTTTCGGGGGGAGGGGGTCCCAAATTTTTTGGGGGGGTTCCCTAATTTTTCCGATTGGCCCCCAAACTTTTTGGGGATCCCCAAATTCTTTCGGGGGGTCCCCAACATTTGGGGGAGTCCCCAATATTTTTAGGGTTCCCCAATTTTTCTGGGGGGTCTCCCCAAAATTTTGGGGGATCCCCAATTTTTGGGGGGGATCCCCAATATTTTTTGGGGTCCCCAAATTTTTGGGGAGTCCCCAAATTTTCTGGGGCGTCCCAAAATTTTTTTTGGGGGGTCCCCAAACTTCCTGGGGGCTTCCCCAATTTTTTGAAGGGGTCCCCAAAATTTTTGGGATCCCCATTTTTTTCATGGGGTCCCCAATAGTGGGGGTGGTTCCCCAAATTTTCAGACCTCAAAATTTTTGGGGCTCCCCAACTTTTTTCGGGGTGTCCCCAATATTGTTGGGGTTCCCCAATTTTTTTTGGGGGGGGGTCCCCAAAATTTTTGGAGATTCCCCCAATTTTTTCGGGGAGGGGGGGTCCCCAATATTTGTGGATATCCCCAAATTTCCTGGGGAGGGTTCCCCAATTTTTTGGAGGGTCGCCAAAATTTTGGGGAGTCCCCATATTTCCTGAGGGATTCCCCAATTTTTCAGAGGTGTCCCCAAAATTTTTTGGGGGGTCTCCACCTTTGGGGGGGGGGGCTCTCAAATATTTGGGGGGGGGTCTCCAATTTTTTCAGGAGTTCCCCAGATTTTCAGGGGGGTCCCCAAAATTTTTGGAGCTCCACAAACTTTTTCGGGGGGGCCTCTAACTTTTTGGGGGGTCCCCAATTTTTTCGGGGGGGGGATCCCCAAAATATTTGGAGATCCCCACATTTTTTCGGGGGGGGGGGCCTCCAACTTTTCTTTTTTTTTCTTTCATGTTTTTTTTTTCTGATTTTTTTTTTTTCCCCAAAATTTTAGAGGGGGGGGGGGTTGATAGGGGAAGGGGGGGGGGACCCCAAAAATCCCCCCCCCCCCCCCGTTACCTAGCGGGGCGCAGGGCGGCCGGGGCCGCTCACCTGCTGCCGGTGAGCGGGGGCGCGGGGGGGGGGGGGCGCGGCCGGGGGGGGCCCCCCCGCGGCGGGGGGGGGGGGCGGCGGTGGCGCGGGGGGGGGCAGCGGGGGGGGCGCCCGCGTGTGCAGCCCGAAGAGGCCCTTGCGCTTCTTCATCTCCCGGCCCGAGATGAACCTGGAGGGGGGGGATTTTGGGGTCAGTTTGGGAGGTTTTGGGGTTTTTGGGGGTGGAGGGATTTTGGGGTCAGTTTGGGGGGTTTTGTTTTTTTTGGGGGGTTTTGGGGTTGGGGGGGTTGGGAGGAGTTTGGGGTTTTTGGGGTGGGGGGGATTTTGGGGTCAGTTTGGGGGGTTTTGTTTTTTTGGGGGGGTTTTGGGGTTGGGGGGGTTGGGAGGAGTTTGGGGTTTTTGGGGGTGGAGGGATTTTGGGGTCAGTTTGGGGGGTTTTGTTTTTTTGGGGGGGTTTGGGGTTGGGGGGGTTGGGAGGAGTTTGGGGTTTTTGGGGTGGGGGGGATTTTGGGGTCAGTTTGGGGGGTTTTGGGGTTTTTGGGGGTGGGGGATTTTGGGGTCAGTTTGGGGGGGTTTGGGGTTTTTGGGGGTGGAGGGATTTTGGGGTCAGTTTGGGGGGTTTTGGGGTTTTTGGGGGGTTTTGGGGTTGGGGGGGTTGGGAGGAGTTTGGGTTTTTTGGGGTGGGGGGTATTTTGGGGTCAGTTTAGGGGGGGTTGGGGTTTTTGGGGGTGGGGGGATTTTGGGGTCAGTTTGGGGGATTTTGGGGTTTTTGGGGGTGGGGGGATTTTGGGGTCAGTTTGGGGGGTTTTGGGGCTTTTGGGGGTGGAGGGATTTTGGGGTCAGTTTGGGGGGTTTTGGTTTTTTTGGGGGGTTTTGGGGTTGGGGGGGTTGGGAGGAGTTTGGGGTTTTTTGGGGTGGGGGGATTTTGGGGTCAGTTTGGGGGGTTTTGGGGTTTTTGGGGGTGGAGGGATTTTGGGGTCAGTTTGGGGGGTTTGGGGGTTTTTTGGGGTTTTGGGGGTTGGGGGGGTTGGGAGGAGTTTGGGGTTTTTGGGGTGGGGGGGATTTTGGGGTCAGTTTGGGAGGTTTTGGGGTTTTTGGGGGTGGAGGGATTTTGGGGTCAGTTTGGGGGGTTTTGTTTTTTTTGGGGATTTTTGGGGTTGGGGGGGTTGGGAGGAGTTTGGGGTTTTTGGGGTGGGGGGATTTTGGGGTCAGTTTGGGGGGGTTTGGGGTTTTTGGGGGTGGAGGGATTTTGGGGTCAGTTTGGGGGGTTTTGGGGTTTTTGGGGGTGGAGGGATTTTGCGGTCAGTTTGGGGGGTTTTGGTTTTTTTGGGGGGTTTTGGGGTTGGGGGGGTTGGGAGGAGTTTGGGGGTTTTGGGGTTGGGGGGGTTGGGAGGAGTTTGGGGTTTTTGGGGTGGGGGGGATTTTGGGGTCAGTTTGGGGGGTTTTGGGGTTTTTGGGGGTGGAGGGATTTTGGGGTCAGTTTGGGGGGTTTTGTTTTTTTTGGGGAGTTTTGGGGTTGGGGGGGTTGGGAGGAGTTTGGGGTTTTTGGGGTGGGGGGATTTTGGGGTCAGTTTGGGGGGTTTTGGGGTTTTTGGGGGTGGAGGGATTTTGGGGTCAGTTTGGGGGGTTTTGGTTTTTTTTGGGGGTTTTGGGGTTGGGGGGGTTGGGAGGAGTTTGGGGTTTTTGGGGTGGGGGGGATTTTGGGGTCAGTTTGGGAGGTTTTGGGGTTTTGGGGGGTGGAGGGATTTTGGGGTCAGTTTGGGGGGTTTTGTTTTTTTGGGGGGGTTTTGGGGTTGGGGGGGTTGGGAGGAGTTTGGGTTTTGTGTGGTGGGGGGGATTTTGGGGTCAGTTTGGGGGGTTTTGGGGGATAGGGGGTTAAGGGGGGGTTGGGGGGAGTTTGGGGTTTTTGGGGTGGGGTGGTTAAGGGGGAGGTTGGGGGGTTTGGGGATTTTGGGGTCAGTTTGGGGGGTTTGGGGGGGTTGGGGGTAGTTTGGGGTTTTGTGGGGTTTTGTAGGGTTTTGGGTTTTTGGAGAGTTTGGGATTTTGGGGGGTTTTGGGGGTTGGGGGGAGTTTGGGGTTTTGGGGGAGTTTGGGGTTTTGGGGGGTTGGGGGGGTCAGGGGGGTTTGGGGGGTGTTGGGGTGAGTTTGGGGGGTGATGGGGTTTAGAGTGAATTCGGGGGGGTTTGGGGCGGGGGGGTTGGGGTGAGTGGGGAGGTTTTGGGGTGAGTTCGGGGTTTTTGGGGTCACTGGGGATTTTGGGACGTAGGCTGGGTTTGGGGAGGGGGTGTTGGGGTGAGTTTGGGGGAGGGCTTGGGGTGAGTTTGGAGGGGTTTGGGGTGAGGTTTTTTTATTTTTGGGTGACTGGGGGGGTTGGGGTCGGATTTGGGGTGGGGGGGGGCATTTTGGGGTGAGGGGGGGCATTTTGGGGTGCTCCCACCTGTCCTTGTGCGTGCTGAGGGCGCCCAGCAGCTGGCCGTAGCGCTCACCCTTGGGGGTCTCCGCCAGCTGCGAAGGCAAAAAGGTGGAGGGGGGGGGGGTCAGAGCATTGCGGGGGGGTCACCCCAAAATTTTTGGGGTGGGGGGGGCCCCAAAAAACCTGTCCCAGCAGCAGCGCGTCCCAGTTGGCGTTGGCGAAGGGCAGGATCTCGCGCTCCAGGTCGAAGTATTTCTTCTTGCAGCACACGCTCAGGTGGTACAGGATGAGGTGGGCCACGTCCACCCTGGGGGGGGGGCACCCCAAAAATCCGAATAACCGGGGGGGGGCACCCCAGGGCGCTGCCTTTTTGGGGGGGGATTGGGGAAAATTCCCCGAAATGGGAATAACGGGGGCTGGGTTATTTTTTTGGGAGGGTATGGGTTTATTTTGGGGGCTGTTTTTTTTTTGGGGGGGGGTGAATTTTTTTTTGGGGGGGTGAATTTTTTTTTTAGGGGGTGAATTTTTTTTGGGGGGGTTGAATTTGGGGGTGGGGGGGCTGGGTTTGGGGTGGGGGGGAGCTCCCTGAAGGCGCCGCGGCGGTGCCAATTTTAGGGGGGGCGCCCGATAGATGGGGGCAAATCCCGATTTTTTTTTGGGGGGGGGGTGCAGGTTTTGGGGTTCTGGATGAGCGTATAAAAGGGGGGGGCGCTACATTTAGAAAAGGGGGCACTAAATTTGGGGGGGGGGGGGCACAATTTGGTGCCCCCCCTGACTCACCAGCGCAGCGGCAGCCGCCGGACGCTCTCGGTGCCGCCGGTGCAGACGCAGCACTCGAAGACGTAAAACCTAAAATTTTTTGATTTTTTTTGATTTTTTTTTCCGGGGGGGTCTTTAGGGGACCCCCCCCCGATAAAAAATCCCCCCACTCACCTGTCCCCGTAGAGCAGGGGCTTGCTGAGGCACTGGGTGCAGGCCTCGTGGAACCACTGCCCGCAGCCGCGGCACTGCAGCATCTTCAGGTTCCACCTGTGCCCCCCCCCCAAAAAGGGGTTATTTGGGGATGGAAGCCCCAAATTTAGCCGGGGGGGGGTCTTTGACACCCGGGGGGGGCACTCACTCGCCGGGCCCCCCGCAGTAGCAGTAGCACTGCTGGCGGTTGGCGAGGTGGGGGGGGTCCCAGTCCAGCGCCTTCAGGGCGTAGGGCAGCACCGCCTTCATGCTCAGCATCGCCTTGGCGTGGGGGCCCTTCTTCAGGGCCCCCCCCCGCTGTCACCATTAAAAAGGGGGTTATTTTAAAAGGGGGGGGCTTAAAAATTTAAAAAAGCCCCCCCCAATGTGGTTTTTTTTTTTTGGCACCCACCTTGGTGGCCACGGCGAAGACGCAGCGGCGGCACATCCAGGCGCCGGCGGGGCGGGGGGGGGGGCGGTGGCATTGCTGGTGGTAGGCTTGTTTTTGGGGGGGGGCAATTAATTTTTTTTCGGGGGGGGGACATCGAGGAGAGGCAGGGGGCTGATTTTTTTTGGGGGGGGGGGGCTCACCGTGGCCGCATTTGTCGCAGCGCACCAGGAGGTTTTCGGGGCCCAGCGGCGGCGCCCAGCAGACGCAGCAGGTTTGGTCCCCCCCCGGCACCGCCGCTGCGAGGGGGGGGGGGATTAATTTGAGGGGGGGTTGGTTAATGAGCCGGGGGGGGGTCGGTTAATGAAATGGGGTCGTTAAGCGGGCGCACCGGGGCTGATGTCCTTCCAGAGCACCAGGAACTGGGAATTGTCCTCGAACTGCACCAGGCAGGCGCTGCGCGGGCCGTCCACCTGGGGGGGGGCACAAAAAAAAGGGGGGGGCAAAATTAAAAAAAAGGGGGCAGAAATTAAAAAAAAGGGGGCAGAAATTAAAAAAAAGGGGGTCAGGAAATAAAAGTGGGGGCAGAAATTAAAAAAAGGGGGCACAAATTAAAAAAAGGGGGGCACGAGTGAAAAAAGGGGGGTACAAATAAAAAGGGGGGGCAAATAAAAAGGGGGGCAAATTAAAAGGGGGGGGCAAATAAAAAAGTGGGGACACAAATTAAAAAAGAGGGGGCACAAATTAAAACTGGGGGCAGAAATTAAAAAATGGGGGGCACAAACAAAAAGGGAGGGCACAAATTTTAAAAAGGGGGGGGGGAACGAATAAAAAAGGGGGGCAGAAATAAAAAAGGGGGGGTACAAATAAAAAGGGGGAACAAATAAAAAGGGGGGGACACACAAATTTTAAAAAGGGGGGGCACAAATTAAAAAAAGGGGGTATGAATAAAAAAGGGGGGGCACAAATATAAAAGGGGAGCAGAAATAAAAAAGGGGGGGGCACAAGTAAAAAGGGGGGCAATGAATAAAAAGGGGGGGCATAAGTAAAAAAAGGGGCACAAATAAAAAAGGGGAGGCACAAATAAAAGGGGGGGGCAGAAATAACAAGGGGGGGGAATTAAAAAAGTGGGGGCACAAATTAAAAAGGGGGGGGCGCAAATAACAAGAAGGGGGTTCAGGGAAGTGGGGGGGGGCTGGAAATGTCCTTTTCCTATTTTTTTTTTGGGGGGGGGCCTCACCTTTTTGATGGTGCCCAGGTAGAGGAGGCCGTCGGTCCAGCGCGCCAGCACGTCCTGGCCCTCCCAAAAACGGGGGGGGGCGCGGGGGGGGCGGCCGGGGGGGGCCCCTGGGTCGCTCGCCATCACATCGTGCCGGGGGGGGGGGCTGGGGGGGGGGCAAAAATAAATAAATTATTTAGGGGGGGGGCAAAAAAAAAATAGTTGGGGGGGGTCAGGGGTTGGGGGGGGGAGATTGGGGGGGGGGGTTTTGGGGGGGGCAAATTGGGGGGGGCAAATTGGGGGGGGAAATGGGGGGGGCGATGGGGGGGGTAATGGGGGGGTCCCAGATTATTGGGGGGTCTTTGGGGGGGTCCCAGGTTGGGGGGGCTCATATGGGGGGGGGATTTTGAGGCGGGGGGAGTCCCAAGGTATGGGGGGGGCACAGATTGGGGGGGGGGCATGTAGGGTATGGGGATTGGGGGGGGGCATTTTGGGGTCCCAAAATATGGGGGGGGGTCATGAAAGATATGGGGGGGGCACAGATGGGGGGGCTCCTGTAGGGTATGGGGGGGGCAGATTGGGGGGGGGTCCCAGCTGGGGGGCGGGCATTTGGGGTAGGGTAAGGGGGGCGAGTCCTAAACCGGGGGGGGGGGGACAGAGTTTGGGGAGGGGGGGTCACACACTTTGGGGGGGGGGCACTACCTATAGGGGGGGGGTCCAAATTTTATTGGGGGGGTCCAAATTTTTTTTTTTTGGGGGGGGGTCCAATTTTTTTTGGGGGGGACCAATTTTTTGGGGGGGGTGCCGCACTTTTTGGAAGGGCTCCGATTTTTTTTTGGGGGGGGCTCCCATTTTGGGCTGCCAGCTCCCATTTTTTTTTGGGGGGGGGGCATTTTTTTTGGGGGGGGGAGCGGTGTGTAGGGGGGGGGGCAGCGCTGACGCAGTGCCTATGATCGGGGGGGGGGGGTCCCGAGCCCGGATCTCGGGGGGGGGGGGGGGGGCATGGGACCGGGTTGAGGGGGGGGATTTTTTTTTTTTTTTTTGGGGGGGGGTCCCGGGGGGGTCCTTACCGGAGGCGGCGGGGCCGGCGGCGGCAGCGCGGGGCCGTGACGCAGCAGCGGCGGCGGCGGGGGGGGGCCCAGGGGGGGGCGCGGAGGGACGGCGGCACCGGGCCCCCCCCCCGCCCCCCCCCCAACCGGGGCCCGGCCCTGCTCCCGCCCCCCCCCCCCCCCGCCGCTGCCGCCGTGGAGCCGCCCACAGCCCCCAAGCCCCCGCCCCCAGCCACCCAAGCCCCGCCCACTCCCCGAAGCCCCGCCCCCTGTACCCAAACCCCGCCCCCACCGCCTAAGCCCCGCCCCCCCACCCGGCGGGCTCGGCCGCGGCTGCGCGGCCACGTGACCCCCGGCGCGCCTCCCTATTGGCCGGCGCCCCGGGGCGGCGCGCGGCGATTGGCGGAGGCGCCGCCCAATGGGAGCGCGGGGCGGGAGCGGTTTGAGTGTGCGCGCCGCAATGGCGGCGGGGCCCGGCGGCGGCGGCGGCGCCCGCCCGGTACCGGCCACGGCGGCGGCTGCGTCACTTCCGGCCGACCTCCGGGTCATCGGGGCGCAAGGCCCGCGCCAGGAGCGCGGCGGCCGCGCCTGAGCCGGAGGCTCCCGAACAGGTTGGGCCCCGCTCCCGTTCCCGGTGCCGGTTCCGGTCTCACCCTCCCGTTCTCCCGTAGAAACGGCGCCGCTCCGGGCCCCGAGCGGGCTGGGCTCCCAGCAGCCGCGCCCCGTTGCGGGCTATCAGCGTCCCGACGGCACCAGGCCCAGGTAGGGCGGCACCGGGGGGGTCCCGGTTCCACCGTTCGGTCGCGGTGACCCCCCCGTGCCCCCCCCCAGGGCTTCTCCGCAAGGCCATGACCGTCGCCGCAGCCCCCCAGGCCGGGAAAAAGGCCCCGGGGGCGGCTTCGGGATCGGCAGCGCCGCCTCCGGTACCGGGGGTGCGGCGGCGGGCGGCGGGGGACCCGAGGGGGCAGCTGGCGGAGCTGCGGGAGAAGATAAGGGGCCTGGAGGATGACAACCGGCAGCTCCGGGAGCAGCTGCAGCACAGCCGGGCCCGGGAGGAGGAGCTGGAGGGACAAGTGAGGTGAGAGCCCCGGTAACACCACCCCCCGGTACCGGTTTGCACCCTCCCGGTAACCGGGGACCTGTCCCCTGACCCCTTCTGTACCCGGGGACCCCATTCCGGTAACCAGGGACCCCCCACTCCGGTAATGGAGGACCTGTCCCCTTTCCCCCCAGTACCGGGGACCCCCCTCCGGTAACCGGGAACTCCCCCCCGGTAACCGGGGACCCGTCCCCTTCCCCCTCCAGTGCCCGGGGACCCCCCTCCGGTAACCGGGGACTCTCCCCCTTCCCTGTCTGGTACTGGGAACCCCCCTCAGGGTACGGAAGCCCCCTCCCCTTCCCCCTCCGATACCCGGGGACCCCCCCTCCGATACCAGAGACCCCCCCCCCTCCGGTAACGGCGCCCCCCCCCCGGTGCCTCCCAGCTCTCTGCGCACGGAGCTGCAGCAGTCCCAGGAGGAGCGGTCCCGGTGGCAGCGGGAGCCGGAGGCGCAGGCGGCCGAGCGGCAGCGGCTGGCGGCTGAGCTCCAGGAGCGGCACCGGCAGCTGGAGGAGCTCCGGGAGGCGGCGCGGGACCGGGAGGAGCAGCTGGGGGCCGCCCAGGTGGGTACGAGGCTGATTTCCCCCCCCCCCCCCACGGGGCAAAACCAGCAAAACGCGGGATTCTGCCCCAAAATGGGCTGCGAGGAGCGCAGCTGGAGATGCTTCGGGGGGCTTTTTACCCGATTTCGGGGTGTTTTGCCGGATTTTTCCCCAATTGTTGTCTTCTCCCAAATTATTCCTCGTACCCCCCTAAATTATTATCTTAGGCTCCCCTGATTATTGGGGTCTTCCCCCCCAACCCTTCCTGATATTGGGGCATTTCCTCCAGATTTTGGGGGCTCTTCCCCGAATTCTGCTTGGCTTTTCCCGCAAACTTTGGGGGAGTTTCCACCAATTCTGTGTGTTTCCCAACCAAATCTTGGTGGGTTTCCCCTCCCCCTGTATTCTGGATGGTTTTTCCCCATGTTTTTTGGGGGGCTCTTCCCGAAGATTTTATAGGTTATTTCCCCAAATTCTTGGTGCTTTTTCTACAAGCTCTTCGCGGACGGGGTACCCAAGTTCTGTGCGTTTTTTCCCTAAAGTTTTGAATTTTTACATCCAATTCTTGGCGCTCCTGTCTTGGCCGACGGCGTTGGGCGCCTCTTGGCCAACGGGGTCGGGTCTTTCCCCCCCAGGCGGAGCTGCGGGAGGTGTCGGGGGCGCTGTCGCGGCGCGAGGCGGAGGTGTCGGAGCTGCGGGCGCTGGCGGGGGCGCAGGAGGAGCATTTGCACGCGCTGGAGATGGAGCGGCGCCGCCTGCACAACCAGCTGCAGGAGCTCAAGGTGCACCGGGGGGGCTGACACTGAAAATATCAATAATAATTTAAAAACCAGGATTCGTTTCGGGGGATTTTTCACCCCAAGATGTAAAAAATAATAAAAATAATAAATAATAGTAATAATAATAACATTAGTATTTCATGTTTTGTTTTTGTCAAAATTAAAAAAAAATGTTTTTTTTTCTCAAACTTTTTTTAAAATAACATTCCTGTTTTTTCCTCAAAGTTAAAAAATATCATTTATTCTTTTTTCTCAAAATTGAAAAACAAAACCTTTTTTTAGTTTGCTCAAATAAAAAATCATCTTTCTTTTTTTGATTTTTACTGAAATTTTAAAAAGTCAAAAGAACACTTCTTCTATTTCTCAAAATTTAAAATAGAATAACTCATTTCATTTTTTGAGCTTTTTTGCTCAGAGTTTAACAAATACATATGTTTTTGCCCCAAATTTTTAAAAATACAAAAACAAATCATTTTTTTGCTCAGTTAAAAAAAAAAACACTTAATTTTCCCTCAAATTAAAAAAAATATATAAAATGCTTAGTTTTTCTTGCTCAAAATTAAAAAAATACATAGTTTTGGGGGTTTTGCTCAAAATCTATAAACAACAGAATGGTCATGGTTCGTTTCTGGTTTTTTGTTCAGAATTGTAAGAGTATATAAGAATATAAATATTTAACTCTGAAAGTTTTTCTTATATATCCATACTTAAATACAGAAAAATACAGAAAAATAATCTGTCTGACAAGTGGCAGTCGGGCAGGGCTCAGGGCTGTGGCAATTGGGGCCACGTCAGGTCACCATTGGGATCCCCCAAGGCTCCGTTTTAGGGCCAGTCCTCTTCAAGTCCTCGATATTCTACAAAATACCTTTTTTTCCCTTTTTTTTTTCCCCCTCCCCAGGGGAACATCCGCGTCTTCTGCTGTGTGCGCCCCCATTTCCCCCCAAAGACCCCTATTTCCCTCCCATTTCCCCCACAAGTGCCCCCATTCCCTCCAGTTTCTGCCCTATTTCCCCCCCCAAGAAGCGCTGTTTCCCCCCATTTTCCCCATAAATGCCCCTGTTTCTTCCCATTCTCCCCAAAAGTGCCTGTTTGCCCCAGTTTCCCCCCCAAAGTGCCCCGTTAGCCCCACCAAATGCCCCCATTTCCCCCCAAAGACCCCTATTTCCCCCCCATTTCCCCCCAAAGACCCCCATTTCCCCCCAGTTTCCACCCCAAATACCCCCGTTTGCCCCTGGACTCCCCCCAAAGACCCCTATTTCCCCCACAAGTGCCCCCATTCCCCCAGTTTCTACCCCAAACGCCCCCGTTTACCCCTGAACTCCCCCCAATGACCCTTATTTTCCCCCAAAAGACCCCTTTTTCCCCCCATTTGCCCTATAACCCCCCCCCCGTCCCCCCCCAGTCGGCCCTGGACGGGTACCCCGTCTGCATCTTCGCCTACGGGCAGACGGGCAGCGGCAAAACCTACACCATGGAGGGGCCGGGGGGCGCCGACCCCACAAGTTGGGGGGTGATCCCCCGCGCCGTGCGGCACCTCTTCGGGGGCGCCCGCCAGCTGGAGCACAAAGGGTGGCAGGTGGGGGCCGAGGCACCGAGTTTTGGGGGTGTTGGGGGCTTTTGGGGGGAGATAGGGGTTTTGGGGGCTTCTTTGGGCGGTGCTTAGGGCTTTTGGGGGCTTCTTTGGGTGTGTTAGCGCTTTTGGGGGGCTTAGGGCTTTTGGGGGGCTTTTTTTGGGGTGTTAGGGCTTTCTGGTGGCTACTTTAGGGTTTTGGGGAGCTTTTTTGGGGGGTTAGGACTTTTTGGTGAGCTTTTGGGGAGGCTTTTTTTGGGTGTTTAGGGCTTTTTTGGGGGATTACGACTTTTGGGGGCTTTTTTGGGGGCATTAGGTCTTTTAGGGGCTTTTTTGAGGGGGTTTTGAGCCTTTTGGGACTTTGGGGGGTTTAAGGCATTTGGGGGGGGTTAGGACTTCTTGGGGTGCTTTTTTGGGAGGGGTTACAGCTTTTGGGGGGCTAATTTAGGGCTTTGGGGAGATTTTTGGGGGGAATTAGGTCTTTTAGGGGCCTTTTGGAGGGAGTTTTGAGCTTTTGGGGGCTTCTTTTGGGGGATTTATGGTGTTTGGGGGAGGTTTAGGGCTTCTTGGGGTGCTTTTGGGGGGATTAGGGCTTTTGGGGACGTCTTATGGGGGCGTTTAGGGCTTTTGGGGGCTTCTTTGGGTGTGTTAGTGCTTTTGGGAGGGGCTTAGGGTTTTTGGGGGCTTTTGGGTTTTTTTGGGGGGGTGTTAGGGCTTTTTGGTGGCTAATTTAGGGCTTTTGGGGGGCTTTTTTTGGAGGTTAGGGCTTTTGGGGGGACTTTTGGGGAGACTTTTTGGGGAGTTATGGCTTTTGGGAGCTTTTTTTGGGGGATTAGGTCTTTTAGGGGCTTTTTTGAGGGGATTTTGGGACTTTTGGGGGTTTAAGGCATTTGGGAGGGTTTAGGACTTCTTGGGGTGCTTTTTTTGGGGGGGGTTACAGCTTTTGGGGGGCTAGTTTAGGGCTTTGGGGAGATTTTTTTGGGGGGAATGAAGTCTTTTAGGGGCTTTTTTGAGGGGGTTTTGAGCTTTTGGGGGCTTCTTTTGGGGGATTTAAGGCATTTGGGGGGGTTAGGGCTTCTTGGGGTGCTTTTGGGGGGATTAGGGCTTATGGGGGCTTTTTTGGGGCTTTTTTGGGGGTAGGTCTTTTGGGGGCTAATTTAGGGCTTTTTTTGAGGGGGTAGGGCTTTCTTGGGGGAGTAGGGCTTTTGGGGTGGGGGGGTTAGGGTGGGTTTTTGGGGGAATTTCTTTAGCTTTGGGGACTTTGGGTCTGCTCTTTTGGGGGCTCTTTGGGGTTCTTTATAGGGTTTGGAGGCTTTTGGTGGTTCTTTAGGCACTCGGGGCCCCTTTTTGGGGGGATTTTGCGCCCCCCTGACCCCCCCAAAGTACAGTTTCAGCGCCAGTTTCCTGGAGATCTACAATGAGGTGCTGCGGGACCTGCTGGGGGGGGACAAGGGGGGTGAGCTGGAGGTCAGCTGTGGTGAACAAGCGATAAAAGAGTTAGTTAAATATATTTTAAATTAAATATATGTTCCTTGGAAGTACAAGAATAGCATTCAGGTTAAATCAGGTCTCCTTGGTGTAAAAATAAAGTGAAAAACCTTCCAGCCGGTAAGGGAACATAGAAGACCCTACATGCAATGTGTTTAGATGCAAAATTAAACTCCAGAGCACAACAACTGAAAAGGATGATTTTATATATATAAATATTTACAGACACTATTTATGACTTTATATTTGCACAGATATTTACTTTCATTTATCTCCTCTTTGCCCTTGATCCAGATTTGAAGTGTAGTGAAAACCTGTAGCAACCCCCCACAACAGCGGAAAGAGGCCAAAAAGCAGCAATATTGGGGCAGTTTGGTGGCAATTGTGGGTTTTAAGTGGTAATTCGGTGAGGAAAGCCCACGTAACTACTTACTATCAGGCTTCAAATAAAATTTGGCAATATAAATGACAATAATATGAGTGAAATTTTGCCATTCCCCTCACAGAAGGGTGAAGGAAGGGGTGATGTTGTACAGTGCCTCATAGTTAGGTGTGGGAATAGAAATGTTGTTTTTGCAGAGTTACATTGTTTAGAAGGAGGGAATGTGGTACTGAGATATGCTTACAGTGATAAGAAAGTTTAGCAGGCGACCTAGTGAAATGCAGACAACCAGACTCCTTAGGACAATTAGGTGAAAATCACGGTGTCAAGTCAAGTCAGGTAAGTGAAGAAACATTACCACTTCAAGCACTAAAAATGTCAAAAGAAATTTGAAATTTAACAGGCCGGCAACTGAAGGCCATGCATTGTTTGTGAAGCATCAGATAGATTGTGAACCTGGATTACCCACTCAGTGGGGAAACAGGGGAGGGTCCTGCCATCAAAAGGTATATAAACTGTGTTTTGGAACTAGTAGAGGCGCTCTCTCCTGCTTGTGGGGCGCCCGCCATTGCAATCGTGAATAAATTACTACTTCACTGAGATCCTCGCCTGAGCCTAAGTTATTGGCTACGGAGTGTTTCTCACAATTTGGGGGCTCGTCCGGGATCCAGTCACCTACTGGGGAGCCCCACCGCCGCAGCAGCAGGAAGGCATGCCCCGCTGATTTCAGCGGTCCTGTGCATCGACGGTGGCGGTTCTGCGGAAAGCTGACAGAGGGCCCGAGACTGGTTAAAGAGGCAGGATCCGTGAAGTAGTGGGGAAAGGAAGAAGGTAGGCACTCCGGGTTTTTAAGAATCGATCCGGTAACTCTGTGCACAGACCAAGGTAAGAAATATTAAGTATTGCCTTGGGGGTCGGGTATCTGGTGTATGGTAAGCCCTTGCACGGGGAAGTGCTGGCACTACACCAGGGGAATCTGGTGTACGGTAATCCTTGCACGGGGAAGTGCTTGGAAGTACACCAGGGAATCTGGTAAACTCAGGTGTGCGGTAACGCTGGCACGGGGAAGTGCTTGGCGGTACACCCCCATCTTTCAGTACGTTGGTGTGTGGTAAACTGCAGAAGGGAAAATTCTGTAGCACATACTGGTGAGGGTTAGGAAAGATGGGAAGCACGAGTTCCAGGGAATCTGGTAAACTCATAGGTGTGCGGTAACGCTGGCACGGGGAAGTGCTTGGCGGTACACCCCCATTTTTCAGTACGTTGGTGTGTGGTACACTGCAGAAGGGAAATTTCTGTAGCACATACGGGCGAGGGTTAGGAAAATGGGAAGATATGAGTTCCAGGGGACAGGGAGATATCCCTGGGGGAGTGCCTACTAATAGTTCTTCCTGAAGAATTATAAGAAATTGGAAACATAATCCCAAAATTAGAGGGATTGTAAAAGAAAAATAATTTTAAAAAAAAGGTTAAATATTGTGTATCAGTCTGGACAAAAGAACCAATTAAGGAAACAGCAGTATTTTGGCCAAAATACGGGTCTGATGAAAATTCAGGCTTTAAATCTATGTGTAAACAAGAAGATTCCTTTTTTAGAGAAGGAGCCAAGTTATGTTCCCTATAATCTTAATATTGAACTGGTGGCAGCAGCAGTCACTCCAGGAAGGGAGACAGGGACTGTAATTAACACTGTCCCTAAAGAAGGATCGTACTCTAGGCTCTGGCAAGAATTAGAACAAGGTAGAAGAGATATTGAGAATTTTGCCTTCCCTGATACTAACAGTACTAACACTAACTGTATATCCTCTTAGGTGAACTACCCCCTCCTCCTTACCAGCAGAGAGGTTAGAACTTTTAAGAAGGAGAGGAAGTCTTTATTCGAGGACCCCAACAGCCTAGTTGAACAATTAGACCAGTTCCTACGACCTGATTTATACTCTTGGGGGAGGGAATTATGTCTGTAAGTATGTTGTTTACAGGGAAAGAAACGGGAATGATCAGGAGGAGAGCTGCTATACAAGAATGGGAAAGAGCTCATCCTCCAGGACCAGGGGTAATACCGGCAGGGCAGAAATACCCACTTGCCAATCCTGGCTGGAATAATAATAGTGTGCAACACAGAAATCATATGAGAGACTTGGGGTCAGAATGAGAAAGTACTTGGGGATGAGACCTGAGGACCCAGTATCCCAAGGGCTCTTGAAAGTTCATTGTGTGATTAAAGCCTGGCAGAATACGCAGAAAATGCTTCAGAAGGTGGGGGGATGTAGTGAACAGTCACTGGGGGACCCTCCTGCGGGAGGCCCTGGAGGTGTGTGTCCGGAGGGGAGGTAAGAAGGAAAAAAAAAAAAAAAGAGCGAAGAAACTAATGGTATTGACAGTGCAGCGGGTAGTGAGGCAGAGGGTTGGAGAAAGAGGAAGAAAATCTTCAGGGGGAGTCAGGGCCAGGATGGAAAGGAGAGGAAGAGAGATGAAGGAATGGCAGGCAAAGAAGGCTGCCTGTGTTGTGGCCTGAGTCCTAGCAGAGACAGGCTTTGATAAGATGTTTTAAGTGTGGCCAGGCTGGCCACTTGGAATAGGAATATCGGGAGTGGAAGAAGGAGGAAAGAAGGAAAATGGCATGAAATATACTATATTGATATGTTGTTTCAGTATCTTGGAGGGAAAAGGTATGGAATTAAGTTGGACCCTGACTGAGCCTTTGGTGCTGGTATTAGAAAAGTACGGGCTGGAGAAAGATAAAGGAAGTGTTAAAAGGGTTGCTGAAGGTGTTAAAGGTGTGGCATGTAGTATTTAACAGAGCTGTTTGAAATTGAATGAGCAGGGAAAGGTGATGTAGGCATTATCTAAGTAACAGTCTAGAAGTTTTGGTATATTTGCATATTTGCTGTGGTGTTTGGTCAGTTTCCCAAGCATCGGGGAGGGGGGAACAGCCTGCTCCACCAGGGGCCTCTCCAGCGGCCACAGGGGGGCTTCGGCTCCAGCGCCTGGAGTGCCTCCTCCCCCTCCTTCTGCACTGACTTTGGTGTCTGCGGGGGGGTTTCTCGCTCTCCCAACTGCTGTTGAGCAGCAGGTTTTTGTTTGTTTCTTTGTTTGTTTTCGTGGCTGTGCTCTCACAGAGGCACGGACTGTATTGCTTATGGCTTGGCTCTGGGCGGCAGTGAGCCCCTTAGGGGCCGAATGAAATTGTCTCTTACCTGCCACGGGGAGGCTTCTGGGTTTTTCTCACGGGGGCTGCCACTGCAGTTTCCCACGCCCCCCACTCACAGCCCCCGAACCTTGCCATCAAACCCAATACACTGGGGAGCAGCTAGGTCATTACTGACTTGTAAAGTATCAGGGATTAAATTAACTAATGAAACCCTAAAAAGTGATGGGGGCAGAAGGGACTGGGATAACAGTGCCACTTTTGGGGGATACCAAGCTGAGACCAGAGGATAAAATGATCACTGGGTAATTATTGTATGTACCCAAGGCAGGGACTAACTTGTTGAGAAGGGATTTGATGATTAAATTGGGCATTCAACTAGTAAATTGTTAGACTGGAATAACAGTGTTATTAATGGAGTGCTCTCAGGCCCTGAGAGCAAACATGCATGTATATTCACCTCTGACTGGAAAGACCCTGAAATGGGGGCGGAAGCAACAATATAGGTGGACAATTTTACCCCCAAGGGTTTACTGGGCCACCTATCTATTTGGTTAAGTTCTAAAAAAGATTTTGGAGCAATTACAACCTCCCAAGGAGGTATTAATGTTAACAAATATGTGGATCGTTTTCTATTGTCAGGACAGGAGAAAAGAGTTGTGAAGAAAGCTACTAACAAGCTATTCAACTTTCTGGGAAAGCAGGGCTTGGGAATATTAAAAAAATAAATAAATTACAATATGGAGAAAGAGAAGTCAGGTATTTAAGGCATCTAATGTCTGAAGGAAAACAGAATAAATGCAGAGAGGATTCAGGGAATTGTTGAAAATTAAGAAAGAACTAAAAAGTTTTAAAAGAAAGATTTTTTTTAAGGAATCAGGAGCCATGAAGTCTGAAGGAAAATGGATACTCCCTGATGGGAGAGAAATGCTGAATAAAGTGATAATGAGGCAAATATTAACTGTTTTACATCAGAAGAGTCATTGGGAGGTGCAAGCAATATGTGATAAGAAAGTATGTCTGTGTAGGAATATACACTTTAGGGAAGCACATATGTAGAGGATGTACCATATGTCAAAAGGTAAATAAAAAGGTCTTCTGTAATCCATCTAGAAGAGGACGGGAGCCAGGGGTTTGACCTTTCCAAAGTATACAGGTAGACTTTACTGAGTTACTTGTTTGTCCTAATTGACCACGTGACTGGATGGGCGTAAAGCTTTACTGCAAGGGTTAAAGCAGGCCTTAGAGATTGAGTGGGATTTTCACAGCCCCTGGCACCCCTCCTCTTCTGGGAAGGTGGAACGAATGAATCAGACATTAAAGAAGCAATTAACTAAACTAGTGTTAGAAACCCAACTTCCTTGGGTAAAATGCTTACTCCTACAGGTTTAAACAGCACCAAAAAAATGATATAGGAATTTTACCATATGAGATGCTGTTCAGATTGCCCTATCTGGGCAGAAGGGATGAGATACCACAATTCAAAACAAGAGAGTTTTCTTAAGAACTGTATTCTGGGGTTGTCCTCTTCTTTGTCATTTCTCAGGACCTGTGGGTTGTTGGCTCAAACCCCACCTTTGGAATTCCCCATTCACCACCATCACCCAGGAAACCGGGTCCTGGTTTGGACCTGGAAAGAGTCAGCTCCGGCCTGAATGGGAAGGACAATTACTAACCACTGAAACAGCCTAAGAACTGTGGAAAAAGGTTGGACTCACTATACTCGAGTGAAGGCATCCGTCGACGCTAGTACCTGGGAAGCTGTTCCTACAAAAGACTTGTTGGAAGTTGAAATTGAAAAATCTCATAGTGGACTCTGAGCAAGATAAGAGCTTACAATTGTAAACTAACCTTTTATTTTCACAGGTAACTAACGACTGTGACTTGTGATTGAGAGAAAGGACAGACCTATAGTGAATTGCAGTGCTCCCAAGGGGGGGTTGTTATAGTAGTAGTGTACATCTTACTTTTTGTATCAATAATTATTTGGAAACCTAAGGTTTAAAAATAATGACAGGGAAAAATTGATTACTAATTTTGATTTTAGTGATTCTAGGCCTCAGAGAAGGCCTTGGTCAATTGGCAACTTGCAAAAGGCACGACCAGATAATAGCAAAAACGGGATACCCCATCAAAATATGGGTGACTGTGACAGAGGGTTATGTACCACATTCTGTCACGTTCGATGTTTGTGAGGTGTTAGCTTGTGGAGATTTAAATGCCTAACGACAATTGAGCAGAGAGAACCAATAACTGAGAGAGACCCAACAGCCAGATTGAGAATACTGTATGGAAACGATCCTCTATTGCCATCAGAGAAAGGGAGAAACTGAAGGAGAAAACAGGAGAGAAAACAGGAAGCCCTCTGAAATGTGTCAGTTCAAACAAGGTATGGGGATGTGAATGCCTGGATAGAATGGGTCAAATATACCGTCCAGAGTCTCAACCGTAGCTATTGCTATGCTTGTGCCTCGGGATGACCGATTGCCCAGATAATGCCCTTCCCATGGGGGTGGACCAAAGACTCCCAAGGGATGCGATATATGATTGCATTGTACCAAGAAAAGACTGCCTGGGGAAATGAGGCCTGTAAGTCTCTCTTTGCTGTTTCTTGCATGATAACAATATCGCAGTTCCCCCTGCATTCTCTACAGCTATAGGTAACCATACAGCTTGCCTCTCACGGCAGGGTGTGAGTGCTACCTGGCATCTGGGAGAATTTGCCTTCTGCTGCCAAGGACTTGATGGGAAACTGCTCAAGACTAGAGATCCCCAGGGCAGATCTCTGGTGGTACAGTGGAGGGAAGATCTTACGGTCCACCCTACCATCTAATTGGGAAGGCACTTGCGCACTTGTTCAATTAGCTATACCCTTCACCGTGGCATTTGAAAGAGAAACATCACAAATACCCAGAAGTAAAAGAGGCTTAGGAATATCATTTGCTGATAGAGTATATATAGATTCTATTGGGGTACCTAGAGGAGTTCCAGATGAACATAAAGCCAGAAATCAAATTGCTGCAGGGTTTGAGTCACTGTTCTGGTGGGTAACAATCAATAAAAATGTGGATTGGATTAATTATTTCTATTATAATCAGCAGAGATTCATCAATTATACCAAGGATGCGATGAGAGGAATCGATGAACAACTAGATGCCATCAGCAAAATGGCTTGGGAAAACAGGATAGCATTAGATATGATGCTCGCAGAGGAAGGAGGTGTGTTTGTGTGTCTAATACTGAGCAACCATTGTTGCACTCTTATACCCAACAATAGTGTCCCAGATGGCTCGGTAACAAGAACATTGCAAGGGCTTACCACCCTTGCCAGTGAATTGGCAGAAAAAGTAGGCATATTTACATCCTTGATCGTAGTTGTAGGAGTTTTGACAGCCATTGGTTGCTGCATTATCCCCTGTGTAAGAGGACTAGTACAGTGGTTAACTGAAACCGCACTATTGAAACAAATGACCATGGAGCTACCACCTTACTCAGCTAAGGAGATAATGAGGAGATGGAAAGCAAAGAAAGCAAAGAAGAAGAAGTCTATCAAATTGCACCTTAGAGAAAGGTTTTGCAAAAATCAACAGTTTATAAAAAAAAGAAAAGGGGGGAATTGTGGGAATAGAAATGTTGTTTTTGCAGAGTTACATTGTTTAGAAGGAGGGAATGTGGTACTGAGATATGCTTACAGTGATAAGAAAGTTTAGCAGGCGACCTAGTAAAATGCAGGCAACCAGACTCCTTAGGACAATTAGGTGAAAATCACGGTGTCAAGTCAGGTAAGTGAAGAAACATTACCACTTCAAACAGTAAAAATGTCAAAAGAAATTTGAAATTTAACAGGCCGGCAACTGAAGGCCATGCATTGTTTGTGAAGCATCAGATAGATTGTGAACCTGGATTACCCACTCAGTGGGGAAACAGGGGAGGGTCCTGCCATCAAAAGGTATATAAACTGTGTTTTGGAACTAGTAGATGCGCTCTCTCCTACTTGTGGGGCGCCCGCCATTGCAATCGCGAATAAATTACTACTTCACTGAGATCCTCGCCTGAGCCTAAGTTATTGGCTACGGAGTGTTTCTCACATTAGGGGACCAAACGTTAACAAAAACTGTAATAAACTCTTTATTTTTAATTTGTTTTAATAACTTAATACTTTAATAACTCTCTTAAGCTATTTGTCTTTTTATTTTACTCTGGTGAACTATTAGCTCTATGAAAAAATAGTTGTGAGGATGATGATGAACTTCTGGGTTTTGAGCCTGTATCTTCCTGGAGTATTTTACACTTTTATAATTAACTGGCAAAAAAAAGTCTCAAAGCATTAATTTATTGTTATTTGATGAGATTTTTCTCATCAGAATGTGGGACCCTGCAGGCTGTTCATATTCCCCTATAGGTGCCAAGAGGGGTATAGGACAGAAACGTGCTCTGGGGAAGGTTTTCCCTATGGATTTTCCCTATAGAGCTCCCTGCTCTGCCCATCTGGACAAGGCAGATGAAACTGGGGAGAGTTATTGTTATTTTAACCCCATTTTTAACAGATAAATCAGGAGTTTTGGTGGTAGCACTGGAAACTAACACGACGCGGGTGGAAGCACCAATGTTAGGGACAAAAAGGAACATTTTGGGGTCAAAACCGTGTGTTTTGGGGCAGATTGGAATTTCACACATAGGGTTGGTGCAGGCAGGAGGAAGAAAATTGATTGCAGCTGGGAATCGACAGTTTTGTTTTTTTTTAATTATTAGAAGAGTTTTTGCTTATTTCCATGTTTATTAAGGTCAGGCTAAAAGGAACAGCTGCACACACCCCACGCAGACATCCCACCCCCAGAGGCGACAGCCTACACCCCCTGCACCCCCCCCACCACAAACGGGGGGGGGGAGGGGAATTTGGGGGGGGGAGTCCCGGTGGTCCTGGGGCTACTTCTTGTTGGCGTGGGCCGTGCCCACCATGCACTCGTTCACCTGGGGGGCGAACGAGGGGGGTGAGGGGGGTCCAGACCCACAAATCTGCCCCATAACCCCCCCAAATGCCCCCCCGTATCCTAAAACTGCCCCAAAATGCTCCCAAAAGGCCCCCCACTAACCCAAATCCAACCCATCCCCTTATATCCCAAATCTGCCCTATAATCCCCCAAAACCTCCAAAACTTGCCGAATCACACCCCCATATCCCAAACACACCCCATAACCTCCCCCAAATCCCCCCCATGACCTCCCCCAAATCCCCCCCATGTCCAAAATCCAAAACCCATACCCTGTACCCCAAACTCACCGTATAACCCCCAAAACCTGTCCCCCATATCCCATTACTTGCCCTCCTTATCCCATAACCCTATGAAATCACCCCCTGTGCCCCAAATTTGCCCTCTAACACCCCAAACCAACCCCCCCATCCCAAACCTGCCCCTGAACCCATCCCCACGTTCTCCCCCCCGAGCACCCCCAACACATCCTACATCTCCCCCAACCTCTGCCCGCAGATTTCCCACGGCACCCCAAATCACCGTGTCCCAAAGATCCCCAAATCCACCCCAAACGCCCCCCATACCATAATGTTTACCCCCCCCCAAAATTCTTCCCCCAAAACCACCCCAAAACCCTCCTCCCCAGGCCCTCCCCGCTCCCTCCCTCCAAAACCATCCCCAAAAACCACCCCAAAACCCTTCCCCACCCCCACCCCAATCCAAACCCTCCCCTAAACCCCCAAAAACCCCATTATTTCCCCCAAACCTTGCTGGCAAAGCGCAGGGAGTTGAGTGACTCGGCGAAGTTCTCCTCCAGCGGCGAGATGTTGACGAACATGAGCCTGGGTGGGGGCGATCCACGGCATAGCGGGGTGTCCGAGCGGGGTGCACCCTACACCCTCGACCCTAAAACCACCCCGTCACCCTAAAAAAAAAAACCCCGCTCACATTTTGGCGTTGCCCCTCAGCGAGTTTTGCAGCAGGTAGGTCAGCTTGCTGTTGCGGTACGGCACGTGCGGCTCCTACGGGGACAAAAATCGTTATAGGATGGGGAGGAAAGCGACAAAATTTTGGGGTCGTGGCCCCAAAATCGCTCTTTTTTCCCCAAAAAATCAGCACCTTGTTGGAGATGGCCATGATGACCAGCCCCAGCGTGGCCAGGCTGCTGTTGATGGCTTGGGTCTCGCGCAGCCGCTGCCCGCTGGCTTGGCATTTATCCAAGCGCTCGCTGCCCGCCAGGTCCACCAGGCTCAGCACCGCTGGGTTGGGGGAGGATTTCGGGTGAGGAAGAGGAGGTCGGCACCCCCCGGGGAGGAAGAAAACCCCAAAAAGAGGCGCTCACAGCTGCAGCGGAGGGCGCGGGAGGCGTTGGAGCCCTGGATGTGGAGCTGGAAGACGCAGTGGCTGCGGGACGAGCGGTCGTTGAGCGCCGTGCGCGCCACCGAGCGCTTGGAGGCGGCCGTCTGCAGCAGCCCCAGCACCTGGGGGGGGGGGGCAAATTTGGGGTTAAAAAATGGAAAAATACATCAAACGGACTCCGAGGGGCGTTTTGGGTTTCTTACCTCGTCCTCGGAGGCCACGGGGACGCAGCGCAGGTTGGGGACGTGCAGCTCCTTGCTGGCCGAGCTGACGTGGCGGATCTCCAGCTCGCCCCCCCTGTCCCCCCCCAGCAGGTCCCGCAGCGCCTCGTTGTAGATCTCCAGGAAGCTGGCGCTGAAACTGTACTTTGGGGGGGTCAGGGGGGCGCAAAATCCCCCCAAAAAGGGGCCCCGAGTGCCTAAAGAACCACCAAAAGCCTCCAAACCCTATAAAGAACCCCAAAGAGCCCCCAAAAGAGCAGACCCAAAGTCCCCAAAGCTAAAGAAATTCCCCCCAAAACCCCACCCTAAACCCCCCCAAAAGCCCTGCTCCCCCCAAAAAAGCCCCCAAAAGCCCTAACACCCCCAAAAAGCCCCCAAAGCCCTAAACCCCCCAAAAAAAGCCCCCCAAAGCCCTAAACCCCCCCCAAAAGCCCCCCAAATCCCTAACACCCTCCAAAAAAAGCCCCAAAAAAGCCTCCAAAAGCCCTAACTCCCCCCCCAAAGAAGCCCCCAAAAGCCCTAAACCCCCCTAAAGAAGGCTCCAAAAGCCCTATATTAGCCTCCAGAAAGCCCTAACCCTCCCAAAAAGCCCCCCAAAAGCCCTAACCCCCCCAAAGAACCCCAAGAAGCCCTAAACCCCCCAAACACCTTAAACCCCCCAAAGTCCCAAAAGGCTCAAAACCCCCTCAAAAAAGCCCCTAAAAGACCAAATACCCCTAAAAAAAGCTCCCCAAAGCCCTAAATTAGCCCCCAAAAGCCCTAACCTCCCCCCAAAAAGCCCCCCAAAAGACCCCAAAGCCCTAACCCCCCCCAAAAAAGCCCCCAAAAGATCTAAATTAGCCTCCAGAAAGCCCTAATCCCCCTAAAAGCCCCCCAAAAGCCCTAACCTCCCCCCGAAAAGTACCCCAAGAAGCCCTAAACACCCCCCAAACACCTTAAACCCCCAAAAGGCTCAAACCCCATCCAAAAATGCCCCTAAAAGACCTAATCCCCCCCAGAAAAAGATCTCAAAAGCCGTAATCCCCCAAAAAAGGCCTAACCCCTCAAAAAAGCCTCCCAGAAGCCCTAAGGCCCCCCCAAAAGCGCTAACACACCCAAAGAAGCCCCCAAAAGCCCTAAGCGCCGCCCAAAGAAGCCCCAAAAAGCCTTAAACCCCCCTCAAAGAAGCTCCTGAAAGCCCTAACTCCCCCCCAAAAAGCCCCAAAATCCCCCAAATAGCCCTAAACCCCCCCCCAAAAAGCCCCCAACACCCCCAAAACTCGGTGCCTCGGCCCCCACCTGCCACCCTTTGTGCTCCAGCTGGCGGGCGCCCCCGAAGAGGTGCCGCACGGCGCGGGGGATCACCCCCCAACTTGTGGGGTCGGCGCCCCCCGGCCCCTCCATGGTGTAGGTTTTGCCGCTGCCCGTCTGCCCGTAGGCGAAGATGCAGACGGGGTACCCGTCCAGGGCCGACTGGGGGGGGACGGGGGGGTTTATAGGGCAAATGGGGGGAAAAAGGGGTCTTTTGGGGGAAAATAAGGGTCATTGGGGGGAGTTCAGGGGTAAACGGGGGCATTTGGGGTGGAAACTAGGGGGAAATGGGGCTCTTATGGGGGGGAAATGGAGGCGAAATGGGGGGAGTTCAGGGGCAAATGGGGGCGTTTGGGGTGGAAACTGGGAGGAATGGGGGCACTTGTGGGGGAAATGGGCGGGAAATAGGGGTCTTTTGGGGGAAAATAGGGGGCAAATGGGGGCACTTGTGGGGGAAATGGGCGGGAAATAGGGGTCTTTTGGGGGAAAACAGGGGGCAAATGGGGGCATTTGGGGTGGAAATAGGGGGAATGGGGGCACTTGTGGGGAAAATGGGGGGGAAATAGGGGTCTTTGGGGGGAGTTCAGGGGCAAATGGGGGCGTTTGGGGTGGAAACTGGGGGGAAATAGGGCTCTTTGGGGGGGGAAATAGGGTGGAAACTGGGGGGAATGGAGGCACTTGTGGGGGAAATAGGGGTCTTTGGGGGGAAATGGGGGCATTTGGGGTGGAAACTTGGGGGGAATGGGGGTACTTATGGGGGAAACGGGGAGAAACGGGGGAAATAGGGGTCTTTGGGGGGAAATGAGGGGCAAATGGGGGCATTTGGGGTGGAAATAGGGGGGAATGGGGGTACTTATGGGGGAAACGGGGAGAAACGGGGGAAATAGGGGTCTTTGGGGGGAAATGAGGGGCAAATGGGGGCATTTGGGGTGGAAATAGGGGGGAATGCGGGTACTTATGGGGGAAACGGGGAGAAACGGGGGAAATAGGGGTCTTTGGTGGGAAATGAGGGGCAAATGGGGGCATTTGGGGTGGAAATAGGGGGGAATGGGGGCACTTGTGGGGAAAAAGGGCAAAATAGGGGTCTTTGGGGGGAGTTCAGGGGCAAATGGGGGTGTTTGGGGTGGAAACTGGGGGAATGGGGGCAGAAACAGGCATTTATGGGGGAAATGGGAGCACTTAGGGTGGGAAGGGGGAGCTTTGAGGTCAGTTCAGGGAGAAATGGGGAGACTCTGGGGGGAGTTCAGGGGCAAACAGGGGGCTTTGGGGTGAAAACCGGGGGAAATAGGGGCACTTTGGGGTGGAAATTTGGGAGCCTTTGGGGGGCAACAGGCAGAAACGGGGGCATTTATAGGGGAAATGGGGGGGCTTTGGGGTCAGTTCAGGGAGAAACGGGGGCCTTTGGGGGAGCGTGGGAAGGAAATGGGGGCACTTATAGGGGAAATAGGGGGCCTTTGGGGGTGGAAAAGGGGGAAATGGGATAGAAACAGGGGCCTTGGGGGGGAAATGGGGACTTTTTGGGGGAAACAGGGGCACTTTGGGAGCAGTTCAGGGGCAAATGGAGGCATTTTGGGGGGAAACGGGAGCCTTTGGGGTCACTTGTGTCAAACGGGGGCGCTTTGGGGGGAAATAGGACATTTATGGGGGAAATAGAGGAAGACGGGGGAGTTTGGGGGGGGAATGGGCAGAAACTGGGACCTTGGTGGGGAAAGAGGGGGATTTATGGGGGAAATGGGGGCAGTTTGGGGGGAAATGGGGAAAAAGGGGCTTTGGGGGACAGTTTGGGGGGGTAAACGGGGGGATTTATGGGGGAAAAAAGGTAGAAATGGGGACCCTGGGGAGCACTTGGGGGGGTTTGGGTGGCGATGGAGGCGCTTTGGGGTGAAACACGGGGGAAACGGGCAATTTTGGGGAAAAGGGGGGGTCCTTTATGGGGGGGCACCTGCACGAGCAGCGCGATCTCCTCGAAGACGTCCTCCTGCGAGGCGCCGGGCGGGAAGACGCGGTCGAAGCTGAAGTCGTAGCGCACCTCGCCCCGCCGCCCTGTATGGGACTGGGGGGGGAAATTAGGGTCGGGGGGGGAAATAGGGTCGGGGGGGACGTGTCAGGATTTGGGGGGGTCACCACGAGCCCTATTCCCAGCCTGATGTGCAATACGGGGAGATATCGGGCTTATAGGGCCTCCTGCCCCCGTTATAGGGCCGCCCGCTTGTAGGGCCGTGGAGGATTTGGGAGCGGGAGCAGCAGGGGGTGCCCCCCCCAGCCCTGATTTGGGGTCGGGGCACCCCAAATTGGCGCTCACCCCCTCGGTCCTGCAGAGCACCAGCGTCTTGTTGTCCTCGGGGGGGAAGTGGAGGTGCTCCAGCCCCTTCTGCGCCTCCTGCTCGGCCGCCAGCAGCGGGCGCACGCGGCAGAAGACACGGATGTTCCCCTGGGGAGGGGGAAAAAAAAAAGGGAAAAAAAGGTATTTTGTAGAATATCGAGGACTTGAAGAGGACTGGCCCTAAAACGGAGCCTTGGGGGATCCCAATGGTGACCTGACGTGGCCCCAATTGCCACAGCCCTGAGCCCTGCCCGACTGCCACTTGTCAGACAGATTATTTTTCTGTATTTTTCTGTATTTAAGTATGGATATATAAGAAAAACTTTCAGAGTTAAATATTTATATTCTTATATACTCTTACAATTTTGAACAAAAAACCAGAAACGAACCATGACCATTCTGTTGTTTATAGATTTGGGGCAAAACCCCCAAAACTATGTATTTGTTTAATTTTGAGCAAGAAAAACTAAGCATTTTATATATTTTTTTTTAATTTGAGGGAAAATTAAGTGTTTTTTTTTTTTTTAACTGAGCAAAAAAATGATTTGTTTTTGTATTTTTAAAAATTTGGGGCAAAAACATATGTATTTGTTAAACTCTGAGCAAAAAAGCTCAAAAAATGAAATGAGTTATTCTATTTTAAATTTTGAGAAATAAAAGAAGTGTTCTTTTGACTTTTTAAAATTTCAGTAAAAATCAAAAAAAGAAAGATGATTTTTTATTTGAGCAAACTAAAAAAAGGTTTTGTTTTTCAATTTTGAGAAAAAAGAATAAATGATATTTTTTAACTTTGAGGAAAAAACAGGAATGTTATTTTAAAAAAAGTTTGAGAAAAAAAAAACATTTTTTTTTAATTTTGACAAAAACAAAACATGAAATACTAATGTTATTATTATTACTATTATTTATTATTTTTATTATTTTTTACATCTTGGGGTGAAAAATCCCCCGAAGTGAATCCTGGTTTTTAAATTATTATTGATATTTTCAGTGTCAGCCCCCCCGGTGCACCTTGAGCTCCTGCAGCTGGTTGTGCAGGCAGCGTCGCTCCATCTCCAGCGCGTGCAAATGCTCCTCCTGCGCCCCCGCCAGCGCCCGCAGCTCCGACACCTCCGCCTCGCGCCGCGACAGCGCCCCCGACACCTCCCGCAGCTCCGCCTGGGGGGGAAAGGCCCGACCCCGTTGGCCAAGAGGCGCCCAACGCCGTCGGCCAAGACAGGAGCGCCAAGAATTGGATGTAAAAATTCAAAACTTTAGGGAAAAAACGCACAGAACTTGGGTACCCCGTCCGCGAAGAGCTTGTAGAAAAAGCACCAAGAATTTGGGGAAATAACCTATAAAATCTTCGGGAAGAGCCCCCCAAAAAACATGGGGAAAAACCATCCAGAATACAGGGGGAGGGGAAACCCACCAAGATTTGGTTGGGAAACACACAGAATTGGTGGAAACTCCCCCAAAGTTTGCGGGAAAAGCCAAGCAGAATTCGGGGAAGAGCCCCCAAAATCTGGAGGAAATGCCCCAATATCAGGAAGGGTTGGGGGGGAAGACCCCAATAATCAGGGGAGCCTAAGATAATAATTTAGGGGGGTACGGGGAATAATTTGGGAGAAGACAACAATTGGGGAAAAATCCGGCAAAACACCCCGAAATCGGGTAAAAAGCCCCCCGAAGCATCTCCAGCTGCGCTCCTCGCAGCCCATTTTGGGGCAGAATCCCGCGTTTTGCTGGTTTTGCCCCGTGGGGGGGGGGGGGGGGAAATCAGCCTCGTACCCACCTGGGCGGCCCCCAGCTGCTCCTCCCGGTCCCGCGCCGCCTCCCGGAGCTCCTCCAGCTGCCGGTGCCGCTCCTGGAGCTCAGCCGCCAGCCGCTGCCGCTCGGCCGCCTGCGCCTCCGCCTCCCGCTGCCACCGGGACCGCTCCTCCTGGGACTGCTGCAGCTCCGTGCGCAGAGAGCTGGGAGGCACCGGGGGGGGGGCGCCGTTACCGGAGGGGGGGGGGTCTCTGGTATCGGAGGGGGGGTCCCCGGGTATCGGAGGGGGAAGGGGAGGGGGCTTCCGTACCCTGAGGGGGGTTCCCAGTACCAGACAGGGAAGGGGGAGAGTCCCCGGTTACCGGAGGGGGGTCCCCGGGCACTGGAGGGGGAAGGGGACGGGTCCCCGGTTACCGGGGGGGAGTTCCCGGTTACCGGAGGGGGGTCCCCGGTACTGGGGGGAAAGGGGACAGGTCCTCCATTACCGGAGTGGGGGGTCCCTGGTTACCGGAATGGGGTCCCCGGGTACAGAAGGGGTCAGGGGACAGGTCCCCGGTTACCGGGAGGGTGCAAACCGGTACCGGGGGGTGGTGTTACCGGGGCTCTCACCTCACTTGTCCCTCCAGCTCCTCCTCCCGGGCCCGGCTGTGCTGCAGCTGCTCCCGGAGCTGCCGGTTGTCATCCTCCAGGCCCCTTATCTTCTCCCGCAGCTCCGCCAGCTGCCCCCTCGGGTCCCCCGCCGCCCGCCACCGCACCCCCGGTACCGGAGGCGGCGCTGCCGATCCCGAAGCCGCCCCCGGGGCCTTTTTCCCGGCCTGGGGGGCTGCGGCGACGGTCATGGCCTTGCGGAGAAGCCCTGGGGGGGGGCACGGGGGGGTCACCGCGACCGAACGGTGGAACCGGGACCCCCCCGGTGCCGCCCTACCTGGGCCTGGTGCCGTCGGGACGCTGATAGCCCGCAACGGGGCGCGGCTGCTGGGAGCCCAGCCCGCTCGGGGCCCGGAGCGGCGCCGTTTCTACGGGAGAACGGGAGGGTGAGACCGGAACCGGCACCGGGAACGGCACCGGGAACGGGAGCGGGGCCCAACCTGTTCGGGAGCCTCCGGCTCAGGCGCGGCCGCCGCGCGCTTGGCGTGGGCCTTGCGCACCGGTAACCGGGAGGCGGCCGGAAGTGACGCAGCCGCCGCCGTGGCCGGTACCGGGCGGGCGCCGCCGCCGCCGCCGGGCCTCGCCGCCATTGCGGCGCGCACACTCAAACCGCTCCCGCCCCGCGCTCCCATTGGGCGCCGCCTCCACCAATCGCCGCGCGCCGCCCCGGTGCGCCGGCCAATAGGGAGGCGCGCGGGGGGTCACGTGGCCGCGCTCGCGGGGTAACGGCCGGCAGGGAGGGAGGGGGGAGGCGGGGCTTCACCCCAAAGCCCCCTGTTTGCCCCTGAACTCCCCCCAGAGTCTCCCCATTTCTCCCCGAACTGACCTCAAAGCTCCCCCTTCCCACCCTAAGTGCTCCCATTTCCCCCATAAATGCCTGTTTCTGCCCCCATTCCCCCAGTTTCCACCCCAAACACCCCCATTTGCCCCTGAACTCCCCCCAAAGACCCCTATTTTGCCCTTTTTCCCCACAAGTGCCCCCATTCCCCCCTATTTCCACCCCAAATGCCCCCATTTGCCCCTCATTTCCCACCAAAGACCCCTATTTCCCCCGTTTCTCCCCGTTTCCCCCATAAGTACCCCCATTCCCCCCAAGTTTCCACCCCAAATGCCCCCATTTCCCCCCAAAGACCCCTATTTCCCCCACAAGTGCCTCCATTCCCCCCAGTTTCCACCCTATTTCCCCCCCCAAAGAGCCCTATTTCCCCCGTTTCCACCCCAAACGCCCCCATTTGCCCCTGAACTCCCCCCAAAGACCCCTATTTCCCCCCCATTTTCCCCACAAGTGCCCCCATTCCCCCTATTTCCACCCCAAATGCCCCCATTTGCCCCCTGTTTTCCCCCAAAAGACCCCTATTTCCCGCCCATTTCCCCCACAAGTGCCCCCATTCCTCCCAGTTTCCACCCCAAACGCCCCCATTTGCCCCTGAACTCCCCCCATTTCGCCTCCATTTCCCCCCCATAAGAGCCCCATTTCCCCCTAGTTTCCACCCCAAATGCCCCCGTTTACCCCTGAACTCCCCCCAATGACCCTTATTTTCCCCCAAAAGACCCCTTTTTCCCCCCATTTGCCCTATAAACCCCCCCCCGTCCCCCCCCAGTCGGCCCTGGACGGGTACCCCGTCTGCATCTTCGCCTACGGGCAGACGGGCAGCGGCAAAACCTACACCATGGAGGGGCCGGGGGGCGCCGACCCCACAAGTTGGGGGGTGATCCCCCGCGCCGTGCGGCACCTCTTCGGGGGCGCCCGCCAGCTGGAGCACAAAGGGTGGCAGGTGGGGGCCGAGGCACCGAGTTTTGGGGGTGTTGGGGGCTTTTTGGGGGGGGGTTTAGGGCTATTTGGGGGATTTTGGGGCTTTTTGGGGGGGAGTTAGGGCTTTCAGGAGCTTCTTTGAGGGGGGTTTAAGGCTTTTTGGGGCTTCTTTGGGCGGCGCTTAGGGCTTTTGGGGGCTTCTTTGGGTGTGTTAGCGCTTTTGGGGGGGCCTTAGGGCTTCTGGGAGGCTTTTTTGAGGGGTTAGGCCTTTTTTGGGGGATTACGGCTTTTGAGATCTTTTTCTGGGGGGGATTAGGTCTTTTAGGGGCATTTTTGGATGGGGTTTGAGCCTTTTGGGGGTTTAAGGTGTTTGGGGGGTGTTTAGGGCTTCTTGGGGTACTTTTCGGGGGGGGGTTAGGGCTTTTGGGGGGCTTTTAGGGGGATTAGGGCTTTCTGGAGGCTAATTTAGATCTTTTGGGGGCTTTTTTGGGGGGGGTTAGGGCTTTGGGGTCTTTTGGGGGGCTTTTTGGGGGGAGGTTAGGGCTTTTGGGGGCTAATTTAGGGCTTTGGGGAGCTTTTTTTAGGGGTATTTGGTCTTTTAGGGGCTTTTTTGAGGGGGTTTTGAGCCTTTTGGGACTTTGGGGGGTTTAAGGTGTTTGGGGGGTTTAGGGCTTCTTGGGGTTCTTTTCTTTGGGGGGGTTAGGGCTTTTGGGGGGCTTTTTGGGAGGGTTAGGGCTTTCTGGAGGCTAATATAGGGCTTTTGGAGCCTTCTTTAGGGGGGTTTAGGGCTTTTGGGGGCTTCTTTGGGGGGGGAGTTAGGGCTTTTGGAGGCTTTTTTGGGGCTTTTTTTGGAGGGTGTTAGGGATTTGGGGGGCTTTTTGGGGGGGTTTAGGGCTTTGGGGGGCTTTTTTTGGGGGGTTTAGGGCTTTGGGGGCTTTTTGGGGGTGTTAGGGCTTTTGGGGGCTTTTTTGGGGGGAGCAGGGCTTTTGGGGGGGTTTAGGGTGGGGTTTTGGGGGGAATTTCTTTAGCTTTGGGGACTTTGGGTCTGCTCTTTTGGGGGCTCTTTGGGGTTCTTTATAGGGTTTGGAGGCTTTTGGTGGTTCTTTAGGCACTCGGGGCCCCTTTTTGGGGGGATTTTGCGCCCCCCTGACCCCCCCAAAGTACAGTTTCAGCGCCAGCTTCCTGGAGATCTACAACGAGGCGCTGCGGGACCTGCTGGGGGGGGACAGGGGGGGCGAGCTGGAGATCCGCCACGTCAGCTCGGCCAGCAAGGAGCTGCACGTCCCCAACCTGCGCTGCGTCCCCGTGGCCTCCGAGGACGAGGTAAGAAACCCAAAACGCCCCTCGGAGTCCGTTTGATGTATTTTTCCATTTTTTAACCCCAAATTTGCCCCCCCCCCCAGGTGCTGGGGCTGCTGCAGACGGCCACCTCCAAGCGCTCGGTGGCGCGCACGGCGCTCAACGACCGCTCGTCCCGCAGCCACTGCGTCTTCCAGCTCCACATCCAGGGCTCCAACGCCTCCCGCGCCCTCCGCTGCAGCTGTGAGCGCCTCTTTTTGGGGTTTTCTTCCTCCCCGGGGGGTGCCGACCTCCTCTTCCTCACCCGAAATCCTCCCCCAACCCAGCGGTGCTGAGCCTGGTGGACCTGGCGGGCAGCGAGCGCTTGGATAAATGCCAAGCCAGCGGGCAGCGGCTGCGCGAGACCCAAGCCATCAACAGCAGCCTGGCCACGCTGGGGCTGGTCATCATGGCCATCTCCAACAAGGTGCTGATTTTTTGGGGAAAAAAGAGCGATTTTGGGGCCACGACCCCAAAATTTTGTCGCTTTCCTCCCCATCCTATAACGATTTTTGTCCCCGTAGGAGCCGCACGTGCCGTACCGCAACAGCAAGCTGACCTACCTGCTGCAAAACTCGCTGAGGGGCAACGCCAAAATGTGAGCGGGGTTTTTTTTTTTAGGGTGACGGGGTGGTTTTAGGGTCGAGGGTGTAGGGTGCACCCCGCTCGGACACCCCGCTATGCCGTGGATCGCCCCCACCCAGGCTCATGTTCGTCAACATCTCGCCGCTGGAGGAGAACTTCGCCGAGTCACTCAACTCCCTGCGCTTTGCCAGCAAGGTTTGGGGGAAATAATGGGGTTTTTGGGGGTTTAGGGGAGGGTTTGGATTGGGGTGGGGGTGGGGAAGGGTTTTGGGGTGGTTTTTGGGGATGGTTTTGGAGGGAGGGAGCGGGGAGGGCCTGGGGAGGAGGGTTTTGGGGTGGTTTTGGGGGAAGAATTTTGGGGGGGGGTAAACATTATGGTATGGGGGGCGTTTGGGGTGGATTTGGGGATCTTTGGGACACGGTGATTTGGGGTGCCGTGGGAAATCTGCGGGCAGAGGTTGGGGGAGATGTAGGATGTGTTGGGGGTGCTCGGGGGGGAGAACGTGGGGATGGGTTCAGGGGCAGGTTTGGGATGGGGGGGTTGGTTTGGGGTGTTAGAGGGCAAATTTGGGGCACAGGGGGTGATTTCATAGGGTTATGGGATAAGGAGGGCAAGTAATGGGATATGGGGGACAGGTTTTGGGGGTTATACGGTGAGTTTGGGGTACAGGGTATGGGTTTTGGATTTTGGACATGGGGGGGATTTGGGGGAGGTCATGGGGGGGATTTGGGAGAGGTTATGGGGTGTGTTTGGGATATGGGGGTGTGATTCGGCAAGTTTTGGAGGTTTTGGGGGATTATAGGGCAGATTTGGGATATAAGGGGATGATTTAGTGGGGTTATGGGATATGGGGGGAGGATTTGGGGTTTACGGGACAAGTTTTGGGGGTTTATGGGGTAGGTTCGGGATGGTGTGATTTTGGGGTGGTTTTGGGGGGATTATAGGGCAGGTTTGGGATATGGGGGGTGATTTGAGGGGGGTTAGGTGGTGGGTTTGGGATATGGGGGCGTGAATGGGGGGATTTAGTGGGGATAAAGGGAAGATTTGGGATATGGGGGACAGGTTTTTGGCGGTTATGGGGTAGGTTTGGGAGGGTTAGGGACAGGTTTTGGGGTATTATGGGATGGATTTGGGATGGGGGTGTGATTTTGGGGGTTTTGGTGCGGGTTTTGGGGGGTGATGGGGCAAATTTAAGATATGGGGGTGAGTTGGGGGGGTTATGGGGCAGCTTTTGGGGGGTTATGGGGTGGGTTTGGGGGGGTTTGGGGTAGATTTGGGATATGGGGGCCTTTTGGGGGGGTTATGGGGAGATTTGGGATCCGGGGGGGCCTTTTGGGGTGGGTTTGGGTTGGATTTGGGTTAGTGGGGGGCCTTTTGGGGGCATTTTGGGGCAGTTTTAGGATACGGGGGGGCATTTGGGGGGGTTATGGGGCAGATTTAGGGGTCTGGACCCCCCTCACCCCCCTCGTTCGCCCCCCAGGTGAACGAGTGCATGGTGGGCACGGCCCACGCCAACAAGAAGTAGCCCCAGGACCACCGGGACTCCCCCCCCCAAATTCCCCTCCCCCCCCCCCGTTTGTGGTGGGGGGGGTGCAGGGGGTGTAGGCTGTCGCCTCTGGGGGTGGGATGTCTGCGTGGGGTGTGTGCAGCTGTTCCTTTTAGCCTGACCTTAATAAACATGTAAATAAGCAAAAACTCTTCTAATAATTAAAAGAAAAAAAAAAGCTGTCAATTTCCAGCTGCAATCAATTTTCTTCCTCTCCTGCCTGCACCAACCCTATGTGTGAAATTCCAATCTGCCCCAAAACACACGGTTTTGACCCCAAAAACGTTCCTTTTTGTCCCCAACGTTGGTGCTTCCACCCCATGTCATGTTAGTTTCCAGTGCTACCCCTGAAACTCTGATTTATCTGTTAAAAATGGGGTTAAAATAACAATAACTCTCCCCAGTTTCATCTGCCTTGTCCAGATGGGCAGAGCAGGGAGCTCTATAGGGAAAATCTGTAGGGAAAACCTTCCCCAGAGCACGTTTCTGTCCTATACCCCTCTTGGCATCTATAGGGGAATATGAACAGCCTGCAGGGTCCCACATTCTGATGAGAAAAATCTTATCAAATAACAATAAGTTAATGCTTTGGGACTTTTTTTTGCCAGTTAATTATAATCTGGGTACAACTGAACTCCCCAGGGGAGCATTTACGCAGCCCCACATGCAACTGGACCCTCCGTGTTCGCTCTTTCCGAGCAACCCGAAACAATGCCCTAGCCGGCATCGGAGATGTTTTAAAAAATCGGGCCCCAGAAAACGCGTTCCGAGCCCCTTTGGACCATCCAAAACTGCCCCCAAAGGAAGGATGTGTGTGCTAGCCGCACTGGGGTCCGGGTCGGACTTCGGTCGGCTCCGCTATGGCGATGGCAGGACACGAGTGTCCCTCCACGGGCAGCGTGTGTCCGGCTTTCCAAACCCCTAGGCTCAATCCTGGGTGACGTGTGTGCTAGCCGCACCGCGGTCCGGATCCCATTTCTGGCGGACTGGGGACAACGATCCCATGACACGGTTGTCCGGCCATGAGCGGCATGGGAGCCAGACTTGCAGCGAAGTGTGAGGCTGTCATCCGCTGCCTCGCGGGCTGGCAGTCGTGGGGACCTGGGGTTCTGTCCTGTCCGGAGCCGCAGCCGTCTGTTCCCAACACCCACGCTCCAGTCCTGGGCGATGTATATGCTGGCCGCACTAGGTCAAGGTTGGACCTCGGTCGGCTCCGCTATTTCATCGCAGGACACGAGTGTCCCTCCACGGGCAGCGTGGATCCAGCTTACCGAGCCCTTTGGCTCCATCCTGGGTGTCGTGTGTGCTCGCCGCACCGGGGTCCGGATCCCATTTCGGGCGCCTCGGGGAAGGAGATCCTACGACACGGTTGTCCGGCCACAAGCGGTGTGACTGCCAGCCGTGTCGAGACGTGGAGGCTGTCATTCACTGGCTCGGAGTTATGCAGTCCCAGGGACCGGGGATTCAGACAGTCCAGAGCGGCAGGCGTCCGGATGTGGACCCTGGGCTCCGGTCCTGGGCGACGTGTGTGCTAGCTGCACTGGGGTCCGGGTTCAGTCTTGGGCCCTTTGGCTCCATCCCGGGTGTCGTGTGTGCTCGCCGCACTGGGGTCTGGATCCTATTTCGGGCGCCTCAGAGAAGGAGATCCCACAACATTCCCACGAGGGTTAGGGTTGTTAGGGTTAGGGTTAGAGTTAATCTGGTTAGGGTTTAGGGTTAGGGTTTTGGTTTAGGGTTAGGGTTAGGGTTAGGGTTAGGCCTAGGGTTATCGTTAGGGGGTTAGGGTTAGGGTTAGGGTTAGAGTGTTAGGCTTAGGGTTAGGGTTAGGGTCAAGGCTAAATCACAGGTGAAAGCCCTGTGCATCTCATGTGGCCAACCACTCCCAACTAGGATTCCAAGACGCCTCATCACCCATTATAGAAGAACTCGTTCAATTCCACGACCACGCTCTGTTTGTTGCCTTAGCCATCTGCAGCCTAGTCCTATACCTCCGATACCGGGGGGGCAAGGGGGGCCTGAGTGAAGGGGGGACACAGCCCCAGGGGGCGGGGCTTGGAGGGGGCGGGGCTTGGAAGGGGGCGGGGCTTGGCTCACCCCCCCACTGCAGGAGGCCCAGAGAGCCACCAAGGCCACGCCCACTCCGGTCAATGCCACGCCCACTCCGGCCCAGGCCACGCCCCCTCCAGCGCCAGCTCCGACCCCACCTGAGCCTGAGGTGAGACCAGTGCTCCCAGTAAGGCTCCCAGTATTCCCAGTAACCCCTCCCAGTGCTCCCAGTAAGGCTCCCAGTGCTCCCAGTAACCTCTCCCAGTAAGGCTTCCAATGCTCCCAATATCTCCCAGTGCCCCAAGTCTTCTCCCAGTGCTCCCAGTAGGGCTCCCAGTGCTCCAAGTATCTCCAGTGCCCCCAGCTCCCTCCCCAGTGCCCCCATTTTACAACCCAAGTGCTCCCAGTAACTCTTCATGCCCCCAGTCCCCTTCCCTGAGCTCATTTTCCCCTATTTTGGGGCACAATTTTCCCATTTTTTTGGGTGATTTCCCTGTTTTGGGGTCTATTTCCCCCATTTTTGGGTCAATTTCCCCCATTCTGAGGCCAATTTCCGCCGGTTTTGGGTCGATTTCCCCCATTTTGGGGTCTATTTCCCCCATTTTGGGGTCAATTCCCTCCATTTCGAGGCCAATTTCCCCCATTTTAGGGTTGATTTCCCCCATTTTGGGGCCGATCTCCCCCATTTCGGGGCCAATTTTCCCAATTTCTCACCGATTCTCCCCATTTTTCACCCCCCCCAGGCATGCGTGGACCTGGCGCGGGCGCTGCGGGCGCGGGGCCACCGTCCGGAGGCGTGCGGGAACGTGCGGGTGACAGCGGGCGCGTGCCAGGGGCCCCTCACCAAGATGGGGGGGCGCATCAAGACCTGGCGGCGCTGCTGGTTCCTGCTCGACCCCCGGCGCCGGCTGCTGGCCTACTACGGGGGTAACTGGGAGCACTGGGAGGGACTGGAAGGGACTGGGAGGGAAAAGGGAACGTTTGGGGGGACATGGGGATATTGGGGAGGGGACATGAGGACATGGGGTATTGGGGGACATAGGAGGTATTGGGGGGACTGGGGGATACTGGGGGATATTGGGGGGACTGGGGTGGGATATGGGGACATGGGAGGGACATGGGGGCCCCATGGGGGGCTGGTCCCATGGGGTGACCCCCCTATCTCTGCCCCCCCCCAGACAAGGAGGAGACGAAGCTGAAGGGCGTCATCTACTTCCAGGCCATAGAGGAGGTGTACTACGACCACGGGCGGGCGGCCTGCAAGGTGGGGGGGCCATATGGGGCCGGGGGGGGCTGTATGGGGCCAAGAGGGGGGTACTTGTGGGGCTGGGAGGTTGTGGGGAACATCTGGAGAAGGTGCCTGTAGGGTTTGGGGGAGCACCTACAGGGTTTGGGGTGGGATCTGTGGGGCTGGGGGGGGTCTCTATGGGGCCGGGGGGGTTTTGGGGGGGTTGTGACCCTATGGGGTGCCCCCCCCCCAGAGCCCCAACCCGCGGCTGACCTAGCATTTTAGCGTGGCCGCCGTCCACCGGCAGCTTCATGCCCGTCTTCCGCTCCCAGTGGCCCGTGGGGCGCCCGGTGGCCCTACCGGCGTCACCAGCGGCCACCTTGGGGTCAACGGCGGCGGTTTTGGGGTCAGCGGCAGCGGTTTTGGGGTTTTGGTCTGGGGTGTGCTGACATGCCCCCCCCCGCACCCCCTCAGGCATCCTGGCCCTGCAGCTGCCCCCGGGGGGGCTCGACGCCGAGTCCTATAGGTGAGAACCAGTCCCCTCCGCCCCCTAAATGCGCCCCCAGCCCCCCAAATGCCCCCAGCCCCCCCCCAAATTGACCCCCCCCAATTTATTTCCCCCCTCCCAGCGCCTGCCTCCACCTGGCCGAGATGCAGCGTCGGGTGCGGGAGGTGCTGGCGGAGCGCGAGCGGCTGCTGCGCGCACGGGTAGGACGGCGGGGGGGACAAAATGGGGGGGGGGCACCAAGGGGGGAGGGTCCATGGGGCTTGCGGGGACCCCAAGGGTGGGGGGAAAACAAAATGAGGGGGGAACCAAGTGTGCGGGGTGCGGTTGCCAGGGGGTTAGGGTTAGGGTTAGGGTTAAGGTTAGGGTTAGGGTTAGGGTAAGGGTTAGGGTTAGGGTAAGGGTTAGGGTTAGGGTTAGGGTTAGGGTTAGGGTTAGAGTTAGGGGGTTAGGTTTATGGTTAGGGTTAGGGTTAGGGTTAGGGTGGGCGTCTCCGATGACGGCTAGGGCTGCGTTTAGGGATGCTCGGAAACAGCGAACCCGGAGGGTCCAGTTGCATGTGGGGCTGCGTAAAGGCTCCCCTGGGGAGTTCTCTTGTACCCAAAGCCTTCCTTTGGGGGCACTTTTGGATGGTCCAAAGGGGCTCGCAACGCATTTCCTGGGGCCTGATTTTTCACTCGTCTCCGATCACGGCTAGGGATTTGTTTAGGGATGCTCGGAAACAGCGAACCCGGAGGGTCCAGTTGCATATGGGGCTGCGTTAAGGCTCCCCTGGGAACTTCAGATGTACCCAAAGCCTTCCTTTGGGGGCACTTTTGGATGGGCGAAAGGGTCTCGCAACGCATTTCCTGGGGCCTGATTTTTCAGTCGTCTTCGATGCCGGCTAGGGATTTGTTTAGGGATGCTCGGAAACAGTGAACCCGGAGGGTCCAGTTGCATGTGGGGCTGCGTAAAGGCTCCCCTGGGGAGTTCACTTGTACCCAAAGCCTTCCTTTGGGGGCACTTTTGGATAGGCGAAAAGGGCTCGCAACGCATTTCCTGGGACCTGATTTTTCACTCGTCTCCTGTTGCAGGAAGCACGGCCGAAAGCACGACAGACACACAGTAGAGTCAGATCATGCTCCATTTTATTGCCCGAATAGCCTAACTTTTATAGAGAACTTAACAGGGGTGGACAGTGTTTCACACAAGATTATTGGTCAAAAGCACTCAGACAAACAACTGCAAGAAAACAACCCCACCTGCAAGAAAACAACCCCCTTGTGATTAGCAGTCACATAGACCTTGTCCTTGAAGCCAGCTACTGGTAACAATATTTTTCTGAGTTCCTCAATTGGGCGATGTGGGAACACTGTCATGGGAACTTCTCATAGTTGCCCTGGTAGCTTGGTTTGCTCAGCTACAGCAAGCCATGGGATTTTTGCTGTTTCAAGAAATCCCTCAACAATTCCCCCTTCTTCTTTTGAGCAAACCAAGCCCGACACAGCAGTTTTACAAGTGACTCTTTAGCTATTCTTACAACACACAACGATGATTACCACCACCATAAACCAAATCCTTAATCCCCTTGTGACTAAACCCAGCAACCATCTACACCTTGTTTCAAACAAGTCAGTGAACCATTGATTGAAAGGATTGATACCATACTGAATCTTTCTCATATGCTCTTTCAGGAAAGTAATGGATTTGTGAATTGACTCATTATGATCAGAAAGGTTTAAACAGTACATTCCCTTAAAGTCCTCACACCCATTCCTTTGAGCCAAAAGCAAGATGTCAATAGCAGCTTGATCCTGTAAAAGCAGATGTCGCAGACTATTTTGACCTGGTAACATCTTCTCAAGTATCTCTGTCGTGGCATAGGCTTGCCTCTTGGCCCAGCATACCAATTTTTCTAAGTTGTTACGTGCGGCCGCAGATGCCACTCCAGACACTGAAATTGCTAATGCCGCTCTAGCTGCAACCCCACACAATTCAACATTATCATTGCAATCCGATGCAAGCAATGCCCATTTATGTCTGGTGATCTCACGCAACTGTAACAAGCTAGGAGCAAATACAATGAGTTTATCTAAGTAACATGGACATCTGATAGCATTTGCAGGGATACCTTGCCAGGCCCCATCCCCACAAATCAGAAGCACATCAGGAGGTAAGGCCAAAGCTGCACAATTGTAGTTGTTACCCCTTGTCTCCATGCTACAAACCCCTAAACCCTGCTTAGCAGCGTCATTGTAATCAGAGGTGTTATTTGTGGTTTTGTACCAGTATGGCCCTTTCCCGGTTCCTGTAGCAGGATTCACCTGATAGCCACGGCTACGTTCACATTTGTAGCCACCTTTCAGGTTGATACAGATTTGACTACAGATATCAGGGTTTTGACATTCATCAATTCCACAGTTTCTCTTGTCTACAAACTCAAACCCAGCTGGACAGTCACATTCATGTATGTTGCATTCCTTCAGGGGCTCATCACCCCAGTCCTTGCAGTCTCTCTGCTGGTTACACACTTTATTGGTATCTATGCATTCTCCACTTCTGCACTTGAATTTGCCAGGTCCTGAGCACTGAATAACATCGTTACAGTTTGCTTCATCAGTGCCATCCAGACAGTCTCTCACACCACTGCACTGCCTTCTTCCGTGGACACAGTTCCCATCTTCACATCTGAACTGGTCTGGCCTGCAGGTCTGAGAAGGGCAGTTAATTTCATCACTTCCATCCTTGCAATCAGGATCTCTGTTACAGTCTTTTTCACCATCACATTTCCAGGACACCAGGATACACTGGGTTGACTGAGGACCACAGCTGATTTCATTTACCTGGCATGTTCTCATATAACACAGATCAGCACTCTCATCAGACCCATTTTCACAGTCCGGATCCCCATCACACTGCCATCTGTTTGGCACACACTGACCACTGTTGCACACAAAGTCAGATTCAGCACACGTCTTCTTCACACAAGCACTCTCATCACTGCCATCTGAGCAGTCTTCACATTTTGCTCTAGCACTGTTGGCAGCAGTGCACAGGCAGGTGAGGGCGAGCAGCAGGCAGAATGCCCCACAGCGCGGCAGTGCCTGCCGCCGCCCTGCACCTATGTCACTTATACTACTCCTATTACCCGTGCTGTTAGTGTCAGTGGCATCCTCCTGGTACCGTTTCTGTCTTTGCCGCCCCTTACTCTCCCCCTTTTCTTTTTGCCACTGGCCATTCACCACAAATGGATGAGACACATGATTACTAGTTAGGAAAGAGAGTGTAACGTCTGCTATACGGCTGCAGGCAGTGCAATCCTAGAAGCTGTTTGTGAACGAGCCTGCCGGTGGTCATTTGGCAGTGTAATCTGCGTCTCTGCACTCCTGCCCTGCAATAGAGCTAAATCGTCATTAATAGTCCGTAGAATGAGGCAACCCCACGGAATGTTATCCAGAAACATAGTTATAACACCGATCTGGGGACGAATAGTCTTTTTTGCATTGCAAGATAAACCTCTTATAAAAAGAATGCCAAAGAGAAGCAGCACAGCCGCCGCTGCCTCCATGGTTACGTCAGACAGGCTGCAGGGTCCTGATGTCCGCCCCTCTGCTCTGTGCCGACTCGCCACACGGTGAGGGTCGGCTGCCGTTGTCCACTGATGCCTCTGGTCTCCCGTAGCAGCTCGATCTCGGATGTCCCGCATCACACCGTGATCACGTCAATTTCCCGCGGCCCTCCGCAACTCCACGTCCCGCCGCAACTCAATTTCCCGCGGCCCTCCGCAATTCCACGTCCCGCCGCAAAACCCCGTTTCCCACCGTTTTCCGCGTCTCTCAGCGGGAGTACCGCGTCTCACCGTGAGGCCTGTGTACCGTGTTTCCGGGCCGGTGTCCGGTCTGCTCAAGCGCCGGTCGGATGGGCGCTCCGAAGTCCCGACGGCGCGGCGAGATCGCGGCGCCGCTGGTCCCGGCACCGCCGGTCCCGGCGCCGCTGGTCTCCTGGTCTACCTGCGTTCGGATGTGCCGGCGCCGCTGGTGTCCCGCTGCGCTGGTGTCCCGCTGCGCTGTGATGTTTGCCCCGGCGCCGCTGCGATGTCCGTGCTTGGCTGCGATGTCTGCTCGGGTGCTGCGATGTCCTGCTCCGGTGCGATGTCTGTTCAGGTCCTGTTCAGGTCTCAGCCTGTTCGGGCACCATATGTTGCAGGAAGCACGGCCGAAAGCACGACAGACACACAGTAGAGTCAGATCATGCTCCATTTTATTGCCCGAATAGCCTAACTTTTATAGAGAACTTAACAGGGGTGGACAGTGTTTCACACAAGATTATTGGTCAAAAGCACTCAGACAAACAACTGCAAGAAAACAACCCCACCTGCAAGAAAACAACCCCCTTGTGATTAGCAGTCACATAGACCTTGTCCTTGAAGCCAGCTACTGGTAACAATATTTTTCTGAGTTCCTCAATTGGGCGATGTGGGAACACTGTCATGGGAACTTCTCATAGTTGCCCTGGTAGCTTGGTTTGCTCAGCTACAGCAAGCCATGGGATTTTTGCTGTTTCAAGAAATCCCTCAACAGTCTCCAATGACAGCTAGGGATACGTTTAGGTTTGCTCAGGAACAGGGAACCCGGAGGGTCCAGTTGCATATGGGGCTGCGTAAAGGCTCCCCTGGGGAGTTCACTTGTACCCAAAGTCTTCCTTTGGGGGCACTTTTGGATGGTCCAAAGGGGCTCGAAACGCATTTCCTGGGGCCTGATTTTTCACTCGTCTCCGATGACGGCTAGGGATTTGTTTAGGGATGCTCGGAAACAGCGAACCCGGAGGGTCCAGTTGCATATGGGGCTGCGTTAAGGCTCCCCTGGGAAATTCAAATGTAGCCAAAGCCTTCCTTTGGGGGCACTTTTGGATGGGCGAAAGGGTCTCGCAACGCGTTTCCTGGGGCCTGATTTTTCAGTCGTCTTCGATGCTGGCTAGGGCTATGTTTAGGGATGCTCGGAAACAGCGAACCCGGAGGGTCCAGTTGCATGTGGGGCTGCGTAAAGGCTCCCCTGGGGAGTTCTCTTATAACCAAAGCCTTCCTTTGGGGGCACTTTTGGATGGGCGAAAAGGGCTCGGAACGCATTTCCTGGGGCCTGATTTTTCAGTCGTCTTCGATGCCGGCTAGGGCTATGTTTAGGGATGCTCGGAAACAGCGAACCCGGAGGGTCCAGTTGCATGTGGGGCTGCGTAAAGGCTCCCCTGGGGAGTTCTCTTGTACCCAAAGCCTTCCTTTGGGGACACTTTTGGATGGGCGAAAGGGTCTCGCAACGCGTTTCCTGGGGCCTGATTTTTCAGTGGTCTTCAATGCCGGCTAGTGTTATGTTTAGGGATGCTCAGGAACAGCGAACCCGGAGGGTCCAGTTGCATGTGGGGCTGCGTAAAGGCTCCCCTGGGGAGTTCAGATGTACCCAAAGCCTTCCTTTGGGGGCACTTTTGGATGGTCCAAAGGGGCTCGCAACGCATTTCCTGGGGCCTGATTTTTCACTCGTCTCCGATGACCGCTAGGGCTACGTTTAGGTTTGCTCAGGAACAGCGAACCCGGAGGGTCCAGTTGCATGTGGGGCTGCGTAAAGGCTCCCCTTGGGAGTTCTCTTGTACCCAAAGCCTTACTTTGGGGGCACTTTTGGATGGGCGAAAAGGGCTCGGAACTCATTTCATGGGGCCTGACTTTTCAGTTGTCTGTGATGCTGGATAGGGCTATGTTTAGGGATGCTCGGAAACAGCGAATCCAGAGGGTCCAGTTGCATGTGGGGCTGCGTAAAGGCTCCCCTGGGGAGTTCACTTGTACCCAAAGCCTTCCTTTGGGGGCTGGTTTCGATGGTCTAAAGGGACTCTCAATGCATTTCCTGGGGCCTGATTTTTCACTCGTCTCCGATGCCGGCTAGGGCTACGTTTAGGTTTGCTCAGGAACAGCGAACCCGGAGGGTCCAGTTGCATGTGGGGCTGCGTAAAGGCTCCCCTTGGGAGTTCTCTTATAACCAAAGCCTTCCTTTGGGGGCACTTTTGGATGGGCGAAAAGGGCTCGGAACGCATTTCATGGGGCCTGATTTTTCAGTTGTCTGTGATGCTGGATAGGGCTATGTTTAGGGATGCTCGGAAACAGCGAATCCAGAGGGTCCACTTGCATGTGGGGCTGCGTAAAGGCTCCCCTGGGAAGTTCACTTGTACCCAAAGCCTTCCTTTGGGGGCAGTTTGGAGGGGCCAAAAGGGCTCGGAACGCGTTTCCTGAGGCCTGAATTTTCAGTCGTCTTCGATGCCGGCTTGGGCTACGTTTAGGTTTGCTTAGGAACAGCGAACCCGGAGGGTCCAGTTGCATGTGGGGCTGCGTAAAGGCTCCCCTGGGGAGTTATCTTGTACCCCAAGCCTTCCTTTGGTGGCACTTTTGGATTGGCGAAAAGGGCTCGGAACGCATTTCCTGGGGCCTGATTTCTCACTCGTCTCCGATGACGGCTAGGGTTATGTTTAGGTTTGCTCAGGAACAGCGAACCCGGAAGGTCCGGTTGCATGTGGGGCTGCGTAAAGGCTCCCCTGGGGAGTTGTCTTGTAACCAAAGCCTTCCTTTTGGGGCACTTTTGGATCGGCCAAAAGGTCTGGGAACGCGTTTCCTGGGGCCTGATTTTTCAGTCGTCTCCGATGCCGGCTAGGGCTATGTTTAGGGATGCTCGGAAACAGCGAACCCGGAGGGTCGAGTTGCATGTGGGGCTGCGTAAAGGCTCCCCTGGGGAGTTCACTTGTACCCAAAGCCTTCCTTTGTTGACACTTTAGGATGGTCCAAAGGGGCTTGCAACGCGTCTTCTGGGGCCCGGTTTTTCAGTCTTCTCCCATGCCGGCTAGGGCTATGTTTAGGGATGCTCAGGAACAGCGAACCCGGAAGGTCCCGTTGCATCTGGGGCTGCGTAAAGGCTCCCCTGGGGAGTTCACTTGTACCCAAAGCCTTCCTTTGGGGGCACTTTGGATGGTCCAAAGGGGCTCGGAACGCGTTTCCTGGGGCCTGATTTTTCACTCGTCTCCGATGACGGCTAGGGCTATGTTTAGGGTTGCTCGGAAACAGCGAACATGGAGGGTCTAGTGGCATGTGGGGCTGCGTAAAGGCTCCCCTGGGGAGTTCACTTGTACCCAAAGTCTTCCTTTGGGGGCACTGTTGGATGGTTCAAAGGGCCTCGGAATGCATTTCCTGGGGCCTGATTTTTCACTCGTCTCCAATGACGGCTAGGGATACGTATGTGTTTGCTCATAAACAGCGAACCCGGAGGGTCCAGTTGCATATGGGGCTGCGTAAAGGCTCCCCTGGGAACTTCAGATGTACCCAAAGCCTTCCTTTGGGGGCACTTTTGGATGGGCGAAAGGGTCTCGCAACGCGTTTCCTGGGGCCTGATTTTTCACTCGTCTCCGATGACGGCTAGGGCTATGTTTAGGGATGCTTGGAAACAGAGAACCCGGAGGGTCCAGTTGCATGTGGGGCTACGTAAAGGCTCCCCTGGGGAGTTCACTTGTACCCAAATCCTTCCTTTTGTGACACTTTTGGATGGTCCAAAGGGGCTTGCAACGCGTTTTCTGGGGCCTGGTTTTTCAATCTTCTCCCATGCAGGCTAGGGATATATTTAGGGTTGCTCGGACACAGCGAACCCGGAGGGTCCAGTTGCATGTGGGGCTGCGTAAAGGCTCCCCTTGGGAGTTCTCTTGTACCCAAAGCCTTCCTTTGGGGGCACTTTTGGATTGGCGAAAGGGGCTCGGAACGCATTTCCTGGGGCCTGATTTTTCAGTTGACTGTGATACCGGCTAGGGCTATGTTTAGGGATACATGGAAACAGCGAATCCAGAGGGTCCAGTTGCATGTGGGGCTGCGTAAAGGCTCCCCTGGGAACTTCAGATATACCAAAAGCCTTCTTTTGGGGGCCTTTTTGGATTGGCGAAAGGGGCTCGCAACGCGTTTCTTGGGGCCTGATTTTACGTAGTCTTCGATTCCGGCTATGGCTACTTTTAGGTTTGCTCAGGAATAGCGAACCCGGAGGGTCCAGTTGCATATGGGGCTGCCTAAAGGCTCCCCTTGGGAGTTCTCTTGTACCCAAAGCCTTCCTTTGGTGACACTTTTGGATTGGCGAAAGGGGCTCGCAACGCATTTCCTGGGGCCTGATTTTTCACTCGTCTCCGATGACGGCTAGGGATTTGTTTAGGGATGCTCGGAAACAGCGAACCCGGAGGGTCCAGTTGCATGTGGGGCTGCGTAAAGGCTCCCCTGGGGAGTTCTCTTGTACCCAAAGCCTTCCTTTGGGGGCACTTTTGGATGGGCGAAAGGGTCTCGTAACGCGTTTCCTGGGGCCTGATTTTTCAGTCGTCTTCGATGCCGGCTAGGGCTATGTTTAGGGATGCTCGGAAACAGCAAACCCTGAGGGTCCAGTTGCATGTGGGTCTGCGTTAAGGCTCCCCTGGGGAGTTCTCTTGTAACCAAAGCCTTCCTTTGGGGGCACTTTTGGATGGTCCAAAGGGGCTTGCAACGCGTTTTCTGGGGCCTGATTTTTCAGTCGTCTTCGATGCCGGCTACGGCTATGTTTAGCGTTGCTCAGAAACAGCGAACCCGGAGGGTCCAGTTGCATGTGGGGCTGCGTAAAGGCTCCCCTGGGGAGTTCTCTTATACCCAAAGCCTTCCTTTGGGGGCACTTTTTTATGGGCCAAAGGGCCTCGGAACGCATTTCCTCGTACCTGATTTTTCACTCGTCTCCGAAACCGGCTAGGGCTATGTTTAGGTTTGCTCAGGAACAGCGAACCCGGAGGGTCCAGTTGCATGTGGGGCTGCGTAAAGGCTGCCCTGGGGAGTTCACTTGTACCCAAAGCCTTCCTTTGGGGGCACTTTTGGATGGGCGATAAGGGCTCGGAACGCATTTTCTGGGGCCTGATTTTTTAGTCGTTTTCGATGCCGGCTAGGGCTATGTTTAGGGTTGCTCGGAAAAAGCGAACCCGGAGGGTCCAGTTGCATGTGGGGCTGCGTAAAGGCTCCCCTGGGGAGTTCTCTTGTACCCCAAGCCTTCCTTTTGGGGCACTTTTGGATGGGCCAAAAGGGCTCGGAACGCATTTCCTGGGGCCTGATTTTTCAGTCGTCTTCGAAGCCGGCTAAGGCTATGTTTAGGGATGCTCGGTAACAGCGAACCCGGAGGGTCCAGTTGCATATGGGGCTGCGTAAAGGCTCCACTGAGGAGTTCACTTGTACCCAAAGCCTGCCTTTGGTGACACTTTTGGATTGGCGAAAAGGGCTCGGAACCCGTTTTCTGTTACCTGATTTTTCACTCGTCTCCGATAACGGCTAGGGCTATGTTTAGGGATGCTCGGAAACAGCGAACCCGGAGGGTCCAGTTGCATGTGGGGCTGCGTAAAGGCTCCCCTGGGGAGTTCACTTGTACCCAAATCCTTCCTTTGGTGACACTTTAGGATGGTCCAAAGGGGCTTGCAACGCGTCTTCTGGGGCCCGGTTTTTCAATCTTCTCCCATGCCGACTAGGGCTACGTTTAGGTTTGCTTAGGAACAGCGAACCCGGAGGGTCCAGTTGCATGTGGGGCTGCGTAAAGGCTCCCCTGAGGAGTTCACTTCTACCCAAAGCCTTCCTTTGGGGGCACTTTTGGATGGGCGAAAAGGGCTCGGAACGCGTTTCCTGGGGCCTGATTTTTCACTCGTCTCCAATGACCGCTAGGGCTATGTTTAGGGATGCTCGGAAACAGCGAACCCGGAGGGTCCAGTTGCATGTGGGGCTGCGTAAAGGCTCCCCTGGGAAGTTCACTTGTACCCAAAGCCTTCCTTTGGGGGCACTTTTGGATGGGCGAAAGGGTCTCTTAACCCGTTTTCTGGGGCCTGATTTTTCAGTCGTCTTCGATGCCGGCTAGGGCTATGTTTAGGGATGCTCGGAAACAGCGAACCCGGAGGGTCGAGTTGGATGTGGGACTGCGTAAAGGCTCCCCTGGGGAGTTCTCTTGTACCCAAAGCCTTCTTTTGGGGGCACTTTTGGATGGGCGAAAGGGTCTCGCAACGCATTTCCTGGGGCCTGATTTTTCACTCGTCTCCAATGCCGGCGAGGGCTTCGTTTAGGTTTGCTCAGGAACAGCGAACCCGGAGGGTCCAGTTGCATGTGGGGCTGCGTAAAGGCTCCCCTGGGGAGTTCTCTTGTACCCAAAGCCTTCTTTTGGGGGCACTTTTGGATGGGCAAAAGGGTCTCGCAACGCGTTTCCTGGGGCCTGATTTTTCAGTCGTCTTCAATGCCGGCTAGGGTTATGTTTAGGGATGCTCAGGAACAGCGAACCCGGAGGGTCCAGTTGCATATGGGGCTGCGTAAAGGCTCCCCTGGGGAGTTCTCTTGTACCCAAAGCCTTCCTTTGGGGGCACTTTTGGATGGGCGAAAAGGGCTCGGAACGCATTTCATGGGGCCTGACTTTTCAGTTGTCTGTGATGCTGGATAGGGCTATGTTTAGGGATGCTTGGAAACAGAGAACCCGGAGGGTCCAGTTGCATGTGGGGCTACGTAAAGGCTCCCCTGGGGAGTTCACTTGTACCCAAATCCTTCCTTTTGTGACACTTTTGGATGGTCCAAAGGGGCTTGCAACGCGTTTTCTGGGGCCTGGTTTTTCAATCTTCTCCCATGCAGGCTAGGGATATATTTAGGGTTGCTCGGACACAGCGAACCCGGAGGGTCCAGTTGCATGTGGGGCTGCGTAAAGGCTCCCCTTGGGAGTTCTCTTGTACCCAAAGCCTTCCTTTGGGGGCACTTTTGGATTGGCGAAAGGGGCTCGGAACGCATTTCCTGGGGCCTGATTTTTCAGTTGACTGTGATACCGGCTAGGGCTATGTTTAGGGATACATGGAAACAGCGAATCCAGAGGGTCCAGTTGCATGTGGGGCTGCGTAAAGGCTCCCCTGGGAACTTCAGATATACCAAAAGCCTTCTTTTGGGGGCCTTTTTGGATTGGCGAAAGGGGCTCGCAACGCGTTTCTTGGGGCCTGATTTTACGTAGTCTTCGATTCCGGCTATGGCTACTTTTAGGTTTGCTCAGGAATAGCGAACCCGGAGGGTCCAGTTGCATATGGGGCTGCCTAAAGGCTCCCCTTGGGAGTTCTCTTGTACCCAAAGCCTTCCTTTGGTGACACTTTTGGATTGGCGAAAGGGTCTCGTAACGCGTTTCCTGGGGCCTGATTTTTCAGTCGTCTTCGATGCCGGCTAGGGCTATGTTTAGGGATGCTCGGAAACAGCAAACCCTGAGGGTCCAGTTGCATGTGGGTCTGCGTTAAGGCTCCCCTGGGGAGTTCTCTTGTAACCAAAGCCTTCCTTTGGGGGCACTTTTGGATGGTCCAAAGGGGCTTGCAACGCGTTTTCTGGGGCCTGATTTTTCAGTCGTCTTCGATGCCGGCTACGGCTATGTTTAGCGTTGCTCAGAAACAGCGAACCCGGAGGGTCCAGTTGCATGTGGGGCTGCGTAAAGGCTCCCCTGGGGAGTTCTCTTATACCCAAAGCCTTCCTTTGGGGGCACTTTTTTATGGGCCAAAGGGCCTCGGAACGCATTTCCTCGTACCTGATTTTTCACTCGTCTCCGAAACCGGCTAGGGCTATGTTTAGGTTTGCTCAGGAACAGCGAACCCGGAGGGTCCAGTTGCATGTGGGGCTGCGTAAAGGCTGCCCTGGGGAGTTCACTTGTACCCAAAGCCTTCCTTTGGGGGCACTTTTGGATGGGCGATAAGGGCTCGGAACGCATTTTCTGGGGCCTGATTTTTTAGTCGTTTTCGATGCCGGCTAGGGCTATGTTTAGGGTTGCTCGGAAAAAGCGAACCCGGAGGGTCCAGTTCCATATGGGGCTGCGTAAAGGCTCCCCTGGGGAGTTCTCTTGTACCCCAAGCCTTCCTTTTGGGGCACTTTTGGATGGGCCAAAAGGGCTCGGAACGCATTTCCTGGGGCCTGATTTTTCAGTCGTCTTCGAAGCCGGCTAAGGCTATGTTTAGGGATGCTCGGTAACAGCGAACCCGGAGGGTCCAGTTGCATATGGGGCTGCGTAAAGGCTCCACTGAGGAGTTCACTTGTACCCAAAGCCTGCCTTTGGTGACACTTTTGGATTGGCGAAAAGGGCTCGGAACCCGTTTTCTGTTACCTGATTTTTCACTCGTCTCCGATAACGGCTAGGGCTATGTTTAGGGATGCTCGGAAACAGCGAACCCGGAGGGTCCAGTTGCATGTGGGGCTGCGTAAAGGCTCCCCTGGGGAGTTCACTTGTACCCAAATCCTTCCTTTGGTGACACTTTAGGATGGTCCAAAGGGGCTTGCAACGCGTCTTCTGGGGCCCGGTTTTTCAATCTTCTCCCATGCCGACTAGGGCTACGTTTAGGTTTGCTTAGGAACAGCGAACCCGGAGGGTCCAGTTGCATGTGGGGCTGCGTAAAGGCTCCCCTGAGGAGTTCACTTCTACCCAAAGCCTTCCTTTGGGGGCACTTTTGGATGGGCGAAAAGGGCTCGGAACGCGTTTCCTGGGGCCTGATTTTTCACTCGTCTCCAATGACCGCTAGGGCTATGTTTAGGGATGCTCGGAAACAGCGAACCCGGAGGGTCCAGTTGCATGTGGGGCTGCGTAAAGGCTCCCCTGGGAAGTTCACTTGTACCCAAAGCCTTCCTTTGGGGGCACTTTTGGATGGGCGAAAGGGTCTCTCAACCCGTTTTCTGGGGCCTGATTTTTCAGTCGTCTTCGATGCCGGCTAGGGCTATGTTTAGGGATGCTCGGAAACAGCGAACCCGGAGGGTCGAGTTGGATGTGGGACTGCGTAAAGGCTCCCCTGGGGAGTTCTCTTGTACCCAAAGCCTTCTTTTGGGGGCACTTTTGGATGGGCGAAAGGGTCTCGCAACGCATTTCCTGGGGCCTGATTTTTCACTCGTCTCCAATGCCGGCGAGGGCTTCGTTTAGGTTTGCTCAGGAACAGCGAACCCGGAGGGTCCAGTTGCATGTGGGGCTGCGTAAAGGCTCCCCTGGGGAGTTCTCTTGTACCCAAAGCCTTCTTTTGGGGGCACTTTTGGATGGGCAAAAGGGTCTCGCAACGCGTTTCCTGGGGCCTGATTTTTCAGTCGTCTTCAATGCCGGCTAGGGTTATGTTTAGGGATGCTCAGGAACAGCGAACCCGGAGGGTCCAGTTGCATGTGGGGCTGCGTAAAGGCTCCCCTGGGGAGTTCTCTTGTACCCAAAGCCTTCCTTTGGGGGCACTTTTGGATGGGCGAAAAGGGCTCGGAACGCATTTCATGGGGCCTGACTTTTCAGTTGTCTGTGATGCTGGATAGGGCTATGTTTAGGGATGCTCGGAAACAGCGAATCCAGAGGGTCCAGTTGCATGTGGGGCTGCGTAAAGGCTCCCCTGGGGAGTTCACTTGTACCCAAAGCCTTCCTTTGGGGGCTGGTTTCGATGGTCTAAAGGGACTCTCAATGCATTTCCTGGGGCCTGATTTTTCACTCGTCTCCGAATCCGGCTAGGGCTACGTTTAGGTTTGCTCAGGAAGAGCGAACCCGGAGGGTCCAGTTGCATGTGGGGCTGCGTAAAGGCTCCCCTTGGGAGTTCTCTTGTAACCAAAGCCTTCCTTTGGGGGCACTTTTGGATGGGCGAAAAGGGCTCGGAACGCATTTCATGGGGCCTGATTTTTCAGTTGTCTGTGATGCTGGATAGGGCTATGTTTAGGGATGCTCGGAAACAGCGAATCCAGAGGGTCCACTTGCATGTGGGGCTGCGTAAAGGCTCCCCTGGGAAGTTCACTTGTACCCAAAGCCTTCCTTTGGGGGCAGTTTGGAGGGGCCAAAAGGGCTCGGAACGCGTTTCCTGAGGCCTGAATTTTCAGTCGTCTTCGATGCCGGCTTGGGCTACGTTTAGGTTTGCTTAGGAACAGCGAACCCGGAGGGTCCAGTTGCATGTGGGGCTGCGTAAAGGCTCCCCTGGGGAGTTATCTTGTACCCCAAGCCTTCCTTTGGTGGCACTTTTGGATTGGCGAAAAGGGCTCGGAACGCATTTCCTGGGGCCTGATTTCTCACTCGTCTCCGATGACGGCTAGGGTTATGTTTAGGTTTGCTCAGGAACAGCGAACCCGGAAGGTCCGGTTGCATGTGGGGCTGCGTAAAGGCTCCCCTGGGGAGTTGTCTTGTAACCAAAGCCTTCCTTTTGGGGCACTTTTGGATCGGCCAAAAGGTCTGGGAACGCGTTTCCTGGGGCCTGATTTTTCAGTCGTCTCCGATGCCGGCTAGGGCTATGTTTAGGGATGCTCGGAAACAGCGAACCCGGAGGGTCGAGTTGCATGTGGGGCTGCGTAAAGGCTCCCCTGGGGAGTTCACTTGTACCCAAAGCCTTCCTTTGTCGACACTTTAGGATGGTCCAAAGGGGCTTGCAACGCGTCTTCTGGGGCCCGGTTTTTCAGTCTTCTCCCATGCCGGCTAGGGCTATGTTTAGGGATGCTCAGGAACAGCGAACCCGGAAGGTCCCGTTGCATCTGGGGCTGCGTAAAGGCTCCCCTGGGGAGTTCTCTTGTACCCAAAGCCTTCCTTTGGGGGCACTTTGGATGGTCCAAAGGGGCTCGGAACGCGTTTCCTGGTGCCTGATTTTTCACTCGTCTCCGATGACGGCTAGGGCTATGTTTAGGGTTGCTCGGAAACAGCGAACATGGAGGGTCTAGTGGCATGTGGGGCTGCGTAAAGGCTCCCCTGGGGAGTTCACTTGTACCCAAAGTCTTCCTTTGGGGGCACTGTTGGATGGTTCAAAGGGCCTCGGAATGCATTTCCTGGGGCCTGATTTTTCACTCGTCTCCAATGACGGCTAGGGATACGTATATGTTTGCTCATAAACAGCGAACCCGGAGGGTCCAGTTGCATATGGGGCTGCGTAAAGGCTCCCCTGGGAACTTCAGATGTACCCAAAGCCTTCCTTTGGGGGCACTTTTGGATGGGCGAAAGGGTCTCGCAACGCGTTTCCTGGGGCCTGATTTTTCACTCGTCTCCGATGACGGCTAGGGCTATGTTTAGGGATGCTTGGAAACAGAGAACCCGGAGGGTCCAGTTGCATGTGGGGCTACGTAAAGGCTCCCCTGGGGAGTTCACTTGTACCCAAATCCTTCCTTTTGTGACACTTTTGGATGGTCCAAAGGGGCTTGCAACGCGTTTTCTGGGGCCTGGTTTTTCAATCTTCTCCCATGCAGGCTAGGGATATATTTAGGGTTGCTCGGACACAGCGAACCCGGAGGGTCGAGTTGCATGTGGGGCTGCGTAAAGGCTCCCCTTGGGAGTTCTCTTGTACCCAAAGCCTTCCTTTGGGGGCACTTTTGGATTGGCGAAAGGGGCTCGGAACGCATTTCCTGGGGCCTGATTTTTCAGTTGACTGTGATACCGGCTAGGGCTATGTTTAGGGATACATGGAAACAGCGAATCCAGAGGGTCCAGTTGCATGTGGGGCTGCGTAAAGGCTCCCCTGGGAACTTCAGATATACCAAAAGCCTTCTTTTGGGGGCCTTTTTGGATTGGCGAAAGGGGCTCGCAACGCGTTTCTTGGGGCCTGATTTTACGTAGTCTTCGATTCCGGCTATGGCTACTTTTAGGTTTGCTCAGGAATAGCGAACCCGGAGGGTCCAGTTGCATATGGGGCTGCCTAAAGGCTCCCCTGGGGAGTTCTCTTGTACCCAAAGCCTTCCTTTGGTGACACTTTTGGATTGGCGAAAGGGGCTCGCAACGCATTTCCTGGGGCCTGATTTTTCACTCGTCTCCGATGAAGGCTAGGGATTTGCTTAGGGATGCTCGGAAACAGCGAACCCGGAGGGTCCAGTTGCATGTGGGGCTGCGTAAAGGCTCCCCTGGGGAGTTCTCTTGTAACCAAAGCCTTCCTTTGGGGGCACTTTTGGATGGGCGAAAGGGTCTCGTAACGCGTTTCCTGGGGCCTGATTTTTCAGTGGTCTTCAATGCCGGCTAGGGCTATGTTTAGGGATGCTCGGAAACAGCAAACCCTGAGGGTCCAGTTGCATGTGGGTCTGCGTTAAGGCTCCCCTGGGGAGTTCTCTTGTAACCAAAGCCTTCCTTTGGGGGCACTTTTGGATGGTCCAAAGGGGCTTGCAACGCGTTTTCTGGGGCCTGATTTTTCAGTCGTCTTCGATGCCGGCTACGGCTATGTTTAGCGTTGCTCAGAAACAGCGAACCCGGAGGGTCCAGTTGCATGTGGGGCTGCGTAAAGGCTCCCCTGGGGAGTTCACTTGTACCCAAATCCTTCCTTTTGTGACACTTTTGGATGGTCCAAAGGGCCTCGGAACGCATTTCCTCGTACCTGATTTTTCACTCGTCTCCGAAACCGGCTAGGGCTATGTTTAGGTTTGCTCAGGAACAGCGAACCCGGAGGGTCCAGTTGCATGTGGGGCTGCGTAAAGGCTGCCCTGGGGAGTTCACTTGTACCCAAAGCCTTCCTTTGGGGGCACTTTTGGATGGGCGATAAGGGCTCGGAACGCATTTTCTGGGGCCTGATTTTTTAGTCGCTTTCGATGCCGGCTAGGGCTATGTTTAGGGTTGCTCGGAAAAAGCGAACCCGGAGGGTCCAGTTGCATATGGGGCTGCGTAAAGGCTCCCCTGGGGAGTTCTCTTGTACCCCAAGCCTTCCTTTTGGGGCACTTTTGGATGGGCCAAAAGGGCTCGGAACGCATTTCCTGGGGCCTGATTTTTCAGTCGTCTTCGAAGCCGGCTAAGGCTATGTTTAGGGATGCTCGGAAACAGCGAACCCGGAGGGTCCAGTTGCATATGGGGCTGCGTAAAGGCTCCACTGAGGAGTTCACTTGTACCCAAAGCGTTCCTTTGGTGACACTTTTGGATTGGCGAAAAGGGCTCGGAACCCGTTTTCTGTTACCTGATTTTTCACTCGTCTCCGATAACGGCTAGGGCTATGTTTAGGGATGCTCGGAAACAGCGAACCCGGAGGGTCCAGTTGCATGTGGGGCTGCGTAAAGGCTCCCCTGGGGAGTTCACTTGTACCCAAATCCTTCCTTTGGTGACACTTTAGGATGGTCCAAAGGGGCTTGCAACGCGTCTTCTGGGGCCCGGTTTTTCAATCTTCTCCCATGCCGACTAGGGCTACGTTTAGGTTTGCTTAGGAACAGCGAACCCGGAGGGTCCAGTTGCATGTGGGGCTGCGTAAAGGCTCCCCTGAGGAGTTCACTTCTACCTAAAGCCTTCCTTTGGGGGCACTTTTGGATGGGGGAAAAGGGCTCGGAACGCGTTTCCTGGGGCCTGATTTTTCACTCGTCTCCAATGACCGCTAGGGCTATGTTTAGGGATGCTCGGAAACAGCGAACCCGGAGGGTCCAGTTGCATGTGGGGCTGCGTAAAGGCTCCCCTGGGGAGTTCACTTGTACCCAAAGCCTTCCTTTGGGGGCACTTTTGGATGGGCGAAAGGGGCTTGCAACGCGTTTTCTGGGGCCTGATTTTTCAGTCATCTTCGATGCCGGCTAGGGCTATGTTTAGGGATGCTCGGAAACAGCGAACCCGGAGGGTCCAGTTGCATGTGGGGCTGCGTAAAGGCTCCCCTGGGGAGTTCTCTTGTACCCAAAGCCTTCCTTTGGGGGCACTTTTGGATTGGCGAAAAGGGCTCGGAACGCGTTTCCTGGGGCCTGATTTTTCACTCGTCTCCGATGACGGCTAGGGTTATGTTTAGGTTTGCTCAGGAACAGCGAACCCGGAAGGTCCCGTTGCATGTGGGGCTGCGTAAAGGCTCCCCTGGGGAGTTCTCTTGTACCCAAAGCCTTCCTTTGGGGGCACTTTTGGATTGGCGAAAGGGGCTCGCAACGCATTTCCTGGGGCCTGATTTTTCAGTTGTCTGTGATGCCGGCTAGTGCTATGTTTAGGGAAGCTCGGAAACAGCGAACCAGGAGGGTCCAGTTGCATGTGAGGCTGCGTAAAGGCTCCCCTGGGGAGTTCACTTGTACCCAAAGCCTCCCTTTGGGGGCACTTTTGGATGGTCCAAATGGGCTTGGAACGCGTTTCCTGGGGCCTGAATTTTCAGTCTTCTTCGATGCCGGCTAGGGCTATGTTTAGGGATGCTCGGAAACAGCGATCCCAAAGGGTCCAGTTGCATGTGGGGCTGCATAAAGGCTCCCCTGGGGAGTTCACTTGTACCCAAAGCCTTCCTTTGGTGACACCTTTGGATGGTCCAAAGGGGCTTGCAACGCGTTTTCTGGGGCCCGCTTTTTCAGTCTTCTCCCATGCCGGCTAGGGATATATTTAGGGCTGCTCGGAAAAAGCGAACCCGGAGGGTCGAATTGCATGTGGGGCTGCGTAAAGGCTCCCCTGGGGAGTTCACTTTTACCCAAAGCGTTCCTTTGGGGGCACTTTTGGATTGGCGAAAAGGGCTCGCAACGCGTTTCCTGGTACCTGATTTTTCACTCGTCTCCGATAACGGCTAGGGCTATGTTTAGGTTTGCTCAGGAACAGCGAACCCGGAGGGTCCAGTTGCATGTGGGGCTGCGTAAAGGCTCCCCTGGGGAGTTCACTTTTACCCAAAGCGTTCCTTTGGGGGCACTTTTGGATTGGCGAAAAGGGCTCGGAACACGTTTCCTGGGGCCTGATTTTTCACTCGTCTCCGATGACGGCTAGGGTTATGTTTAGGTTTCCTCAAGAACAGCGAACCCGGAAGGTCCCGTTGCATGTGGGGCTGCGTAAAGGCTCCCCTGGGGAGTTCTCTTGTACCCAAAGCCTTCCTTTGGGGGCACTTTTGGATTGGCGAAAAGGGCTCGGAACGCATTTCCTGGGGCCTGATTTTTCAGTCTTCTCCTATGCCGGCTAGGGCTATGTTTAGGGATGCTCGGAAACAGCGAACCCGGAGGGTCCAGTTGCATGTGGGGCTGCGTAAAGGCTCCCCTGGGGAGTTCACTTGTATCCAAATCCTTCCTTTGGGGGCACTTTTGGATGGTCCAAAGGGGCTTGCAACGCGTTTCCTGGGGCCCCGTTTTTCAGTCGTCATCGATGCCGGCTAGGGCTATGTTTAGGGATGCTCGGAAACAGCGAACCCGGAGGGTCCAGTTGCATGTGGGGCTGCGTAAAGGCTCCCCTGGGAAGTTCACTTGTACCCAAAGCCTTCCTTTGGGGGCACTTTTGGATGGGCGAATGGGTCTCGCAACGCATTTCCTGGGGCCTGATTTTTCAGTCGTCTTCGATGCCGGCTACGGCTATGTTTAGCGTTGCTCAGAAACAGCGAACCCGGAGGGTCCAGTTGCATGTGGGGCTGCGTAAAGGCTCCCCTGGGGAGTTCACTTGTACCCAAAGTCTTCCTTTGGGGGCACTTTTGGATGGTCCAAAGGGCCTCGGAATGCATTTCCTGGGGCCTGATTTTTCACTCGTCTCCAATGACGGCTAGGGATACATATATGTTTGCTCATAAACAGCGAACCCGGAGGGTCCAGTTGCATATGGGGCTGCGTAAAGGCTCCCCTGGGAACTTCAGATGTACCCAAAGCCTTCCTTTGGGGGCACTTTTGGATGGGCAAAAGGGTCTCGCAACGCGTTTCCTGGGCCTGATTTTTCACTCATCTCCGATGACGGCTAGGGCTATGTTTAGGGATACATGGAAACAGCGAATCCAGAGGGTCCAGTTGCATGTGGGGCTGCGTAAAGGCTCCCCTGGGGAGTTCACTTGTACCGAAATCCTTCTTTGGTGACACTTTTGGATGGTCCAAAGGGGCTTGAAACGAGTTTTCTGGGGCCCGGTTTTTCAGTCTTCTCCAATGCCGGCAAGGAGTATATATAGGGTTGCTCGGAAACAGCGAACCAGGAGGGTCCAGTTGCATGTGGGGCTGCGTAAAGGCTCCCCTGGGGAGTTCTCTTATACCCAAAGCCTTCCTTTGGGGGCACTTTTGGATGGTCCAATGGGACTCGCAACACATTTCCTGGGGCCTGATTTTTCACTCCTCTCCAATGACGGCTAGGGATGTATTTAGGGTTGCTCAGGAACAGTGAACCCGGAGGGTCCAGTTGCATGTGGGGCTGCGTAAAGGCTCCCCTGGGGAGTTCACTTGTACCCAAAGCCTTCCTTTGGGGGCACTTTTGGATGGGCGAAAGGGGCTTGCAACGCGTTTTCTGGGGCCTGATTTTTCAGTCATCTTCGATGCCGGCTAGGGCTATGTTTAGGGATGCTCGGAAACAGCGAACCCGGAGGGTCCAGTTGCATGTGGGGCTGCGTAAAGGCTCCCCTGGGGAGTTCTCTTGTACCCAAAGCCTTCCTTTGGGGGCACTTTTGGATTGGCGAAAAGGGCTCGGAACGCGTTTCCTGGGGCCTGATTTTTCACTCGTCTCCGATGACGGCTAGGGTTATGTTTAGGTTTGCTCAGGAACAGCGAACCCGGAAGGTCCCGTTGCATGTGGGGCTGCGTAAAGGCTCCCCTGGGGAGTTCTCTTGTACCCAAAGCCTTCCTTTGGGGGCACTTTTGGATTGGCGAAAGGGGCTCGCAACGCATTTCCTGGGGCCTGATTTTTCAGTAGTCTGTGATGCCGGCTAGTGCTATGTTTAGGGAAGCTCGGAAACAGCGAACCCGGAGGGTCCAGTTGCATAAGGGGCTGCGTAAAGGCTCCCCTGGGGAGTTCACTTGTACCCAAAGTCTTCCTTTGGGGGCACTTTTGGATGGTCCAAAGGGCCTCGGAATGCATTTCCTGGGGCCTGATTTTTCACTCGTCTCCAATGACGGCTAGGGATACATATATGTTTGCTCATAAACAGCGAACCCGGAGGGTCCAGTTGCATATGGGGCTGCGTAAAGGCTCCCCTGGGAACTTCAGATGTACCCAAAGCCTTCCTTTGGGGGCACTTTTGGATGGGCAAAAGGGTCTCGCAACGCGTTTCCTGGGCCTGATTTTTCACTCATCTCCGATGACGGCTAGGGCTATGTTTAGGGATACATGGAAACAGCGAATCCAGAGGGTCCAGTTGCATGTGGGGCTGCGTAAAGGCTCCCCTGGGGAGTTCACTTGTACCCAAAGCCTTCCTTTGGTGACACTTTTGGATGGTCCAAAGGGGCTTGAAACGAGTTTTCTGGGGCCCGGTTTTTCAGTCTTCCCCAATGCCGGCAAGGCGTATATATAGGGTTGCTCGGAAACAGCGAACCAGGAGGGTCCAGTTGCATGTGGGGCTGCGTAAAGGCTCCCCTGGGGAGTTCTCTTGTACCCAAAGCCTTCCTTTGGGGGCACTTTTGGATTGGCGAAAAGGGCTCGGAACGCGTTTCCTGGGGCCTGATTTTTCACTCGTCTCCGATGACGGCTAGGGTTATGTTTAGGTTTCCTCAAGAACAGCGAACCCGGAAGGTCCAGTTGCATGTGGGGCTGCATAAAGGTTCCCCTGGGGAGTTCACTTGTACCCAAAGCCTTCCTTTGGTGACACCTTTGGATGGTCCAATGGGGCTTGCAACGCGTTTTCTGGGGCTCGGTTTTTAAGTCTTCTCCTATGCCGGCTAGGGATATATTTAGGGCTGCTCGGAAAAAGCGAACTCGGAGGGTCCAGTTGCATGTGGGGCTGCGTAAAGGCTCCCCTGGGGAGTTCTCTTGTACCCAAAGCTTTCCTCTGGGGGCACTTTTGGATGGGCGAAAAGGGCTCGGAACGCGTTTCCTGGGGCCTGATTTTTCAGTCGTCTTCGATGCCGGCTAGGGCTATGTTTAGGGATGCTCGGAAACAGCGAACCCGGAGGGTCCAGTTGCATGTGGGGCTGCGTAAAGGCTCCCCTGGGGAGTTCACTTGTATCCAAATCCTTCCTTTGGGGGCACTTTTGGATGGTCCAAAGGGGCTTGCAACGCGTTTCCTGGGGCCCCGTTTTTCAGTCGTCATCGATGCCGGCTAGGGCTATGTTTAGGGATGCTCGGAAACAGCGAACCCGGAGGGTCCAGTTGCATGTGGGGCTGCGTAAAGGCTCCCCTGGGAAGTTCACTTGTACCCAAAGCCTTCCTTTGGGGGCACTTTTGGATGGGCGAATGGGTCTCGCAACGCATTTCCTGGGGCCTGATTTTTCAGTCGTCTTCGATGCCGGCTAGGGCTATGTTTAGGGATGCTCGGAAACAGCGAACCCGGAGGGTCCAGTTGCATATGGGGCTGCGTAAAGGCTCCCCTGGGGAGTTCACTTGTACCCAAAGTCTTCCTTTGGGGGCACTTTTGGATGGTCCAAAGGGCCTCGGAATGCATTTCCTGGGGCCTGATTTTTCACTCGTCTCCAATGACGGCTAGGGATACATATATGTTTGCTCATAAACAGCGAACCCGGAGGGTCCAGTTGCATATGGGGCTGCGTAAAGGCTCCCCTGGGAACTTCAGATGTACCCAAAGCCTTCCTTTGGGGGCACTTTTGGATGGGCAAAAGGGTCTCGCAACGCGTTTCCTGGGCCTGATTTTTCACTCATCTCCGATGACGGCTAGGGCTATGTTTAGGGATACATGGAAACAGCGAATCCAGAGGGTCCAGTTGCATGTGGGGCTGCGTAAAGGCTCCCCTGGGGAGTTCACTTGTACCGAAATCCTTCTTTGGTGACACTTTTGGATGGTCCAAAGGGGCTTGAAACGAGTTTTCTGGGGCCCGGTTTTTCAGTCTTCTCCAATGCCGGCAAGGAGTATATATAGGGTTGCTCGGAAACAGCGAACCAGGAGGGTCCAGTTGCATGTGGGGCTGCGTAAAGGCTCCCCTGGGGAGTTCTCTTGTACCCAAAGCCTTCCTTTGGGGGCACTTTTGGATGGTCCAATGGGGCTTGCAACGCGTTTTCTGGGGCCTGATTTTTCAGTCATCTTCGATGCCGGCTAGGGCTATGTTTAGGGATGCTCGGAAACAGCGAACCCGGAGGGTCCAGTTGCATGTGGGGCTGCGTAAAGGCTCCCCTGGGGAGTTCTCTTGTACCCAAAGCCTTCCTTTGGGGGCACTTTTGGATTGGCGAAAAGGGCTCGGAACGCGTTTCCTGGGGCCTGATTTTTCACTCGTCTCCGATGACGGGTAGGGTTATGTTTAGGTTTGCTCAGGAACAGCGAACCCGGAAGGTCCCGTTGCATGTGGGGCTGCGTAAAGGCTCCCCTGGGGAGTTCTCTTGTACCCAAAGCCTTCCTTTGGGGGCACTTTTGGATTGGCGAAAGGGGCTCGCAACGCATTTCCTGGGGCCTGATTTTTCAGTAGTCTGTGATGCCGGCTAGTGCTATGTTTAGGGAAGCTCGGAAACAGCGAACCCGGAGGGTCCAGTTGCATAAGGGGCTGCGTAAAGGCTCCCCTGGGGAGTTCACTTGTACCCAAAGTCTTCCTTTGGGGGCACTTTTGGATGGTCCAAAGGGCCTCGGAATGCATTTCCTGGGGCCTGATTTTTCACTCGTCTCCGATGACGGCTAGGGATACATATATGTTTGCTCATAAACAGCGAACCCGGAGGGTCCAGTTGCATATGGGGCTGCGTAAAGGCTCCCCTGGGAACTTCAGATGTACCCAAAGCCTTCCTTTGGGGGCACTTTTGGATGGGCAAAAGGGTCTCGCAACGCGTTTCCTGGGCCTGATTTTTCACTCATCTCCGATGACGGCTAGGGCTATGTTTAGGGATACATGGAAACAGCGAATCCAGAGGGTCCAGTTGCATGTGGGGCTGCGTAAAGGCTCCCCTGGGGAGTTCACTTGTACCCAAAGCCTTCCTTTGGTGACACTTTTGGATGGTCCAAAGGGGCTTGAAACGAGTTTTCTGGGGCCCGGTTTTTCAGTCTTCTCCAATGCCGGCAAGGCGTATATATAGGGTTGCTCGGAAACAGCGAACCAGGAGGGTCCAGTTGCATGTGGGGCTGCGTAAAGGCTCCCCTGGGGAGTTCTCTTGTACCCAAAGCCTTCCTTTGGGGGCACTTTTGGATGGTCCAATGGGGCTCGCAACGCATTTCCTGGGGCCTGATTTTTCACTCCTCTCCAATGACGGCTAGGGATGTATTTAGGGTTGCTCAGGAACAGTGAACCCGGAGGGTCCAGTTGCATGTGGGGCTGCGTAAAGGCTCCCCTGGGGAGTTCACTTGTACCCAAAGCCTTCCTTTGGGGGCACTTTTGGATGGGCGAAAGGGTCTCGCAACGCGTTTTCTGGGGCCTGATTTTTCAGTCATCTTCGATGCCGGCTAGGGCTATGTTTAGCGTTGCTCGGAAACAGCGAACCCGGAGGGTCCAGTTGCATGTGGGGCTGCGTAAAGGCTCCCCTGGGGAGTTCTCTTGTACCCCAAGCCTTCCTTTTGGGGCACTTTTGGATGGGCCAAAAGGGCTCGGAACGCATTTCCTGGGGCCTGATTTTTCACTCGTCTCCGATGACGGCTAGGGTTATGTTTAGGTTTGCTCAGGAACAGCGAACCCGGATGGTCCCGTTGCATGTGGGGCTGCGTAAAGGCTCCCCTGGGGAGTTCTCTTGTACCCAAAGCCTTCCTTTGGGGGCACTTTTGGATTGCCGAAAAGGGCTCGGAACGCGTTTCCTGGGGCCTGATTTTTCAGTCGTCTTCGATGCCGGCTAGGGCTATGTTTAGGGATGCTCGGAAACAGCGAACCCGGAGGGTCCAGTTGCATGTGGGGCTGCATAAAGGCTCCCCTGGGGAGTTCACTTGTACCCAAAGCCTTCCTTTGGTGACACCTTTGGATGGTCCAAAGGGGCTTGCAACGTGTTTTCTGGGGCCCGGTTTTTCAGTCTTCTCCCATGCCGGCTAGGGATATATTTAGGGCTGCTCGGAAAAAGCGAACCCGGAGGTTCGAGTTGCATGTGGGGCTGCGTAAAGGCTCCCCTGGGGAGTTCACTTGTACCTAAAGCCTTCCTTTGGGGGCACTTTTGGATGGGCGAAAGGGTCTCGTAACCCGTTTTCTGGAGCCTGATTTTTCAGTCGTCTTCGATGCCGGCTAGGGCTATGTTTAGGGATGCTCGGAAACAGCGAACCCGGAGGGTCCAGTTGCATGTGGGGCTGCGTAAAGGCTCCCCTGGGGAGTTCACTTGTACCCAAAGTCTTCCTTTCGGGGCACTTTTGGATGGTCCAAAGGGCCTCGGAATGCATTTCCTGGGGCCTGATTTTTCACTCGTCTCCAATGACGGCTAGGGATACAGATATGTTTGCTCATAAGCAGCGAACCCGGAGGGTCCAGTTGCATATGGGGCTGCGTAAAGGCTCCCCTGGGAACTTCAGATGTACCCAAAGCCTTCCTTTGTGGGCGCTCTTGGATGGGTGAAAGGGTCTCGCAACGCGTTTCCTGGGGCCTGATTTTTCACTTGTCTCCGATGACGGCTAGGGCTATGTTTAGGGATGCTTGGAAACAGCGAACCCGGAGGGTCCAGTTGCATGTGGGGCTGCGTAAAGGCTCCCCTGGGGAGTTCTCTTGTACCCAAAGCCTTCCTTTGGGGGCACTTTTGGATGGGCGAAAGGGGCTCGGAACGCATTTCCTGGGGCCTGATTTTTCAGTCGTCTTCGATGCCGGCTAGGGCTATGTTTAGGGATACTCGGAAACAGCGAATCCAGAGGGTCCAGTTGCATGTGGGGCTGCGTAAAGGCTGCCCTGGGAACTTAAGATGTACCAAAAGCCTTCCTTTGGGGGCACTTTTGGATGGGAGAAAGAGGCTCGCAACGCATTTCCGGTGGCCTGATTTTTCACTCCTCTCCGATGACGGCTACGGATATATTTAGGGTTGCTCAGGAACAGCGAACCCGGAGGGTCCAGTTGCATATGGGGCTGCGTAAAGGCTCCCCTGGGGAGTTCTCTTGTACCCAAAGCCTTCCTTTGGGGGCACTTTTGGATTGGCGAAAGGGGCTCGCAGCGCATTTCCTGGGGCCTGATTTTTCAGTTGTCTGTGATGCCGGCTAGTGCTATGTTTAGGGAAGCTCGGAAACAGCGAACCAGGAGGGTCCAGTTGCATGTGAGGCTGCGTAAAGGCTCCCCTGGGGAGTTCTCTTGTACCCAAAGTCTTCCTTTGGGGGCACTTTTGGATGGTCCAAAGGGGCTCGGAACGCGTTTCCTGGGGCCTGAATTTTCAGTCTTCTCCCATGCCGTCTAGGGCTATGTTTAGGGATGCTCGGAAACAGCGAACCCGGAAGGTCCAGTTGCATATGGGGCTGCGTAAAGGCTCCCCTGGGGAGTTCTCTTGTACCCAAAGCTTTCCTTTGGGGGCACTTTTGGATGGGCGAAAAGGGCTCGGAACGCATTTCCTGGGGCCTGATTTTTCAGTCGTCTTCGATGCCGGCTAGGGATATGTTTAGGGATGCTCGGAAACAGTGAACCCGGAGGGTCCAGTTTCATATGGGGCTGCGTAAACGCTCCCCTGGGGAGTTCACTTGTACCCAAAGCCTTCCTTTGGGGGCACTTTTGGATGGGCTAAAAAGGCTCCCATCGCGTTTCCTGGGGCCTGATTTTTCACTCGTCTCCGATGACGGAAAGGGCTATGTTTAGGGTTGCTCGGAAACAGCGAACCCGGAGGGTCCAGTTTCATATGGGGCTGCGTAAACGCTCCCCTGGGGAGTTCACTTGTACCCAAAGCCTTCCTTTGGGGGCACTTTTGGATTGCCGAAAAGGGCTCGGAACGCATTTCCTGGGGCCTGATTTTTCAGTTGTCTTCGATGCCGGCTAGGGCTATGTTTAGGGATGCTCGGAACCAGCGAACCCGGAGGGTCCAGTTGCATGTGGGGCTGCGTAAAGGCTCCCCTGGGGAGTTCACTTGTACCCAAAGCCTTCCTTTGGTGACACCTTTGGATGGTCCAAAGGGGCTTGCAACGCGTTTTCTGGGGCCCGGTTTTTCAGTATTCTCCCATGCCGGCTAGGGATATATTTAGGGCTGCTCAAAAAGCAAACCCGGAGGGTCGAGTTGCATGTGGGGCTGCGTAAAGGCTCCCCTGGGGAGTTCACTTGTACCCAAAGCCTTCCTTTGGGGGCACTTTTGGATGGGCGAAAGGGTCTCGCAACCCGTTTTCTGGAGCCTGATTTTTCAGTCGTCTTCGATGCCGGCTAGGGCTATGTTTAGGGATGCTCGGAAACAGCGAACCCGGAGGGTCCAGTTGCATATGGGGCTGCGTAAAGGCTCCCCTGGGGAGTTCACTTGTACCCAAAGTCTTCCTTTCGGGGCACTTTTGGATGGTCCAAAGGGCCTCGGAATGCATTTCCTGGGGCCTGATTTTTCACTCGTCTCCAATGACGGCTAGGGATACATATATGTTTGCTCATAAGCAGCGAACCCGGAGGGTCCAGTTGCATATGGGGCTGCGTAAAGGCTCCCCTGGGAACTTCAGATGTACCCAAAGCCTTCCTTTGGGGGCGCTTTTGGATGGTCCAAAGGGTCTCGCAACGCGTTTCCTGGGGCCTGATTTTTCACTTGTCTCCAATGACGGCTAGGGCTATGTTTAGGGATGCTTGGAAACAGCGAACCCGGAGGGTCCAATTGCATGTGGGGCTGCGTAAAGGCTCCCCTGTGGAGTTCACTTGTACTCAAATCCTTCTTTTGGTGACACTTTTGGATGATCCAAAGGGGCTTGCAACGCGTTTTCTGGGGTCTGGTTTTTCAATCTTCTCCCATGCCGGCTAGGGCTATATTTAGGGTTGCTCGGAAACAGCGAACCCGGAGGGTCGAGTTGCATGTGGGGCTGCGTAAAGGCTCCCCTTGGGAGTTCTCTTGTACCCAAAGCCTTCCTTTGGGGGCACTTTTGGATGGGCGAAAGGGGCTCGGAACGCATTTCCTGGGGCCTGATTTTTCAGTCGTCTTCGATGCCGGCTAGGGATATATTTAGGGTTGCTCAGGAACAGCGAACCCGGAGGGTCCAGTTGCATGTGGGGCTGCGTAAAGGCTCCCCTGGGGAGTTCTCTTGTACCCAAAGCCTTCCTTTGGGGGCACTTTTGGATGGTCCAATGGGGCTCGCAACGCATTTCCTGGGGCCTGATTTTTCACTCCTCTCCAATGACGGCTAGGGATGTATTTAGGGTTGCTCAGGAACAGTGAACCCGGAGGGTCCAGTTGCCTGTGGGGCTGCGTAAAGGCTCCCCTGGGGAGTTCACTTGTACCCAAAGCCTTCCTTTGGGGGCACTTTTGGATGGGCGAAAGGGTCTCGCAACGCGTTTTCTGGGGCCTGATTTTTCAGTCGTCTTCGATGCCGGCTAGGGCTATGTTTAGGGATGCTCGGAAACAGCGAACCCGGAGGGTCCAGTTGCATGTGGGGCTGCATAAAGGTTCCCCTGGGGAGTTCACTTGTACCCAAAGCCTTCCTTTGGTGACACCTTTGGATGGTCCAAAGGGGCTTGCAACGCGTTTTCTGGGGCTCGGTTTTTAAGTCTTCTCCTATGCCGGCTAGGGATATATTTAGGGCTGCTCGGAAAAAGCGAACTCGGAGGGTCCAGTTGCATGTGGGGCTGCGTAAAGGCTCCCCTGGGGAGTTCTCTTGTACCCAAAGCTTTCCTTTGGGGGCACTTTTGGATGGGCGAAAAGGGCTCGGAACGCGTTTCCTGGGGCCTGATTTTTCACTCGTCTCCGATGACGGCTAGGGTTATGTTTAGGTTTGCTCGGGAACAGCGAACCCGGAAGGTCCCGTTGCATGTGGGGCTGCGTAAAGGCTCCCCTGGGGAGTTCTCTTGTACCCAAAGCCTTCCTTTGGGGGCACTTTTGGATTGGCGAAAGGGGCTCGCAACGCATTTCCTGGGGCCTGATTTTTCAGTAGTCTGTGATGCCGGCTAGTGCTATGTTTAGGGAAGCTCGGAAACAGCGAACCCGGAGGGTCCAGTTGCATAAGGGGCTGCGTAAAGGCTCCCCTGGGGAGTTCACTTGTACCCAAAGTCTTCCTTTGGGGGCACTTTTGGATGGTCCAAAGGGCCTCGTAATGCATTTCCTGGGGCCTGATTTTTCACTCGTCTCCAATGACGGCTAGGGATACATATATGTTTGCTCATAAACAGCGAACCCGGAGGGTCCAGTTGCATATGGGGCTGCGTAAAGGCTCCCCTGGGAACTTCAGATGTACCCAAAGCCTTCCTTTGGGGGCACTTTTGGATGGGCAAAAGGGTCTCGCAACGCGTTTCCTGGGCCTGATTTTTCACTCATCTCCGATGACGGCTAGGGCTATGTTTAGGGATACATGGAAACAGCGAATCCAGAGGGTCCAGTTGCATGTGGGGCTGCGTAAAGGCTCCCCTGGGGAGTTCACTTGTACCCAAATCCCTCCTTTGGTGACACTTTCGGATGGTCCAAAGGGGCTTGAAACGAGTTTTCTGGGGCCCGGTTTTTCAGTCTTCTCCAATGCCGGCAAGGCGTATATATAGGGTTGCTCGGAAACAGCGAACCAGGAGGGTCCAGTTGCATGTGGGGCTGCGTAAAGGCTCCCCTGGGGAGTTCACTTGTACCCAAAGCCTTCCTTTGGGGGCACTTTTGGATGGGCGAAAGGGGCTTGCAACGCGTTTTCTGGGGCCTGATTTTTCAGTCATCTTCGATGCCGGCTAGGGCTATGTTTAGGGATGCTCGGAAACAGCGAACCCGGAGGGTCCAGTTGCATGTGGGGCTGCGTAAAGGCTCCCCTGGGGAGTTCTCTTGTACCCAAAGCCTTCCTTTGGGGGCACTTTTGGATTGGCGAAAAGGGCTCGGAACGCGTTTCCTGGGGCCTGATTTTTCACTCGTCTCCGATGACGGCTAGGGTTATGTTTAGGTTTGCTCAGGAACAGCGAACCCGGAAGGTCCCGTTGCATGTGGGGCTGCGTAAAGGCTCCCCTGGGGAGTTCTCTTGTACCCAAAGCCTTCCTTTGGGGGCACTTTTGGATCGGCGAAAGGGGCTCGCAACGCATTTCCTGGGGCCTGATTTTTCAGTAGTCTGTGATGCCGGCTAGTGCTATGTTTAGGGAAGCTCGGAAACAGCGAACCCGGAGGGTCCAGTTGCATAAGGGGCTGCGTAAAGGCTCCCCTGGGGAGTTCACTTGTACCCAAAGTCTTCCTTTGGGGGCACTTTTGGATGGTCCAAAGGGCCTCGGAATGCATTTCCTGGGGCCTGATTTTTCACTCGTCTCCAATGACGGCTAGGGATACATATATGTTTGCTCATAAACAGCGAACCCGGAGGGTCCAGTTGCATATGGGGCTGCGTAAAGGCTCCCCTGGGAACTTCAGATGTACCCAAAGCCTTCCTTTGGGGGCACTTTTGGATGGGCAAAAGGGTCTCGCAACGCGTTTCCTGGGCCTGATTTTTCACTCATCTTCGATGCCGGCTAGGGCTATGTTTAGGGATGCTCGGAAACAGCGAACCCGGAGGGTCCAGTTGCATGTGGGGCTGCGTAAAGGCTCCCCTGGGGAGTTCACTTGTACCCAAAGCCTTCCTTTGGTGACACTTTTGGATGGTCCAAAGGGGCTTGAAACGAGTTTTCTGGGGCCCGGTTTTTCAGTCTTCTCCAATGCCGGCAAGGCGTATATATAGGGTTGCTCGGAAACAGCGAACCAGGAGGGTCCAGTTGCATGTGGGGCTGCGTAAAGGCTCCCCTGGGGAGTTCTCTTGTACCCAAAGCCTTCCTTTGGGGGCACTTTTGGATGGTCCAATGGGGCTCGCAACGCATTTCCTGGGGCCTGATTTTTCACTCCTCTCCAATGACGGCTAGGGATGTATTTAGGGTTGCTCAGGAACAGTGAACCCGGAGGGTCCAGTTGCCTGTGGGGCTGCGTAAAGGCTCCCCTGGGGAGTTCACTTGTACCCAAAGCCTTCCTTTGGGGGCACTTTTGGATGGGCGAAAGGGTCTCGCAAGGCGTTTTCTGGGGCCTGATTTTTCAGTCATCTTCGATGCCGGCTAGGGCTATGTTTAGCGTTGCTCGGAAACAGCGAACCCGGAGGGTCCAGTTGCATGTGGGGCTGCGTAAAGGCTCCCCTGGGGAGTTCTCTTGTACCGAAAGCCTTCCTTTGGGGGCACTTTTGGATTGGCGAAAAGGGCTCGGAACGCGTTTCCTGGGGCCTGATTTTTCACTCGTCTCCGATGACGGCTAGGGTTATGTTTAGGTTTGCTCAGTAACAGCGAACCCGGATGGTCCCGTTGCATGTGGGGCTGCGTAAAGGCTCCCCTGGGGAGTTCTCTTGTACCCAAAGCCTTCCTTTGGGGGCACTTTTGGATTGCCGAAAAGGGCTCGGAACGCGTTTCCTGGGGCCTGATTTTTCAGTCGTCTTCGATGCCGGCTAGGGCTATGTTTAGGGATGCTCGGAAACAGCGAACCCGGAGGGTCCAGTTGCATGTGGGGCTGCATAAAGGCTCCCCTGGGGAGTTCACTTGTACCCAAAGCCTTCCTTTGGTGACACCTTTGGATGGTCCAAAGGGGCTTGCAACGTGTTTTCTGGGGCCCGGTTTTTCAGTCTTCTCCCATGCCGGCTAGGGATATATTTAGGGCTGCTCGGAAAAAGCGAACCCGGAGGTTCGAGTTGCATGTGGGGCTGCGTAAAGGCTCCCCTGGGGAGTTCACTTGTACCTAAAGCCTTCCTTTGGGGGCACTTTTGGATGGGCGAAAGGGTCTCGTAACCCGTTTTCTGGAGCCTGATTTTTCAGTCGTCTTCGATGCCGGCTAGGGCTATGTTTAGGGATGCTCGGAAACAGCGAACCCGGAGGGTCCAGTTGCATGTGGGGCTGCGTAAAGGCTCCCCTGGGGAGTTCACTTGTACCCAAAGTCTTCCTTTCGGGGCACTTTTGGATGGTCCAAAGGGCCTCGGAATGCATTTCCTGGGGCCTGATTTTTCACTCGTCTCCAATGACGGCTAGGGATACAGATATGTTTGCTCATAAGCAGCGAACCCGGAGGGTCCAGTTGCATATGGGGCTGCGTAAAGGCTCCCCTGGGAACTTCAGATGTACCCAAAGCCTTCCTTTGTGGGCGCTCTTGGATGGGTGAAAGGGTCTCGCAACGCGTTTCCTGGGGCCTGATTTTTCACTTGTCTCCGATGACGGCTAGGGCTATGTTTAGGGATGCTTGGAAACAGCGAACCCGGAGGGTCCAGTTGCATGTGGGGCTGCGTAAAGGCTCCCCTGGGGAGTTCTCTTGTACCCAAAGCCTTCCTTTGGGGGCACTTTTGGATGGGCGAAAGGGGCTCGGAACGCATTTCCTGGGGCCTGATTTTTCAGTCGTCTTCGATGCCGGCTAGGGCTATGTTTAGGGATACTCGGAAACAGCGAATCCAGAGGGTCCAGTTGCATGTGGGGCTGCGTAAAGGCTGCCCTGGGAACTTAAGATGTACCAAAAGCCTTCCTTTGGGGGCACTTTTGGATGGGAGAAAGAGGCTCGCAACGCATTTCCGGTGGCCTGATTTTTCACTCCTCTCCGATGACGGCTACGGATATATTTAGGGTTGCTCAGGAACAGCGAACCCGGAGGGTCCAGTTGCATATGGGGCTGCGTAAAGGCTCCCCTGGGGAGTTCTCTTGTACCCAAAGCCTTCCTTTGGGGGCACTTTTGGATTGGCGAAAGGGGCTCGCAACGCATTTCCTGGGGCCTGATTTTTCAGTTGTCTGTGATGCCGGCTAGTGCTATTTTTAGGGAAGCTCGGAAATAGCGAACCAGGAGGGTCCAGTTGCATGTGAGGCTGCGTAAAGGCTCCCCTGGGGAGTTCTCTTGTACCCAAAGTCTTCCTTTGGGGGCACTTTTGGATGGTCCAAAGGGGCTCGGAACGCGTTTCCTGGGGCCTGAATTTTCAGTCTTCTCCCATGCCATCTAGGGCTATGTTTAGGGATGCTCGGAAACAGTGAACCCGGAGGGTCCAGTTTCATATGGGGCTGCGTAAACGCTCCCCTGGGGAGTTCACTTGTACCCAAAGCCTTCCTTTGGGGGCACTTTTGGATGGGCGAAAAAGGCTCCCATCGCGTTTCCTGGGGCCTGATTTTTCACTCGTCTCCGATGACGGCTAGGGTTATGTTTAGGTTTGCTCAGTAACAGCGAACCCGGATGGTCCCGTTGCATGTGGGGCTGCGTAAAGGCTCCCCTGGGGAGTTCTCTTGTACCCAAAGCCTTCCTTTGGGGGCACTTTTGGATTGCCGAAAAGGGCTCGGAACGCGTTTCCTGGGGCCTGATTTTTCAGTCGTCTTCGATGCCGGCTAGGGCTATGTTTAGGGATGCTCGGAAACAGCGAACCCGGAGGGTCCAGTTGCATGTGGGGCTGCATAAAGGCTCCCCTGGGGAGTTCACTTGTACCCAAAGCCTTCCTTTGGTGACACCTTTGGATGGTCCAAAGGGGCTCGGAATGCATTTCCTGGGGCCTGATTTTTCACTCGTCTCCAATGACGGCTAGGGATACAGATATGTTTGCTCATAAGCAGCGAACCCGGAGGGTCCAGTTGCATATGGGGCTGCGTAAAGGCTCCCCTGGGAACTTCAGATGTACCCAAAGCCTTCCTTTGTGGGCGCTCTTGGATGGGAGAAAGGGTCTCGCAACGCGTTTCCTGGGGCCTGATTTTTCACTTGTCTCCGATGACGGCTAGGGCTATGTTTAGGGAAGCTCGGAAACAGCGAACCAGGAGGGTCCAGTTGCATGTGAGACTGCGTAAAGGCTCCCCTGGGGAGTTCACTTGTACCCAAAGCCTTCCTTTGGGGGCACTTTTGGATGGTCCAAAGGGGCTCGGAACGCGTTTCCTGGGGCCTGAATTTTCAGTCTTCTTCGATGCCGGCTAGGGCTATGTTTAGGGATGTTTGGAAACAGCGAACCCGGAGGGTCCAGTTGCATGTGGGGCTGCGTAAAGGCTCCCCTGGGGAGTTCTCTTGTACCCAAAGCTTTCCTTTGGGGGCACTTTTGGATGGGCGAAAAGGGCTCGGAACGCGTTTCCTGGGGCCTGATTTTTCAGTCGTCTTCGACGCCGGCTAGGGATATGTTTAGGGATGCTCGGAAACAGCGAACCCGGTGGGTCCAGTTGCATGTAAGGCTGCGTAAAGGCACCCCTGGGGAGTTCTCTTGTACCCAAAGTCTTCCTTTGGGGGCACTTTTGGATTGGCGAAAAAGGCTCCCAACGCGTTTCCTGGGGCCTGATTTTTCACTCGTCTCCGATGCCGGCGAGGGCTATGTTTAGGGTTGCTCGGAAACAGCGAACCCGGAGGGTCCAGTTTCATATGGGGCTGCGTAAACGCTCCCCTGGGGAGTTCACTTGTACCCAAAGCCTTCCTTTGGGGGCACTTTTGGATTGCCGAAAAGGGCTCGGAACGCATTTCCTGGGGCCTTATTTTTCAGTCGTCTTCGATGCCGGCTAGGGCTATGTTTAGGGATGCTCGGAACCAGCGAACCCGGAGGGTCCAGTTGCATGTGGGGCTGCATAAATGCTCCCCTGGGGAGTTCACTTGTACCCAAAGCCTTCCTTTGGTGACACCTTTGGATGGTCCAAAGGGGCTCAGAACGCATTTCCTGGGGCCTGATTTTTCAGTCGTCTCTGATGACGGCTAGGGATACGTTTATGTTTGCTCAGGAACAGCGAACCTGGAGGGTCCAGTTGCATATGGGACTTCGTAAAGGCTCCCCTGGTAACTTCAGATGTACCCAAAACCTTGCTTTGGGGGCACTTTTAAATAGGCGAAAGGGTTTCGCAACGCGTTTCCTGGGGCCTGATTTTTCAGTCGTCTTCGATGTCGGCTAGGGCTATGTTTAGGGATGCTCGGAAACAGCGAATCCGGACGGTCCAGTTGCATGTGGGGCTGCGTAAAGGCTCCCCTGGGGAGTTCAGTTGTACCCAAAGCCTTCCTTTGGGGGCACTTCTGGATGGGCGAAAGGGTCTTGTAACGCGTTTTCTTTGGCCCGATTTTTCAGTCATCTCCGATGCCAGCTAGGGCTATATTTAGGCTTGCTGTGAAAGACCGAACCCGGTGGGTCCACTTGCATGTGGGGCTGCGTAAAGGCTCCCCTGCGGAGTTCCGTTGTATCCAAAGCCTTCCTTTGGTGGCACTTTTGGATTGGCGAAAAGGGCTCGGAACGCGTTTCCTGGGGCCTGATTTTTCACTCCTCTCCGATGACGGCTAGGGCTACATTTAGGTTTGCTCAGAAACAGCGAACCAGGAGGTTCCAGTTGCATGTGTGGCTGCGTTAAGTCTCCCCTGGGGAGTTCACTTGTACCCAAAGCCTTCCTTTGGGGGCACTTTTGGATGGGCGAAAGGGTCTCGCAACGCGTTTCCTGGGGCCTGATTTTTCAGTCGTCTTCGATGCCGGCTAGTGCTATGTTTAGGGATGCTCGGAAACAGCGAACCCGGAGGTTCCAGTTGCATGTGGGGCTGCGTAAAGGCTCCCCTGGGGAGTACAATTGTACCCAAAGCCTTCCTTTGGGGGCACTTTTGGATGGGCGAAAAGGGCTCGCAACGCATTTCCTGGGGCCTGATTTTTCAGTTGTCTTCGATGCCGGCTAGTGCTATGTTTAGGGATGCTTGGAAACAGCGAACCCGGAGGGTCCAGTTGCATGTGGGCCTGCGTAAAGGCTCCCCTGGGGAGTTCTCTTGTACCCCAAGCCTTCCTTTGGGTGCAATTTTGGATGGTCCATAGGGGCTCGGAACGCATTTCCTGGCGCCTGATTTTTCACTCGTCTCCGATGCCGGCTTGGGCTACGTTTAGGTTTGCTCAGGAACAGCGAACCCGGAGGGTCCAGTTGCATATGGGGCTGCGTAAAGGCTCCCCTGGGAACTTCAGATGTACCCAAAACCTTCTTATGGGGGCTCTTTTGGATGGGCGAAAGGGTCTCGCAACGCGTTTCCTGGGGCCTGATATTTCAGTCGTCTTCGATGCCGGGTAGGGCTATGTTTAGGGATGCTCGGAAACAGCGAATCCAGAGGGTCCAGTTGCATGTGGGGCTGGGTAAAGGCTCCCCTGGGGAGTTCACTTGTACCCAAAGCCTTCCTTTGGGGGCACTTTTGGATGGTCCAAAGGGGCTCGGAACGCATTTCTTGGGGCCTGATTTTTCACTCTTCTCCGAAGATGGCTAGGGCTACGTTTAGGTTTGCTCAGGAACAGCGAACCCGGAGGGTCCAGTTGCATGTGGGGCTGCGTTAAGGCTCCCGTGGGGAGTTCACTTGTACCCAAAGCCTTCCTTTGGGGGCACTTTTGGATGGGTGAAAATGGCTCGGAACGCATTTCCTGGGGCCTGATTTTTCAGTCGTCTTCGATGCCAGCTAGGGCTATTTATAGGGATGCTCGGAAACAGCGAACCCGGAGGTTCGAGTTGCATGTGGGGCTGCGTAAAGGCTCCCCTGGGAACTTCAGATGTACCCAAAACCTTGCTTTGCGGGCACTTTTAAATCGGCGAAAGGGTCTCGCAACGCGTTTCCTGGGGCCTGATTTTTCAGTCGTCTTCGATGTCGGCTAGGGCTATGTTTAGGGATGCTCGGAAACAGCGAATCCGGACGGTCCAGTTGCATGTGGGGCTACGTAAAGGCTCCCCTGGGGAGTTCAGTTGTACCCAAAGCCTTCCTTTGGGGGCACTTCTGGATTGGCGAAAGGGTCTTGTAACGCGTTTTCTTTGGCCCGATTTTTCAGTCATCTCCGATGCCAGCTAGGGCTATATTTAGGCTTGCTGTGAAAGACCGAACCCGGTGGGTCCACTTGCATGTGGGGCTGCGTAAAGGCTCCCCTGCGGAGTTCAGTTGTACCCAAAGCCTTCCTTTGTTGGCAATTTTGGATGGGCGAAAAGGGCTCGGAACGCATTTCCTGGGGCCTGATTTTTCAGTCGTCTTCGATGCCGGCTAGGGATATGTTTAGGGATGCTCGGAAACAGCGAACCCGGAGGGTCCAGTTGCATGTGGGGCTGCGTAAAGGCTCCCCTGCGGAGTTCACTTGTACCCAAAGCCTTACTTTGGGTGCACTTTTGGATGGTTCAAAGGGGCTCGGAATCATTTCTTGGGGCCTGATTTTTCACTCTTCTCCGATGACGGCTAGGGCTACGTTTAGGTTTGCTCAGGAACAGCGAACCCGGAGGGTCCAGTTGCATGTGGGGCTGCGTAAAGGCTCCCCTGGGGAGTTCACTTGTACCCAAAGCCTTCCTTTGGGGGCACTTTTGGATGGGCGAAAAGGGCTCGGAACGCATTTCCTGGGGCCTGATTTTTCAGTCGTCTTTGATGACTGCTAGGGCTATGTTTAGGGATGCTCGGAAACAGTGAACCCGGAGGGTCCAGTTGCTTGTGGGGCTGCGTAAAGACTCCCCTGGGGAGTTCACTTGTACCCAAAGCCTTCCTTTGGGGGCACTTTTGGATGGTCCAAGGGGAATCGCATTGCGTTTTCTGAGGCCCGCTTTTCCAGTCTTCTCCCATTGCGCCGAGGGCTATATTTAGGCTTGCGGTGAAAGAGTAAACCCGAAGGGTCCAGTTGCATGTTGGGTTGCAAAAAGGCTCCCCTGGGGATTTCACTTGCACCCAAAGCCTTCCTTTGGGGGCACTTTTGGATGGTCCAAGCGGAATCGAAATGTGTTTTCTGAGGCCCGCTTTTTCAGTCTTCTCCCATTGCGTTGAGGGTTATATTTAGGCTTGTGGTGAAATCGCGTAAAAGGAGGGTCCAGTTGCATGTGGGGCTGCATAAAGGCTCCCCTGGGGGGTTCAAATGTACTCAAAGCCTTCCTTTGGGGGCACTTCTGGATGGGCGAAAGTGTCTTGTAAGGCGTTTTCTGGGGCCCGATTTTTCAGTCATCTCTGATGCTGGCTAGGGTTATATTTAGTGTTGCTCGTTAGCAGCGAACCCTGAGGGTCCAGTTGCATGTGGGGCTGCATAAAGGCTCCCCTGGGGAGTTCAGATGTACCCAAAGCCTTCTTTTGGGGCACATTTGGATGGGCGAAAGGTGCTCGGAATGCGTTTTCTGAGGCCCGAGTTTTCAGTCATCTCCAATGCTAGCTAGGGCTATATTTAGATTTGCTCGGAAAGAGCGAACCCGGAGGGTCCAGTTGCATGTGGGGCTGCGTAAAGGCTCCCCTGGGGAGTTCTCTTGTACTACAAGCCTTCCTTTGGGGGCACTTTTGGATGGGTGAAAGGGGCTCGGAATGCGTTTTCTGGGTCCTGAGTTTTCAGTCGTCTCCAGTGCCGGTTAGGGCTATATTTAGTGTTGCTCGGAAACAGCGAACCCTGAGGGTCCAGTTGCATGTGGTAATGCATAAAGGCTCCCCTGGGGAGTTCAGATGTACCCAAAGCCTTCCTTTGGGGGCACTTTTGTATGGGCGAAAGGGGCTCGGAATGCGTTTTCTGGGGCCCGAGTTTTCAGCCGTCTCCAATGCCGGCTAGGGTTATATTTAGTGTTGCTCGTTAACAGCGAACCCTGAAGGTCCAGTTGCATGTGGGGCTGCATAAAGGCTCCACTGGGGAGTTCACTTGTACGCAAAGCCTTCCTCTGGGGGAACTTTTGGATGGGCGAATGGGGCTCAGAATGCATTTTCTGGGGCTCGAGTTTTCAGTAGCCTCCCATGGCTACTGAAATATAGCCTAGGGTTATATTTAGCGTTGCTCAGAATGAGTTGATCCGGACGGTCCAGTTGAGTGTGGGGCTGCATAAAGGCTCCACTGGGGAGTTCAAATGTACCCAAAGCCTTCCTTTTGGGGCACTTTTGGATGGTCCAAGGGGAATCGTTATGCTATTTCTGGGGCCCGCTTTTTCAGTCTTCTCCCATTGCGCCGAGGGATATATTTAGGCTTGCGGTGAAAGAGTGAACCCGGAGGGTCCAGTTGCATGTGGGGCTGCGTAAAGGCTCCCCTGGGGAGTTCACTTGTACCCAAAGCTTTCCTCTGGGGGCACTACTGGATGGTCGAAAGGGGCTTGGAATGAGTTTTCTGGGGCCCGGGTTTTCAGTCGTCTCCCATTCCGGTTCGGGCTATATTTAGTGTTGCTCGGAAAGAGCGAACCTGGAGGGTCCAGTTGCATGTGGGGCTGCATAAAGGCTCCCCTGGGGAGTTCTCTTGTACCCAAAGCCTTCCTTTGGGGGCACTACTGGATGGTCCAAGTGGAATTGCAATGCGTTTTCTGAGGCCCGCTTTTTCAGTCTTCTCCCATAGCGCCGAGGGCTATATTTAGGCTTACGGTGAAAGAGTGAATGCGGAGGGTCCAGTTGCATGTGGGGCTGCGTAATGGCTCCCCTGGGGAGTTCACTTGTACGCAAAGCCTTCCTTTGGGGGCACTTTTGAATGCGCGAATGGGTCTTGTAACGCATTTTCTCGGGCCCGAGTTTTCAGTCGTCTCCTATGCCGGCTAGTGTTATATTTAAGCTTGCGGTGAAAGGGTGAACCCGGAGGGTCCAGTTGCATGTGAGGGTGCATAAATGCTCCCTTGGGGAGTTCAGATGTACCCAAAGGCTTCCTTTGGGGGCACTTTTGGATGGTTCAAGGGGAATCGCAATGCGTATTCTGAGGCCCGAATTTTCAGTCTTCTCCCATTGTGCCGAGGAATATATTTGGGGTTGCAGTGAATGAGTGAATACGGAGGGTCCAGTTGCATGTGGGGCTGCATAAAGGCTCACCTGGGGAGTTCAGATGTACCCAAAGCCTTCCTTTGGGGGCACTTCTGGATGGGCGAAAGGGGCTCGGAATCCGTTTTCTTAGGCACGATTTTTCAGTCGTCTCCAATGCCAGCTAGGGCTATATTTAGTGTTGCTCGGAAACAGCGAACCCGGAGGGTCCAGTTGCATGTGGGGCTGCGTAATGGCTCCCCTGGGGAGTTCACTTGTACCCAAAGTCTTCCTTTGGGGGCACTTCTGGATGGGCGAAAAGGGCTTGGAATGAGTTTTCTGGGGCCCGAGTTTTTAGTTGTCTCCCATGCCGGCTAGGGCTCTATTTAGGCTTGCGTAGAAAGAGCGAATGCAGAGGGTCCAGTTGCATGTGGGGCTGCATAAAGGCTTCCCTGGGGAGTTCACTTGTACCCAAAGCCTTCCTCTGGGGGCACTTCAGGATGGGCGAAAGAAGCTTGTAACGCGTTTTCTATGGCCCGAGTTTTCAGTCGTCTGCCATGTGGGCCAGGGTTATATTAAGGGTTGCTGTGAAAGAGCGAACATGGAGGGTCCAGTTGCATGTGGGGCTGCATAAAGGCTCCACTGGGGAGTTCACTTGTACCCAAAGACTTCCTTTGGGGGCACTTTTGGATGGGCGAAAGGGTCTCGGAAAGCGTTTTCATGGGCCCGAGTTTTCAGTCGTCTCCAATGCTGGCTAGGATTATGTTCTGTGTTGCTCGGAAAGAGCGAACCCGGAGGGTCCAGTTGCATGTGGGGCTGCGTAAAGGCTCCCCTGGGGAGTTCACTTGTACCCAAAGCCTTCTTTTGGGGGGACTTTTGGATTGTCCAAGGGGAATCGCAATGCGTATTCTGAGGCCCGCTTTTTCAGACTTCTCCCATGGCGCCGAGGGCTATATTTAGGCTTACGGTGAAAGAGTGAACCCGGAGGTTCCAGTTGCATGTGGGGCTGCATAAAGGCTCCCCTGGGGAGTTCACTTGTACTGAAAGCCTTCCTTTGGGGGCACTTCTGGATGGGCGAGTGGAGCTTGAAACGCTTTTTCTGTGGCCCGAGTTTTCAGTCTTCTGCCATGCCGGTTAGTGTTATACTTATTGTTGCTCGGAAAGAGCGAACCCGGAGGGTCTAGTTGTATGTGGGGCTGCATAAAGGCTCCCCTGGGGAGTTCACTTGTACCCAAAGCCTTCCTCTGGGGGCACTTTTGGATGGGCGAAAGAGACTCGTAATGCGTTTTCTGAGGCCCGATTTTTCAGTCTTCTCCCTTTGCGGCTAGGGCTATAGTTAGGCTTGCGTAGAAAGAGTCAACAAGGAGGGTCCAGATGCATGTGGGGCTGCGTAATGGCTGTCCTGGGGTGTTCAGTTGTACCCAAAGCCTTCCTTTGGGGGAACTTTTGGATGGGCGAATGCGTCTTGTAACGCATTTTCTGGGGCCCGAGTTTTCAGTCGTCTACCATGCGGACCAGGGTTATATTTAGGCTTGCTGTTAAAGAGCGAATAAGGAGGGTCCAGTTGCCTGTGGAGCTGCGTAAAGGCTCCCCTGGGGAGTTCACTTGTACCCAAAGCCTTCCTTTGGGTGCACTTTTGGAAGGGTAAAAGGGTCTTTTAAGGCTTTTTATTTGGCCCGATTTTTCAGTCATCTCCGATGCGCGCTAGGTATATATTTAGGCTTGCTGTGAAAGAGTGAATAAGGAGTGTCCACTTGCATGTGGGGCTGCATAAAGGCTCCCCTGGGGAGTTCAATTGTACCCAAATGTTTCCTTTGGGGGCACTTTTGAATGGGCGAAAGAGACTCACAATGCGTTTTCTGAGGCCCGCTATTTCAGACTTCTCCCATTGCGCCGAGGGCTATATTTAGCCTTGCGTAGAAAGAGGGGATGCGGAGGGTCCAGTTGCATGTGGGGCTGCATAAAGGCTCCCCTGGGGAATTCAGTTGTACCCAAATCCTTCCTTTGGGGGCACTTTTAGATGGGCGAAAGGGTCTTGTAGCGCATTTTCTTTGGCCCGATTTTTCAGTCATCTCCGATGCCGGCTAGGGCTATATTTAGGGTTGCTCTTAAACAGCGAACACGGAGGGTCATGTTGCATGTGGGGCTGCATAAAGGCTCCCCTGGGGAGTTCACTTGTACCCAAAGCCTTCCTCTGGGGGCACTTCTGGATGGGTAAATGGGGCTTGAAACTCTTTTTCTGTGGCCCGAGTTTTCAGTCTTCTGACATGCTGGCTAGGGTTATATTTAGATTTGCTTGTAAAGAGCGAACACGGAGGGTCCAGTTGCATGTTGGGCTGCATAAAGGCTCCCCTGGGGAGTTCAGTTTTACCCAAAGCCTTCCTCTGGGGGCACTTTTGGATGGGCGAAAGAGACTCGTAATGCGTTTTCTGAGGCCCGCTTTTTCAGTCTTCTCCCTTTGAGGCTAGGGCTATAGTTAGGCTTGCGTAGAAAGAGTCAACAAGGAGGGTCCAGTTGCATGTGGGGCTGCGTAATGGCTGTCCTGGGGTGTTCAGTTGTACCCAAAGCCTTCCTTTGGGGGAACTTTTGGATGGGCGAATGGGGCTTGTAACGCATTTTCTGGGGCCCGAGTTTTCAGTCGTCTACCATGCGGACCAGGGTTATATTTAGGCTTGCTGTGAAAGAGCGAATACGGAGGGTCCAGTTGCATGTGGGGCTGCATAAAGGCTCCCCTGGGGAGTTCAGTTGTACCCAAAGCCTTCCTTTGGGGGCTTTTTTGGATGGGCGAAAGGGTCTTGTAAGGCGTTTTCTTTGACCCGATTTTTCAGTCATCTCCGATTCCGGCTACGGCTGTTTTTATGCTTGCTATGAAAGAGCGGGTAAGGAGGGTCCAGTTGCATGTGGGGCTGCATAAAGGCTCCCCTGGGGAGTTCATTTGTACCCAAAGCCTTCCTTTGGGGGCACTTTCTGATGGTCCAAGGGGAATCGCAATGCGTTTTCTGAGGCCCGCTTTTTCAGTCTTCTCCCATTGCGCCTAGAGCTATATTTAGGCTTGCGTAGAAAGAGTGAATGCGGAGGGTCCAGTTGCATGTGGGGCTTCATAAAGGCTCCCCTAGGGAGTTCACTTGTACACAAAGCCTTCCTTTGGGGGCACTTTTGAATGGGCGAATGGGGCTTGTAATGCATATTCTGGGACACGAGTTTTCACTCGACTTCCAGGCGGGCCAGAGCTATATTTAGGGTTGCTGTGAATGAGCGAATACGGAGGGTCCAATTGCATGTGGGGCTGCGTAAAAGCTCCCCTGGGGAGTTCAGTTGTACCCAAAGCCTTCCTTTGGGGGCTTTTTTGTATGGGTGAAAGTATCTTGTAAGGCGTTTTCTTTGGCCCGATTTTTCAGTCGTCTCCCATGCCGGCTAGGGCTATATTTAGTGTTCCTCGGAAAGAGTGAACCCGGAGGGTCCAGTTGCATGTGGGGCTGCATAAAGGCTCCCCTGGGGAGTTCAGATGTACACAAAGCCTTCCTTTGGGGCCACTTTTGGATGGTCGAAAGAGACTCGCAATGCGTTTTCTGAGGCCAGATTTTTAGTCTTCTCCCATTGCGCCGAGGGCTATATTTAATCTTGCGGTGAAAGAGTGAACCCGGAGGGTCCAGTTGCATGTGGGGCTGCATAAAGGCTCCCCTGGGGAGTTCACTTCTACCAAAAGCCTTCCTCTCGGGGCACTTTTCTATGGGCGGAAGGGGCTCAGAAAGCGTTTTCTGGGGCCCGAGTTTTCAGTCATCTCCAATGATGGCTAGGGCTATATTTAGGGTTGCTTGGAAACAGCGAACCCGGAAGGTCCAGTTGCATGTGGGGCTGCTTAAAGGATCCCCTGGGGAGTTCACTTGTACTCAAAGCCTTCCATTGGGGGTACTTTTGGATGGTCCGAGGGGAATCGCAATGCGTTTTCTGAGGCCCGCTTTTTTAGTCTTCTCCCATTGCGCCGAGGGCTATATTTAATCTTGCGGTGAAAGAGTGAACCCGGAGGGTCCAGTTTCATGTGGGGCTGCGTAAAGGCTCCCCTGGGGAGTTCATTTCTACCAAAAGCCTTCCTCTGGGCGCACCTTTGGATGGGCGAAAGGGGCTCGGAAAGAGTTTTATGGGGCCCGAGTTTTCAGTCGTCTCCCATGCCGGCTAGGGCTATATTTAGGGTTACTGTGAAAGAGCGAATACAGAGGGTCCAGTTGCATGTGGGGCTGCATAAAGGCTCCCCTGGGGAGTTCACTTGTACTGAAAGTCTTCCTTTGGGGGCACTTCTTGATGGGCGAATGGGGCTTGAAACGCATTTTCTGGGGCCCGAGTTTTCAGACTTCTGCCATGCTGGCTAGGGTTACATTTAGGGTTGCTCGGAAACAGCGAAAACGGAGAGTCATTTTGCATGTGGGGCTGCGTAACGGCTCCCCTAGGGAGTTCACTTGTACCCAAATGTTACCTTTGGGGGCACTTTTGGATGGGTGAAAGAGACTCGCAATGCGTTTTCTGAGGCCCGCTTTTTCAGTTTTCTCCCTTTGCGCCTAGAGCTATATTTAGGCTTGCGTAGAAAGAGTGAATGCGGAGGGTCCAGTTGCATGTGGGCCTTCATAAAGGCTCCCCTAGGGAGTTCACTTGTACACAAAGCCTTCCTTTGGGGCCACTTTTGGATGGTCGAAAGAGACTCGTAATGCGTTTTCTGAGGCCCGCTTTTTCAGTCTTCTCCCTTTGCGCCAAAGGCTATATTTAGGCTTGCGTAGAAAGAGTGAACGCGGAGGGTCCAATTGCATGTGGGGCTGCATAAAGGCTCCCCTGGGGCGTTCAGATGTACCCAAAGCCTTCCTTTGGGGCCACTTTTGGATGGTCGAAAGAGACTCGTAATGCGTTTTCTGAGGCCCGCGTTTTCAGTCTTCTCCCTTTGCGGCTAGTGTTATATTTAGGCTTGCATAGAAAGAGTGAACGCGGAGGGTCCAATTGCATGTGGGGCTGCATAAATGCTCCCCTGGGGCGTTCACTTGTACCCAAAGTCTTCCTTTGGGGGCTCTTCTGGATGGTCCGAGGGGAATCGCATTTTGTTTTCTGAGGCCCGCTTTTTCAGTCTTCTCCCATTGTGCCGAGGCCTATATTTAGGCTTGCGGTGAAAGAATGAACCCAAAGGGTCCAGTTGCATGTGGGGCTGCATAAAGGCTCCCCTGGGGAGTTCACTTGTACCCAAAGCCTTCCTCTGGGGGCATTTCTGTATGGGCGAATGGGTCTTGAAATGCTTTTTCTGTGGTCCGAGTTTTCAGTCTTCTGCCATGCTGGCTAGGGTTATATTTAGTGTTCCTCGGAAACAGAGAACACGGTGGGTCATTTTGCATGTGGTGCTGCGTAACGGCTCCCCTAGGGAGTTCACTTCTACCAAAAGCCTTCCTCTGGGCGCACCTTTGGATGGGCGAAAGGGGCTCGGAAAGAGTTTTCTGGGGCCCGAGTTTTCAGCCGTCTCCAATGCCGGCTAGGGCTATATTTAGTGTTCCTCGGAAACAGCGAACCCGAAGGGTCCAGTTGCATGTGGGGCTGCATAAAGTCTCCCCTGCGGAGTTCAGTTGTACCCAAAGCCTTCCTTTGGGGGCACTTTTGGATGGGTGAATGGGGCTTGTAACGCATTTTCAGGGGCCCGACTTTTCAGTCGACTGCCAGGCGGGCCAGGGATATATTTAGGGTTGCTGTGAAAGAGCGAATACGGAGGGTCCAGTTGCATGTGGGGCTGCATAAAGGCTCCCCTGGGGAGTTCACTTGTACTCAAAGCCTTCCTCTGGGGGCACTTTTGGATGGGCGAATGGGGCTCCGAATGCGTTTTCTGGGGCCCGAGTTTTCAGTCGTCTCCCATGCCGGCTAGGATTATATTTAGTGTTGCTCGGAAAGGGTGAACCCGGAGGGTCCAGTTGCATGTGCGGCTGCATAAAGGCTCCCCTGGGGAGTTCACTTGTACCCAAAGCCTTCCTTTGGGGGCACTTTTGGATGGTCCAAGGGGAATAGCATTACGTTTTATGAGGCCCGCTTTTTCAGTCTTCTCCCATTGCGCCGAGGGATGTATTTAGGCTTGCGGCGAAAGAGTGAACCCGAAGGGTCCAGTTGCATGTGGGGCTGCATAAAGGCTCTCTTGGGGAGTTCAGTTGTACCCAAAGCCTTCCTCTGGGGGCACTTTTGGATGGGCGAATGGGGCTTGTAACGCGTTTTCTGGGGCCCGAGTTTTCAGTCGTCTGCCATGCGGGCCAGGGTTATATTTAGGGTTGCTGTGAAAGAGCGAAAAAGGAGGGTCCAGTTGCATGTGGGGCTGCATAAAGGCTCCCCTGGGGAGTTCAGTTGTATCCAAAGCCTTCCTTTGGGGGCACTTTTATATGGGAGAAAACGACTCGGAATGCGTTTTCTGAGGCCCGAGTTTTCAGTCGTCTCCAATGCCAGCTAGGGCTATATTTAGTGTTCCTCGGAAACAGCAAACCCGGAGGGTCCATTTGCATGTGGGGCTGCGTAAAGGCTCCCCTGGGGAGTTCACTTGTACCCAAAGCCTTCCTCTGGGGGCACTTTTGGATGGGCGAATGGGGCTCGGAATGCGTTTTCTGGGGACCGAGTTTTCAGTCGTCTCCCATGTGGGCAAGGGCTATATTTAGTGTTGCTCGGAAACAGCGAACCCGGAGCGTCCAGTTGCATGTGGGGCTGCGAAAAGGCTTTCTTGGGGAGTTTAGTTGTACCCAAAGCCATCCTTTGGGGGCACTTCTGGATGGGCGAAAGGGGCTTGGAATGAGTTTTCTGGGGCCAGAGTTTTCAGTCGTCTCCCATGCCGGCTAGTGCTATGTATAGTGTTGCTCGCAAAAGGGCGAACCCGGAGGGTCCAGTTGCATGTGGGGCTGCATAAAGGCTCTCTTGGGGAGTTCAGTTGTACCCAAAGTCTTTCTTTGGGGGCACTTTTGAATGGTCCAAGGGGAATCGCAATGCTTTTTCTGAGGCCCGCTTTTTCAGTCTTCTCCCATTGCGCCGAGGGCTATATTTAGGCTTGCGGTGAAAGAGTGAACGCGGAGGGTCCAGTTGCATGTGGGGCTGCATAAAGGCTCCCATGGGGTGTTCAGTTGTACCCAAAGCCTTCCTTTGCGGCCACTTTTGGATGGGAGAATGGGGCTTGAAATGCTTTTTCTGTGGACCGAGTTTTCAGTCTTCTGCCATGCTAGCTAGGGTTATATTTACGGTTGCTCGTAAACAACGAACCCGGAAAGTCCAGTTGCATGTGGGGCTGCTTGAAGGCTCCCCTGGGGAGATCACTTGTACCCAAAGCCTTCCTTTGGGGGCACTTCTGGATGGGCGAAAGGGGCTCGGAAAGCGTTTTCTGGGGCCCGAATTTTCAGTCATCTCCCATGCCGGCTAGGGCTATACATAGTGTTGATCAGAAAGAGCGAACCCGGAGGGTCCAGTTGCATGTGGGGCTGCGTGAAGGCTCCCCTGTGGAGTTCACTTGTACCCAAAGCCTTCCTCTGGGGGACCTTATGGATGGGCGAAAGGGGCTCGGAAAGCGTTTTCTGGGGCCCGAGTTTCCAGTCGTCTCCAATGCCAGCTAGGGCTATATTTAGTGTTTCTCGGAAACAGCGAACCCTGAGGTTCCAGTTGCATGTGGGGCTGCATAAAGGCTCCCCTGGGGTGTTCACTTGTACACAAAGCCTTTCTTTGGGGGCCGTTTTCGATGGTCGAAAGAGACTCACAATGCGTTTTCTGAGGCCTGCTTTTTCAGTCTTCTCCAATTTGCGGTTAGGTTTATATTTAGGCTTGTGTAGAAAGAGTGAACCGGGAATGTCCAGTTGCATGTGGGGCTGCATAAAGGCTCCCCTGGGGTGTTCAGTTGTACCCAAAGCCTTCCTTTGGGGGCACTTCTGGATGGGCGAAAGGGTCTTGTAACTCATTTTCTTGCGCCCGAGTTTTCAGTCGACTGCCAGGCGGGCCAGGGTTATATTTAGGGTTGCTGTGAAATAGTGAACCCGGAGCGTCCAGTTGCATGTGGGGCTGCATAAAGGCTCCCCTGGGGAGTTCAGTTGTACCCAAAGCCTTCCTTTGGGGGCACTTCTAAATGGGCGAAAGGGTCTTGTAAGGCGTTATCTTTGGCGCGATTTTTCAGTCATCACCGATGCCGGCTAGGGCTATATTTAGGCTTGCTGTGAAAGAGCGAATAAGGAGGGTCCAGTTGCATGTGGGATTGCATAAAGGCTCCCCTGGGGAGTTCACTTGTACTCAAAGCCTTCCTCTGGGGGCACTTTTGGATGGGCGAATGGGGCTCCGAATGCGTTTTCTGTGGCCCGAGTATTCAGTCTTCTCCCATGCCGGCTAGGGTTATCTTTAGTGTTGCTCGGAAAGAGCGCACCCGGAGGGTCCAGTTGCATGTGGGGCTGCATAAAGGCTCCCCTGGGGAGTTCTCTTGTACTCAAAGCCTTCCTCTGGGGGCACTTTTGGATGGGCGATAGGGGCTCGGAATGCGTTTTCTGCGGCCCAAATTTTCAGATCTCTCCAATGCCGGCTAGTGATATATTTACAGTTGCTCGGAAACAGCGAACCCGGAGGGTCCAGTTGCATGTAGAGCTGCATAAAGGCTCCCCTGGGGAGTTCACTTGTACCCAAAGGCTTCCTATGGGGGCACTTTTGGATGGTCCAAGGGGAATCGCAATGCGTATTCGGAGGTCCGCTTTTTCAGTCTTCTCCCATTGCGCCGAGGGCTATATTTAGTCTTGCGGTGAAAGAGTGAACGCGGAGGGTCCAGTTGCATGTGGGGCTGTATAAAGGCTCCCCTGGGGAGTTCACTTGTACCCAAAGCCTTCCTTTGGGGGCACTTCTGAATGGGAGAATGGGGCTTGTAACGTTTTTCCTGGGGCCCGATTTTTCAGTCGTCTGCCATGCGGGCCAGGGTATATTTAGTATTGCTGCGAAAGAACGAATACGGAGGGTCCAGTTGCTTGTGGGGCTGCATAAAGGCTCCCCTGGGGAGTTCAGTTGTACCCAAAGCCTTCCTCTGGGGGCACTTCTGGATGGGCGAAAGGGGCTTGGAATGCGTTGTCTGAGGCCCGCTTTTTCAGTCGTCTCCAATTTCAGCTAGAGATATATTTAGTGGTGCTCGGAAACAACGAACACGGAGGGTCCAGTTGCATGTGGGGCTGTGTAAAGGCACCCCTGGGGAGTTCAGTTGTACCTAAAGCCTTCCTTTAGGGGCACTTTTGGATGGGCGAAAGGGGCTTGGAATGAGTTTTCTGGGGCCCGAGTTTTCAGTCGACTGCCAGGCGGGCCAGGGCTATAATTAGGGTTGCTGTGAAAGAGCGAATACGGAGGGTCCAGTTGCATGTGGGGCTGCATAAAGGCTCCCCTGGGGAGTTCACTTGTACCCAAAGCCTTCCTTTGGGGGCACTTCTGGATGGGCGAAAGGGTCTTGTATGGCGTTTTATTTGGCGCGATTTTTCAGTCATCTCCGATGCCGGTTAGGGCTATATTTAGGCTTGCTGTGAAAGAGCGAATACGGAGGGTCCAGTTGCATGTGGGGTTGCGTAAAGGCTCTCTTGGGGAGTTCAGTTGTACCCAAAGCCATCCTTTGGGGGCACTTCTGGATGGGCGAAAGGGGCTTGGAATGAGTTTTCTGGGGCCCGAGTTTTCAGTCGTCTCCCATGCCGGCTAGGGCTATGTTTAGTGTTGCTCGCAAAAGGGCGAACCCGGAGGGTAAAGTGGCATGTGGGGCTGCATAAAGGCTCCCCTGCGGAGTTCAGTTGTACCCAAAGCCTTCCTTTTGGGGCACAAATGGATGGGCGAAAGTGGCTTGAAACGCTTTTTCTGTGGCCCGAGTTTTCAGTCTTCTGCCAAGCTGGCTAGGGTTATATTTAGGGTTGCTTGTAAACAGCGAACACGGAGGGTCCAGTTGCATGTGGGGCTGCATAAAGGCTCCCATGGGGAGTTCACTTGTACTCAAAGCCTTCCTCTGGGGGCACTTTTGGATGGGCGAATGGGGCTCGGAATGCGTTTTCTGGGGCCCGAGTTTTCAGTCGTCTCCCATGCCGGCTAGGGTTATATTTAGTGTTGCTCGGAAAGAGTGAACCCGGAGGGTCCAGTTGCATGTGGGGCTGCATAAAGGCTCTCCTGGGGAGTTCACTTGTACCCAAAGCCTTCCTTTGGGGGCACTTTTGGATGGTCCAAGGGGAATAGCATTGCGTTTTCTGAGGCCCGCTTTTTCAGTCTTCTCCCATTGCGCCGAGGCCTATATTGAGGCTTGCGGTGAAAGAGTGAACCCGGAGGGTCCAGTTGCATGTGGGGCTGCATAAAGGCTCTCTTGGGGAGTTCAGTTGCACCCAAAGCCTTCCTTTGGGGGCACGTTTGTATGGGCGAATGGGGCTTGTAACGCGTTTTCTGGGGCCCGAATTTTCAGTCGTCTGCCATGCGGGCCAGGGATATAATTAGGGTTGCTGTGAAAGAGCGAAAAAGTTGGGTCCAGTTGCATGTGTGGCTGCATAAAGGCTCCCCTGGGGAGTTCCGTTGTATCCAAAGCCTTCCTTTGGGAGCACTTTTGGATGGGAGAAAGGTACTCGGAATGCGTTTTCTGAGGCCCGAGTTTTCAGTCGTCTACAAAGCCAGCTAGGGCTATATTTAGTGTTCCTCGGAAACAGCAAACCCGGAGGGTCCATTTGCATGTGGGGCTGCATAAAGGCTCCCCTGGGGAGTTCACTTGTACCCAAAGCCTTCCTCTGGGGGCACTTTTGGATGGGCGAATGGGGTTCGGAATGCGTTTTCTGGGGACCGAGTTTTCAGTCGTCTCCCATGTGGGCAAGGGCTATATTTAGTGTTGCTCAGAAACAGCGAACCCGGAGGGTCCAGTTGCATGTGGGGCTGCGAAAAGGCTTTCTTGGGGAGTTTAGTTGTACCCAAAGCCATCCTTTGGGGGCACTTCTGGATGGGCGAAAGGGGCTTGGAATGAGTTTTCTGGAGCCAGAGTTTTCAGTCGTCTCCCATGCCGGCTAGTGCTATGTATAGTGTTGCTCGCAAAAGGGCGAACCCGGAGGGTCCAGTTGCATGTGGGGCTGCATAAAGGCTCTCTTGGGGAGTTCAGTTGTACCCAAAGTCTTTCTTTGGGGGCACTTTTGAATGGTCCAAGGGGAATCGCAATGCGTTTTCTGAGGCCCGCTTTTTCAGTCTTCTCCCATTGTGCCGAGGGCTATATTTAGGCTTGCGGTGAAAGAGTGAACGCGGAGGGTCCAGTTGCATGTGGGGCTGCATAAAGGCTCCCATGGGGTGTTCAGTTGTACCCAAAGCCTTCCTTTGCGGCCACTTTTGGATGGGAGAATGGGGCTTGAAATGCTTTTTCTGTGGACCGAGTTTTCAGTCTTCTGCCATGCTAGCTAGGGTTATATTTACGGTTGCTCGTAAACAACGAACCCGGAGGGTCCAGTTGCATGTGGGGCTGCGTGAAGGCTCCCCTGTGGAGTTCACTTGTACCCAAAGCCTTCCGCTGGGGGACCTTATGGATGGGCGAAAGGGGCTCGGAAAGCGTTTTCTGGGGCCCGAGTTTCCAGTCGTCTCCAATGCCAGCTAGGGCTATATTTAGTGTTTCTCGGAAACAGCGAACCCGGAGGGTCCAGTTGCATGTGGGGCTGCATAAAGGCTCCCCTGGGGTGTTCACTTGTACACAAAGCCTTTCTTTGGGGGCCGTTTTCGATGGTCGAAAGAGACTCACAATGCGTTTTCTGAGGCCTGCTTTTTCAGTCTTCTCCAATTTGCGGTTAGGTTTATATTTAGGCTTGTGTAGAAAGAGTGAACCGGGAATGTCCAGTTGCATGTGGGGCTGCATAAAGGCTCCCCTGGGGTGTTCAGTTGTACCCAAAGCCTTCCTTTGGGGGCACTTCTGGATGGGCGAAAGGGTCTTGTAACTCATTTTCTTGCGCCCGAGTTTTCAGTCGACTGCCAGGCGGGCCAGGGTTATATTTAGGGTTGCTGTGAAATAGTGAACCCGGAGCGTCCAGTTGCATGTGGGGCTGCATAAAGGCTCCCCTGGGGAGTTCAGTTGTACCCAAAGCCTTCCTTTGGGGGCACTTCTAAATGGGCGAAAGGGTCTTGTAAGGCGTTATCTTTGGCGCGATTTTTCAGTCATCACCGATGCCGGCTAGGGCTATATTTAGGCTTGCTGTGAAAGAGCGAATAAGGAGGGTCCAGTTGCATGTGGGATTGCATAAAGGCTCCCCTGGGGAGTTCACTTGTACTCAAAGCCTTCCTCTGGGGGCACTTTTGGATGGGCGAATGGGGCTCCGAATGCGTTTTCTGTGGCCCGAGTATTCAGTCTTCTCCCATGCCGGCTAGGGTTATCTTTAGTGTTGCTCGGAAAGAGCGCACCCGGAGGGTCCAGTTGCATGTGGGGCTGCATAAAGGCTCCCCTGGGGAGTTCTCTTGTACTCAAAGCCTTCCTCTGGGGGCACTTTTGGATGGGCGAATGGGGCTCCGAATGCGTTTTCTGTGGCCCGAGTATTCAGTCTTCTCCAATGCCGGCTAGTGATATATTTACAGTTGCTCGGAAACAGCGAACCCGGAGGGTCCAGTTGCATGTAGAGCTGCATAAAGGCTCCCCTGGGGAGTTCACTTGTACCCAAAGCCTTCCTATGGGGGCACTTTTGGATGGTCCAAGGGGAATCGCAATGCGTATTCGGAGGTCCGCTTTTTCAGTCTTCTCCCATTGCGCCGAGGGCTATATTTAGTCTTGCGGTGAAAGAGTGAACGCGGAGGGTCCAGTTGCATGTGGGGCTGTATAAAGGCTCCCCTGGGGAGTTCACTTGTACCCAAAGCCTTCCTTTGGGGGCACTTCTGAATGGGAGAATGGGGCTTGTAACGTGTTTCCTGGGGCCCGATTTTTCAGTCGTCTGCCATGTGGGCCAGGGTATATTTAGTATTGCTGCGAAAGAACGAATACGGAGGGTCCAGTTGCTTGTGGGGCTGCATAAAGGCTCCCCTGGGGAGTTCAGTTGTACCCAAAGCCTTCCTCTGGGGGCACTTCTGGATGGGCGAAAGGGGCTTGGAATGCGTTGTCTGAGGCCCGCTTTTTCAGTCGTCTCCAATTTCAGCTAGAGATATATTTAGTGGTGCTCGGAAACAACGAACACGGAGGGTCCAGTTGCATGTGGGGCTGTGTAAAGGCACCCCTGGGGAGTTCAGTTGTACCTAAAGCCTTCCTTTAGGGGCACTTTTGGATGGGCGAAAGGGGCTTGGAATGAGTATTCTGGGGCCCGAGTTTTCAGTCGACTGCCAGGCGGGCCAGGGTTATATTTAGGGTTGCTGTGAAATAGTGAACCCGGAGCGTCCAGTTGCATGTGGGGCTGCATAAAGGCTCCCCTGGGGAGTTCACTTGTACCCAAAGCCTTCCTTTGGGGGCACTTCTGGATGGGCGAAAGGGTCTTGTATGGCGTTTTATTTGGCGCGATTTTTCAGTCATCTCCGATGCCGGTTAGGGCTATATTTAGGCTTGCTGTGAAAGAGCGAATACGGAGGGTCCAGTTGCATGTGGGGTTGCGTAAAGGCTCTCTTGGGGAGTTCAGTTGTACCCAAAGCCATCCTTTGGGGGCACTTCTGGATGGGCGAAAGGGGCTTGGAATGAGTTTTCTGGGGCCCGAGTTTTCAGTCGTCTCCCATGCCGGCTAGGGCTATGTTTAGTGTTGCTCGCAAAAGGGCGAACCCGGAGGGTAAAGTGGCATGTGGGGCTGCATAAAGGCTCCCCTGGGGTGTTCAGTTGTACCCAAAGCCTTCCTTTGGGGGCACTTTTGGATGGGCGAATGGGGCTTGAAACGCTTTTTCTGTGGCCCGAGTTTTCAGTCTTCTGCCATGCTGGCTCGGGTTATATTTAGTGTTGCTCGTAAACAGCGAACACGGAGGGTCGAGTTGCATGTGGGGCTGCATAAAGGCTCCCCTGGGGAGTTCAGTTGTACCCCAAGCCTTCCTCTGGGGGCACTTTTGGATGGGCGAAAGGGGCTCGGAATTCGTTTTCTGGGGCCCGAGTTTTCAGTCGTCTCCCATGCCGGCTAGGGCTATGTTTAGTGTTGCTCGGAAAGAGTGAACCCGGAGGGTCCAGTTGCATGTGGGGCTGCATAAAGGCTCCCCTGAGGAGTTCATTTGTACTCAAAGCCTTCCTTTGGGGGCACTTTTGGATCGTCGAAACAGAGTCACAATGCGTTTTCTGAGGCCTGCTTTTTCAGTCTTCTCCCTTTGCGGCTAGGGTTATATTTAGGCTTGCGATGAAAGAGTGAACGCGGAGGGTTTAGTTGCATGTGGAGCTGCATAAAGGCTCCCCTAGGGAGTTCAGTTGTACTCAAAGCCTTTTTCTGGGGGCACTTTTGGATGGGCGAATGGGGCTCCGAATGCGTTTTCTGGGGCCCGAGTTTTCAGTCGTCTCCAATGCCTTCTAGGGCTATATTTAGTGTTGTTCATTAGGAGCGAACCTGGAGGGTCCAGTTGCATGTGGGGCTGCATAAAGGCTCTCCTGGGGAGTTCAGTTGTACCCAAAGCCGTCATTTGGCGGCACTACTGGAGGGGATAATGGGGCTTGTAGCGCGTTTTATGAGGCCAGATTTTTCAGTCGTCTGCCATGCGGGCCAGGGCAATATTTAGGGTTGCTGTAAAAGAGCCAATACGGAGGGTCCAGTTGCATGTGGGGCTGCATAAAGGCTCCCCTGGGGAGTTCAGTTGTACCCAAAGTCTTCCTTTTGGGGCACATATGGATGGGCGAAAGTGGCTTGAAACGCTTTTTCTGTGGCCCGAGTTTTCAGTCTTCTGCCAAGCTGGCTAGGGTTATATTTAGGGTTGCTTGTAAACAGCGAACACGGAGGGTCCAGTTGCATGTGGGGCTGCATAAAGGCTCCCCTGGGGAGTTCACTTGTACTCAAAGCCTTCCTCTGGGGGCACTTTTGGATGGGCGAATGGGGCTCCGAATGCGTTTTCTGGGGCCCGAGTTTTCAGTCGTCTCCCATGCCGGCTAGGGTTATATTTAGTGTTGCTCGGAAAGGATGAACCCGGAGGGTCCAGTTGCATGTGGGGCTGCATAAAGGCTCCCCTGGGGAGTTCACTTGTACCCAAAGCCTTCCTTTGGGGGCACTTTTGGATGGTCCAAGGGGAATAGCATTGCGTTTTCTGAGGCCCGCTTTTTCAGTCTTCTCCCATTGCGCCGAGGGCTATATTTAGGCTTGCGGTGAAAGAGTGAACCCGGAGGGTCCAGTTGCATGTGGGGCTGCATAAAGGCTCCCATGGGGTGTTCAGTTGTACCCAAAGCCTTCCTTTGCGGACACTTTTGGATGGGAGAATGGGGCTTGAAATGCTTTTTCTGTGGACCGAGTTTTCATTCTTCTGCCATGCTGGCTAGGGATATATTTAGGGTTGCTCGTAAACAGCGAACACGGAGGGTCGAGTTGCATGTGGGGCTGCATAAAGGCTCCCCTGGGGAGTTCACTTGTACCCAAAGCCTTCCTCTGGGGGCACTTTTGGATGGGCAAAATGGACTCGGAATTCGTTTTCTGGGGCCCGAGTTTTCAGTCGTCTCCCATGCCGGCTAGGGATATGTTTAGTGTTGCTCGGAAAGACCGAACCCGGAGGGTCCAGTTGCATGTGGGGCTTCATGAAGGCTCCCCTGGGGAGTTCACTTGTACTCAAAGCCTTCCTCTGGGGGCACTTTTGGATGGGCGAAAGGGGATCGGAATGCGTTTTCTGCGGCCCAAATTTTCAGATCTCTCCAATGCCGGCTAGTGATATATTTACAGTTGCTCGGAAACAGCGAACCCGGAGGGTCCAGTTGCATGTGGAGCTGCATGAAGGCTCCCCTGGGGAGTTCACTTGTACCCAAAGGCTTCCTATTGGGGCACTTTTGGATGGTCCAAGGGGAATCACAATGCGTATTCTGTGGTCCGCTTTTTCAGTCTTCTCCCATTGCGCCAAGGGCTATATTTAGGCTTGCGGTGAAAGAGTGAACGCGGTGGGTCCAGTTGCATGTGGGGCTGTATAAAGGCTCCCCTGGGTAGTTCCGTTGTACCCAAAGCCTTCCTTTGGGGGCACTTCTAGATGGGCGAAAGGGTCTTGTAAGGCATTTTCTGGGGCCCGAGTTTTCAGTCGTCTCCCATGCCGGCTAGGGTTATCTTTAGTGTTGCTCAGAAAGAGCGAACCCGGAGGGTCCAGTTGCATGTGGGGCTGCATAAAGGCTTCCCTGGGGAGTTCACTTGTACCCAAAGCCTTCCTTTGGGGGCAGTTTTGGATGGGCGAATGGGGCTTGTAACGCGTTTTCTGAGGCCCGTTTTTCAGTCTTCTCCCTTTGAGGCTAGGGTTGTATTTACTCTTGCGGTGAAAGAGTAAACCCGGAGGGTCCAGTTGCATGTGGGGCTGCATAAAGGCTCCCCTGGGGAGTTCAAATGTACCCAAAGCCTTTTTTTGGGGGCACTTCTGAATGGGCGAATAGGGCTTGAAACCATTTTTCTGTGGCCAGATTTTTCATTCGTCTGCCTTGCGGGCCAGGGCGATATTTAGGGTTGCTGTGAAAGAGCGAATACGGAGGGTCCAGTTGCATGTGGGGCTGCATAAAGGCTCCCCTGGGGAATTCACTTGTACCCAAAGCCTTCCTTTGGGGGCACTTTTGAATGGTCGAAAGGGTCTTCTAATGCGTTTTCTTTGGCCCGATTTTTCAGTCATCTCCGATGCCGGCTAGGGCTATATTTACGCTTCCGGTGAAAGAGTGAATACGGAGGGTCCAGTTGCATGTGGGGCTGCATAAAGGCTCCCCTGGGGAGTTCACTTTTAATCAAAGCCTTACTTTGGGGGCACGTTTGGATGGGCGAATGGGGCTCGGAATGCGTTTTCTGGGGACCGAGTTTTCAGTCGTCTCCAATGCCGGCTAGGGCTATATTAAGTGTTGCTCGGAAACAGCGAACCCCGAGGGTCCAGTTGCATGTGGGACTGCATAAAGGCTCCCCTGGGGAGTTCAGATGTACCCAAAGCCTTCCTTTGGGGGCACTTCTGGATAGGCTAATGGGGCTTGTAGCGCGTTTTCTGAGGCCAGATTTTTCAGTCGTCTGCAATGCGGGCCAGGGCAATATTTAGGGTTGCTGTGAAAGAGCCAATACAGAGGGTCCAGTTGCATGTGGGGCTGCATAAAGGCTCCCCTGGGGAGTTCACTTGTACCCAAAGCCTTCCTTTGGGGGCACTTTTGGATGGGCGATTGGGGCTTGTAACGCGTTTTCTTGGGCCCGAGTTTTCAGTCGTCTGCCGTACGGGCCACTGTTATATTTAGGCTTCATGTGAAAGAGCGAATACGGAGGGTCCAGTTGCATGTGGGGCTGCATAAAGGCTCCCCTGGGGAGTTCACTTGTACTCCAAACCTTCCTTTGGGGGCACTTTTGGATGGGCGAATGGGGCTCGGAATGAGTTTTCTGGGGCCCGAGTTTTCAGTCGTCTCCAATGCCGGCTAGGGCTATATTTACTCTTCCGGTGAAAGAGTGAATACGGAGGGTCCAGTTGCATGTGGGGCTGCATAAAGGCTCCCCTGGGGAGTTCACTTTTACTCAAAGCCTTCCTTTGGCGGCACTTACGGATGGCCGAAAGTGGCTTGAAACGCTTTTTCTGTGGCCCTAGTTTTCAGTCTTCTGCCAAGCTGGCTAGTGTTATATTTAGGGTTGCTTGTAAGCAGCGAACACGGAGGGTCCAGTTGCATGTGGGGCTGCGTAAAGGCTCCCCTGGGGAGTTTGGTTCTACCCAAAGCCTTCCTCTGGGGGCACTTCTGGATGGGCGAAAGGGGCTCGGAATGCGTTTTCTGGGGCCCGAGTTTAGTATTCTCCCATGCCGGCTAGGGCTATATTTAGTGTTGCTCGGAAAGGGCGAACCTTGAGGGTCCAGTTGCACGTGGGGCTGCATAAAGGCTCCCCTGGGGAGTTCACTTGTACCCAAAGCCTTCCTTTGGGGGCACTTTTGGATGGTCCAAGGGGAATCGCAATGCGTTTTCTGAGGCCCGCTTTTTCAGTCTTCTCCCATAGCGCCGAGGGTTATATTTAGGCTTGCGGTGAAAGAGTAAACGCGGAGGGTCCAGTTGCATGTGGGGCTGCATAAAGGCTCCCCTGGGGAGTTCACTTGTACCCAAAGCCTTCATTTAGGGGCACTTCTGCATGGGCGAATGGGGCTCCGAATGCGTGTTCTGGGGTCCGAGTTTTCAGTTGTCTCCCATGCCGGCTAGGGTTATATTTAGTGTTGCTCGGAAACAGCGAACCCGGCGGGTCGAGTTGCATGTGGGGCTGCATAAAGGCTCCCCTGGGGAGTTCACTTGTAACTAAACCTTCCTTTGGGGGCACATTTGGATGGTCCAAGGGGAATAGCATTGCGTTTTCTGAGGCCCGCTTTTTCAGTCTTCTCCCATTGCACCGAGGGATATATTTAGGCTTGCGGTGAAAGAGTGAACGCGAAGGGTCCAGTTGCATGTGGGGCTGCATAAAGGCTCCCCTGGGAGTTCACTTGTACTCGAAACCTTCCTTTGGGGGCACTTTTGGATGGGCGAAAGGGGATCGGAATGCGTTTTCTGCGGCCCGAATTTTCAGATCTCTCCAATGCCGGCTAGTGATATATTTACAGTTGCTCGGAAACAGAGAACCACGAGGGTCCAGTTGCATGTGAGTCTGCGTAAAGGCTCTCTTGGGGAGTTCAGTTGTACCCAAAGCCTTCCTTTGGGGGCACTTTTGGATGGGCTAATGCGGCTTGTAACGCATTTTCTGGGGCCCGATTTTTCAGTCGTCTGCCATGCGGGCCAGGGATATACTTAGGGTTGCTGTGAATGAGCGAAAAAGGAGGGTCTAGTTCCATGTGGGGCTGCATAAAGGCTCCCCTGGGGAGTTCAGATGTACCCAAAGCCTTCCTTTGGGGGCACTTTTGGATGGGCGAAAGGGGCTCGGAATGCGTTTTCTGAGGCCCGAGTTTTCAGCCGTCTCCAATGCCAGCTAGGGCTATATTTAGTGTTCCTCGGAAACAGCAAACCCGGAGGGTCCAGTTGCATGTGGGGCTGCATAAAGGCTCCCCTGGGGAGTTCACTTGTACCCAAAGCCTTCCTTTGGGGGCACTTCTGGATGGGCGAAATGGGCTTGTAACTCATTTTCTGGCGCCCGAGTTTTCAGTCGACTGCCAGGCGGGCAAGGGCTATATTTAGGGTTGCTGTGAAAGAGCGAATACGGAGGGTCCAGTTGCATGTGGGGCTGCATAAAGGCTCCCCTGGGGAGTTCACTTGTACCCAAAGCCTTCCTTTGGGGGCACTTTTGGATGGGCGAATGGGGCTTGTAACGCATTTTCTGTGGCCCGAGTTTTCAGTCGTCTCCCATGCCGGCTAGGGCTACGTTTAGTGTTGCTCGGAAAGAGAGAACCCAGAGGGTCCAGTTGCATGTGGGGCTGCATAAAGGCTCCCCTGGGGAGTTCAGTTGTACCCAAAGCCTTCCTTTGCGGGCACTTCTGGATGGGCGAAAGGGTCTTGTAAGGCGTTTTCTTTGGTGCGATTTTTCAGTCATCTCCGATGCCGGTTAGAGAAATTTTTAGGCCTGCTGTGAAAGAGCGAATACGGAGGGTCCAGTTGCATGTGGGGCTGCGTAAAGGCTCTCTTGGGGAGTTCAGTTGTACCCAAAGCCATCCTTTGGGGGCACTTCTGGATGGGCGAAAGGGGCTTGGAATGAGTTTTCTGGGGCCCGAGTTTTCAGTCGTCTCCCATGCCGGCTAGGGCTATGTTTAGTGTTGCTCGCAAAAGGGCGAACCCGGAGGGTAAAGTGGCATGTGGGGCTGCATAAAGGCTCCCCTGGGGTGTTCAGTTGTACCCAAAGCCTTTCTTTGGGGGCACTTTTGGATGGTCCAAGGGGAATCGCAATGCGTTTTCTGAGGCCCGTTTTTTCAGTCGTCTCCCATTGCGCCGAGGGCTATATTTAGGCTTGCGATGAAAGAGTGAACCCGGAGGGTCCAGTTGCATGTGGGGCTGCATAAAGGCTCCCCTGGGGAGTTCAGTTGTACCCAAATGTTGCAGGAAGCACGGCCGAAAGCACGACAGTCACACAGTAGAGTCAGATCATGCTCCATTTTATTGCCCGAATAGCCTAACTTTTATAGAGAACTCAACAGGGGTGGACAGCGTTTCACACAAGATTATTGGTCCAAAGCACTCAGACAAACAACTGCAAGAAAACAACCCCACCTGCAAGAAAACAACCCCCCTGTGATTAGCAGTCACATAGACCTTGTCCTTGAAGCCAGCTACTGGTAACAATATTTTTCTGAGTTCCTCAATTGGGCGATGTGGGAACACTGTCATGGGAACCTCCCATAGCTGCCCTGGTAGCTTGGTTTGCTCAGCTACAGCAAGCCATGGGATTTTTGCTGTTTCAAGAAATCCCTCAACAATTCCCCCTTCTTCTTTTGAGCAAACCAAGCCCGACACAGCAGTTTTACAAGTGACTCTTTAGCTATACTTACAACACACAACGATGATTACCACCACCATAAACCAAATCCTTAATCCCCTTGTGACTAAACCCAGCAACCATCTACACCTTGTTTCAAACAAGTCAGTGAACCATTGATTGAAAGGATTGATACCATACTGAATCTTTCTCATATGCTCTTTCAGGAAAGTAATGGATTTGTGAATTGACTCATTATGATCAGAAAGGTTTAAACAGTACATTCCCTTAAAGTCCTCACACCCATTCCTTTGAGCCAAAAGCAAGATGTCAATAGCAGCTTGATCCTGTAAAAGCAGATGTCTCAGACTATTTTGATCTGGTAACATCTCCTCAAGTATCTCTGTCGTGGCATAGGCTTGCCTCTTGGCCCAGCATACCAATTTTTCTAAGTTGTTACGTGCGGCCGCAGATGCCACTCCAGGCACTGAAATTGCTAATGCCGCTCTAGCTGCAACCCCACACAATTCAACATTATCATTGCAATCCAATGCAAGCAATGCCCATTTATGTCTGGTGATCTCACGCAACTGTAACAAGCTAGGAGCAAATACAATGAGTTTATCTAAGTAACATGGACATCTGATAGCATTTGCAGGGATACCTTGCCAGGCCCCATCCCCACAAATCAGAAGCACATCAGGAGGTAAGGCCAAAGCTGCACAATTGTTCCAAACACTGTAGTTGTTACCCCTTGTCTCCATGCGACAAACCCCTAAACCCTGCTTAGCAGCGTCATTGTAATCACAGGTGTTATTTGTGTTTTTGTACCAGTATGGCCCTTTCCCGGTTCCTGTAGCAGGATTCACCTGATAGCCACGGCTACGTTCACATTTGTAGCCACCTTTCAGGTTGATACAGATTTGACTACAGATACCAGGGTTTTGACATTCATCAATATCTCCACAGTTTCTCTTGTCTACAAACTCAAACCCAGCTGGACAGTCACATTCATGTATGTTGCATTCCTTCAGGGGCTCATCACCCCAGTCCTTGCAGTCTCTCTGCTGGCTACACACTTTGTTGATATCTATGCATTCTCCACTTCTGCACTTGAATTTGCCAGGTCCTGAGCACTGAATAACATCGTTACAGTTTGCTTCATCAGTGCCATCCAGACAGTCTCTCACACCACTGCACTGCCTTCTTCCGTGGACACAGTTCCCATCTTCACATCTGAACTGGTCTGGCCTGCAGGTCTGAGAAGGGCAGTTAATTTCATCACTTCCATCCTTGCAATCAGGATCTCTGTTACAGTCTTTTTCACCATCACACTTCCAGGACACCAGGATACACTGGGTTGACTGAGGACCACAGCTGATTTCATTTACCTGGCATGTTCTCATATAACACAGACCAGCACTCTCATCAGACCCATTTTCACAGTCCGGATCCCCATCACACTGCCATCTGTTTGGCACACACTGACCACTGTTGCACACAAAGTCAGATTCAGCACACGTCTTCTTCACACAAGCACTCTCATCACTGCCGTCTGAGCAGTCTTCACATTTTGCTCTAGCACTGTTGGCAGCAGTGCACAGGCAGGTGAGGGCGAGCAGCAGGCAGAATGCCCCACAGCGCGGCAGTGCCTGCCGCCGCCCTGCACCTATGTCACTTATACTACTCCTATTACCCGTGCTAGTAGTGTCAGTGGCATCCTCCTGGTACCGTTTCTGTCTTTGTCGTCCTTTACTCTCCCCCTTTTCTTTTTGCCACTGACCATTCACCACAAATGGATGAGACACATGATTACTAGTTAGGAAAGAGAGTGTAACGTCTGCTATACGGCTGCAGGCAGTGCCAGCTGCAATCCTAGAAGCTGTTTGTGAACGAGCCTGCCGGTGGTCATTTGGCAGTGTAATCTGCGTCTCTGCACTCCTGCCCTGCAATAGAGCTAAATCGTCATTAATAGTCCGTAGAATGAGGCAACCCCACGGAATGTTATCCAGAAACATAGTTATAACACCGATCTGGGGACGAATAGTCTTTTTTGCATTGCAAGATAAACCTCTTATAAAAAGAATGCCAAAGAGAAGCAGCACAGCCGCTGCTGCTGCCTCCATGGTTACGTCAGACAGGCTGCAGGGTCCTGATGTCCGCCCCTCTGCTCTGTGCCGACTCGCCACACGGTGAGAGTCGGCTGCCATTGTCCACTGATGCCTCTGGTCTCCCGTAGCAGCTCGATCTCGGATGTCCCGCATCACACCGTGATCACGTCAATTTCCCGCGGCCCTCCGCAATTCCACGTCCCGCCGCAACTCTATGTCCCGCGGCCCTCCGCAATTCCACGTCTCGCCGCAACTCTATTTCCCGCGGCCCTCCGCAATTCCACGTCCCGCCGCAACTCTATTTCCCGCGGCCCTCCGCAATTCCACGTTCCGCCGCAACTCCGTTTCCCGCGGCCCTCCGCAATTCCACGTCTCGCCGCAACTCTATTTCCCACGGCCCTCCGCAATTCCACGTCCCGCCGCAACTCTATTTCCTGCGGCCCTCCGCAATTCCACGTCTCGCCGCAACTCTATTTCCCGTGGCCCTCCGCAATTCCACGTCCCGCCGCAAAACCCCGTTTCCCACCGTTTTCCACGTCTCTCAGCGGGAGTACCGCGTCTCACCGTGAGGCCTGTGTACCGTGTTTCCGGGCGGGTGTCCGGTCTGCTCAAGCGCCGGTCGGATGGGCGCTCCGAAGTCCCGACGGCGCGGCGAGATCGCGGCGCCGCTGGTCTCCTGGTCTACCTGCGTTCGGATGTGCCGGCGCCGCTGGTGTCCCGCTGCGCTGTGATGTTTGCCCCGGCGCCACTGCGATGTCCGTGCTCGGCTGCGATGTCTGCTCCGGTGCTGCGATGTCCTGCTCCGGTGCGATGTCTGTTCAGGCCCCGTTCAGGTCTCAGCCTGTTCGGGCGCCATATGTTGCAGGAAGCACGGCCGAAAGCACGACAGACACACAGTAGAGTCAGATCATGCTCCATTTTATTGCCCGAATAGCCTAACTTTTATAGAGAACTCAACAGGGGTGGACAGCGTTTCACACAAGATTATTGGTCCAAAGCACTCAGACAAACAACTGCAAGAAAACAACCCCACCTGCAAGAAAACAACCCCCCTGTGATTAGCAGTCACATAGACCTTGTCCTTGAAGCCAGCTACTGGTAACAATATTTTTCTGAGTTCCTCAATTGGGCGATGTGGGAACACTGTCATGGGAACCTCCCATAGCTGCCCTGGTAGCTTGGTTTGCTCAGCTACAGCAAGCGATGGGATTTTTGCTGTTTCAAGAAATCACTCAACACCCAAAGCCTTCCTTTGGGGGCACTTTTGGATGGGTGAATGGGGCTTGTAACGCATTTTCAGGGGCCCGAGTTTTCAGTCGACTGCCAGGCGGGCCAGGGATATATTTAGGGTTGCTGTGAAAGAGCGAATACGGACGGTCCAGTTGCATGTGGGGCTGCATAAAGGCTCCCCTGGGGAGTTCACTTGTACTCCAAACCTTCCTTTTGGGGCACTTTTGGATGGGCGAATGGGGCTCGGAATGCGTTTTCTGGGGCCCGAGTTTTCAGTCGTCTCCCATGCCGGCTAGGATTATATTTAGTGTTGCTCGGAAAGGGTGAACCCGGAGGGTCCAGTTGCATGTGCGGCTGCATAAAGGCTCCCCTGGGGAGTTCACTTGTACCCAAAGCCTTCCTTTGGGGGCACTTTTGGATGGTCCAAGGGGAACAGCATTACGTTTTATGAGGCCCGCTTTTTCAGTCTTCTCCCATTGCGCCGAGGGATGTATTTAGGCTTGCGGTGAAAGAGTGAACCCGAAGGGTCCAGTTGCATGTGGGGCTGCATAAAGGCTCTCTTGGGGAGTTCAGTTGTACCCAAAGCCTTCCTCTGGGGGCACTTTTGGATGGGCGAATGGGGCTTGTAACGCGTTTTCTGGGGCCCGAGTTTTCAGTCGTCTGCCATGCGGGCCAGGGTTATATTTAGGGTTGCTGTGAAAGAGCGAAAAAGTTGGGTCCAGTTGCATGTGGGGCTGCATAAAGGCTCCCCTGGGGAGTTCAGTTGTATCCAAAGCCTTCCTTTGGGGGCACTTTTGGATGGGAGAAAACGACTCGGAATGCGTTTTCTGAGGCCCGAGTTTTCAGTCGTCTCCAGTGCCAGCTAGGGTTATATTTAGTGTTCCTCGGAAACAGCAAACCCGGAGGGTCCAGTTGCATGTGGGGCTGCATAAAGGCTCCCCTGGGGAGTTCACTTGTACCCAAAGCCTTCCTTTGGGGGCACTTCTGGATGGGCGAAAGGGTCTTGTAAGGCGTTTTCTTTGGCGCGATTTTTCAGTCATCTCCGATGCCGGTTAGGGCTATATTTAGGCTTGCTGTGAAAGAGCGAATACGGAGGGTGCAGTTGCATGTGAAGCTGCGTAAAGGCTCTCTGGGGGAGTTCACTTGTACCCAAAGCCTTCCTTTGGGGGCACTTCTGGATGGGCGAAAGGGGCTTGGAATGAGTTTTCTGGGGCCAGAGTTTTCAGTCGTCTCCCATGCCGGCTAGGGCTATGTTTAGTGTTGCTCGCAAAAGGGCGAACCCGGAGGGTAAAGTGGCATGTGGGGCTGCATAAAGGCTCCCCTGCGGAGTTCAGTTGTACCCAAAGCCTTCCTTTGGGGGCACTTTTGGATTGTCCAAGGGGAATCGCAATGAGTTTTCTGAGGCCCGTTTTTTCAGTCTTCTCCCATTGCGCCGAGGGCTATATTTAGGCTTGCGGTGAAAGAGTGAACCCGGAGGGTCCAGTTGCATGTGGGGCTGCATAAAGGCTCCCCTGGGGTGTTCAGTTGTACCCAAAGCCTTCCTTTGGGGGCACTTTTGGATGGGCGAATGGGGCTTTAAACGCTTTTTCTGTGGCCCGAGTTTTCAGTCTTCTGCCATGCTGGCTAGGGTTATATTTAGTGTTGCTCGTAAACAGCGAACACGGAGGGTCGAGTTGCATGTGGGGCTGCATAAAGGCTCCCCTGGGGAGTTCAGTTGTACCCCAAGCCTTCCTCTGGGGGCACTTTTGGATGGGCAAATTGGGCTCGGAATTCGTTTTTTGGGGCCCGAGTTTTCAGTCGTCTCCCATGCCGGCTAGGGCTATGTTTAGTGTTGCTCGGAAAGAGTGAACCCGGAGGGTCCAGTTGCATGTGGGGCTGCATAAAGGCTCCCCTGAGGAGTTCATTTGTACTCAAAGCCTTCCTTTGGGGGCACTTTTGGATCGTCGAAACAGAGTCACAATGCGTTTTCTGAGGCCTACTTTTTCAGTCTTCTCCCTTTGATGCTAGGGTTATATTTAGGCTTGCGATGAAAGAGTGAACGCGGAGGGTCCAGTTGCATGTGGAGCTGCATAAAGGCTCCCCTAGGGAGTTCAGTTGTACTCAAAGCCTTCCTCTGGGAGCACTTTTGGATGGGCGAACGGGGCTCCGAATGCGTTTTCTGGGGCCCGAGTTTTCAGTCGTCTCCAATGCCTTCTAGGGCTATATTTAGTGTTGCTCATTAGGAGCGAACCCGGAGGGTCCAGTTGCATGTGGGGCTGCATAAAGGCTCTCCTGGGGAGTTCAGTTGTACCCAAAGCCTTCCTTTGGGGGCACTACTGGAGGGGCTAATGGGGCTTGTAGCGCGTTTTATGAGGCCAGATTTTTCAGTCGTCTGCCATGCGGGCCAGAGAAAAATTTAGGGTTGCTGTAAAAGAGCCAATACGGAGGGTCCAGTTGCATGTGGGGCTGCATAAAGGCTCCCCTCGGGAGTTCACTTCTACCCAAAGTCTTCCTTTTGGGGCACATATGGATGGGCGAAAGTGGCTTGAAACGCTTTTTCTGTGGCCCGAGTTTTCAGTCTTCTGCCAAGCTGGCTAGGGTTATATTTAGGGTTGCTTGTAAACAGCGAACACGGAGGGTCCAGTTGCATGTGGGGCTGCATAAAGGCTCCCCTGGGGAGTTCACTTGTACTCAAAGCCTTCCTCTGGGGGCACTTTTGGATGGGCGAATGGGGCTTGTAACGCGTTTTCTGGGGCCCGAGTTTTCAGTCGTTCTCCCATGCCGGCTAGGGTTATATTTAGTGTTGCTCGGAAAGGGTGAACCCGGAGGGTCCAGTTGCATGTGGGGCTGCATAAAGGCTCCCCTGGGGAGTTCACTTGTACCCAAAGCCTTCCTTTGGGGGCACTTTTGGATGGTCCAAGGGGAATAGCATTGCATTTTCTGAGGCCCGCTTTTTCAGTCTTCTCCCATTGTGCCGAGGGCTATATTTAGGCTTGCGGTGAAAGAGTGAACCCAGAGGGTCCAGTTGCATGTGGGGCTGCATAAAGGCTCTCTTGGGGAGTTCAGTTGTACCCAAAGCCTTCCTTTGGGGGCACGTTTTTATGGGCGAATGGGGCTTGTAACGCGTTTTCTGGGGCCCGAGTTTTCAGTCGTCTGCCATGTGGGCCAGGGTTATATTTAGGGTTGCTGTGAAAGAGCGAAAAAGTTGGGTCCAGTTGCATGTGGGGCTGCATAAAGGCTCCCCTGGGGAGTTCCGTTGTATCCAAAGCCTTCCTTTGGGAGCACTTTTGGATGGGAGAAAGGGACTCGGAATGCGTTTTCTGAGGCCCGAGTTTTCAGTCGTCTCCAAAGCCAGCTAGGGTTATATTTAGTGTTCCTCGGAAACAGCAAACCCGGAGGGTCCAGTTGCATGTGGGGCTGCATAAAGGCTCCCCTGGGGAGTTCACTTGTACCCAAAGCCTTCCTTTGGCGGCACTTCTGGATGGGCGAAAGGGGCTTGGAATGAGTTTTCTGGGGCCCGAGTTTTCAGTTGACTGCCATGCGGGCCAGGGCTATATTTAGGGTTGCTGTGAAAGAGCGAATACGGAGGGTCCAGTTGCATGTGGGGCTGCATAAAGGCTCCCCTGGGGAGTTCTGTTGTACCCAAAGCCTTCCTCTGGGGGCACTTCTGGATGGGCGAAAGGGTCTTGTAAGGTGTTTTCTTTGGCGCGATTTTTCAGTCATCTCCGATGCCGGTTAGGTCTATATTGAGGCTTGCTGTGAAAGAGCGAATAAGGAGGGTCCAGTTGCATGTGGGGCTCCATAAAGGCTCCCCTGGGGAGTTCACTTGTACCCGAAGCCTTCCTCTGGGGGCACTTTTGGATGGGCGAATGGGACTCGGAATGCGTTTTCTGAGGCCCGAGTTTTCAGTCGTCTCCAAAGCCAGCTAGGGTTATATTTAGTGTTCCTCGGAAACAGCAAACCCGGAGGGTCCAGTTGCATGTGGGGCTGCATAAAGGCTCCCCTGGGGAGTTCTGTTGTACCCAAAGCCTTCCTTTGTAGGGAATTCCGGATGGGCGAAAGGGTCTTGTAAGGTGTTTTCTTTGGCACGATTTTTCAGTCATCTCCGATGCCGGTTAGGGCTATATTTAGGCTTGCTGTGAAAGAGCGAATAAGGAGGGTCCAGTTGCATGTGGGGCTCCATAAAGGCTCCCCTGGGGAGTTCACTTGTACTCAAAGCCTTCCACTGGGGGCACTTTTGGATGGGCGAATGGGGCTCGGAATGCGTTTTCTGGGGACCGAGTTTTCAGTCGTCTCCCATGTGGGCAAGGGCTATATTTAGTGTTGCTCGGAAACAGCGAACCCGGAGGGTCCAGTTGCATGAGGGGCTGCGAAAAGGCTTTCTTGGGGAGTTTAGTTGTACCCAAAGCCATCCTCTGGGGGCACTTCTGGATGGGCGAAAGGGGCTTGGAATGAGTTTTCTGGGGCCAGAGTTTTCAGTCGCCTCCCATGCCGGCTAGGGCTATATTTAGTGTTTCTCGGAAACAGCGAACCCTGAGGGTCCAGTTGCATGTGGGGCTGCATAAAGGCTCCCCTGGGGTGTTCACTTGTATACAAAGCCTTTCTTTGGGGGCCGTTTTCGATGGTCGAAAGAGACTCGCAATGCGTTTTCTGAGGCCTGCTTTTTCAGTCTTCTCCAATTTGCGGTTAGGTTTATATTTAGGCTTGTGTAGAAAGAGTGAACCGGGAATGTCCAGTTGCATGTGGGGCTGCATAAAGGCTCCCCTGGGGTGTTCAGTTGTACCCAAAGCCTTCCTTTGGGGGCACTTCTGGATGGGCGAAAGGGTCTTGTAACTCATTTTCTTGCGCCCGAGTTTTCAGTCGACTGCCAGGCGGGCCAGGGTTATATTTAGGGTTGCTGTGAAATAGTGAACCCGGAGCGTCCAGTTGCATGTGGGGCTGCATAAAGGCTCCCCTGGGGAGTTCAGTTGTACCCAAAGCCTTCCTTTGGGGGCACTTCTGGATGGGCGAAAGGGTCTTGTAAGGCGTTATCTTTGGCGCGATTTTTCAGTCATCACCGATGCCGGCTAGGGCTATATTTAGGCTTGCTGTGAAAGAGCGAATAAGGAGGGTCCAGTTGCATGTGGGATTGCATAAAGGCTCCCCTGGGGAGTTCACTTGTACTCAAAGCCTTCCTCTGGGGGCACTTTTGGATGGGCGAATGGGGCTCCGAATGCGTTTTCTGTGGCCCGAGTATTCAGTCTTCTCCCATGCCGGCTAGGGTTATCTTTAGTGTTGCTCGGAAAGAGCGCACCCTGAGGGTCCAGTTGCATGTGGGGCTGCATAAAGGCTCCCCTGGGGAGTTCTCTTGTACTCAAAGCCTTCCTCTGGGGGCACTTTTGGATGGGCGATAGGGGCTCGGAATTCGTTTTCTGCGGCCCAAATTTTCAGATCTCTCCAATGCCGGCTAGTGATATATTTACAGTTGCTCGGAAACAGCGAACCCGGAGGGTCCAGTTGCATGTAGAGCTGCATAAAGGCTCCCCTGGGGAGTTCACTTGTACCCAAAGGCTTCCTATGGGGGCACTTTTGGATGGTCCAAGGGGAAACGCAATGCGTATTCGGAGGTCCGCTTTTTCAGTCTTCTCCCATTGCGCCGAGGGCTATATTTAGTCTTGCGGTGAAAGAGTGAACGCGGAGGGTCCAGTTGCATGTGGGGCTGTATAAAGGCTCCCCTGGGGAGTTCACTTGTACCCAAAGCCTTCCTTTGGGGGCACTTCTGAATGGGAGAATGGGGCTTGTAACGTGTTTCCTGGGGCCCGATTTTTCAGTCGTCTGCCATGTGGGCCAGGGTATATTTAGTATTGCTGCGAAAGAACGAATACGGAGGGTCCAGTTGCTTGTGGGGCTGCATAAAGGCTCCCCTGGGGAGTTCAGTTGTACCCAAAGCCTTCCTCTGGGGGCACTTCTGGACGGGCGAAAGGGGCTTGGAATGCGTTGTCTGAGGCCCGCTTTTTCAGTCGTCTCCAATTTCAGCTAGAGATATATTTAGTGGTGCTCGGAAACAACGAACACGGAGGGTCCAGTTGCATGTGGGGCTGTGTAAAGGCACCCCTGGGGAGTTCAGTTGTACCTAAAGCCTTCCTTTAGGGGCACTTTTGGATGGGCGAAAGGGGCTTGGAATGAGTTTTCTGGGGCCCGAGTTTTCAGTCGACTGCCAGGCGGGCCAGGGCTATAATTAGGGTTGCTGTGAAAGAGCGAATACGGAGGGTCCAGTTGCATGTGGGGCTGCATAAAGGCTCCCCTGGGGAGTTCCGTTGTACCCAAAGCCTTCCTTTGGGGGCACTTCTGGATGGGCGAAAGGGTCTTGTATGGCGTTTTATTTGGCGCGATTTTTCAGTCGTCTCCAATGCCTTCTAGGGCTATATTTAGTGTTGCTCATTAGGAGCGAACCTGGAGGGTCCAGTTGCATGTGGGGCTGCATAAAGGCTCTCCTGGGGAGTTCAGTTGTACCCAAAGCCGTCATTTGGCGGCACTACTGGAGGGGATAATGGGGCTTGTAGCGCGTTTTATGAGGCCAGATTTTTCAGTCGTCTGCCATGCGGGCCAGGGCAATATTTAGGGTTGCTGTAAAAGAGCCAATACGGAGGGTCCAGTTGCATGTGGGGCTGCATAAAGGCTCCCCTGGGGAGTTCAGTTGTACCCAAAGTCTTCCTTTTGGGGCACATATGGATGGGCGAAAGTGGCTTGAAACGCTTTTTCTGTGGCCCGAGTTTTCAGTCTTCTGCCAAGCTGGCTAGGGTTATATTTAGGGTTGCTTGTAAACAGCGAACACGGAGGGTCCAGTTGCATGTGGGGCTGCATAAAGGCTCCCCTGGGGAGTTCACTTGTACTCAAAGCCTTCCTCTGGGGGCACTTTTGGATGGGCGAATGGGGCTCCGAATGCGTTTTCTGGGGCCCGAGTTTTCAGTCGTCTCCCATGCCGGCTAGGGTTATATTTAGTGTTGCTCGGAAAGGGTGAACCCGGAGGGTCCAGTTGCATGTGGGGCTGCATAAAGGCTCTCTTGTGGAGTTCAGTTGCACCCAAAGCCTTCCTTTGGGGGCACGTTTGTATGGGCGAATGGGGCTTGTAACGCGTTTTCTGGGGCCCGAATTTTCAGTCGTCTGCCATGCGGGCCAGGGATATAATTAGGGTTGCTGTGAAAGAGCGAAAAAGTTGGGTCCAGTTGCATGTGTGGCTGCATAAAGGCTCCCCTGGGGAGTTCCGTTGTATCCAAAGCCTTCCTTTGGGAGCACTTTTGGATGGGAGAAAGGGACTCGGAATGCGTTTTCTGAGGCCCGAGTTTTCAGTCGTCTCCAAAGCCAGCTAGGGCTATATTTAGTGTTCCTCGGAAACAGCAAACCCGGAGGGTCCATTTGCATGTGGGGCTGCATAAAGGCTCCCCTGGGGAGTTCACTTGTACTCAAAGCCTTCCTCTGGGGGCACTTTTGGATGGGCGAATGGGGCTCGGAATGCGTTTTCTGGGGACCGAGTTTTCAGTCGTCTCCCATGTGGGCAAGGGCTATATTTAGTGTTGCTCGGAAACAGCGAACCCGGAGTGTCCAGTTGCATGTGGGGCTGCGAAAAGGCTTTCTTGGGGAGTTTAGTTGTACCCAAAGCCATACTTTGGGGGCACTTCTGGATGGGCGAAAGGGGCTTGGAATGAGTTTTCTGGAGCCAGAGTTTTCAGTCGTCTCCCATGCCGGCTAGTGCTATGTATAGTGTTGCTCGCAAAAGGGCGAACCCGGAGGGTCCAGTTGCATGTGGGGCTGCATAAAGGCTCTCTTGGGGAGTTCAGTTGTACCCAAAGTCTTTCTTTGGGGGCACTTTTGAATGGTCCAAGGGGAATCGCAATGCGTTTTCTGAGGCCCGCTTTTTCAGTCTTCTCCCATTGCGCCGAGGGCTATATTTAGGCTTGCGGTGAAAGAGTGAACGCGGAGGGTCCAGTTGCATGTGGGGCTGCATAAAGGCTCCCATGGGGTGTTCAGTTGTACCCAAAGCCTTCCTTTGCGGACACTTTTGGATGGGAGAATGGGGCTTGAAATGCTTTTTCTGTGGACCGAGTTTTCAGTCTTCTGCCATGCTGGCTAGGGATATATTTAGGGTTGCTCGTAAACAGCGAACACGGAGGGTCCAGTTGCATGTGGGGCTGTGTAAATGCTCCCCTGGGGAGTTCAGTTATACCCAAAGCCTTCCTCTGGGGGCACTTTTGGATGGGCGAAAGGGGCTCGGAATGCGTTTTCCGAGGCCCGAGTTTTCAGTCGTCTCCAATGCCAGCTAGGGCTATATTTAGGGTTGCTGTGAAAGAGCGAACGGGCTGCATAAAGGCTCCCCTGGGGAGTTCACTTGTACTCAAAGCCTTCCTTTCGGGGCACTTTTGGATGGGCGAAAGGGGCTCGGAATGCCTTTTCTGGGGCCCGAGTTTTCATATCTCTCCAATGCCGGCTAGAGATATATTTACAGTTGCTCGGAAACAGCGAACCCTGAGGGTCCAGTTGCATGTGGGGCTGCATAAAGGCTCCCCTGTGGAGTTCACTTCTACCCAAAGCCTTCCTTTGGGGGCACATCTGAATGGGCGAATGGGCTTGTAACGCATTTCCTGGGGCCCGATTTTTCAATCGTCTGCCATGCAAGCCAGGGCTATATTTAGGGTTGCTGAGAAAGAGCGAATACGGAGGGTCCAGTTGCATGTGGCGCTGCATAAAGACTCCCCTGGGGAGTTCACTTGTACCCAAAGCCTTCCTTTCGGGGCACTTCTGGATGGGCGAATGGGGCTTGAAATGCTTTTTCTGTGGCCCAAGTTTTCAGTCTTCTGCCATGGTGGCTAGGGTTATATTTAGGGTTGTTCGTAAACAGCGAACACGGAGGGTCCAGTTGCATGTGTTGCTGCATAAAGGCTCCCTTGGGGAGTTCACTTGTACTCAAAGCCTTCCTCTGGGGGCACTTTTGGATGGGCGAAAGGAGCTCGGAAAGCGTTTTCTGGGGCCCGAGTTTTCAGTCATCTACCATGCTGGCTAGGGATATACTTAGTGTTGCTCGTAAACAGCGAACCCGGAGGGTCCAGTTTCATGTGGGGCTGCATAAAGGCTCCCCTGGGGAGTTCACTTGTACCCAAAGCCTTCCTTTGGGGGCCCTTTAGATGGTCTAAGGCGAATCGCAATGCATTTTCTGAGGCCCGCTTTTTCAGTCTTCTCCCATTGCGCCGAGGGTTATATTTAGGCTTGCGGTGAAAGAGTGAACCCGAAGGGTCCAGTTGCATGTGGGGCTGCATAAAGGCTCCCCTGGGGAGTTCACTTGTACCCAAAGCCTTCCTTTGGGGGCACTTCTGAATGGGCGAAAGGGGCTCGGAATGCGTTTTCTGAGGCCCGAGTTTTCAGTCGTCTCCAATGCCAGCTAGGGCTTTATTTAGTGTTGCTCGGAAACAGCAAACCCGGAGGGTCCAGTTTCATGTGGGGCTGCATAAAGGCTCCCCTGGGGAGTTCACTTGTACCCAAAGCCTTCCTTTGGGGGCACTTCTGGATGGGTGAATGGGGCTTGAAACGCTTTTTCTGTGGCCCGCGTTTTCAGTTTTCTGCCATGCTGGCTAGGGTTATATTTAGGGTTGCTCGTAAACAGCGAATACGTAGGGTCCAGTTGCATGTGGGGCTGTGTAAAGGCTCCCCTGGGGAGTTCAGTTATACCCAAAGCCTTCCTCTGGGGGCACTTTTGGATGGGCGAAAGGGGCTCGGAATGCGTTTTCCGCGGCCCAAGTTTTCAGTCGTCTCCAATGCCTGCTAGGGTTTATTTAGTGTTGCTCGGAAACAGCGAACCCGGAGGGTCCAGTTTCATGTGGGGCTGCATAAAGGCTCCCCTGGGGAGTTCACTTGTACCGAAACCCTTCCTTTGGGGGCACTTCTGGATGGGCGAATGGGGCTTGTAACGTGTTTTCTGGGGCCCGATTTTTCAGTTGTCTGCCATGCGGGCCAGGGTTATATTTAGGGTTGCTGTGAAAGAGCGAAAAAGGAGGGTCCAGTTGCATGTGGGGCTGCATAAAGGCTCCCCTGGGGAGTTCACTTGTACCCAAAGCCTTCCTTTGGCGGCCCTTTTGGATATTCGAAAGAGACTCGCAATGGGTTTTCTGAGGCCCGAGTTTTCAGTCGTCTCCGATGCCAGCTAGGGCTATATTTATGGTTGCTCGGAAACAGCGAACCCGGAGGGTCGAGTTGCATGTGGGGCTGCATAAAGGCTCCCCTGGGGAGTTCACTTGTCCCCAAAGCCTTCCTTTGGGTGCACTTTTAGATGGTCTAAGGGGAATCGCACTGCATTTTCTGAGGCCCGCATTTTCAGTCTTTTCCCCTTGCGCCGAGGGATATATTTAGGCTTGCGGTGAAAGAGTGAACCCGGAGGGTCCAGTTGCATGTGGGGCTGCATAAAGGCTCCCCTAGGGAGTTCACTTGTACCCAAAGCCTTCCTTTGGGGGCACATGTGAGTGGGCGAATGGGGCTTGTAACGCGTTTCCTGGGGCTCGATTTTTCAGTCGTCTCCCATGCGGGCCAGGGCTATATTTAGGGTTGCTGTGAAAGAGCGAATACGGAGGGTCCAGTTGCATGTGGCGCTGCATAAAGACAACCCTGGGCAGTTCACTTCTACCCAAAGCCTTCCTTTCAGGGCACTTCTGGATGGGCGAATGGGGCTTGAAACTCTTTTTCTGTGGCCCGAGTTTTAAGTCTTCTGCCATGCTGGCTAGGGTTATATTTAGGGTTGCTAGTAAAGAGCAAATACGGAGGGTCCAGTTGCATGTGGGGCTGCATAAAGGCTCCCCTGGGGAGTTCAGTTGTACCCAAAGACTTCCTCTAGGGGCACTTTGGTATGGGCAAAATGGGCTCGGAATGCGTTTACTGGGGCCCGAGTTTTCAGTCGTCTCCAATGCATGCTAGGGCTACGTTTAGTGTTGCTCAGAAAGAACGACCCCGGAGGGTCCAGTTGCATGTGGGGCTGCATAAAGGCTCCCCTGGGGAGTTCACTTGTACCCAAAGCCTTCCATTGGGGGCTCTTCTGGATGGGCGAATGGGGCTTGAAATGCTTTTTCTGTGGCCCGAGTTTTCAGTCTTCTTCCATGCTGGCTAGGGATATATTTAGGGTTGCTCGTAAACAGCGAATACGGAGGGTCCAGTTGCATGTGGGGCTGTGTAAAGGCTCCCCTGGGGAGTTCAGTTATACCCAAAGCCTTCCTCTGGGGGCACTTTTGGATGGGCGAAAGGGGCTCGGAATGCGTTTTCCGAGGCCCGAGTTTTCAGTCGTCTCCAATGCCAGCTAGGGCTATATTTAGGGTTGCTGTGAAAGAGCGAACGGGCTGCATAAAGGCTCCCCTGGGGAGTTCACTTGTACTCAAAGCCTTCCTTTCGGGGCACTTTTGGATAGGCGAAAGGGGCTCGGAATGCCTTTTCTGGGGCCCGAGTTTTCATATCTCTCCAATGCCGGCTAGAGATATATTTACAGTTGCTCGGAAACAGCGAACCCTGAGGGTCCAGTTGCATGTGGGGCTGCATAAAGGCTCCCCTGTGGAGTTCACTTCTACCCAAAGCCTTCCTTTGGGGGCACATCTGAATGGGCGAATGGGCTTGTAACGCATTTCCTGGGGCCCGATTTTTCAATCGTCTGCCATGCGAGCCAGGGCTATATTTAGGGTTGCTGAGAAAGAGCGAAAACGGAGGGTCCAGTTGCATGTGGGGCTGCATAAAGACTCCCCTGGGGAGTTCACTTGTACCCAAAGCCTTCCTTTCGGGGCACTTCTGGATGGGCGAATGGGGCTTGAAACGCTTTTTCTGTGGCCCGAGTTTTCAGTCTTTTGCCATGCTGGCTAGGGTTATATTTAGGGTTCCTCGTAAACAGCGAACACGGAGGGTCCAGTTGCATGTGTTGCTGCATAAAGGCTCCCCTGGGGAGTTCACTTGTACTCAAAGCCTTCCTCTGGGGGCACTTTTGGATGGGCGAAAGGAGCTCGGAAAGCGTTTTCTGGGGCCCGAGTTTTCAGTCATCTACCATGCTGGCTAGGGATATACTTAGTGTTGCTCGGAAAGAGCGAACTCAGAGGGTCCAGTTGCATGTGGGGCTGCATAAAGGCTCCCCTGGGGAGTTCACTTGTACCCAAAGCCTTCCTTTGGGGGCCCTTTAGATGGTCTAAGGCGAATCGCAATGCATTTTCTGAGCCCGCTTTTTCAGTCTTCTCCCATTGCGCCGAGGGTTATATTTAGGCTTGCGGTGAAAGAGTGAACGTGGAGCGTCCAGTTTCATGTGGGGCTGCAGAAAGGCTCCCTTGGGGAGTTCAGTTGTACCAAAAGACTTCCTCTGGGGGCACTTTTGGATGGGCGAATGGGGCTTGTAACGCGTTTTCTGGGGCCCGATTTTTAAGTCTTTTGCCATGCGGGCCAGGGTTCTATTTAGGGTTGCTGTGAAAGAGCGAAAAAGGAGGTTCCAGTTGCATGTGGGGCTGCATAAAGGCTCCCCTGTGGAGTTCAGATGTACCGAAAGCCTTCCTTTGGGGGCAATTTTGGATGGGCGAATGGGTCCTGAAACGCTTTTTGTGTGGCCCGAGTTTTCAGTCTTCTGCCATGCTGGCTAGTGTTATATTTAGGGTTGCTCGTAAACAGCGAAAAAGGAGAGTCCAGTTGCATGTGGGGCTGCGTAAAGGCTCCCCTGGGGAGTTCACTTGTACCCAAAACCTTCCTCTGGGGGCACTTTTGAATGGTCCAAGGGGAATCGCAATGCGTTTTCTGAGGTCCACTTTTTCAGTTTTCTCCCATTGCGCCGAGGGCTATATTTAGGCTTGCGGTGAAAGAGTGAACACGGAGGGTCCAGCTGCATGTGGGGCTGCATAAAGGCTCCCCTGGGGAGTTCAGATGTACCCAAAGTCTTCCTTTGGAGGCACTTTTAGATGGGCGAAAGGGGCTCGGAATGCGTTTTATGAGGCCCGAGTTTTCAGTCGTCTCCAATGCCAGCTAGGGTATATTTAATGTTGCTCGGAAACAGCGAACCCGGAGGGTCCAGTTGCATGTGGGGCTGCGTAAAGGCTCTCCTCGGGAGTTCACTTATACCCAAAGCCTTCCTCTGGGGGCACTTTTGGATGGGCGAAAGGGGCTTGAAACACATTTTCTGGGGCCCGAATTTTCAGTCATCTCCCATGCCGGCTAGGGCTATACATAGTGTTGCTCGTAAACAGCGAACCCGGAGGGTCCAGTTGCATGTGGGGCTGCATAAAGGCTCCCCTGCGGAGTACATTGTACCCAAAGCCTTCCTTTGGGGGCACTTTTAGATGGTCTAAGGGGAATCGCAATGCGTTTTCTGAGGCCCGCTTTTTCAGTCTTCTCCCTTTGCGGCTAGGGCTATATTTAGGCTTGCGTAGAAAGAGTGAACGCGGGGAATCCAGTTGCATGTGGAGCTGCGTAAAGGCTCCCCTGGGGAGTTCACTTGTACCCAGAGCCTTCCTCTGGGGGCACTTTTGGATGGGCGAAATGGGATCGGAAAGCGTTTTCTGGGGCCCGAATTTTCAGTCATCTCCCATGCTGGCTAGGGCTATGTTTAGTGTTGCTCGGAAAGGTCGAACCCGGAGGGTCCAGTTGCATGTGGGGCTGCATAAAGGCTCCCCTGGGGAGTTCACTTGTACCCAAAGACTTCCTTTGGGGGCCCTTTTAGATGGTCGAAAGAGACTCGCAATGCGTTTTCTGAGGCCCGCTTTTTCAGTCTTCTCCATTTGCGGCTAGGGCTATATTTAGGCTTGCGTAGAAAGAGTGAACGCGGAGAATCCAGTTGCATGTGGGGCTGCGTAATGGCTCCCCTGGGGTGTTCACTTGTACCCAAAGCCTTCCTTTGGGGGCACTTTTGGATGGGCGAATGGGGCTTTTAAAGCATTTTCTGGGGCCCAAATTTTCAGTCGACTGCCAGGCGGGCCATGGTTATATATTTAGTGTTTCTCGGAAACCGCGAACCCGGATGGTCCAGTTGCATGTGGGGCTGCAAAAAGGCTCCCCTGGCGGGTTCAAATGTACCCAAAGCCTTCCTTTGGGGGCTCTTCTGAATGGGCGAATCGGGCTCGGAATGCGTTTTATGAGGCCCGAGTTTTCAGTCTTCTGCCATGCTAGCTAGGGATATATTTAGGGTTGTTCGGAAACAGCGAATACTGAGGGTCCAGTTGCATGTGGGGCTGCATAAAGGCTCCCCTGGGGAGTTCACTTGTACCCAAAGCCTTCCTCTGGGGGCACTTTTGGATGGGCGAATAGGGCTTGAAACGCTTTTCTGTGGCCCGAGTTTTCAGTCTTCTGCCATGCTGGCTAGGGTTATATTTAGGGTTGTTCGGAAACAGCGAATTGTGAGGGTCCAGTTGCATGTGGGGCTGCGTAAAGGCTCCCCTGGGGAGTTCACTTGTACCCAAAGCCTTCCTTTGGGGAAATTTCTGGATGGGCGAAAGGGTCTTGTAAGGCGTTTTCTTTGGCCCGATTTTTCATTCATCTACGATGCCGGCTAGGGCTATATTTAGGCTTGCGGTGAAAGAGTGAACCCGGAGGGTCCAGTTGCATGTGCAGCTGCATAAAGGCTCCCCTGGGGAGTTCCGTTGTACCCAAAGCCTTCCTTTGGGGGCACTTCTGGATGGTCCAAGGGGAATCGCAATGCGTTTTCTGAGGCCCGCTTTTTCAGTCTTCTCCCATTGCGCCGAGGGCTATATTTAGGATTGCGGTGAAAGAGTGAACCCGGAGGGTCCAGTTGCAAATGTAGCTGCATAAAGGCTCCCCGGTCGAATTCAGATGTACCCAAAGCCTTCCATTGGGGGCTCTTCTGGATGGGCGAAAGGGGCTCGGAATGCGTTTTCTGAGGCTTGAGTTTTCAGTCGTCTCCAATGTCAGCTAGGGCTATATTTAGTGTTGCTCGGAAACAGCGAACCCGGAGGGTGCAGTTGCATGTGAGGCTGCGTAAAGGCTCTCCTGGGGAGTTTAGTTGTACCCAAAGCCTTCCTTTGGGGGCACTTCTGGACGGGCGAATGGGGCTTGAAACTCTTTTTCTGTGGCACAAGTTTTCAGTCGTCTCCAATTTCCGGCTAGGGCTATGTTTAGGGTTTCTCGGAAAGAGCGAACCCGGAGGGTCCAGTTGCATGTGGGGCTGCAAAAAGGCTCCACTGGGGAGTTCACTTGTAACTAAACCTTCCTTTGGGGGCACTTCTGGATGGTCTAAGGAGTATCGCAATGCGTTTTCTGAGGCCCGAATTTTCAGTCTTCTCCCATTGCGACCAGGAATATATTTAGGGTTGCTGTGAAAGAGCGAACCCGGAGGGTCCAGTTGCATGTGGGGCTGCATAAATGGTCTCCTGGGAAGTTCACTTGTACCCAAAGCCTTCCTCTGGGGGCACTTTTGGATGGGCGAATGGGGCTCGGAATGCTTTTTCTGGAGCCCGAATTTTCTGTATTCTCCCTTGCCGGCTAGGGATATTTTAGTGTTGCTAGAAAAGAGCGAACCCGGAGGGTTCAGTTGCATGTGGGGCTGCATAAAGGCTCCCCTGGGGAGTTCAGTTGTACCCAAAGCCTTCCTTTTTTGGCACGTTTGTATGGTCCAAGTGGAATCGCAATGCGTTTTCTGAGGCCAGCTTTTTCATTCTTCTCCCATTGCGCCGAGGGATATATTTAGGCTTGCGGTGAAAGAGTGAACCTGGACGGTCCAGTTTCATGTGGGGCTGCATAAAGGCTACCCTGGGGAGTTCACTTGTACCCAAAGCCTTCGTTTGGGGGCAATTCTGGATGGGCGAAATGGTCTTGTAAGGCGTTTTCTTTGGCCCGATTTTTCAGTCATCTCCGATGCCGGCTAGGGATATAATAAGCCTTGCTGTGAAAGAGCGAACCCGGAGGGTCCAGTTGCATGTGGGGCTGCATAAAGGCTCCCCTGGGGAGTTCACTTGTAACTAAACCTTCCTTTGGGGGCACTTTTGGATGGTTCAATGGGAATCGCAATGCGTATTCTGAGGCCCGCCTTTTCAGTCTTCTCCAATTGCGCTGGGCGTATATATAGGCTTGCGGTGAAAGAGCGAAAAAGGAGGGTCCAGTTGCATGTGGGGCTGCATAAAGGCTCCCCTGGGGAGTTCAGATGTACCGAGAGTCTTCCTTTGGGGGCACTTTTGGATGGGCGAAAGGGGCTCGGAATGCGTTTTCTGAGGTCCGAGTTTTCAGTCGTCTCCAATGCCAGCTAGGGCAATATTTAGTGTTGCTCGGAAAGAGCGAACCCGGAGGGTCCAGTTGCATGTGGGGCTGCAAAAAGTCTCCCCTGGGGAGTTCAGATGTACCCAAAGCCTTCCTTTGGGGTGTCGTGGTTTAACCCGGCCGGCAGCTAGACACCACGCAGCCGTTCGCTCACCCTCCCCCCTCCCTCTCTGGGACGGGGGAGAGAAATGGAAAGTGAAGCCCGTGAGTTGAGATAAAGACAGTTTAATAAGACAGGAAAATAATAATAACAAAATAATAATAATAATAATAACAATAATAATACAATGGTGATAATAGGAAAGTAATAATAGTATGTACAAACAAGTGATGCACAATGCAATTGCTCACCACTCGCTGACCGATGCCCCGCCTAACCCCGAGCAGTCCGGCCCCCTCCCCCCGGCTAGCCACCCCTATATATTGTTTAGCATGACGTCAGATGGTATGGAATACCCCTTTGGCTAGTTTGGGTCACCTGTCCTGGGTCTGTCCCCTCCCAGCTCTTACTGCACCCCCAGCCTGCCCGTTGGCAGGACAGAGCAAAAGGCTGAGATGTCCTTGGCTTAGTATAAGCACTGCTCTGCAACAATTAAAGCATCGGGGTGTTATCAGCACTCTTCTCATCCTAAGCCAAAACACAGCATTCCAGCAGCTACTAGGAAGAAAATTAATTCTGTGCTAACTGAAACCAGGACATGGGGGCACTTTTGGATGGGTGAAAGGGTCTTGTAAGGCGTTTTCTTTGGCCCGATTTTTCATTCATCTCTGATGCCGGCTAGGCCTAGGTTTAGTGTTGCTCGGAAAGAGTGAACCCGGAGGGTCCAGTTGCATGTGGGGCTGCATAAAGGCTCCCCTGGGGAGTTCACTTGTAACTAAACCTTCCTTTGGGGGCACATTTGGATGGTCCAAGGACAATCGCAGTGCGTTTTGTGAGGCCCGCTTTTTCAGTCTTCTCCCATTGCGCCGAAGGCTTTATTTAGTCTTGAGGTGAAAGAGTGAAGCCGGAGGGTCCAGTTGCATGTGGGGCTGTGTAAAGGCTCCCCTGGGGAGTTCACTTGTATCCAAAGCCTTCCTTTGGGGGCACTTCTGGATGGGCGAAAGTGTCTTGTAAGGCGTTTTCTTTGGCCCCATTTATCAATCATCTCCGATGCTGGTTTGGGATATATTTAGGCATGCTGTGAAAGAGTGAACCCGGAGGGTCCATTTGCATGTGGGGCTCCAAAAAGTCTCCCCTGGGAAGTTCACTTGTACCCAAAGCCTTCCTTTGGGGAGACTTTTGGATTGGCGAAAGGGGCTCGGAATGCGTTTTCTGGGGACCGAATTTTCAGTCGTCTCCCATGCCCGCTAGTGTTATATTTAGTGTTTCTCGGAAACAGCAAATACGGAGGGTCCAGTTGCATGTGGGGCTGCGTAAAGGATCTCCTGGGGAGTTCAGTTGTACTCAAAGCCTTCCTTTGGGGTCACTTTTGGATTAGCGAAAGGGGCATGGAATGAGTTTTCTGGGGCCCGAGTTCTCAGTCTTCTCCCTTGCCCGCTAGGTATATATTTAGACTTGAGTTGAAAGAGCGAATACGAAGGGTCCAGTTGCATGTGGGGCTGCATAAAGGCTCCCCTGGGGAGTTCAGTTGTACCCAAAGCCTTCCTCTGGGGGCACTTCTGGATGGGCGAATGGGGCTTGAAACGCTTTTACTGTGGTCCAAGATTTCAGTCTTCTGCCATGTCGGCTAGGGCTATATTTAGTGTTGCTCGGAAAGAGCGAACCCGGAGGGTCCAGTTGCATGTGGGGCTGCATAAAGGCTCCCCTGCGGAGTTCACTTGTACTCAAAGCCTTCCTCTGGGGGCACTTCTGGATGGGCGAAAGGGGTTCGGAATGCGTTTTCTGGGGCCCGATTTTTCAGTCGTCTGCCATGCGGGCCAGGGTTATATTTAGGGTTGCTGTGAAAGAGCGAATACGGAGGGTCAAGTTGCATGTGGGGCTGCATAAAGGCTCCCCTGGGGAGTTCACTTCTACCCAAAGCCTTCCTTTAGGGGCACTTCTGGATGGGCGAATGGTGCTTGAAACGCTTTTTCCGTGGCCCGAGTTTTCAGTTTTCTGCCATGCTGGCTAGGGTTATATATAGGGTTGCTCGTAAACAGCGAACACGGAGGATCCAGTTGCATGTGGGGCTGCATAAAGGCTCCCCTGGGGAGTTGACTTGTACCCAAAGCCTTCCTCTGGGGGCACTTCTGGATGGGCGAATAGGGCTTGAAACATTTTTTTTTTGTGGCCCTAGTTTTCAGTCTTCTGCCATGCTGGCTAGGGTTATATTTAGGGTTGCTCGGAAATAGCGAACCCGGAGGGTCCAGTTGCATGTGGGGCTGCATAAAGGCTCCCCTGGGGAGTTCATTTGTACCCAAAGCCTTCCTTTGGGGGCACTTATAGATGGGCGAATGGAGCTTGTAACGCGTTTTCTGGGGCCCGATTTTTTAGTCGTCTGCCATGCGGGCCAGGGATATATTTAGGTTTGCTGTGAAAGAGCGAATACGGAGGGTCCATTTGCATGTGGGGCTCTAAAAAAGCTCCCTTGGGGATTTCAGTTGTACCAAAAGCCTTCCATTGGGGGCACTTCTAGATGTGCGAAAGGGGCTTGAAACGCTTTTTCTTGGGCCCGAGTTTTCAGTCTTCTGCCATGCTGGCTAGGGTTATATTTAGGGTACTTGTAAATAGCAAACACGGTGGGTCCAGTTGCATGTTGCGCTGCATAAAGGCTCCCCTGGGGAGTTCACTTGTAACTAAACCTTCCTTTGGGGGCACATTTGGATGGTCCAAGGGGAATCGCAATGCGTTTTCTGAGGCCCGCTTTTTCAGTCTTCTCTCATTGCGCCGAGGGATATATTTAGGCATGCGGTGAAAGAGTGAACCCGGAGAGTCCAGTTGCATGTGGGGCTTCATAAATGCTCCCTTGGGGAGTTCAGTTGTACCAAAAGCCTTCCTTTGGGGGCACTTCTGGATGGGAGAATGGGGCTTGTAACGCGTTTTGTGGGGCCCGATTTTCAGTCGTCTGCCATGCGGGCCAGGGTTATATTTAGGGTTGCTGTGAAAGAGCGAATAAGGAGGGTCCAGTTGCATGTGGGGCTGCATAAAGCATCCCCTGCGGAGTTCACTTGTACTCAAAGCCTTCCTCTGGGGGAACTTCTGGATTGGCGAAAGGGGTTCGGAATGCGTTTTCTGGGGCCCGATTTTTCAGTCGTCTGCCATGCGGGCCAGGGTTATATTTAGGGTTGCTGTGAAAGAGCGAATAGTGAGGGTCAAGTTGCATGTGGGGCTGCATAAAGGCTCCCCTGGGGAGTTCACTTCTACCCAAAGCCTTCCTTTAGGGGCACTTCTGGATGGGCGAATGGTGCTTGAAACGCTTTTTCCGTGGCCCGAGTTTTCAGTTTTCTGCCATGCTGGCTATGGTTATATATAGGGTTGCTCGTAAACAGCGAACACGGAGGATCCAGTTGCATGTGGGGCTGCATAAAGGCTCCCCTGGGGAGTTGACTTGTACCCAAAGCCTTCCTCTGGGGGCACTTCTGGATGGGCGAATAGGGCTTGAAACGTTTTTTTTTTGTGGCCCTAGTTTTCAGTCTTCTGCCATGCTGGCTAGGGTTATATTTAGGGTTGCTCGGAAATAGCGAACCCGGAGGGTCCAGTTGCATGTGGGGCTGCATAAAGGCTCCCCTGGGGAGTTCATTTGTACCCAAAGCCTTCCTTTACGGGCACTTATAGATGGGCGAATGGAGCTTGTAACGCGTTTTCTGGGGCCCGATTTTTTAGTCGTCTGCCATGCGGGCCAGGGATATATTTAGGTTTGCTGTGAAAGAGCGAATACGGAGGGTCCATTTGCATGTGGGGCTCTAAAAAAGCTCCCTTGGGGATTTCAGTTGTACCAAAAGCCTTCCATTGGGGGCACTTCTAGATGTGCGAAAGGGGCTTGAAACGCTTTTTCTTGGGCCCGAGTTTTCAGTCTTCTGCCATGCTGGCTAGGGTTATATTTAGGGTACTTGTAAATAGCAAACACGGTGGGTCCAGTTGCATGTTGCGCTGCATAAAGGCTCCCCTGGGGAGTTCACTTGTAACTAAACCTTCCTTTGGGGGCACATTTGGATGGTCCAAGGGGAATCGCAATGCGTTTTCTGAGGCCCGCTTTTTCAGTCTTCTCTCATTGCGCCGAGGGATATATTTAGGCATGCGGTGAAAGAGTGAACCCGGAGAGTCCAGTTGCATGTGGGGCTTCATAAATGCTCCCTTGGGGAGTTCAGTTGTACCAAAAGCCTTCCTTTGGGGGCACTTCTGGATGGGAGAATGGGGCTTGTAACGCGTTTTGTGGGGCCCGATTTTCAGTCGTCTGCCATGCGGGCCAGGGTTATATTTAGGGTTGCTGTGAAAGAGCGAATAAGGAGGGTCCAGTTGCATGTGGGGCTGCATAAAGCATCCCCTGCGGAGTTCACTTGTACTCAAAGCCTTCCTCTGGGGGAACTTCTGGATTGGCGAAAGGGGTTCGGAATGCGTTTTCTGGGGCCCGATTTTTCAGTCGTCTGCCATGCGGGCCAGGGTTATATTTAGGGTTGCTGTGAAAGAGCGAATAGTGAGGGTCAAGTTGCATGTGGGGCTGCATAAAGGCTCCCCTGGGGAGTTCACTTCTACCCAAAGCCTTCCTTTAGGGGCACTTCTGGATGGGCGAATGGTGCTTGAAACGCTTTTTCCGTGGCCCGAGTTTTCAGTTTTCTGCCATGCTGGCTAGGGTTATATATAGGGTTGCTCGTAAACAGCGAACACGGAGGATCCAGTTGCATGTGGGGCTGCATAAAGGCTCCCCTGGGGAGTTGACTTGTACCCAAAGCCTTCCTCTGGGGGCACTTCTGGATGGGCGAATAGGGCTTGAAACGTTTTTTTTTTGTGGCCCTAGTTTTCAGTCTTCTGCCATGCTGGCTAGGGTTATATTTAGGGTTGCTCGGAAATAGCGAACCCGGAGGGTCCAGTTGCATGTGGGGCTGCATAAAGGCTCCCCTGGGGAGTTCATTTGTACCCAAAGCCTTCCTTTACGGGCACTTATAGATGGGCGAATGGAGCTTGTAACGCGTTTTCTGGGGCCCGATTTTTTAGTCGTCTGCCATGCGGGCCAGGGATATATTTAGGTTTGCTGTGAAAGAGCGAATACGGAGGGTCCATTTGCATGTGGGGCTCTAAAAAAGCTCCCTTGGGGATTTCAGTTGTACCAAAAGCCTTCCATTGGGGGCACTTCTAGATGTGCGAAAGGGGCTTGAAACGCTTTTTCTTGGGCCCGAGTTTTCAGTCTTCTGCCATGCTGGCTAGGGTTATATTTAGGGTACTTGTAAATAGCAAACACGGTGGGTCCAGTTGCATGTTGCGCTGCATAAAGGCTCCCCTGGGGAGTTCACTTGTAACTAAACCTTCCTTTGGGGGCACATTTGGATGGTCCAAGGGGAATCGCAATGCGTTTTCTGAGGCCCGCTTTTTCAGTCTTCTCTCATTGCGCCGAGGGATATATTTAGGCATGCGGTGAAAGAGTGAACCCGGAGAGTCCAGTTGCATGTGGGGCTTCATAAATGCTCCCTTGGGGAGTTCAGTTGTACCAAAAGCCTTCCTTTGGGGGCACTTCTGGATGGGAGAATGGGGCTTGTAACGCGTTTTGTGGGGCCCGATTTTCAGTCGTCTGCCATGCGGGCCAGGGTTATATTTAGGGTTGCTGTGAAAGAGCGAATAAGGAGGGTCCAGTTGCATGTGGGGCTGCATAAAGCATCCCCTGCGGAGTTCACTTGTACTCAAAGCCTTCCTCTGGGGGAACTTCTGGATTGGCGAAAGGGGTTCGGAATGCGTTTTCTGGGGCCCGATTTTTCAGTCGTCTGCCATGCGGGCCAGGGTTATATTTAGGGTTGCTGTGAAAGAGCGAATAGTGAGGGTCAAGTTGCATGTGGGGCTGCATAAAGGCTCCCCTGGGGAGTTCACTTCTACCCAAAGCCTTCCTTTAGGGGCACTTCTGGATGGGCGAATGGTGCTTGAAACGCTTTTTCCGTGGCCCGAGTTTTCAGTTTTCTGCCATGCTGGCTAGGGTTATATATAGGGTTGCTCGTAAACAGCGAACACGGAGGATCCAGTTGCATGTGGGGCTGCATAAAGGCTCCCCTGGGGAGTTGACTTGTACCCAAAGCCTTCCTCTGGGGGCACTTCTGGATGGGCGAATAGGGCTTGAAACGTTTTTTTTTTGTGGCCCTAGTTTTCAGTCTTCTGCCATGCTGGCTAGGGTTATATTTAGGGTTGCTCGGAAATAGCGAACCCGGAGGGTCCAGTTGCATGTGGGGCTGCATAAAGGCTCCCCTGGGGAGTTCATTTGTACCCAAAGCCTTCCTTTACGGGCACTTATAGATGGGCGAATGGAGCTTGTAACGCGTTTTCTGGGGCCCGATTTTTTAGTCGTCTGCCATGCGGGCCAGGGATATATTTAGGTTTGCTGTGAAAGAGCGAATACGGAGGGTCCATTTGCATGTGGGGCTCTAAAAAAGCTCCCTTGGGGATTTCAGTTGTACCAAAAGCCTTCCATTGGGGGCACTTCTAGATGTGCGAAAGGGGCTTGAAACGCTTTTTCTTGGGCCCGAGTTTTCAGTCTTCTGCCATGCTGGCTAGGGTTATATTTAGGGTACTTGTAAATAGCAAACACGGTGGGTCCAGTTGCATGTTGCGCTGCATAAAGGCTCCCCTGGGGAGTTCACTTGTAACTAAACCTTCCTTTGGGGGCACATTTGGATGGTCCAAGGGGAATCGCAATGCGTTTTCTGAGGCCCGCTTTTTCAGTCTTCTCTCATTGCGCCGAGGGATATATTTAGGCATGCGGTGAAAGAGTGAACCCGGAGAGTCCAGTTGCATGTGGGGCTTCATAAATGCTCCCTTGGGGAGTTCAGTTGTACCAAAAGCCTTCCTTTGGGGGCACTTCTGGATGGGCGAATGGGGCTTGTAACGCGTTTTGTGGGGCCCGATTTTCAGTCGTCTGCCATGCGGGCCAGGGTTATATTTAGGGTTGCTGTGAAAGAGCGAATAAGGAGGGTCCAGTTGCATGTGGGGCTGCATAAAGGCTCCTCTGGGGAGTTCACTTGTACCCAAAGCCTTCCTTTGGGGGCACTTTTGGATGGGCGAATAGGGCTTGAAACGCTTTTTCTGTGGCCCGAGTTTTCATTCTTCTCACATGCTGGCTAGGGTTATGTTTAGGGTTCTTCGGAAACAGCGAATAGTGAGGGTCCAGTTGCATGTGGGGCTGCGTAAAGGCTTCCCTGGGGAGTTCACTTGTACCCAAAGCCTTCCTCTGGGGGCACTTCTGGATGGGCGAAAGGGGCTCGGAAAGAATTTTCTGGGGCCCGAGTTTTCGTCGTCTCCCATGCCGGCTAGGGATATACTTAGTGTTGCTCGGAAAGAGAAAACCCGGAGGGTCAAGTTGCATGTGGGGCTGCATAAAGGCTCCCCTGGGGAGTTCATTTCCACCCAAAGCCTTCATTTGGGGGCACGTTTGGATGGTCCAAGGGGAATCGCAATGCGTTTTCTGACGCCCGCTTTTTCAGTCTTCTCCCATTGCGCCGACGGATATATTTAGTCTTGCGGTGAAAGAGTGAACCCGGAGGGTCCAGTTGAATGTGGGGCTGCATAAAGGCTCCCCTGGGGAGTTCAGTTGTACCCAAAGCCTTCCTTTGGGGGCACTTTTGGATGGGCGAATGGGGCTTGTAACGCGTTTTCTGGGGCCCGATTTTTCAGTCGTCTGCCATGCAGGCCAGGGTTATATTTAGGGTTGCTGTGAAAGAGCGAATACAGAGGGTCCAGTTGCATGTGGGGCTGCGTAAAGTATCCCCTGGGGACTTCAGTTGTACCCAAAGCCTTCCTTTGGGGGCACTTCTGGATGGGTGAATGGTGCTTGAAACGCGTTTTCTGTGGCCCGAGTTTTCAGTCTTCTGCCATGCTGGCTAGTTTTATATTTAGGGTTGCTCGTAAACAGCGAACACGGAGGTTGCAGTTGCATGTAGGGCTGCGTAAAGACTCCCCTGGGGAGTTCAGTTGTACCCAAAGCCTTCCTCTGGGGGACTTCTGCATGGGTGAAATGGGCTCGGAAAGCGTATTCTGGGGCCCGAGTTTTCAGTCCTCTCCCATGCCGGATAGGGATATGTATAGTTTTGCACGGAAATAGCGAACCCGGAGGGTCCAGTTGCATGTGGGGCTGCATAAAGGCTCCCCTGGGGAGTTCACTTGTACCCAAAGCCTTCCTTTGGGGCCACTTCTGGATGGGCGATAGGGTCTTGTAAGACGTTTTCAGGGGCCCGATTTTTCAGTCATCTCCGATGCCGGTTAGGGATATATTTAGGCTTGCTGTGAAAGAGCAAATACGGAGGGTCCAGTTGCATGTGGGGCTGCATAAAGGCTCCCCTGGGGAGTTCACTTGTACCCCAAGCCTTCCTCTGGGGGCACTTCTGGATGGGCGAAAGGGTCTTGTAATGCGTTTTCTTTGGCCCAATTTTTCAGACATCTCCTATGCTGGCTAGGGCTATATTTAGGCTTGCTGTGAAAGAGCGAATAAGGAGGGTCCAGTTGCATGTGGGGCTGCATAAAGGCTCCCCTGGGGACTTCACTTGTACTCAAAGCCTTCCTCTGGGGGCACTTTTGCATGGGCGAAAGGGGCTCGTAATGCGTTTCCTGTGGCCCGAATTTTCAGTTCTCTCCAATGCCGACTAGTGAGATATTTAGAATTCCTCAGAAACAGCGAACCCGGAGGGTCCAGTTGCATGTGGGGCTGCATAAAGGCTCCCCTGGGGAGTTCACTTGTAACTAAACCTTCCTTTGGGGGCACTTTTGGATGGTCCAAGGGGAATCGCAATGCGTTTTATGAGGCCTGCTTTTTCATTCTTCTCCCATTGCGTCTAGGGTTATATTTAGACTTGCGGTGAAAGAGCGAATAAGTAGTGTCCAGTTGCATGTGGGGCTGCATAAAGGCTCCCCTGGGGACTTCACTTGTAACTAAACGTTCCCTTTGGGGCACTTTTCGATGGGAGAATGGGGCTTGTAACGCGTTTTCTGGGGCCCGATTTTTCAGTCGTCTGCCATGCGGGCCAGGGTTATATTTAGGGTTGCTGTGAAAGAGCAAATACGGAGGGTCCAGTTGCATGTGGGGCTGCATAAAGGCTCCCCTGGGGAGTTCACTTGTACTCAAGGCCTTCCTCTGGGGGCACTTTTGGATGGGTGAATGGGGCTTGTAAAGCATTTTCTGGGGCCCGAGTTTTCAGATCTCTCCAAAGCCGGCTCGTTTAATATTTAGTGTTGCTCGGAAAGAGCGAACGCGGAGGGTCCAGTTGCATGTGGGGCTTCATAAAGGCTCCTCTGGGGATTTCATTTTCACGCAAAGCCTTCCTTTGGGGGCACTTTTGGATGGGCGAAAGACTCTCGCAATGCGTTTTCTTTGGCCCGAGTTTTCAGTCGTCCCCAAAGCCAGCTAGGGTTATATTTAGTGTTGCTCGGAAAGAGCGAACGCGGAGGGTCCAGTTGCATGTGGGGCTGCATAAAGGCTACCCTGGGGAGTTCAGTTGTACCCAAAGCCTTCCTCTGGGGGCACTTTTGGATGGGCAAAATGGGCTCGGAATTCGGTTTCTGGGGTCCGAGATTTCAGTCGTCTCCCATGCCGTCTAGGGCTATACTTAGTGTTACTCGGAAAGAGCAAACACGGAGGGTCCAGTTGCATGTGGGGCTGTGTAAAGGCTCCCCTGGGGAGTTCACTTGTACCCAAAGCCTTCCTTTGGGGGCACTTTTGGATGGTCCAAGGGGAATCGCAATGCGTTTCCTGAGGCCCACATTTTCAGTCTTCTCCCATTGCGCCGAGGGCTATATTTAGTCTTGCCGTGAAAGAGTGAACGCGGAGGGTCCAGTTGCATGTGGGGCTGCATAAAAGCTCCCCTGGGGAGTTCACTTGTACTAAAAGCCTTCCTCTGGGGGCACTTATGATGGGCGAAATGGGCTCGGAATGCGTTTTCTGTGGCCCGAATTTTCAGTCGTCTCTCAGTCCAGCTACGGCAATGTTTAGTGTTGCTCGGAAAGAGCGAACCCAGAGGGTCGAGTTGCATATGGGGCTGCATAAAGGCTCCCCTGGGGAGTTCACTTGTATCTAACCCTTTCTTTGGGGGCACTTTTGGATGGTCCAAGGGGAATCGCAATGCGTTTCTGAGATCCGCTTTTTCAGTCTTCTCCCATAGCGCCGAGGGATATATTTAGGCTTGCGGTGAAAGAGTGAACCCGGAGACTCCAGTTGCATGTGGGGCTGCATAAAGGTTCCCCTGGGGAGTTCAGTTGTACCCAAAGCCTTCCTTTGGGAGCACTTCTGGATGGGAGAATGGGGCTTGTAACGTGTTTTCTGGGGCCCGAGTTTTTAGTCGTCTGCCATGCGGGCCAGGGTTATATTTAGGGTTGCTCAGAAATAGCGAATACGGAGGGTCCAGTTGCATGTGGGGCTGCATAAAGGCTCCCCTGGGGAGTTCACTTCTACCCAAAGCCTTCCTTTGGGGGCACTTTTGCATGTGCGAATGGGTCTTGTAACGCATTTTCTGGGGACCGATTTTTCAGTCGTCTGCCATGCTGGCCAGGGTTATATTTAGGGTTGCTGTGAAAGAGCGAATACGGAGTGTCCAGTTGCATGTGGGGCTGCATAAAGGCTCCCCTGGGGATTTCAGATGTACACAAAGCCTTCCTTTGGCGGCTTTTTTAGATGGGCGAAATGGTCTTGTAAGGCATTTTCTTTGGCCCGATTTTTCACTCATCTCCTATGCCGGCCAGGGCTATATTAGGCTTGCTGTGAAAGAGCGAATAAGGAGGGTCCAGTTGCATGTGGGGCTGGGTAAAGGCTCCCCTGGGGAGTTCACTTGTACCAAAAGCCTTCCTCTGGGCGCACTTTTGGATGGGCGAAAGGGGCGCGGAAAGCGTTTTCTGGGGCCCGAGTTTTCAGTCGTCTCCCATGCCGGCTTGGGTTACATATACTGTTGGTAGGAAAGAGTGAACCTGGAGGGTCCAGTTGCATTTGGGGCTGCATAAAGGTTCCCCTGGGGAGTTCAGTTGTACCCAAAGCCTTCCATTGGGAGCACTTCTGGATGCGCGAATGGGTCTTGTAACGCATTTTCTGGGGACCGATTTTTCAGTCGTCTCCCATGCCGGCTAGGGTTATATTTAGGCTTGCGTAGAAAGAGTGAACGCGGAGGGTCCAGTTGCATGTGGGGCTGCATAAAGGCTCCCCTGGGGAGTTCACTTCTACCCAAAGCCGTCCTCTGGGGGCACTTCTGTATGGGCGAATGGGTCTTGAAACGCTTTTTCTGTGGCCCGAGTTTTCAGTCTTCTTCCATGCTGGCTAGTGTTATATTTAGGGTTGCTCGTAAACAGCGAACACGGAGGGTCCAGTTGCATGTGGGGCTGCATAAAGGCTCCCCTGGGGAGTTCAGTTTTACCCAAAGCCTTCCTCTGGGGGCACTTTTGAATGGGCGAAAGGGGCTCGGAAAGCGTTCTCTGGGGCCCGAGTTTTCAGTCGTCTCCCATGCCGGCTAGGGTTATGCTTAGTGTTGCTCGGAAAGAGCGAACCCGGAGGGTCCAGTTGCATGTGGGGCTGCATAAAGGCTCCCCTGGGGAGTTCACTTCTACCCAAAGCCGTCCTCTGGGGGCACTTCTGTATGGGCGAATGGGTCTTGAAACGCTTTTTCTGTGGCCCGAGTTTTCAGTCTTCTTCCATGCTGGCTAGTGTTATATTTAGGGTTGCTCGTAAACAGCGAACACGGAGGGTCCAGTTGCATGTGGGGCTGCATAAAGGCTCCCCTGGGGAGTTCAGTTTTACCCAAAGCCTTCCTCTGGGGGCACTTTGAATGGGCGAAAGGGGCTTGGAAAGCGTTCTCTGGGGCCCGAGTTTTCAGTCGTCTCCCATGCCGGCTAGGGTTATGCTTAGTGTTGCTCGGAAAGAGCGAACCCGGAGGGTACAGTTGCATGTGGGGCTGCATAAAGGCTCCCCTGGGGAGTTCAGATGTACACAAAGCCTTCCTTTGGGGGCACTTTTGGATGGGCGAATGGGGCTCGAAACTCTTCTTATGTGGCCCGAGTTTTCTGTCTTCTGCCATCCTGGCTAGGGATATATTTAGGATTGCTCGGAAACAGCGAACACGGAGGGTCCAGTTGCATGTGGGGCTGCGTAAAGGCTCCCCTGGGGAGTTCACTTGTAACTAAACCTTCCTTTGGGGGCACTTTTGGATAATACAAGGGGAATCGCAATGCATTCTCTGAGGACCGCTTTTTCAGTCTTCTCCCTTTGCGGCTAGAGCTCTATTTAGGCTTGTGTAGAAAGAGTGAATAGCCCCTGTCCGGTGCCGGACAGGGCTATATTTAGGGTTGCTGAGAAAGAGCGAATACGGAGGGTCATGTTGCATATGGGGCTGCATAAAGGCTCCCCTGGGGAGTTCACTTCTACCCAAAGCCTTCCTTTGGGGGCACTTTTGGATGGGCGAATGGGGCTTGTAACGCGTTTTCTGAGTCCCGATTTTTCAGTCTTCTCCCATAGCGCCGAAGGGTATATTAAGTATTGCTTGGAAAGAGCGAACACGGAGGGTCCAGTTGCATGTGGGGCTGCGTAAAGGCTCCCCTGGGGAGTTCACTTGTACCCAAAGCCTTCCTTTGGGGACACTTCTGGATGGGCGAATCGGGCTTGAAACGCTTTTTCTGTGACCCGAGTTTTCAGTCGTCTGCCATGCTGGTTAGGGTTATATTTAGGGTTGGTCGTAAACAGCGACCACGGAGGGTCCAGTTGCATGTGGGGCTGCGTAAAGGCTCCCCTGGGGAGTTCACTTGTACCCAGAGCCTTCCTCTGGGGGACTTTTGAATGGGCGAAAGGGGCTTGTAACGCGTTTTATGGGGCCCGAGTTTTCAGTCGTCTCCCATGCCGGCTAGCGCTATACTTACTGTTGCTTGGAAAGAGCAAACCCGGAAGGTCCAGTTGCATGTGAGGCTGCGTAAAGCCTCCCCTGGGGAGTTCAGTTGTACCCAAAGCCTTCCTCTGGGGGCACATTTGAATGGGCGAAAAAGGGCTCGGAATGCGTTTTCGGGGGCCGAGTTTTCAGTCGTCTCCAATGCCAGCTAAAGACATATTTAGTGTTGCTCGGAAAGAGCGAAACCAGAGGGTCCAGTTGCATGTGGGGCTGCGTAAAGGCTCCCCTGGGGAGTTCAGATGTACCCAAAGCCTTCCTCTGGGGGCACTTCTGGATGGGCAAAAGGGGCTCGGAAAGAGTTTTCTGGGGCCCGAGTTTTCAGCCTTCTGCAATGCCAGCTAGGGATATCTTTAGTTTTGCTCGGAAGGAGCGAACCCGGAGGGTCGAGTTGCATGTGGGGCTGCATAAAGGCTCCCCTGGGGAGTTCACTTGTACCCAAAGCCTTCCTTTGGGGGAATTTTTGGATGGTCCAAGGGGAATCGCAATGCATTTTCTGAGGCCCGCTTTTTCAGTCTTCTCCCATTACGCCGAGGGGTATATTTAGGCTTGCCGTGAAAGAGTGAACCCTGAGGGTCAAGTTGCATGTGGGGATGGATAAAGGCTCCCCTGGGGAGTTCACTTGTACCCAAAGCCATCCTCTGGGGGCACTTCTGGATGTGCAAATTGGGCTTGAAACGCTTTTTCTGTGGCCTGAGTTTTCAGACTTCTGACATGCTGGCTAGGGATATATATAGATTTCCTTGTAAAGAGCGAACCCGGAGGGTCCAGTTGCATGTGGGGCTGCATAAAGGCTCCCCTGGGGAGTTCATTTGTACCCAAAGCCTTCCTTTGGGGGCACTTTCTGATGGTCCAAGGGGAATCGCAATGCATTTTCTGAGGCCCGCTTTTTCAGTCTTCTCCCATTGCGCCGAGGGATATATTTAGGCTTGCAGTGAAAGAGTGAACCCGGAGGGTACAGTTGCATGTGGGGCTGGATAAAGGCTCCCCTGGGGAGTTCACTTGTACCCAAAGCCTTCCTCTGGGGGCACTTCTGGATGGGCGAAAGGGGCTCGGAAAGCGTTTTCTGTGGCCCGAGTTCTCAGTCTTCTGCAATGCTGGCTAGGGATATACTTAGTGTTGCTCGGAAAGAGCGAACCCGGAGGGTCCAGTTGCATGTAGGGCTGGGTAAAGGCTCCCCTGGGGAGTTCATTTGTACCTAAAGCCTTCCTTTGGGGGCACTTTTGGATGGGCGAAACGGGCTCGGAAAGCGTTTTCTGTGGCCCGAGTTCTCAGTCTTCTGCAATCTGGCTAGGGATATACTTAGTGTTGCTCGGAAAGAGCGAACCCGGAGGGTCGATTGGCATGTGGGGCTGCATAAAGGCTCCCCTGGGGAGTTCACTTGTACCTAAAGCCTTCCTTTGGGGGCACTTTTGGATGGGCGAAAGGGTCTTGAAATGCTTTTTCTTTGGCCCGAGTTTTCAGTCATCTCCGACGCCGGCTAGGGATATATTTAGGCTTGCTGTGAAAGAGCAAATAAGGAGGGTCCAGTTGCATGTGGGGCTCCATAAAGGCCCCCCTGGAGAGTTCACTTGTACTCATAGCCTTCCTTTGGGGGCACTTTTGGATGGTCCAAGGGGAATCGAAATGCGTACTCTGAGGCCCGCTTTTTCAGTCTTCTCCCATTGCGCCGAGGGATATATTTAGGCTTGCGGTGAAAGAGTGAACCCGGAGGGTCCAGTTGCATGTGGGTCTGCGTAAAGGCTGCCCTGGGGATTTTACTTGTACCCAAAGCCCTCCTTTGCGGTCAATTTTGGATGGGCGAAAGAGACTCGCAATGCATTTTCTGAGGCCCGCTTTTTCTGTTTTCTCCATTTGCGGCTAGATTTATATTTAGGGTTGCGTAGAAAGAGTGAATGCGGAGGGTCCAGTTGCATGTGGGGCTACGTAAAGGCTCCCCTGGGCAGTTCACTTCTACCAAAACCCTTCCTCTGGGGACACTTTTGGATGGGCGAAAGGGGCTCGTAAAGCGTTTTCTAGGGCCCGAGTTTTCAGTCATCTCCAATGCCGGCTAGGGTTATATATAGTGTGCCTCGGAAACAGCGAACCCAGAAGGTCCAGTTGCATGTGGGGCTGCATAAAGGCTCCCCTGGGTCGTTTACTTGTACCCAAAGCCTTCCTCTGGGTCTCTTTTATATGAGCCAAAGTGTCTTGGAATGAATTATCTGGGGCCCGAGTTTTCAGTCGTCTCCCATGCCGGCTAGGGATATATTTAGTGTTGCTCGGAAAGAGTGAACCCGGAGGGTCCAGTTGCACGTAGGGCTGCATAAAGGCTCCCCTGGGGAGTTCAGATGTACCCAAAGTCTTCCTTTGGGGGCACTTCTGGATGTCTGAATGGGGCTTGAAACATTTTGTCTGTGGCCGGAATTTTCAGCCTTCTTCCATGTGGGCTAGGGTAATATTTAAGGTTGCTCGTAAACAGCGAACCCGGAGGGTCCAGTTGCATGTGGGGCTGCGTAAAGGCTCCCCTGGGGAGTTCACTTGTACCCAAACCCTTCCTTTACGGTCACTTTTGGATGGTCCAAGGGGAATTGCAATGCATTTTCTGAGGCCCGCTTTTTCAATCTTCTCCCTTTGCGGCTAGGGCTATATTTAGGTTTTTCCTTTGGGGGCACTTTTGGATAGTCCAAGGGGAATCGCAATGCGTTTTCTGAGGCCCGCTTTTTCAGACTTCTTCCATTTCGCCGAGGGATATTTTTAGGCTGGTGGTGAAAGAGCGAACCCGGAGGGTCCAGTTGCATGTGGGGCTGCACAAAAGGCTCCCCTGGGGACTTCACTTGTACCCAAAGCCTTCCTTCGGGGGAAGTTTTGGATGGTCCAAGGGGAATCGCAATGTGTTTTCTTAGGCCCGCTTTTTCAGTCTTCTCCCATTGAGGCTAGGGCTATATTTAGGCTTGCGTAGAAAGAGTGAACGCGGAGGGTCCAGTTGCATGTGGGGCTGCGTAAAGGCTCCCCTGGGGAGTTCAGTTGTACCCAAAGCCTTCCTTTGGGGGCACTTTTGGATGGTCGAAAGGGTCTTGTAAGGCGTTTTCTGTGGCCCGATTTTTCAGTCATCTCCGATGCCGGTTAGGGCTATATTTAGGTTTGCTGTTCAAGAGCGAATAAGGAGGGTCCAGTTGCATGTGGGGCTGCATAAAGGCTCCCCTGGGGAGTTCACTTGTACCCAAAGCCTTCCTTTGGGGGCACTTCTGGATGGGCGAATGGGGCTTGAAACGCTTTTTCTGTGGCCCGAATTTTCAGTCTTCTGCCATGCTGGCTAGGGTTATATTTAGGGTTGCTCGTAAACAGCGAACACGGAGGGTCCACTTGCATGTGGGGCTGCATAAAGGCTCCACTGGGGAGTTCACTTGTACCCAAAACCTTCCTTTGGGGGCACCTTTGGATGGGCGAAAGGGTCTTGTAAGGCGTTTTCTTTGGCCCGATTTTTCAGTCATGTCCGATGCCGGCTAGGGCTGTATTTAGGCTTGCTATGATAGAGCGAATACGGAGGGTCTAGTTGCATGTGGGGCTGCATAAAGGCTCCCCTGGGGAGTTCAGTTGTACCCAAAGCCTTCCTCTGGGTGCACTGTTGGATGGGCGAATGGGGCTTGTATCGCGTTTTCTGGGGCGAGATTTTTCAGTCCTCTGCCATGAGGGCCAGGGATATATTTAGGGTTGCTGTGAAAGAGCGAACCCGGAGGGTCCAGTTGCATGTGGGGCTGCATAAAGGCTCCCCTGGGGAGTTCAGTTGTACCCAAAGCCTTCCTCTGGGGGCACTTTTGGATGGGCGAAAGGAACTCGGAATGCGTTTTCTGGGGCCCGAATTCTCAGTCATCTCCAATGCCAGCTAGGGTTATCTTTAGTGTTGCTCGGAAACAGCGAACCCGGAAGGTCCAGTTGCATGTTGGGCTGCATAAAGGCTCCCCTGGGGAGTTCACTTGTACCCAAAGCCTTCCATTGGGGGCACTTTTGGATGGGCGAAAGGATCTCGGAATGCGTTTTCTGGGGCCCGAATTCTCAGTCATCTCCAATGCCAGCTAGGGTTATCTTTAGTGTTGCTCGGAAACAGCGAACCCGGAAGGTCCAGTTGCATGTTGGGCTGCATAAAGGCTCCCCTTGCGAGTTCAGTTGTACCCAAAGCCTTCCATTGGGGGCACTTTTGGATGGGCGAAAGGAACTCGGAATGCGTTTTCTGGGGCCCGAGTTTTCAGTCTTCTGCCATGCTGGCTAGGGTTATATTTAGGCTTGGGTAGAAAGAGTGAAAGTGGAGGGCCCAGTTGCATGTGGGGCTGCATAAAAGCGAAAAGCTTTCCTTTGGGGGCACTTTTGGATGGGAGAATGGGTCTTGTAACGCATTTTCTGGGGCCCGAGTTTTCAGTGGTCTGCCATGCGGGCCAGGGTTATATTTAGGCTTTCTGTGAAAGAGCGAATACGGAGGGTCCAGTTGCATGTGGGGCTGCGTAAAGGCTCCCCTGGGGAATTCACTTGTACTCAAAGCCTTCCTTTGGGGGCACTTTTGGTTGGGCGAATGGGGTTCGTAACGCATTTTCTGGGGCCCGAGTTTTCAGTCAACTGCCAGGCGGGCCAGGGAAATATTTAGGCTTGCTGTGAAAGAGCGAATAAGGAGGGTCCAGTTGCATGTGCGGCTGCATAAAGGCTCCCCTGGGGAGTTCACTTGTACCCAAAGCCTTCCTCTGGGGGCACTTTTGGATGGTCCAAGGGGAATCGCAATGTGTTTTCTGAGGCCCGCTTTATCAGTCTTCTCCCATAGCGCCGAGGGATATATTTAGGCTTGCGGTGAAAGAGTGAACCCGGAGGGTCCAGTTGCATGTGGGGCTGCATAAAGGCTCCCCTGGGGAGTTCACTTGTACCCAAAGCCTTCCTTTGTGGGCGCTTCTGAATGGGTGAAAGGGGCTTGAAACACTTTTTCTGTGGCCCGAGTTTTCAGTCTTCTGCCATGCTTGCTAGGGTTATGTTTAGGGTTGCTCGTAAACAGCAAACACGGAGGGATCAGTTGCATGTGGGGCTGCATAAAGGCTCCCCTGGGGAGTTCAGTTGCACCCAAAGCCTTCCTTTGGGGGCACTTTTGGATGGGCGAAAGGGTCTTGAAAAGCATTTTCTTTGGCCCGATTTTTCAGTCATCTCCGATGCCGGCTAGGGTTATATTTAGGCTTGCTGTGAAAGAGTGAATGCGGAGTGTCCAATTGCATGTGGGGCGGCGTAAAGGCTCCCCTGCGGAGCTCACTTGTACCCAAAGCCTTCCTCTGGGGGCACTTTTGGATGGGCGAAAAGTGCTCGGAATGCGTTTTCTGGGAAGCGATTTTTCAGTCGTCTGCCATGCGGGCCAGGGATATATTTAGTGTTGCTGTGAAAGAGCGAATACAGAGGGTCCAGTTGCATGTGGGGCTGCATAAAGGCTCCCCTGGGGAGTTCAGTTTTACCCAAAGCCTTCCTTTGGGGCACTTTTGGATGGGCGAAAGGGGCTTCGAATGAGTTATCTGGGGCCCGAGTTTTCAGTCGTCTCCCATGCCGGCTATGGCTATGTTTAGTGTTGCTCGAAAAGAGCAAACCCGGAGGGTCCAGTGGCATGTGGGGCTGCATGAAGGCTCCCCTGGGGAGTACAGTTGTACCCAAAGCCTTCCTCTGGGGGCACTTTTGGATGGGCGAATGGGGCTTGTAACGCTTTTTCTGGGGCCCGATTTTTAAGTCGTCTGCTATGCGAGCCAGGGATATATTTAGGTTTGCTGTGAAAGAGCGAATACGGAGGGTCCAGTTGCATGTGGCGCTGCATAAAGCTCCCCTGGGGAGTTCACCTGTACCCAAAGCCTTCCTCTGGGGGCACTTCTGGATGGGCGAATGCGGCTTGTATCTCGTTTTCTGGGGCCCGAGTTTTCAGTCTTCTGCAATGCTGGCTAGGGTTATATTTAGGGTTACTTGTAAAGAGTGAACACGGAGGGTCCAGTTGCATGTGGGGCTTCATGAAGGCTCCCCTGGGGAGTTCACTTCTACGCAAAGCCTTCCTCTGGGGGCACTTTAGGATGGGCAAATGGGGCTCGGAATGCGTTTTCTGCGACCTGAGCTTTCAGTCGTCTCCCATGCCGGCTAGGGTTTATCTTTAGTGTTGCTCGGAAAGAGGGAACGCGGAGGGTCCAGTTGCATGTGGGGCTGCATAAAGGCTCCCCTGGGAAGTTCACTTGTACCCAAAGCCTTCATCTGGGGGCACTTTTGTATGGTCGAAAGAGACTCGCAATGCGTTTTCTGAGGCCCGCTTTTTCAGTCTTCTCCCTTTGCGGCTAGGGTTATATTTAGGCTTGCGGTGAAAGAGTGAACCCGGAGGGTCCAGTTGCATATGGGACTGCGTAAAGGCTCCCCTGGGGAGCTCAGTTGTACCCAAAGCCTTCCTTTGGGGGCACTTCTATATGGGCGAATGGGGCTGGTAACGCCTTTTCTGGGGCCCGAGTTTTCACTCGACTGCCAGGCAGGCCAGGGTTATATTTAGGGTTGCTGTGAAAGAGCGAATACGGAGTCTCCAGTTGCACGTGGGGCTGCGTAAAGGCTCCCCTGGGGAGTTCACTTGTACCCAAAGCCTTCCTGTGGGGGCACTTTTGGATGGGCGAAAGGGTCTTGTAAGGCGTTTTCTTTGGCTCGATTTTTCAGTCATCTCCGATGCCTGCTAAGGCTGTATTTAGGCTTGCTATGAAAGAGCGAATAACGAGGGTCCAGTTACATGTGGGGCTTCGTAAAGGCTCCCCTGGGGAGTTCACTTGTACTCAAAGCCTTCCTCTGGGGCACTTTTGGATGTGCGAAAGGGCCTTGTAAGGCATTTTATGGGGTCCGAGTTTTCAGTCTTCTTCCATGCTGGCTAGGGTTATATTTGTGGTTGCTCGGAAACAGCGAACACGGAGTGTGCAGTTGCATGTGAGGTTGCAGAAAGGTTCCCCTGGGGAGTTCATTTGTACGCAAAGCCTTCCTCTGGGGGCACTTTCTGATGGTCCAAGGGGAATTGCAATGCGTTTTATGAGGCCCGCTTTTTCAGTCTTCTCCCATTGCGCCGAGGGCTAAATTTAGGGTTGCTGTGATAGAGCGAATACGGAGGGTCCAGTTGCATGTAGGGCTGCATAAAGGCTCCCCTCGGGAGTTCACATGTACCCAAAGTCTTCCTTTGGGGGCACCTCTGGATGGGCAAATTGGGTTTATAACTCGTTTTCTGTGGCCCGAGTTTTCAGTTTCTGCCATGCTGGCTAGGGTTATATTTAGGGTTGCTCATAAACAGCGAACACGGAGGGTCCAGTTGCATGTGGGGCTGCGTAAAAGCTCCCCTCGGGAGTTCACTTGTACCCAAAGCCTTTCTTTGTGGGCACTCCTGGATGGGCGAATGGGGCTTGTAACTCGTTTTCTGTGTCCCGAGTTTTCAGTCTTCTGCCATGCTGGCTAGGGCTATATTTAGTTTTGCTGTGATAGAGCGAATACGGAGGGTCCAGATGCATGTGGGGCTGCATAAAGGCTCCCCTGGGGATTTCACTTGTACTCAAAGCCTTCCTTTGGGGGCACTTTTGGATGGGCGAAAGGGGCTCGGAATGCTTTTTCTGGAGTCCGAGTTCTCAGTCGTCTCCAATGCCTGCTAGGGCTATACTTAATGTTGCTCGGAAACAGCGAACACGGAGGGTCCAGTTGCATGTGGGGATGCGTAAAGGCTCCCCTGGGGAGTTCAGTTGTACCCAAAGCCTTTTTTGGGGGGAACTTCTGGATGGGCGAATGGGTCTTGTAAGGCGTTTTCTTTGGCCCGATTTTTCAATCATCTCCAATGCCGGCTAAGGCAATATTAAGGCTTGCTTTGAAAGAGCGAATAAGGAGGGTCAGTTGCATGTGGGGCTGCGTAAAGGCTCCCCTGGGGAGTTCAGTTGTACCCAAAGCCTTCCTTTGGGAGCACTTCTGGATGGGCGAATGGGGCTTGTAAGGTATTTTCTGGGCCCCGATTTTTCAGTCGTCTGCCATGCGGGCCAGGACTATATTTAGGGTTGCTCAGAAATAGCGAATACGGAGGGTCCAGTTGCATGTGGGGCTGCGTAAAGGCTCCCCTGGGGAGTTCAGTTGTACCCAAAGCCTTCCTCTGGGGGCACTTTTGGATGGGTGAAATGGGCTCGGAATTCGGTTTCTGGGGTCCGAGTTTTCAGTAGTCTCCCATGCCGGCTAGGGCTAATCTTAGTGTTACTCGGAAAGAGCGAACCCGGAGGGTCCAGTTGCATGTGGGGCTGCATAAAGGCTCCCCTGGGGAGTTCAATTGTACCCAAAGCCTTCCTTTGGGGGCTCTTTTGGATGGGCGAAAAAGACTCGCAATTCGTTTTCTTTGGCCCGAGTTTTCAGTCGTCTCCAATGCCAGCTAGAGATATACTTAGTGTTGCTCGGAAAGAGTGAACGCGGAGGGTCCAGTTGCATGTGGGGCTGCATAAAGGCTCCCCTGGGGAGTTCATTTCCACCCAAAGACTTCCTTTGGGGGCACTTTTGGATGGTCCAAGTGGAATAGCAATGAGTTTTCTGAGGCCCGCTTTTTCAGTCTTCTCCCATTGCACCGAGAGCTATATTTAGTCTTGCGGTGAAAGAGTGAACCCGGAGGGTCCAGTTGCATGTGGGGCTGCATAAAGGCTCCCCTGGGGAGTTCAGTTGTAACTAAACCTTCCTTTGGGGGCACTTTTGGATGGGCGAAAGTGTCTTTTAAGACATTTTCTGGGGTCCGATTTTTCAGTCATCTCCGATGCCGGCTAGGGATATATTTAGGCTTGCTGTGAAAGAGAGAACACGGAGGGTCCAATTGCATGTGGGGCTGTGTAAAGGCTCCCCTGGGGAGTTCAATTGTACCCAAAGAATACCTCTGAGGGCACTTTTGGATGGTCCAAGGGGAATCGCAATGCGTTTTCTGAGTCCCGCTTTTTCATTCTTCTCCCATTGCGCCGAGGGATATATTTAGACTTGTGGTGAAAGAGCGAATACGGAGGGTCCAGTTGCATGTTAGGCTGCATAAAGGCTCCCCTGGGGAGTTCACTTGTACCCATAGCCTTCCTTTGAGGGCACTTCTGGATGTGTGAATGGGGCTTGAAACGCTTTTTCTGTTGCCCGAGTTTTCAGTCTTCTGCCATATTGCCTAGGGTTATATTTAGGGTTGCTCGTAAACAGCGAACACGGAGGGTCCAGTTGCATGTGGGGCTGCGTAAAAGCTCCCCTGGGGAGTTCACTTGTACTCAAAGCCTTCCTTTGGGGGCACTTTTGGATGTGCAATAGAGACTCGCAATGCGTTTTCTGAGGCCCGCTTTTTCAGACTTCTCCCATTGCGCCGAGGGCTATATATATGCTTCCGGTGAAACAGTGAACCCGGAGAGTCCAGTTGCCTGTGGGGCTGCATAAAGGCTCCCCTGGGGAGTTCACTTGTACCAAAAGCCTTCCTTTGGGGGCACTTCTGGATTGGCAAATGGGGATTCTAACGCGTTTTCAGGGGCCCTATTTTTCAGTCGTCTACCATGCAGGCCAGGGATATATTTAGGGTTGCTGTGAAAGAGCGAATAAGGAGGGTCCAGTTGCATGTGGGGCTCCATAAAGGCTCCCCTGGGGAGTTCACTTGTCCTCAAAGCCTTCCTCTGGGGGCACATTTGGATGGGCGAAATGGACTTCTAAGGCGTTTTCTTTGGCCCGATTTTTCAGTCATCTCCGCTTCCAGCTAGGGTTATATTTAGGCTTGCTGTGAAAAAGCGAAAAAGGAGGGTCCAGTTGCATGTGGGGCTGCGTAAAGGCTCCCCTGGGGAGTTCATTTGTACCCAAAGCCTTCCTTTGGAGGCACTATTGGATGGGCGAAACGGGCTCGGAAAGCGTTTTCTGTGGCCCGAGTTTTCAGTCTTCTGCAATGCTGGCTAGGGTTATATTTAGGTTTGTTCGTAAACAGCGAACACGGAGGGTCCAGTTGCATGTAGGGCTGCGTAAAGGCTCCCCTGGGGAGTTCACTTGTACTCAAAGCCTTCCTCTGGGGGCACTTTTTGATGGGCGAATGGGGCTTGTAATGCGTATAATGGGGCCCTATTTTTCAGTCGTCTCCCATGCCGGATAGGGCTATCTTTAGTGTTGCTCGGAAAGAGCGAACCCGGAGGTTCGATTGGCATGTGGGGCTGCATAAAGGCTCCCCTGGGGAGTTCAGTTCTACCCAAACCCTTCCTCTGGGGGCACTTTTGGATGGGCGAAAGAGACTCGCCATGCATTTTCTGAGGACCGCTTTTTCAGTGTTCTCCCTTTGCGGCTAGAGCTATATTTAGGCTTGCGTAGAAAGAGTGAAAGCGGAGAATTCAGTTGCATGTGGGGCTGCATAAAGGCTCCCCTGGGGAGTTCACTTCTACCCAAAGCCTTCCTTTGGGGGCACTTCTGGATGAGCGAATGGGGCTTGAAACGCTTTTTCTGTGGCCCGAGTTTTCACTCTTCTGCCATACTGTCTAGGGGTATATTTAGGGTTGGTCGTAAACAGCGACCACGGAGGGTCCAGTTGAATGTGGGGCTGCATAAAGGCTTCCCTGGGAGTTCACTTGTACCCAAAGCCTTCCTCTGGAGGCACTTCTGGATGGGCGAATGGGGCTTGAAACGCGTTTTCTGGGGACAGATTTTTCAGTCTTCTGCCATGCTGGCCAGGGTTATATTTAGGGTTGCTGTGAAAGAGCGAATACAGAGTGTTCAGTTGCATGTGGGGCTGCATAAAGGCTCCCCTGGGGAGTTCAGATGTACACAAAGCCTTCCTTTGGGGGCACTTTTGGATGGGAGAAAGGGTCTTGTAAAGCGTTTTCTTTGCCCCGATTTTTCAGTCATCTCCGATGCCGGCTAGGGTTATATTTAGGCTTGCTGTGAAAGAGCGAATACGGAGGGTCCAGTTGCATGTGGGGCTGCATAAAGGCTCCCCTGGGGAGTTCACTTGTACTCAAAGCCTTCCTCTGGGGGCACATTTGGATTTGCGAAAGGGGCTCGGAATGCGATTTTTGAGCCCGAGTTTTCAGTCGTCTCCAATGCCGGCAAGGGCTATATTTAGTGTTCCTCGGAAACAGCGAACCCGGAGGGTCCAATTGCATGTGGGGCTGCATAAAGGCTCCCCTGGGGAGTTCACTTGTACCCAAAGCCTTCCATTGGGGGCACTTTTGGATGGTCCAAGGGGAATGGAATGCGTTTTCTGTGGCCAGCTTTTTCAGTTTTCTACCTTTCCGGCTAGGGCTATATTTAGGCTTTTCCTTTGGGGGCAGTTTTGGATAGTCCAAGGGGAATCGCACTGTGTTTTCTGAGGCCCACTTTTTCAGTCTTCTCCCTTTGCGGCTAGGGCTATATTTAGGCTCGCTTAGAAAGGGTGAACGCGGAGTGTCCAGTTGCATGTGGGGCTGCATAAAGGCTCCCCTGGGGAGTTCAGTTGTACCCAAAGCCTTCCTCTGGGGGCACATTTGGATGTGCGAAAGGGTTTCGACTGCGTTTTCTGGGGCCTGAGTTTTCAGTCGTCTCCCATGCCGGCTAGGGTTATATTTAGTGTTGCTCGGAAACAGCGAACCCGGAGGGTCCAGTTGCATGTGGGGCTGCATAAAGGCTCCACTGCGGAGTTCTCTTGTACTCAATGCCTTCCTCTGGGGGCACTTCTGGATGGGCGAAAGGGCCTTGAAAGGCATTTTATGGAGTCCGAGTTTTCAGTCTTCTCCCATTGCGCCGATGGATATATTTTAGCTTGCGGTGAAAGAGCGAACTCGGAGGGTCCAGATGCATGTGGGGCTGCATAAAGGCTCCCCTGGGCAGTTCACTTCTACGCAAAGCCTTCCTCTGGGGGTACTTTTGGATGGGCGAAAGGGTTTCGGACTGCGTTTTCTGGGGCCTGAGTTTTCAGTCGTCTCCCATGCCGGCTAGGGTTATATTTAGTGTTGCTCGGAAACAGCGAACCCGGAGGGTCCAGTTGCATGTGGGGCTGCATAAAGGCTCCCCTGCTGAGTTCTCTTGTACTCAATGCCTTCCTCTGGGGGCACTTCTGGATGGGCGAAAGGGCCTTGAAAGGCATTTTATGGAGTCCGAGTTTTCAGTCTTCTCCCATTGCGCCGATGGATATATTTTAGCTTGCGGTGAAAGAGCGAACTCGGAGGGTCCAGATGCATGTGGGGCTGCATAAAGGCTCCCCTGGGGAGTTCACTTGTACCCAAAGCCTTCCTCTGGGGGCACTTCTGGATGGGCGAAAGTGTCTTGTAAGGTGTTTTTTTGGCCCGATTTTTCAGTCATCTCCGATGCCGGCTAGGGCTATATTTAGGCTTGCTGTGAAAGATCGAACCCGGAGGGTCCAGTTGCATGTGGGGCTGCATAAAGGCTCCCCTGGGGAGTTCAGTTGTACCTAAAGCCTTCCTTTGGGGGCACTTTTGGATGGGCGAAAGCGCCTTTTAATGCATTTTATGGGGTAAGAGTTTTCAGTCTTCTGCCATGCTGGCTAGGGTAATATTTATGGTTGCTCAGAAACATCGAATGCGGAGGGTCCAGTTGCATGTGGGGCTGCATAAAGGCTCCCCTGGGGAGTTCAGTTGTACCCAAAGCCTTCCTCTGGGGGCACTTCTGGATGGGCGAATGGGGCTTGAAACGCGTTTTCTGCGGCCCGATTTTTAACTCGTCTGCCATGCGGGCCAGAGTTATATTTAGGGTTGCTGTGATAGAGCGAACACGGAGGGTCCAGTTGCATGTGGGGCTGCATAAAGGCTCCCCTGGGGAGTTCAGTTGTACCCAAAGCCTTCCATTGGGGGCACTTTTGGATGGGCGAAAGGAACTCGGAATGCGTTTTCTGGGGCCCGAGTTTTCAGTCTTCTGCCATGCTGGCTAGGGTTATATTTAGGCTTGGGTAGAAAGAGTGAAAGTGGAGGGCCCAGTTGCATGTGGGGCTGCATAAAAGCGAAAAGCTTTCCTTTGGGGGCACTTTTGGATGGGAGAATGGGTCTTGTAACGCATTTTCTGGGGCCTGAGTTTTCAGTGGTCTGCCATGCGGGCCAGGGTTATATTTAGGCTTTCTGTGAAAGAGCGAATACGGAGGGTCCAGTTGCATGTGGGGCTGCGTAAAGGCTCCCCTGGGGAATTCACTTGTACTCAAAGCCTTCCTTTGGGGGCACTTTTGGTTGGGAGAATGGGGTTCGTAACGCATTTTCTGGGGCCCGAGTTTTCAGTCAACTACCAGGCGGGCCAGGGAAATATTTAGGCTTGCTGTGAAAGAGCGAATAAGGAGGGTCCAGTTGCATGTGCAGCTGCGTAAAGGCTCCCCTCGGGAGTTCACATGTACCCAAAGCCTTCCTCTGGGGGCACTTTTGGATGGTCCAAGGGGAATCGCAATGTGTTTTCTGAGGCCCGCTTTATCAGTCTTCTCCCATAGCGCCGAGGGATATATTTAGGCTTGCGGTGAAAGAGTGAACCCGGAGGGTCCAGTTGCATGTGGGGCTGCATAAAGGCTCTCTTGGGGAGTTCACTTGTACCCAAAGCCTTCCTTTGTGGGCGCTTCTGAATGGGTGAAAGGGGCTTGAAACACTTTTTCTGTTGCCCGAGTTTTCAGTCTTCTGCCATGCTTGCTAGGGTTATGTTTAGGGTTGCTCGTAAACAGCAAACACGAAGGGATCAGTTGCATGTGGGGCTGCATAAAGGCTCCCCTGGGGAGTTCAGTTGCACCCAAAGCCTTCCTTTGGGGGCACTTTTGGATGGGCGAAAGGGTCTTGAAAAGCATTTTCTTTGGCCCGATTTTTCAGTCATCTCCGATGCCGGCTAGGGTTATATTTAGGCTTGCTGTGAAAGAGTGAACGCGGAGTGTCCAATTGCATGTGGGGCGGCGTAAAGGCTCCCCTGCGGAGTTCACTTGTACCCAAAGCCTTCCTCTGGGGGCACTTTTGGATGGGCGAAAGGTGCTCGGAATGCGTTTTCTGGGAAGCGATTTTTCAGTCGTCTGCCATGCGGGCCAGGGATATATTTAGTGTTGCTGTGAAAGAGCGAATACAGAGGGTCCAGTTGCATGTGGGGCTGCATAAAGGCTCCCCTGGGGAGTTCAGTTGTACCCAAAGCCTTCCTTTGGGGCACTTTTGGATGGGCGAAAGGGGCTTCGAATGAGTTATCTGGGGCCCGAGTTTTCAGTCGTCTCCCATGCCGGCTATGGCTATGTTTAGTGTTGCTCGAAAAGAGCGAACCCGGAGGGTCCAGTGGCATGTGGGGCTGCATGAAGGCTCCCCTGGGGAGTACAGTTGTACCCAAAGCCTTCCTCTGGGGGCACTTTTGGATGGGCGAATGGGGCTTGTAACGCGTTTTCTGGGGCCCGATTTTTAAGTCGTCTGCTATGCGAGCCAGGGATATATTTAGGGTTGCTGTGAAAGAGCGAATACGGAGGGTCATGTTGCATGTGGCGCTGCATAAAGCTCCCCTGGGCAGTTCACCTGTACCCAAAGCCTTCCTCTGGGGGCACTTCTGGATGGGCGAATGCGGCTTGTATCTCGTTTTCTGGGGCCCGAGTTTTCAGTCTTCTGCAATGCTGGCTAGGGTTATATTTAGGGTTACTTGTACAGAGTGAACACGGAGGGTCCAGTTGCATGTGGGGCTTCATGAAGGCTCCCCTGGGGAGTTCACTTCTACACAAAGCCTTCCTCTGGGGGCACTTTAGGATGGGCAAATGGGGCTCGGAATGCGTTTTCTGCGACCTGAGCTTTCAGTCGTCTCCCATGCCGGCTAGGGTTTATCTTTAGTGTTGCTCGGAAAGAGGGAACCCGGAGGGTCCAGTTGCATATGGGACTGCGTAAAGGCTCCCCTGGGGAGCTCAGTTGTACCCAAAGCCTTCCTTTGGGGGCACTTCTATATGGGCGAATGGGGCTGGTAACGCCTTTTCTGGGGCCCGAGTTTTCACTCGACTGCCAGGCAGGCCAGGGTTATATTTAGGGTTGCTGTGAAAGAGCGAATACGGAGTCTCCAGTTGCACGTGGGGCTGCGTAAAGGCTCCCCTGGGGAGTTCACTTGTACCCAAAGCCTTCCTGTGGGGGCGCTTTTGGATGGGCGAAAGGGTCTTGTAAGGCGTTTTCTTTGGCTCGATTTTTCAGTCATCTCCGATGCCTGCTAAGGCTGTATTTAGGCTTGCTATGAAAGAGCGAATAACGAGGGTCCAGTTACATGTGGGGCTTCGTAAAGGCTCCCCTGGGGAGTTCACTTGTACTCAAAGCCTTCCTCTGGGGCACTTTTGGATGTGCGAAAGGGCCTTGTAAGGCATTTTATGGGGTCCGAGTTTTCAGTCTTCTTCCATGCTGGCTAGGGTTATATTTGTGGTTGCTCGGAAACAGCGAACACGGAGTGTGCAGTTGCATGTGAGGTTGCAGAAAGGTTCCCCTGGGGAGTTCATTTGTACGCAAAGCCTTCCTCTGGGGGCACTTTCTGATGGTCCAAGGGGAATTGCAATGCGTTTTATGAGGCCCGCTTTTTCAGTCTTCTCCCATTGCGCCGAGGGCTATATTTAGGGTTGCTGTGATAGAGCGAATACGGAGGGTCCAGTTGCATGTAGGGCTGCATAAAGGCTCCCCTCGGGAGTTCACATGTACCCAAAGTCTTCCTTTGGGGGCACTTCTGGATGGGCGAATGGGGCTTATAACTCGTTTTCTGTGGCCCGAGTTTTCAGTCTTCTGCAATGCTGGCTAGGGCTATATTTAGTTTTGCTGTGATAGAGCGAATACGGAGGGTCCAGTTGCATGTGGGGCTGCATAAAGGCTCCCCTGGGGAGTTCACTTGTACTCAAAGCCTTCCTTTGGGGGCACTTTTGGATGGGCGAAAGGGGCTCGGATGCTTTTTCTGGAGCCCGAGTTCTCAGTCGTCTCCAATGCCGGCTAGGGCTATACTTAATGTTGCTCGGAAACAGCGAACACGGAGGGTCCAGTGGCATGTGGGGATGCGTAAAGGCTCCCCTGGGGAGTTCAGTTGTACCCAAAGCCTTTTTTTGGGGGCACTTCTGGATGGGCGAATGGGTCTTGTAAGGCGTTTTCTTTGGCCCGATTTTTCAATCATCTCCAATGCCGGCTAAGGCAATATTAAGGCTTGCTTTCAAAGAGCGAATAAGGAGAGTCAGTTGCATGTGGGGCTGCGTAAAGGCTCCCCTGGGGAGTTCAGTTGTACCCAAAGCCTTCCTTTGGGAGCACTTCTGGATGGGCGAAAGGGGCTTCGAATGAGTTATCTGGGGCCCGAGTTTTCAGTCGTCTCCCATGCCGGCTATGGCTATGTTTAGTGTTGCTCGAAAAGAGCGAACCCGGAGGGTCCAGTGGCATGTGGGGCTGCATGAAGGCTCCCCTGGGGAGTACAGTTGTACCCAAAGCCTTCCTCTGGGGGCACTTTTGGATGGGCGAATGGGGCTTGTAACGCGTTTTCTGGGGCCCGATTTTTAAGTCGTCTGCTATGCGAGCCAGGGATATATTTAGGGTTGCTGTGAAAGAGCGAATACGGAGGGTCCAGTTGCATGTGGCGCTGCATAAAGCTCCCCTGGGGAGTTCACCTGTACCCAAAGCCTTCCTCTGGGGGCACTTCTGGATGGGCGAATGCGGCTTGTATCTCGTTTTCTGGGGCCCGAGTTTTCAGTCTTCTGCAATGCTGGCTAGGGTTATATTTAGGGTTACTTGTACAGAGTGAACACGGAGGGTCCAGTTGCATGTGGGGCTTCATGAAGGCTCCCCTGGGGAGTTCACTTCTACACAAAGCCTTCCTCTGGGGGCACTTTAGGATGGGCAAATGGGGCTCGGAATGCGTTTTCTGCGACCTGAGCTTTCAGTCGTCTCCCATGCCGGCTAGGGTTTATCTTTAGTGTTGCTCGGAAAGAGGGAACCCGGAGGGTCCAGTTGCATATGGGACTGCGTAAAGGCTCCCCTGGGGAGCTCAGTTGTACCCAAAGCCTTCCTTTGGGGGCACTTCTATATGGGCGAATGGGGCTGGTAACGCCTTTTCTGGGGCCCGAGTTTTCACTCGACTGCCAGGCAGGCCAGGGTTATATTTAGGGTTGCTGTGAAAGAGCGAATACGGAGTCTCCAGTTGCACGTGGGGCTGCGTAAAGGCTCCCCTGGGGAGTTCACTTGTACCCAAAGCCTTCCTGTGGGGGCACTTTTGGATGGGCGAAAGGGTCTTGTAAGGCGTTTTCTTTGGCTCGATTTTTCAGTCATCTCCGATGCCTGCTAAGGCTGTATTTAGGCTTGCTATGAAAGAGCGAATAACGAGGGTCCAGTTACATGTGGGGCTTCGTAAAGGCTCCCCTGGGGAGTTCACTTGTACTCAAAGCCTTCCTCTGGGGCACTTTTGGATGTGCGAAAGGGCCTTGTAAGGCATTTTATGGGGTCCGAGTTTTCAGTCTTCTTCCATGCTGGCTAGGGTTATATTTGTGGTTGCTCGGAAACAGCGAACACGGAGTGTGCAGTTGCATGTGAGGTTGCAGAAAGGTTCCCCTGGGGAGTTCATTTGTACGCAAAGCCTTCCTCTGGGGGCACTTTCTGATGGTCCAAGGGGAATTGCAATGCGTTTTATGAGGCCCGCTTTTTCAGTCTTCTCCCATTGCGCCGAGGGCTATATTTAGGGTTGCTGTGATAGAGCGAATACGGAGGGTCCAGTTGCATGTAGGGCTGCATAAAGGCTCCCCTCGGGAGTTCACATGTACCCAAAGTCTTCCTTTGGGGGCACTTCTGGATGGGCGAATGGGGCTTATAACTCGTTTTCTGTGGCCCGAGTTTTCAGTCTTCTGCAATGCTGGCTAGGGCTATATTTAGTTTTGCTGTGATAGAGCGAATACGGAGGGTCCAGTTGCATGTGGGGCTGCATAAAGGCTCCCCTGGGGAGTTCACTTGTACTCAAAGCCTTCCTTTGGGGGCACTTTTGGATGGGCGAAAGGGGCTCGGATGCTTTTTCTGGAGCCCGAGTTCTCAGTCGTCTCCAATGCCGGCTAGGGCTATACTTAATGTTGCTCGGAAACAGCGAACACGGAGGGTCCAGTGGCATGTGGGGATGCGTAAAGGCTCCCCTGGGGAGTTCAGTTGTACCCAAAGCCTTTTTTTGGGGGCACTTCTGGATGGGCGAATGGGTCTTGTAAGGCGTTTTCTTTGGCCCGATTTTTCAATCATCTCCAATGCCGGCTAAGGCAATATTAAGGCTTGCTTTCAAAGAGCGAATAAGGAGAGTCAGTTGCATGTGGGGCTGCGTAAAGGCTCCCCTGGGGAGTTCAGTTGTACCCAAAGCCTTCCTTTGGGAGCACTTCTGGATGGGCGAAAGGGGCTTCGAATGAGTTATCTGGGGCCCGAGTTTTCAGTCGTCTCCCATGCCGGCTATGGCTATGTTTAGTGTTGCTCGAAAAGAGCGAACCCGGAGGGTCCAGTGGCATGTGGGGCTGCATGAAGGCTCCCCTGGGGAGTACAGTTGTACCCAAAGCCTTCCTCTGGGGGCACTTTTGGATGGGCGAATGGGGCTTGTAACGCGTTTTCTGGGGCCCGATTTTTAAGTCGTCTGCTATGCGAGCCAGGGATATATTTAGGGTTGCTGTGAAAGAGCGAATACGGAGGGTCCAGTTGCATGTGGCGCTGCATAAAGCTCCCCTGGGGAGTTCACCTGTACCCAAAGCCTTCCTCTGGGGGCACTTCTGGATGGGCGAATGCGGCTTGTATCTCGTTTTCTGGGGCCCGAGTTTTCAGTCTTCTGCAATGCTGGCTAGGGTTATATTTAGGGTTACTTGTACAGAGTGAACACGGAGGGTCCAGTTGCATGTGGGGCTTCATGAAGGCTCCCCTGGGGAGTTCACTTCTACACAAAGCCTTCCTCTGGGGGCACTTTAGGATGGGCAAATGGGGCTCGGAATGCGTTTTCTGCGACCTGAGCTTTCAGTCGTCTCCCATGCCGGCTAGGGTTTATCTTTAGTGTTGCTCGGAAAGAGGGAACCCGGAGGGTCCAGTTGCATATGGGACTGCGTAAAGGCTCCCCTGGGGAGCTCAGTTGTACCCAAAGCCTTCCTTTGGGGGCACTTCTATATGGGCGAATGGGGCTGGTAACGCCTTTTCTGGGGCCCGAGTTTTCACTCGACTGCCAGGCAGGCCAGGGTTATATTTAGGGTTGCTGTGAAAGAGCGAATACGGAGTCTCCAGTTGCACGTGGGGCTGCGTAAAGGCTCCCCTGGGGAGTTCACTTGTACCCAAAGCCTTCCTGTGGGGGCACTTTTGGATGGGCGAAAGGGTCTTGTAAGGCGTTTTCTTTGGCTCGATTTTTCAGTCATCTCCGATGCCTGCTAAGGCTGTATTTAGGCTTGCTATGAAAGAGCGAATAACGAGGGTCCAGTTACATGTGGGGCTTCGTAAAGGCTCCCCTGGGGAGTTCACTTGTACTCAAAGCCTTCCTCTGGGGCACTTTTGGATGTGCGAAAGGGCCTTGTAAGGCATTTTATGGGGTCCGAGTTTTCAGTCTTCTTCCATGCTGGCTAGGGTTATATTTGTGGTTGCTCGGAAACAGCGAACACGGAGTGTGCAGTTGCATGTGAGGTTGCAGAAAGGTTCCCCTGGGGAGTTCATTTGTACGCAAAGCCTTCCTCTGGGGGCACTTTCTGATGGTCCAAGGGGAATTGCAATGCGTTTTATGAGGCCCGCTTTTTCAGTCTTCTCCCATTGCGCCGAGGGCTATATTTAGGGTTGCTGTGATAGAGCGAATACGGAGGGTCCAGTTGCATGTAGGGCTGCATAAAGGCTCCCCTCGGGAGTTCACATGTACCCAAAGTCTTCCTTTGGGGGCACTTCTGGATGGGCGAATGGGGCTTATAACTCGTTTTCTGTGGCCCGAGTTTTCAGTCTTCTGCCATGCTGGCTAGGGCTATATTTAGTTTTGCTGTGATAGAGCGAATACGGAGGGTCCAGTTGCATGTGGGGCTGCATAAAGGCTCCCCTGGGGAGTTCACTTGTACTCAAAGCCTTCCTTTGGGGGCACTTTTGGATGGGCGAAAGGGGCTCGGATGCTTTTTCTGGAGCCCGAGTTCTCAGTCGTCTCCAATGCCGGCTAGGGCTATACTTAATGTTGCTCGGAAACAGCGAACACGGAGGGTCCAGTTGCATGTGGGGATGCGTAAAGGCTCCCCTGGGGAGTTCAGTTGTACCCAAAGCCTTTTTTTGGGGGCACTTCTGGATGGGCGAATGGGTCTTGTAAGGCGTTTTCTTTGGCCCGATTTTTCAATCATCTCCAATGCCGGCTAAGGCAATATTAAGGCTTGCTTTCAAAGAGCGAATAAGGAGAGTCAGTTGCATGTGGGGCTGCGTAAAGGCTCCCCTGGGGAGTTCAGTTGTACCCAAAGCCTTCCTTTGGGAGCACTTCTGGATGGGCGAAAGGGGCTTCGAATGAGTTATCTGGGGCCCGAGTTTTCAGTCGTCTCCCATGCCGGCTATGGCTATGTTTAGTGTTGCTCGAAAAGAGCGAACCCGGAGGGTCCAGTGGCATGTGGGGCTGCATGAAGGCTCCCCTGGGGAGTACAGTTGTACCCAAAGCCTTCCTCTGGGGGCACTTTTGGATGGGCGAATGGGGCTTGTAACGCGTTTTCTGGGGCCCGATTTTTAAGTCGTCTGCTATGCGAGCCAGGGATATATTTAGGGTTGCTGTGAAAGAGCGAATACGGAGGGTCCAGTTGCATGTGGCGCTGCATAAAGCTCCCCTGGGCAGTTCACCTGTACCCAAAGCCTTCCTCTGGGGGCACTTCTGGATGGGCGAATGCGGCTTGTATCTCGTTTTCTGGGGCCCGAGTTTTCAGTCTTCTGCAATGCTGGCTAGGGTTATATTTAGGGTTACTTGTACAGAGTGAACACGGAGGGTCCAGTTGCATGTGGGGCTTCATGAAGGCTCCCCTGGGGAGTTCAGTTGTACCCAAAGCCTTCCTCTGGGGGCACTTTTGGATGGGTGAAATGGGCTCGGAATTCGGTTTCTGGGGTCCGAGTTTTCAGTCGTCTCCCATGCCGGCTAGGGCTAATCTTAGTGTTACTCGGAAAGAGCGAACCCGGAGGGTCCAGTTGCATGTGGGGCTGCATAAAGGCTCCCCTGGGGAGTTCAATTGTACCCAAAGCCTTCCTTTGGGGGCTCTTTTGGATGGGCGAAAAAGACTCGCAATTCGTTTTCTTTGGCCCGAGTTTTCAGTCGTCTCCAATGCCAGCTAGAGATATACTTAGTGTTGCTCGGAAAGAGTGAACGCGGAGGGTCCAGTTGCATGTGGGGCTGCATAAAGGCTCCCCTGGGGAGTTCATTTCCACCCAAAGACTTCCCATGGGGGCACTTTTGGATGGTCCAAGTGGAATAGCAATGAGTTTTCTGAGGCCCGCTTTTTCAGTCTTCTCCCATTGCGCCGAGAGCTATATTTAGTCTTGCGGTGAAAGAGTGAACCTGGAGGGTCCAGTTGCATGTGGGGCTGCATAAAGGCTCCCCTGGGGAGTTCAGTTGTAACTAAACCTTCCTTTGGGGGCACTTTTGGATGGGCGAAAGTGTCTTTTAAGACATTTTCTGGGGTCCGATTTTTCAGTCATCTCCGATGCCGGCTAGGGATATATTTAGGCTTGCTGTGAAAGAGAGAACACGGAGGGTCCAATTGCATGTGGGGCTGTGTAAAGGCTCCCCTGGGGAGTTCAATTGTACCCAAAGAATACCTCTGAGGGCACTTTTGGATGGTCCAAGGGGAATCGCAATGCGTTTTCTGAGTCCCGCTTTTTCATTCTTCTCCCATTGCGCCGAGGGATATATTTAGACTTGTGGTGAAAGAGCGAATACGGAGGGTCCAGTTGCATGTTGGGCTGCATAAAGGCTCCCCTGGGGAGTTCAGTTGTACCCAAAGCCTTCCTTTGAGGGCACTTCTGGATGGGTGAATGGGGCTTGAAACGCTTTTTCTGTTGCCCGAGTTTTCAGTCTTCTGCAATGCTGGCTAGGGTTATATTTAGGGTTGCTCGTAAACAGCGAACACGGAGGGTCCAGTTGCATGTGGCGCTGCATAAAGCTCCCCTGGGGAGTTCACTTGTACCCAAAGCCTTCCTCTGGGGGCACTTCTGGATGGGCGAATGCGGCTTGTATCTCGTTTTCTGGGGCCCGAGTTTTCAGTCTTCTGCAATGCTGGCTAGGGTTATATTTAGGGTTACTTGTACAGAGTGAACATGGAGGGTCCAGTTGCATGTGGGGCTTCATGAAGGCTCCCCTGGGGAGTTCACTTCTACGCAAAGCCTTCCTCTGGGGGCACTTTAGGATGGGCAAATGGGGCTCGGAATGCGTTTTCTGCGACCTGAGCTTTCAGTCGTCTCCCATGCCGGCTAGGGTTTATCTTTAGTGTTGCTCGGAAAGAGGGAACCCGGAGGGTCCAGTTGCATATGGGACTGCGTAAAGGCTCCCCTGGGGAGCTCAGTTGTACCCAAAGCCTTCCTTTGGGGGCACTTCTATATGGGCGAATGGGGCTGGTAACGCCTTTTCTGGGGCCCGAGTTTTCACTCGACTGCCACGCAGGCCAGGGTTATATTTAGGGTTGCTGTGAAAGAGCGAATACGGAGTCTCCAGTTGCACGTGGGGCTGCGTAAAGGCTCCCCTGGGGAGTTCACTTGTACTCAAAGCCTTCCTCTGGGGCACTTTTGGATGTGCGAAAGGGCCTTGTAAGGCATTTTATGGGGTCCGAGTTTTCAGTCTTCTTCCATGCTGGCTAGGGTTATATTTGTGGTTGCTCGGAAACAGCGAACACGGAGTGTGCAGTTGCATGTGAGGTTGCAGAAAGGTTCCCCTGGGGAGTTCATTTGTACGCAAAGCCTTCCTCTGGGGGCACTTTCTGATGGTCCAAGGGGAATTGCAATGCGTTTTATGAGGCCCGCTTTTTCAGTCTTCTCCCATTGCGCCGAGGGCTATATTTAGGGTTGCTGTGATAGAGCGAATACGGAGGGTCCAGTTGCATGTAGGGCTGCATAAAGGCTCCCCTCGGGAGTTCACATGTACCCAAAGTCTTCCTTTGGGGGCACTTCTGGATGGGCGAATGGGGCTTATAACTCGTTTTCTGTGGCCCGAGTTTTCAGTCTTCTGCCATGCTGGCTAGGGCTATATTTAGTTTTGCTGTGATAGAGCGAATACGGAGGGTCCAGTTGCATGTGGGGCTGCATAAAGGCTCCCCTGGGGAGTTCACTTGTACTCAAAGCCTTCCTTTGGGGGCACTTTTGGATGGGCGAAAGGGGCTCGGATGCTTTTTCTGGAGCCCGAGTTCTCAGTCGTCTCCAATGCCGGCTAGGGCTATACTTAATGTTGCTCGGAAACAGCGAACACGGAGGGTCCAGTGGCATGTGGGGATGCGTAAAGGCTCCCCTGGGGAGTTCAGTTGTACCCAAAGCCTTTTTTTGGGGGCACTTCTGGATGGGCGAATGGGTCTTGTAAGGCGTTTTCTTTGGCCCGATTTTTCAATCATCTCCAATGCCGGCTAAGGCAATATTAAGGCTTGCTTTCAAAGAGCGAATAAGGAGAGTCAGTTGCATGTGGGGCTGCGTAAAGGCTCCCCTGGGGAGTTCAGTTGTACCCAAAGCCTTCCTTTGGGAGCACTTCTGGATGGGCGAAAGGGGCTTCGAATGAGTTATCTGGGGCCCGAGTTTTCAGTCGTCTCCCATGCCGGCTATGGCTATGTTTAGTGTTGCTCGAAAAGAGCGAACCCGGAGGGTCCAGTGGCATGTGGGGCTGCATGAAGGCTCCCCTGGGGAGTACAGTTGTACCCAAAGCCTTCCTCTGGGGGCACTTTTGGATGGGCGAATGGGGCTTGTAACGCGTTTTCTGGGGCCCGATTTTTAAGTCGTCTGCTATGCGAGCCAGGGATATATTTAGGGTTGCTGTGAAAGAGCGAATACGGAGGGTCCAGTTGCATGTGGCGCTGCATAAAGCTCCCCTGGGCAGTTCACCTGTACCCAAAGCCTTCCTCTGGGGGCACTTCTGGATGGGCGAATGCGGCTTGTATCTCGTTTTCTGGGGCCCGAGTTTTCAGTCTTCTGCAATGCTGGCTAGGGTTATATTTAGGGTTACTTGTACAGAGTGAACACGGAGGGTCCAGTTGCATGTGGGGCTTCATGAAGGCTCCCCTGGGGAGTTCAGTTGTACCCAAAGCCTTCCTCTGGGGGCACTTTTGGATGGGTGAAATGGGCTCGGAATTCGGTTTCTGGGGTCCGAGTTTTCAGTCGTCTCCCATGCCGGCTAGGGCTAATCTTAGTGTTACTCGGAAAGAGCGAACCCGGAGGGTCCAGTTGCATGTGGGGCTGCATAAAGGCTCCCCTGGGGAGTTCAATTGTACCCAAAGCCTTCCTTTGGGGGCTCTTTTGGATGGGCGAAAAAGACTCGCAATTCGTTTTCTTTGGCCCGAGTTTTCAGTCGTCTCCAATGCCAGCTAGAGATATACTTAGTGTTGCTCGGAAAGAGTGAACGCGGAGGGTCCAGTTGCATGTGGGGCTGCATAAAGGCTCCCCTGGGGAGTTCATTTCCACCCAAAGACTTCCCATGGGGGCACTTTTGGATGGTCCAAGTGGAATAGCAATGAGTTTTCTGAGGCCCGCTTTTTCAGTCTTCTCCCATTGCGCCGAGAGCTATATTTAGTCTTGCGGTGAAAGAGTGAACCCGGAGGGTCCAGTTGCATGTGGGGCTGCATAAAGGCTCCCCTGGGGAGTTCAGTTGTAACTAAACCTTCCTTTGGGGGCACTTTTGGATGGGCGAAAGTGTCTTTTAAGACATTTTCTGGGGTCCGATTTTTCAGTCATCTCCGATGCCGGCTAGGGATATATTTAGGCTTGCTGTGAAAGAGAGAACACGGAGGGTCCAATTGCATGTGGGGCTGTGTAAAGGCTCCCCTGGGGAGTTCAATTGTACCCAAAGAATACCTCTGAGGGCACTTTTGGATGGTCCAAGGGGAATCGCAATGCGTTTTCTGAGTCCCACTTTTTCATTCTTCTCCCATTGCGCCGAGGGCTATATTTAGTCTTGCGGTGAAAGAGTGAACCCGGAGGGTCCAGTTGCATGTTGGGCTGCATAAAGGCTCCCCTGGGGAGTTCAGTTGTACCCAAAGCCTTCCTTTGAGGGCACTTCTGGATGGGTGAATGGGGCTTGAAACGCTTTTTCTGTAGCCCGAGTTTTCAGTCTTCTGCAATGCTGGCTAGGGTTATATTTAGGGTTGCTCGTAAACAGCGAACACGAAGGGTCCAGTTCCATGTGGCGCTGCATAAAGCTCCCCTGGGGAGTTCACTTGTACCCAAAGCCTTCCTCTGGGGGCACTTCTGGATGGGCGAATGCGGCTTGTATCTCGTTTTCTGGGGCCCGAGTTTTCAGTCTTCTGCAATGCTGGCTAGGGTTATATTTAGGGTTGCTTGTACAGAGTGAACACGGAGGGTCCAGTTGCATGTGGGGCTTCATGAAGGCTCCCCTGGGGAGTTCACTTCTACGCAAAGCCTTCCTCTGGGGGCACTTTAGGACGTGCAAAAGAGACTCGCAATGCGTTTTCTGAGGCCCGCTTTTTCAGACTTCTCCCATTGCGCCGAGGGCTATATATATGCTTCCGGTGAAACAGTGAACCCGGAGAGTCCAGTTGCCTGTGGGGCTGCATAAAGGCTCCCCTGGGGAGTTCACTTCTAACAAAAGCCTTCCTTTGGGGGCACTTCTGGATTGGCAAATGGGGATTCTAACGCGTTTTCAGGGGCCCTATTTTTCAGTCGTCTACCATGCAGGCCAGGGATATATTTAGGGTTGCTGTGAAAGAGCGAATAAGGAGGGTCCAGTTGCATGTGGGGCTCCATAAAGGCTCCCCTGGGGAGTTCACTTGTCCTCAAAGCCTTCCTCTGGGGGCACATTTGGATGGGCGAAATGGACTTCTAAGGCGTTTTCTTTGGCCCGATTTTTCAGTCATCTCCGCTTCCAGCTAGGGTTATATTTAGGCTTGCTGTGAAAAAGCGAAAAAGGAGGGTCCAGTTGCATGTGGGGCTGCGTAAAGGCTCCCCTGGGGAGTTCATTTGTACCCAAAGCCTTCCTTTGGAGGCACTATTGGATGGGCGAAACGGGCTCGGAAAGCGTTTTCTGTGGCCCGAGTTTTCAGTCTTCTGCAATGCTGGCTAGGGTTATATTTAGGTTTGTTCGTAAACAGCGAACACGGAGGGTCCAGTTGCATGTAGGGCTGCGTAAAGGCTCCCCTGGGGAGTTCACTTGTACTCAAAGCCTTCCTCTGGGGGCACTTTTTGATGGGCGAATGGGGCTTGTAATGCGTATACTGGGGCCCTATTTTTCAGTCGTCTCCCATGCCGGATAGGGCTATCTTTAGTGTTGCTCGGAAAGAGCGAACCCGGAGGTTCGATTGGCATGTGGGGCTGCATAAAGGCTCCCCTGGGGAGTTCAGTTCTACCCAAACCCTTCCTCTGGGGGCACTTTTGGATGGGCGAAAGAGACTCGCCATGCATTTTCTGAGGACCGCTTTTTCAGTGTTCTCCCTTTGCGGCTAGAGCTATATTTAGGCTTGCGTAGAAAGAGTGAACGCGGAGAATTCAGTTGCATATGGGGCTGCATAAAGGCTCCCCTGGGGAGTTCAGTTGTACCCAAAGCCTTCCTCTGGAGGCACTTCTGGATGGGCAAATGGGGCTTGAAACGCGTTTTCTGGGGACTGATTTTTCAGTCGTCTTCCATGCTGGCCAGGGTTATATTTAGGGTTGCTGTGAAAGAGCGAATACAGATTGTCCAGTTGCATGTGGGGCTGCATAAAGGCTCCCCTGGGGAGTTCAGATGTACACAAAGCCTTCCTTTGGGGGCACTTTTGGATGGGCGAAAGGGTCTTGTAAAGCGTTTTCTTTGCCCCGATTTTTCAGTCATCTCCGATGCCGGCTAGGGTTATATTTAGTGTTCCTCGGAAACAGCGAACCCGGAGGGTCCAATTGCATGTGGGGCTGCATAAAGGCTCCCCTGGGGAGTTCACTTGTACCCAAAGCCTTCCATTGGGGGCACTTTTGGATGGTCCAAGGGGAATGGAATGCGTTTTCTGTGGCCAACTTTTTCAGTTTTCTACCTTTGCGGCTAGGGCTATATTTAGGCTTTTCCTTTGGGGGCAGTTTTGGATAGTCCAAGGGGAATCGCACTGTGTTTTCTTAGGCCCACTTTTTCAGTCTTCTCCCTTTGCGGCTAGGGCTATATTTAGGCTCGCTTAGAAAGGGTGAACGCGGAGTGTCCAGTTGCATGTGGGGCTGCATAAAGGCTCCCCTGGGGAGTTCAGTTGTACCCAAAGCCTTCCTCTGGGGGCACATTTGGATGTGCGAAAGGGTTTCGGACTGCGTTTTCTGGGGCCTGAGTTTTCAGTCGTCTCTCATGCCGGCTAGGGTTATATTAAGTGTTGCTCGGAAACAGCGAACCCGGAGGGTCCAGTTGCATGTGGGGCTGCATAAAGGCTCCCCTGCGGAGTTCTCTTGTACTCAATGCCTTCCTCTGGGGGCACTTCTGGATGGGCGAAAGGGCCTTGAAAGGCATTTTATGGAGTCTGAGTTTTCAGTCTTCTCCCATTGCGCCGATGGATATATTTTAGCTTGCGGTGAAAGAGCGAACTCGGAGGGTCCAGATGCATTTGGGGCTGCATAAAGGCTCCCCTGGGGAGTTCACTTGAACCCAAAGCCTTCCTCTGGGGGCACTTCTGGATGGGCGAAAGGGTCTTGTAAGGCGTTTTTTTGGCCCGATTTTTCAGTCATCTCCAATGCCGGCTAGGGCTATATTTAGGCTTGCTGTGAAAGATCGAACCCGGAGGGTCCAGTTGCATGTGGGGCTGCATAAAGGCTCCCCTGGGGAGTTCACTTGTACCCAAAGCCTTCCTTTGTGGGCGCTTCTGAATGGGTGAAAGGGGCTTGAAACACTTTTTCTTTGGCCCGAGTTTTCAGTCTTCTGCCATGCTTGCTAGGGTTATGTTTAGGGTTGCTCGTAAACAGGAAACACGGAGGGATCAGTTGCATGTGGGGCTGCATAAAGGCTCCCCTGGGAAGTTCACTTGTACCCAAAGCCTTCCTTTGGGGGCACTTCTGGATGGGCGAATGGGGCTTGTAACGTGTTTTCTGGGGCCTGATTTTTCAGTCGTCTCCAATGCCTGCCAGGATTATATTTAGGGTTGCTGTGAAAGAGTGAATACAGAGGGTCCAGTTGCATGTGGGGCTGCATAAAGGCTCCCCTGGGGAGTTCAAATGTACCCAAAGCCTTCCTCTGGGGGCACTTTTGAATGGGCGAAAGGGGCTTGAAACTCTTTTTGTGGGGCCCGAGTTTTCAGTCGTCTCCCATGCTGGCTAGGAATATATTTAGTGTTGATAGGAAAGAGCGAACCCGGAGGGTCCAATTGCATGTGGGGCTGCATAAAGGCTCCCCTGGGGAGTTCAGTTGTACCCAAAGCCTTTTTTGGGGGGCACTTTTGGATGTTCCAAGGGGAATCGCAATGCGTTTTCTGAGGCCCGCTTTTTCAGTCTTCTCCCATTGCGCCCAGTGGTATTATTTAGGCTTGCGGTGAAAGAGCGAAAAAGGAGGGTCCAGTTGCATGTGGGGCTGCATAAAGGCTCCCCTGGGGAGTTCACTTCTACGCAAAGCCTTCCTCTGGGGGCACTTTTGGATGGGCGAATGGGGCTCAGAATGCGTTTTCTGGGGCCCGAATTTTCAGTCGTCTCCCATGACAGCTAGGGATATATTTAGTGTTTCTCGGTAAGAGCGAAACCGGAGGGTCCGGTTGCATGTGGGGCTGCATAAAGGCTCCCCTGGGGAGTTCACTTGTACCCAAAGCCTTCCTTTGGGGGCACTTCTGGATGGTCCAAGGGGAATCGCAATGCGTTTTATGAGGCCCGCTTTTTCAGTATTCTCCCATAGCGCCGAGGGCTATATTTAGTCTTGCGGTGAAAGAGTGCACCCGGAGGGTCCAGTTGCATGTGGGGCTGCATAAAGGCTCCCCTGGGGAGTTCACTTGTACCCAAAGCCTTCCTTTGGGGGCACTTCTGGATGGGCGAAAGGGTCTTGTAATGCGTTTTCTTTGGCCCGATTTTTCAGTCATCTCCGATGCCGGCTAGGGCTATATTTAGGCTTGCGGTGAAAGAGCGAACCCGGAGGGTCCAGTTGCATGTGGGGCTGCATAAAGGCTCCCCTGGGGAGTTCACTTGTAACTAAACCTTCCTCTGGGGGCACTTCTGGATGGGCGAAAGGGGCTTGAAAGGCTTTTTCTGGGGCCCGAGTTTTCAGTCGTCTCCCATGCCGGCTAGGGCTATATGTAGTGTTGCTCGGAAAGAGCGAACCCAAAGGGTCCAGTTGCATGTGGGGCTGCATAAAGGCACCCATGGGGAGTTCAGTTCTACCCAAATCCTTCCTTTGGGGGCACTTCTGGATGTGCGAAAGGGTCTTGTAAGGCGTTTTCTTTGGCCCGCTTTTTCAGTCATCTCCGATGACGGCTAGGGCTATATTTAGGCTTGCGGTGAAAGAGTGAACGCGGAGGGTCCAGTTGCATGTGGGGCTGCATAAAGGCTCCCCTGGGGAGTTCACTTGTACCCAAAGCCTTCCTTTGAGGGCAGTTCTGGATGGTCCAAGCGAAATCGCAATGCGTATTCTGAGTCCCGCTTTTTCAGTCTTCTCCCATTGCGCCGAGGGATATATTTAGGCTTGCGGTGAAAGAGTGAACCCCGAGGGTCCAGTTGCATGTGGGGCTGCATAAAGGCTCCCCTGGGGAGTTCACTTGTACTCAAAGCCTTCCTCTGGGGGCACTTTTGGATGGGCGAAAGGGGCTCGTAAAGCGTTTTCTGGGGCCCAGTTTTCAGTCGTCTCCAATGCCGGCTAGGGCTATATATAGTGTGGCTCGGAAACAGCGAACCCGGAAGAGCCAGTTGCACGTGGGGCTGCATAAAGGCTCCCCTGGGGAGTTCAGATGTACCAAAAGCCTTCCTATGGGTGCACTTTTGGAAGGGCAAATGGGGCTCGTAACGCGTTTTCTGCGGACCGAGTTTTCAGTCGTCTGCCATGCGGGCCAGGGATATATTTAGGGTTGCTGTGAAAGAGCGAATACGGAGGGTCCAGTTGCATGTGGGGCTGCATAAAGGCCCCCCTGGGGAGTTCACTTGTACCCAAATCCTTCCTTTGGTGGCACTTCTGGATGGGCGAATGGGGCTTGAAACTCTTTTTCTGTGGCACGAGTTTTCAGTCTTCTGCCATGCTGGCTAGGGTTATATTTTGGGTTGCTCGGAAACAGCGAACACGGAGGGTCATGTTGCATATGGGCCTACGTAAAGGCTCTCCTGGGGAGTTCACTTGTACCCAAAGCCTATCTTTCGGGGCACTTCTAGATGGGTGAATGGGGCTTGTAACGCATTTTCTGGGGCCCGAGTTTTCACTCAACTGCCAGGCGGGCCAGGGCTATATTTAGGGTTGCTCGTAAACAACGAACCCGGAGGGTCCAGTTGCATGTGGGGCTGCATAAAGGCTCCCCTGGGGAGTTCACTTGTACTCAAAGCCTTCCTCTGGGGGCACTTTTGGATGGGCGAATGAGACTCGCAACGCGTTTTCTGAGGCCTGCTTTTTCAGTCTTCTCCCATTGCGGCTAGTGTTATATTTAGGCTTGTGTAGAAAGAGTGAACGCGGAGGGTCCAGTTGCATGTGGGACTGCATAAAGGCTCCTCTGGGGAGTTCAGTTGTACCCAAAGCCTTCCTCTGCGGGCACTTCTAGATGTGCGAATGCGGCTTGTAACGCATTTTCTGGGGCCCCAGTTTTAACTCAACTGCCAGGCAGGCCAGGGTTATATTTAGGGTTGCTGTAAAAGAGCGAATATTGAGGGTCCAGTTGCATCTGGGGCTGCGTAAAAGCTCCCCTGGGGGGTTCAATTGTACCCAAAGCCTTCCTGTGGGGGCTCATTTGGATGGGCGAAAGGGTCTTGTAAGGCGTTTTCTTTGGCCCGATTTTTCAGTCATCTCCGATGCCAGCTAGGGCTGTATTTAGGCTTGCTATGAAAGAGCGAATAAGGAGGGTCCAGTTGCATGTGGGACTGCATAAAGGATCTAGTGAGGAGTTCACTTGTACTCAAAGCCTTCCTCTGGGGGCACTTTTGGATGTGCGAAAGAGCCTTGTAAGGCATTTTATGGGGTCCAAGTTTTTAGTTTTCTGCCATACTGGCTAGGGTTATATTTATGGTTGCTCGGAAACAGCGAAGACGGAGTGTCCACTTGCATGTGGGGCTGCCTAAAGGCTCCCCTGGGGAGTTCACTTGTACTCAAAGCCTTCCTCTGGGGCACTTTTGGATGTGCGAAAGGGCCTTGTAAGGCATTTTATGGGGTCCGAGTTTTCAGTCTTCTTCCATGCTGGCTAGGGTTATATTTGTGGTTGCTCGGAAACAGCGAACACGGAGTGTGCAGTTGCATGTGAGGTTGCAGAAAGGTTCCCCTGGGGAGTTCATTTGTACGCAAAGCCTTCCTCTGGGGGCACTTTCTGATGGTCCAAGGGGAATTGCAATGCGTTTTATGAGGCCCGCTTTTTCAGTCTTCTCCCATTGCGCCGAGGGCTATATTTAGGGTTGCTGTGATAGAGCGAATACGGAGGGTCCAGTTGCATGTAGGGCTGCATAAAGGCTCCCCTCGGGAGTTCACATGTACCCAAAGTCTTCCTTTGGGGGCACTTCTGGATGGGCGAATGGGGCTTATAACTCGTTTTCTGTGGCCCGAGTTTTCAGTCTTCTGCCATGCTGGCTAGGGCTATATTTAGTTTTGCTGTGATAGAGCGAATACGGAGGGTCCAGTTGCATGTGGGGCTGCATAAAGGCTCCCCTGGGGAGTTCACTTGTACTCAAAGCCTTCCTTTGGGGGCACTTTTGGATGGGCGAAAGGGGCTCGGATGCTTTTTCTGGAGCCCGAGTTCTCAGTCGTCTCCAATGCCGGCTAGGGCTATACTTAATGTTGCTCGGAAACAGCGAACACGGAGGGTCCAGTGGCATGTGGGGATGCGTAAAGGCTCCCCTGGGGAGTTCAGTTGTACCCAAAGCCTTTTTTTGGGGGCACTTCTGGATGGGCGAATGGGTCTTGTAAGGCGTTTTCTTTGGCCCGATTTTTCAATCATCTCCAATGCCGGCTAAGGCAATATTAAGGCTTGCTTTCAAAGAGCGAATAAGGAGAGTCAGTTGCATGTGGGGCTGCGTAAAGGCTCCCCTGGGGAGTTCAGTTGTACCCAAAGCCTTCCTTTGGGAGCACTTCTGGATGGGCGAAAGGGGCTTCGAATGAGTTATCTGGGGCCCGAGTTTTCAGTCGTCTCCCATGCCGGCTATGGCTATGTTTAGTGTTGCTCGAAAAGAGCGAACCCGGAGGGTCCAGTGGCATGTGGGGCTGCATGAAGGCTCCCCTGGGGAGTACAGTTGTACCCAAAGCCTTCCTCTGGGGGCACTTTTGGATGGGCGAATGGGGCTTGTAACGCGTTTTCTGGGGCCCGATTTTTAAGTCGTCTGCTATGCGAGCCAGGGATATATTTAGGGTTGCTGTGAAAGAGCGAATACGGAGGGTCCAGTTGCATGTGGCGCTGCATAAAGCTCCCCTGGGCAGTTCACCTGTACCCAAAGCCTTCCTCTGGGGGCACTTCTGGATGGGCGAATGCGGCTTGTATCTCGTTTTCTGGGGCCCGAGTTTTCAGTCTTCTGCAATGCTGGCTAGGGTTATATTTAGGGTTACTTGTACAGAGTGAACACGGAGGGTCCAGTTGCATGTGGGGCTTCATGAAGGCTCCCCTGGGGAGTTCAGTTGTACCCAAAGCCTTCCTCTGGGGGCACTTTTGGATGGGTGAAATGGGCTCGGAATTCGGTTTCTGGGGTCCGAGTTTTCAGTCGTCTCCCATGCCGGCTAGGGCTAATCTTAGTGTTACTCGGAAAGAGCGAACCCGGAGGGTCCAGTTGCATGTGGGGCTGCATAAAGGCTCCCCTGGGGAGTTCAATTGTACCCAAAGCCTTCCTTTGGGGGCTCTTTTGGATGGGCGAAAAAGACTCGCAATTCGTTTTCTTTGGCCCGAGTTTTCAGTCGTCTCCAATGCCAGCTAGAGATATACTTAGTGTTGCTCGGAAAGAGTGAACGCGGAGGGTCCAGTTGCATGTGGGGCTGCATAAAGGCTCCCCTGGGGAGTTCATTTCCACCCAAAGACTTCCCATGGGGGCACTTTTGGATGGTCCAAGTGGAATAGCAATGAGTTTTCTGAGGCCCGCTTTTTCAGTCTTCTCCCATTGCGCCGAGAGCTATATTTAGTCTTGCGGTGAAAGAGTGAACCCGGAGGGTCCAGTTGCATGTGGGGCTGCATAAAGGCTCCCCTGGGGAGTTCAGTTGTAACTAAACCTTCCTTTGGGGGCACTTTTGGATGGGCGAAAGTGTCTTTTAAGACATTTTCTGGGGTCCGATTTTTCAGTCATCTCCGATGCCGGCTAGGGATATATTTAGGCTTGCTGTGAAAGAGAGAACACGGAGGGTCCAATTGCATGTGGGGCTGTGTAAAGGCTCCCCTGGGGAGTTCAATTGTACCCAAAGAATACCTCTGAGGGCACTTTTGGATGGTCCAAGGGGAATCGCAATGCGTTTTCTGAGTCCCACTTTTTCATTCTTCTCCCATTGCGCCGAGGGCTATATTTAGTCTTGCGGTGAAAGAGTGAACCCGGAGGGTCCAGTTGCATGTTGGGCTGCATAAAGGCTCCCCTGGGGAGTTCAGTTGTACCCAAAGCCTTCCTTTGAGGGCACTTCTGGATGGGTGAATGGGGCTTGAAACGCTTTTTCTGTAGCCCGAGTTTTCAGTCTTCTGCAATGCTGGCTAGGGTTATATTTAGGGTTGCTCGTAAACAGCGAACACGAAGGGTCCAGTTCCATGTGGCGCTGCATAAAGCTCCCCTGGGGAGTTCACTTGTACCCAAAGCCTTCCTCTGGGGGCACTTCTGGATGGGCGAATGCGGCTTGTATCTCGTTTTCTGGGGCCCGAGTTTTCAGTCTTCTGCAATGCTGGCTAGGGTTATATTTAGGGTTGCTTGTACAGAGTGAACACGGAGGGTCCAGTTGCATGTGGGGCTTCATGAAGGCTCCCCTGGGGAGTTCACTTCTACGCAAAGCCTTCCTCTGGGGGCACTTTAGGACGTGCAAAAGAGACTCGCAATGCGTTTTCTGAGGCCCGCTTTTTCAGACTTCTCCCATTGCGCCGAGGGCTATATATATGCTTCCGGTGAAACAGTGAACCCGGAGAGTCCAGTTGCCTGTGGGGCTGCATAAAGGCTCCCCTGGGGAGTTCACTTCTAACAAAAGCCTTCCTTTGGGGGCACTTCTGGATTGGCAAATGGGGATTCTAACGCGTTTTCAGGGGCCCTATTTTTCAGTCGTCTACCATGCAGGCCAGGGATATATTTAGGGTTGCTGTGAAAGAGCGAATAAGGAGGGTCCAGTTGCATGTGGGGCTCCATAAAGGCTCCCCTGGGGAGTTCACTTGTCCTCAAAGCCTTCCTCTGGGGGCACATTTGGATGGGCGAAATGGACTTCTAAGGCGTTTTCTTTGGCCCGATTTTTCAGTCATCTCCGCTTCCAGCTAGGGTTATATTTAGGCTTGCTGTGAAAAAGCGAAAAAGGAGGGTCCAGTTGCATGTGGGGCTGCGTAAAGGCTCCCCTGGGGAGTTCATTTGTACCCAAAGCCTTCCTTTGGAGGCACTATTGGATGGGCGAAACGGGCTCGGAAAGCGTTTTCTGTGGCCCGAGTTTTCAGTCTTCTGCAATGCTGGCTAGGGTTATATTTAGGTTTGTTCGTAAACAGCGAACACGGAGGGTCCAGTTGCATGTAGGGCTGCGTAAAGGCTCCCCTGGGGAGTTCACTTGTACTCAAAGCCTTCCTCTGGGGGCACTTTTTGATGGGCGAATGGGGCTTGTAATGCGTATACTGGGGCCCTATTTTTCAGTCGTCTCCCATGCCGGATAGGGCTATCTTTAGTGTTGCTCGGAAAGAGCGAACCCGGAGGTTCGATTGGCATGTGGGGCTGCATAAAGGCTCCCCTGGGGAGTTCAGTTCTACCCAAACCCTTCCTCTGGGGGCACTTTTGGATGGGCGAAAGAGACTCGCCATGCATTTTCTGAGGACCGCTTTTTCAGTGTTCTCCCTTTGCGGCTAGAGCTATATTTAGGCTTGCGTAGAAAGAGTGAACGCGGAGAATTCAGTTGCATATGGGGCTGCATAAAGGCTCCCCTGGGGAGTTCAGTTGTACCCAAAGCCTTCCTCTGGAGGCACTTCTGGATGGGCAAATGGGGCTTGAAACGCGTTTTCTGGGGACTGATTTTTCAGTCGTCTTCCATGCTGGCCAGGGTTATATTTAGGGTTGCTGTGAAAGAGCGAATACAGATTGTCCAGTTGCATGTGGGGCTGCATAAAGGCTCCCCTGGGGAGTTCAGATGTACACAAAGCCTTCCTTTGGGGGCACTTTTGGATGGGCGAAAGGGTCTTGTAAAGCGTTTTCTTTGCCCCGATTTTTCAGTCATCTCCGATGCCGGCTAGGGTTATATTTAGTGTTCCTCGGAAACAGCGAACCCGGAGGGTCCAATTGCATGTGGGGCTGCATAAAGGCTCCCCTGGGGAGTTCACTTGTACCCAAAGCCTTCCATTGGGGGCACTTTTGGATGGTCCAAGGGGAATGGAATGCGTTTTCTGTGGCCAACTTTTTCAGTTTTCTACCTTTGCGGCTAGGGCTATATTTAGGCTTTTCCTTTGGGGGCAGTTTTGGATAGTCCAAGGGGAATCGCACTGTGTTTTCTTAGGCCCACTTTTTCAGTCTTCTCCCTTTGCGGCTAGGGCTATATTTAGGCTCGCTTAGAAAGGGTGAACGCGGAGTGTCCAGTTGCATGTGGGGCTGCATAAAGGCTCCCCTGGGGAGTTCAGTTGTACCCAAAGCCTTCCTCTGGGGGCACATTTGGATGTGCGAAAGGGTTTCGGACTGCGTTTTCTGGGGCCTGAGTTTTCAGTCGTCTCTCATGCCGGCTAGGGTTATATTAAGTGTTGCTCGGAAACAGCGAACCCGGAGGGTCCAGTTGCATGTGGGGCTGCATAAAGGCTCCCCTGCGGAGTTCTCTTGTACTCAATGCCTTCCTCTGGGGGCACTTCTGGATGGGCGAAAGGGCCTTGAAAGGCATTTTATGGAGTCTGAGTTTTCAGTCTTCTCCCATTGCGCCGATGGATATATTTTAGCTTGCGGTGAAAGAGCGAACTCGGAGGGTCCAGATGCATTTGGGGCTGCATAAAGGCTCCCCTGGGGAGTTCACTTGAACCCAAAGCCTTCCTCTGGGGGCACTTCTGGATGGGCGAAAGGGTCTTGTAAGGCGTTTTTTTGGCCCGATTTTTCAGTCATCTCCAATGCCGGCTAGGGCTATATTTAGGCTTGCTGTGAAAGATCGAACCCGGAGGGTCCAGTTGCATGTGGGGCTGCATAAAGGCTCCCCTGGGGAGTTCACTTGTACCCAAAGCCTTCCTTTGTGGGCGCTTCTGAATGGGTGAAAGGGGCTTGAAACACTTTTTCTTTGGCCCGAGTTTTCAGTCTTCTGCCATGCTTGCTAGGGTTATGTTTAGGGTTGCTCGTAAACAGCAAACACGGAGGGATCAGTTGCATGTGGGGCTGCATAAAGGCTCCCCTGGGAAGTTCACTTGTACCCAAAGCCTTCCTTTGGGGGCACTTCTGGATGGGCGAATGGGGCTTGTAACGTGTTTTCTGGGGCCTGATTTTTCAGTCGTCTCCAATGCCTGCCAGGATTATATTTAGGGTTGCTGTGAAAGAGTGAATACAGAGGGTCCAGTTGCATGTGGGGCTGCATAAAGGCTCCCCTGGGGAGTTCAAATGTACCCAAAGCCTTCCTCTGGGGGCACTTTTGAATGGGCGAAAGGGGCTTGAAACTCTTTTTGTGGGGCCCGAGTTTTCAGTCGTCTCCCATGCTGGCTAGGAATATATTTAGTGTTGATAGGAAAGAGCGAACCCGGAGGGTCCAATTGCATGTGGGGCTGCATAAAGGCTCCCCTGGGGAGTTCAGTTGTACCCAAAGCCTTTTTTGGGGGGCACTTTTGGATGTTCCAAGGGGAATCGCAATGCGTTTTCTGAGGCCCGCTTTTTCAGTCTTCTCCCATTGCGCCCAGTGGTATTATTTAGGCTTGCGGTGAAAGAGCGAAAAAGGAGGGTCCAGTTGCATGTGGGGCTGCATAAAGGCTCCCCTGGGGAGTTCACTTCTACGCAAAGCCTTCCTCTGGGGGCACTTTTGGATGGGCGAATGGGGCTCAGAATGCGTTTTCTGGGGCCCGAATTTTCAGTCGTCTCCCATGACAGCTAGGGATATATTTAGTGTTTCTCGGTAAGAGCGAAACCGGAGGGTCCGGTTGCATGTGGGGCTGCATAAAGGCTCCCCTGGGGAGTTCACTTGTACCCAAAGCCTTCCTTTGGGGGCACTTCTGGATGGTCCAAGGGGAATCGCAATGCGTTTTATGAGGCCCGCTTTTTCAGTATTCTCCCATAGCGCCGAGGGCTATATTTAGTCTTGCGGTGAAAGAGTGCACCCGGAGGGTCCAGTTGCATGTGGGGCTGCATAAAGGCTCCCCTGGGGAGTTCACTTGTACCCAAAGCCTTCCTCTGGGGGCACTTCTGGATGGGCGAAAGGGTCTTGTAATGCGTTTTCTTTGGCCCGATTTTTCAGTCATCTCCGATGCCGGCTAGGGCTATATTTAGGCTTGCGGTGAAAGAGCGAACCCGGAGGGTCCAGTTGCATGTGGGGCTGCATAAAGGCTCCCCTGGGGAGTTCACTTGTAACTAAACCTTCCTCTGGGGGCACTTCTGGATGGGCGAAAGGGGCTTGAAAGGCTTTTTCTGGGGCCCGAGTTTTCAGTCGTCTCCCATGCCGGCTAGGGCTATATGTAGTGTTGCTCGGAAAGAGCGAACCCAAAGGGTCCAGTTGCATGTGGGGCTGCATAAAGGCACCCATGGGGAGTTCAGTTCTACCCAAATCCTTCCTTTGGGGGCACTTCTGGATGTGCGAAAGGGTCTTGTAAGGCGTTTTCTTTGGCCCGCTTTTTCAGTCATCTCCGATGACGGCTAGGGCTATATTTAGGCTTGCGGTGAAAGAGTGAACGCGGAGGGTCCAGTTGCATGTGGGGCTGCATAAAGGCTCCCCTGGGGAGTTCACTTGTACCCAAAGCCTTCCTTTGAGGGCAGTTCTGGATGGTCCAAGCGAAATCGCAATGCGTATTCTGAGTCCCGCTTTTTCAGTCTTCTCCCATTGCGCCGAGGGATATATTTAGGCTTGCGGTGAAAGAGTGAACCCCGAGGGTCCAGTTGCATGTGGGGCTGCATAAAGGCTCCCCTGGGGAGTTCACTTGTACTCAAAGCCTTCCTCTGGGGGCACTTTTGGATGGGCGAAAGGGGCTCGTAAAGCGTTTTCTGGGGCCCAGTTTTCAGTCGTCTCCAATGCCGGCTAGGGCTATATATAGTGTGGCTCGGAAACAGCGAACCCGGAAGAGCCAGTTGCACGTGGGGCTGCATAAAGGCTCCCCTGGGGAGTTCAGATGTACCAAAAGCCTTCCTATGGGTGCACTTTTGGAAGGGCAAATGGGGCTCGTAACGCGTTTTCTGCGGACCGAGTTTTCAGTCGTCTGCCATGCGGGCCAGGGATATATTTAGGGTTGCTGTGAAAGAGCGAATACGGAGGGTCCAGTTGCATGTGGGGCTGCATAAAGGCCCCCCTGGGGAGTTCACTTGTACCCAAATCCTTCCTTTGGTGGCACTTCTGGATGGGCGAATGGGGCTTGAAACTCTTTTTCTGTGGCACGAGTTTTCAGTCTTCTGCCATGCTGGCTAGGGTTATATTTTGGGTTGCTCGGAAACAGCGAACACGGAGGGTCATGTTGCATATGGGCCTACGTAAAGGCTCTCCTGGGGAGTTCACTTGTACCCAAAGCCTATCTTTCGGGGCACTTCTAGATGGGTGAATGGGGCTTGTAACGCATTTTCTGGGGCCCGAGTTTTCACTCAACTGCCAGGCGGGCCAGGGCTATATTTAGGGTTGCTCGTAAACAACGAACCCGGAGGGTCCAGTTGCATGTGGGGCTGCATAAAGGCTCCCCTGGGGAGTTCACTTGTACTCAAAGCCTTCCTCTGGGGGCACTTTTGGATGGGCGAATGAGACTCGCAACGCGTTTTCTGAGGCCTGCTTTTTCAGTCTTCTCCCATTGCGGCTAGTGTTATATTTAGGCTTGTGTAGAAAGAGTGAACGCGGAGGGTCCAGTTGCATGTGGGACTGCATAAAGGCTCCTCTGGGGAGTTCAGTTGTACCCAAAGCCTTCCTCTGCGGGCACTTCTAGATGTGCGAATGCGGCTTGTAACGCATTTTCTGGGGCCCCAGTTTTAACTCAACTGCCAGGCAGGCCAGGGTTATATTTAGGGTTGCTGTAAAAGAGCGAATATTGAGGGTCCAGTTGCATCTGGGGCTGCGTAAAAGCTCCCCTGGGGGGTTCAATTGTACCCAAAGCCTTCCTGTGGGGGCTCATTTGGATGGGCGAAAGGGTCTTGTAAGGCGTTTTCTTTGGCCCGATTTTTCAGTCATCTCCGATGCCAGCTAGGGCTGTATTTAGGCTTGCTATGAAAGAGCGAATAAGGAGGGTCCAGTTGCATGTGGGACTGCATAAAGGATCTAGTGAGGAGTTCACTTGTACTCAAAGCCTTCCTCTGGGGGCACTTTTGGATGTGCGAAAGAGCCTTGTAAGGCATTTTATGGGGTCCAAGTTTTTAGTTTTCTGCCATACTGGCTAGGGTTATATTTATGGTTGCTCGGAAACAGCGAAGACGGAGTGTCCACTTGCATGTGGGGCTGCCTAAAGGCTCCCCTGGGGAGTTCATTTGTACCCAAAGCCGTCCTTGGGGGCACTTTCTGATGGTCCAAGGGGAATCGCAATGCGTTTTCTGAGGCCTGCTTTTTCAGTCCTCTCCCTTTGCGCCGAGGGCTATATTTAGGCTTGCGGTGAAAGAGTGAACCTGCAGGGTCCAGTTGCATGTGGGGCTGCATAAAGGCTCCCCTGGGGAGTTCACTTGTACCCAAAGCCTTCCTCTGGGGGCACTTCTGGATGGGCGAATGGGGCTTGAAACGCGTTTTCTGCGGCCCGATTTTTAAGTCGTCTGCCATGCGGACCAGAGTTATATTTAGGGTTGCTGTGATAGAGCGAACACGGAGGGTCCAGTTGCATGTGGGGCTGCATAAAGGCTCCCCTGGGGAGTTCACTTGTACTTAAAGCCTTCCTCTGGGAGCACTTTTGGATGGGCGAAAGGATCTCGGAATGCGTTTTCTGGGGCCCGAATTCTCAGTCATCTCCAATGCCGGCTAGGGCTATCTTTAGTGTTGCTCGGAAACAGCGAACCCGGAAGGTCCAGTTGCATGTTGGGCTGCATAAAGGCTCCCCTTGAGAGTTCAGTTGTACCCAAAGCCTTCCATTGGGGGCACTTTTGGATGGGCGAAAGGAACTAGGAATGCGTTTTCTGGGGCCCGAGTTTTCAGTCTTCTGCCATGCTGGCTAGGGTTATATTTAGGCTTGGGTAGAAAGAGTGAAAGTGGAGGGCCCAGTTGCATGTGGGGCTGCATAAAAGCGAAAAGCTTTCCTTTGGGGGCACTTTTGGATGGGAGAATGGGTCTTGTAACGCATTTTCTGGGGCCCGAGTTTTCAGTGGTCTGCCATGCGGGCCAGGGTTATATTTAGGCTTTCTGTGAAAGAGCGAATACGGAGGGTCCAGTTGCATGTGCGGCTGCGTAAAGGCTCCCCTGGGGAGTTCACTTGTACCCAAAGCCTTCCTCTGGGGGCACTTTTGGATGGTCCAAGGGGAATCGCAATGCGTTTTCTGAGGTCCGCTTTATCGGCCTTCCTTTGGGGGCACTTTTGGATGGGCGAAAGGGTCTTGAAAAGCATTTTCTTTGGCCCGATTTTTCAGTCATCTCCGATGCCGGCTAGGGTTATATTTAGGCTTGCTGTGAAAGAGTGAACGCGGAGTGTCCAATTGCATGTGGGGCGGCGTAAAGGCTCCCCTGCGGAGTTCACTTGTACCCAAAGCCTTCCTCTGGGGGCACTTTTGGATGGGCGAATGGGGCTCAGAATGCGTTTTCTGGGGCCCGAATTTTCAGTCGTCTCCCATGACAGCTAGGGATATATTTAGTGTTTCTCGGTAAGAGCGAAACCGGAGGGTCCGGTTGCATGTGGGGCTGCATAAAGGCTCCCCTGGGGAGTTCACTTGTACCCAAAGCCTTCCTTTGGGGGCACTTCTGGATGGTCCAAGGGGAATCGCAATGCGTTTTATGAGGCCCGCTTTTTCAGTATTCTCCCATAGCGCCGAGGGCTATATTTAGTCTTGCGGTGAAAGAGTGCACCCGGAGGGTCCAGTTGCATGTGGGGCTGCATAAAGGCTCCCCTGGGGAGTTCACTTGTACCCAAAGCCTTCCTCTGGGGGCACTTCTGGATGGGCGAAAGGGTCTTGTAATGCGTTTTCTTTGGCCCGATTTTTCAGTCATCTCCGATGCCGGCTAGGGCTATATTTAGGCTTGCGGTGAAAGAGCGAACCCGGAGGGTCCAGTTGCATGTGGGGCTGCATAAAGGCTCCCCTGGGGAGTTCACTTGTAACTAAACCTTCCTCTGGGGGCACTTCTGGATGGGCGAAAGGGGCTTGAAAGGCTTTTTCTGGGGCCCGAGTTTTCAGTCGTCTCCCATGCCGGCTAGGGCTATATGTAGTGTTGCTCGGAAAGAGCGAACCCAAAGGGTCCAGTTGCATGTGGGGCTGCATAAAGGCACCCATGGGGAGTTCAGTTCTACCCAAATCCTTCCTTTGGGGGCACTTCTGGATGTGCGAAAGGGTCTTGTAAGGCGTTTTCTTTGGCCCGCTTTTTCAGTCATCTCCGATGACGGCTAGGGCTATATTTAGGCTTGCGGTGAAAGAGTGAACGCGGAGGGTCCAGTTGCATGTGGGGCTGCATAAAGGCTCCCCTGGGGAGTTCACTTGTACCCAAAGCCTTCCTTTGAGGGCAGTTCTGGATGGTCCAAGCGAAATCGCAATGCGTATTCTGAGTCCCGCTTTTTCAGTCTTCTCCCATTGCGCCGAGGGATATATTTAGGCTTGCGGTGAAAGAGTGAACCCCGAGGGTCCAGTTGCATGTGGGGCTGCATAAAGGCTCCCCTGGGGAGTTCACTTGTACTCAAAGCCTTCCTCTGGGGGCACTTTTGGATGGGCGAAAGGGGCTCGTAAAGCGTTTTCTGGGGCCCAGTTTTCAGTCGTCTCCAATGCCGGCTAGGGCTATATATAGTGTGGCTCGGAAACAGCGAACCCGGAAGAGCCAGTTGCACGTGGGGCTGCATAAAGGCTCCCCTGGGGAGTTCAGATGTACCAAAAGCCTTCCTATGGGTGCACTTTTGGAAGGGCAAATGGGGCTCGTAACGCGTTTTCTGCGGACCGAGTTTTCAGTCGTCTGCCATGCGGGCCAGGGATATATTTAGGGTTGCTGTGAAAGAGCGAATACGGAGGGTCCAGTTGCATGTGGGGCTGCATAAAGGCCCCCCTGGGGAGTTCACTTGTACCCAAATCCTTCCTTTGGTGGCACTTCTGGATGGGCGAATGGGGCTTGAAACTCTTTTTCTGTGGCACGAGTTTTCAGTCTTCTGCCATGCTGGCTAGGGTTATATTTTGGGTTGCTCGGAAACAGCGAACACGGAGGGTCATGTTGCATATGGGCCTACGTAAAGGCTCTCCTGGGGAGTTCACTTGTACCCAAAGCCTATCTTTCGGGGCACTTCTAGATGGGTGAATGGGGCTTGTAACGCATTTTCTGGGGCCCGAGTTTTCACTCAACTGCCAGGCGGGCCAGGGCTATATTTAGGGTTGCTCGTAAACAACGAACCCGGAGGGTCCAGTTGCATGTGGGGCTGCATAAAGGCTCCCCTGGGGAGTTCACTTGTACTCAAAGCCTTCCTCTGGGGGCACTTTTGGATGGGCGAATGAGACTCGCAACGCGTTTTCTGAGGCCTGCTTTTTCAGTCTTCTCCCATTGCGGCTAGTGTTATATTTAGGCTTGTGTAGAAAGAGTGAACGCGGAGGGTCCAGTTGCATGTGGGACTGCATAAAGGCTCCTCTGGGGAGTTCAGTTGTACCCAAAGCCTTCCTCTGCGGGCACTTCTAGATGTGCGAATGCGGCTTGTAACGCATTTTCTGGGGCCCCAGTTTTAACTCAACTGCCAGGCAGGCCAGGGTTATATTTAGGGTTGCTGTAAAAGAGCGAATATTGAGGGTCCAGTTGCATCTGGGGCTGCGTAAAAGCTCCCCTGGGGGGTTCAATTGTACCCAAAGCCTTCCTGTGGGGGCTCATTTGGATGGGCGAAAGGGTCTTGTAAGGCGTTTTCTTTGGCCCGATTTTTCAGTCATCTCCGATGCCAGCTAGGGCTGTATTTAGGCTTGCTATGAAAGAGCGAATAAGGAGGGTCCAGTTGCATGTGGGACTGCATAAAGGATCTAGTGAGGAGTTCACTTGTACTCAAAGCCTTCCTCTGGGGGCACTTTTGGATGTGCGAAAGAGCCTTGTAAGGCATTTTATGGGGTCCAAGTTTTTAGTTTTCTGCCATACTGGCTAGGGTTATATTTATGGTTGCTCGGAAACAGCGAAGACGGAGTGTCCACTTGCATGTGGGGCTGCCTAAAGGCTCCCCTGGGGAGTTCATTTGTACCCAAAGCCGTCCTTGGGGGCACTTTCTGATGGTCCAAGGGGAATCGCAATGCGTTTTCTGAGGCCTGCTTTTTCAGTCCTCTCCCTTTGCGCCGAGGGCTATATTTAGGCTTGCGGTGAAAGAGTGAACCTGCAGGGTCCAGTTGCATGTGGGGCTGCATAAAGGCTCCCCTGGGGAGTTCACTTGTACCCAAAGCCTTCCTCTGGGGGCACTTCTGGATGGGCGAATGGGGCTTGAAACGCGTTTTCTGCGGCCCGATTTTTAAGTCGTCTGCCATGCGGACCAGAGTTATATTTAGGGTTGCTGTGATAGAGCGAACACGGAGGGTCCAGTTGCATGTGGGGCTGCATAAAGGCTCCCCTGGGGAGTTCACTTGTACTTAAAGCCTTCCTCTGGGAGCACTTTTGGATGGGCGAAAGGATCTCGGAATGCGTTTTCTGGGGCCCGAATTCTCAGTCATCTCCAATGCCGGCTAGGGCTATCTTTAGTGTTGCTCGGAAACAGCGAACCCGGAAGGTCCAGTTGCATGTTGGGCTGCATAAAGGCTCCCCTTGAGAGTTCAGTTGTACCCAAAGCCTTCCATTGGGGGCACTTTTGGATGGGCGAAAGGAACTAGGAATGCGTTTTCTGGGGCCCGAGTTTTCAGTCTTCTGCCATGCTGGCTAGGGTTATATTTAGGCTTGGGTAGAAAGAGTGAAAGTGGAGGGCCCAGTTGCATGTGGGGCTGCATAAAAGCGAAAAGCTTTCCTTTGGGGGCACTTTTGGATGGGAGAATGGGTCTTGTAACGCATTTTCTGGGGCCCGAGTTTTCAGTGGTCTGCCATGCGGGCCAGGGTTATATTTAGGCTTTCTGTGAAAGAGCGAATACGGAGGGTCCAGTTGCATGTGCGGCTGCGTAAAGGCTCCCCTGGGGAGTTCACTTGTACCCAAAGCCTTCCTCTGGGGGCACTTTTGGATGGTCCAAGGGGAATCGCAATGCGTTTTCTGAGGTCCGCTTTATCGGCCTTCCTTTGGGGGCACTTTTGGATGGGCGAAAGGGTCTTGAAAAGCATTTTCTTTGGCCCGATTTTTCAGTCATCTCTGATGCCGGCTAGGGTTATATTTAGGCTTGCTGTGAAAGAGTGAACGCGGAGTGTCCAATTGCATGTGGGGCGGCGTAAAGGCTCCCCTGCGGAGTTCACTTGTACCCAAAGCCTTCCTCTGGGGGCACTTTTGGATGGGCGAAAGGTGCTCGGAATGCGTTTTCTGGGAAGCGATTTTTCAGTCGTCTGCCATGCGGGCCAGGGATATATTTAGTGTTGCTGTGAAAGAGCGAATACAGAGGGTCCAGTTGCATGTGGGGCTGCATAAAGGCTCCCCTGGGGAGTTCAGTTGTACCCAAAGCCTTCCTTTGGGGCACTTTTGGATGGGCGAAAGGGGCTTCGAATGAGTTATCTGGGGCCCGAGTTTTCAGTCGTCTCCCATGCCGGCTAGGGCTATCTTTAGTGTTGCTCGAAAAGAGCGAACCCGTAGGGTCCAGTGGCATGTGGGGCTGCATGAAGGCTCCCCTGGGGAGTACAGTTGTACCCAAAGCCTTCCTTTGGGGGCACTTTTGGATGGGCGAATGGGGCTTGTAACGCGTTTTCTGGGGCCCGATTTTTAAGTCGTCTGCTATGCGAGCCAGGGATATATTTAGGGTTGCTGTGAAACAGCGAATACGGAGGGTCCAGTTGCATGTGGCGCTGCATAAAGGCTCCCCTGGGGAGTTCACATGTACCCAAAGCCTTTCACTTGGGGGCACTTTTGGATGGTCCAAGGGGAATAGCAATGCGTTTTCTGAGGCCTGCTTTTTCAGTCTTCTCCCATTGCGCCGAGGGATATATTTAGGCTTGCGGTGAAAGAGTGAACGCGGAGGGTCCAGTTGCATGTGGGGCTGCATAAAGGCTCCCCTGGGGAGTTCAGTTGTACCCAAAGCCTTCCTTTGGGGGCACTTCTGGATGGTCCAAGGGGAATAGCAATGCGTTTTCTGAGGCCTGCTTTTTCAGTCTTCTCCCATTGCGCCCAGTGGTATTATTTAGGCTTGCGGTGAAAGAGCGAAAAAGAAGGGTCCAGTTGCATGTGGGGTTGAATAAAGGCTCCCCTGGGAAGTTCACTTGTACCCAAAGCCTTCCTCTGGGGGCACTTCTGGATGGGCGAATGGGGCTCGGAATGCGTTTTCTGGGGCCCGAATTTTCAGTCGTCTCCCATGCCGGCTAGGGATATATTTAGTGTTTCTCGGTAAGAGCGAAACCGGAGGGTCCGATTGCATGTGGGGCTGCATAAAGGCTGTCCTGGGAAGTTCAGTTTTACCCAAAGCCTTTCTTTGTGGCACTTCTGAATGGGCGAAAGGGGCTTGAAACTCTTTTTGTTGGGCCCGAGTTTTCAGTCGTCTCCCATCCTGGCTAGGACTATGTTTAGTGTTTCTCGGTAAGAGCGAACCCGGAGGGTCCAATTGCATGTGGGGCTGCATAAAGGCTCCCCTGGGGAGTTCAGTTGTACCGAAAGCCTTTTTTGGGGGGCACTTTTGGATGTTCCAAGGGGAATTGAAATGCTTTTTCTGACGCCCGCTTTTTGAGTCTTCTCCCATTGCGCCGAGGGATATATTTAGTCTTGCGGTGAAAGAGTGAATACAGAGGGTCCAGTTGCATGTGGGGCAGCATAAAGGCTCCCCTGGGGAGTTCACTTGTACCCAAAGCCTTCCTTTGAGGGCACTTCTGGATGGGCGAATGGGGCTTGAAACGCTTTTTCTGTGGCCCGAGTTTTCAGTCGTCTGCCAATCGGGCCAGGGTTATATTTAGGGTTGCTGTGAAAAGGCGATAAGGAGGGTCCAGTTGCATGTGGGGCTGCATAAAGGCTCCCCTGGGGAGTTCACTTGTACCCAAAGCCTTTTTTTGGAGGCACTTTTGGATGTTCCAAGGGGAATCGCAATGCGTCTTCTGAGGCCCGCTTTTTCAGTCTTCTCCCATTGCGCCGAGGGCTATATTTAGGCTTGCGGTGAAAGAGCGAAAAAGGAGGGTTCAGTTGCATGTGGGGCTGCATAAAGGCTCCCCTTGGGAGTTCACTTGTACTCAAAGCCTTCCTCTGGGGGCACTTTTGGATGGGCAAAAGGGGCTCGGAATGCGTTTTCTGGGGCCCGAGTTTTCAGTCGTCTCCAATGCCGGCTAGGGTTATATTTAGTGTTGCTCGGAAAGAGAGAACCCAGAGGGTCCAGTTGCGTGTGGGGCTGCATAAAGGATCTCCTGGGAAGTTCAGTTTTACCCAAAGCCTTCCTTTGGGGGCACTTTTGGATGGGCGAAAGGGGCTCGGAATGCATTTTCTGGGGCCCGAGTTTTCAGTCGTCTCCAATGCCGGCTAGGGTTATATTTAGTGTTGCTCGTTAACAGCGAACCCGGAGGGTCCAGTTGCATGTGGGGCTGCATAAAGGCTCCCCTGGGGAGTTCACTTGTACCCAAAATCTTCCTTTCGGGACACTTCTGGATGGACGCATGGGGCTTGAAACGCTTTTTCTGTGGACTGAGTTTTCAGATTTCTGCCATGCTGGCCAGGGTTATATTTAGGGTTGCTTGTAAACAGCGAACACGGAGGGTCTAGTTGCATGTGGGGCTGCATAAAGGCTCCCCTCGGGAGTTCACTTGTACACAAAGCCTTCCGCTGGGGGCACATCTGAATGGGCGAAAGGGATTCGGAATGCATTTTCTGGGGCCCGAGTTTTCAGTCGTCTTCCATGCCGGCCAGGTATATATTTAGGGTTGCTGTGAAAGAGCGAATACTGAGGGTCCAGTTGCATGTGGGGCTGCATAAAGGCTCCCCTGGGGACTTCACTTGTACCCAAAGCCTTCCTTTGGGAGCACTTCTGGATGGGCGAATGGGGCTTGTAACGCGTTTTCTGGGGCCCGATTTTTTAGTCGTCTGCCATCGGGCCATGGTTATATTTAAGGTTGCTGTGAAGGAGCGAATACGGAGGGTCCATTTCCATGTGGGGCTCCAAAAAGCTCCCCTGGGGAGTTCAGTTGTACCCAAAGCCTTTTTTTGGGGGCACTTTTGGATGTTCCAAGGGGAATCGCAATGCGTTTTCTGAGGCCCGCTTTTTCAGTCTTCTCCCATTGCGCCCAGTGGTATTATTTAGGCTTGCGGTGAAAGAGCGAAAAAGGAGGGTCCAGTTGCATGTGGGGCTGCATAAAGGCTCCCCTGGGGAGTTCACTTGTACTCAAAGCCTTCCTCTGGGGGCACTTTTGGATGGGCAAAAGGGGATCGGAATGCGTTTTCTGAGGCCCGAGTTTTCAGGCGTCTCCAATGCCGGCTAGGAATATATTTAGTGTTGCTCGGAAACAGCGAACCCTGAGGGTCCAGTTGCATGTGGGGCTGCATAAAGGCTCCCCTGGGGAGTTCACTTGTACCCAAAACCTTCCTTTGGGGCACTTTTGGATGGGCGAAAGGGGCTCATTATGCGTTTTCTGGGGCCCGAGTTTTCAGTCGTCTCCCATGCCTACTAGGGATATGTTTAGTGTTGCTCGGAAAGAGTGAACCCGGAGGGTCCAGTTGCATGTGGGGCTGCATAAAGGCTCCCCTGGGCAGTTCACTTGTGCTCAAAGCCTTCCTCTGGGGGCACTTTTGGATGGGCAAAAGGGGCTCGGAATGCGTTTTCCAGGGCCCGACTTAACAGTCGTCTCCAGTGCCGGCTTGGGTTATATTTAGTGTTGCTCGGAAAGAGTGAACCCGGAGGGTCCAGTTGCATGTGGGGCTGCATAAAGGGTCTCCTGGGAAGTTCAGTTTTACCCAAAGCCTTCCTCTGGGGGCTCTTTTGGATGGGCGAAAGGGGCTCGGAATGCGTTTTCTGGGGCCCGACTTTTCAGTCGTCTCCAATGCCGGCTAGGGTAATATTTAGTCTTGCTCGTTAACAGCGAACCCTGAGAGTTCCAGTTGCATGTGGGGCTGTGTAAAGGCTCCCCTGGGGAGTTCACTTGTACTCAAAGCCTTCCTCTGGGGGCACTTTTGGATGGGCAAAAGGGGCTCGGAATGCGTTTTCTAGGGCCCGAGTTAACAGTCGTCTCCCATGCCGTCTAGGGGTATGTTTAGTGTTGCTCGGAAAGAGTGAACCAGGAGAGTCCAGTTCCATGTGGGGCTGCATAAAGGCTCCCCTGGGGAGTTCACTTGTACTCAAAGACTTCCTCTGGGGGCACATCTGGATGGGCGAAAGGGATTCGGAATGCATTTTCTGGGGCCCGATTTTTTAGTCGTCTGCCATGCCGTCCAGGGTTATATTTAGGATTGCTGTAAAAGAGTGAATACGGAAGGTCCAGTTGCATGTGGGGCTGCAAAAAGGCTCCCCTGTGGAGTTCAAATGTACCCAAAGCCTTCCTTTGGGGGCACTTTTGGATGGTGAATGGGGCTTGTAACGCGTTATCTGTGGCCCGATTTTTCACTCGTCTTCAATGCCGGCCAGGTATATATTTAGGGTTGCTGTGAAAGAGCGAATACTGAGGGTCCAGTTGCATGTGGGGCTGCATAAAGGCTCCCCTGGGGAGTTCACTTGTATCCAAAACCTTCCTTTGGGGGCACTTCTGGATGGGCGAAAGGGTCTTGTAAGGCGTTTTCTTTGGCCCGATTTCTCAGTCATCTCCGATGCCGGCTAGGGATATATTTAGTCTTGCTGTGAAAGAGTGAACCCTGAGGGTCCAGTTGCATGTGGGGCTGCCTAAAGACTCCCCTGGGGAGTTCACTTGTACTCAAAGCCTTCCCCTGGGGGCACTTTTGGATGGGCAAAAGGGGTTCGGAAAGCGTTTTCGGGGGCCCGAGTTTTCAGTTCTCTCCAATGCCGACTAGTGATATATTTAGTGTTGCTCGGAAACAGCGAACCCGGAGGGTCCAGTTGCATGTGGGGCTGCATAAAGGCTCCCCTGGGGAGTTCACTTGTACCCAAAGCCTTCCTCTGGGGGCACTTTTGGATGGGTGAATGGGGCTTCAAACGCTTTTTCTGTGGCCCGAGATTTCAGTCTTCTGCCATGCTGGCTAGTGTTATATTTAGGGTTGCTCGTAAACAGCGAACACGGAGGGTCCAGTTGCATGTGGGGCTGCGTAAAGGCTCCCCTGGGGAGTTCACTTGTACCACAAGCCTTCCTCTGGGGGCACTTCTGCATGGGCGAATGGGGCTCGGAATGCGTTTTCTGGGGCCCGAGTTTTCAGTGGTCTCCCATGCCGGATAGGGATATGAATAGTTTTGCACGGAAAGAGCGAACGCGGAGCGTCCAGTTGCATGTGGGGCTGCATAAAGGCTCCCCTGGGGAGTTCACTTGTACCCAAAGCCTTTTTTTAGGGGCACGTTTGGATGGGCGAAAGAGGCTTGTAAGGCGTTTTCTTTGGCCCGATTTTTCAGCCATCTCCAATGCTGGCTAGGGTTATATTTAGGCTTGCTGTGAAAGAGTGAACGCGGAGGGTCCAGTTGCATGTGGGGCTGCATAAAGGATCCCCTGGGGAGTTCAGTTGTACCCAAAGCCTTCCTTTGGGGGCACTACTGGATGGGCGAATAGGGCTTGAAACGCTTTTTCTGTGGCCCGAATTTTCAGTCTTCTGCCATGCTGGCTAGGGATACATTTTGGGATGCTCGTAAACAGCGAACACGGAGGGTCCAGTTGCATGTGGGGCTGCGTAAAGGTTCCCCTGGGGAGTTCACTTGTACCCAAAGCCTTCCTCTGGGGTCACTTTTGGATGGGCGAAAGGGGCTTGTAACGCGTTTTCTGGGGCCCGAGTTTTCAGTCGTCTCCAATGCCGGATAGGGCTATACTTAGTGTTGCTTGGAAAGAGCGAACCCAGAAGGTCCAGTTGCATGTGGGGCTGCATAAAGCCACCCCTGGGGAGTTCAGTTGTACCCAAAGCCTTCCTCTGGGGGCACTTCTGGATGGGCGAAAGGGGCTTGTAATATGTTTTCTATGGCCCGAGTTTTCAGTCGTCTGCCATGAGGGACTGGGTAATATTTAGAGTTGCTGTGAAATATCGAACACGGAGGGTCCAGTTGCATGTGGGGCTGCATAAAGGCTCCCCTGGGGAGTTCACTTGTACACAAGGCCTTCCTCTGGGGGCACTTTTGGATGGGCGACAGGGGCTCGGAAAGCGTTTTCTGGGGCCCGAGTTTTAGTTATCTCCAAAGCCGGCTAGTGCTATATTTAGTGTTGCTCGGAAAGAGTGAACGCGGAGGGTCCAGTTGCATGTGGGGCTGCGTAAAGGCTCCCCTGGGGAGTTCACTTGTAACCAAGGACTTCCTCTGGGGGCACTTTTGGATGGGCGAAAGGGGCTCGGAAAGCGTTTTCTGGGGCCCGAGTTTTCAGTCGGCTCCAATGCTGGCTACGGTTATGTTTAGTGTTGCTCGGAAAAAGCGAACCCGGAGGGTCCAGTTGCATGTGGGGCTGCGTAAAGGCTCCCCTGTGTAGTTCAGAAGTACCCAAAGCCTTCCTTTGGGGGCACTTTTGGATGGTCCAAGGGGAATCGCAATGCGTTTTCTGAGGCCCGCTTTTTCAGTCTTCTCCCATTGCGCCGAGGGCTATATTTAGACTTGCGGTGAAAGAGTGAACCCGGAGGGTCCAGTTGCATGCAGGGCTGCATACAGGCTCCCTTGGAGAGTTCAGTTGTACCCAAAGCCTTCCTTTGTGGGCACTTCTGGATGTGCGAATGGGGCTTGTAACGTATTTTCTGGGGCCCGATTTTTCAGTCATCTGCCATGCCGGCTAGGGCTATATTTAGTTTTGCTCGGACACAGCGAACGCAAAGGGTCCAGTTGCATGTGGGGCTGCATAAAGGCTCCCCTGGGGAGTTCACTTGTACTAAAAGCCTTCCTCTGGGGCACTTATGATGGGCGAAAGGGGCTCGGAATGCGTTTTCTGTGGCCCGAATTTTCAGTCGTCTCTCAGTCCGGCTACGGCAATGTTTAGTGTTGCTCGGAAAGAGCGAACCCGGAGGGCCGAGTTGCATATGGGGCTGCATAAAGGCTCCCCTGGGGAGTTCACTTGTATCTAACCCTTTCTTTGGGGGCACTTTTGGATGGTCCAAGGGGAATCGCAATGCGTTTTCTGAGGCCCGATTTTTTAGACGTCTCCCATTGCTCCGAGGGCTATATTTGGGCTTGCGTTGAAAGGGTGAACGCGGAGGGTCCAGTTGTATGTGAGGGTACAAAAATGCTCCCTTGGGGAGTTCAGTTGTACCCAAAGCCTTCCTTTGGGGGCACTTTTGGATGGGTGAATGGCGCTTGTAACGCGTTTTCTGGGGCCCGATTTTTCAGTAGTCTGCCATGCCGGCTAGGGCTATATTTAGGCTTGCGGTGAAAGAGCGAAACCGGAGGGTCCAGTTGCATGTGGGGCTGCATAAAGGCTCCCCTGGGGAGTTCAGTTGTATCCAAAGCCTTCCTTTGGGGGCACTTTTGGATGGTCGAATGGGGCTTGTAACGCGTTTTCTGAGGCCCGATTTATCAGTCTTCTCCCATAGAGCCGAGGGATATATTAAGTGTTGCTCGGAATAGGCGAACACGGAGGGTGCAGTTGCATGTGGGGCTGCGTAAAGGCCACCTGGGGAGTTCAGTTGTATCCAAAGCCTTCCTTTGGGGGCACTTCTCTATGGGCGAATGGGGCTTGAAACGCTTTTTCTGGGGCCCGTGTTTTCAGTCTTCTGCCATGCTTGCTAGAGTTATATTTAGGGTTGTTCGTAAACACCGAACACGGAGGGTCCAGTTGCATGTGGGGCTGCGTAAAGGCTCCCCTGGGGAGTTCAGTTGTTCCCAAAGCCTTCCTTTGGGGGCACTTCTGGATGGGCGAAAGGGGCTTGGAATGAGTATTCTGGGGCCCGAGTTTTCAGTCGTCTCCCATACCGGCTAGGGCTATGTTTAGTGTTGCTCGGAAAGGGCGAACCCGGAGGGTCCAGTTGCATGTGGGGCTGCATAAAGGCTCCCCTGGGGAGTTCTCTTGTACCCAAAGCCTTCCTTTGCGGGCACTTTTGGATGGTCCAAGGGGAATCGCAATGCGTTTTCTGAGGTCCGCTTTTTCAGTCTTCTCCCATTGCGCCCAGGGCTATAATTAGTCTTGCGGTGAAAGAGTGAACCCGAAGGGTCCAGTTGCATGTGGGGCTGCATAAAGGCTACCCTGGGGAGATCAGTTGTACCCAAAGCCTTCCTTTGGGGGCACTTCTGGATGGGCGAATGGGGCTTGAAACGCTTTTTCTGTGGCCCGAGTTTTCAGTCGTCTCCAAAGCCGTCTAGTGCTATATTTAGTGTTGCTCGGAAAGAGCGAACCCGGAGGCTCCAGTTGCATGTGGGGCTGCATAAAGGCTCCCCTGGGGAGTTCACTTGTAACTAAACCTTCCTTTGGGGGCACTTTTGGATGGTCCAAAGGGAATCGCAATTCGTATTCTGAGGCCCGAATTTTCAGTCTTCTCCCATTTTTCCGAGGAATATATTTAGGGTTGCAGTGAAAGAGCGAATACGGAGGGTCCAGTTGCATGTGGGGCTGCATAAAAGCTCCCCTGGGGAGTTCAGTTGTAACCAAAGCCTTCCGTTGGGGGCACTTTTGGATGGGCGAAAGAGACTCGTAATGCTTTTTCTGAGGCCCACTTTTTCAGTCTTCTCCCTTTGCGGCTAGGGCTATATTTAGGCTTGCTGTGAAAGAGCGAATAAGGAGGGTCCAGTTGCATGTGGGGCTGCGTAAAGGCTCCCCTGGGGAGTTCACTTGTACCCAAAGCCTTCCTTTGGGGGCACTTTTGGATGGGCGAAAGGTTCTTTTAAGGCGTTATTTTTGGCCCGATTTTTCAGTCATCTCCGATGCGCGCTAGGTATGTATTTCGTCTTGCTGTGAAAGAGCGAATAAGGAGGGTCCAGTTGCATGTCGGGCTGCATAAAGGCTCCCCTGGGGAGTTCACTTGTACCCAAATGTTACCTTTGGGGGCACTTTTGGATGGGTGAAAGAGACTCGCAATGCGTTTTCTGAGGCCTGATTTCTAAGACTTCTCCAATGCCGGCTAGGGCTATATTTAGGCTTGCTGTGAAAGAGCGAACCCGGAGGGTCCAGTTGCATGTGGGGCTGCATAAAGGCTCCCTTGGGGAGTTCAGCTCAACCCAAAGCCTTCCTTTGGGGGCACTTTTGGATAGTCCAAGGGGAATCGCAATGTGTTTTCTGAGGCCCGCTTTTTCAGTCTTCTCCCATTGCGGCTAGGGATATATTTAGTCTTGCTGTGAAAGAGGGAACGCGGAGGGTCCAGTTGCATGTGGGGCTGCATAAAGGTTTCCCTGGGGAGTTCACTTGTACCCAAAGCCTTCCTTTGTGGGCACTTCTGGATGTGCGAATGGGGCTTGTAGCGCGTATTCTGGCGCGAGATTTTTCAGTCGTCTGCCATGCGAGCCAGGGATATATTTAGGGTTGCTGTGAAAGAGCGAACACAAAGGGTCCAGTTCCATGTGGGGCTGCATAAAGGCTACCCTGGGGAGTTCAGTTGTACCCAAAGTCTTCCTTTGGGGGCAATTTTGGATGGGCGAATGGGGCTTGAAACGCATTTTCTGGAGCCCGAGTATTCAGACTTCTGATGTGCGGGCTAGGGTTATATTTAGGGTTGCTCGGAAACAGCGAACCCGGAGGGTCCAGTTGCATGTGGGGCTGCATAAAGGCTACCCTTGGGAGTTCAGTTGTACCCAAAGTCTTCCTTTGGGGGCACTTTTGGATGGGCGAAAGGGTCTTGTAAGTCGTTTTCTTTGGCCCGAGTTTTCAGTAATCTCCGATACCGACTAGGGCTATATTTAGGCTTGCTGTGAAAGAGTGAATAAGGAGGGTCCAGTTGCATGTGGGGCTGCATAAAGGCTCCCCTGTGGAGTTCACTTGTACCCAAAGCCTTCCTTTGGGGGCACTTTTGGATGGGCGAAAGGGTCTTGTTATGCGTTTTATTTGGCCCAATTTTTCAGACTTCTCCCATTGCGCCAAGGGACATATTTAGTCTTGCGGTGAAAGAGTGAACCCAGAGGGTCCAATTGCATGTGGGGCTGCGTAAAGGCTCCCCTGGGGAGTTCACTTGTACCCAAAGCCTTCCTTTGTGGGCACTTCTGGATGGGCGAATGGGGCTTGAAACGCTTTTTCTGGGGCCCGAGTTTTCAGTCGTCTCCAAAGCCGTCTAGTGCTATATTTAGTGTTGCTCGGAAAGAGCGAACCCGGAGGGTCCAGTTGCATGTGGGGCTGCATAAAGGCTCCCCTGGGGAGTTCACTTGTACTCAAATCCTTCTTTTGGGGACACTTTTGGGTGGTCCAAGGGGAATCGCAATGCGTTTTCTTAGGCCCGCTTTTTTAGTCTTCTCCCATTGCGCCGAGTGCTATATTTAATCTTGCGGTGAAAGAGTGAACCCGGAGGGTCCAGTTGCATGTGGGGCTGCGTAAAGGCTCCCCTGGGGAGTTCACTTGTACCCAAAGCCTTCCTTTCGGGGAACTTCTAGATGGGCGAATGGGGCTTGTAACGCATTTTCTGGGGCCCGAGTTTTCACTCGACTGCCAGGCAGGCCAGGGTTATATTTAGGGTTGCTGTGAAAGAGCGAATACGGAGGGTCCAGTTGCATGTGGGGCTGCGTAAAGGCTCCCCTGGGGAGTTCACTTGTACTCAAAGCCTTCCTCTGGGGGCACTTTTGGATGGGCAAAAGGGGCTCGGAATGCGTTTTCTGAGGCCCGAGTTTTCAGGCGTCTCCCATGCCAGCTAGGGATATATTTAGTGTTCCTCGGAAACAGCGAACCCTGAGGGTCCAGTTGCATGTGGGGCTGCATAAAGGCTCCCCTGGGGAGTTCACTTGTACCCAAAACCTTCCTTTGGGGCACTTTTGGATGGGCGAAAGGGGCTCGTTATGCGTTTTCTTTGGCCCGAGTTTTCAGTCGTCTCCCATGCCTACTAGGGATATGTTTAGTGTTGCTCGGAAAGAGTGAACCCGGAGAATCCAGTTGCATGTGGGGCTGCATAAAGGCTCCCCTGGGCAGTTCCCTTGTACCCAAAGCCTTCCTTTGGGGGAACTTCTGGATGGGCGAAAGGGTCTTGTAAGGCTTTTTCTTTGGCCCGATTTTTCAGTCATCTCCGATGCCGGCTAGGGCTATATTTAGGCTTGCGGTGAAAGAGTAAACCCAGAGGGCACAGTTGCATGTGGGGCTGCATAAAGGCTCCCCTGGGGAGTTCACTTGTACCCAAAGCCTTCCTTTGGGGGAACTTTTGGATGGTCCAAGGGGAATCGCAATGCGTTTTCTGAGGTTTGTTTTTTCAGTCTTCTCCCGTTGCGCCGAGTGCTATATTTAGGCTTGCGGTGAAAGAGTAAACCCGGAGGGTCCAGTTGCATGTGGGGTTGAATAAAGGCTCCCCTGGGAACTTCACTTGTACCCAAAGCGTTCCTCTGGGGGCACATTTGGATGGGCGAATGGGGCTCGGAATGCGTTTTCTGGGGCCCGAATTTTCAGTCGTCTCCCATGCCAGCTAGGGATATATATAGTGTTTCTCGGTAAGAGCGAAACCGGAGGGTCCGTGTTTTCAGTCTTCTGCCATGCTCTTTAGGATTATATTAATAGTTGCTCGGAAACAGCGAATATGGAGTGTCTAGTTGCATGTGGGGCTGCATAAAGGCTCCCCTGGGGAGTTCACTTGTACCCAAAGCCTTCCTTTGGGGGCACTTCTAGATGTGCGAATGGGGCTTGTAACGCATTTTCTGGGGCCCGAGTTTTCACTCGACTGCCAGGCAGGCCAGGGTTATATTTAAGGTTGCTTGTAAACAGCGAACACGGAGGGTCCAGTTGCATGTGGGGCTGCGTAAAGGCTCCCCTGGGGAGTTCACTTGTACTCAAAGCCTTCCTTTGGGGGCACTTTTGAATGGGCGAAAGGGTCTTGTAAGGCGTTTTCTTTTGCCCGATTTTTCAGTCGTCTGCCATGCGGGCCAGAAATATATTTAGGGTTGCTGTGATAGAGCGAATAGGGAGGGTCCAGTTGCATGTGGGGCTGCATAAAGGCTCCCCTGGGGAGTTCACTTGTACTCAAAGCCTTCCTCTGGGGGCACTTTTGGATGGGCGAAAGGGGCTCGGAATGCGTTTTATGAGGCCCTCTTTTTCAGTCTTCTCCCTTTGCGGCTAGTGCTATATATTGTCTTGCGTAGAAAGAGTGAATGCGGAAGGTCCATTTGCATGTGGGGCTGCATAAAGGCTCCCCTGGGGAGTTCACTTCTACCCAAAGCCTTCCTTTGCGGTCACATTTGGATGGTCCAAGGGGAATTGCAATGCGTTTTCTGAGGCCCGCTTTTTCAATCTTCTCCCTTTGCGGCTAGGGCTATATTTAGGTTTTTCCTTTGGGGGCACATTTGGATAGTCCAAGCGGAATCGCAATGCGTTTTCTGAGGCCCGCTTTTTTAGTCTTCTCCCATTTCGCCGAGGGATATATTTACGCTTGTGGTGAAAGAGTGAACCCAGAGGGTCCAGTTGCATGTGGGGCTGCATAAAGGCTCCCCTGGGGAGTTCACTTGTACCCAAAGTCTTCCTTTGGGGGCACTTCTGCATGGGCGAAAGGGCCTTGTAATTCATTTTATGGGGTCCGAGTTTTCAGTATTCTGCCATGCTGGCTACGGATATATTTAGGGTTGCACGGAAACAGCAAACCCTGAGGGTCCAGTTGCATGTGGGGCTGCATAAAGGCTCCCCTGGGGAGTTCACTTGTACCCAAAGCCTTCCTTTGGGGGCACTTTCTGATGGTCCAAGAGGAATCGCAATGCGTTTTCTGAGGCCCGCTTTTTCAGTCTTCTCCCTTTGCGCCAAGGGCTATATTTAGGCTTGCGGTGAAAGAGTGAACCCGGAGGATCCAATTGCATGTGGGGCTGCATAAAGGCTCCCCTGGGGAGTTCACTTGTACTCAAAGCCTTCCTCTGGGGGCACTTTTGGATTGGCGAAATGGGCTCGGAATGCGTTTTCTGGGGCCCGAATTTTCAGTCATCCCCAATGCCGACTAGGGATATATTAAGTGTTGCTCGGAAACAGCGAACCCAGAAGGTCCAGTTGCATGTAGGGCTGCATAAAGGCTCCCCCGGGGAGTTCACTTCTACCCAAAGTCTTCCTTTGGGGGCACTTCTGGATGGGCGAATGGGTCTTGTAACTCGTTTTCTGGGGCCCGAGTTTTCAGTCTTCTGCCATGCTGGCTAGGGTTATATTTAGGCTTGCGTAGAAAGAGCGAATAAGGAGGGTCCAGTTGCATGTGGTGCTGCGTAAAGGCTCCCCTGGGGAGTTCACTTGTACTCAAAGCCTTCCTTTGGGGGCAATATTGCTTGGGCGAATGGAGCTCGTAACGCATTTTCTAGGGCCCTAGTTTTCAGTAAACTGCCAGGCGGGCCAGGGATATATTTAGGCTTGCAGTGAAAGAGCGAATAAGGAGGGTCCAGTTCCATGTGGGGCTGCGTAAAAGCTCCCCTGGGGAGTTCACTTGTACTCAAAGCCTTCCTTTGGGGGCACTTATGGATGGGCGAAAGAGACTCGCAATGCATTTTCTGAGGCCCGCTTTTTCAGACTTCTCCCATTGCACCGAGGGTTATATTTAGGCTTGTGTAGAAGGAGTGAACACAGAGGGTCCACTTGAATGTGGGGCTGCATAAAGGATCCCCTGGGGAGTTCACTTGTACCCAAAGCCTTCCTCTGGGGGCACTTTTGGATGGGCGAAAGAGACTGGAAATGCGTTTTCTGGGACCCGAGTTCTCAGTCGGCTCCAAAGCCTGCTAGGAATATCTTTAGTGTTGCTCGGAAAGAGCAAACCCGGAGGGTCGAGTTGCATGTGGGGCTGCATAAAGGCTCCCCTGGGAAGTTCACTTAACCCAAAGCCTTCCTCTGGGGGCACATCTGGGTGGGCAAAACGGGCTTGAAACGCTTTTTCTATGGCCCGAGTTTTCAGTCTTCTCCCATTGCGGCTACGGATATATTTAGAGTTGCTGTGATAGAGCGAATACAGAGGGTCCAGTTGCATATGGGGCTGCATAAAGGCTCCCCTGGGGAGTTCAGTTGTACCCAAAGCCTTCCTTTGGAGGCACTTCTGGATGGGCGAATGGGGCTTGTAGCGTGTTTTCTAGGGCAAGATTTTTCAGTCGTCTGCCAAGCGGGCCAGGGATATATTTAGGGTTGCTGTGAAAGAGCGAATACCAAGGGTCCAGTTGCATGTGGGGCTGCATAAAGGCTACCCTGGGGAGTTCACTTCTACGCAAAGCCTTCCTTTCGGGGCACTTCTGGATTGGCGAATGGGGCATGAAACGCATTTTCTGGAGCCCGAGTATTCAGACTTCTGCCATGCGGACTAGGGTTATATTTAGGGTTGCTCGGAAACAGCGAAGACGGAGGGTCATGTTGCATGTGGGGCTCCGTAAAGGTTCCCCTGGGGAGTTCACTTGTACCCAAAGCCTTCCATTAGGGGCACTTTTGAATGGGTGAAAGGGGCTCAGAAAGCGTTTTCTGGGGCCCGAGGTTTCAGTCGTCTCCCATGCCGTCTAGGGCTATATTTGGGCTTGCGGTGAAATAGTGAACGCGGAGGCTCCAGTTTCATGTGGGGCTGCATAAAGGCTCCCCTGGGGAGTTCACTTGTACCCAAAGCCTTCCTTTGGGGGCACTTCTGGATGGGTGAATAGGGATTGAAACTCTTTTTCTGTGGCCCGAGTTTTCAGTCCTCTGACATGCTGGCTAAGGCTATTTTTAGTGTTGCTCGAAAAGAGCGAACCTGGAGGGTCCAGTTGCATGTGGGGCTGCGTAAAGGCTCCTCTGGAGAGTTCACTTCTACCCAACGCCTTCATTTGGGGGCACTTTTGGATTGGCGAATGGGGCTTGTAAGGCGTTTTCTTAGGCCCGATTTTTCAGTCAACTCCAATGCCGGCTAGGGAGATATTTAGGATTGCTGTGAAAGAGCGAATACGGAGGGTCCAGTTGCATGTGGGGCTACCTAAACGCTCCCTCGGCTCCCCCTCGGCTCCGCTCGGCTCCGCTCCTGCGCGACGTGTGTGCTAGCCGCGCCGGGGTCCGGGTCCCGCCTTGGGCGGCTCGGGGAACGAGATCCCACGACACAGTGGTCCGGCCACGAGCTGCATGCGTAGCAGCCGTGTCGTGAAACAGGACGCTGTCATCCGCTGGCTCGGGGGCAGGCTGTCCCCGAGACGAAAGCTTCTGTCCTGTCCAGAGCGGCGGCCGTCCTTCCCGAACACCCACGCTCCGGTCCTGCGCGACGTGTGTGCTAGCCGCGCCGAGGTCCAGGTCTCGCCTTGGGAGGCTCGACGAAAGTGATCGCAAGACACGGGTGACCGGCCACAAGCGCTGTGGGTGCCAGCCTTGCCGCCAAGCAGGAGGCTGTGTTCCGTTCGATCGGCAACTGTCCGTCCCGGAGCAGCCGCCGTCTTTCCCGAACCCCAAGACTCCGGTCCTGGGAGACGTGTATGCTTGCCGCGCAAGGGTAAGAATCCCGTTTCGGGCGGACTGGGGACAATGATCCCATGACACGGCTGTCCGGCCACGAGCCGCATGGGAGCCAGACTTTCCGCGAAGCGTGTGGCTGTCCTCCGCTGGCTCGTGAGCTGGCAGTCGCGTGGACCTGGGGTTCTGTCCTCTCCGGAGCGGCAGCCGTCCGTCCCGAACAGCCACGCTCCTATCCTGGGCGACGTGTGTGCCTGCCGCGACGGGGTCCGGGTCCCACCTTGGGCGGCTCGACGAAAGTGATCGCAAGACACGGGTGACCGGCCACAAGCGCTGTGGGTGCCAGCCTTGCCGCGAAGCAGGAGGCTGTGTTCCGTTCGCTCGGCAACTATCCGTCCCGGAGCGGCCGCCGTCCTTCCCGAACAGCCGCGCTCCGGTCCTGCGCGACGTGTGTGCTAGACCCGCCGAGGTCCGGGTCTCGCCTTGGGCGGCTCGGGGAACGAGATCCCACGACACAGTGGATCGGCCACGAGCTGCATGCGTAGCAGCCGTGTGTGAAACAGGACGCTGTCATCCGCTGGCTCGGGGGCAGGCTGTCTCCGAGACGAAAGCTTCTGTCCTGACCGGAGCGGCGGCTGTCCTTCCCGAACAACCACGCTCCGGTCCTGCGCGACGTGTGTGCTAGCCCCGCCGAGGTCCGGTTCCCGCCTTGGGCGGCTCGGGGAACGAGATCCCACGACACAGTGGTCCGGCCACGAGCTGCATGCGTTGCAGCCGTGTCGTGAAACAGGACGCTGTCATCCGCTGGCTCGGGGACAGGCTGTCCCCGAGACGAAAGCTTCTGTCCTGTCCGGAGCGGCGGCTGTCCTTCCCGAACACCCACGCTCCGGTCCTGGGCGATGTGTGTGCTAGTCTCACTAGGACCCGGTCGGACCTCTATCGGATCCACTATTTCGATCGCAGGAAACGTGTGTCCCTCCACGGGCTGCGTGGCTCCGGCTTCCCGAGCCCCTCGGCTGTGCTCCTGCGCGACGTGTGTGCTAGCCGCACCGGGGTCCTGGTCCCGCCTTGGGCGGCTCGACGAAAGTGATCGCAATAACGGGGGACCGGCCACAAGCGCTTTGGCTGCCAGCCTTGCCGCGAAGCAGGAGGCTGTGTTCCGTTCGATCGGCAACTGTCCGTCCCGGAGCAGCCGCCGTCTTTCCCGAACCCCAAGACTCCGGTCCTGGGAGAGGTGTATGCTTGCCGCGCAAGGGTAAGAATCCCGTTTCGGGCGGACTGGGGACAATGATCCCATGACACGGCTGTCCGGCCACGAGCCGCATGGGAGCCAGACTTTCCGCGAAGCGTGTGGCTGTCCTCCGCTGGCTCGTGAGCTGGCAGTCGCGTGGACCTGGGGTTCTGTCCTCTCCGGAGCGGCAGCCGTCCGTCCCGAACAGCCACGCTCCTATCCTGGGCGACGTGTGTGCCTGCCGCGACGGGGTCCGGGTCCCACCTTGGGCGGCTCGACGAAAGTGATCGCAAGACACGGGTGACCGGCCACAAGCGCTGTGGGTGCCAGCCTTGCCGCGAAGCAGGAGGCTGTGTTCCGTTCGCTCGGCAACTATCCGTCCCGGAGCGGCCGCCGTCCTTCCCGAACAGCCGCGCTCCGGTCCTGCGCGACGTGTGTGCTAGCCCCGCCGAGGTCCGGGTCTCGCCTTGGGCGGCTCGGGGAACGAGATCCCACGACACAGTGGTCCGGCCACGAGCTGCATGCGTAGCAGCCGTGTGTGAAACAGGAGGCTGTCATCCTCTGGCTCGGGGGCAGGCTGTCTCCGAGACGAAAGCTTCTGTCCTGTCCGGAGAGGCGGCTGTCCTTCCCGAACACCCACGCTCCGGTCCTGGGCGATGAGTGTGCTAGTCTCACTAGGACCCGGTCGGACCTCTATCGGATCCACTATTTCGATCGCAGGAAACGTGTGTCCCTCCACGGGCTGCGTGGCTCCGGCTTCCCGAGCCCCTCGGCTCCGCTCCTGCGCGACGTGTGTGCTAGCCGCGCCGGGGTCCGGGTCCCGCCTTGGGCGGCTCGGGGAACGAGATCCCACGACACAGTGGTCCGGCCACGAGCTGCATGCGTAGCAGCCGTGTCGTGAAACAGGACGCTGTCATCCGCTGGCTCGGGGGCAGGCTGTCCCCGAGACGAAAGCTTCTGTCCTGTCCAGAGCGGCGGCCGTCCTTCCCGAACACCCACGCTCCGGTCCTGGGCGATGTGTGTGCTAGTCTCACTAGGACCCGGTCGGACCTCTGTCGGCTCCGCTATTTCGATCGCAGGAAACGTGTGTCCCTCCACGGGCTGCGTGGCTCCGGCTTCCCGAGCCCCTCGGCTCCGCTCCTCCGCGACGTGTGTGCTAGCCGCGCCGAGGTCCAGGTCTCGCCTTGGGAGGCTCGACGAAAGTGATCGCAAGACACAGGTGACCGGCCACAAGCGCTGTGGGTGCCAGAATTGCCACGAAACAGGAGGCTGTGTTCCGTTCGCTCGGCAACTATCCGTCCCGGAGCGGCCGCCGTCCTTCCCGAACAGCCGCGCTCCGGTCCTGCGCGACGTGTGTGCTAGCCGCGCCGAGGTCCAGGTCTCGCCTTGGGAGGCTCGACGAAAGTGATCGCAAGACACGGGTGACCGGCCACAAGCGCTGTGGGTGCCAGCCTTGCCGCGAAGCAGGAGGCTGTGTTCCGTTCGATCGGCAACTGTCCGTCCCGGAGCAGCCGCCGTCTTTCCCGAACCCCAAGACTCCGGTCCTGGGAGACGTGTATGCTTGCCGCGCAAGGGTAAGAATCCCGTTTCGGGCGGACTGGGGACAATGATCCCATGACACGGCTGTCCGGCCACGAGCCGCATGGGAGCCAGACTTTCCGCGAAGCGTGTGGCTGTCCTCCGCTGGCTCGTGAGCTGGCAGTCGCGTGGACCTGGGGTTCTGTCCTCTCCGGAGCGGCAGCCGTCCGTCCCGAACAGCCACGCTCCTATCCTGGGCGACGTGTGTGCCTGCCGCGACGGGGTCCGGGTCCCACCTTGGGCGGCTCGACGAAAGTGATCGCAAGACACGGGTGACCGGCCACAAGCGCTGTGGGTGCCAGCCTTGCCGCGAAGCAGGAGGCTGTGTTCCGTTCGCTCGGCAACTATCCGTCCCGGAGCGGCCGCCGTCCTTCCCGAACAGCCGCGCTCCGGTCCTGCGCGACGTGTGTGCTAGCCCCGCCGAGGTCCGGGTCTCGCCTTGGGCGGCTCGGGGAACGAGATCCCACGACACAGTGGTCCGGCCACGAGCTGCATGCGTAGCAGCCGTGTGTGAAACAGGACGCTGTCATCCGCTGGCTCGGGGGCAGGCTGTCTCCGAGACGAAAGCTTCTGTCCTGACCGGAGCGGCGGCTGTCCTTCCCGAACAACCACGCTCCGGTCCTGCGCGACGTGTGTGCTAGCCCCGCCGGGGTCCGGTTCCCGCCTTGGGCGGCTCGGGGAACGAGATCCCACGACACAGTGGTCCGGCCTCGAGCTGCATGCGTTGCAGCCGTGTCGTGAAACAGGACGCTGTCATCCGCTGGCTCGGGTGCTGGCTGTCCCCGAGACGAAAGCTTCTGTCCTGTACGGAGCGGCGGCTGTCCTTCCCGAACAACCACGCTCCGCTCCTGGGCGATGTGTGTGCTAGCCGCGCCGAGGTCCGGGTCTCGCCTTGGGAGGCTCGACGAAAGTAATCGCAAGACACGGGTGACCGGCCACAAGCGCTGTGGGTGCCAGCCTTGCCACGAAACAGGAGGCTGTGTTCCGTTCGCTCGGCAACTATCCGTCCCGGAGCGGCCGCCGTCCTTCCCGAACAGCCGCGCTCCGGTCCTGCGCGACGTGTGTGCTAGCCGCGCCGGGGTCCGGGTCCCGCCTTTGTCGGATCGGGAAACGAGATCCCACGACACAGTGGTCCGGCCACGAGCTGCATGCGTAGCAGCCGTGTCGTGAAACAGGACGCTGTCATCCGCTGGCTCGGGGACAGGCTGTCCCCGAGACGAAAGCTTCTGTCCTGTCCGGAGAGGCGGCTGTCCTTCCCGAACACCCACGCTCCGGTCCTGGGCGATGTGTGTGCTAGTCTCACTAGGACCCGGTCGGACCTCTATCGGATCCACTATTTCGATCGCAGGAAACGTGTGTCCCTCCACTGGCTGCGTGGCTCCGGCTTCCCGAGCCCCTCCGGCTGTGCTCCTGCGCGACGTGTGTGCTAGCCGCACCGGGGTCCTGGTCCCGCCATGGGCGGCTCGACGAAAGTGATCGCAATAACGGGGGATCGGCCACAAGCGCTTTGGCTGCCAGCCTTGCCGCGAAGCAGGAGGCTGTGTTCCGTTCGATCGGCAACTGTCCGTCCCGGAGCAGCCGCCGTCTTTCCCGAACCCCAAGACTCCGGTCCTGGGAGAGGTGTATGCTTGCCGCGCAAGGGTAAGAATCCCGTTTCGGGCGGACTGGGGACAATCATCCCATGACACGGCTGTCCGGCCACGAGCCGCATGGGAGCCAGACTTTCCGCGAAGCGTGTGGCTGTCCTCCGCTGGCTCGTGAGCTGGCAGTCGCGTGGACCTGGGGTTCTGTCCTCTCCGGAGCGGCAGCCGTCCGTCCCGAACAGCCACGCTCCTATCCTGGGCGACGTGTGTGCCTGCCGCGCCGGGGTCCGGGTCCCACCTTGGGCGGCTCGACGAAAGTGATCGCAAGACACGGGTGACCGGCCACAAGCGCTGTGGGTGCCAGCCTTGCCGCGAAGCAGGAGGCTGTGTTCCGTTCGCTCGGCAACTATCCGTCCCGGAGCGGCCGCCGTCCTTCCCGAACAGCCGCGCTCCGGTCCTGCGCGACGTGTGTGCTAGCCCCGCCGAGGTCCGGGTCTCGCCTTGGGCGGCTCGGGGAACGAGATCCCACGACACAGTGGTCCGGCCACGAGCTGCATGCGTAGCAGCCGTGTGTGAAACAGGAGGCTGTCATCCTCTGGCTCGGGGGCAGGCTGTCTCCGAGACGAAAGCTTCTGTCCTGTCCGGAGAGGCGGCTGTCCTTCCCGAACAGCCGCGCTCCGGTCCTGCGCGACGTGTGTGCTAGTCTCACTAGGACCCGGTCAGACCTCTGTCGGCTCCGCTATTTCGCTTGCAGGAAACGTGTGTCCCTCCACGGGCTGCGTGGCTCCGGCTTCCCGAGCCCCTCGGCTGCGCTCCTGCGCGACGTGTGTGCTAGCCGCGACGGGGTCCGGGACCCGCATTGGGCGGCTCGGGAAACGAGATCCCACGACACAGTGGTCCGGCCACGAGCTGCATGCGTAGCAGCCGTGTGTGAAACAGGAGGCTGTCATCCGCTGGCTCGGGGGCAGGCTGTCCCCGAGACGAAAGCTTCTGTCCTGTCCGGAGCGGCGGCCGTCCTTAACGAACACCCACGCTCCGGTCCTGGGCGATGTGTGTGCTAGCCGCGCCGAGGTCCTGGACCCACATTGGGCGGCTCGGGAAACGAGATCCCACGACACAGTGGTCTTGCCACGAGCTGCATGCGTAGCAGCCGTGTGTGAAACAGGAGGCTGTCATCCGCTGGCTCGGGGACAGGCTGTCTCCGAGACGAAAGCTTCTGTCCTGACCGGAGCGGCGGCTGTCCTTCCCGAACAACCACGCTCCGGTCCTGCGCGACGTGTGTGCTAGCCCCGCCGGGGTCCGGTTCCCGCCTTGGGCGGCTCGGGGAACGAGATCCCACGACACAGTGGTCCGGCCACGAGCTGCATGCGTTGCAGCCGTGTCGTGAAACAGGACGCTGTCATCCGCTGGCTCGGGTGCTGGCTGTCCCCGAGACGAAAGCTTCTGTCCTGTACGGAGCGGCGGCCGTCCTTCCCGAACACCCACGCTCCGGTCCTGGGCGATGTGTGTGCTAGTCTCACTAGGACCCGGTCGGACCTCTGTCGGCTCCGCTATTTCGATCGCAGGAAACGTGTGTCCCTCCACGGGCTGCGTGGCTCCGGCTTCCCGAGCCCCTCGGCTCCGCTCCTCCGCGACGTGTGTGCTAGCCGCGCCGAGGTCCAGGTCTCGCCTTGGGAGGCTCGACGAAAGTGATCGCAAGACACAGGTGACCGGCCACAAGCGCTGTGGGTGCCAGAATTGCCACGAAACAGGAGGCTGTGTTCCGTTCGCTCGGCAACTATCCGTCCCGGAGCGGCCGCCGTCCTTCCCGAACAGCCGCGCTCCGGTCCTGCGCGACGTGTGTGCTAGCCGCGCCGAGGTCCAGGTCTCGCCTTGGGAGGCTCGACGAAAGTGATCGCAAGACACGGGTGACCGGCCACAAGCGCTGTGGGTGCCAGCCTTGCCGCCAAGCAGGAGGCTGTGTTCCGTTCGATCGGCAACTGTCCGTCCCGGAGCAGCCGCCGTCTTTCCCGAACCCCAAGACTCCGGTCCTGGGAGACGTGTATGCTTGCCGCGCAAGGGTAAGAATCCCGTTTCGGGCGGACTGGGGACAATGATCCCATGACACGGCTGTCCGGCCACGAGCCGCATGGGAGCCAGACTTTCCGCGAAGCGTGTGGCTGTCCTCCGCTGGCTCGTGAGCTGGCAGTCGCGTGGACCTGGGGTTCTGTCCTCTCCGGAGCGGCAGCCGTCCGTCCCGAACAGCCACGCTCCTATCCTGGGCGACGTGTGTGCCTGCCGCGACGGGGTCCGGGTCCCACCTTGGGCGGCTCGACGAAAGTGATCGCAAGACACGGGTGACCGGCCACAAGCGCTGTGGGTGCCAGCCTTGCCGCGAAGCAGGAGGCTGTGTTCCGTTCGCTCGGCAACTATCCGTCCCGGAGCGGCCGCCGTCCTTCCCGAACAGCCACGCTCCGGTCCTGCGCGACGTGTGTGCTAGACCCGCCGAGGTCCGGGTCTCGCCTTGGGCGGCTCGGGGAACGAGATCCCACGACACAGTGGTCCGGCCACGAGCTGCATGCGTAGCAGCCGTGTGTGAAACAGGACGCTGTCATCCGCTGGCTCGGGGGCAGGCTGTCTCCGAGACGAAAGCTTCTGTCCTGACCGGAGCGGCGGCTGTCCTTCCCGAACAACCACGCTCCGGTCCTGCGCGACGTGTGTGCTAGCCCCGCCGGGGTCCGGTTCCCGCCTTGGGCGGCTCGGGGAACGAGATCCCACGACACAGTGGTCCGGCCACGAGCTGCATGCGTTGCAGCCTTGTCGTGAAACAGGACGCTGTCATCCGCTGGCTCGGGTGCTGGCTGTCCCCGAGACGAAAGCTTCTGTCCTGTACGGAGCGGCGGCTGTCCTTCCCGAACAACCACGCTCCGCTCCTGGGCGATGTGTGTGCTAGCCGCGCCGAGGTCCGGGTCTCGCCTTGGGAGGCTCGACGAAAGTAATCGCAAGACACGGGTGACCGGCCACAAGCGCTGTGGGTGCCAGCCTTGCCACGAAACAGGAGGCTGTGTTCCGTTCGCTCGGCAACTATCCGTCCCGGAGCGGCCGCCGTCCTTCCCGAACAGCCGCGCTCCGGTCCTGCGCGACGTGTGTGCTAGCCGCGCCGGGGTCCGGGTCCCGCCTTTGGCGGATCGGGAAACGAGATCCCACGACACAGTGGTCCGGCCACGAGCTGCATGCGTAGCAGCCGTGTCGTGAAACAGGACGCTGTCATCCGCTGGCTCGGGGACAGGCTGTCCCCGAGACGATAGCTTCTGTCCTGTCCGGAGAGGCGGCTGTCCTTCCCGAACACCCACGCTCCGGTCCTGGGCGATGTGTGTGCTAGTCTCACTAGGACCCGGTCGGACCTCTATCGGATCCACTATTTCGATCGCAGGAAACGTGTGTCCCTCCACGGGCTGCGTGGCTCCGGCTTCCCGAGCCCCTCGGCTGTGCTCCTGCGCGACGTGTGTGCTAGCCGCACCGGGGTCCTGGTCCCGCCTTGGGCGGCTCGACGAAAGTGATCGCAATAACGGGGGACCGGCCACAAGCGCTGTGGCTGCCAGCCTTGCCGCGAAGCAGGAGGCTGTGTTCCGTTCGATCGGCAACTATCCGTCCCGGAGCAGCCGCCGTCTTTCCCGAACCCCAAGACTCCGGTCCTGGGAGAGGTGTATGCTTGCCGCGCAAGGGTAAGAATCCCGTTTCGGGCGGACTGGGGACAATGATCCCATGACACGGCTGTCCGGCCACGAGCCGCATGGGAGCCAGACTTTCCGCGAAGCGTGTGGCTGTCCTCCGCTGGCTCGTGAGCTGGCAGTCGCGGGGACCTGGGGTTCTGTCCTCTCCGGAGCGGCAGCCGTCCGTCCCGAACAGCCACGCTCCTATCCTGGGCGACGTGTGTGCCTGCCGCGCCGGGGTCCGGGTCCCACCTTGGGCGGCTCGACGAAAGTGATCGCAAGACACGGGTGACCGGCCACAAGCGCTGTGGGTGCCAGCCTTGCCGCGAAGCAGGAGGCTGTGTTCCGTTCGCTCGGCAACTATCCGTCCCGGAGCGGCCGCCGTCCTTCCCGAACAGCCGCGCTCCGGTCCTGCGCGACGTGTGTGCTAGCCCCGCCGAGGTCCGGGTCTCGCCTTGGGCGGCTCGGGGAACGAGATCCCACGACACAGTGGTCCGGCCACGAGCTGCATGCGTAGCAGCCGTGTGTGAAACAGGACGCTGTCATCCGCTGGCTCGGGGGCTGGCTGTCCCCGAGACGAAAGCTTCTGTCCTGTCCGGAGCGGCGGCCGTCCTTAACGAACACCCACGCTCCGGTCCTGGGCGATGTGTGTGCTAGCCGCGCCGAGGTCCGGGACCCGCATTGGGCGGCTCGGGAAACGAGATCCCACGACACAGTGGTCTTGCCACGAGCTGCATGCGTAGCAGCCGTGTGTGAAACAGGAGGCTGTCATCCGCTGGCTCGGGGACAGGCTGTCTCCGAGACGAAAGCTTCTGTCCTGACCGGAGCGGCGGCTGTCCTTCCCGAACAACCACGCTCCGATCCTGCGCGACGTGTGTGCTAGCCGCGCCGGGGTCCGGGTCCCGCCTTGGGCGGCTCGGGGAACGAGATCCCACGACACAGTGGTCCGGCCACGAGCTGCATGCGTTGCAGCCGTGTCGTGAAACAGGACGCTGTCATCCGCTGGGTCGGGGGCTGGCTGTCCCCGAGACGAAAGCTTCTGTCCTGTCCGGATCGGCGGCCGTCCTTCCCGAACACCCACGCTCCGCTCCTGGGCGATGTGTGTGCTAGTCTCACTAGGACCCGGTCGGACCTCTGTCGGCTCCGCTATTTCGATCGCAGGAAACGTATGTCCCTCCACGCGCTGCGTGGCTCCGGCTTCCCGAGCTCCTCGGCTCCGCTCTTCCGCGACGTGTGTGCTAGCCGCGCCGGGGTCCGGGTCCCGCCTTGGGCGGATCGGGAAACGAGATCCCACGACACAGTGGTCCGGCCACGAGCTGCATGCGTAGCAGCCGTGTCGTGAAACAGGACGCTGTCATCCGCTGGCTCGGGGACAGGCTGTCTCCGAGACGAAAGCTTCTGTCCTGACTGGAGCGGCGGCTGTCCTTCCCGAACAACCACGCTCCGGTCCTGCGCGACGTGTGTGCTAGCCGCGCCGGGGTCCGGGTCCCGCCTTGGGCGGCTCGGGGAACGAGATCCCACGACACAGTGGTCCGGCCACGAGCTGCATGCGTAGCAGCCGTGTCGTGAAACAGGACGCTGTCATCCGCTGGCTCGGGGGCAGGCTGTCCCCGAGACGAAAGCTTGTGTCCTGTCCAGAGCGGCGGCCGTCCTTCCCGAACAAACACGCTCCGGTCCTGGGCGATGTGTGTGCTAGTCTCACTAGGACCCGGTCGGACCTCTGTCGGCTCCGCTATTTCGATCGCAGGAAACGTATGTCCCTCCACGGGCTGCGTGGCTCCGGCTTCCCGAGCCCCTCGGCTCCGCTCTTCCGCGACGTGTGTGCTAGCCGCGCCGGGGTCCGGGTCCCGCCTTGGGCGGATCGGGAAACGAGATCCCACGACACAGTGGTCCGGCCACGAGCTGCATGCGTAGCAGCCGTGTGTGAAACAGGAGGCTGTCATCCGCTGGCTCGGGGGCTGGCTGTCCCCGAGACGAAAGCTTCTGTCCTGTACGGATCGGCGGCTGTCCTTCCCGAACAACCACGCTCCGGTCCTGCGCGACGTGTGTGCTAGCCTCGCCGGGGTCCGGGTCCCGCCTTGGGCGGCTCGGGGATCGAGATCCCACGACACAGTGGTCCGGCCACGAGCTGCATGCGTAGCAGCCGTGTCGTGAAACAGGACGCTGTCATCCGCTGGGTCGGGGGCTGGCTGTCCCCGAGACGAAAGCTTCTGTCCTGTCCGGATCGGCGGCCGTCCTTCCCGAACACCCACGCTCCGGTCCTGGGCGATGTGTGTGCTAGTCTCACTAGGACCCGGTCGGACCTCTATCGGATCCACTATTTCGATCGCAGGAAACGTGTGTCCCTCCACGGGCTGCGTGGCTCCGGCTTCCCGAGCCCCTCGGCTGTGCTCCTGCGCGACGTGTGTGCTAGCCGCGCCGGGGTCCGGGTCCCGCCTTGGGCGGCTCGACGAAAGTGATCGACATAACGGGGGACCGACCACAAGCGCTGTGGGTGCCAGCCTTGCCGCCAAGCAGGAGGCTGTGTTCCGTTCGATCGGCAACTGTCCGTCCCGGAGCAGCCGCCGTCTTTCCCGAACCCCAAGACTCCGGTCCTGGGAGAGGTGTATGCTTGCCGCGCAAGGGTAAGAATCCCGTTTCGGGCGGACTGGGGACAATGATCCCATGACACGGCTGTCCGGCCACGAGCCGCATGGGAGCCAGACTTTCCGCGAAGCGTGTGGCTGTCCTCCGCTGGCTCGTGAGCTGGCAGTCGCGGGGACCTGGGGTTCTGTCCTCTCCGGAGCGGCCGCCGTCCTTCCCGAACAGCCACGCTCCGGTCCTGCGCGACGTGTGTGCTAGACCCGCCGAGGTCCGGGTCTCGCCTTGGGCGGCTCGGGGAACGAGATCCCACGACACAGTGGTCCGGCCACGAGCTGCATGCGTAGCAGCCGTGTGTGAAACAGGACGCTGTCATCCGCTGGCTCGGGGGCAGGCTGTCTCCGAGACGAAAGCTTCTGTCCTGACCGGAGCGGCGGCTGTCCTTCCCGAACAACCACGCTCCGGTCCTGCGCGACGTGTGTGCTAGCCCCGCCGGGGTCCGGTTCCCGCCTTGGGCGGCTCGGGGAACGAGATCCCACGACACAGTGGTCCGGCCACGAGCTGCATGCGTTGCAGCCTTGTCGTGAAACAGGACGCTGTCATCCGCTGGCTCGGGTGCTGGCTGTCCCCGAGACGAAAGCTTCTGTCCTGTACGGAGCGGCGGCTGTCCTTCCCGAACAACCACGCTCCGCTCCTGGGCGATGTGTGTGCTAGCCGCGCCGAGGTCCGGGTCTCGCCTTGGGAGGCTCGACGAAAGTAATCGCAAGACACGGGTGACCGGCCACAAGCGCTGTGGGTGCCAGCCTTGCCACGAAACAGGAGGCTGTGTTCCGTTCGCTCGGCAACTATCCGTCCCGGAGCGGCCGCCGTCCTTCCCGAACAGCCGCGCTCCGGTCCTGCGCGACGTGTGTGCTAGCCGCGCCGGGGTCCGGGTCCCGCCTTTGGCGGATCGGGAAACGAGATCCCACGACACAGTGGTCCGGCCACGAGCTGCATGCGTAGCAGCCGTGTCGTGAAACAGGACGCTGTCATCCGCTGGCTCGGGGACAGGCTGTCCCCGAGACGATAGCTTCTGTCCTGTCCGGAGAGGCGGCTGTCCTTCCCGAACACCCACGCTCCGGTCCTGGGCGATGTGTGTGCTAGTCTCACTAGGACCCGGTCGGACCTCTATCGGATCCACTATTTCGATCGCAGGAAACGTGTGTCCCTCCACGGGCTGCGTGGCTCCGGCTTCCCGAGCCCCTCGGCTGTGCTCCTGCGCGACGTGTGTGCTAGCCGCACCGGGGTCCTGGTCCCGCCTTGGGCGGCTCGACGAAAGTGATCGCAATAACGGGGGACCGGCCACAAGCGCTGTGGCTGCCAGCCTTGCCGCGAAGCAGGAGGCTGTGTTCCGTTCGATCGGCAACTATCCGTCCCGGAGCAGCCGCCGTCTTTCCCGAACCCCAAGACTCCGGTCCTGGGAGAGGTGTATGCTTGCCGCGCAAGGGTAAGAATCCCGTTTCGGGCGGACTGGGGACAATGATCCCATGACACGGCTGTCCGGCCACGAGCCGCATGGGAGCCAGACTTTCCGCGAAGCGTGTGGCTGTCCTCCGCTGGCTCGTGAGCTGGCAGTCGCGGGGACCTGGGGTTCTGTCCTCTCCGGAGCGGCAGCCGTCCGTCCCGAACAGCCACGCTCCTATCCTGGGCGACGTGTGTGCCTGCCGCGCCGGGGTCCGGGTCCCACCTTGGGCGGCTCGACGAAAGTGATCGCAAGACACGGGTGACCGGCCACAAGCGCTGTGGGTGCCAGCCTTGCCGCGAAGCAGGAGGCTGTGTTCCGTTCGCTCGGCAACTATCCGTCCCGGAGCGGCCGCCGTCCTTCCCGAACAGCCGCGCTCCGGTCCTGCGCGACGTGTGTGCTAGCCCCGCCGAGGTCCGGGTCTCGCCTTGGGCGGCTCGGGGAACGAGATCCCACGACACAGTGGTCCGGCCACGAGCTGCATGCGTAGCAGCCGTGTGTGAAACAGGACGCTGTCATCCGCTGGCTCGGGGGCAGGCTGTCCCCGAGACGAAAGCTTCTGTCCTGTCCGGAGCGGCGGCCGTCCTTAACGAACACCCACGCTCCGGTCCTGGGCGATGTGTGTGCTAGCCGCGCCGAGGTCCGGGACCCGCATTGGGCGGCTCGGGAAACGAGATCCCACGACACAGTGGTCTTGCCACGAGCTGCATGCGTAGCAGCCGTGTGTGAAACAGGAGGCTGTCATCCGCTGGCTCGGGGACAGGCTGTCTCCGAGACGAAAGCTTCTGTCCTGACCGGAGCGGCGGCTGTCCTTCCCGAACAACCACGCTCCGATCCTGCGCGACGTGTGTGCTAGCCGCGCCGGGGTCCGGGTCCCGCCTTGGGCGGCTCGGGGAACGAGATCCCACGACACAGTGGTCCGGCCACGAGCTGCATGCGTTGCAGCCGTGTCGTGAAACAGGACGCTGTCATCCGCTGGGTCGGGGGCTGGCTGTCCCCGAGACGAAAGCTTCTGTCCTGTCCGGATCGGCGGCCGTCCTTCCCGAACACCCACGCTCCGCTCCTGGGCGATGTGTGTGCTAGTCTCACTAGGACCCGGTCGGACCTCTGTCGGCTCCGCTATTTCACTCGCAGGAAACGTATGTCCCTCCACGCGCTGCGTGGCTCCGGCTTCCCGAGCTCCTCGGCTCCGCTCTTCCGCGACGTGTGTGCTAGCCGCGCCGGGGTCCGGGTCCCGCCTTGGGCGGATCGGGAAACGAGATCCCACGACACAGTGGTCCGGCCACGAGCTGCATGCGTAGCAGCCGTGTCGTGAAACAGGACGCTGTCATCCGCTGGCTCGGGGGCAGGCTGTCCCCGAGACGAAAGCTTGTGTCCTGTCCAGAGCGGCGGCCGTCCTTCCCGAACAAACACGCTCCGGTCCTGGGCGATGTGTGTGCTAGTCTCACTAGGACCCGGTCGGACCTCTGTCGGCTCCGCTATTTCGATCGCAGGAAACGTATGTCCCTCCACGGGCTGCGTGGCTCCGGCTTCCCGAGCCCCTCGGCTCCGCTCTTCCGCGACGTGTGTGCTAGCCGCGCCGGGGTCCGGGTCCCGCCTTGGGCGGATCGGGAAACGAGATCCCACGACACAGTGGTCCGGCCACGAGCTGCATGCGTAGCAGCCGTGTGTGAAACAGGAGGCTGTCATCCGCTGGCTCGGGGGCTGGCTGTCCCCGAGACGAAAGCTTCTGTCCTGTACGGATCGGCGGCTGTCCTTCCCGAACAACCACGCTCCGGTCCTGCGCGACGTGTGTGCTAGCCTCGCCGGGGTCCGGGTCCCGCCTTGGGCGGCTCGGGGATCGAGATCCCACGACACAGTGGTCCGGCCACGAGCTGCATGCGTAGCAGCCGTGTCGTGAAACAGGACGCTGTCATCCGCTGGGTCGGGGGCTGGCTGTCCCCGAGACGAAAGCTTCTGTCCTGTCCGGATCGGCGGCCGTCCTTCCCGAACACCCACGCTCCGGTCCTGGGCGATGTGTGTGCTAGTCTCACTAGGACCCGGTCGGACCTCTATCGGATCCACTATTTCGATCGCAGGAAACGTGTGTCCCTCCACGGGCTGCGTGGCTCCGGCTTCCCGAGCCCCTCGGCTGTGCTCCTGCGCGACGTGTGTGCTAGCCGCGCCGGGGTCCGGGTCCCGCCTTGGGCGGCTCGACGAAAGTGATCGACATAACGGGGGACCGACCACAAGCGCTGTGGGTGCCAGCCTTGCCGCCAAGCAGGAGGCTGTGTTCCGTTCGATCGGCAACTGTCCGTCCCGGAGCAGCCGCCGTCTTTCCCGAACCCCAAGACTCCGGTCCTGGGAGAGGTGTATGCTTGCCGCGCAAGGGTAAGAATCCCGTTTCGGGCGGACTGGGGACAATGATCCCATGACACGGCTGTCCGGCCACGAGCCGCATGGAAGCCAGACTTTCCGCGAAGCGTGTGGCTGTCCTCCGCTGGCTCGTGAGCTGGCAGTCGCGGGGACCTGGGGTTCTGTCCTCTCCGGAGCGGCAGCCGTCCGTCCCGAACAGCCACGCTCCTATCCTGGGCGACGTGTGTGCCTGCCGCGCCGGGGTCCGGGTCCCACCTTGGGCGGCTCGACGAAAGTGATCGCAAGACACGGGTGACCGGCCACAAGCGCTGTGGGTGCCAGCCTTGCCGCGAAGCAGGAGGCTGTGTTCCGTTCGCTCGGCAACTATCCGTCCCGGAGCGGCCGCCGTCCTTCCCGAACAGCCGCGCTCCGGTCCTGCGCGACGTGTGTGCTAGTCTCACTAGGACCCGGTCGGACCTCTGTCGGCTCCGCTATTTCGATCGCAGGAAACGTATGTCCCTCCACGGGCTGCGTGGCTCCGGCTTCCCGAGCCCCTCGGCTCCGCTCTTCCGCGACGTGTGTGCTAGCCGCGCCGGGGTCCGGGTCCCGCCTTTGGCGGATCGGGAAACGAGATCCCACGACACAGTGGTCCGGCCACGAGCTGCATGCGTAGCAGCCGTGTGTGAAACAGGAGGCTGTCATCCGCTGGCTCGGGGGCTGGCTGTCCCCGAGACGAAAGCTTCTGTCCTGTCCGGATCGGCGGCTGTCCTTCCCGAACAACCACGCTCCGCTCCTGGGCGATGTGTGTGCTAGCCTCGCCGAGGTCCGGGTCTCGCCTTGGGAGGCTCGACGAAAGTGATCGCAAGACACGGGTGACCGGCCACAAGCGCTGTGGGTGCCAGCCTTGCCGCGAAGCAGGAGGCTGTGTTCCGTTCGCTCGGCAACTATCCGTCCCGGAGCGGCCGCCGTCCTTCCCGAACAGCCGCGCTCCGGTCCTGCGCGACGTGTGTGCTAGCCGCGCCGGGGTCCGGGTCCCGCCTTTGTCGGATCGGGAAACGAGATCCCACGACACAGTGGTCCGGCCACGAGCTGCATGCGTAGCAGCCGTGTCGTGAAACAGGACGCTGTCATCCGCTGGGTCGGGGGCTGGCTGTCCCCGAGACGAAAGCTTCTGTCCTGTCCAGAGCGGCGGCCGTCCTTCCCGAACACCCACGCTCCGGTCCTGGGCGATGTGTGTGCTAGTCTCACTAGGACCCGGTCGGACCTCTGTCGGCTCCGCTATTTCGATCGCAGGAAACGTGTGTCCCTCCACGGGCTGCGTGGCTCCGGCTTCCCGAGCCCCTCGGCTCCGCTCCTGCGCGACATGTGTGCTAGCCGCGCCGGGATCCGGGTCCCGCCTTGGGCGGCTCGGGGAACGAGATCCCACGACACAGTGGTCCGGCCACGAGCTGCATGCGTAGCAGCCGTGTGTGAAACAGGAGGCTGTCATCCGCTGGCTCGGGGACAGGCTGTCCCCGAGACGAAAGCTTCTGTCCTGTCCGGATCGGCGGCTGTCCTTCCCGAACAACCACGCTCCGCTCCTGGGCGATGTGTGTGCTAGCCGCGCCGAGGTCCGGGTCTCGCCTTGGGAGGCTCGACGAAAGTGATCGCAAGACACGGGTGACCGGCCACAAGCGCTGTGGGTGCCAGCCTTGCCACGAAACAGGAGGCTGTGTTCCGTTCGCTCGGCAACTATCCGTCCCGGAGCGGCCGCCGTCCTTCCCGAACAGCCGCGCTCCGGTCCTGCGCGACGTCTGTGCTAGCCGCGCCGGGGTCCGGGTCCCGCCTTTGGCGGATCGGGAAACGAGATCCCACGACACAGTGGTCCGGCCACGAGCTGCATGCGTAGCAGCCGTGTCGTGAAACAGGACGCTGTCATCCGCTGGCTCGGGGACAGGCTGTCTCCGAGACGAAAGCTTCTGTCCTGTCCGGAGAGGCGGCTGTCCTTCCCGAACACCCACGCTCCGGTCCTGGGCGATGTGTGTGCTAGTCTCACTAGGACCCGGTCGGACCTCTATCGGATCCACTATTTCGATCGCAGGAAACGTGTGTCCCTCCACGGGCTGCGTGGCTCCGGCTTCCCGAGCCCCTCGGCTGTGCTCCTGCGCGACGTGTGTGCTAGCCGCGCCGAGGTCCAGGTCTCGCCTTGGGAGGCTCGACGAAAGTGATCGCAAGACACGGGTGACCGGTCACAAGCGCTGTGGGTGCCAGCCTTGCCGCCAAGCAGGAGGCTGTGTTCCGTTCGATCGGCAACTGTCCGTCCCGGAGCAGCCGCCGTCTTTCCCGAACCCCAAGACTCCGGTCCTGGGAGACGTGTATGCTTGCCGCGCAAGGGTAAGAATCCCGTTTCGGGCGGACTGGGGACAATGATCCCATGACACGGCTGTCCGGCCACGAGCCGCATGGGAGCCAGACTTTCCGCGAAGCGTGTGGCTGTCCTCCGCTGGCTCGTGAGCTGGCAGTCACGGGGACCTGGGGTTCTGTCCTCTCCGGAGCGGCAGCCGTCCGTCCCGAACAGCCACGCTCCTATCCTGGGCGACGTGTGTGCCTGCCGCGACGGGGTCCGGGTCCCACCTTGGGCGGCTCGACGAAAGTGATCGCAAGACACGGGTGACCGGCCACAAGCGCTGTGGGTGCCAGCCTTGCCGCGAAGCAGGAGGCTGTGTTCCGTTCGATCGGCAACTATCCGTCCCGGAGCGGCCGCCGTCCTTCCCGAACAGCCGCGCTCCGGTCCTGCGCGACGTGTGTGCTAGTCTCACTAGGACCCGGTCAGACCTCTGTCGGCTCCGCTATTTCGCTTGCAGGAAACGTGTGTCCCTCCACGGGCTGCGTGGCTCCGGCTTCCCGAGCCCCTCGGCTGCGCTCCTGCGCGACGTGTGTGCTAGCCGCGCCGGGGTCCGGGTCCCGCCTTGGGCGGCTCGGGGAACGAGATCCCACGACACAGTGGTCCGTCCACGAGCTGCATGCGTAGCAGCCGTGTCGTGAAACAGGACGCTGTCATCCGCTGGGTCGGGGGCTGGCTGTCCCCGAGACGAAAGCTTCTGTCCTGTCCGGAGAGGCGGCCGTCCTTCCCGAACACCCACGCTCCGGTCCTGGGCGATGTGTGTGCTAGTCTCACTAGGACCCGGTCGGACCTCTATCGGATCCACTATTTCGATCGCAGGAAACGTGTGTCCCTCCACGGGCTGCGTGGCTCCGGCTTCCCGAGCCCCTCGGCTCCGCTCTTCCGCGACGTGTGTGCTAGCCGCACCGGGGTCCTGGTCCCGCCTTGGGCGGCTCGACGAAAGTGATCGCAAGACACGGGGGACCGGCCACAAGCGCTGTGGCTGCCAGCCTTGCCGCGAAGCAGGAGGCTGTGTTCCGTTCGCTCGGCAACTATCCGTCCCGGAGCAGCCGCCGTCTTTCCCGAACCCCAAGACTCCGGTCCTGGGAGACGTGTATGCTTGCCGCGCAAGGGTAAGAATCCCGTTTCGGGCGGACTGGGGACAATGATCCCATGACACGGCTGTCCGGCCACGAGCCGCATGGGAGCCAGACTTTCCGCGAAGCGTGTGGCTGTCCTCCGCTGGCTCGTGAGCTGGCAGTCGCGGGGACCTGGGGTTCTGTCCTCTCCGGAGCGGCAGCCGTCCGTCCCGAACAGCCACGCTCCTATCCTGGGCGACGTGAGTGCCTGCCGCGCCGGGGTCCGGGTCCCACCTTGGGCGGCTCGACGAAAGTGATCGCAAGACACGGGTGACCGGCCACAAGCGCTGTGGGTGCCAGCCTTGCCGCGAAGCAGGAGGCTGTGTTCCGTTCGCTCGGCAACTATCCGTCCCGGAGCGGCCGCCGTCCTTCCCGAACAGCCGCGCTCCGGTCCTGCGCGACGTGTGTGCTAGTCTCACTAGGACCCGGTCAGACCTCTGTCGGCTCCGCTATTTCGCTTGCAGGAAACGTGTGTCCCTCGACGGGCTGCGTGGCTCCGGCTTCCCGAGCCCCTCGGCTGCGCTCCTGCGCGACGTGTGTGCTAGCCGCGCCGGGGTCCGGGACCCGCATTGGGCGGCTCGGGGAACGAGATCCCACGACACAGTGGTCTTGCCACGAGCTGCATGCGTAGCAGCCGTGTGTGAAACAGGAGGCTGTCATCCGCTGGCTCGGGGACAGGCTGTCTCCGAGACGAAAGCTTCTGTCCTGACCGGAGCGGCGGCCGTCCTTCCCGAACACCCACGCTCCGGTCCTGGGCGATGTGTGTGCTAGTCTCACTAGGACCCGGTCGGACCTCTGTCGGCTCCGCTATTTCGATCGCAGGAAACGTGTGTCCCTGCGGGACACACGTTCCCTTGCAGGAAACGTGTGTCCCTCCACGGGCTGCGTGGCTCCGGCTTCCCGAGCCCCTCGGCTCCGGTCCTGCGCGACGTGTGTGCTAGCCGCGCCGGAGTCCGGGTCCCGCCTTGGGCGGCTCGGGGAACTAGATCCCACGACACAGTGGTCCGGCCACGAGCTGCATGCGTAGCAGCCGTGTGTGAAACAGGAGGCTGTCATCCGCTGGCTCGGGGGCAGGCTGTCCCCGAGACGAAAGCTTCTGTCCTGTCCGGATCGGCGGCTGTCCTTCCCGAACACCCACGCTCCGGTCCTGGGAGACATGTATGCTAGCCGCGCAAGGGTAAGGATCCCGTTTCCTGCGCATTGGGGACAACGATCCCATGACACGGTTGTCCGGCCACGAGCGGCATGGGAGCCACACTTGCCGCGAAGCGTCAGGCTGTCATCCGCCGGCTCGTGGGCTGGCAGTGCAAGAGCGAATAAGGAGGCTCCATTGGCATGTGGGGCTGTGTGAACGCTCCCCTGGGGAGTTCAGTGTAGCTATAGCCTTTGTATGGGGGCAGTATTTGAAGGGTGAAAGGGGATTTGAACGCATTTTCTCGGGCCCTCTTTGGAATTCCTCTCCCATGCTTGGAAGGGCTATATTTCAGGTTGCTCAGGAATAGCAAACACAGAGGGTCCAGTGGCATATGGGGCTGCGTGAAGGTTCCCCTGGGGAGTTCAGATGTACTCAGCCTTCGTCTGGGGGCACTATTGGATGGCCGAAAGGCTCTTGTAACGCGTTGTCTTTGGCCCGATTTCTCAGTCGTCTCCGATTACGGCAGGGGAGCCTCACAGCAACCCTAAATACAACGCTGACCCGCATGGCAGATGACTGAAAAACTGGGCCCCAGTAAACGCGTTACAAGCCCCATTCGCCCATTCAAAAGTGCCCCCAAAGGAAGGCTTTGGGTACAAGTGAACTCCCCAGGGGAGCCTTTATGCAGCCCCACATGCAACTGGACCTTCCGGGTTCGCTGTTTCAGAGCAACACTAAATATAGCACTAGCCGGCATTGGAGAGAACTGAAAATTCGGGCCCCAGAAAACGCATTCCGAGCCCCTTTCGCCCATCCAAAAGTGCCCCCAGAGGAAGGCTTTGGGTACAAGTGAACTCCCCAGGGGAGCCTTTATGCAGCCCCACATGCAACTGGACCCTCCATGTTTTCTGTTTACGAGCAACCCTAGATATAACACTTGCCAGCATGGGAGAAGACTGAAAAATTGGGCCCCAGAAAACGCATTACAAGCCCCATTCACCAATCCAGAAGTGCCCCCAAAGGAAGACTTTTGGTACAACTGAACTCCACAGGGTAGCCTTTATGCAGCCCCACATGAAACTGGACCCTCCGGGTTCACTCTTTCACTGCAAGCCTAAATATAGGCCCCTGCGCAAGGGGAAATGATTGTTAAAGCGGGCCTCAGGAAACGCATTCCGAGTCCCTTTGGACCATCCAAAATTGCCCCCAAAGGAAGGCTTTGGGTACAAGTGAACTCCCCAGGGGAGCCTTGATGAAGCCCCATATGCTACTGGACCCTCCTTATTCGCTCTTTAACAGCAAGCCTAAATATAGCCCTATTTGGCATCGGACATGACTGAAAAACGGGGCCAAAGAAAATGCCTTACAAGACCCTTTCGCCCATCCAAAAGTGCCCCCAGAGGAAGGCTTTGGGTACAAGTGAACTCCCCAGGGGAGCCTTTATGCAGCCCCACATGCAACTGGACCCTCCATGTTTTCTGTTTACGAGCAACCCTAGATATAACACTTGCCAGCATGGGAGAAGACTGAAAAATTGGGCCCCAGAAAACACATTACAAGCCCCATTCACCAATCCAGAAGTGCCCCCAAAGGAAGACTTTTGGTACAACTGAACTCCACAGGGTAGCCTTTATGCAGCCCCACATGCAACTGGACCCTCCGGGTTCACTCTTTCACTGCAAGCCTAAATATAGGCCCCTGCGCAAGGGGAAATGATTGTTAAAGCGGGCCTCAGGAAACGCATTCCGAGTCCCTTTGGACCATCCAAAATTGCCCCCAAAGGAAGGCTTTGGGTACAAGTGAACTCCCCAGGGGAGCCTTGATGAAGCCCCATATGCTACTGGACCCTCCTTATTCGCTCTTTAACAGCAAGCCTAAATATAGCCCTAGCTGGCATCGGACATGACTGAAAAATGGGGCCAAAGAAAATGCCTTACAAGACCCTTTCGCCCATCCAAAAGTACCCCCAGAGGAAGACTTTGGGTACAAGTGAACTCCCCAGGGGAGCCTTTATGCAGCCCCACATGCAACTGGACCTTCCGGGTTCGCTCTTTCCGAGCAACACTAAAGATAGCCCTAGCCCCAATGGGAGAAGACTGAAAACTCGGGCCCCAGAAAATGCGTTACAAGCCTCATTCGCCCATCCAAAAGTGCCCCCAAAGGAAGGCTTTGAGTACAAGTGTAATGCCCAGGGGAGCCTTTATACAGCCCCACATGAAAATGGACCTTCCAGGTTTGCTCTTTCCGAGCAACACTAAATATAGCCCTAGCCCCAATGGGAGAAGACTGAAAATTCGGGCCCCAGAAAATGCGTAACAAGCCCCATTCGCCCATCCAAAAGTGCCCCCAGAGGAAGGCTTTGAGTACATCTGAACTCCCCAGGGGAGCCTTTATGCAGCCCCACATGCAACTGGACCCTTGTATTCGCTCTTTCACAGCAACCCTAAATACAACGCTGACCCGCATGGCAGATGACTGAAAAACTGGGCCCCAGTAAACGCGTTACAAGCCCCATTCACCAATCCAGAAGTGCCCCCAAAGGAAGACTTTTGGTACAACTGAACTCCACAGGGTAGCCTTTATGCAGCCCCACATGCAACTGGACCCTCCGGGTTCACTCTTTCACTGCAAGCCTAAATATAGGCCCCTGCGCAAGGGGAAATGATTGTTAAAGCGGGCCTCAGGAAACGCATTCCGAGTCCCTTTGGACCATCCAAAATTGCCCCCAAAGGAAGGCTTTGGGTACAAGTGAACTCCCCAGGGGAGCCTTGATGAAGCCCCATATGCTACTGGACCCTCCTTATTCGCTCTTTAACAGCAAGCCTAAATATAGCCCTAGCTGGCATCGGACATGACTGAAAAACGGGGCCAAAGAAAATGCCTTACAAGACCCTTTCGCCCATCCAAAAGTGCCCCCAGAGGAAGGCTTTGGGTACAAGTGAACTCCCCAGGGGAGCCTTTATGCAGCCCCACATGCAACTGGACCCTCCATGTTTTCTGTTTACGAGCAACCCTAGATATAACACTTGCCAGCATGGGAGAAGACTGAAAAATTGGGCCCCAGAAAACGCATTACAAGCCCCATTCACCAATCCAGAAGTGCCCCCAAAGGAAGACTTTTGGTACAACTGAACTCCACAGGGTAGCCTTTATGCAGCCCCACATGCAACTGGACCCTCCGGGTTCACTCTTTCACTGCAAGCCTAAATATAGGCCCCTGCGCAAGGGGAAATGATTGTTAAAGCGGGCCTCAGGAAACGCATTCCGAGTCCCTTTGGACCATCCAAAATTGCCCCCAAAGGAAGGCTTTGGGTACAAGTGAACTCCCCAGGGGAGCCTTGATGAAGCCCCATATGCTACTGGACCCTCCTTATTCGCTCTTTAACAGCAAGCCTAAATATAGCCCTATTTGGCATCGGACATGACTGAAAAACGGGGCCAAAGAAAATGCCTTACAAGACCCTTTCGCCCATCCAAAAGTGCCCCCAGAGGAAGGCTTTGGGTACAAGTGAACTCCCCAGGGGAGCCTTTATGCAGCCCCACATGCAACTGGACCCTCCATGTTTTCTGTTTACGAGCAACCCTAGATATAACACTTGCCAGCATGGGAGAAGACTGAAAAATTGAGCCCCAGAAAACGCATTACAAGCCCCATTCACCAATCCAGAAGTGCCCCCAAAGGAAGACTTTTGGTACAACTGAACTCCACAGGGTAGCCTTTATGCAGCCCCACATGCAACTGGACCCTCCGGGTTCACTCTTTCACTGCAAGCCTAAATATAGGCCCCTGCGCAAGGGGAAATGATTGTTAAAGTGGGCCTCAGGAAACGCATTCCGAGTCCCTTTGGACCATCCAAAATTGCCCCCAAAGGAAGGCTTTGGGTACAAGTGAACTCCCCAGGGGAGCCTTGATGAAGCCCCATATGCTACTGGACCCTCCTTATTCGCTCTTTAACAGCAAGCCTAAATATAGCCCTAGCTGGCATCGGACATGACTGAAAAATGGGGCCAAAGAAAATGCCTTACAAGACCCTTTCGCCCATCCAAAAGTACCCCCAGAGGAAGACTTTGGGTACAAGTGAACTCCCCAGGGGAGCCTTTATGCAGCCCCACATGCAACTGGACCTTCCGGGTTCGCTCTTTCCGAGCAACACTAAAGATAGCCCTAGCCCCAATGGGAGAAGACTGAAAACTCGGGCCCCAGAAAATGCGTTACAAGCCCCATTCGCCCATCCTAAAGTGCCCCCAAAGGAAGGCTTTGAGTACAAGTGTAATGCCCAGGGGAGCCTTTATACAGCCCCACATGAAAATGGACCTTCCAGGTTTGCTCTTTCCGAGCAACACTAAATATAGCCCTAGCCCCAATGGGAGAAGACTGAAAATTCGGGCCCCAGAAAATGCGTAACAAGCCCCATTCGCCCATCCAAAAGTGCCCCCAGAGGAAGGCTTTGAGTACATCTGAACTCCCCAGGGGAGCCTTTATGCAGCCCCACATGCAACTGGACCCTTGTATTCGCTCTTTCACAGCAACCCTAAATACAACGCTGACCCGCATGGCAGATGACTGAAAAACTGGGCCCCAGTAAACGCGTTACAAGCCCCATTCACCAATCCAGAAGTGCCCCCAAAGGAAGACTTTTGGTACAACTGAACTCCACAGGGTAGCCTTTATGCAGCCCCACATGCAACTGGACCCTCCGGGTTCACTCTTTCACTGCAAGCCTAAATATAGGCCCCTGCGCAAGGGGAAATGATTGTTAAAGCGGGCCTCAGGAAACGCATTCCGAGTCCCTTTGGACCATCCAAAATTGCCCCCAAAGGAAGGCTTTGGGTACAAGTGAACTCCCCAGGGGAGCCTTGATGAAGCCCCATATGCTACTGGACCCTCCTTATTCGCTCTTTAACAGCAAGCCTAAATATAGCCCTATTTGGCATCGGACATGACTGAAAAACGGGGCCAAAGAAAATGCCTTACAAGACCCTTTCGCCCATCCAAAAGTGCCCCCAGAGGAAGGCTTTGGGTACAAGTGAACTCCCCAGGGGAGCCTTTATGCAGCCCCACATGCAACTGGACCCTCCATGTTTTCTGTTTACGAGCAACCCTAGATATAACACTTGCCAGCATGGGAGAAGACTGAAAAATTGGGCCCCAGAAAACGCATTACAAGCCCCATTCACCAATCCAGAAGTGCCCCCAAAGGAAGACTTTTGGTACAACTGAACTCCACAGGGTAGCCTTTATGCAGCCCCACATGCAACTGGACCCTCCGGGTTCACTCTTTCACTGCAAGCCTAAATATAGGCCCCTGCGCAAGGGGAAATGATTGTTAAAGCGGGCCTCAGGAAACGCATTCCGAGTCCCTTTGGACCATCCAAAATTGCCCCCAAAGGAAGGCTTTGGGTACAAGTGAACTCCCCAGGGGAGCCTTGATGAAGCCCCATATGCTACTGGACCCTCCTTATTCGCTCTTTAACAGCAAGCCTAAATATAGCCCTATTTGGCATCGGACATGACTGAAAAACGGGGCCAAAGAAAATGCCTTACAAGACCCTTTAGCCCATCTAAAAGTGCCCCCAGAGGAAGGCTTTGGGTACAATTGAACTCCCCAGGGGAGCCTTTATGCAGCCCCACATGCAACTGGACCCTCCATGTTTTCTGTTTACGAGCAACCCTAGATATAACACTTGCCAGCATGGGAGAAGACTGAAAAATTGAGCCCCAGAAAACGCATTACAAGCCCCATTCACCAATCCAGAAGTGCCCCCAAAGGAAGACTTTTGGTACAACTGAACTCCACAGGGTAGCCTTTATGCAGCCCCACATGCAACTGGACCCTCCGGGTTCACTCTTTCACTGCAAGCCTAAATATAGGCCCCTGCGCAAGGGGAAATGATTGTTAAAGCGGGCCTCAGGAAACGCATTCCGAGTCCCTTTGGACCATCCAAAATTGCCCCCAAAGGAAGGCTTTGGGTACAAGTGAACTCCCCAGGGGAGCCTTGATGAAGCCCCATATGCTACTGGACCCTCCTTATTCGCTCTTTAACAGCAAGCCTAAATATAGCCCTAGCTGGCATCGGACATGACTGAAAAACGGGGCCAAAGAAAATGCCTTACAAGACCCTTTCGCCCATCCAAAAGTGCCCCCAGAGGAAGGCTTTGGGTACAAGTGAACTCCCCAGGGGAGCCTTTATGCAGCCCCACATGCAACTGGACCCTCCATGTTTTCTGTTTACGAGCAACCCTAGATATAACACTTGCCAGCATGGGAGAAGACTGAAAAATTGGGCCCCAGAAAACGCATTACAAGCCCCATTCACCAATCCAGAAGTGCCCCCAAAGGAAGACTTTTGGTACAACTGAACTCCACAGGGTAGCCTTTATGCAGCCCCACATGCAACTGGACCCTCCGGGTTCACTCTTTCACTGCAAGCCTAAATATAGGCCCCTGCGCAAGGGGAAATGATTGTTAAAGCGGGCCTCAGGAAACGCATTCCGAGTCCCTTTGGACCATCCAAAATTGCCCCCAAAGGAAGGCTTTGGGTACAAGTGAACTCCCCAGGGGAGCCTTGATGAAGCCCCATATGCTACTGGACCCTCCTTATTCGCTCTTTAACAGCAAGCCTAAATATAGCCCTATTTGGCATCGGACATGACTGAAAAACGGGGCCAAAGAAAATGCCTTACAAGACCCTTTAGCCCATCTAAAAGTGCCCCCAGAGGAAGGCTTTGGGTACAATTGAACTCCCCAGGGGAGCCTTTATGCAGCCCCACATGCAACTGGACCCTCCATGTTTTCTGTTTACGAGCAACCCTAGATATAACACTTGCCAGCATGGGAGAAGACTGAAAAATTGAGCCCCAGAAAACGCATTACAAGCCCCATTCACCAATCCAGAAGTGCCCCCAAAGGAAGACTTTTGGTACAACTGAACTCCACAGGGTAGCCTTTATGCAGCCCCACATGCAACTGGACCCTCCGGGTTCACTCTTTCACTGCAAGCCTAAATATAGGCCCCTGCGCAAGGGGAAATGATTGTTAAAGCGGGCCTCAGGAAACGCATTCCGAGTCCCTTTGGACCATCCAAAATTGCCCCAAAAGGAAGGCTTTGGGTACAAGTGAACTCCCCAGGGGAGCCTTGATGAAGCCCCATATGCTACTGGACCCTCCTTATTCGCTCTTTAACAGCAAGCCTAAATATAGCCATAGCTGGCATCGGACATGACTGAAAAACGGGGCCAAAGAAAATGCCTTACAAGACCCTTTCGCCCATCCAAAAGTGCCCCCAGAGGAAGGCTTTGGGTACAAGTGAACTCCCCAGGGGAGCCTTTATGCAGCCCCACATGCAACTGGACCCTCCATGTTTTCTGTTTACGAGCAACCCTAGATATAACACTTGCCAGCATGGGAGAAGACTGAAAAATTGGGCCCCAGAAAACGCATTACAAGCCCCATTCACCAATCCAGAAGTGCCCCCAAAGGAAGACTTTTGGTACAACTGAACTCCACAGGGTAGCCTTTATGCAGCCCCACATGCAACTGGACCCTCCGGGTTCACTCTTTCACTGCAAGCCTAAATATAGGCCCCTGCGCAAGGGGAAATGATTGTTAAAGCGGGCCTCAGGAAACGCATTCCGAGTCCCTTTGGACCATCCAAAATTGCCCCCAAAGGAAGGCTTTGGGTACAAGTGAACTCCCCAGGGGAGCCTTGATGAAGCCCCATATGCTACTGGACCCTCCTTATTCGCTCTTTAACAGCAAGCCTAAATATAGCCCTAGCTGGCATCGGACATGACTGAAAAATGGGGCCAAAGAAAATGCCTTACAAGACCCTTTCGCCCATCCAAAAGTACCCCCAGAGGAAGACTTTGGGTACAAGTGAACTCCCCAGGGGAGCCTTTATGCAGCCCCACATGCAACTGGACCTTCCGGGTTCGCTCTTTCCGAGCAACACTAAAGATAGCCCTAGCCCCAATGGGAGAAGACTGAAAACTCGGGCCCCAGAAAATGCTTTACAAGCCCCATTCGCCCATCCAGAAGTGCCCCCAAAGGAAGGCTGTGGGTACTACTGAACTCCCCAGGGGAGCCTTTATGCAGCCCCACATGCAACTGGACCCTCCGTGTTCACTCTTTCACCGCAAGCCTAAATATAGCCCTAGCTGACATCGGACATGACTGAAAAACGGGGCCACAGAAAATGCGTAACAAGCCCCATTCGCCCATCCAAAAGTGCCCCCAGAGGAAGGCTTTGGGTACAAGTGAACTCCCCAGGGGAGCCTTTATGCAGCCCCACATGCAACTGGACCCTCCTTTTTCGCTCTTTCACAGCTACACTAAATACAACGCTGACCCGCATGGCAGATGACTGAAAAACTGGGCCCCAGTAAATGCGTTACAAGCCCCATTTGCCCATCCAAAAGTGCCCCCAAAGGAAGGCTTTGGGTACAAGTGAACTCCCCAAGGGAGCCTTTATGCAGCCCCACATGCAACTGTACCCTCCGAGTTCGCTCTTTCACCGCAAAGCTAAATTTAGCCCTCGGCGCAAGGGGAAATGTTTGTCAAAGCGGGCCTCAGGAAACGCATTCCGAGTCCCTTTGGACCATCCAAAAGTGCCCCCAAAGGAAGGCTTTGGGTACATCTGAACTCCCCAGGGGAGCCTTGATGAAGCCGCACATGCAACTGGACCCTCATTATTCGCTCTTTTACAGCAAGCCTAAATATAGCCCTATTTGGCATCGGACATGACTGAAAAACGGGGCCAAAGAAAATGCCTTACAAGACCCTTTCGCCCATCCAAAAGTGCCCCCAGAGGAAGGCTTTGGGTACTACTGAACTCCCCAGGGGAGCCTTTACGAAGCCCCACATGCAACTGGACCTTCCGGGTTCGCTCTTTCCGAGCAACACTAAAGATAGCCCTAGCCCCAATGGGAGAAGACTGAAAACTCGGGCCCCAGAAAATGCGTTACAAGCCCCATTCGCCCATCCAAAAGTGCCCCCAAAGGAAGGCTTTGAGTACAAGTGTAATGCCCAGGGGAGCCTTTATACAGCCCCACATGAAAATGGACCTTCCAGGTTTGCTCTTTCCGAGCAACACTAAATATAGCCCTAGCCCCAATGGGAGAAGACTGAAAATTCGGGCCACAGAAAATGCGTAACAAGCCCCATTCGCCCATCCAAAAGTGCCCCCAGAGGAAGGCTTTGAGTACATCTGAACTCCCCAGGGGAGCCTTTATGCAGCCCCACATGCAACTGGACCCTTGTATTCGCTCTTTCACAGCAACCCTAAATACAACGCTGACCCGCATGGCAGATGACTGAAAAACTGGGCCCCAGTAAACGCGTTACAAGCCCCATTCACCAATCCAGAAGTGCCCCCAAAGGAAGACTTTTGGTACAACTGAACTCCACAGGGTAGCCTTTATGCAGCCCCACATGCAACTGGACCCTCCGGGTTCACTCTTTCACTGCAAGCCTAAATATAGGCCCCTGCGCAAGGGGAAATGATTGTTAAAGCGGGCCTCAGGAAACGCATTCCGAGTCCCTTTGGACCATCCAAAATTGCCCCCAAAGGAAGGCTTTGGGTACAAGTGAACTCCCCAGGGGAGCCTTGATGAAGCCCCATATGCTACTGGACCCTCCTTATTCGCTCTTTAACAGCAAGCCTAAATATAGCCCTATTTGGCATCGGACATGACTGAAAAACGGGGCCAAAGAAAATGCCTTACAAGACCCTTTCGCCCATCCAAAAGTGCCCCCAGAGGAAGGCTTTGGGTACAAGTGAACTCCCCAGGGGAGCCTTTATGCAGCCCCACATGCAACTGGACCCTCCATGTTTTCTGTTTACGAGCAACCCTAGATATAACACTTGCCAGCATGGGAGAAGACTGAAAAATTGGGCCCCAGAAAACGCATTACAAGCCCCATTCACCAATCCAGAAGTGCCCCCAAAGGAAGACTTTTGGTACAACTGAACTCCACAGGGTAGCCTTTATGCAGCCCCACATGCAACTGGACCCTCCGGGTTCACTCTTTCACTGCAAGCCTAAATATAGGCCCCTGCGCAAGGGGAAATGATTGTTAAAGCGGGCCTCAGGAAACGCATTCCGAGTCCCTTTGGACCATCCAAAATTGCCCCCAAAGGAAGGCTTTGGGTACAAGTGAACTCCCCAGGGGAGCCTTGATGAAGCCCCATATGCTACTGGACCCTCCTTATTCGCTCTTTAACAGCAAGCCTAAATATAGCCATAGCTGGCATCGGACATGACTGAAAAACGGGGCCAAAGAAAATGCCTTACAAGACCCTTTCGCCCATCCAAAAGTGCCCCCAGAGGAAGGCTTTGGGTACAAGTGAACTCCCCAGGGGAGCCTTTATGCAGCCCCACATGCAACTGGACCCTCCATGTTTTCTGTTTACGAGCAACCCTAGATATAACACTTGCCAGCATGGGAGAAGACTGAAAAATTGGGCCCCAGAAAACGCATTACAAGCCCCATTCACCAATCCAGAAGTGCCCCCAAAGGAAGACTTTTGGTACAACTGAACTCCACAGGGTAGCCTTTATGCAGCCCCACATGCAACTGGACCCTCCGGGTTCACTCTTTCACTGCAAGCCTAAATATAGGCCCCTGCGCAAGGGGAAATGATTGTTAAAGCGGGCCTCAGGAAACGCATTCCGAGTCCCTTTGGACCATCCAAAATTGCCCCCAAAGGAAGGCTTTGGGTACAAGTGAACTCCCCAGGGGAGCCTTGATGAAGCCCCATATGCTACTGGACCCTCCTTATTCGCTCTTTAACAGCAAGCCTAAATATAGCCCTAGCTGGCATCGGACATGACTGAAAAATGGGGCCAAAGAAAATGCCTTACAAGACCCTTTCGCCCATCCAAAAGTGCCCCCAAAGGAAGGCTGTGGGTACAACTGAACTCCCCAGGGGAGCCTTTATGCAGCCCCACATGCAACTGGACCTTCCGGGTTCGCTCTTTCCGAGCAACACGAAATATATCCCTAGCCCCAATGGGAGAGGACTGAAAACTCGGGCCCCAGAAAATGCGTTACAAGCCCCATTCGCCCATCCAGAAGTGCCCCCAAAGGAAGGCTGTGGGTACTACTGAACTCCCCAGGGGAGCCTTTATGCAGCCCCACATGCAACTGGACCCTCCGTGTTCACTCTTTCACCGCAAGCCTAAATATAGCCCTAGCTGACATCGGACATGACTGAAAAACGGGGCCACAGAAAATGCGTAACAAGCCCCATTCGCCCATCCAAAAGTGCCCCCAGAGGAAGGCTTTGGGTACAAGTGAACTCCCCAGGGGAGCCTTTATGCAGCCCCACATGCAACTGGACCCTCCTTTTTCGCTCTTTCACAGCTACACTAAATACAACGCTGACCCGCATGGCAGATGACTGAAAAACTGGGCCCCAGTAAATGCGTTACAAGCCCCATTTGCCCATCCAAAAGTGCCCCCAAAGGAAGGCTTTGGGTACAAGTGAACTCCCCAAGGGAGCCTTTATGCAGCCCCACATGCAACTGTACCCTCCGAGTTCGCTCTTTCACCGCAAAGCTAAATTTAGCCCTCGGCGCAAGGGGAAATGTTTGTCAAAGCGGGCCTCAGGAAACGCATTCCGAGTCCCTTTGGACCATCCAAAAGTGCCCCCAAAGGAAGGCTTTGGGTACATCTGAACTCCCCAGGGGAGCCTTGATGAAGCCGCACATGCAACTGGACCCTCATTATTCGCTCTTTTACAGCAAGCCTAAATATAGCCCTATTTGGCATCGGACATGACTGAAAAACGGGGCCAAAGAAAATGCCTTACAAGACCCTTTCGCCCATCCAAAAGTGCCCCCAGAGGAAGGCTTTGGGTACAAGTGAACTCCCCAGGGGAGCCTTTACGAAGCCCCACATGCAACTGGACCTTCCGGGTTCGCTCTTTCCGAGCAACACTAAAGATAGCCCTAGCCCCAACGGGAGAAGACTGAAAACTCGGGCCCCAGAAAATGCGTTACAAGCCCCATTTGCCCATCCAAAAGTGCCCCCAAAGGAAGGCTTTGAGTACAAGTGTAATGCCCAGGGGAGCCTTTATACAGCCCCACATGAAAATGGACCTTCCAGGTTTGCTCTTTCCGAGCAACACTAAATATAGCCCTAGCCCCAATGGGAGAAGACTGAAAATTCGGGCCACAGAAAATGCGTAACAAGCCCCATTCGCCCATCCAAAAGTGCCCCCAGAGGAAGGCTTTGAGTACATCTGAACTCCCCAGGGGAGCCTTTATGCAGCCCCACATGCAACTGGACCCTTGTATTCGCTCTTTCACAGCAACCCTAAATACAACGCTGACCCGCATGGCAGATGACTGAAAAACTGGGCCCCGGTAAACGCGTTACAAGCCCCATTCGCCCATTCAAAAGTGCCCCCAAGGGAAGGCTTTGGGTACAAGTGAACTCCCCAGGGGAGCCTTTATGCAGCCCCACATGCAACTGGACCCCCCAGGTTCACTCTTTCACCGCAAGCCTAAATATAACCCTCGGCGCAAGGGGAAATGATTGTTAAAGCGGACCTCAGGAAACGCATTCCGAGTCCCTTTGGACCATCCAAAATTGCCCCCAAAGGAAGGCTTTGGGTACATCTGAACTCCCCAGGGGAGCCTTGATGAAGCCCCATATGCTACTGGACCCTCCTTATTCGCTCTTTAACAGCAAGCCTAAATATAGCCATAGCTGGCATCGGACATGACTGAAAAACGGGGCCAAAGAAAATGCCTTACAAGACCCTTTCGCCCATCCAAAAGTGCCCCCAAAGGAAGGCTTTGGGTACAAGTGAACTCCCCAGGGGAGACTTTACGAAGCCCCACATGCAACTGGACCTTCCGGGTTCGCTCTTTCCGAGCAACACTAAAGATAGCCCTAGCCCCAATGGGAGAAGACTGAAAACTCGGGCCCCAGAAAATGCGTTACAAGCCCCATTCGCCCATCCAAAAGTGCCCCCAAAGGAAGGCTTTGAGTACAAGTGTAATGCCCAGGGGAGCCTTTATACAGCCCCACATGAAAATGGACCTTCCAGGTTTGCTCTTTCCGAGCAACACTAAATATAGCCCTAGCCCCAATGGGAGAAGACTGAAAATTCGGGCCACAGAAAATGCGTAACAAGCCCCATTCGCCCATCCAAAAGTGCCCCCAGAGGAAGGCTTTGAGTACATCTGAACTCCCCAGGGGAGCCTTTATGCAGCCCCACATGCAACTGGACCCTTGTATTCGCTCTTTCACAGCAACCCTAAATACAACGCTGACCCGCATGGCAGATGACTGAAAAACTGGGCCCCAGTAAACGCGTTACAAGCCCCATTCACCAATCCAGAAGTGCCCCCAAAGGAAGACTTTTGGTACAACTGAACTCCACAGGGTAGCCTTTATGCAGCCCCACATGCAACTGGACCCTCCGGGTTCACTCTTTCACTGCAAGCCTAAATATAGGCCCCTGCGCAAGGGGAAATGATTGTTAAAGCGGGCCTCAGGAAACGCATTCCGAGTCCCTTTGGACCATCCAAAATTGCCCCCAAAGGAAGGCTTTGGGTACAAGTGAACTCCCCAGGGGAGCCTTGATGAAGCCCCATATGCTACTGGACCCTCCTTATTCGCTCTTTAACAGCAAGCCTAAATATAGCCCTATTTGGCATCGGACATGACTGAAAAACGGGGCCAAAGAAAATGCCTTACAAGACCCTTTCGCCCATCCAAAAGTGCCCCCAGAGGAAGGCTTTGGGTACAAGTGAACTCCCCAGGGGAGCCTTTATGCAGCCCCACATGCAACTGGACCCTCCATGTTTTCTGTTTACGAGCAACCCTAGATATAACACTTGCCAGCATGGGAGAAGACTGAAAAATTGGGCCCCAGAAAACGCATTACAAGCCCCATTCACCAATCCAGAAGTGCCCCCAAAGGAAGACTTTTGGTACAACTGAACTCCACAGGGTAGCCTTTATGCAGCCCCACATGCAACTGGACCCTCCGGGTTCACTCTTTCACTGCAAGCCTAAATATAGGCCCCTGCGCAAGGGGAAATGATTGTTAAAGCGGGCCTCAGGAAACGCATTCCGAGTCCCTTTGGACCATCCAAAATTGCCCCCAAAGGAAGGCTTTGGGTACAAGTGAACTCCCCAGGGGAGCCTTGATGAAGCCCCATATGCTACTGGACCCTCCTTATTCGCTCTTTAACAGCAAGCCTAAATATAGCCATAGCTGGCATCGGACATGACTGAAAAACGGGGCCAAAGAAAATGCCTTACAAGACCCTTTCGCCCATCCAAAAGTGCCCCCAGAGGAAGGCTTTGGGTACAAGTGAACTCCCCAGGGGAGCCTTTATGCAGCCCCACATGCAACTGGACCCTCCATGTTTTCTGTTTACGAGCAACCCTAAATATAACACTTGCCAGCATGGGAGAAGACTGAAAAATTGGGCCCCAGAAAACGCATTACAAGCCCCATTCACCAATCCAGAAGTGCCCCCAAAGGAAGACTTTTGGTACAACTGAACTCCACAGGGTAGCCTTTATGCAGCCCCACATGCAACTGGACCCTCCGGGTTCACTCTTTCACTGCAAGCCTAAATATAGGCCCCTGCGCAAGGGGAAATGATTGTTAAAGCGGGCCTCAGGAAACGCATTCCGAGTCCCTTTGGACCATCCAAAATTGCCCCCAAAGGAAGGCTTTGGGTACAAGTGAACTCCCCAGGGGAGCCTTGATGAAGCCCCATATGCTACTGGACCCTCCTTATTCGCTCTTTAACAGCAAGCCTAAATATAGCCCTAGCTGGCATCGGACATGACTGAAAAATGGGGCCAAAGAAAATGCCTTACAAGACCCTTTCGCCCATCCAAAAGTGCCCCCAGAGGAAGGCTGTGGGTACTACTGAACTCCCCAGGGGAGCCTTTATGCAGCCCCACATGCAACTGGACCTTCCGGGTTCGCTCTTTCCGAGCAACACGAAATATATCCCTAGCCCCAATGGGAGAGGACTGAAAACTCGGGCCCCAGAAAATGCGTTACAAGCCCCATTCGCCCATCCAAAAGTGCCCCCAGAGGAAGGCTTTGGGTACAAGTGAACTCCCCAGGGGAGCCTTTATGCAGCCCCACATGCAACTGGACCCTCCGTGTTCACTCTTTCACCGCAAGCCTAAATATAGCCCTAGCTGACATCGGACATGACTGAAAAACGGGGCCACAGAAAATGCGTAACAAGCCCCATTCGCCCATCCAAAAGTGCCCCCAGAGGAAGGCTTTGGGTACAAGTGAACTCCCCAGGGGAGCCTTTATGCAGCCCCACATGCAACTGTACCCTCCGAGTTCGCTCTTTCACCGCAAAGCTAAATTTAGCCCTCGGCGCAAGGGGAAATGTTTGTCAAAGCGGGCCTCAGGAAACGCATTCCGAGTCCCTTTGGACCATCCAAAAGTGCCCCCAAAGGAAGGCTTTGGGTACATCTGAACTCCCCAGGGGAGCCTTGATGAAGCCGCACATGCAACTGGACCCTCATTATTCGCTCTTTTACAGCAAGCCTAAATATAGCCCTATTTGGCATCGGACATGACTGAAAAAAGGGGCCAAAGAAAATGCCTTACAAGACCCTTTCGCCCATCCAAAAGTGCCCCCAGAGGAAGGCTTTGGGTACAAGTGAACTCCCCAGGGGAGCCTTTACGAAGCCCCACATGCAACTGGACCTTCCGGGTTCGCTCTTTCCGAGCAACACTAAAGATAGCCCTAGCCCCAATGGGAGAAGACTGAAAACTCGGGCCCCAGAAAATGCGTTACAAGCCCCATTCGCCCATCCAAAAGTGCCCCCAAAGGAAGGCTTTGAGTACAAGTGTAATGCCCAGGGGAGCCTTTATACAGCCCCACATGAAAATGGACCTTCCAGGTTTGCTCTTTCCGAGCAACACTAAATATAGCCCTAGCCCCAATGGGAGAAGACTGAAAATTCGGGCCCCAGAAAATGCGTAACAAGCCCCATTCGCCCATCCAAAAGTGCCCCCAGAGGAAGGCTTTGAGTACATCTGAACTCCCCAGGGGAGCCTTTATGCAGCCCCACATGCAACTGGACCCTTGTATTCGCTCTTTCACAGCAACCCTAAATACAACGCTGACCCGCATGGCAGATGACTGAAAAACTGGGCCCCAGTAAACGCGTTACAAGCCCCATTCGCCCATTCAAAAGTGCCCCCAAAGGAAGGCTTTGGGTACAAGTGAACTCCCCAGGGGAGCCTTTATGCAGCCCCACATGCAACTGGACCCTCCAGGTTCACTCTTTCACCGCAAGCCTAAATATAGCCCTCGGCGCAAGGGGAAATGATTGTTAAAGCGGACCTCAGGAAACGCATTCCGAGTCCCTTTGGACCATCCAAAATTGCCCCCAAAGGAAGGCTTTGGGTACAAGTGAACTCCCCAGGGGAGCCTTGATGAAGCCCCATATGCTACTGGACCCTCCTTATTCGCTCTTTAACAGCAAGCCTAAATATAGCCATAGCTGGCATCGGACATGACTGAAAAACGGGGCCAAAGAAAATGCCTTACAAGACCCTTTCGCCATCCAAAAGTGCCCCCAGAGGAAGGCTTTGGGTACAAGTGAACTCCCCAGGGGAGCCTTTATGCAGCCCCACATGCAACTGGACCTTCCGGGTTCGCTGTTTCAGAGCAACACTAAATATAGCACTAGCCGGCATTGGAGAGAACTGAAAATTCGGGCCCCAGAAAACGCATTCCGAGCCCCTTTCGCCCATCCAAAAGTGCCCCCAGAGGAAGGCTTTGGGTACAAGTGAACTCCCCAGGGGAGCCTTTATGCAGCCCCACATGCAACTGGACCCTCCATGTTTTCTGTTTACGAGCAACCCTAAATATAACACTTGCCAGCATGGGAGAAGACTGAAAAATTGGGCCCCAGAAAACGCATTACAAGCCCCATTCACCAATCCAGAAGTGCCCCCAAAGGAAGACTTTTGGTACAACTGAACTCCACAGGGTAGCCTTTATGCAGCCCCACATGCAACTGGACCCTCCGGGTTCACTCTTTCACTGCAAGCCTAAATATAGGCCCCTGCGCAAGGGGAAATGATTGTTAAAGCGGGCCTCAGGAAACGCATTCCGAGTCCCTTTGGACCATCCAAAATTGCCCCCAAAGGAAGGCTTTGGGTACAAGTGAACTCCCCAGGGGAGCCTTGATGAAGCCCCATATGCTACTGGACCCTCCTTATTCGCTCTTTAACAGCAAGCCTAAATATAGCCCTTGCTGGCATCGGACATGACTGAAAAATGGGGCCAAAGAAAATGCCTTACAAGACCCTTTCGCCCATCCAAAAGTGCCCCCAAAGGAAGGCTGTGGGTACTACTGAACTCCCCAGGGGAGCCTTTATGCAGCCCCACATGCAACTGGACCTTCCGGGTTCGCTCTTTCCGAGCAACACGAAATATATCCCTAGCCCCAATGGGAGAGGACTGAAAACTCGGGCCCCAGAAAATGCGTTACAAGCCCCATTCGCCCATCCAGAAGTGCCCCCAAAGGATGGCTTTGGGTACAAGTGAACTCCCCAGGGGAGCCTTTATGCAGCCCCACATGCAACTGGACCCTCCGTGTTCACTCTTTCACCGCAAGCCTAAATATAGCCCTAGCTGACATCGGACATGACTGAAAAACGGGGCCACAGAAAATGCGTAACAAGCCCCATTCGCCCATCCAAAAGTGCCCCCAGAGGAAGGCTTTGGGTACAAGTGAACTCCCCAGGGGAGCCTTTATGCAGCCCCACATGCAACTGGACCCTTGTATTCGCTCTTTCACAGCTACACTAAATACAACGCTGACCCGCATGGCAGATGACTGAAAAACTGGGCCCCAGTAAACGCGTTACAAGCCCCATTCGCCCATCCAAAAGTGCCCCCAAAGGAAGGCTTTGGGTACAAGTGAACTCCCCAAGGGAGCCTTTATGCAGCCCCACATGCAACTGTACCCTCCGAGTTCGCTCTTTCACCGCAAAGCTAAATTTAGCCCTCGGCGCAAGGGGAAATGTTTGTCAAAGCGGGCCTCAGGAAACGCATTCCGAGTCCCTTTGGACCATCCAAAAGTGCCCCCAAAGGAAGGCTTTGGGTACATCTGAACTCCCCAGGGGAGCCTTGATGAAGCCGCACATGCAACTGGACCCTCATTATTCGCTCTTTTACAGCAAGCCTAAATATAGCCCTATTTGGCATCGGACATGACTGAAAAACGGGGCCAAAGAAAATGCCTTACAAGACCCTTTCGCCCATCCAAAAGTGCCCCCAGAGGAAGGCTTTGGGTACAAGTGAACTCCCCAGGGGAGACTTTACGAAGCCCCACATGCAACTGGACCTTCCGGGTTCGCTCTTTCCGAGCAACACTAAAGATAGCCCTAGCCCCAATGGGAGAAGACTGAAAACTCGGGCCCCAGAAAATGCGTTACAAGCCCCATTCGCCCATCCAAAAGTGCCCCCAAAGGAAGGCTTTGAGTACAAGTGTAATGCCCAGGGGAGCCTTTATACAGCCCCACATGAAAATGGACCTTCCAGGTTTGCTCTTTCCGAGCAACACTAAATATAGCCCTAGCCCCAATGGGAGAAGACTGAAAATTCGGGCCCCAGAAAATGCGTAACAAGCCCCATTCGCCCATCCAAAAGTGCCCCCAGAGGAAGGCTTTGAGTACATCTGAACTCCCCAGGGGAGCCTTTATGCAGCCCCACATGCAACTGGACCCTTGTATTCGCTCTTTCACAGCAACCCTAAATACAACGCTGACCCGCATGGCAGATGACTGAAAAACTGGGCCCCAGTAAACGCGTTACAAGCCCCATTCACCAATCCAGAAGTGCCCCCAAAGGAAGACTTTTGGTACAACTGAACTCCACAGGGTAGCCTTTATGCAGCCCCACATGCAACTGGACCCTCCGGGTTCACTCTTTCACTGCAAGACTAAATATAGGCCCCTGCGCAAGGGGAAATGATTGTTAAAGCGGGCCTCAGGAAACGCATTCCGAGTCCCTTTGGACCATCCAAAATTGCCCCCAAAGGAAGGCTTTGGGTACAAGTGAACTCCCCAGGGGAGCCTTGATGAAGCCCCATATGCTACTGGACCCTCCTTATTCGCTCTTTAACAGCAAGCCTAAATATAGCCATAGCTGGCATCGGACATGACTGAAAAACGGGGCCAAAGAAAATGCCTTACAAGACCCTTTCGCCCATCCAAAAGTGCCCCCAGAGGAAGGCTTTGGGTACAAGTGAACTCCCCAGGGGAGCCTTTATGCAGCCCCACATGCAACTGGACCTTCCGGGTTCGCTCTTTCCGAGCAACACGAAATATATCCCTAGCCCCAATGGGAGAGGACTGAAAACTCGGGCCCCAGAAAATGCGTTACAAGCCCCATTCGCCCATCCAGAAGTGCCCCCAAAGGAAGGCTTTGGGTACAAGTGAACTCCCCAGGGGAGCCTTTATGCAGCCCCACATGCAACTGGACCCTCCGTGTTCACTCTTTCACCGCAAGCCTAAATATAGCCCTAGCTGACATCGGACATGACTGAAAAACGGGGCCAAAGAAAATGCGTTACAAGCCCCATTCGCCCATCCAGAAGTGCCCCCAAAGGAAGGCTTTGGGTACAAGTGAACTCCCCAGGGGAGCCTTTATGCAGCCCCACATGCAACTGGACCCTCCGTGTTCACTCTTTCACCGCAAGCCTAAATATAGCCATAGCTGGCATCGGACATGACTGAAAAACGGGGCCAAAGAAAATGCCTTACAAGACCCTTTCGCCCATCCAAAAGTGCCCCCAGAGGAAGGCTTTGGGTACAAGTGAACTCCCCAGGGGAGCCTTTATGCAGCCCCACATGCAACTGGACCTTCCGGGTTCGCTCTTTCCGAGCAACACGAAATATATCCCTAGCCCCAATGGGAGAGGACTGAAAACTCGGGCCCCAGAAAATGCCTTACAAGACCCTTTCGCCCATCCAAAAGTGCCCCCAGAGGAAGGCTTTGGGTACAACTGAACTCCCCAGGGGAGCCTTTATGCAGCCCCACATGCAACTGGACCCTTGTATTCGCTCTTTCACAGCTACACTAAATACAACGCTGACCCGCATGGCAGATGACTGAAAAACTGGGCCCCAGTAAACGCGTTAAAAGCCCCATTCGCCCATCCAAAAGTGCCCCCAAAGGAAGGCTTTGGGTACAAGTGAACTCCCCAAGGGAGCCTTTATGCAGCCCCACATGCAACTGTACCCTCCGAGTTCGCTCTTTCACCGCAAAGCTAAATTTAGCCCTCGGCGCAAGGGGAAATGTTTGTCAAAGCGGGCCTCAGGAAACGCATTCCGAGTCCCTTTGGACCATCCAAAAGTGCCCCCAAAGGAAGGCTTTGGGTACATCTGAACTCCCCAGGGGAGCCTTGATGAAGCCGCACATGCAACTGGACCCTCATTATTCGCTCTTTTACAGCAAGCCTAAATATAGCCCTATTTGGCATCGGACATGACTGAAAAACGGGGCCAAAGAAAATGCCTTACAAGACCCTTTCGCCCATCCAAAAGTGCCCCCAGAGGAAGGCTTTGGGTACAAGTGAACTCCCCAGGGGAGACTTTACGAAGCCCCACATGCAACTGGACCTTCCGGGTTCGCTCTTTCCGAGCAACACTAAAGATAGCCCTAGCCCCAATGGGAGAAGACTGAAAACTCGGGCCCCAGAAAATGCGTTACAAGCCCCATTCGCCCATCCAAAAGTGCCCCCAAAGGAAGGCTTTGAGTACAAGTGTAATGCCCAGGGGAGCCTTTATACAGCCCCACATGAAAATGGACCTTCCAGGTTTGCTCTTTCCGAGCAACACTAAATATAGCCCTAGCCCCAATGGGAGAAGACTGAAAATTCGGGCCACAGAAAATGCGTAACAAGCCCCATTCGCCCATCCAAAAGTGCCCCCAAAGGAAGGCTTTGGGTACAAGTGAACTCCCCAGGGGAGCCTTTATGCAGCCCCACATGCAACTGGACCCTCCAGGTTCACTCTTTCACCGCAAGCCTAAATATAGCCCTCGGCGCAAGGGGAAATGATTGTTAAAGCGGACCTCAGGAAACGCATTCCGAGTCCCTTTGGACCATCCAAAATTGCCCCAAAAGGAAGGCTTTGGGTACAAGTGAACTCCCCAGGGGAGCCTTGATGAAGCCCCATATGCTACTGGACCCTCCTTATTCGCTCTTTAACAGCAAGCCTAAATATAGCCCTAGCTGGCATCGGACATGACTGAAAAACGGGGCCAAAGAAAATGCCTTACAAGACCCTTTCGCCCATCCAAAAGTGCCCCCAAAGGAAGGCTGTGGGTACTACTGAACTCCCCAGGGGAGCATTTATGCAGCCCCACATGCAACTGGACCTTCCGGTATCGCTCTTTCCGAGCAACACTAAATATAGCCCTAGCCCCAATGGGAGAAGACTGAAAACTCGGGCCCCAGAAAATGCGTTACAAGCCCCATTCGCCCATCCAAAAGTGCCCCCAGAGGAAGGCTTTGGGTACAACTGAACTCCCCAGGGGAGCCTTTATGCAGCCCCACATGCAACTGGACCTTCCGGGTTCGCTCTTTCACAGCAACCCTAAATACAACGCTGAACCGCATGGCAGACGACTGAAAAATTGGGCCCCAGAAAACGCGTTACAAGCCCCATTCGCCCATCCAAACGTGCCCCCAAAGAAGGCTTTGGGTACAAGTGAACTCCCCAGGGGAGCCTTTATGCAGCCCCACATGCAACTGGACCCTCTGGGTTCACTCTTTCACCGCAAGACTAAATATAGCCCTCGGCGCAAGGGGAAATATTTGTAAAAGCGGGCCCCAGAAAATGCGTTACAAGCCCCATTCGCCCATCCAAAAGTGCCCCCAGAGGAAGGCTTTGAGTATACGTGAACTCCCCAGGGGAGCCTTTATGCAGCCCCACATGCAACTGTACCCTCCTTATTCGCTCTTTTACAGCAAGCCTAAATATAGCCCTATTTGGCATCGGACATGACTGAAAAACCGGGCCAAAGAAAATGCCTTACAAGACCCTTTCGCCCATCCAAAAGTGCCCCCAAAGGAAGGCTTTGGGTACATCTGAACTCCCCAGGGGAGCCTTTATGCAGCCCCACATGCAACTGAACCCTTGTATTCGCTCTTTCACAGCAACGCTAAATACAAGGCTGACCCACATGGCAGACGACTGAAAAATCGGGCCCCAGAAAACGCGTTACAAGCCCCATTCGCCCATCCAAAAGTGCCCCCAAAGGAAGGCTTTGAGTACAAGTGTACTGCCCAGGGGAGCCTTTATACAGCCCCACATGAAAATGGACCTTCCAGGTTCACTCTTTCCGAGAAACACTAAATATAGCCCTAGCCCCAATGGGAGAGGACTGAAAATTCGGGCCACAGAAAATGAGTAACAAGCCCCATTCGCCCATCCAAAAGTGCCCCCAGAGGAAGGCTTTGAGTACATCTGAACTCCCCAGGGGAGCCTTTATGCAGCCCCACATGCAACTGGACCCTTGTATTCGCTCTTTCACAGCAACCCTAAATACAACGCTGACCCGCATGGCAGATGACTGAAAACTCGGGCCCCAGAAAACGCGTTACAAGCCCCATTCGCCCATCCAAAAGTGCCCCCAAAGGAAGGCTTTGGGTACAAGTGAACTCCCCAGGGGAGCCTTTATGCAGCCCCACATGCAACTGGACCCTCCGTGTTTGCTGTTTACGAGCAACCCTAAATATAACACTAGCCAGCATGGGAGAAGACTGAAAACTCGGGCCACAGAAAATGCGTTTCAAGCCCCATTCACCCATCCAGAAGTGCCCCCAAAGGAAGGCTTCGGGTACAAGTGAACTCCCCAGGGGAGCCTTTATGCAGCCCCACATGCAACATGACCCTTTTTATTCGCTCTTTCACAGCAAGGTTAAATATAGCCCTAGACGGCATCGGAGATGACTGAAAAATCAGGCCCCAGAAAATGTCTTACAAGACCATTTCGCCCCTCCAAAAGTGCCCCCAAAGGAAGGCTTTGGGTACAACTGAACTCCCCAGGGGAGCCTTTATGCAGCCCCACATGCAACTGGACCCTCCGGGTTCACTCTTTCACTGCAAGACTAAATATAGGCCCCTGCGCAAGGGGAAATGATTGTTAAAGCGGGCCTCAGGAAACGCATTCCGAGTCCCTTTGGACCATCCAAAATTGCCCCCAAAGGAAGGCTTTGGGTACAAGTGAACTCCCCAGGGGAGCCTTGATGAAGCCCCATATTCTACTGGACCCTCCTTATTCGCTCTTTAACAGCAAGCCTAAATATAGCCATAGCTGGCATCGGACATGACTGAAAAATGGGGCCAAAGAAAATGCCTTACAAGACCCTTTCGCCCATCCAAAAGTGCCCCCAAAGGAAGGCTGTGGGTACTACTGAACTCCCCAGGGGAGCATATATGCAGCCCCACATGCAACTGGACCTTCCGGTATCGCTCTTTCCGAGCAACACTAAATATAGCCCTAGCCCCAATGGGAGAAGACTGAAAACTCGGGCCCCAGAAAATGCGTTACAAGCCCCATTCGCCCATCCAAAAGTGCCCCCAGAGGAAGGCTTTGGGTACAACTGAACTCCCCAGGGGAGCCTTTATACAGCCCCACATGCAACTGGACCCTCTGTATTCGCTCTTTCACAGCAACCCTAAATACAATGCTGAACCGCATGGCAGACGACTGAAAAATTGGGCCCCAGAAAACGCGTTACAAGCCCCATTCGCCCATCCAAAAGTGCCCCCAAAGGAAGGCTTTGGGTACAAGTGAACTCCCCAGGGGAGCCTTTATGCAGCCCCACATGCAACTGGACCCTCCGGGTTCACTCTTTCACCGCAAGACTAAATTTAGCCCTCGTCGCAAAGGGAAATATTTCTAAACGCGGACCTTAGGAAACGCATTCCGAGTCCCTTTGGACCATCCAAAATTGCCCTCAAAAGGAAGGCTTTGGGTACATCTGAACTCCCCAGGGGAGCCTTGATGAAGCCCCATATGCAACTGGACCCTCCTTATTCGCTCTTTTACAGCAAGCTTAAATATAGCCCTAGACGGCATCGGAGATGACTGAAAAACGGGGACAAAGAAAATGCCTTACAAGACCCTTTCGCCCATCCAAAAGTGCCCCCAAAGGAAGGCTTTGGGTACTACTGAACTCCCCAGGGGAGCCTTTATGCAGCCCCACATGAAACTGCACCTTCCGGGTTCGCTGTTTCTGAGCAACACTAAATATAGCACTAGCCAGCATTGGAGAGAACTGAAAATTCGGGCCCCAGAAAACGCATTCCGAGCCCCTTTCGCCCATCATAAAGTACCCCCAAAGGAAGGCTTTGGGTACAAGTGAACTCCCCAGGGGAGCCTTTATGCAGCCCCACATGCAACTGGACCCTCCGGGTTCGCTCTTTCACAGCAAGCCTAAATATATCCTTATCCGGCATCGGAGATGACTGAAAAATTGGGACAAAGAAAATGCCTTACATGACCCTTTCTCACATCCAAAAGAGCCCCCAAAGGAGGGCTTTGGGTACAAGTGAACTCCCCAGGGGAGCCTTTATGCAGCCCCACATGCAACTGCACCTTCCGGGTTCGCTGTTTCAGAGCAACAGTAAATATAGCACTAGCCAGCATTGGAGAGAACTGAAATTTCAGGCCCCAGAAAACGCATTCCGAGCCCCTTTCGCCCATCCTAAAGTACCCCCAAAGGAAGGCTTTGGGTACAAGTGAACTCCCCAGGGGAGCCTTTATGCAGCCCCACATGCAACTGGACCCTCCGGGTTCGCTCTTTCACAGCAAGCCTAAATATATCCTTATCCGGCATCGGAGATGACTGAAAAATTGGGACAAAGAAAATGCCTTACATGACCCTTTCTCACATCCAAAAGAGCCCCCAAAGGAAGGCTTTGGGTACAAGTGAACTCCCCAGGGGAGCATTTATGCCGCCCCACATGCAACTGGACCATCCGGGTTCGCTCTTTCCGAGCAACACTAATTTTAGCCCTGGCCCGCATGGCAGACGACTGAAAATTCGGGCCCCATAAAACTCATTCCAAGCAACTTTCGCCCATCCAAAAGTGCCCCCAAAGGAAGGCTTTCGGTGGAAATGAACTCCCCAGGAGAGCCTTTACGTAGCCGCACATGCAACTCGACCATCCTGGTTCCCTGTTTAGGATCAACACTAAATATACCCCTAGCTGGCATTGGAGACGACTGAAAACTCAGGCATCAGAAAACGCATTCCGAGCCCCTTTCGCCCATCCAAAAGTGCCCCCAGAGGAAGGCTTTGGGTACATCTGAACTCCCGAGGGGAGCCTTTATGCAGCCCCACGTGCAACTCGACCCTCCGGGTTCCCTGTTTCCGAGCAACACTAAATATAACCCTAGACCCAAAGGGAGACGACTGAAAATTCGGGCGCCATAAAATGCATTACAAGCCCCATTCGCCCATCCAAAAGTGCCCCCAAAGGAAGGCTTTGGGTACTACTGAACTCCCCAGGGGAGCCTTTATGCAGCCCCATATGCAACTGGACCCTCCGGGTTCGCTCTTTCCGAGCAACACGAAATATATCCCTAGCCCCAATGGGAGAAGACTGAAAACTCGGGCCCCAGAAAATGCGTTACAAGCCCCATTCGCCCATCCAAAAGTGCCCCCAGAGGAAGGCTTTGAGTACATCTGAACTCCCCAGGGGAACCTTTATACAGCCCCACATGCAACTGGACCATCCTTGTTTGCTGTTTACGAGCAACCGTAAATATAACTCTAGCCAGCATGGGAGAAGACTGAAAACTCGGGCCACAGAAAACGCGTTTCAAGCCCCATTCACCCATCCAGAAGTGCCCCCAAAGGAAGGCTTTGGGTACAAGTGAACTCCCCAGGGAAGCCTTTATGCAGCCCCACATGCAACTGGACCATCTGGGTTCACTCTTTCACCGCAAGACTAAATATAGCCCTCGTCGCAAAGGGAAATATTTCTAAAAGCGGGCCTTAGGAAACGCATTCCGAGTCCCTTTGGACCATCCAAAATTGCGCCCAAAGGAAGGCTTTGGGTACATCTGAACTCCCCAGGGGAGCCTTGATGAAGCCCCATATGCTACTGGACCCTCCTTATTCGCTCTTTAACAGCAAGCCTAAATATAGCCATAGCTGGCATCGGACATGACTGAAAAACGGGGCCAAAGAAAATGCCTTACAAGACCCTTTCGCCCATCCAAAAGTGCCCCCAAAGGAAGGCTGTGGGTACTACTGAACTCCCCAGGGGAGCCTTTATGCAGCCCCATATGCAACTGGAGCCTCCGGGTTCGCTCTTTCCGAGCAACACGAAATATATCCCTAGCCCCAATGGGAGAAGACTTGAAAACTCGGGCCCCAGAAAATGCGTTACAAGCCCCATTCGCCCATCCAAAAGTGCCCCCAGAGGAAGGCTTTGAGTACATCTGAACTCCCCAGGGGAACCTTTATGCAGCCCCACATGCAACTGGACCATCCTTGTTTGCTGTTTACGAGCAACCGTAAATATAACTCTAGCCAGCATGGGAGAAGACTGAAAACTCGGGCCACAGAAAAAGCGTTTCAAGCCCCATTCACCCATCCAGAAGTGCCCCCAAAGGAAGGCTTTGGGTACAATTGAACTCCCCAGGGGAGCCTTTATGCAGCCCCACATGCAACATGACCCTTTTTATTCGCTCTTTCACAGCAAGGTTAAATATAGCCCTAGACAGCATCGGAGATGACTGAAAAATCAGGCCCCAGAAAACGCCTTACAAGACCATTTCACCCATCCAAAAGTGCCCCCAAAGGAAGGCTTTGGGTACATCTGAACTCCCCAGGGGAGCCTTTATGCAGCCCCACATGCAACTGGACCCTTGTATTCGCTCTTTCACAGCAACGCTAAATACAAGGCTGACCCACATGGCAGACGACTGAAAAATCGGGCCCCAGAAAACGCGTTACAAGCCCCATTTGCCCATCCAAAAGTGCCCCCAAAGGAAGGCTTTGAGTACAAGTGTACTGCACAGGGGAGCCTTTATACAGCCCCACATGAAAATGGACCTTCCAGGTTCGCTCTTTCCGAGAAACACTAAATATAGCCCTAGCCCCAATGGGAGAAGACTGAAAATTCGGGCCACAGAAAATGCGTAACAAGCCCCATTCGCCCATCCAAAAGTGCCCCCAGAGGAAGGCTTTGAGTACATCTGAACTCCCCAGGGGAGCCTTTATGCAGCCCCACATGCAACTGGACCCTTGTATTCGCTCTTTCACAGGAACTCTAAATACAACGCTGACCCGCATGGCAGATGACTGAAAACTCGGGCCCCAGAAAACGCGTTACAAGCCCCATTCGCCCATACAAAAGTGCCCCCAAAGGAAGGCTTTGGGTACAAGTGAACTCCCCAGGGGAGCCTTTATGCAGCCCCACATGCAACTGGACCCTCCGGGTTCACTGTTTCACCGCAAGACTAAATTTAGCCCTCGTCGCAAAGGGAAATATTTCTAAAAGCGGGCCTTAGGAAACGCATTCCGAGTCCCTTTGGACCATCCAAAATTGCCCCCAAAAGGAAGGCTTTGGGTACATCTGAACTCCCCAGGGGAGCCTTGATGAAGCCCCATATGCTACTGGACCCTCCTTATTCGCTCTTTAACAGCAAGCCTAAATATAGCCCTAGCTGGCATCGGACATGACTGTAAAACGGGGCCAAAGAAAATGCCTTACAAGACCCTTTCGCCCATCCAAAAGTGCCCCCAAAGGAAGGCTTTGGGTAAAAGTGTACTCCCCAGGGGAACCTTTATGCAGCCCCACATGCAACTGGACCCTTGTATTCGCTCTTTCACAGCAACCCTATATGAAACGCTGACCCACATGGCAGACGACTGAAAACTCGGGCCCCAGAAAACGCGTTACAAGCCCCATTCGCCCATCCAAAAGTGCCCCCAAAGGAAGGCTTTGGGTACAAGTGAACTCCCCAGGGGAGCCTTTATGCAGCCCCACATGCAACTGGACCCTCCGGGTTCACTCTTTCACCGCAAGCCTAAATATAGCCCTCGGCGCAATGGGAGAAGACTGAAAAAGCGGGCCTCAGGAAACGCATTCCGAGTCCCTTTGGACCATCCAAAAGTGCCCCCAATGGAAGGCTTTGGGTACATCTGAACTCCCCAGGGGAGCCTTGATGTAGCCCCATATGCAACTGGACCCTCCTTATTCGCTCTTTAAAAGCAAGCCTAAATATTAGCCTAGCTGGCATCGGACATGACTGAAAAATGGGGCCAAAGAAAATGCCTTACAAGACCCTTTTGCCCATCCAAAAGTGCCTCCAAAGGAAGGCTTTGGGTACTACTGAACTCCCCAGGGGAGCCTTTATGCAGCCCCACATGCAACTGGACCCTCCGTGTTTGCTGTTTACGAGCAACCCTAAATATAATACTAGCCAGCATGGCAGAAGACTGAAAACTCGGGCCACAGAAAAAGCGTTTCAAGCCCCTTTGGACCATCCAGAAGTGCCCCCAAAGGAAGGCTTTGGGTACAAGTGAACTCCCCAGGGGAGCCTTTATGCAGCCCCACATGCAACATGACCCTTTTTATTCGCTCTTTCACAGCAAGGTTAAATATAGCCCTAGACGGCATCGGAGATGACTGAAAAATCAGGCCCCAGAAAATGCCTTACAAGACCATTTCGCCCCTCCAAAAGTGCCCCCAAAGGAAGGCTTTGGGTACAAGTGAACTCCCCAGGGGAGCCTTTATGCAGCCCCACATGAAACTGCACCTTCCGGGTTCGCTGTTTCTGAGCAACACTAAATATAGCACTAGCCAGCATTGGAGAGAACTGAAAATTCGGGCCCCAGAAAACGCATTCCGAGCCCCTTTCGCCCATCCTAAAGTACCCCCAAAGGAAGGCTTTGGGTACAAGTGAACTCCCCAGGGGAGCCTTTATGCAGCCCCACATGCAACTGGACCCTCCGGGTTCGCTCTTTCACAGCAAGCCTAAATATATCCTTATCCGGCATCGGAGATGACTGAAAAATTGGGACAAAGAAAATGCCTTACATGACCCTTTCTCACATCCAAAAGAGCCCCCAAAGGAAGGCTTTGGGTACAAGTGAACTCCCCAGGGGAGCCTTTATGCAGCCCCACATGCAACTGCACCTTCCGGGTTCGCTGTTTCAGAGCAACAGTAAATATAGCACTAGCCAGCATTGGAGAGAACTGAAATTTCGGGCCCCAGAAAACGCATTCCGAGCCCCTTTCGCCCATCCTAAAGTACCCCCAAAGGAAGGCTTTGGGTACAAGTGAACTCCCCAGGGGAGCCTTTATGCAGCCCCACATGCAACTGGACCCTCCGGGTTCGCTCTTTCACAGCAAGCCTAAATATATCCTTATCCGGCATCGGAGATGACTGAAAAATTGGGACAAAGAAAATGCCTTACATGACCCTTTCTCACATCCAAAAGAGCCCCCAAAGGAAGGCTTTGGGTACAAGTGAACTCCCCAGGGGAGCATTTATGCCGCCCCTCATGCAACTGGACCATCCGGGTTCGCTCTTTCCGAGCAACACTAATTTTAGCCCTGGCCCGCATGGCAGACGACTGAAAATTCGGGCCCCATAAAACTCATTCCAAGCAACTTTCGCCCATCCAAAAGTGCCCCCAAAGGAAGGCTTTCGGTGGAAATGAACTCCCCAGGAGAGCCTTTACGTAGCCGCACATGCAACTCGACCATCCTGGTTCCCTGTTTAGGATCAACACTAAATATACCCCTAGCTGGCATTGGAGACGACTGAAAATTCGGGCATCAGAAAACGCATTCCGAGCCCCTTTCGCCCATCCAAAAGTGCCCCCAGAGGAAGGCTTTGGGTACATCTGAACTCCCGAGGGGAGCCTTTATGCAGCCCCACGTGCAACTCGACCCTCCGGGTTCCCTGTTTCCGAGCAACACTAAATATAACCCTAGACCCAAAGGGAGACGACTGAAAATTCGGGCGCCATAAAATGCATTACAAGCCCCATTCGCCCATCCAAAAGTGCCCCCAAAGGAAGGCTTTGGGTACATCTGAACTCCCCAGGGGAGCCTTGATGAAGCCCCATATGCAACTGGACCCTCCTTTTTCGCTCTTTAACAGCAAGCCAAAATATAACCCTAGCTGGCATCGGACATGACTGAAAAACGGGGCCAAAGAAAATGCCTTACAAGACCCTTTCGCCCATCCAAAAGTGCCCCCAAAGGAAGGCTTTGGGTACAAGTGAACTCCCCAGGGGAGCCTTTATGCAGCCCCACATGCAACTGGACCCTCCGGGTTCACTCTTTCACCGCAAGCCTAAATATAGCCCTCGGCGCAATGGGAGAAGACTGAAAAAGCTGGCCTCAGGAAACGTATTCCGAGTCCCTTTGGACCATCCAAAACAGCCCCCAAAGGAAGGCTTTGGGTAAATCTGAACTCCCCAGGGGAGCCTTGATGAAGCCCCATATGCAACTGGACCCTCCTTATTCGCTCTTTAAAAGCAAGCCTAGCTGGCATCGGACATGACTGAAAAATGGGGCCAAAGAAAATGCCTTACAAGACCCTTTTGCCCATCCATAAGTGCCCCCAAAGGAAGGCTTTGGGTACTACTGAACTCCCCAGGGGAGCCTTTATGCAGCCCCACATGCAACTGGACCCTCCGTGTTTGCTGTTTACGAGCAACCCTAAATATAATACTAGCCAGCATGGCAGAAGACTGAAAACTCGGGCCACAGAAAAAGCGTTTCAAGCCCCTTTGGACCATCCAGAAGTGCCCCCAAAGGAAGGCTTTGGGTACAAGTGAACTCCCCAGGGGAGCCTTTATGTAGCCCCACATGCAACATGACCCTTTTTATTCGCTCTTTCACAGCAAGGTTAAATATAGCCCTAGACGGCATCGGAGATGACTGAAAAATCAGGCCCCAGAAAATGCCTTACAAGACCATTTCGCCCCTCCAAAAGTGCCCCCAAAGGAAGGCTTTGGGTACAAGTGAACTCCCCAGGGGAGCCTTTATGCAGCCCCACATGAAACTGCACCTTCCGGGTTCGCTGTTTCTGAGCAACACTAAATATAGCACTAGCCAGCATTGGAGAGAACTGAAAATTCGGGCCCCAGAAAACGCATTCCGAGCCCCTTTCGCCCATCCTAAAGTACCCCCAAAGGAAGGCTTTGGGTACAAGTGAACTCCCCAGGGGAGCCTTTATGCAGCCCCACATGCAACTGGACCCTCCGGGTTCGCTCTTTCACAGCAAGCCTAAATATATCCTTATCCGGCATCGGAGATGACTGAAAAATTGGGACAAAGAAAATGCCTTACATGACCCTTTCTCACATCCAAAAGAGCCCCCAAAGGAAGGCTTTGGGTACAAGTGAACTCCCCAGGGGAGCCTTTATGCAGCCCCACATGCAACTGCACCTTCCGGGTTCGCTGTTTCAGAGCAACAGTAAATATAGCACTAGCCAGCATTGGAGAGAACTGAAATTTCAGGCCCCAGAAAACGCATTCCGAGCCCCTTTCGCCCATCCTAAAGTACCCCCAAAGGAAGGCTTTGGGTACAAGTGAACTCCCCAGGGGAGCCTTTATGCAGCCCCACATGCAACTGGACCCTCCGGGTTCGCTCTTTCACAGCAAGCCTAAATATATATTTATCCGGCATCGGAGATGACTGAAAAATTGGGACAAAGAAAATGCCTTACATGACCCTTTCTCACATCCAAAAGAGCCCCCAAAGGAAGGCTTTGGGTACAAGTGAACTCCCCAGGGGAGCATTTATGCCGCCCCACATGCAACTGGACCATCCGGGTTCGCTCTTTCCGAGCAACACTAATTTTAGCCCTGGCCCGCATGGCAGACGACTGAAAATTCGGGCCCCATAAAACTCATTCCAAGCAACTTTCGCCCATCCAAAAGTGCCCCCAAAGGAAGGCTTTCGGTGGAAATGAACTCCCCAGGAGAGCCTTTACGTAGCCGCACATGCAACTCGACCATCCTGGTTCCCTGTTTAGGATCAACACTAAATATACCCCTAGCTGGCATTGGAGACGACTGAAAACTCGGGCATCAGAAAACGCATTCCGAGCCCCTTTCGCCCATCCAAAAGTGCCCCCAGAGGAAGGCTTTGGGTACATCTGAACTCCCGAGGGGAGCCTTTATGCAGCCCCACGTGCAACTCGACCCTCCGGGTTCCCTGTTTCCGAGCAACACTAAATATAACCCTAGACCCAAAGGGAGACGACTGAAAATTCGGGCGCCATAAAATGCATTACAAGCCCCATTCGCCCATCCAAAAGTGCCCCCAAAGGAAGGCTTTGGGTACATCTGAACTCCCCAGGGGAGCCTTGATGAAGCCCCATATGCAACTGGACCCTCCTTTTTCGCTCTTTAACAGCAAGCCAAAATATAACCCTAGCTGGCATCGGACATGACTGAAAAACGGGGCCAAAGAAAATGCCTTACAAGACCCTTTCGCCCATCCAAAAGTGCCCCCAAAGGAAGGCTTTGAGTACATCTGAACTCCCCAGGGGAGCCTTTATGCAGCCCCATATGCAACTGGACCCTCCGGGTTCGCTCTTTCCGAGCAATACGAAATATATCCCTAGCCCCAATGGGAGAAGACTGAAAACTCGGGCCCCAGAAAATGCGTTACAAGCCCCATTCGCCCATCCAAAAGTGCCCCCAGAGGAAGGCTTTGAGTACATCTGAACTCCCCAGGGGAACCTTTATGCAGCCCCACATGCAACTGGACCATCCTTGTTTGCTGTTTACGAGCAACCGTAAATATAACTCTAGCCAGCATGGGAGAAGACTGAAAACTCGGGCCACAGAAAAAGCGTTTCAAGCCCCATTCACCCATCCAGAAGTGCCCCCAAAGGAAGGCTTTGAATACAAGTGAACTCCCCAGGGAAGCCTTTATGCAGCCCCACATGCAACTGGACCATCTGGGTTCACTCTTTCACCGCAAGACTAAATATAGCCCTCGTCGCAAAGGGAAATATTTCTAAAATCGGGCCTTAGGAAACGCATTCCGAGTCCCTTTGGACCATCCAAAATTGCCCCCAAAGGAAGGCTTTGGGTACATCTGAACTCCCCAGGGGAGCCTTGATGAAGCCCCATATGCAACTGGACCCTCCTTATTCGCTCTTTCACAGCAACCCTATATATAGCCCTAGCTGGCATCGGACATGACTGAAAAATTTTGCCAAAGAAAATTCCTTATAAGACCCTTTCGCCCATCCAAAAGTGCCCCCAAAGGAAGGCTTTGGGTACAATTGAACTCCCCAGGGGAGCCTTTATGCAGCCCCACATGCAACATGACCCTTTTTATTCGCTCTTTCACAGCAAGGTTAAATATAGCCCTAGACAGCATCGGAGATGACTGAAAAATCATGCCCCAGAAAACGCCTTACAAGACCATTTCACCCATCCAAAAGTGCCCCCAAAGGAAAGCTTTGGGTACATCTGAACTCCCCAGGGGAGCCTTTATGCAGCCCCACATGCAACTGGACCCTTGTATTCGCTCTTTCACAGCAACGCTAAATACAAGGCTGACCCACATGGCAGACGACTGAAAAATCGGGTCCCAGAAAACGAGTTACAAGCCCCATTCGCCCATCCAAAAGTGCCCCCAAAGGAAGGCTTTGAGTACAAGTGTACTGCCCAGGGGAGCCTTTATACAGCCCTACATGAAACTGGAACTTCCAGGTTCGCTCTTTCCGAGAAACACTAAATATAGCCCTAGCCCCAATGGGAGAAGACTGAAAATTCAGGCCACAGAAAATGCGTAACAAGTCCCATTCGCCCATCCAGAAGTGCCCCCAGAGGAAGGCTTTGAGTACATCTGAACTCCCCAGGGGAGCCTTTATGCAGCCCCACATGCAACTGGACCCTCCGGGTTCACTGTTTCACCGCAAGACTAAATTTAGCCCTCGTCGCAAAGGGAAATATTTCTAAAAGCGGGCCTTAGGAAACGCATTCCGAGTCCCTTTGGACCATCCTAAATTGCCCCCAAAAGGAAGGCTTTGCGTACATCTGAACTCCCCAGGGGAGCCTTGATGAAGCCCCATATGCTACTGGACCCTCCTTATTCGCTCTTTAACAGCAAGCCTAAATATAGCCCTAGCTGGCATCGGACATGACTGTAAAACGGGGCCAAAGAAAATGCCTTACAAGACCCTTTCGCCCATCCAAAAGTGCCCCCAAAGGAAGGCTTTGGGTAAAAGTGTACTCCCCAGGGGAACCTTTATGCAGCCCCACATGCAACTGGACCCATGTATTCGCTCTTTCACAGCAACCCTAAATGAAACGCTGACCCGCATGGCAGATGACTGAAAAATCGGGCCCCAGAAAACGCGTTACAAGCCCCATTCGCCCATCCAAAAGTGCCCCCAAAGGAAGGCTTTGGGTACAAGTGAACTCCCCAGGGGAGCCTTTATGCAGCCCCACATGCAACTGGACCATCTGGGTTCACTCTTTCACCGCAAGACTAAATATAGCCCTCGGCGCAATGGGAGAAGACTGAAAAAGCGGGCCTCAGAAAACGCATTCCGAGTCCCTTTGGACCATCCAAAACTGCCCCCAAAGGAAGGCTTTGGGTACATCTGAACTCCCCAGGGGAGCCTTGATGAAGCCCCATATGCTACTGGACCCTCCTTATTCGCTCTTTAACAGCAAGCCTAAATATAGCCCTATTTGGCATTGGACATGACTGTAAAACGGGGCCAAAGAAAATGCCTTACAAGACCCTTTCGCCCATCCAAAAGTGCCCCCAAAGGAAGGCTTTGGGTACTACTGAACTCCCCAGGGGAGCCTTTATGCAGCCCCATATGCAACTGGACCCTCCGGGTTCGCTCTTTCCGAGCAACACGAAATATATCCCTAGCCCCAATGGGAGAAGACTGAAAACTCGGGCCCCAGAAAATGCGTTACAAGCCCCATTCGCCCATCCAAAAGTGCCCCCAGAGGAAGGCTTTGAGTACATCTGAACTCCCCGGGGGAGCCTTTATGCAGCCCCACATGCAACTGGACCATCCTTGTTTGCTGTTTACGAGCAACCGTAAATATAACTCTAGCGAGCATGGGAGAAGACTGAAAACTCGGGCCACAGAAAAAGCGTTTCAAGCCCCATTCACCCATCCGGAAGTGCCCCCAAAGGAAGGCTTTGGGTACAAGTGAACTCCCCAGGGGAGCCTTTATGCAGCCCCACATGCAACTGGACCCTCCGGGTTCGCTCTTTCACAGCAAGCCTAAATATATATTTATCCGGCATCGGAGATGACTGAAAAATTGGGACAAAGAAAATGCCTTACATGACCCTTTCTCACATCCAAAAGAGCCCCCAAAGGAAGGCTTTGGGTACAAGTGAACTCCCCAGGGGAGCATTTATGCCGCCCCACATGCAACTGGACCATCCGGGTTCGCTCTTTCCGAGCAACACTAATTTTAGCCCTGGCCCGCATGGCAGACGACTGAAAATTCGGGCCCCATAAAACTCATTCCAAGCAACTTTCGCCCATCCAAAAGTGCCCCCAAAGGAAGGCTTTCGGTGGAAATGAACTCCCCAGGAGAGCCTTTACGTAGCCGCACATGCAACTCGACCATCCTGGTTCCCTGTTTAGGATCAACACTAAATATACCCCTAGCTGGCATTGGAGACGACTGAAAACTCGGGCATCAGAAAACGCATTCCGAGCCCCTTTCGCCCATCCAAAAGTGCCCCCAGAGGAAGGCTTTGGGTACATCTGAACTCCCGAGGGGAGCCTTTATGCAGCCCCACGTGCAACTCGACCCTCCGGGTTCCCTGTTTCCGAGCAACACTAAATATAACCCTAGACCCAAAGGGAGACGACTGAAAATTCGGGCGCCATAAAATGCATTACAAGCCCCATTCGCCCATCCAAAAGTGCCCCCAAAGGAAGGCTTTGGGTACATCTGAACTCCCCAGGGGAGCCTTGATGAAGCCCCATATGCAACTGGACCCTCCTTTTTCGCTCTTTAACAGCAAGCCAAAATATAACCCTAGCTGGCATCGGACATGACTGAAAAACGGGGCCAAAGAAAATGCCTTACAAGACCCTTTCGCCCATCCAAAAGTGCCCCCAAAGGAAGGCTTTGAGTACATCTGAACTCCCCAGGGGAGCCTTTATGCAGCCCCATATGCAACTGGACCCTCCGGGTTCGCTCTTTCCGAGCAATACGAAATATATCCCTAGCCCCAATGGGAGAAGACTGAAAACTCGGGCCCCAGAAAATGCGTTACAAGCCCCATTCGCCCATCCAAAAGTGCCCCCAGAGGAAGGCTTTGAGTACATCTGAACTCCCCAGGGGAACCTTTATGCAGCCCCACATGCAACTGGACCATCCTTGTTTGCTGTTTACGAGCAACCGTAAATATAACTCTAGCCAGCATGGGAGAAGACTGAAAACTCGGGCCACAGAAAAAGCGTTTCAAGCCCCATTCACCCATCCAGAAGTGCCCCCAAAGGAAGGCTTTGAATACAAGTGAACTCCCCAGGGAAGCCTTTATGCAGCCCCACATGCAACTGGACCATCTGGGTTCACTCTTTCACCGCAAGACTAAATATAGCCCTCGTCGCAAAGGGAAATATTTCTAAAATCGGGCCTTAGGAAACGCATTCCGAGTCCCTTTGGACCATCCAAAATTGCCCCCAAAGGAAGGCTTTGGGTACATCTGAACTCCCCAGGGGAGCCTTGATGAAGCCCCATATGCAACTGGACCCTCCTTATTCGCTCTTTCACAGCAACCCTATATATAGCCCTAGCTGGCATCGGACATGACTGAAAAATTTTGCCAAAGAAAATTCCTTATAAGACCCTTTCGCCCATCCAAAAGTGCCCCCAAAGGAAGGCTTTGGGTACAATTGAACTCCCCAGGGGAGCCTTTATGCAGCCCCACATGCAACATGACCCTTTTTATTCGCTCTTTCACAGCAAGGTTAAATATAGCCCTAGACAGCATCGGAGATGACTGAAAAATCATGCCCCAGAAAACGCCTTACAAGACCATTTCACCCATCCAAAAGTGCCCCCAAAGGAAAGCTTTGGGTACATCTGAACTCCCCAGGGGAGCCTTTATGCAGCCCCACATGCAACTGGACCCTTGTATTCGCTCTTTCACAGCAACGCTAAATACAAGGCTGACCCACATGGCAGACGACTGAAAAATCGGGTCCCAGAAAACGAGTTACAAGCCCCATTCGCCCATCCAAAAGTGCCCCCAAAGGAAGGCTTTGAGTACAAGTGTACTGCCCAGGGGAGCCTTTATACAGCCCTACATGAAACTGGAACTTCCAGGTTCGCTCTTTCCGAGAAACACTAAATATAGCCCTAGCCCCAATGGGAGAAGACTGAAAATTCAGGCCACAGAAAATGCGTAACAAGTCCCATTCGCCCATCCAGAAGTGCCCCCAGAGGAAGGCTTTGAGTACATCTGAACTCCCCAGGGGAGCCTTTATGCAGCCCCACATGCAACTGGACCCTCCGGGTTCACTGTTTCACCGCAAGACTAAATTTAGCCCTCGTCGCAAAGGGAAATATTTCTAAAAGCGGGCCTTAGGAAACGCATTCCGAGTCCCTTTGGACCATCCTAAATTGCCCCCAAAAGGAAGGCTTTGCGTACATCTGAACTCCCCAGGGGAGCCTTGATGAAGCCCCATATGCTACTGGACCCTCCTTATTCGCTCTTTAACAGCAAGCCTAAATATAGCCCTAGCTGGCATCGGACATGACTGTAAAACGGGGCCAAAGAAAATGCCTTACAAGACCCTTTCGCCCATCCAAAAGTGCCCCCAAAGGAAGGCTTTGGGTAAAAGTGTACTCCCCAGGGGAACCTTTATGCAGCCCCACATGCAACTGGACCCATGTATTCGCTCTTTCACAGCAACCCTAAATGAAACGCTGACCCGCATGGCAGATGACTGAAAAATCGGGCCCCAGAAAACGCGTTACAAGCCCCATTCGCCCATCCAAAAGTGCCCCCAAAGGAAGGCTTTGGGTACAAGTGAACTCCCCAGGGGAGCCTTTATGCAGCCCCACATGCAACTGGACCATCTGGGTTCACTCTTTCACCGCAAGACTAAATATAGCCCTCGGCGCAATGGGAGAAGACTGAAAAAGCGGGCCTCAGAAAACGCATTCCGAGTCCCTTTGGACCATCCAAAACTGCCCCCAAAGGAAGGCTTTGGGTACATCTGAACTCCCCAGGGGAGCCTTGATGAAGCCCCATATGCTACTGGACCCTCCTTATTCGCTCTTTAACAGCAAGCCTAAATATAGCCCTATTTGGCATTGGACATGACTGTAAAACGGGGCCAAAGAAAATGCCTTACAAGACCCTTTCGCCCATCCAAAAGTGCCCCCAAAGGAAGGCTTTGGGTACTACTGAACTCCCCAGGGGAGCCTTTATGCAGCCCCATATGCAACTGGACCCTCCGGGTTCGCTCTTTCCGAGCAACACGAAATATATCCCTAGCCCCAATGGGAGAAGACTGAAAACTCGGGCCCCAGAAAATGCGTTACAAGCCCCATTCGCCCATCCAAAAGTGCCCCCAGAGGAAGGCTTTGAGTACATCTGAACTCCCCGGGGGAGCCTTTATGCAGCCCCACATGCAACTGGACCATCCTTGTTTGCTGTTTACGAGCAACCGTAAATATAACTCTAGCGAGCATGGGAGAAGACTGAAAACTCGGGCCACAGAAAAAGCGTTTCAAGCCCCATTCACCCATCCGGAAGTGCCCCCAAAGGAAGGCTTTGGGTACAAGTGAACTCCCCAGGGGAGCCTTTATGCAGCCCCACATGCAACTGGACCCTCTGGGTTCGCTCTTTCACCTCAAGATTAAAGATAACACTCGACGCTATGAGAGAAGACTGAAAAAGTGGGACTCAGAAAACTCATTTCGATTCCCCTTGGACCATCCAAAAGTGTCCCCAAAGGAAGGCTTTCGGTACAAGTGAACTCCCCAGGGGAGCCTTTATACAGCCCCACATGCAACTGGACCTTCCAGGTTCGCTGTTTCAGTGCAACACTAAATATAGCACTTGGAAAGAGTGAACGCGGAGGGTCCAGTTGCATTTGGGGCTGCACAAAGGCTCTCCTGGGGAGTTCAGTTGTACCCAAAGCCTTCCTTTGGGGGCACTTTTGGATGGGCGAAAGGGTCTTGTAAGGCGTTTTCTTTGGTCCGATTTTTCAGTCATCTCTGATGCCGGCTAGGGCTATATTTAGGCTTGCTGTGAAAGAGCGAATAAGGAGGGTCAAGTTGCGTGTGGGGCTGCATAAAGGCTCCCCTGGGGAGTTCACTTGTACTCAAAGCCTTCCTCTGGGGGCACTTTTGGATGGGCGAAAGGGGCTCGGAATGCGTTTTCTGGGGCCCGACTTTTCAGATCTCTGCAATGCCGGATAGGGATATATTTGGAGTTGCTCGGAAACAGCTAACCCGGAGGGTCCAGTTGCATGTGGGGCTGCATAAAGGCTCCTTTGGGGAGTTCACTTGTAACTAAACCTTCCTTTGGGGGCACTTTTGGATGGTCCAAGGGTAATCGTAATGCGTATTCTGAGGGCAGCTTTTTCAGTCTTCTCCCATTGCGCCGAGGGATATATTTAGGCTTGCGGTGAAAGAGCGAAAAAGGAGGGTCGAGTTGCATGTGGGGCTGCATAAAGGCTCCCCTGGGGAGTTCACTTGTACCCAAAGCATTCCTCTGGTTGCACTTTTGAATGGGCGAAAGGGGTTCGGAAAGCGTTTTCTGAGGCCCGCGATTTCAGTCGTCTCCCATGCCGTCTAGGGCTATATTTGGGCTTGCGGTGAAAGAGTGAATGCGGAGGGTCCAGTTTCATGTGGGGCTGCATAAAGGCTCCCCTGGGGAGTTCACTTGTACTCAAAGCCTTCCTCTGGGGTCACTTTTGGATGAGCGAATGGGGCTCGGAATGCGTTTTCTGAGGCCCGCTTTTTCAGTCTTCTCCCATTGCGCCGACGGATATATTTAGGGTTGCTGTGAAAGAGCGAATACGGAGGGTCCAGTTGCATGTGGGGCTGCATAAAGGCTCCCCTGGGGAGTTCAGTTGTACCCAAAGCCTTCCTCTGGGGGCACTTCTGGATGGGCGAATGGGGCTTGAAACGCTTTTTCTATAGCCCGAGTTTTTAGTCTTCTGCCATGCTGGCTAGTGTTATATTTAGGGTTGCTCGGAAACAGCGAACCCGGATGGTCCAGTTGCATGTGGGCCTGCATAAAGGCTCCCCTGGGGAGTACACTTGTACCCAAAGCCTTCTTTTGGGGGCACTTTTGGATGGTCCATGGGGAATCGAAATGCGTTTTCTGAGGCACACTTTTTCAGTCTTCTCTCATAGTGTCGAGGGATATCTTTAATCCTGTGGTGAAAGAGCGAACCCGGAGGGTCCAGTTGCATGTGGGGCTGCATAAAGGCTCCCCTGGGGAGTTCAGATGTACCCAAAGCCTTCCTCTGGGGGCACTTCTGGATGGGCGAAAGGGTCTTGTAAAGCGTTTTATTTGGCCCGATTTTTCAGTCATCTCCCATGCCGGCTAGGAATATATATAGTGTTGCTCGGACACAGTGAACCCGGAGGGTCCAGTTGCATGTGGGGCTGCGTAAAGGCTCCCCTGGGGAGTTCACTTGTACCCAAAGCCTTCCTTTGGGGGCACTTTTGGATGGTCGAAAGAGACTCACAATGCGTTTTCTGAGGCCCGCTTTTTCAGTCTTCTCCCATTGCGCCGAGGCCTATATTTAGGCTTGCGGTGAAAGAGTGAACCCGGAGGGTCCAATTTCATGTGGGGCTACATAAAGGCTCCCCTGGGGAGTTCACTTGTACCCTAAGCCTTCCTTTGGGGGCACTTTTGGATGGGCGAATGGGGCTTGTAACGCGTTTTCTGAGGCCCGATTTTTCAGTCTTCTCCCTTTCCAGCTAGGGCAATATTTAGTCTTGCGGTGAAAGAGTGAACACGGAAGGTCCAGTTGCATGTGGGGCTGCATAAAGGCTCCCCTGGGGAGTTCAGTTGTACCCAAAGCCTTCCTTTGGGGGCTCTTCTGAATGGGCGAATGGGGCTTGAAACGCGTTTTCTTGGGCCCGATTTTTCAGTCGTCTGCCATGCGGGCCAGGTATATATTTAGGGTTGCTGTGAAAGAGCGAATACGGAGGGTCCAGTAGCATGTGCGGCTGCATAAAGCTCCACTGGGGAGTTCAGTTGTACCCAAAGCCTTCCTCTGGGGGCACTTCTGGATGGGCGAATGGGGCTTGAAGTGCTTTTTCTGTGGCCACAGTTTTCTGTTTTCTGCCATGCTGGCTAGTGTTATATTTAGGGTTGCTCGGAAACAGCGAACCCGGACGGTCCAGTTGCATGTGGGGCTGCATAAAAGCTCCCCTGGGGAGTTCAGATGTACCCAAAGCCTTCCTTTGGGGGCACTTTTGGATGGTCCAAGGGGAATCGCAATGCGTTTTCTGAGGCCCGCTTTTTCAGTCTTCTCCCATAGCGCCGAGGGCTATATTTAGGCTTGAGGTGAAAAAGTGAACCCGGAGGGTCCAGTTGCATGTGGGGCTGCATAAAGGCTCCCCTGGGGAGTTCACTTGTACCCAAAGCCTTCCTCTGTGGGCACTTTTGAATGGGCGAAAGGGGCTCGGAAAGCATTTTCTGGGGCCCTACTTTTCAGTCGTCTCCCATGCCGGCTAGCGATATGTTTAGTGTTGCTCGGAAAGAGCGAATACGGAGGGTCCAATTGCATGTGGGGCTGCATAAAGGCTCCCCTGGGGAGTTCACTTGTACTCAAAGCCTTCCTCTGGGGGCACTTTTGAATGAGCGAATGGAGCTCGGAATGCTTTTTATGAGGCCCGCTTTTTCAGTCTTCTCCCATTGCGCTGAGGGATATATTTGGGCTGGCGGTGAAAGAGTGAACCCGGAGGGTCCAGTTGCATGTGGGGCTGCATAACGGCTCCCCTGGGGAGTTCACTTGTACCCAAAGCCTTCCTTTGGGGGCCCTTTCTGATGGTCGAAAGAAACTCGAAATGCGTTTTCTGAGGCCCACTTTTTCAGTGTTCTCCCATTGCACCGAGGGCTATATTTAGGCTTGCGGTGAAAGAGTGAACCCGGAGGGTCCAGTTGCATGTGGGGCTGTGTAAAGGGTCCCCTGTGGAGTTCAGTTGTACCCAAAGCCTTCCTTTGGGGGCACTTTTGGATGGGCGAAAGGGGCTTGTAACACGTTTTCTGGGGCCCAATTTTTCAGTTGTCTGCCATGCAGGCCAGGGTTATATCTAGGGTTGCTGTGAAACAGCGAACACGGCGGGTCCAGTAGCATGTGGGGCTGCGTAAAGGCTCCCCTGGGGAGTTCACTTGTACCCAAAGCCTTCCTTTGGGGGCACTTCTGGATGGTCCAAGAGGAATCGCAATGCGTTTTCTAAGGCCCCCTTTTTCAGTCTTCTCCCATTGCGCCGAGGGTTATATTTAGGCTTGCGGTTAAAGAGTGAACCCGGAGGGTCCAGTTGCATGTGGGGCTGCATAAAGGCTCCCCTGGGGAGTTCAGTTGTACCCAAAGCCTTCATTTGGGGGCACTTTTGGATGGGCGAAAGGGGCTTGTAACGCGTTTTCTGGGGCCTGATTTTTCAGTCGTCTGCCATGCGGGCCAGGGTTATATTTAGGGTTGCTGTGAAAGAGCGAATACGGAGGGTCCAGTTGCATGTGGGGCTGCGTAAAGGCTCCCCTGGGGAGTTCAGTTGTACCCAAAGCCTTCCTTTGGGGGCACTTCTGGATGGGCGAATGGGGCTTGAAACGCTTTTTCTGTGGCCCGAGTTTTCAGTCTTCTGCCATGCTAGCTAGTGTTATATTTAGGGTTGCTCGTAAACAGCGAACCCGGAGGGTCCAGTTGCATATGGGGCTGCCTAAAGGCTCCCCTGGGGAGTTCAGATGTACCCAAAGCCTTCCATTAGGGGCACTTTTGGATGGGCGAAACGGTCTTGTAAGGCGTTTTATTTGGCCCGAATTTTCAGTCGTCTCCCATGCCGGCCAGGAATATATTTAGTGTTGCTCGGACACAGCGAACCCGGAGGGTCCAGTTTCATGTGGGGCTGCATAAAGGCTCCCCTGGGGAGTTCAGTTGTACCCAAAGCCTTCCTCTGGTGGCACTTCTGAATGGGTGAATGGGGCTTGAACTGCTTTTTCTGTGGCCCGAGTTTTCAGTCTTCTGCCATGCTGGCTAGTGTTATATTTAGGGTTGCTCGTAAACAGAGAACCCAGAGGGTCCAGTTGCATGTGGGGCTGCATAAAGGCTCCCCTGGGGAGTTCACTTGTACCCAAAGCCTTCCTCTGGGGGCACTTTTGAATGGGCGAAAGTGCCTCGGAATACGTTTTCTGGGGCCCGAGGTTTCAGTCGTCTCCCATGCCGTCTAGGTCTATATTTGGGCTTGCGGTGAAAGAGTGAACCCGGACTGTCCAGTTTCATGTGGGGCTGCATAAAGGCTCCCCTGGGGAGTTCACTTGTACCCAAAGCCTTCCTTTGGGGGCACTTTTGGATGAGCGAATGGGGCTTGAAACGCTTTTTCTGTGGCATGAGCTGTTAGTCTTCTGCCATTCCGGCTAGGGATATATTTAGGGTTGCTCGTAAACAGCGAACCCGGAGGGTCCAGTTGCATGTGGGGCTGCATAAAGGCTCCCCTGGGGAGTTCACTTGTACCCAAAGCCTACCTCTGGGGGCACATTTGAATGGGCGAAAAGGGCTCGGAAAGCATTTTCTGGGGCCCGACTTTTTAGTCGTCTCCCATGCCGGCTAGGGCTGTGTTTAGTGTTGCTCGGAAAGAGCGAATACGGAGGGTCCAGTTGCATGTGGGGCTGCATAAAGGCTCCCCTGGGGAGTTCACTTGTACCCAAAGCCTTCCTTTGGGGGCATTTTATGATGGTCCAAGGGGAATCGCAATGCGTTTTCTAAGGCCCGCATTTTCAGTCTTCTCCCATTGCATTGAGGGATATATTTAGTCTTGCGATGAAAGAGTGAACCCGGAGGGTCCAGTTGCATGTGGGGCTGCATAAAGGCTCCCCTGGGGAGTTCACTTGTACTCAAAGCCTTCCTCTGGGGGCACTTTTGGATGGGCGAATGGGTCTTGTAACGCGTTTTCTGAGGCCCGCTTTTTCAGTCTTTTCCCATTGCGCCTAGGGCTTTATTTAGGCTTGCGGTGAAAGAGTGAACCCGGAGGGTCCAGTTGCATGTGAGGCTGCATAAAGCTCCCCTGGGGAGTTCAGTTGTACCCAAAGCCTTCCTTTGGGGTCACTTTTGGATGGGCGAATGGGGCTTGTAACGCGTTTTCTGGGGCCTGATTTTTCAGTCGTCTGCCATGCGGGCCAGTGTTATATTTAGGCTTGATGTGAAAGAGCGAATACGGAGGGTTCAGTTGCATATGGGGCTGCATAAAGGCTCCCCTGAGGAGTTCAGTTTTACCCAAAGCCTTCCTCTGGGGGCACGTCTGGATGGGCGAATGGGGCTTGAAACGCTTTTACTGTGGCCCGAGTTTTCAATCTTCTGCCATGCTGGCTAGTGTTATATTAAGGGTTGTTCGGAAACAGTGAACACGGAGGGTCCAGTTGCATGTGGGGCTGCGTAAAGACTCCCCTGGGGAGTTCAAGTTCACCCAAAACCTTCCTTTGGGGGCACTTTTGGATGGTCCAAGGGGAATCGCAATGCGTTTTCTAAGGCCCGCTTTTTCGGTCTTCTCCCATTGCATTGAGGGATATATTTAGGCTTGCGGTGAAAGAGTGAACCCGGAGGGTCCAGTTGCATGTGGGGCTGCGTAAAGACTCCCCTGGGTGGTCCCGTTCACCCAAAGCCTTCCTCTGTGGGCACTTTTGGATGGTCCAAGGGGAATCGCAATGCGTTTTATGAGGCCTACTTTTTCAGTCTTCTCCCATTGCGGCTAGGGCTATATTTAGTCTTCCGGTGAAAGATTTAACCTGGAGGGTCCAGATGCATTTGTGGCTGCATAAAGGCTCCCCTGGGGAGTTCAGTTCTACCCAAAGCCTTCTTCTGGGGTCACTTCTGAATGGGTGAATGGGGCTTGAAATGCTTTTTCTGTGGCCCGAGTTTTCAGTCTTCTGCCATGCTGGCTAGTGTTATATTTAGGGTTGCTCGTAATCAGAGAACCCAGAGGGTCCAGTTGCATGTGGGGCTGCATAAAGGCTCCCCTGGGGAGTTCACTTGTACCCAAAGCCTTCCTCTGGTTGCACTTTTGAATGGGCGAAAGGGGCTCGGAAAGCGTTTTCCGGGGCCCGAGGTTTCAGTCGTCTCCCATGCCGTCTAGGGCTATATTTGGGCTTGCGGTGAAAGAGTGAACCCGGAGGGTCCAGTTTCACGTGGGGCTGCATAAAGGCTCCCCTGGGGAGTTCAGATGTACCCAAAGCCTTCCTTTGGGGGCCGTTTTGGATGGTCGAAAGAGACTCGTAATGCGTTTTCTGAGGCCCGCTTTTTCAGACTTCTCCCTTTGCAGCTAGGGTTATATTTAGGCTTGCGGTGAAAGAGTGAACCCGGAGGGCGCAGTTGCATGTGGGGCTGCATAAAGGCTCCCCTGGAGAGTTCAGTTGTACCCAAAGCCTTCCTTTGGGGGCACTTTTGGATGGGCGAATGAGGCTTGTAACACGTTTTCGGGGGCCCAATTTTTCAGTTGTCTGCCATGTGGGAAAGGGTTATATTTAGGGTTGCTGTGAAACAGCGAACACGGAGGGTCCAGTTGCATGTGGGGCTGCGTAAAGTCTCCCCTGGGGAGTTCACTTGTACCCAAAGCCTTCCTTTGGGGGCACTCCTGGATGGGCGAACGGGGCTTGTAACGCGTTTTCTGAGGCCCGATTTTTCAGTCTTCTCCCTTTGCGGCTAGGGCTATATTTAGTCTTGCGGTGAAAGAGTGAACCCGGAGGGTCCAGTTGCATGTGGGGCTGCATAAAGGCTCCCCTGGGGAGTTCAGTTGTACCCAAAGCCTTCCTCTGGGGGCACATCTGGATGGGCGAATCGGGCTTGAAATGCTTTTTCTGTGGCCCGAGTTTTCACTTGTCTGCCATGCAGGCCAGGGTTATATTTAGGGTTGCTTTGAAACAGCGAACCCGGAGGGTCCAGTAGCATGTGGGGCTGCGTAAAGGCTCCCCTGGGGAGTTCACTTGTACCCAAAGCCTTCCTCTGGGTGCACTTCTGAATGGGTGAATGGGGCTTGAAACGCTTTGTCTGTGGCCCGAATTTTCAGTCTTCTGCCATGCTGGCTAGTGTTATATATAGGGTTGCTCGTAAACAGAGAACCCAGAGGGTCCAATTGCATGTCGGGCTCCATAAAGGCTCCCCTGGGGAGTTCATTGTACCCAAAGCCTTCCTTTGGGGGCACTTCTGGATGGTCCAAGGGGAATCCCAATGCGTTTTCTAAGGCCCGCTTTTTCAGTTTTCTCCCATTGCTTTGAGGGATATATTTAGGGTTGCTGTGAAAGAGCGAATACGGAGGGTCCAGTTGCATGTGGGGCTGCATAAAGGCTCCTCTGGGGAGCTCAGTTGTACCCAAAGCCTTCCTTTGTGGGCACTTTTGGATGGGCGAAAGGGGCTCGGAAAGCGTTTTCTGGGTCCCAAGGTTTCAGTCGTCTCCCATGCCGTCTAGGGTTATATTTGGGCTTGCGGTGAAAGAGTGAACCCGGAGGGTCCAGTTGCATGTGGGGCTGCATAAAGGCTCCCCTGGGGAGTTCACTTGTACTCAAAGCCTTCCTCTGGGGGCACTTTTGGATGAGCGAATGGGGCTCAGAATGCGTTTTCTGAGGCCCGCTTTTTCAGTCTTCTCCCATTGCGCCGAGGGTTATATTTAGTGTTGCTGTGAAAGAGCGAATACGGAGGGTCCAGTTTCATGTGGGGCTGCATAAAGGCTCCCCTGGGGAGTTCACTTGTACCCAAAGCCTTCCTTTGGGGGCACTTCTGGATGGACAAATGTGGCTTGTTACACGTTTTCGGGGGCCCAATTTTTCAGTTGTCTGCCATGCGGGACAGGGTTGTATTTAGGGTTGCTATGAAACAGCGAACACGGAGCGTCCAGTAGTATGTGGGGCTGCGTAAAGGCTCCCCTGGGGAGTTCACTTGTACCCAAAGTCTTCCTTTGGGGGCACTTTTGGATGGTCCAAGGGGAATCGCAATGCGTTTTCTAAGGCCCGCTTTTTCAGTCTCCTCCCATTGCGCCGAGAGCTATATTTAGGCTTGCGGTGAAAGAGTGAACCCGGAGGGTCCAGTTGCATGTGGGGCTGCATAAAGGCTCCCCTGGGGAGTTCAGTTGTACCCAAAGCCTTCCTCTGGGGGCACTTCTGGATGAGCGAATGCGGCTTGAAATGCTTTTTCTGTTGCCCAATTTTTCAGTCTTCTGCCATGCTGGCTAGTGTTATATTTAGGGTTGCTCGGAAACAGCGAACACGGAGGGTCCAGTTCCATGTGCGGCTGCGTAAAGACTCCCCTATGGAGTTCATTTGTACCTAAAGCCTTCCTTTAGGGGCACTTTTGGATGGTCGAAAGGGTCTTGTAAGGCGTTTTATTTGGCCCGATTTTTCAGTCGTCTCCCATGCCGGCTAGGATTATATTTAGTATTGCTCAGAGATAGCGAACCCGGAGAGCCCAGTTGCATGTGGGGCTGCATAAAGTCTCCCCTGGGGAGTTCAGTTGTACCCAAAGCCTTACTTTGAGGGCACTTCTTGATGGGCGAATGTGGCTTGTAACACATTATCAGGGGCCCAATTTTTCAGTTGTCTGCCATGCGGGCCAGGGTTATATTTAGTGTTGCTGTGAAACAGCGAACACGGCGGGTCCAGTAGCATGTGGGGCTGCATAAAGGCTCCCCTGGGGAGTTCACTTGTACCCAAAGTCTTTCTCTGAGGGCACTTCTGAATGGGTGAATGGGGCTTGAAACGCTTTTTCTGTGGCCCGAGTTTTCAGTCTTCTGCCATGCTGCCTAGTGTTATATTTAGGGTTGATCGTAAACAGCGAACCCGGATGGTCCAGTTTCATGTGGGGCTGCATAAAGGCTCCCCTGGGGAGTTCAGTTTTACTAAAAGCCTTCCTCTGGGGGCACTTTTGGATGAGCGAATGGGGCTCAGAATGCGTTTTCTGAGGCCCACTTTTTCAGTCTTCTCCCATTGCGCCGAGGGTTATATTTAGGGTTGCTGTGAAAGGGCGAATACGGAGGGTCCAGTTGCATGGGGGGCTGCATAAAGGCTCCCCTGGGGAGTTCAGTTGTACCCAAAGCCTTCCTCTGGGGGCACTTCTGGATGGGCGAATGTGGATTGTAACACGTTTTCTGGAGCCCAATTTTTTAGTAGTCTGCCATACGGGCCAGGGTTATATTTAGGGTTGCTGTGAAACAGCGAACACGGAGGGTCCAGTAGCATGTGGGGCTGCGTAAAGGCTCCCCTGGGGAGTTCACTTGTACCCAAAGCCTTCCTTTTTTTGCACTTTTGGATGGTCCAAGGGGAATCGCAATGCGTTTTCTGAGGCCCGCTTTTTCAGTCTCCTCCCATTGCGCCGATGGTTATATTTAGGCTTGCGGCGAAAGAGTTAACCTGGAGGGTCCAGTTGCATGTGGGGCTGCATAAAGGCTCCCCTGGGGAGTTCACTTGTACCCAAAGCCTTCTTCTGGGGGCCCTTTTGAATGGGCGAAATGGGCTCGGAAAGCGTTTTCTGGGTCCCGAGGTTTCAGTCGTCTCCCATGCCGTCTAGGGCTATGTTTAGTGTTGCTCGGAAACAGCGAACACGGAGGGTCCAGTTGCATGTGGGGCTGCATAAAGGCTCCCCTGGGGAGTTCACTTGTACTCAAAGCCTTCCTCTGGGGGCACTTTTGGATGAGCGAATGGGGCTCGGAATGAGTTTTCTGAGGCCCGGTTTTTCAGTCTTCTCCCATTGCGCCGAGGGATATATTTAGGCTTGCGGTGAAAGAGTGAACCCGGAGGGTCCAGTTGCATGTGGGGCTGCATAAAGGCTCCCCTGGGGAGTTCAGTTGTACCCAAAGCCTTCCTTTGGGGGCACTTTTGGATGGGCGAATGGGGCTTGTAACGCGTTTTCTGGGGCCGGAGATTTCAGTCGTCTCCCATGCCGTCTAGGGCTATATTTGGGCTTGCGGTGAAAGAGTGAACCCGGAGGGCCCAGTTGCATGTGGGGCTGCATAAAGGCTCCCCTGGGGAGTTCAGATGTACCCAAAGCCTTCCTTTGGGGGCCCTTTTGGATGGCCGAAAGAGACTCGCAATGTGTATTCTGAGGCCAGCTTTTTCTCTCTTCTCCATTTGCAGCTAGGGCTATATTTAGGCTTGCGGTGAAAGAGTGAACCCGGAGGGTACAGTTGCATGTGGGGCTGCATAATGGCTCCCCTGGGGAGTTCACTTGTACCCAAAGCCTTCCTTTGGGGGCACATCTGGATGGGCGAATGTGGCTTGTAACACGTTTTCGGGGGCCCAATTTATCAGTTGTCTGTCATGCGGGCCAGGGTTATATTTAGGCTTGCGGTGAAAGGGTGAACCCGGAGGGTCCAGTAGCATGTGGGGCTGCGTAAAGGCTTCCCTGGGGAGTTCACTTGTACCCAAAGCCTTTCTCTGGGGGCACTTCTGAATGGAAAAATGGGGCTTGAAACGCTTTTTCTGTGGCCCGAGTTTTCAGTCTTCTGCCATGCTGGCTAGTGTTATATTTAGGGTTGCTCGTAAACAGAGAACCCAGAGGGTCCAGTTGCATGTGTGGCTGCATAAAGACTCCCCTGGGGAGTTCACTTGTACCCAAAGCCTTCCTCTGGTTGCACTTTTGAATGGGCGAAAGGGGCTCGGAAAGCATTTTCTGGGGCCCGATTTTTCAGTCGTCTCCCATGCCGTCTAGGGCTGTATTTGGGCTTGCGGTGAAAGAGTGAACCCGGAGGGTCCAGTTTCATGTGGGGCTGCATAAAGGATCCCCTGGGGAGTTCAGTTCTACCCAAAGCCTTCCTTTGGGGGCCCTTTTGGATGGTCGAAAGAGACTCGCAATGCGTTTTCTGAGGCCCGCTTTTAAAGTCTTCTCCCTTTACAGATAGGGCTATATTAAGGCTTGCGGTGAAAGAGTGAACCCGGAGGGCCCAGTTGCATGTGGGGCTGCATAAAGGATCCCCTGGGGAGTTCAGTTCTACCCAAAGCCTTCCTTTGGGGGCACTTCTGGATGGGCGAATGTGGCTTGTAACACGTTTTCGGGGGCCCAATTTTTCAGTTGTCTGCCATGCGGGCCAGGATTATATTGAGGGTTGCTGTGAAACAGCGAACCCGGAGGGTCCAGGAGCATGTGGGGCTGCGTAAAGGCTCCCCTGGGGAGTTCACGTTCACCCAAAGCCTTCCTTTGGGGGCACTTTTGCATGGGCGAATGGGGCTTGTAACCCGTTTTCTGGGGCCCGAGATTTCAGTCGTCTCCCATGCCGTCTAGGGCTATATTTGGGCTTGCGGTGAAAGAGTGAACCCGGAGGGTCCAGTTGCATGTGGGGCTGCATAAAGGCTCCCCTGGGGAGTTCACTTGTACCCAAAGCCTTTTTTTGGGGGCACTTCTGGATGGGTGAATGGGGCTTGTAACACGTTTTCGGGGGCCCAATTTTTCAGTTGTCTGCCATGCAGGCCAGTGTTATATTTAGGGTTGCTGTGAAACAGCGAACACGGAGGGTCCAGTAGCATGTGGGGCTGCGTAAAGGCTCCCCTGGGGAGTTCACTTGTACCCAAAGACTTCCTCTGGGGGCACTTCTGGATGGGTGAATGGGGCTTGAAACGCTTTTTGTGTGGCACGAGTTTTCAGTCTTCTGCCATGCTGGCTAGTGTTATATTTAGGGTTGCTCGTATACAGAGAACCCAGAGGGTCCAGTTGCATGTGGGGCTGTATAAAGGCTCCCCTGGGGAGTTCACTTGTACCCAAAGCCTTCCTCTGGGGGCACTTTTGAATGGGCGAAAGGGGCTCGGAATGCGTTTTCTGGGGTCCGAGGTTTCCGTCTCCCATGCCGTCTAGGGCTATATTTGGGCTTGCGGTGAAAGAGTGAACCCGGAGGGTCCAGTTGCATGTGGGGCTGCATAAAGGCTCCCCTGGGGAGTTCACTTGTACTCAAAGCCTTCCTCTGGGGGCACTTTTGGATGAGCGAATGGGGCTCGGAATGCGTTTTCTGAGGCTCGCTTTTTCAGTCTTCTCCCTTTGCGCGGAGGGTTATATTTAGGGTTGCTGTGAAGGAATGAATACGGAGGGTCCAGTTGCATGTGGGGCTGCATAAAGGCTTCCCTGGGGAGTTCACTTGTACCCAAAGCCTTCCTCTGGGGGCACTTCTGGATGGGCGAATGGGGCTTGAAACGCTTTTTTGTGGCACGAGTTTTCAGTCTTCTGCCATGCTGGCTAGTGTTATATTTAGGGTTGCTCGGAAACAGCGAACCCGGAGGGTCCAGTTGCATGTGGGGCTGCATAAAGGCTCCCCTGGGGAATTCAGATGTACCCAAAGCCTTCCTTTTGGGGCCCTTTTGGAAGGTCGAAAGAGACTCGCAATGCGTTTTCTGAGGCCCGCTTCTTCAGTCTTCTCCCTTTGCTGCTAGAGCTATATTTAGGCTTGCGGTTAAAGAGTGAACCCGGAGGGTCCAGTTGCATGTGGGGCTGCATAAAGGCTCCCCTGGGGAGTTCACTTGTACCCAAAGCCTTCCTTTGGGGGCACTTCTGGATGGGCGAATATGGCTTGTAACACGTTTTCTGGGGCCCAATTTTTCAGTTGTCTGCCATGCGGGCCAGGGTTATATTTAGGGTTGCTCGTAAACAGAGAACCCAGAGGGTCCAGTTGCATGTGGGGCTGCATAAAGACTTCCCTGGGGAGTTCACTTGTACCCAAAGCCTTCCTCTGGGGGCACTTTTGAATTGGGCGAAATGGGCTCGGAACGCGTATTCTGGGGCCCGAGTTTCAGTCTTCTCCCAATGCGCCGAGGGCTATATTTAGGCTTGCGGTGAAAGAATGAATCCGGAGGGTCCAGTTGCATGTGGGGCTGCATAAAGGCTCCCCTGGGGAGTTCAGTTGTACTCAAAGCTTTCCTTTGGGGGCACTTTTGGATGGGCGAAAGGGGCTTGTAATACGTTTTCTGGGGCCTGATTTTTCAGTCGTCTGCCATGCGGGCCAGGGTTATATTTAGGGTTGATGTGAAAGAGCGAATACGGAGGGTCCAGTTGCATGTGGGGCTGCGTAAAGGCTCCCCTGGGGAGTTCAGTTGTACCCAAAGTCTTCCTCTGGGGGCACTTCTGGATGGGCGAATGGGGCTTGAAATGCTTTTTCTGTGGTCCGAGTTTTCAGTCTTCTGCCATGCTAGCTAGTGTTATATTTAGGGTTGCTCGGAAACAGCGAACACGGAGGGTCCAGTTGCATGTGGGGCTGCCTAAAGTCTCTCCTGGGGAGTTCAGATGTACCCAAAGCCTTCCATTAGGGGCACTTTTGGATGGGCGAAAGGGTCTTGTAAGGCGTTTTATTTGGCTCGATTTTTCAGTCGTCTCCCATGCCGTATAGGGCTATATTTGGGCTTGTGGTGAAAGAGTGAACCCGGAGGGTCCAGTTGCATGTGGGGCTGCATAAAGGCTCCCCTGGGGAGTTCACTTGTACCCAAAGCCTTCCTTTGGGGGCACTTCTGGATGGTCCAATGGGAATCGCAATGCGTTTTCACACGCCCGCTTTTTCAGTTTTCTCCCATTGCATTGAGGGATATATTTCGGCTTGCGGTGAAAGAGTGAACCCGGAGGGTCCAGTTTCATGTGGGGCTGCATAAAGGCTCCCCTGGGGAGTTCACTTGTACCCAAAGCCTTCCTCTGGGGGCACTTCTGAATGGGCGAATGGGGCTTGAAACGCTTTTTCTATAGCCCGAGTTTTCAGTCTTCTGCCATGCTGGCTAGTGTTATATTTAGGGTTGCTCGGAAACAGCGAACCCAGAGGGTCCAGTTGCATGTGGGGCTGCATAAAGGCTCCCCTGGGGAGTTCACTTGTACCCAAAGCCTTCCTTTGGGCGCCCTTTTGGATGGTCGGAAGAGACTCGCAATGCGTTTTCTGAGGCCCGCTTTTTCAGTCATCTCCCATTGCGCCGAGGGCTATATTTAGGCTTGCGGTGAAAGAGTGAACCCGGAGGGTCCAGTTGCATGTTGGGCTGCATAAAGGCTCCCCTGGGGAGTTCAGTTGTACCCAAAGCCTTCCTTTGGGGGCTCTTTTGGATGGGCGAAAGGGGCTTGTAATGCGTTTTCTGGGGCCTGATTTTTCAGTCGTCTGCCATGCGGGCCAGGGTTATATTTAGGGTTGCTGTGAAAGAGCGAATACGGAGGGTCCAGTTGCATGTGGGGCTGCGTAAAGGCTCCCCTGGGGAGTTCAATTGTACCCAAAGCCTTCCTTGGGGGCACTTCTGGATGGGCGAATGGGGCTTGAAATGCTTTTTCTGTGGTCCGAGTTTTCAGTCTTCTGCCATGCTAGCTAGTGTTATATTTAGGGTTGCTCGGAAACAGCGAACACGGAGGGTCCAGTTGCATGTGGGGCTGCCTAAAGACTCTCCTGGGGAGTTCAGATGTACCCAAAGCCTTCCATTAGGGGCACTTTTGGATGGGCGAAAGGGTCTTGTAAGGCGTTTTATTTGGCTCGATTTTTCAGTCGTCTCCCATGCCGTCTAGGGCTATATTTGGGCTTGGGTGAAAGAGTGAACCCGGAGGGTCCAGTTGCATGTGGGGCTGCATAAAGGCTCCCCTGGGGAGTTCAGTTGAACCCAAAGCCTTCCTTTGGGGGCACTTCTGGATGGGCGAACAGGGCTTGTAACGCATTTTCTGAGGCCCGATTTTTCAGTCTTCTCCCTTTGCGGCTAGGGCTATATTTAGTCTTGCGGTGAAAGAGTGAACCCGGAGGGTCCAGTTTCATGTGGGGCTGCATAAAGGCTCCCCTGGGGAGTTCAGTTGTACCCAAAGCCTTCCTCTGGGGGCACTTTTGAATGTGCGAAAGGGGCTCGGAAGCGTTTTCTGGGGCCCGAGGTTTCAGTCGTCTCCCATTCCGTCTAGGGCTATGTTTAGTGTTGCTCGGAAAGAGCGAACACAGAGGGTCCAGTTGCATGTGGGGCTGCGTAAAGGCTCCCCTGGAGAATTCAGTTGTACCCAAAAGCCTTTTTTTGGGGGCACATCTGAATGGACGAATGTGGCTTGTAACACGTATTCGGGGGCCTAATTTTTCAGTTGTCTGCCATGCGGGCCAGGGTTATATTTAGGGTTGCTGTGAAACAGCGAACACGGAGGGTCCAGTAGCATGTGGGGCTGCGTAAAGGCTCCCCTGGGGAGTTCACTTGTACCCAAAGCCTTCCTTTGGGGGCACTTTTGGATGGGCGAAAGGGGCACGGAATGTGTTTTCTGGGGCCCGAGTTTTCAGTCGTCTCCAAAGCCAGCCAGGGCTATACTTCGGGTTGCTCGGAAACAGCGAACCCGGAGGGTCCAGTTGCATGTGGGGCTGCATAAAGGCTCCCCTGGGGAGTTCACTTGTACCCAAAGCCTTTCTCTGGGGGCCCTTTTGGATGGTCGAAAGAGACTCGCAATGAGTTTTCTGAAGCCCGCATTTTCAGTCTTCTCGCTTTGCGGCTAGAGCTATATTTAGGCTTGCGGTGAAAGAGTGAACCCGGAGGGTCCAGTTGCATGTGAGGCTGCATAAAGCTCCACTGGGGAGTTCAGTTGTACCCAAAGCCTTCCTCTGGGGGCACGTCTGGATGGGCGAATGGGGCTTTAAAAAGTAAAAGCGAAACGCTTTTACTGTGGCCCGACTTTTCAATCTTCTGCCATGCTGGCTAGTGTTATATTTAGGGTTGCTCGGAAACAGTGAACACGGAGGGTCCAGTTGCATGTGGGGCTGCGTAAAGACTCCCCTGGGGAGTTCACTTTTACCCAAAGCCTTCATCTGGGGGCAATTTTGGATGGTCCAAGGGGAATCGCAATGCGTTTTATGAGGCTCGCTTTTTCAGTCTCCTCCTATTGCGCCGAGGGCTATATTTAGGCTTGCGGTGAAAGAGTTAACCTGGATGGTCCAGATGCATGTGTGGCTGTATAAAGGCTCCCCTGGGGAGTTCAGTTGTACCAAAAGCATTCCTCTGGTGGCACTTTTGAATGGGCGAAAGGGGCTCGGAAATCTTTTTCTGGGGCCCGAGGTTTCAGTCGTCTCCCATGCCTTCTAGGGATGTATTTGGGCTCGCGGTGAAAGAGTGAACCCGGAGGGTCCAGTTTCATGTGGGGCTGCATAAAGGCTCCCCTGGGGAGTTCACTTGTACCGAAAGCCTTCCTTTGGGGGCACGTCTGGATGGGAGAATGTGGCTTGTAACACGTTTTCGGGGGCCCAAATTTTCAGTTGTCTGCCATGCGGGCCAGGGTTATATTTAGGGTTGCTGTGAAACAGCGAACACGGAGGGTCCAGTAGCATGTGGGTCTGCGTAAAGATTCCCCTGGGGAGTTCACTTGTACCCAAAGCCTTCCTTTGGGGACACTTTTGGATGGTCCAAGGGGAATCGCAATGCGTTTTCTAAGGCCCGCTTTTTCAGTCTCCTCCCATTGCACCGAGGCCTATATTTAGGCTTGCGGTGAAAGAGTGAATCCGGAGGGTCCAGTTTCATGTGGGGCTGTATAAAGGCTCCCCTGGGGAGTTCACTTGTACCCAAAGCCTTCCTCTGGGGGCACTTTTGGATGGGCGAATTGGGCTTGAAACGCTTTTTCTGTGGCATGATCTGTCAGTCTTCTGCCATTCTGGCTAGTGTTATATTTAGGGTTGCTCGGAAATAGCGAACCCGGAGGGCCCAGTTGCATGTGGGGCTGAATAAAGGCTCCCCTGGGGAGTTCAGTTGTACCCAAAGCCTTCCTCTGGGGGCACTTCTGGATGGGCGAATGGGGCTTGAAACGCTTTTTCTGTGGCCCGAGTTTTCAGTCTTTTGCCATGCTGGCTAGTGTTATATTTAGGGTTGCTCGGAAACAGCGAACACGGAGGGTCCAGTTTCATATGGGGCTGCATAAAGGCTCCCCTGGGGAGTTCACTTGTACCCAAAGCCTTCCTTTGGGGGCACTTTTGGATGGTCCAAGGGGAATCGCAATGTGTTTTCTAAGGCCCGCTTTTTCAGTATTCTCCCATTGCATTGAGGGATATATTTAGGCTTGCGGTGAAAGAGGGAACCCGGAGGGTACAGTTGCACGTGGGGCTGCATAAAGGCTCCCCTGGGGAGTTCACTTGTACCCAAAGCCTTCCTCTGGGGGCACTTTTGAATGGGATAAAGGGGCTCGGAAAGCGTTTTCTGGAGCCCGAGATTTCAGTCGTCTCCCATGCCCTCTAGGGCTATATTTGGGCTTGCGGTGAAAGAGTGAACCCGGAGGGTCCAGTTGCATGTGGGGCTGCATAAAGGCTCCCCTGGGGAGTTCACTTGTACCCAAAGCCTTCCTCTGGGGGCACTTTTGGATTGGCGAATAGGGCTTGTAACGCGTTTTCTGAGGCCCGCTTTTTCAGTCTTCTCCCATTGCGCCTAGGTCTATATTTAGGCTTGCGGTGAAAGAGTGAACCCGGATGGTCCAGTTGCATGTGAGGCTGCATAAAGCTCCACTGGGGAGTTCAGTTGTACCCAAAGCCTTCCTTTGGGGTCACTTTTGGATGGGCGAATGGGGCTTGTAACGCGTTTTTGGGACCTGATTTTTCAGTCGTCTGCCATGCGGGCCAGTGTTATATTTAGGCTTGATGTGAAAGAGCGAATACGGAGGGTCCAGTTGCATGTGGGGCTGCGTAAAGACTCCCCTGGGGAGTTCAGTTGTACCCAAAGCCTTCCTTTGGGAGCACTTTTGGATGGTCCAAGGGGAATCGCAATGCGTGTTATGAGGCCCAATTTTTCAGTCTTCTCCCATTGTGCCAAGGGCTATATTTAGGCTTGCGGTGAAAGATTTAACCTGGAGGGTCCAGATGCATTTGTGGCTGCATAAAGGCTCCTCTGGGGAGTTCAGTTGTACCCAAAGCATTCCTCTGGTAGCACTTCTGGATGGGCGAATGTGGCTTGTAACACGTTTTCGGGGGCCCAATTTTTCAGTTGTCTGCCATGCGGGCCAGGATTATATTGAGGGTTGCTGTGAAACATCGAACCCGGAGGGTCCAGTTGCATGTGGGGCTGCATAAAGGCTCCCCTGGGGAGTTCACTTGTACCCAAAGCCTTCCTTTGGGGGCACTTCTGGATGGGTGAATGGGGCTTGTAACACGTTTTCGGGGGCCCAATTTTTCAGTTGTCTGCCATGCGGGCCAGGGTTATATTTAGGGTTGCTGTGAAACAGCGAACACGGAGGGTCCAGTAGTATGTGGGGCTGCGTAAAGGCTCCCCTGGGGAGTTCACTTGTACCCAAAGCCTTTCTCTAGGGGCACTTCTGAATGGGTGAATGGGGCTTGAAACGCTTTTTCTGTGGCCCGAGTTTTCAGTCTTCTGCCATGCTGGCCAGTGTTATATTTAGGGTTGCTCGTAAACAGAGAACCCAGAGGGTCCAGTTGCATGTGGGGCTGCATAAAGGCTCCCCTGGGGAGTTCACTTGTACCCAAAGCCTTCCTCTGGGGGCACTTTGGAATTGGGCAAACGAGCCTCGGAACGCGTATTCTGGGGTCCGAGGTTTCAGTCGTCTCCCATGCCGTCTAGGGCTATATTTGGGCTTGCGGTGAAAGAGTGAAACCGGAGGGTCCAGTTGCATGTGGGGCTGCATAAAGGCTCCCCTGGGGAGTTCACTTGTACCCAAAGCCTTCCTCTGGGGGCACTTTTGAATGGGCGAAAGGGGCTCGGAAAGCATTATCTGGGGCCCGACTTTTCAGTCGTCTCCCATGCCGGGAAGGGATATGTTTATTGTTGCTCCGAAAGACCGAATACTGAGAGTCCAGTTGCATGTGGGGCTGCATAAAGGCTCCCCTGGGGAGTTCACTTGTACCCAAAGCCTTCCTTTGGTGGCCCTTTTGGAAGGTCGAAAGAGACTCGCAATGCGTTTTCTGAGGCCCGCTTCTTCAGTCTTCTCCCTTTGCTGCTAGAGGTATATTTAGGCTTGCGGTAAAAGAGTGAACCCGGAGGGTCCAGTTGCATGTGGGGCTGCATAAAGGCTCCCCTGGGGAGTTCACTTGTACCCAAAGCCTTCCTTTGGGGGCACTTCTGGATGGGCGAATATGGCTTGTAACACGTTTTCGGGGGCCCAATTTTTCAGTTGTCTGCCATGCGGGCCAGGGTTATATTTAGGGTTGCTCGTAAACAGAGAACCCAGAGGGTCCAGTTGCATGTGGGGCTGCATAAAGACTCCCCTGGGGAGTTCACTTGTACCCAAAGCCTTCCTCTGGGGGCACTTTTGTATTGGGCGAAATGGGCTCGGAACGCGTATTCTGGGGCCCGAGTTTTCAGTCTTCTCCCATTGCGCCGAGGGCTATATTTAGGCTTGCGGTGAAAGAATGAATCCGGAGGGTCCAGTTGCATGTGGGGCTGCATAAAGGCTCCCCTGGGGAGTTCACTTGTACTCAAAGCCTTCCTTTGGGGGCACTTTTGGATGGGCGAAAGGGGCTTGTAATACGTTTTCTGGGGCCTGATTTTTCAGTCGTCTGCCATGCGGGCCAGGGTTATATTTAGGGTTGCTGTGAAAGAGCGAATACGGAGGGTCCAGTTGCATGTGGGGCTGCGTAAAGGCTCCCCTGGGGAGTTCAGTTGTACCCAAAGCCTTCCTCTGGGGGCACTTCTGGATGGGCGAATGGGGCTTGAAATGCTTTTTCTGTGGCCCGATTTTTCAGTCTTCTGCCATGCTAGCTAGTGTTATATTTAGGGTTGCTCGGAAACAGCGAACACGGAGGGTCCAGTTGCATGTGGGGCTGCCTAAAGTCTCTCCTGGGGAGTTCAGATGTACCCAAAGCCTTCCATTAGGGGCACTTTTGGATGGGCGAAAGGGTCTTGTAAGGCGTTTTATTTGGCTCGATTTTTCAGTCGTCTCCCATGCCGTATAGGGCTATATTTGGGCTTGTGGTGAAAGAGTGAACCCGGAGGGTCCAGTTGCATGTGGGGCTGCATAAAGGCTCCCCTGGGGAGTTCAGTTGTACCCAAAGCCTTCCTCTGGGGGCACTTCTGGATGGTCCAATGGGAATCGCAATGCGTTTTCTAACGCCCGCTTTTTCAGTTTTCTCCCATTGCATTGAGGGATATATTTCGGCTTGCGGTGAAAGAGTGAACCCGGAGGGTCCAGTTTCATGTGGGGCTGCATAAAGGCTCCCCTGGGGAGTTCAGTTGTACCCAAAGCCTTCCTCTGGGGGCACTTCTGGATGGGCGAATGGGGCTTGAAACGCTTTTTCTATAGCCCGAGTTTTCAGTCTTCTGCCATGCTGGCTAGTGTTATATTTAGGGTTGCTCGGAAACAGCGAACCCAGAGGGTCCAGTTGCATGTGGGGCTGCATAAAGGCTCCCCTGGGGAGTTCACTTGTACCCAAAGCCTTCCTTTGGGCGCCCTTTTGGATGGTCGGAAGAGACTCGCAATGCGTTTTCTGAGGCCCGCTTTTTCAGTCATCTCCCATTGCGCCGAGGGCTATATTTAGGCTTGCGGTGAAAGAGTGAACCCGGAGGGTCCAGTTGCATGTTGGGCTGCATAAAGGCTCCCCTGGGGAGTTCAGTTGTACCCAAAGCCTTCCTTTGGGGGCTCTTTTGGATGGGCGAAAGGGGCTTGTAATGCGTTTTCTGGGGCCTGATTTTTCAGTCGTCTGCCATGCGGGCCAGGGTTATATTTAGGGTTGCTGTGAAAGAGCGAATACGGAGGGTCCAGTTGCATGTGGGGCTGCGTAAAGGCTCCCCTGGGGAGTTCAATTGTACCCAAAGCCTTCCTTGGGGGCACTTCTGGATGGGCGAATGGGGCTTGAAATGCTTTTTCTGTGGTCCGAGTTTTCAGTCTTCTGCCATGCTATCTAGTGTTATATTTAGGGTTGCTCGGAAACAGCGAACACGGATGGTCCAGTTGCATGTGGGGCTGCCTAAAGACTCTCCTGGGGAGTTCAGATGTACCCAAAGCCTTCCATTAGGGGCACTTTTGGATGGGCGAATGGGTCTTGTAAGGCGTTTTATTTGGCTCGATTTTTCAGTCGTCTCCCATGCCGTCTAGGGCTATATTTGGGCTTGGGTGAAAGAGTGAACCCGGAGGGTCCAGTTGCATGTGGGGCTGCATAAAGGCTCCCCTGGGGAGTTCAGTTGAACCCAAAGCCTTCCTTTGGGGGCACTTCTGGATGGGCGAACGGGGCTTGTAACGCATTTTCTGAGGCCCGATTTTTCAGTCTTCTCCCTTTGCGGCTAGGGCTATATTTAGTCTTGCGGTGAAAGAGTGAACCCGGAGGGTCCAGTTTCATGTGGGGCTGCATAAAGGCTCCCCTGGGGAGTTCAGTTGTACCCAAAGCCTTCCTCTGGGGGCACTTTTGAATGTGCGAAAGGGGCTCGGAAGCGTTTTCTGGGGCCCGAGGTTTCAGTCGTCTCCCATTCCGTCTAGGGCTATGTTTAGTGTTGCTCGGAAAGAGCGAACACAGAGGGTCCAGTTGCATGTGGGGCTGCGTAAAGGCTCCCCTGGAGAATTCAGTTGTACCCAAAAGCCTTTTTTTGGGGGCACATCTGAATGGACGAATGTGGCTTGTAACACGTATTCGGGGGCCTAATTTTTCAGTTGTCTGCCATGCGGGCCAGGGTTATATTTAGGGTTGCTGTGAAACAGCGAACACGGAGGGTCCAGTAGCATGTGGGGCTGCGTAAAGGCTCCCCTGGGGAGTTCACTTGTACCCAAAGCCTTCCTTTGGGGGCACTTTTGGATGGGCGAAAGGGGCACGGAATGTGTTTTCTGGGGCCCGAGTTTTCAGTCGTCTCCAAAGCCAGCCAGGGCTATACTTCGGGTTGCTCGGAAACAGCGAACCCGGAGGGTCCAGTTGCATGTGGGGCTGCATAAAGGCTCCCCTGGGGAGTTCACTTGTACCCAAAGCCTTTCTCTGGGGGCCCTTTTGGATGGTCGAAAGAGACTCGCAATGAGTTTTCTGAAGCCCGCATTTTCAGTCTTCTCGCTTTGCGGCTAGAGCTATATTTAGGCTTGCGGTGAAAGAGTGAACCCGGAGGGTCCAGTTGCATGTGAGGCTGCATAAAGCTCCACTGGGGAGTTCAGTTGTACCCAAAGCCTTCCTCTGGGGGCACGTCTGGATGGGCGAATGGGGCTTTAAAAAGTAAAAGCGAAACGCTTTTACTGTGGCCCGACTTTTCAATCTTCTGCCATGCTGGCTAGTGTTATATTTAGGGTTGCTCGGAAACAGTGAACACGGAGGGTCCAGTTGCATGTGGGGCTGCGTAAAGACTCCCCTGGGGAGTTCACTTTTACCCAAAGCCTTCATCTGGGGGCAATTTTGGATGGTCCAAGGGGAATCGCAATGCGTTTTATGAGGCTCGCTTTTTCAGTCTCCTCCTATTGCGCCGAGGGCTATATTTAGGCTTGCGGTGAAAGAGTTAACCTGGATGGTCCAGATGCATGTGTGGCTGTATAAAGGCTCCCCTGGGGAGTTCAGTTGTACCAAAAGCATTCCTCTGGTGGCACTTTTGAATGGGCGAAAGGGGCTCGGAAATCTTTTTCTGGGGCCCGAGGTTTCAGTCGTCTCCCATGCCTTCTAGGGATGTATTTGGGCTCGCGGTGAAAGAGTGAACCCGGAGGGTCCAGTTTCATGTGGGGCTGCATAAAGGCTCCCCTGGGGAGTTCACTTGTACCGAAAGCCTTCCTTTGGGGGCACGTCTGGATGGGAGAATGTGGCTTGTAACACGTTTTAGGGGGCCCAAATTTTCAGTTGTCTGCCATGCGGGCCAGGGTTATATTTAGGGTTGCTGTGAAACAGCGAACACGGAGGGTCCAGTAGCATGTGGGTCTGCGTAAAGATTCCCCTGGGGAGTTCACTTGTACCCAAAGCCTTCCTTTGGGGACACTTTTGGATGGTCCAAGGGGAATCGCAATGCGTTTTCTAAGGCCCGCTTTTTCAGTCTCCTCCCATTGCACCGAGGCCTATATTTAGGCTTGCGGTGAAAGAGTGAATCCGGAGGGTCCAGTTTCATGTGGGGCTGAATAAAGGCTCCCCTGGGGAGTTCACTTGTACCCAAAGCCTTCCTCTGGGGGCACTTTTGGATGGGCGAATTGGGCTTGAAACGCTTTTTCTGTGGCATGATCTGTCAGTCTTCTGCCATTCTGGCTAGTGTTATATTTAGGGTTGCTCGGAAATAGCGAACCCGGAGGGTCCAGTTGCATGTGGGGCTGAATAAAGGCTCCCCTGGGGAGTTCAGTTGTACCCAAAGCCTTCCTCTGGGGGCACTTCTGGATGGGCGAATGGGGCTTGAAACGCTTTTTCTGTGGCCCGAGTTTTCAGTCTTTTGCCATGCTGGCTAGTGTTATATTTAGGGTTGCTCGGAAACAGCGAACACGGAGGGTCCAGTTTCATATGGGGCTGCATAAAGGCTCCCCTGGGGAGTTCACTTGTACCCAAAGCCTTCCTTTGGGGGCACTTTTGGATGGTCCAAGGGGAATCGCAATGTGTTTTATAAGGCCCGCTTTTTCAGTATTCTCCCATTGCATTGAGGGATATATTTAGGGTTGCTGTGAAAGAGCGAATACGGAGGGTCCAGTTGCATGTGGGGCTGCATAAAGGCTCCCCTGGGGAGTTCACTTGTACCCAAAGCCTTCCTCTGGGGGCACTTTTGAATGGGATAAAGGGGCTCGGAAAGCGTTTTCTGGAGCCCGAGATTTCAGTCGTCTCCCATGCCCTCTAGGGCTATATTTGGGCTTGCGGTGAAAGAGTGAACCCGGAGGGTCCAGTTGCATGTGGGGCTGCATAAAGGCTCCCCTGGGGAGTTCACTTGTACCCAAAGCCTTCCTCTGGGGGCACTTTTGGATTGGCGAATAGGGCTTGTAACGCGTTTTCTGAGGCCCGCTTTTTCAGTCTTCTCCCATTGCGCCTAGGTCTATATTTAGGCTTGCGGTGAAAGAGTGAACCCGGATGGTCCAGTTGCATGTGAGGCTGCATAAAGCTCCACTGGGGAGTTCAGTTGTACCCAAAGCCTTCCTTTGGGGTCACTTTTGGATGGGCGAATGGGGCTTGTAACGCGTTTTTGGGACCTGATTTTTCAGTCGTCTGCCATGCGGGCCAGTGTTATATTTAGGCTTGATGTGAAAGAGCGAATACGGAGGGTCCAGTTGCATGTGGGGCTGCGTAAAGACTCCCCTGGGGAGTTCAGTTGTACCCAAAGCCTTCCTTTGGGAGCACTTTTGGATGGTCCAAGGGGAATCGCAATGCGTGTTATGAGGCCCAATTTTTCAGTCTTCTCCCATTGTGCCAAGGGCTATATTTAGGCTTGCGGTGAAAGATTTAACCTGGAGGGTCCAGATGCATTTGTGGCTGCATAAAGGCTCCTCTGGGGAGTTCAGTTGTACCCAAAGCATTCCTCTGGTAGCACTTCTGGATGGGTGAATGGGGCTTGAAACGCTTTTTCTGTGGCCCGAGTTTTCAGTTTTCTGCAATGCTGGCTAGAGTTATATTTAGGGTTGCTCGTAAACAGAGAACTCAGAGGGTCCAGTTGCATGTGGGGCTGCATAAAGGCTCCCCTGGGGATTTCACTTGTACCCAAAGCCTTCCTTTGGGGGCACTTCTGGATGTGAGAATGGGGCTTGAAACGCGTTTTCTGGGGCCCGATTTTTCAGTCGTCTACCATGCGGGCCAGGTATATATTTAGGCTTGCTGTGAAAGAGCGAATACGGAGGGTCCAGTTGCATGTGGGGCTGCATAAAGGCTCCCCTGGAGAGTTCAGTTGTACCCAAAGCCTTCCTTTGGGGTCACTTCTGGATGGGCGAATGTGGCTTGTAACACGTTTTCGGGGGCCGAATTTTTCAGTAGTCTGCCATGCGGGCCAGGGTTATATTTGGGGTTGCTGTGAAACAGCGAACACGGCGGGTCCAGTACCATGTGGGGCTGCGTAAAGGCTCCCCTGGGGAGTTCACTTGTACTCAAAGCCTTCCTCTGGCGGCACTTTTGAATGGGCGAATGGGGCTCGGAAAGCGTTTTCTGAGGCCCGCTTTTTCAGTCTTCTCCCATTGCGCCGAGGGTTATATTTAGGGTTGCTGTGAAAGAGCGAATACGGAGGGTCCAGTTGCATGTGGGGCTGCATAAAGGCTCCTCTGGGGAGTTCACTTGTACCCAAAGCCTTCCTTGGGGGCACTTCTGGATGGGCGAATGGGGCTTGAAACACTTTTTCTATAGCCCGAGTTTTCAGTCTTCTGCCATGCTGGCTAGTGTTATATTTAGGGATTCTCGGAAACAGCGAACCCGGAGGGTCCAGTTGCATGTGGGGCTGCATAAAGGCTCCCCTGCGGAGTTCAGTTGTACCCAAAGCCTTCCTCTGGGGGCACTTCTGGATGGGCGAATGGGGCTTGTAACGCGTTTTTGGGACCTGATTTTTCAGTCGTCTGCCATGCGGGCCAGTGATATATTTAGGCTTGATGTGAAAGAGCGAATACGGAGGGTCCAGTTGCATATGGGGCTGCATAAAGGCTCCCCTGGGGAGTTCAGTTGTACCCAAAGCCTTCCTCTGGGGGCACTTCTGGATGGGCGAATGGGGCTTGAAACGCTTTTACTGTGGCCCGAGTTTTCAATCTTCTGCCATGCTGGCTAGTGTTATATTTAGGGTTGTTCGGAAACAGTGAACACGGAGGGACCAGTTGCATGTGGGGCTGCATAAAGACTCCCCTGGGGAGTTCATGTTCACCCAAAGCCTTCCTTTGGGAGCACTTTTGGATGGTCCAAGGGGAATCGCAGTGCGTTTTATGAGGCCCAATTTTTCAGTCTTCTCCCATTGCGCCAAGGGCTATATTTAGGCTTGCGGTGAAAGATTTAACCTGGAGGGTCCAGATGCATTTGTGGCTGCATAAAGGCTCCCCTGGAGAGTTCAGTTGTACCCAAAGCCTTCCTCTGGTAGCACTTCTGGATGGGTGAATGGGGCTTGAAACGCTTTTTCTGTGGCCCGAGTTTCCAGTTTTCTGCCATGCTGGCTAGAGTTATATTTAGGGTTGCTCGTAAACAGAGAACTCAGAGGGTCCAGTTGCATGTGGGGCTGCATAAAGGCTCCCCTGGGGAGTTCACTTGTACCCAAAGCCTTCCTCTGGGGGCACTTCTAAATGGGCGAAAGGGGCTCGGAAAGCGTTTTCTGAGTCCCGTTTTTTAATCTTATCCCATTGCGCCGAGGGTTATATTTAGGGTTGCTGTGAAGGAGCGAATACGGAGGGTCCAGTTGCATGTGGGGCTGCATAAAGGCTCCCCTGGGGAGTTCACTTGTACCCAAAGCCTTCCTCTGGGGGCACTTCTGGATGGGCGAATGGGGCTTGAAACACTTTTTCTATAGCCTGACTTTTCAGTCTTCTGCCATGCTGGCTAGTGTTATATTTAGGGTTGCTCGGAAACAGCGAACCCGGACGGTCCAGTTGCATGTGGGGCTGCATAAAGGCTACCCTGTGCAGTTCATATGTACCCAAAGCCTTCGTTGGGGGCCCTTTTGGATGGTCGAAAGAGACTCGCAATGCGTTTTCTGAGGCCCGCTTTTTCAGTCTTCTCCCTTTGCAGCTAGGACTATATTTAGGCTTGCGGTGAAAGAGTGAACCCGGAGGGTCCAGTTTCATGTGGGGCTGCATAAAGGCTCCCCTGGGGAGTTCAGTTGTACCCAAAGCCTTCCTTTGGGGGCACTTCTGGATGGGCGAATGTGGCTTGTAACACGTTTTCGGGGGCCCAATTTTTCAGTTGTCTGCCATGCGGGCCAGGGTTGTATTTAGGGTTGCTGTGAAACAGCGAACACGGAGGGTCCAGTAGTATGTGGGGCTGCATAAAGGCTCCCCTGGGGAGTTCACGTTCACCCAAAGCCTTCCTTTGGGGGCACTTTTGGATGGTCCAAGGGGAATCGCAATGCGTTTTCTGAGGCCCGCTTTTTCAGTCTCCTCCCATTGCGCCGAGGGTTATATTTAGGCTTGCGGTGAAAGAGTGAACCCGGAGGGTCCAGTTTCATGTGGGGCTGCGTAAAGGCTCCCCTGGGGAGTTCACGTTCACCCAAAGCCTTCCTTTGGGAGCACTTTTGGATGGTCCAAGGGGAATCGCAATGCGTTTTATAAGGCCCGCATTTTCGGTCTTCTCCCATTGCATTGAGGGATATATTTAGGCTTGCGGTGAAAGAGTGAACCCGGAGGGTCCAGTTGCATGTGGGGCTGCGTAAAGGCTCCCCTGGGGAGTTCACTTGTACCCAAAGACTTCATCTGGGGGCACTTTTGGATGGTCCAAGGTGAATAGCAATGCGTTTTATGAGGCCCAATTTTTCAGTCTTCTCCCATTACGCCAAGGGCTATATTTAGGCTTGCGGTGAAAGATTTAACCTGGAGGGTCCAGATGCATTTGTGGCTGCATAAAGGCTCCCCTGTGGAGTTCAGTTGTACCCAAAGCCTTCCTCTGGTAGCACTTCTGGATGGGCGAATGTGGCTTGTAACACGTTTTCGGGGGCCGAATTTTTCAGTAGTCTGCCATGCGGGCCAGGGTTATATTTGGGGTTGCTGTGAAACAGCGAACACGGCGGGTCCAGTACCATGTGGGGCTGCGTAAAGGCTCCCCTGGGGAGTTCACTTGTACTCAAAGCCTTCCTCTGGCGGCACTTTTGAATGGGCGAATGGGGCTCGGAAAGCGTTTTCTGAGGCCCGCTTTTTCAGTCTTCTCCCATTGCGCCTAGGGCTATATTTAGGCTTGCGGTGAAAGAGTGAACCCGGAGGGTCCAGTTTCATGTGGGGCTGCATAAAGGCTCCCCTGGGGCGTTCAGTTGTACCCAAAGCCTTCCTTTGGGGGCACTTCTGGATGGACGAATGTGGCTTGTAACACGTTTTCGGGGGCCCAATTTTTCAGTTGTCTGCCATGCGGGCCAGGGTTGTATTTAGGGTTGCTGTGAAACAGCGAACACGGAGGGTCCAGTAGTATGTGGGGCTGCATAAAGACTCCCCTGGGGAGTTCAGTTGTACCCAAAGCCTTCCTTTGGGGGCACTTTTGGATGGTCCAAGGGGAATCGCAATGCGTTTTCTGAGGCCCGCTTTTTCAGTCTCCTCCCATTGCGCCGAGGGCTATATTTAGGCTTGCGGTGAAAGAGTGAACCCGGAGGGTCCAGTTGCATGTGGGGCTGCATAAAGGCTCCCCTGGGGAGTTCACTTGTACTCAAAGCCTTCCTCTGGGGGCACTTTTGGATGAGCGAATGGGGCTCGGAATGCGTTTTCTGAGGCCCACTTTTTCAGTCTTCTCCCATTGCGCCGAGGGTTATATTTAGGGTTGCTGTGAAAGAGCGAATACGGAGGGTCCAGTTGCATGTGGGGCTGAATAAAGGCTTCCCTGGGGAGTTCACTTGTACCCAAAGCCTTCCTTGGGGGCACTTCTGGATGGGCGAATGGGGCTTGAAACACTTTTTCTATAGCCCGAGTTTTCAGTCTTCTACCATGCTGGCTAGTGTTATATTTAGGGATTCTCGGAAACAGCGAACCCGGAGGGTCCAGTTGCATGTGGGGCTGCATAAAGGCTCCCCTGCGGAGTTCAGTTGTACCCAAAGCCTTCCTCTGGGGGCACTTCTGGATGGGCGAATGGGGCTTGTAACGCGTTTTTGGGACCTGATTTTTCAGTCGTCTGCCATGCGGGCCAGTGATATATTTAGGCTTGATGTGAAAGAGCGAATACGGAGGGTCCAGTTGCATATGGGGCTGCATAAAGGCTCCCCTGGGGAGTTCAGTTGTACCCAAAGCCTTCCTCTGGGGGCACTTCTGGATGGGCGAATGGGGCTTGAAACGCTTTTACTGTGGCCCGAGTTTTCAATCTTCTGCCATGCTGGCTAGTGTTATATTTAGGGTTGTTCGGAAACAGTGAACACGGAGGGACCAGTTGCATGTGGGGCTGCATAAAGACTCCCCTGGGGAGTTCACGTTCACCCAAAGCCTTCCTTTGGGAGCACTTTTGGATGGTCCAAGGGGAATCGCAGTGCGTTTTATGAGGCCCAATTTTTCAGTCTTCTCCCATTGCGCCAAGGGCTATATTTAGGCTTGCGGTGAAAGATTTAACCTGGAGGGTCCAGATGCATTTGTGGCTGCATAAAGGCTCCCCTGGAGAGTTCAGTTGTACCCAAAGCCTTCCTCTGGTAGCACTTCTGGATGGGTGAATGGGGCTTGAAACGCTTTTTCTGTGGCCCGAGTTTCCAGTTTTCTGCCATGCTGGCTAGAGTTATATTTAGGGTTGCTCGTAAACAGAGAACTCAGAGGGTCCAGTTGCATGTGGGGCTGCATAAAGGCTCCCCTGGGGAGTTCACTTGTACCCAAAGCCTTCCTCTGGGGGCACTTCTAAATGGGCGAAAGGGGCTCGGAAAGCGTTTTCTGAGTCCCGTTTTTTAATCTTATCCCATTGCGCCGAGGGTTATATTTAGGGTTGCTGTGAAGGAGCGAATACGGAGGGTCCAGTTGCATGTGGGGCTGCATAAAGGCTCCCCTGGGGAGTTCACTTGTACCCAAAGCCTTCCTCTGGGGGCACTTCTGGATGGGCGAATGGGGCTTGAAACACTTTTTCTATAGCCTGACTTTTCAGTCTTCTGCCATGCTGGCTAGTGTTATATTTAGGGTTGCTCGGAAACAGCGAACCCGGACGGTCCAGTTGCATGTGGGGCTGCATAAAGGCTACCCTATGCAGTTCATATGTACCCAAAGCCTTCGTTGGGGGCCCTTTTGGATGGTCGAAAGAGACTCGCAATGCGTTTTCTGAGGCCCGCTTTTTCAGTCTTCTCCCTTTGCAGCTAGGACTATATTTAGGCTTGCGGTGAAAGAGTGAACCCGGAGGGTCCAGTTTCATGTGGGGCTGCATAAAGGCTCCCCTGGGGAGTTCAGTTGTACCCAAAGCCTTCCTTTGGGGGCACTTCTGGATGGGCGAATGTGGCTTGTAACACGTTTTCGGGGGCCCAATTTTTCAGTTGTCTGCCATGCGGGCCAGGGTTGTATTTAGGGTTGCTGTGAAACAGCGAACACGGAGGGTCCAGTAGTATGTGGGGCTGCATAAAGGCTCCCCTGGGGAGTTCACTTGTACCCAAAGCCTTCCTTTGGGGGCACTTTTGGATGGTCCAAGGGGAATCGCAATGCGTTTTCTGAGGCCCGCTTTTTCAGTCTCCTCCCATTGCGCCGAGGGTTATATTTAGGCTTGCGGTGAAAGAGTGAACCCGGAGGGTCCAGTTTCATGTGGGGCTGCGTAAAGACTCCCCTGGGGAGTTCACGTTCACCCAAAGCCTTCCTTTGGGAGCACTTTTGGATGGTCCAAGGGGAATCGCAATGCGTTTTATAAGGCCCGCATTTTCGGTCTTCTCCCATTGCATTGAGGGATATATTTAGGCTTGCGGTGAAAGAGTGAACCCGGAGGGTCCAGATGCATTTGTGGCTGCATAAAGGCTCCCCTGTGGAGTTCAGTTGTACCCAAAGCCTTCCTCTGGTAGCACTTCTGGATGGGCGAATGTGGCTTGTAACACGTTTTCGGGGGCCGAATTTTTCAGTAGTCTGCCATGCGGGCCAGGGTTATATTTGGGGTTGCTGTGAAACAGCGAACACGGCGGGTCCAGTACCATGTGGGGCTGCGTAAAGGCTCCCCTGGGGAGTTCACTTGTACTCAAAGCCTTCCTCTGGCGGCACTTTTGAATGGGCGAATGGGGCTCGGAAAGCGTTTTCTGAGGCCCGCTTTTTCAGTCTTCTCCCATTGCGCCTAGGGCTATATTTAGGCTTGCGGTGAAAGAGTGAACCCGGAGGGTCCAGTTTCATGTGGGGCTGCATAAAGGCTCCCCTGGGGAGTTCAGTTGTACCCAAAGCCTTCCTTTGGGGGCACTTCTGGATGGACGAATGTGGCTTGTAACACGTTTTCGGGGGCCCAATTTTTCAGTTGTCTGCCATGCGGGCCAGGGTTGTATTTAGGGTTGCTGTGAAACAGCGAACACGGAGGGTCCAGTAGTATGTGGGGCTGCATAAAGACTCCCCTGGGGAGTTCAGTTGTACCCAAAGCCTTCCTTTGGGGGCACTTTTGGATGGTCCAAGGGGAATCGCAATGCGTTTTCTGAGGCCCGCTTTTTCAGTCTCCTCCCATTGCGCCGAGGGCTATATTTAAGCTTGCGGTGAAAGAGTGAACCCGGAGGGTCCAGTTGCATGTGGGGCTGCATAAAGGCTCCCCTGGGGAGTTCACTTGTACTCAAAGCCTTCCTCTGGGGGCACTTTTGGATGAGCGAATGGGGCTCGGAATGCGTTTTCTGAGGCCCACTTTTTCAGTCTTCTCCCATTGCGCCGAGGGTTATATTTAGGGTTGCTGTGAAAGAGCGAATACGGAGGGTCCAGTTGCATGTGGGGCTGCATAAAGGCTTCCCTGGGGAGTTCACTTGTACCCAAAGCCTTCCTTGGGGGCACTTCTGGATGGGCGAATGGGGCTTGAAACACTTTTTCTATAGCCCGAGTTTTCAGTCTTCTACCATGCTGGCTAGTGTTATATTTAGGGATTCTCGGAAACAGCGAACCCGGAGGGTCCAGTTGCATGTGGGGCTGCATAAAGGCTCCCCTGCGGAGTTCAGTTGTACCCAAAGCCTTCCTCTGGGGGCACTTCTGGATGGGCGAATGGGGCTTGTAACGCGTTTTTGGGACCTGATTTTTCAGTCGTCTGCCATGCGGGCCAGTGATATATTTAGGCTTGATGTGAAAGAGCGAATACGGAGGGTCCAGTTGCATATGGGGCTGCATAAAGGCTCCCCTGGGGAGTTCAGTTGTACCCAAAGCCTTCCTCTGGGGGCACTTCTGGATGGGCGAATGGGGCTTGAAACGCTTTTACTGTGGCCCGAGTTTTCAATCTTCTGCCATGCTGGCTAGTGTTATATTTAGGGTTGTTCGGAAACAGTGAACACGGAGGGACCAGTTGCATGTGGGGCTGCATAAAGACTCCCCTGGGGAGTTCACGTTCACCCAAAGCCTTCCTTTGGGAGCACTTTTGGATGGTCCAAGGGGAATCGCAGTGCGTTTTATGAGGCCCAATTTTTCAGTCTTCTCCCATTGCGCCAAGGGCTATATTTAGGCTTGCGGTGAAAGATTTAACCTGGAGGGTCCAGATGCATTTGTGGCTGCATAAAGGCTCCCCTGGAGAGTTCAGTTGTACCCAAAGCCTTCCTCTGGTAGCACTTCTGGATGGGTGAATGGGGCTTGAAACGCTTTTTCTGTGGCCCGAGTTTCCAGTTTTCTGCCATGCTGGCTAGAGTTATATTTAGGGTTGCTCGTAAACAGAGAACTCAGAGGGTCCAGTTGCATGTGGGGCTGCATAAAGGCTCCCCTGGGGAGTTCACTTGTACCCAAAGCCTTCCTCTGGGGGCACTTCTAAATGGGCGAAAGGGGCTCGGAAAGCGTTTTCTGAGTCCCGTTTTTTAATCTTATCCCATTGCGCCGAGGGTTATATTTAGGGTTGCTGTGAAGGAGCGAATACGGAGGGTCCAGTTGCATGTGGGGCTGCATAAAGGCTCCCCTGGGGAGTTCACTTGTACCCAAAGCCTTCCTCTGGGGGCACTTCTGGATGGGCGAATGGGGCTTGAAACACTTTTTCTATAGCCTGACTTTTCAGTCTTCTGCCATGCTGGCTAGTGTTATATTTAGGGTTGCTCGGAAACAGCGAACCCGGACGGTCCAGTTGCATGTGGGGCTGCATAAAGGCTACCCTGTGCAGTTCATATGTACCCAAAGCCTTCGTTGGGGGCCCTTTTGGATGGTCGAAAGAGACTCGCAATGCGTTTTCTGAGGCCCGCTTTTTCAGTCTTCTCCCTTTGCAGCTAGGACTATATTTAGGCTTGCGGTGAAAGAGTGAACCCGGAGGGTCCAGTTTCATGTGGGGCTGCATAAAGGCTCCCCTGGGGAGTTCACGTTCACCCAAAGCCTTCCTTTGGGAGCACTTTTGGATGGTCCAAGGGGAATCGCAATGCGTTTTATAAGGCCCGCATTTTCGGTCTTCTCCCATTGCATTGAGGGATATATTTAGGCTTGCGGTGAAAGAGTGAACCCGGAGGGTCCAGTTGCATGTGGGGCTGCGTAAAGGCTCCCCTGGGGAGTTCACTTGTACCCAAAGACTTCATCTGGGGGCACTTTTGGATGGTCCAAGGTGAATAGCAATGCGTTTTATGAGGCCCAATTTTTCAGTCTTCTCCCATTACGCCAAGGGCTATATTTAGGCTTGCGGTGAAAGATTTAACCTGGAGGGTCCAGATGCATTTGTGGCTGCATAAAGGCTCCCCTGTGGAGTTCAGTTGTACCCAAAGCCTTCCTCTGGTAGCACTTCTGGATGGGCGAATGTGGCTTGTAACACGTTTTCGGGGGCCGAATTTTTCAGTAGTCTGCCATGCGGGCCAGGGTTATATTTGGGGTTGCTGTGAAACAGCGAACACGGCGGGTCCAGTACCATGTGGGGCTGCGTAAAGGCTCCCCTGGGGAGTTCACTTGTACTCAAAGCCTTCCTCTGGCGGCACTTTTGAATGGGCGAATGGGGCTCGGAAAGCGTTTTCTGAGGCCCGCTTTTTCAGTCTTCTCCCATTGCGCCTAGGGCTATATTTAGGCTTGCGGTGAAAGAGTGAACCCGGAGGGTCCAGTTTCATGTGGGGCTGCATAAAGGCTCCCCTGGGGAGTTCAGTTGTACCCAAAGCCTTCCTTTGGGGGCACTTCTGGATGGACGAATGTGGCTTGTAACACGTTTTCGGGGGCCCAATTTTTCAGTTGTCTGCCATGCGGGCCAGGGTTGTATTTAGGGTTGCTGTGAAACAGCGAACACGGAGGGTCCAGTAGTATGTGGGGCTGCATAAAGACTCCCCTGGGGAGTTCAGTTGTACCCAAAGCCTTCCTTTGGGGGCACTTTTGGATGGTCCAAGGGGAATCGCAATGCGTTTTCTGAGGCTCGCTTTTTCAGTCTCCTCCCATTGCGCCGAGGGCTATATTTAGGCTTGCGGTGAAAGAGTGAACCCGGAGGGTCCAGTTGCATGTGGGGCTGCATAAAGGCTCCCCTGGGGAGTTCACTTGTACTCAAAGCCTTCCTCTGGGGGCACTTTTGGATGAGCGAATGGGGCTCGGAATGCGTTTTCTGAGGCCCACTTTTTCAGTCTTCTCCCATTGCGCCGAGGGTTATATTTAGGGTTGCTGTGAAAGAGCGAATACGGAGGGTCCAGTTGCATGTGGGGCTGCATAAAGGCTTCCCTGGGGAGTTCACTTGTACCCAAAGCCTTCCTTGGGGGCACTTCTGGATGGGCGAATGGGGCTTGAAACACTTTTTCTATAGCCCGAGTTTTCAGTCTTCTACCATGCTGGCTAGTGTTATATTTAGGGATTCTCGGAAACAGCGAACCCGGAGGGTCCAGTTGCATGTGGGGCTGCATAAAGGCTCCCCTGCGGAGTTCAGTTGTACCCAAAGCCTTCCTCTGGGGGCACTTCTGGATGGGCGAATGGGGCTTGTAACGCGTTTTTGGGACCTGATTTTTCAGTCGTCTGCCATGCGGGCCAGGGTTATATTTAGGGTTGCTGTGAAAGAGCGAATACGGAGGGTCCAGTTGCATGTGGGGCTGCGTAAAGGCTCCCCTGGGGAGTTCAGTTGTACCCAAAGCCTTCCTCTGGGGGCACTTCTGGATGGGCGAATGGGGCTTGAAATGCTTTTTCTGTGGTCCGAGTTTTCAGTCTTCTGCCATGCTAGCTAGTGTTATATTTAGGGTTGCTCGGAAACAGCGAACACGGAGGGTCCAGTTGCATGTGGGGCTGCCTAAAGTCTCTCCTGGGGAGTTCAGATGTACCCAAAGCCTTCCATTAGGGGCACTTTTGGATGGGCGAAAGGGTCTTGTAAGGCGTTTTATTTGGCTCGATTTTTCAGTCGTCTCCCATGCCGTATAGGGCTATATTTGGGCTTGTGGTGAAAGAGTGAACCCGGAGGGTCCAGTTGCATGTGGGGCTGCATAAAGGCTCCCCTGGGGAGTTCACTTGTACCCAAAGCCTTCCTTTGGGGGCACTTCTGGATGGTCCAATGGGAATCGCAATGCGTTTTCTAACGCCCGCTTTTTCAGTTTTCTCCCATTGCATTGAGGGATATATTTCGGCTTGCGGTGAAAGAGTGAACCCGGAGGGTCCAGTTTCATGTGGGGCTGCATAAAGGCTCCCCTGGGGAGTTCAGTTGTACCCAAAGCCTTCCTCTGGGGGCACTTCTGGATGGGCGAATGGGGCTTGAAACGCTTTTTCTATAGCCCGAGTTTTCAGTCTTCTGCCATGCTGGCTAGTGTTATATTTAGGGTTGCTCGGAAACAGCGAACCCAGAGGGTCCAGTTGCATGTGGGGCTGCATAAAGGCTCCCCTGGGGAGTTCACTTGTACCCAAAGCCTTCCTTTGGGCGCCCTTTTGGATGGTCGGAAGAGACTCGCAATGCGTTTTCTGAGGCCCGCTTTTTCAGTCATCTCCCATTGCGCCGAGGGCTATATTTAGGCTTGCGGTGAAAGAGTGAACCCGGAGGGTCCAGTTGCATGTTGGGCTGCATAAAGGCTCCCCTGGGGAGTTCAGTTGTACCCAAAGCCTTCCTTTGGGGGCTCTTTTGGATGGGCGAAAGGGGCTTGTAATGCGTTTTCTGGGGCCTGATTTTTCAGTCGTCTGCCATGCGGGCCAGGGTTATATTTAGGGTTGCTGTGAAAGAGCGAATACGGAGGGTCCAGTTGCATGTGGGGCTGCGTAAAGGCTCCCCTGGGGAGTTCAATTGTACCCAAAGCCTTCCTTGGGGGCACTTCTGGATGGGCGAATGGGGCTTGAAATGCTTTTTCTGTGGTCCGAGTTTTCAGTCTTCTGCCATGCTATCTAGTGTTATATTTAGGGTTGCTCGGAAACAGCGAACACGGATGGTCCAGTTGCATGTGGGGCTGCCTAAAGACTCTCCTGGGGAGTTCAGATGTACCCAAAGCCTTCCATTAGGGGCACTTTTGGATGGGCGAATGGGTCTTGTAAGGCGTTTTATTTGGCTCGATTTTTCAGTCGTCTCCCATGCCGTCTAGGGCTATATTTGGGCTTGGGTGAAAGAGTGAACCCGGAGGGTCCAGTTGCATGTGGGGCTGCATAAAGGCTCCCCTGGGGAGTTCAGTTGAACCCAAAGCCTTCCTTTGGGGGCACTTCTGGATGGGCGAACGGGGCTTGTAACGCATTTTCTGAGGCCCGATTTTTCAGTCTTCTCCCTTTGCGGCTAGGGCTATATTTAGTCTTGCGGTGAAAGAGTGAACCCGGAGGGTCCAGTTTCATGTGGGGCTGCATAAAGGCTCCCCTGGGGAGTTCACTTGTACCCAAAGCCTTCCTCTGGGGGCACTTTTGAATGTGCGAAAGGGGCTCGGAAGCGTTTTCTGGGGCCCGAGGTTTCAGTCGTCTCCCATTCCGTCTAGGGCTATGTTTAGTGTTGCTCGGAAAGAGCGAACACAGAGGGTCCAGTTGCATGTGGGGCTGCGTAAAGGCTCCCCTGGAGAATTCAGTTGTACCCAAAAGCCTTTTTTTGGGGGCACATCTGAATGGACGAATGTGGCTTGTAACACGTATTCGGGGGCCTAATTTTTCAGTTGTCTGCCATGCGGGCCAGGGATATATTTAGGGTTGCTGTGAAACAGCGAACACGGAGGGTCCAGTAGCATGTGGGGCTGCGTAAAGGCTCCCCTGGGGAGTTCACTTGTACCCAAAGCCTTCCTTTGGGGGCACTTTTGGATGGGCGAAAGGGGCACGGAATGTGTTTTCTGGGGCCCGAGTTTTCAGTCGTCTCCAAAGCCAGCCAGGGCTATACTTCGGGTTGCTCGGAAACAGCGAACCCGGAGGGTCCAGTTGCATGTGGGGCTGCATAAAGGCTCCCCTGGGGAGTTCACTTGTACCCAAAGCCTTTCTCTGGGGGCCCTTTTGGATGGTCGAAAGAGACTCGCAATGAGTTTTCTGAAGCCCGCATTTTCAGTCTTCTCGCTTTGCGGCTAGAGCTATATTTAGGCTTGCGGTGAAAGAGTGAACCCGGAGGGTCCAGTTGCATGTGAGGCTGCATAAAGCTCCACTGGGGAGTTCAGTTGTACCCAAAGCCTTCCTCTGGGGGCACGTCTGGATGGGCGAATGGGGCTTTAAAAAGTAAAAGCGAAACGCTTTTAATGTGGCCCGACTTTTCAATCTTCTGCCATGCTGGCTAGTGTTATATTTAGGGTTGCTCGGAAACAGTGAACACGGAGGGTCCAGTTGCATGTGGGGCTGCGTAAAGACTCCCCTGGGGAGTTCACTTTTACCCAAAGCCTTCATCTGGGGGCAATTTTGGATGGTCCAAGGGGAATCGCAATGCGTTTTATGAGGCTCGCTTTTTCAGTCTCCTCCTATTGCGCCGAGGGCTATATTTAGGCTTGCGGTGAAAGAGTTAACCTGGATGGTCCAGATGCATGTGTGGCTGTATAAAGGCTCCCCTGGGGAGTTCAGTTGTACCAAAAGCATTCCTCTGGTGGCACTTTTGAATGGGCGAAAGGGGCTCGGAAATCTTTTTCTGGGGCCCGAGGTTTCAGTCGTCTCCCATGCCTTCTAGGGATGTATTTGGGCTCGCGGTGAAAGAGTGAACCCGGAGGGTCCAGTTTCATGTGGGGCTGCATAAAGGCTCCCCTGGGGAGTTCACTTGTACCGAAAGCCTTCCTTTGGGGGCACGTCTGGATGGGAGAATGTGGCTTGTAACACGTTTTAGGGGGCCCAAATTTTCAGTTGTCTGCCATGCGGGCCAGGGTTATATTTAGGGTTGCTGTGAAACAGCGAACACGGAGGGTCCAGTAGCATGTGGGTCTGCGTAAAGATTCCCCTGGGGAGTTCACTTGTACCCAAAGCCTTCCTTTGGGGACACTTTTGGATGGTCCAAGGGGAATCGCAATGCGTTTTCTAAGGCCCGCTTTTTCAGTCTCCTCCCATTGCACCGAGGCCTATATTTAGGCTTGCGGTGAAAGAGTGAATCCGGAGGGTCCAGTTTCATGTGGGGCTGAATAAAGGCTCCCCTGGGGAGTTCACTTGTACCCAAAGCCTTCCTCTGGGGGCACTTTTGGATGGGCGAATTGGGCTTGAAACGCTTTTTCTGTGGCATGATCTGTCAGTCTTCTGCCATTCTGGCTAGTGTTATATTTAGGGTTGCTCGGAAATAGCGAACCCGGAGGGTCCAGTTGCATGTGGGGCTGAATAAAGGCTCCCCTGGGGAGTTCAGTTGTACCCAAAGCCTTCCTCTGGGGGCACTTCTGGATGGGCGAATGGGGCTTGAAACGCTTTTTCTGTGGCCCGAGTTTTCAGTCTTTTGCCATGCTGGCTAGTGTTATATTTAGGGTTGCTCGGAAACAGCGAACACGGAGGGTCCAGTTTCATATGGGGCTGCATAAAGGCTCCCCTGGGGAGTTCACTTGTACCCAAAGCCTTCCTTTGGGGGCACTTTTGGATGGTCCAAGGGGAATCGCAATGTGTTTTATAAGGCCCGCTTTTTCAGTATTCTCCCATTGCATTGAGGGATATATTTAGGGTTGCTGTGAAAGAGCGAATACGGAGGGTCCAGTTGCATGTGGGGCTGCATAAAGGCTCCCCTGGGGAGTTCACTTGTACCCAAAGCCTTCCTCTGGGGGCACTTTTGAATGGGATAAAGGGGCTCGGAAAGCGTTTTCTGGAGCCCGAGATTTCAGTCGTCTCCCATGCCCTCTAGGGCTATATTTGGGCTTGCGGTGAAAGAGTGAACCCGGAGGGTCCAGTTGCATGTGGGGCTGCATAAAGGCTCCCCTGGGGAGTTCACTTGTACCGAAAGCCTTCCTTTGGGGGCACGTCTGGATGGGAGAATGTGGCTTGTAACACGTTTTAGGGGGCCCAAATTTTCAGTTGTCTGCCATGCGGGCCAGGGTTATATTTAGGGTTGCTGTGAAACAGCGAACACGGAGGGTCCAGTAGCATGTGGGTCTGCGTAAAGATTCCCCTGGGGAGTTCACTTGTACCCAAAGCCTTCCTTTGGGGACACTTTTGGATGGTCCAAGGGGAATCGCAATGCGTTTTCTAAGGCCCGCTTTTTCAGTCTCCTCCCATTGCACCGAGGCCTATATTTAGGCTTGCGGTGAAAGAGTGAATCCGGAGGGTCCAGTTTCATGTGGGGCTGAATAAAGGCTCCCCTGGGGAGTTCACTTGTACCCAAAGCCTTCCTCTGGGGGCACTTTTGGATGGGCGAATTGGGCTTGAAACGCTTTTTCTGTGGCATGATCTGTCAGTCTTCTGCCATTCTGGCTAGTGTTATATTTAGGGTTGCTCGGAAATAGCGAACCCGGAGGGTCCAGTTGCATGTGGGGCTGAATAAAGGCTCCCCTGGGGAGTTCAGTTGTACCCAAAGCCTTCCTCTGGGGGCACTTCTGGATGGGCGAATGGGGCTTGAAACGCTTTTTCTGTGGCCCGAGTTTTCAGTCTTTTGCCATGCTGGCTAGTGTTATATTTAGGGTTGCTCGGAAACAGCGAACACGGAGGGTCCAGTTTCATATGGGGCTGCATAAAGGCTCCCCTGGGGAGTTCACTTGTACCCAAAGCCTTCCTTTGGGGGCACTTTTGGATGGTCCAAGGGGAATCGCAATGTGTTTTATAAGGCCCGCTTTTTCAGTATTCTCCCATTGCATTGAGGGATATATTTAGGGTTGCTGTGAAAGAGCGAATACGGAGGGTCCAGTTGCATGTGGGGCTGCATAAAGGCTCCCCTGGGGAGTTCACTTGTACCCAAAGCCTTCCTCTGGGGGCACTTTTGAATGGGATAAAGGGGCTCGGAAAGCGTTTTCTGGAGCCCGAGATTTCAGTCGTCTCCCATGCCCTCTAGGGCTATATTTGGGCTTGCGGTGAAAGAGTGAACCCGGAGGGTCCAGTTGCATGTGGGGCTGCATAAAGGCTCCCCTGGGGAGTTCACTTGTACCCAAAGCCTTCCTCTGGGGGCACTTTTGGATTGGCGAATAGGGCTTGTAACGCGTTTTCTGAGGCCCGCTTTTTCAGTCTTCTCCCATTGCGCCTAGGTCTATATTTAGGCTTGCGGTGAAAGAGTGAACCCGGATGGTCCAGTTGCATGTGAGGCTGCATAAAGCTCCACTGGGGAGTTCAGTTGTACCCAAAGCCTTCCTTTGGGGTCACTTTTGGATGGGCGAATGGGGCTTGTAACGCGTTTTTGGGACCTGATTTTTCAGTCGTCTGCCATGCGGGCCAGTGTTATATTTAGGCTTGATGTGAAAGAGCGAATACGGAGGGTCCAGTTGCATGTGGGGCTGCGTAAAGACTCCCCTGGGGAGTTCAGTTGTACCCAAAGCCTTCCTTTGGGAGCACTTTTGGATGGTCCAAGGGGAATCGCAATGCGTGTTATGAGGCCCAATTTTTCAGTCTTCTCCCATTGTGTCAAGGGCTATATTTAGGCTTGCGGTGAAAGATTTAACCTGGAGGGTCCAGATGCATTTGTGGCTGCATAAAGGCTCCTCTGGGGAGTTCAGTTGTACCCAAAGCATTCCTCTGGTAGCACTTCTGGATGGGTGAATGGGGCTTGAAACGCTTTTTCTGTGGCCCGAGTTTTCAGTTTTCTGCAATGCTGGCTAGAGTTATATTTAGGGTTGCTCGTAAACAGAGAACTCAGAGGGTCCAGTTGCATGTGGGGCTGCATAAAGGCTCCCCTGGGGATTTCACTTGTACCCAAAGCCTTCCTTTGGGGGCACTTCTGGATGTGAGAATGGGGCTTGAAACGCGTTTTCTGGGGCCCGATTTTTCAGTCGTCTACCATGCGGGCCAGGTATATATTTAGGCTTGCTGTGAAAGAGCGAATACGGAGGGTCCAGTTGCATGTGGGGCTGCATAAAGGCTCCCCTGGAGAGTTCAGTTGTACCCAAAGCCTTCCTTTGGGGTCACTTCTGGATGGGCGAATGTGGCTTGTAACACGTTTTCGGGGGCCGAATTTTTCAGTAGTCTGCCATGCGGGCCAGGGTTATATTTGGGGTTGCTGTGAAACAGCGAACACGGCGGGTCCAGTACCATGTGGGGCTGCGTAAAGGCTCCCCTGGGGAGTTCACTTGTACTCAAAGCCTTCCTCTGGCGGCACTTTTGAATGGGCGAATGGGGCTCGGAAAGCGTTTTCTGAGGCCCGCTTTTTCAGTCTTCTCCCATTGCGCCGAGGGTTATATTTAGGGTTGCTGTGAAAGAGCGAATACGGAGGGTCCAGTTGCATGTGGGGCTGCATAAAGGCTCCTCTGGGGAGTTCACTTGTACCCAAAGCCTTCCTTGGGGGCACTTCTGGATGGGCGAATGGGGCTTGAAACACTTTTTCTATAGCCCGAGTTTTCAGTCTTCTGCCATGCTGGCTAGTGTTATATTTAGGGATTCTCGGAAACAGCGAACCCGGAGGGTCCAGTTGCATGTGGGGCTGCATAAAGGCTCCCCTGCGGAGTTCAGTTGTACCCAAAGCCTTCCTCTGGGGGCACTTCTGGATGGGCGAATGGGGCTTGTAACGCGTTTTTGGGACCTGATTTTTCAGTCGTCTGCCATGCGGGCCAGTGATATATTTAGGCTTGATGTGAAAGAGCGAATACGGAGGGTCCAGTTGCATATGGGGCTGCATAAAGGCTCCCCTGGGGAGTTCAGTTGTACCCAAAGCCTTCCTCTGGGGGCACTTCTGGATGGGCGAATGGGGCTTGAAACGCTTTTACTGTGGCCCGAGTTTTCAATCTTCTGCCATGCTGGCTAGTGTTATATTTAGGGTTGTTCGGAAACAGTGAACACGGAGGGACCAGTTGCATGTGGGGCTGCATAAAGACTCCCCTGGGGAGTTCATGTTCACCCAAAGCCTTCCTTTGGGAGCACTTTTGGATGGTCCAAGGGGAATCGCAGTGCGTTTTATGAGGCCCAATTTTTCAGTCTTCTCCCATTGCGCCAAGGGCTATATTTAGGCTTGCGGTGAAAGATTTAACCTGGAGGGTCCAGATGCATTTGTGGCTGCATAAAGGCTCCCCTGGAGAGTTCAGTTGTACCCAAAGCCTTCCTCTGGTAGCACTTCTGGATGGGTGAATGGGGCTTGAAACGCTTTTTCTGTGGCCCGAGTTTCCAGTTTTCTGCCATGCTGGCTAGAGTTATATTTAGGGTTGCTCGTAAACAGAGAACTCAGAGGGTCCAGTTGCATGTGGGGCTGCATAAAGGCTCCCCTGGGGAGTTCACTTGTACCCAAAGCCTTCCTCTGGGGGCACTTCTAAATGGGCGAAAGGGGCTCGGAAAGCGTTTTCTGAGTCCCGTTTTTTAATCTTATCCCATTGCGCCGAGGGTTATATTTAGGGTTGCTGTGAAGGAGCGAATACGGAGGGTCCAGTTGCATGTGGGGCTGCATAAAGGCTCCCCTGGGGAGTTCACTTGTACCCAAAGCCTTCCTCTGGGGGCACTTCTGGATGGGCGAATGGGGCTTGAAACACTTTTTCTATAGCCTGACTTTTCAGTCTTCTGCCATGCTGGCTAGTGTTATATTTAGGGTTGCTCGGAAACAGCGAACCCGGACGGTCCAGTTGCATGTGGGGCTGCATAAAGGCTACCCTGTGCAGTTCATATGTACCCAAAGCCTTCGTTGGGGGCCCTTTTGGATGGTCGAAAGAGACTCGCAATGCGTTTTCTGAGGCCCGCTTTTTCAGTCTTCTCCCTTTGCAGCTAGGACTATATTTAGGCTTGCGGTGAAAGAGTGAACCCGGAGGGTCCAGTTTCATGTGGGGCTGCATAAAGGCTCCCCTGGGGAGTTCAGTTGTACCCAAAGCCTTCCTTTGGGGGCACTTCTGGATGGGCGAATGTGGCTTGTAACACGTTTTCGGGGGCCCAATTTTTCAGTTGTCTGCCATGCGGGCCAGGGTTGTATTTAGGGTTGCTGTGAAACAGCGAACACGGAGGGTCCAGTAGTATGTGGGGCTGCATAAAGGCTCCCCTGGGGAGTTCACTTGTACCCAAAGCCTTCCTTTGGGGGCACTTTTGGATGGTCCAAGGGGAATCGCAATGCGTTTTCTGAGGCCCGCTTTTTCAGTCTCCTCCCATTGCGCCGAGGGTTATATTTAGGCTTGCGGTGAAAGAGTGAACCCGGAGGGTCCAGTTTCATGTGGGGCTGCGTAAAGGCTCCCCTGGGGAGTTCACGTTCACCCAAAGCCTTCCTTTGGGAGCACTTTTGGATGGTCCAAGGGGAATCGCAATGCGTTTTATAAGGCCCGCATTTTCGGTCTTCTCCCATTGCATTGAGGGATATATTTAGGCTTGCGGTGAAAGAGTGAACCCGGAGGGTCCAGTTGCATGTGGGGCTGCGTAAAGGCTCCCCTGGGGAGTTCACTTGTACCCAAAGACTTCATCTGGGGGCACTTTTGGATGGTCCAAGGTGAATAGCAATGCGTTTTATGAGGCCCAATTTTTCAGTCTTCTCCCATTACGCCAAGGGCTATATTTAGGCTTGCGGTGAAAGATTTAACCTGGAGGGTCCAGATGCATTTGTGGCTGCATAAAGGCTCCCCTGTGGAGTTCAGTTGTACCCAAAGCCTTCCTCTGGTAGCACTTCTGGATGGGCGAATGTGGCTTGTAACACGTTTTCGGGGGCCGAATTTTTCAGTAGTCTGCCATGCGGGCCAGGGTTATATTTGGGGTTGCTGTGAAACAGCGAACACGGCGGGTCCAGTACCATGTGGGGCTGCGTAAAGGCTCCCCTGGGGAGTTCACTTGTACTCAAAGCCTTCCTCTGGCGGCACTTTTGAATGGGCGAATGGGGCTCGGAAAGCGTTTTCTGAGGCCCGCTTTTTCAGTCTTCTCCCATTGCGCCTAGGGCTATATTTAGGCTTGCGGTGAAAGAGTGAACCCGGAGGGTCCAGTTTCATGTGGGGCTGCATAAAGGCTCCCCTGGGGAGTTCAGTTGTACCCAAAGCCTTCCTTTGGGGGCACTTCTGGATGGACGAATGTGGCTTGTAACACGTTTTCGGGGGCCCAATTTTTCAGTTGTCTGCCATGCGGGCCAGGGTTGTATTTAGGGTTGCTGTGAAACAGCGAACACGGAGGGTCCAGTAGTATGTGGGGCTGCATAAAGACTCCCCTGGGGAGTTCAGTTGTACCCAAAGCCTTCCTTTGGGGGCACTTTTGGATGGTCCAAGGGGAATCGCAATGCGTTTTCTGAGGCCCGCTTTTTCAGTCTCCTCCCATTGCGCCGAGGGCTATATTTAGGCTTGCGGTGAAAGAGTGAACCCGGAGGGTCCAGTTGCATGTGGGGCTGCATAAAGGCTCCCCTGGGGAGTTCACTTGTACTCAAAGCCTTCCTCTGGGGGCACTTTTGGATGAGCGAATGGGGCTCGGAATGCGTTTTCTGAGGCCCACTTTTTCAGTCTTCTCCCATTGCGCCGAGGGTTATATTTAGGGTTGCTGTGAAAGAGCGAATACGGAGGGTCCAGTTGCATGTGGGGCTGAATAAAGGCTTCCCTGGGGAGTTCACTTGTACCCAAAGCCTTCCTTGGGGGCACTTCTGGATGGGCGAATGGGGCTTGAAACACTTTTTCTATAGCCCGAGTTTTCAGTCTTCTACCATGCTGGCTAGTGTTATATTTAGGGATTCTCGGAAACAGCGAACCCGGAGGGTCCAGTTGCATGTGGGGCTGCATAAAGGCTCCCCTGCGGAGTTCAGTTGTACCCAAAGCCTTCCTCTGGGGGCACTTCTGGATGGGCGAATGGGGCTTGTAACGCGTTTTTGGGACCTGATTTTTCAGTCGTCTGCCATGCGGGCCAGTGATATATTTAGGCTTGATGTGAAAGAGCGAATACGGAGGGTCCAGTTGCATATGGGGCTGCATAAAGGCTCCCCTGGGGAGTTCAGTTGTACCCAAAGCCTTCCTCTGGGGGCACTTCTGGATGGGCGAATGGGGCTTGAAACGCTTTTACTGTGGCCCGAGTTTTCAATCTTCTGCCATGCTGGCTAGTGTTATATTTAGGGTTGTTCGGAAACAGTGAACACGGAGGGACCAGTTGCATGTGGGGCTGCATAAAGACTCCCCTGGGGAGTTCACGTTCACCCAAAGCCTTCCTTTGGGAGCACTTTTGGATGGTCCAAGGGGAATCGCAGTGCGTTTTATGAGGCCCAATTTTTCAGTCTTCTCCCATTGCGCCAAGGGCTATATTTAGGCTTGCGGTGAAAGATTTAACCTGGAGGGTCCAGATGCATTTGTGGCTGCATAAAGGCTCCCCTGGAGAGTTCAGTTGTACCCAAAGCCTTCCTCTGGTAGCACTTCTGGATGGGTGAATGGGGCTTGAAACGCTTTTTCTGTGGCCCGAGTTTCCAGTTTTCTGCCATGCTGGCTAGAGTTATATTTAGGGTTGCTCGTAAACAGAGAACTCAGAGGGTCCAGTTGCATGTGGGGCTGCATAAAGGCTCCCCTGGGGAGTTCACTTGTACCCAAAGCCTTCCTCTGGGGGCACTTCTAAATGGGCGAAAGGGGCTCGGAAAGCGTTTTCTGAGTCCCGTTTTTTAATCTTATCCCATTGCGCCGAGGGTTATATTTAGGGTTGCTGTGAAGGAGCGAATACGGAGGGTCCAGTTGCATGTGGGGCTGCATAAAGGCTCCCCTGGGGAGTTCACTTGTACCCAAAGCCTTCCTCTGGGGGCACTTCTGGATGGGCGAATGGGGCTTGAAACACTTTTTCTATAGCCTGACTTTTCAGTCTTCTGCCATGCTGGCTAGTGTTATATTTAGGGTTGCTCGGAAACAGCGAACCCGGACGGTCCAGTTGCATGTGGGGCTGCATAAAGGCTACCCTATGCAGTTCATATGTACCCAAAGCCTTCGTTGGGGGCCCTTTTGGATGGTCGAAAGAGACTCGCAATGCGTTTTCTGAGGCCCGCTTTTTCAGTCTTCTCCCTTTGCAGCTAGGACTATATTTAGGCTTGCGGTGAAAGAGTGAACCCGGAGGGTCCAGTTTCATGTGGGGCTGCATAAAGGCTCCCCTGGGGAGTTCAGTTGTACCCAAAGCCTTCCTTTGGGGGCACTTCTGGATGGGCGAATGTGGCTTGTAACACGTTTTCGGGGGCCCAATTTTTCAGTTGTCTGCCATGCGGGCCAGGGTTGTATTTAGGGTTGCTGTGAAACAGCGAACACGGAGGGTCCAGTAGTATGTGGGGCTGCATAAAGGCTCCCCTGGGGAGTTCACTTGTACCCAAAGCCTTCCTTTGGGGGCACTTTTGGATGGTCCAAGGGGAATCGCAATGCGTTTTCTGAGGCCCGCTTTTTCAGTCTCCTCCCATTGCGCCGAGGGTTATATTTAGGCTTGCGGTGAAAGAGTGAACCCGGAGGGTCCAGTTTCATGTGGGGCTGCGTAAAGACTCCCCTGGGGAGTTCACGTTCACCCAAAGCCTTCCTTTGGGAGCACTTTTGGATGGTCCAAGGGGAATCGCAATGCGTTTTATAAGGCCCGCATTTTCGGTCTTCTCCCATTGCATTGAGGGATATATTTAGGCTTGCGGTGAAAGAGTGAACCCGGAGGGTCCAGTTGCATGTGGGGCTGCGTAAAGGCTCCCCTGGGGAGTTCACTTGTACCCAAAGACTTCATCTGGGGGCACTTTTGGATGGTCCAAGGTGAATAGCAATGCGTTTTATGAGGCCCAATTTTTCAGTCTTCTCCCATTACGCCAAGGGCTATATTTAGGCTTGCGGTGAAAGATTTAACCTGGAGGGTCCAGATGCATTTGTGGCTGCATAAAGGCTCCCCTGTGGAGTTCAGTTGTACCCAAAGCCTTCCTCTGGTAGCACTTCTGGATGGGCGAATGTGGCTTGTAACACGTTTTCGGGGGCCGAATTTTTCAGTAGTCTGCCATGCGGGCCAGGGTTATATTTGGGGTTGCTGTGAAACAGCGAACACGGCGGGTCCAGTACCATGTGGGGCTGCGTAAAGGCTCCCCTGGGGAGTTCACTTGTACTCAAAGCCTTCCTCTGGCGGCACTTTTGAATGGGCGAATGGGGCTCGGAAAGCGTTTTCTGAGGCCCGCTTTTTCAGTCTTCTCCCATTGCGCCTAGGGCTATATTTAGGCTTGCGGTGAAAGAGTGAACCCGGAGGGTCCAGTTTCATGTGGGGCTGCATAAAGGCTCCCCTGGGGAGTTCAGTTGTACCCAAAGCCTTCCTTTGGGGGCACTTCTGGATGGACGAATGTGGCTTGTAACACGTTTTCGGGGGCCCAATTTTTCAGTTGTCTGCCATGCGGGCCAGGGTTGTATTTAGGGTTGCTGTGAAACAGCGAACACGGAGGGTCCAGTAGTATGTGGGGCTGCATAAAGACTCCCCTGGGGAGTTCAGTTGTACCCAAAGCCTTCCTTTGGGGGCACTTTTGGATGGTCCAAGGGGAATCGCAATGCGTTTTCTGAGGCCCGCTTTTTCAGTCTCCTCCCATTGCGCCGAGGGCTATATTTAAGCTTGCGGTGAAAGAGTGAACCCGGAGGGTCCAGTTGCATGTGGGGCTGCATAAAGGCTCCCCTGGGGAGTTCACTTGTACTCAAAGCCTTCCTCTGGGGGCACTTTTGGATGAGCGAATGGGGCTCGGAATGCGTTTTCTGAGGCCCACTTTTTCAGTCTTCTCCCATTGCGCCGAGGGTTATATTTAGGGTTGCTGTGAAAGAGCGAATACGGAGGGTCCAGTTGCATGTGGGGCTGCATAAAGGCTTCCCTGGGGAGTTCACTTGTACCCAAAGCCTTCCTTGGGGGCACTTCTGGATGGGCGAATGGGGCTTGAAACACTTTTTCTATAGCCCGAGTTTTCAGTCTTCTACCATGCTGGCTAGTGTTATATTTAGGGATTCTCGGAAACAGCGAACCCGGAGGGTCCAGTTGCATGTGGGGCTGCATAAAGGCTCCCCTGCGGAGTTCAGTTGTACCCAAAGCCTTCCTCTGGGGGCACTTCTGGATGGGCGAATGGGGCTTGTAACGCGTTTTTGGGACCTGATTTTTCAGTCGTCTGCCATGCGGGCCAGTGATATATTTAGGCTTGATGTGAAAGAGCGAATACGGAGGGTCCAGTTGCATATGGGGCTGCATAAAGGCTCCCCTGGGGAGTTCAGTTGTACCCAAAGCCTTCCTCTGGGGGCACTTCTGGATGGGCGAATGGGGCTTGAAACGCTTTTACTGTGGCCCGAGTTTTCAATCTTCTGCCATGCTGGCTAGTGTTATATTTAGGGTTGTTCGGAAACAGTGAACACGGAGGGACCAGTTGCATGTGGGGCTGCATAAAGACTCCCCTGGGGAGTTCACGTTCACCCAAAGCCTTCCTTTGGGAGCACTTTTGGATGGTCCAAGGGGAATCGCAGTGCGTTTTATGAGGCCCAATTTTTCAGTCTTCTCCCATTGCGCCAAGGGCTATATTTAGGCTTGCGGTGAAAGATTTAACCTGGAGGGTCCAGATGCATTTGTGGCTGCATAAAGGCTCCCCTGGGGAGTTCACTTGTACCCAAAGCCTTCCTCTGGGGGCACTTCTAAATGGGCGAAAGGGGCTCGGAAAGCGTTTTCTGAGTCCCGTTTTTTAATCTTATCCCATTGCGCCGAGGGTTATATTTAGGGTTGCTGTGAAGGAGCGAATACGGAGGGTCCAGTTGCATGTGGGGCTGCATAAAGGCTCCCCTGGGGAGTTCACTTGTACCCAAAGCCTTCCTCTGGGGGCACTTCTGGATGGGCGAATGGGGCTTGAAACACTTTTTCTATAGCCTGACTTTTCAGTCTTCTGCCATGCTGGCTAGTGTTATATTTAGGGTTGCTCGGAAACAGCGAACCCGGACGGTCCAGTTGCATGTGGGGCTGCATAAAGGCTACCCTGTGCAGTTCATATGTACCCAAAGCCTTCGTTGGGGGCCCTTTTGGATGGTCGAAAGAGACTCGCAATGCGTTTTCTGAGGCCCGCTTTTTCAGTCTTCTCCCTTTGCAGCTAGGACTATATTTAGGCTTGCGGTGAAAGAGTGAACCCGGAGGGTCCAGTTTCATGTGGGGCTGCATAAAGGCTCCCCTGGGGAGTTCACGTTCACCCAAAGCCTTCCTTTGGGAGCACTTTTGGATGGTCCAAGGGGAATCGCAATGCGTTTTATAAGGCCCGCATTTTCGGTCTTCTCCCATTGCATTGAGGGATATATTTAGGCTTGCGGTGAAAGAGTGAACCCGGAGGGTCCAGTTGCATGTGGGGCTGCGTAAAGGCTCCCCTGGGGAGTTCACTTGTACCCAAAGACTTCATCTGGGGGCACTTTTGGATGGTCCAAGGTGAATAGCAATGCGTTTTATGAGGCCCAATTTTTCAGTCTTCTCCCATTACGCCAAGGGCTATATTTAGGCTTGCGGTGAAAGATTTAACCTGGAGGGTCCAGATGCATTTGTGGCTGCATAAAGGCTCCCCTGTGGAGTTCAGTTGTACCCAAAGCCTTCCTCTGGTAGCACTTCTGGATGGGCGAATGTGGCTTGTAACACGTTTTCGGGGGCCGAATTTTTCAGTAGTCTGCCATGCGGGCCAGGGTTATATTTGGGGTTGCTGTGAAACAGCGAACACGGCGGGTCCAGTACCATGTGGGGCTGCGTAAAGGCTCCCCTGGGGAGTTCACTTGTACTCAAAGCCTTCCTCTGGCGGCACTTTTGAATGGGCGAATGGGGCTCGGAAAGCGTTTTCTGAGGCCCGCTTTTTCAGTCTTCTCCCATTGCGCCTAGGGCTATATTTAGGCTTGCGGTGAAAGAGTGAACCCGGAGGGTCCAGTTTCATGTGGGGCTGCATAAAGGCTCCCCTGGGGAGTTCAGTTGTACCCAAAGCCTTCCTTTGGGGGCACTTCTGGATGGACGAATGTGGCTTGTAACACGTTTTCGGGGGCCCAATTTTTCAGTTGTCTGCCATGCGGGCCAGGGTTGTATTTAGGGTTGCTGTGAAACAGCGAACACGGAGGGTCCAGTAGTATGTGGGGCTGCATAAAGACTCCCCTGGGGAGTTCAGTTGTACCCAAAGCCTTCCTTTGGGGGCACTTTTGGATGGTCCAAGGGGAATCGCAATGCGTTTTCTGAGGCTCGCTTTTTCAGTCTCCTCCCATTGCGCCGAGGGCTATATTTAGGCTTGCGGTGAAAGAGTGAACCCGGAGGGTCCAGTTGCATGTGGGGCTGCATAAAGGCTCCCCTGGGGAGTTCACTTGTACTCAAAGCCTTCCTCTGGGGGCACTTTTGGATGAGCGAATGGGGCTCGGAATGCGTTTTCTGAGGCCCACTTTTTCAGTCTTCTCCCATTGCGCCGAGGGTTATATTTAGGGTTGCTGTGAAAGAGCGAATACGGAGGGTCCAGTTGCATGTGGGGCTGCATAAAGGCTTCCCTGGGGAGTTCACTTGTACCCAAAGCCTTCCTTGGGGGCACTTCTGGATGGGCGAATGGGGCTTGAAACACTTTTTCTATAGCCCGAGTTTTCAGTCTTCTACCATGCTGGCTAGTGTTATATTTAGGGATTCTCGGAAACAGCGAACCCGGAGGGTCCAGTTGCATGTGGGGCTGCATAAAGGCTCCCCTGCGGAGTTCAGTTGTACCCAAAGCCTTCCTCTGGGGGCACTTCTGGATGGGCGAATGGGGCTTGTAACGCGTTTTTGGGACCTGATTTTTCAGTCGTCTGCCATGCGGGCCAGTGATATATTTAGGCTTGATGTGAAAGAGCGAATACGGAGGGTCCAGTTGCATATGGGGCTGCATAAAGGCTCCCCTGGGGAGTTCAGTTGTACCCAAAGCCTTCCTCTGGGGGCACTTCTGGATGGGCGAATGGGGCTTGAAACGCTTTTACTGTGGCCCGAGTTTTCAATCTTCTGCCATGCTGGCTAGTGTTATATTTAGGGTTGTTCGGAAACAGTGAACACGGAGGGACCAGTTGCATGTGGGGCTGCATAAAGACTCCCCTGGGGAGTTCACGTTCACCCAAAGCCTTCCTTTGGGAGCACTTTTGGATGGTCCAAGGGGAATCGCAGTGCGTTTTATGAGGCCCAATTTTTCAGTCTTCTCCCATTGCGCCAAGGGCTATATTTAGGCTTGCGGTGAAAGATTTAACCTGGAGGGTCCAGATGCATTTGTGGCTGCATAAAGGCTCCCCTGGAGAGTTCAGTTGTACCCAAAGCCTTCCTCTGGTAGCACTTCTGGATGGGTGAATGGGGCTTGAAACGCTTTTTCTGTGGCCCGAGTTTCCAGTTTTCTGCCATGCTGGCTAGAGTTATATTTAGGGTTGCTCGTAAACAGAGAACTCAGAGGGTCCAGTTGCATGTGGGGCTGCATAAAGGCTCCCCTGGGGAGTTCACTTGTACCCAAAGCCTTCCTCTGGGGGCACTTCTAAATGGGCGAAAGGGGCTCGGAAAGCGTTTTCTGAGTCCCGTTTTTTAATCTTATCCCATTGCGCCGAGGGTTATATTTAGGGTTGCTGTGAAGGAGCGAATACGGAGGGTCCAGTTGCATGTGGGGCTGCATAAAGGCTCCCCTGGGGAGTTCACTTGTACCCAAAGCCTTCCTCTGGGGGCACTTCTGGATGGGCGAATGGGGCTTGAAACACTTTTTCTATAGCCTGACTTTTCAGTCTTCTGCCATGCTGGCTAGTGTTATATTTAGGGTTGCTCGGAAACAGCGAACCCGGACGGTCCAGTTGCATGTGGGGCTGCATAAAGGCTACCCTGTGCAGTTCATATGTACCCAAAGCCTTCGTTGGGGGCCCTTTTGGATGGTCGAAAGAGACTCGCAATGCGTTTTCTGAGGCCCGCTTTTTCAGTCTTCTCCCTTTGCAGCTAGGACTATATTTAGGCTTGCGGTGAAAGAGTGAACCCGGAGGGTCCAGTTTCATGTGGGGCTGCATAAAGGCTCCCCTGGGGAGTTCAGTTGTACCCAAAGCCTTCCTTTGGGGGCACTTCTGGATGGGCGAATGTGGCTTGTAACACGTTTTCGGGGGCCCAATTTTTCAGTTGTCTGCCATGCGGGCCAGGGTTGTATTTAGGGTTGCTGTGAAACAGCGAACACGGAGGGTCCAGTAGTATGTGGGGCTGCATAAAGGCTCCCCTGGGGAGTTCACTTGTACCCAAAGCCTTCCTCTGGTAGCACTTCTGGATGGGTGAATGGGGCTTGAAACGCTTTTTCTGTGGCCCGAGTTTTCAGATTTCTGCCATGCTGGCTAGAGTTATATTTAGGGTTGCTTGTAAACAGAGAACTCAGAGGGTCCAGTTGCATGTGGGGCTGCATAAAGGCTCCCCTGGGGAGTTCAGTTGTACCCAAAGCCTTCCTCTGGGGGCACTTCTAAATGTGCGAATGGGGCTTGAAACGCGTTTTCTGGGGCCCGATTTTTCAGTCGTCTGCCATGCGGGCCAGGTATATATTTAGGCTTGCTGTGAAAGAGCGAATACGGAGGGTCCAGTTGCATGTGGGTCTGCATAAAGGCTCCCCTGGGGAGTTCAGTTGTACCCAAAGCCTTCCTTTGGGGTCACTTCTGCATGGGCGAATGTGGCTTGTAACACGTTTTCGGGGGCCGAATTTTTCAGTAGTCTGCCATGCGGGCCAGGGTTATATTTGGGGTTGCTGTGAAACAGCGAACACGGCGGGTCCAGTACCATGTGGGGCTGCGTAAAGGCTCCCCTGGGGAGTTCACTTGTACCCAAAGCCTTCCTCTGGCGGCACTTTTGAATGGGCGAAAGGGGCTCGGAAAGCGTTTTCTGGGGCCCGAGGTATCAGTCGTCTCCCATGCCGTCCAGGGCTATATTTGGGCTTCCGGTGAAAGAGTGAACCCGGAGGGTCCAGTTTCATGTGGGGCTGCATAAAGGCTACCCTGGGGAGTTCAGATGTACCCAAAGCCTTCCTCTGGGGGCACTTTTGGATGAGTGAATGGGGCTCGGAATGCGTTTTCTGAGGCCCGCTTTTTCAGTCCTCTCCCATTGCGCCGAGGGTTATATTTAGGGTTGCTGTGAAGGAGCGAATACGGAGGTTCCAGCTGCATGTGGGGCTGCATAAAGGCTCCCCTGGGGAGTTCACTTGTACCCAAAGCCTTCCTCTGGGGGCACTTCTGGATGGGCGAATGGGGCTTGAAACGCTTTTTCTATATCCCGAGTTTTCAGTCTTCTGCCATGCTGGCTAGGGTTATATTTAGTGTTGCTCGGAAACAGCGAACCCGGAGGGTCCAGTTGCTAGTGGGGCTACATAAAGGCTCCCCTGGGGAGTTCAGATATACCCAAAGCCTTCCTTTGGGGGCCCTTTTGGATGGTCGAAAGAGTCTCTCAATGAGTTTTCTGAGGCCCGCTTTTTCACTCTTCTCCCTTTGCAGCGAGGGCTATATTTAGGCTTGCGGTGAAAGAGTGAACCCGGAGGGTCCAGTTGCATGTGGGGCTGCGTAAAGGCTCCCCTGGGGAGTTCACTTGTACCCAAAGCCTTCCTTTGGGGGCACTTTTGGATGGGCGAATGGGGCTTGTAACACATTTTCTGTGGCATGATTTGTCAGTCTTCTGCCATTCTGGCTAGGGTTATATTTAGGGTTGCTCGTAAACAGCGAACCCGGAGGGTCCAGTTGCATGTGGGGCTGCATAAAGGCTCCCCTGGGGAGTTCACTTGTACCCAAAGCCTTCCTCTGGGGGCACTTTTGAATGGGCGAAAGGGGCTCGGAAAGCATTATCTGGGGCCCGACTTTTCAGTCGTCTCCCATGCCGGCTAGGGATATGTTTAGTGTTGCTCCGAAAGACCGAATACTGAGAGTCCAGTTGCATGTGGGGCTGCATAAAGGCTCCCCTGGGGAGTTCACTTGTACTCAAAGCCTTCCTCTGGGGGCACTTTTGGATGAGCGAATGGGGCTCGGAATGCGTTTTCTGAGGCCTACTTTTTCAGACTTCTCCCATTGCGCCGAGGCCTATATATAGGATTGCGGTGAAAGAGTGAACCCGGAGGGTCCAGTTGCATGTGGGGCTGTATAAAGGCTCCCCTGGGGAGTTCAGTTGTACCCAAAGCCTTCCTCTGGGGACACTTCTGGATGGGCGAATGGGGCTAGAAACGCTTTTTCTGTGGCCTGAGTTTTCAGTCTTCTGCCATGTTGGCTAGTGTTATATTTAGGGTTGCTCGGAAACAGCGAACACGGAGGGTCCAGTTGCATGTGGGGCTGCATAAAGGCTCCCCTGGGGAGTTCACTTGTACCCAAAGCCTTCCTTTGGGGGCACTTGTGGATGGTCCAATGGGAATCGCAATGCGTTTTCTGAGGCCCGATTTTTCAGTCTTCTCCCATAGCGCCGAGGGTTATATTTAGGCTTGAGGTAATAAAGTGAACCCGGAGGGTCCAGTTGCATGTGGGGCTGCATAAAGGCTCCCCTGGGGAGTTCAGTTGTACCCAAAGCCTTCCTTTGGGGGCACTTCTGGATGAGCGAATGGGCCTCGGAATGCGTTTTCTGAGGCCCGCTTTTTCAGTCTTCTCCCATTGCTCCGAGGGCTATATTTAGGCCTTCGGTGAAAGCGTGAACCCAGAGGGTCCAGTTGCATGTGGGGCTGCATAAAGGCTCCCCTGGGGAGTTCAGTTGTACCCAAAGCCTTCCTTTGGAGGCACTTCTGGATGGGCGAAACAGTCTTCTATGGCGTTTAATTTGGCCCGATTTTTCAGTCGTCTCCCATGCCGGCTAGGAGTATATTTAGTGTTGCTCGGACACAGCGAACCCGGAGGGTCCAGTTGCATGTGGGGCTGCATAAAGGCTTCCCTGGTGAGTTCACTTGTACTCAAAGCCTTCCTTTGGGTGCCCTTTTGGGTAGTCGAAAGAGACTCACAATGCGTTTTCTGAGGCCTGTTTTTCAGTCTTCTCCCATTGCGCCGAGGGCTATATTTACGCTTGCGGTAAAAGAGTGAACCCGGAGGGTCCTGTTTCATGTGGGGCTCCATAAAGGCTCCCCTTGGGAGTTCAGTTGTAACCAAAGCTTTCCTCTGGGGGCACTTTTGGATGGGCGAAAGCGGCTCGGAAAACGTTTTCTGGGGCCCGAGTTTTCTGTCGGTTCCCATGCCGGCTAGGGATATATTTCGTGTTGCTCGGAAAGAGCGAATCCGGAGGGTCCAGTTGCATGTGGGGCTGCGTAAAGGCTCTCCTGGGGAGTTCACTTGTACTCAAAGCCTTCCTCAAGGGGCACTTTTGAATGGGCGAAATGGGCTCGGAAAGCGTTTTCTGGGGCCCGAGGTTTCAGTCGTCTCCCAAATCTGCTAGGGCTATGTTTAGTGTTGCTTGGAAGAGCGAATACGGAGGGACCAGTTGCATGTGGGGCTCCATAAAGGCTCCCCTGTGGAGTTCAGTTCTACCCAAAGCCTTCCTCTGGGGGTACTTCTGGATGGGCAAATGGGGCTTGAAACGCATTTTCTTTGGCCCAAGCTTTCAGTCTTCTGCCATGCTGTCTAGGGTTATATTTAGGGTTGCTCAGAAACAGCGAACCCGGAGAGTCCAGTTGCATGTGGCGCTGCATAAAGGCTCCCCTGGGCAGTTCAGCTGTACCCAAAGCCTTCCTTTGGGGGCACTTCTGGATGGGCGAATGGGGCTTGAAACGCATTTTCTGGGGCCCAATTTTGCAGTCGTCTGCCATGCGGGCCTGGGTTATATTTAGTGTTGCTGTGAAAGAGCGAATACGGAGGGTCCAGTTGCATGTGGCGCTGCATAAAGGCTCCTCTGGGGAGTTCAGTTGTACCAAAAGCCTTCTTCTGGGTTCACTTCTGGATGGGCGAATGGGGCTTGAAACGCATTTTCTGGGGCCCAAGTTTTCAGTCTTCTGCCATGCTGGCTAGGGTTATATTTAGGGTTGCTCGGAAACAGCGAACACGGAGGGTCCAGTTGTATGTGGGACTGCATAAAGGCTCCCCTGGGGAGTTCACTTGTATCCAAAGTCTTCCTTTGGGGGCACTTCTGGATGGGCGAATAGGGCTCGAAACGCTTTTTTTGTGGCCCGAATTTTCAGTCCTCTGACATGCTGGCTACGGCTATGTTTAGTTTTGCTCTGAAAGAGCGAACCTGGAGGGTCCAGTTGCATGTGGGGCTGCGTTAAGGCTCCTCTGGAGAGTTCACTTGTACCCAACGCCTTCATTTGGGGGCACTTTTGGATGGGCGAAAGGGTCTTGTAAGGCGTTTTATTAGGCCCGATTTTTCAGTCAACTCCAATGCCGGCTAGGGCTATATTTAGGCTTGCTGTGAAAGAGCGAATAAGGAGGGTCCAGTTGCATGTGGGGCTGCATAAAGGCTCCCCTGGGGAGTTCACTTGTACCCAAAGCCTTCCTTTGCGGGCACTTTTGGATGGTCGAAACAGACTCACAATGCCTTTTCTGAGGCCAGCTCTTTCAGTCTTCTCCCATTGCGCCGAGCCTATATGTAGACTTGCGGTGAAAGAGTGAACCCGGAAGGTCCAGTTTCATGTGGGGCTGCATAAAGGCTCCCCTGGGGAGTTCAGTTGTACCCAAAGCCTTCCTTTGGGGGCACTTCTGGATGGGCGAATGGGGCTTGTAACACATTTTCTGGGGCCCGAGTTTTCAGTCGACTGCCAGGCGGGCCAGGGCTATATTTAGGATTGCTGTGAAAGAGCGAATACAGAATGTCCAGTTGCATGTGGGGCTGCATAAAGGCTCCCCTGGGGAGTTCAGTTGTACCCAAAGCCTTCCTTTGGGGGCACTTTTGGATGGGCGAATGGGGCTTGTAAGTCGTTTTCTTAGGCCCGATTTTTCAGTCAACTCCAATGCCGGCTAGGGCTATACTTAGGCTTGCTGTGAAAGAGCGAATAAGGAGGGTCCAGTTGCATGTGGGGCTGCATAAAGGCTCCTCTGGGGAGTTCAGTTGTACCAAAAGCCTTCCTCTGGGTTCACTTCTGGATGGGCGAATGGGGCTTGAAACGCATTTTGTGGGGCCCGAGTTTTCAGTCTTCTGCCATGCTGGCTAGGGTTATATTTAGGGTTGCTCGTAAACAGCGAACACGGAGGGTCCAGTTGTATGTGGGGCTGCGTAAAGGCTCCCCTGGGGAGTTCACTTGTACCCAAAGCCTTCCTCTGGGGGCACTTTTGGATGGGCAAATGGGGCTCGTAACGCGTTTTCTGGGGCCCAAGTTTTCAGTCTTCTTCCATGCAGTCCAGGGATATATTTAGGGTTGCTGTGAAAGAGCGAATACGGAGGGTCCACTTGCATATGGGGCTGCGTAAAGGCTCCTCTGGAGAGTTCACTTGTACCCAACGCCTTCATTTGGGGGCACTTTTGGATGGGCGAATGGGGCTTGTAACACATTTTCTGGGGCCCGAGTTTTCAGTCGACTGCCAGGCGGGCCAGGGCTATATTTAGGATTGCTGTGAAAGAGCGAATACAGAATGTCCAGTTGCATGTGGGGCTGCCTAAAGGCTCCCCTGGGGAGTTCAGTTGTACCCAAAGCCTTCCTCTGGGGGCACTTTTGGTTGGGCGAATGGGGCTTGTAAGTCGTTTCATTAGGCCCGATTTTTCAGTCAACTCCAATGCCGGCTAGGGCTATATTTAGGCTTGCTGTGAAAGAGCGAATAAGGAGGGTCCAGTTGCATGTGGGGCTGCATAAAGGCTCCCCTGGGGAGTTCACTTGTACCCAAAGCCGTCCTTTAGGGGCACTTTTGGATGGGTGAAAGGGGCTCGGAAATCGTTTTCTGTGGCCCGAGTTTTCAGTCTTCTGACATGTTGGCTAGGGATATATATAGGGTTGCTCGTAAACAGCGAACACAGAGGGTCCAGTTGCATGTGGGGCTGCATAAAGGCTCCCCTGGGGAGTTCAGTTGTACCCAAAGCCTTCCTTTGGGGGCACTTTTGGATGGGCGAATGGGGCTTGAAACGCATTTTCTGGGGCCCGATTTTGCAGTCGTCTGCCATGCGGGCCTGGGTTATATTTAGTGTTGCTGTGAAAGAGCGAATACGGAGGGTCCAGTTGCATGTGGGGCTGCATAAAAGCTCCTCTGGGGAGTTCAGTTGTACCAAAAGCCTTCTTCTGGGTTCACTTCTGGATGGTCGAATGGGGCTTGAAACGCATTTTGTGGGGCCCGATTTTTCAGTCGTTTGCAATGCGGGCCAGAGTTATATTTAGAGTTGCTGTGATAGAGCGAATACGGAGGGTCCAGTTGCATGTGGGGCTGCCTAAAGGCTCCCCTGGGGAGTTCACTTGTACCCAATGCCTTCCTTTGCGGGCACTTTTGGATGGTCGAAAGAGACTCACAATGCGTTTTCTGAGGCCAGCTCTTTCAGTCTTCTCCCATTGCGCCGAGCCTATATGTAGACTTGCGGTGAAAGAGTGAACCCGGAAGGTCCAGTTTCATGTGGGGCTGCATAAAGGCTCCCCTGGGCAGTTCACTTGTACCCAAAGCCTTCCTTTGGGGGCACTTCTGGATGGGCGAATGGGGCTTGTATCGCGTTTTCTGGAGCCCGATTTTTCAATCATCTGCAATGCGGGCCAGGGTTATATTTAGCGTTGCTGAGATATAGAGCGAATACGGAGGGTCCAGTTGCATGTGGGGCTGCATAAAGGCTCCTCTGGGGAGTTCAGTTGTACCAAAAGCCTTCCTCTGGGTTCACTTCTGGATGGGCGAATGGGGCTTGAAACGCATTTTGTGGGGCCCGAGTTTTCAGTCTTCTGCCATGCTGGCTAGGGTTATATTTAGGGTTGCTCGTAAACAGCGAACACGGAGGGTCCAGTTGTATGTGGGGCTCCATAAAGGCTCCCCTGGGGAGTTCACTTGTAACCAAAGCCTTCCTCTGGGGGCACTTTTGGATGGGCGAAAGCGGCTCGTAACGCGTTTTCTGGGGCCCGAGTTTTCAGTCGTCTCCCATGCCGGCTAGGGATATATTTAGTGTTGCTCGGAAAGAGCGAACCCGGAGGGTCCAGTTGCATGTGGGGCTGCGTAAAGGCTCTCCTGGGGAGTTCACTTGTACTCAAAGCCTTCCTCTGGGGGCACTTTTGAATGGGCGAAATGGGCTCGGAAAGCGTTTTCTGGGGCCCGAGGTTTCAGTCGTCTCCCAAATCTGCTAGGGCTATGTTTAGTGTTGCTCGGAAAGAGCGAATACGGAGGGTCCAGTTGCATGTGGGGCTGCGTAAAGACTCCCCTGGGGAGTTCACGTTCACCCAAAGCCTTCCTCTGGGGGTACTTCTGGATGGGCGAATGGGGCTTGAAACGCTTTTTCTTTGGCCCGAGTTTTCAGTCTTCTGCCATGCTGGATAGGGTTATATTTAGGGTTGCTCGGAAACAGCGAACCCGGAGAGTCCAGTTGCATGTGGCGCTGCATAAAGGCTCCCCTGGGCAGTTCAGCTGTACCCAAAGCCTTCCTTTGGGGGCACTTCTGGATGGGCGAATGGGGCTTGAAACGCATTTTCTGGGGCCCGATTTTGCAGTCGTCTGCCATGCGGGCCTGGGTTATATTTAGTGTTGCTGTGAAAGAGCGAATACGGAGGGTCCAGTTGCATGTGGGGCTGCATAAAAGCTCCTCTGGGGAGTTCAGTTGTACCAAAAGCCTTCTTCTGGGTTCACTTCTGGATGGGCGAATGGGGCTTGAAACGCATTTTCTGGGGCCCAAGTTTTCAGTCTTCTGCCATGCTGGCTAGGGTTATATTTAGGGTTGCTCGTAAACAGCGAACACGGAGGGTCCAGTTGTATGTGGGATTGCATAAAGGCTCCCCTGGGGAGTTCACTTGTACCCAAAGTCTTCCTTTGGGGGCACTTCTGGATGGGCGAATAGGGCTTGAAACGCTTTTTCTGTGTCCCGAATTTTCAGTCCTCTGACATGCTGGCTACGGCTATGTTTCGTTTTGCTCTGAAAGAGCGAACCTGGAGGGTCCTGTTGCATGTGGGGCTGCGTAAAGTCTCCTCTGGAGAGTTCACTTGTACCCAACGCCTTCATTTGGGGGCACTTTTGGATGGGCGAAAGGGTCTTGTAAGGCGTTTTATTAGGCCCGATTTTTCAGTCAACTCCAATGCCGGCTAGGGCTATATTTAGGCTTGCTGTGAAAGAGCGAATAAGGAGGGTCCAGTTGCATGTGGGGCTGCATAAAGGCTCCCCTGGGGAGTTCAGTTGTACCCAAAGTCTTCCTTTGGGGGCACTTCTGGATGGGCGAATGGGGCTTGAAACGCATTTTGTGGGGCCCGAGTTTTCAGTCTTCTGCCTTGCTGGCTAGGGTTATATTTAGGGTTGCTCGTAAACAGCGAACACGGAGGGTCCAGTAGCATGTGGGGCTGCCTAAAGGCTCCCCTGGGGAGTTCACTTGTACCCAAAGCCTTCCTCTGGGGGCACTTCTGGATGGGCAAATGGGGCTTGAAACGCGTTTTCTGGGGCCCGAGTTTTCAGTCTTCTTCCATGCAGGCCAGGGATATATTTAGGGTTGCTGTGAAAGAGCGAATACGGAGGGTCCAGTTGCATATGGGGCTGCGTAAAGGCTCCTCTGGAGAGTTCACTTGTACCCAACGCCTTCATTTGGGGGCACTTTTGGATGGGCGAATGGGGCTTGTAACACATTTTCTGGGGCCCGAGTTTTCAGTCGACTGCCAGGCGGGCCAGGGCTATATTTAGGATTGCTGTGAAAGAGCGAATACAGAATGTCCAGTTCCATGTGGGGCTGCCTAAAGGCTCCCCTGGGGAGTTCACTTGTACCCAAAGCCTTCCTTTGGGGTCACTTCTGCATGGGCGAATGTGGCTTGTAACACGTTTTCGGGGGCCGAATTTTTCAGTAGTCTGCCATGCGGGCCAGTGTTATATTTGGGGTTGCTGTGAAACAGCGAACACGGCGGGTCCAGTACCATGTGGGGCTGCATAAAGGCTCCCCTGGGGAGTTCACTTGTACCCAAAGCCTTCCTCTGGCGGCACTTTTGAATGGGCGAAAGGGGCTCGGAAAGCGTTTTCTGGGGCCCGAGGTATCAGTCGTCTCCCATGCCGTCCAGGGCTATATTTGGGCTTCCGGTGAAAGAGTGAACCCGGAGGGTCCAGTTTCATGTGGGGCTGCATAAAGGCTACCCTGGGGAGTTCAGATGTACCCAAAGCCTTCCTCTGGGGGCACTTTTGGATGAGTGAATGGGGCTCGGAATGCGTTTTCTGAGGCCCGCTTTTTCAGTCCTCTCCCATTGCGCCGAGGGTTATATTTAGGGTTGCTGTGAAGGAGCGAATACGGAGGTTCCAGCTGCATGTGGGGCTGCATAAAGGCTCCCCTGGGGAGTTCACTTGTACCCAAAGCCTTCCTCTGGGGGCACTTCTGGATGGGCGAATGGGGCTTGAAACGCTTTTTCTATATCCCGAGTTTTCAGTCTTCTGCCATGCTGGCTAGGGTTATATTTAGTGTTGCTCGGAAACAGCGAACCCGGAGGGTCCAGTTGCTAGTGGGGCTACATAAAGGCTCCCCTGGGGAGTTCAGATATACCCAAAGCCTTCCTTTGGGGGCCCTTTTGGATGGTCGAAAGAGTCTCTCAATGAGTTTTCTGAGGCCCGCTTTTTCACTCTTCTCCCTTTGCAGCGAGGGCTATATTTAGGCTTGCGGTGAAAGAGTGAACCCGGAGGGTCCAGTTGCATGTGGGGCTGCGTAAAGGCTCCCCTGGGGAGTTCACTTGTACCCAAAGCCTTCCTTTGGGGGCACTTTTGGATGGGCGAATGGGGCTTGTAACACATTTTCTGTGGCATGATTTGTCAGTCTTCTGCCATTCTGGCTAGGGTTATATTTAGGGTTGCTCGTAAACAGCGAACCCGGAGGGTCCAGTTGCATGTGGGGCTGCATAAAGGCTCCCCTGGGGAGTTCACTTGTACCCAAAGCCTTCCTCTGGGGGCACTTTTGAATGGGCGAAAGGGGCTCGGAAAGCATTATCTGGGGCCCGACTTTTCAGTCGTCTCCCATGCCGGCTAGGGATATGTTTAGTGTTGCTCCGAAAGACCGAATACTGAGAGTCCAGTTGCATGTGGGGCTGCATAAAGGCTCCCCTGGGGAGTTCACTTGTACTCAAAGCCTTCCTCTGGGGGCACTTTTGGATGAGCGAATGGGGCTCGGAATGCGTTTTCTGAGGCCTACTTTTTCAGACTTCTCCCATTGCGCCGAGGCCTATATATAGGATTGCGGTGAAAGAGTGAACCCGGAGGGTCCAGTTGCATGTGGGGCTGTATAAAGGCTCCCCTGGGGAGTTCACTTGTACCCAAAGCCTTCCTCTGGGGGCACTTCTGGATGGGCGAATGGGGCTAGAAACGCTTTTTCTGTGGCCTGAGTTTTCAGTCTTCTGCCATGTTGGCTAGTGTTATATTTAGGGTTGCTCGGAAACAGCGAACACGGAGGGTCCAGTTGCATGTGGGGCTGCATAAAGGCTCCCCTGGGGAGTTCACTTGTACCCAAAGCCTTCCTTTGGGGGCACTTGTGGATGGTCCAATGGGAATCGCAATGCGTTTTCTGAGGCCCGATTTTTCAGTCTTCTCCCATAGCGCCGAGGGTTATATTTAGGCTTGAGGTAATAAAGTGAACCCGGAGGGTCCAGTTGCATGTGGGGCTGCATAAAGGCTCCCCTGGGGAGTTCAGTTGTACCCAAAGCCTTCCTTTGGGGGCACTTCTGGATGAGCGAATGGGCCTCGGAATGCGTTTTCTGAGGCCCGCTTTTTCAGTCTTCTCCCATTGCTCCGAGGGCTATATTTAGGCCTTCGGTGAAAGCGTGAACCCAGAGGGTCCAGTTGCATGTGGGGCTGCATAAAGGCTCCCCTGGGGAGTTCAGTTGTACCCAAAGCCTTCCTTTGGAGGCACTTCTGGATGGGCGAAACAGTCTTCTATGGCGTTTAATTTGGCCCGATTTTTCAGTCGTCTCCCATGCCGGCTAGGAGTATATTTAGTGTTGCTCGGACACAGCGAACCCGGAGGGTCCAGTTGCATGTGGGGCTGCATAAAGGCTTCCCTGGTGAGTTCACTTGTACTCAAAGCCTTCCTTTGGGTGCCCTTTTGGGTAGTCGAAAGAGACTCACAATGCGTTTTCTGAGGCCTGTTTTTCAGTCTTCTCCCATTGCGCCGAGGGCTATATTTACGCTTGCGGTAAAAGAGTGAACCCGGAGGGTCCTGTTTCATGTGGGGCTCCATAAAGGCTCCCCTTGGGAGTTCAGTTGTAACCAAAGCTTTCCTCTGGGGGCACTTTTGGATGGGCGAAAGCGGCTCGGAAAACGTTTTCTGGGGCCCGAGTTTTCTGTCGGTTCCCATGCCGGCTAGGGATATATTTCGTGTTGCTCGGAAAGAGCGAATCCGGAGGGTCCAGTTGCATGTGGGGCTGCGTAAAGGCTCTCCTGGGGAGTTCACTTGTACTCAAAGCCTTCCTCAAGGGGCACTTTTGAATGGGCGAAATGGGCTCGGAAAGCGTTTTCTGGGGCCCGAGGTTTCAGTCGTCTCCCAAATCTGCTAGGGCTATGTTTAGTGTTGCTTGGAAGAGCGAATACGGAGGGACCAGTTGCATGTGGGGCTCCATAAAGGCTCCCCTGTGGAGTTCAGTTCTACCCAAAGCCTTCCTCTGGGGGTACTTCTGGATGGGCAAATGGGGCTTGAAACGCATTTTCTTTGGCCCAAGCTTTCAGTCTTCTGCCATGCTGTCTAGGGTTATATTTAGGGTTGCTCAGAAACAGCGAACCCGGAGAGTCCAGTTGCATGTGGCGCTGCATAAAGGCTCCCCTGGGCAGTTCAGCTGTACCCAAAGCCTTCCTTTGGGGGCACTTCTGGATGGGCGAATGGGGCTTGAAACGCATTTTCTGGGGCAAGATTTTGCAGTCGTCTGCCATGCGGGCCTGGGTTATATTTAGTGTTGCTGTGAAAGAGCGAATACGGAGGGTCCAGTTGCATGTGGCGCTGCATAAAGGCTCCTCTGGGGAGTTCAGTTGTACCAAAAGCCTTCTTCTGGGTTCACTTCTGGATGGGCGAATGGGGCTTGAAACGCATTTTCTGGGGCCCAAGTTTTCAGTCTTCTGCCATGCTGGCTAGGGTTATATTTAGGGTTGCTCGGAAACAGCGAACACGGAGGGTCCAGTTGTATGTGGGACTGCATAAAGGCTCCCCTGGGGAGTTCACTTGTATCCAAAGTCTTCCTTTGGGGGCACTTCTGGATGGGCGAATAGGGCTCGAAACGCTTTTTTTGTGGCCCGAATTTTCAGTCCTCTGACATGCTGGCTACGGCTATGTTTCGTTTTGCTCTGAAAGAGCGAACCTGGAGGGTCCAGTTGCATGTGGGGCTGCGTTAAGGCTCCTCTGGAGAGTTCACTTGTACCCAACGCCTTCATTTGGGGGCACTTTTGGATGGGCGAAAGGGTCTTGTAAGGCGTTTTATTAGGCCCGATTTTTCAGTCAACTCCAATGCCGGCTAGGGCTATATTTAGGCTTGCTGTGAAAGAGCGAATAAGGAGGGTCCAGTTGCATGTGGGGCTGCATAAAGGCTCCCCTGGGGAGTTCACTTGTACCCAAAGCCTTCCTTTGCGGGCACTTTTGGATGGTCGAAACAGACTCACAATGCCTTTTCTGAGGCCAGCTCTTTCAGTCTTCTCCCATTGCGCCGAGCCTATATGTAGACTTGCGGTGAAAGAGTGAACCCGGAAGGTCCAGTTTCATGTGGGGCTGCATAAAGGCTCCCCTGGGCAGTTCACTTCTACCCAAAGCCTTCCTTTGGGGGCACTTCTGGATGGGCGAATGGGGCTTGTAACACATTTTCTGGGGCCCGAGTTTTCAGTCGACTGCCAGGCGGGCCAGGGCTATATTTAGGATTGCTGTGAAAGAGCGAATACAGAATGTCCAGTTCCATGTGGGGCTGCCTAAAGGCTCCCCTGGGGAGTTCAGTTGTACCCAAAGCCTTCCTTTGGGGGCACTTTTGGATGGGCGAAAGGGTCTTGTAAGGCGTTTTATTAGGCCCGATTTTTCAGTCAACTCCAATGCCGGCTAGGGCTATATTTAGGCTTGCTGTGAAAGAGCGAATAAGGAGGGTCCAGTTGCATGTGGGGCTGCATAAAGGCTCCCCTGGGGAGTTCACTTGTACCCAAAGCCTTCCTTTGGGGTCACTTCTGCATGGGCGAATGTGGCTTGTAACACGTTTTCGGGGGCCGAATTTTTCAGTAGTCTGCCATGCGGGCCAGGGTTATATTTGGGGTTGCTGTGAAACAGCGAACACGGCGGGTCCAGTACCATGTGGGGCTGCGTAAAGGCTCCCCTGGGGAGTTCACTTGTACCCAAAGCCTTCCTCTGGCGGCACTTTTGAATGGGCGAAAGGGGCTCGGAAAGCGTTTTCTGGGGCCCGAGGTATCAGTCGTCTCCCATGCCGTCCAGGGCTATATTTGGGCTTCCGGTGAAAGAGTGAACCCGGAGGGTCCAGTTTCATGTGGGGCTGCATAAAGGCTACCCTGGGGAGTTCAGATGTACCCAAAGCCTTCCTCTGGGGGCACTTTTGGATGAGTGAATGGGGCTCGGAATGCGTTTTCTGAGGCCCGCTTTTTCAGTCCTCTCCCATTGCGCCGAGGGTTATATTTAGGGTTGCTGTGAAGGAGCGAATACGGAGGTTCCAGCTGCATGTGGGGCTGCATAAAGGCTCCCCTGGGGAGTTCACTTGTACCCAAAGCCTTCCTCTGGGGGCACTTCTGGATGGGCGAATGGGGCTTGAAACGCTTTTTCTATATCCCGAGTTTTCAGTCTTCTGCCATGCTGGCTAGGGTTATATTTAGTGTTGCTCGGAAACAGCGAACCCGGAGGGTCCAGTTGCTAGTGGGGCTACATAAAGGCTCCCCTGGGGAGTTCAGATATACCCAAAGCCTTCCTTTGGGGGCCCTTTTGGATGGTCGAAAGAGTCTCTCAATGAGTTTTCTGAGGCCCGCTTTTTCACTCTTCTCCCTTTGCAGCGAGGGCTATATTTAGGCTTGCGGTGAAAGAGTGAACCCGGAGGGTCCAGTTGCATGTGGGGCTGCGTAAAGGCTCCCCTGGGGAGTTCACTTGTACCCAAAGCCTTCCTTTGGGGGCACTTTTGGATGGGCGAATGGGGCTTGTAACACATTTTCTGTGGCATGATTTGTCAGTCTTCTGCCATTCTGGCTAGGGTTATATTTAGGGTTGCTCGTAAACAGCGAACCCGGAGGGTCCAGTTGCATGTGGGGCTGCATAAAGGCTCCCCTGGGGAGTTCACTTGTACCCAAAGCCTTCCTCTGGGGGCACTTTTGAATGGGCGAAAGGGGCTCGGAAAGCATTATCTGGGGCCCGACTTTTCAGTCGTCTCCCATGCCGGCTAGGGATATGTTTAGTGTTGCTCCGAAAGACCGAATACTGAGAGTCCAGTTGCATGTGGGGCTGCATAAAGGCTCCCCTGGGGAGTTCACTTGTACTCAAAGCCTTCCTCTGGGGGCACTTTTGGATGAGCGAATGGGGCTCGGAATGCGTTTTCTGAGGCCTACTTTTTCAGACTTCTCCCATTGCGCCGAGGCCTATATATAGGATTGCGGTGAAAGAGTGAACCCGGAGGGTCCAGTTGCATGTGGGGCTGTATAAAGGCTCCCCTGGGGAGTTCACTTGTACCCAAAGCCTTCCTCTGGGGGCACTTCTGGATGGGCGAATGGGGCTAGAAACGCTTTTTCTGTGGCCTGAGTTTTCAGTCTTCTGCCATGTTGGCTAGTGTTATATTTAGGGTTGCTCGGAAACAGCGAACACGGAGGGTCCAGTTGCATGTGGGGCTGCATAAAGGCTCCCCTGGGGAGTTCACTTGTACCCAAAGCCTTCCTTTGGGGGCACTTCTGGATGAGCGAATGGGCCTCGGAATGCGTTTTCTGAGGCCCGCTTTTTCAGTCTTCTCCCATTGCTCCGAGGGCTATATTTAGGCCTTCGGTGAAAGCGTGAACCCAGAGGGTCCAGTTGCATGTGGGGCTGCATAAAGGCTCCCCTGGGGAGTTCAGTTGTACCCAAAGCCTTCCTTTGGAGGCACTTCTGGATGGGCGAAACAGTCTTCTATGGCGTTTAATTTGGCCCGATTTTTCAGTCGTCTCCCATGCCGGCTAGGAGTATATTTAGTGTTGCTCGGACACAGCGAACCCGGAGGGTCCAGTTGCATGTGGGGCTGCATAAAGGCTTCCCTGGTGAGTTCACTTGTACTCAAAGCCTTCCTTTGGGTGCCCTTTTGGGTAGTCGAAAGAGACTCACAATGCGTTTTCTGAGGCCTGTTTTTCAGTCTTCTCCCATTGCGCCGAGGGCTATATTTACGCTTGCGGTAAAAGAGTGAACCCGGAGGGTCCTGTTTCATGTGGGGCTCCATAAAGGCTCCCCTTGGGAGTTCAGTTGTAACCAAAGCTTTCCTCTGGGGGCACTTTTGGATGGGCGAAAGCGGCTCGGAAAACGTTTTCTGGGGCCCGAGTTTTCTGTCGGTTCCCATGCCGGCTAGGGATATATTTCGTGTTGCTCGGAAAGAGCGAATCCGGAGGGTCCAGTTGCATGTGGGGCTGCGTAAAGGCTCTCCTGGGGAGTTCACTTGTACTCAAAGCCTTCCTCAAGGGGCACTTTTGAATGGGCGAAATGGGCTCGGAAAGCGTTTTCTGGGGCCCGAGGTTTCAGTCGTCTCCCAAATCTGCTAGGGCTATGTTTAGTGTTGCTTGGAAGAGCGAATACGGAGGGACCAGTTGCATGTGGGGCTCCATAAAGGCTCCCCTGTGGAGTTCAGTTCTACCCAAAGCCTTCCTCTGGGGGTACTTCTGGATGGGCAAATGGGGCTTGAAACGCATTTTCTTTGGCCCAAGCTTTCAGTCTTCTGCCATGCTGTCTAGGGTTATATTTAGGGTTGCTCAGAAACAGCGAACCCGGAGAGTCCAGTTGCATGTGGCGCTGCATAAAGGCTCCCCTGGGCAGTTCAGCTGTACCCAAAGCCTTCCTTTGGGGGCACTTCTGGATGGGCGAATGGGGCTTGAAACGCATTTTCTGGGGCCCAATTTTGCAGTCGTCTGCCATGCGGGCCTGGGTTATATTTAGTGTTGCTGTGAAAGAGCGAATACGGAGGGTCCAGTTGCATGTGGCGCTGCATAAAGGCTCCTCTGGGGAGTTCAGTTGTACCAAAAGCCTTCTTCTGGGTTCACTTCTGGATGGGCGAATGGGGCTTGAAACGCATTTTCTGGGGCCCAAGTTTTCAGTCTTCTGCCATGCTGGCTAGGGTTATATTTAGGGTTGCTCGGAAACAGCGAACACGGAGGGTCCAGTTGTATGTGGGACTGCATAAAGGCTCCCCTGGGGAGTTCACTTGTATCCAAAGTCTTCCTTTGGGGGCACTTCTGGATGGGCGAATAGGGCTCGAAACGCTTTTTTTGTGGCCCGAATTTTCAGTCCTCTGACATGCTGGCTACGGCTATGTTTCGTTTTGCTCTGAAAGAGCGAACCTGGAGGGTCCAGTTGCATGTGGGGCTGCGTTAAGGCTCCTCTGGAGAGTTCACTTGTACCCAACGCCTTCATTTGGGGGCACTTTTGGATGGGCGAAAGGGTCTTGTAAGGCGTTTTATTAGGCCCGATTTTTCAGTCAACTCCAATGCCGGCTAGGGCTATATTTAGGCTTGCTGTGAAAGAGCGAATAAGGAGGGTCCAGTTGCATGTGGGGCTGCATAAAGGCTCCCCTGGGGAGTTCACTTGTACCCAAAGCCTTCCTTTGCGGGCACTTTTGGATGGTCGAAACAGACTCACAATGCCTTTTCTGAGGCCAGCTCTTTCAGTCTTCTCCCATTGCGCCGAGCCTATATGTAGACTTGCGGTGAAAGAGTGAACCCGGAAGGTCCAGTTTCATGTGGGGCTGCATAAAGGCTCCCCTGGGCAGTTCACTTCTACCCAAAGCCTTCCTTTGGGGGCACTTCTGGATGGGCGAATGGGGCTTGTAACACATTTTCTGGGGCCCGAGTTTTCAGTCGACTGCCAGGCGGGCCAGGGCTATATTTAGGATTGCTGTGAAAGAGCGAATACAGAATGTCCAGTTGCATGTGGGGCTGCATAAAGGCTCCCCTGGGGAGTTCAGTTGTACCCAAAGCCTTCCTTTGGGGGCACTTTTGGATGGGCGAATGGGGCTTGTAAGTCGTTTTCTTAGGCCCGATTTTTCAGTCAACTCCAATGCCGGCTAGGGCTATACTTAGGCTTGCTGTGAAAGAGCGAATAAGGAGGGTCCAGTTGCATGTGGGGCTGCATAAAGGCTCCTCTGGGGAGTTCAGTTGTACCAAAAGCCTTCCTCTGGGTTCACTTCTGGATGGTCGAATGGGGCTTGAAACGCATTTTGTGGGGCCCGAGTTTTCAGTCTTCTGCCATGCTGGCTAGGGTTATATTTAGGGTTGCTCGTAAACAGCGAACACGGAGGGTCCAGTTGTATGTGGGGCTGCGTAAAGGCTCCCCTGGGGAGTTCACTTGTACCCAAAGCCTTCCTCTGGGGGCACTTTTGGATGGGCAAATGGGGCTCGTAACGCGTTTTCTGGGGCCCAAGTTTTCAGTCTTCTTCCATGCAGTCCAGGGATATATTTAGGGTTGCTGTGAAAGAGCGAATACGGAGGGTCCACTTGCATATGGGGCTGCGTAAAGGCTCCTCTGGAGAGTTCACTTGTACCCAACGCCTTCATTTGGGGGCACTTTTGGATGGGCGAATGGGGCTTGTAACACATTTTCTGGGGCCCGAGTTTTCAGTCGACTGCCAGGCGGGCCAGGGCTATATTTAGGATTGCTGTGAAAGAGCGAATACAGAATGTCCAGTTGCATGTGGGGCTGCATAAAGGCTCCCCTGGGGAGTTCAGTTGTACCCAAAGCCTTCCTCTGGGGGCACTTTTGGTTGGGCGAATAGGGCTTGTAAGTCGTTTCTTTAGGCCCGATTTTTCAGTCAACTCCAATGCCGGCTAGCGCTATATTTAGGCTTGCTGTGAAAGAGCGAATAAGGAGGGTCCAGTTGCATGTGGGGCTGCATAAAGGCTCCCCTGGGGAGTTCACTTGTACCCAAAGCCGTCCTTTAGGGGCACTTTTGGATGGGTGAAAGGGGCTCGGAAATCGTTTTCTGTGGCCCGAGTTTTCAGTCTTCTGACATGTTGGCTAGGGATATATATAGGGTTGCTCGTAAACAGCGAACACAGAGGGTCCAGTTGCATGTGGGGCTGCATAAAGGCTCCCCTGGGGAGTTCAGTTGTACCAAAAGCCTTCTTCTGGGTTCACTTCTGGATGGTCGAATGGGGCTTGAAACGCATTTTGTGGGGCCCGATTTTTCAGTCGTTTGCAATGCGGGCCAGAGTTATATTTAGAGTTGCTGTGATAGAGCGAATACGGAGGGTCCAGTTGCATGTGGGGCTGCATAAAGGCTCCCCTGGGGAGTTCACTTGTACCCAATGCCTTCCTTTGCGGGCACTTTTGGATGGTCGAAACAGACTCACAATGCCTTTTCTGAGGCCAGCTCTTTCAGTCTTCTCCCATTGCGCCGAGCCTATATGTAGACTTGCGGTGAAAGAGTGAACCCGGAAGGTCCAGTTTCATGTGGGGCTGCATAAAGGCTCCCCTGGGCAGTTCACTTGTACCCAAAGCCTTCCTTTGGGGGCACTTCTGGATGGGCGAATGGGGCTTGTATCGCGTTTTCTGGAGCCCGATTTTTCAATCATCTGCAATGCGGGCCAAGGTTATATTTAGCGTTGCTGAGATATAGAGCGAATACGGAGGGTCCAGTTGCATGTGGGGCTGCATAAAGGCTCCTCTGGGGAGTTCAGTTGTACCAAAAGCCTTCCTCTGGGTTCACTTCTGGATGGGCGAATGGGGCTTGAAACGCATTTTCTGGGGCCCGAGTTTTCAGTCTTCTGCCATGCTGGCTAGGGTTGTATTTAGGGTTGCTCATAAACAGCGAACACGGAGGGTCCAGTTGTATGTGGGACTGCATAAAGGCTCCCCTGGGGAGTTCACTTGTACCCAAAGTCTTCCTTTGGGGGCACTTCTGGATGGGCGAATAGGGCTCGAAACGCTTTTTTTGTGGCCCGAATTTTCAGTCCTCTGACATGCTGGCTACGGCTATGTTTCGTTTTGCTCTGAAAGAGCGAACCTGGAGGGTCCAGTTGCATGTGGGGCTGCGTTAAGGCTCCTCTGGAGAGTTCACTTGTACCCAACGCCTTCATTTGGGGGCACTTTTGGATGGGCGAAAGGGTCTTGTAAGGCGTTTTATTAGGCCCGATTTTTCAGTCAACTCCAATGCCGGCTAGGGCTATATTTAGGCTTGCTGTGAAAGAGCGAATAAGGAGGGTCCAGTTGCATGTGGGGCTGCATAAAGGCTCCCCTGGGGAGTTCAGTTGTACCCAAAGTCTTCCTTTGGGGGCACTTCTGGATGGGCGAATGGGGCTTGAAACGCATTTTGTGGGGCCCGAGTTTTCAGTCTTCTGCCTTGCTGGCTAGGGTTATATTTAGGGTTGCTCGTAAACAGCGAACACGGAGGGTCCAGTAGCATGTGGGGCTGCCTAAAGGCTCCCCTGGGGAGTTCACTTGTACCCAAAGCCTTCCTCTGGGGGCACTTCTGGATGGGCAAATGGGGCTTGAAACGCGTTTTCTGGGGCCCGAGTTTTCAGTCTTCTTCCATGCAGGCCAGGGATATATTTAGGGTTGCTGTGAAAGAGCGAATACGGAGGGTCCAGTTGCATATGGGGCTGCGTAAAGGCTCCTCTGGAGAGTTCACTTGTACCCAACGCCTTCATTTGGGGGAACTTTTGGATGGGCGAATGGGGCTTGTAACACATTTTCTGGGGCCCGAGTTTTCAGTCGACTGCCAGGCGGGCCAGGGCTATATTTAGGATTGCTGTGAAAGAGCGAATACAGAATGTCCAGTTCCATGTGGGGCTGCCTAAAGGCTCCCCTGGGGAGTTCAGTTGTACCCAAAGCCTTCCTTTGGGGGCACTTTTGGATGGGCGAAAGGGTCTTGTAAGGCGTTTTATTAGGCCCGATTTTTCAGTCAACTCCAATGCCGGCTAGGGCTATATTTAGGCTTGCTGTGAAAGAGCGAATAAGGAGGGTCCAGTTGCATGTGGGGCTGCATAAAGGCTCCCCTGGGGAGTTCACTTGTACCCAAAGCCTTCCTTTGGGGTCACTTCTGCATGGGCGAATGTGGCTTGTAACACGTTTTCGGGGGCCGAATTTTTCAGTAGTCTGCCATGCGGGCCAGGGTTATATTTGGGGTTGCTGTGAAACAGCGAACACGGCGGGTCCAGTACCATGTGGGGCTGCGTAAAGGCTCCCCTGGGGAGTTCACTTGTACCCAAAGCCTTCCTCTGGCGGCACTTTTGAATGGGCGAAAGGGGCTCGGAAAGCGTTTTCTGGGGCCCGAGGTATCAGTCGTCTCCCATGCCGTCCAGGGCTATATTTGGGCTTCCGGTGAAAGAGTGAACCCGGAGGGTCCAGTTTCATGTGGGGCTGCATAAAGGCTACCCTGGGGAGTTCAGATGTACCCAAAGCCTTCCTCTGGGGGCACTTTTGGATGAGTGAATGGGGCTCGGAATGCGTTTTCTGAGGCCCGCTTTTTCAGTCCTCTCCCATTGCGCCGAGGGTTATATTTAGGGTTGCTGTGAAGGAGCGAATACGGAGGTTCCAGCTGCATGTGGGGCTGCATAAAGGCTCCCCTGGGGAGTTCACTTGTACCCAAAGCCTTCCTCTGGGGGCACTTCTGGATGGGCGAATGGGGCTTGAAACGCTTTTTCTATATCCCGAGTTTTCAGTCTTCTGCCATGCTGGCTAGGGTTATATTTAGTGTTGCTCGGAAACAGCGAACCCGGAGGGTCCAGTTGCTAGTGGGGCTACATAAAGGCTCCCCTGGGGAGTTCAGATATACCCAAAGCCTTCCTTTGGGGGCCCTTTTGGATGGTCGAAAGAGACTCGCAATGAGTTTTCTGAGGCCCGCTTTTTCACTCTTCTCCCTTTGCAGCGAGGGCTATATTTAGGCTTGCGGTGAAAGAGTGAACCCGGAGGGTCCAGTTGCATGTGGGGCTGCGTAAAGGCTCCCCTGGGGAGTTCACTTGTACCCAAAGCCTTCCTTTGGGGGCACTTTTGGATGGGCGAATGGGGCTTGTAACACATTTTCTGTGGCATGATTTGTCAGTCTTCTGCCATTCTGGCTAGGGTTATATTTAGGGTTGCTCGTAAACAGCGAACCCGGAGGGTCCAGTTGCATGTGGGGCTGCATAAAGGCTCCCCTGGGGAGTTCACTTGTACCCAAAGCCTTCCTCTGGGGGCACTTTTGAATGGGCGAAAGGGGCTCGGAAAGCATTATCTGGGGCCCGACTTTTCAGTCGTCTCCCATGCCGGCTAGGGATATGTTTAGTGTTGCTCCGAAAGACCGAATACTGAGAGTCCAGTTGCATGTGGGGCTGCATAAAGGCTCCCCTGGGGAGTTCACTTGTACTCAAAGCCTTCCTCTGGGGGCACTTTTGGATGAGCGAATGGGGCTCGGAATGCGTTTTCTGAGGCCTACTTTTTCAGACTTCTCCCATTGCGCCGAGGCCTATATATAGGATTGCGGTGAAAGAGTGAACCCGGAGGGTCCAGTTGCATGTGGGGCTGTATAAAGGCTCCCCTGGGGAGTTCACTTGTACCCAAAGCCTTCCTCTGGGGGCACTTCTGGATGGGCGAATGGGGCTAGAAACGCTTTTTCTGTGGCCTGAGTTTTCAGTCTTCTGCCATGTTGGCTAGTGTTATATTTAGGGTTGCTCGGAAACAGCGAACACGGAGGGTCCAGTTGCATGTGGGGCTGCATAAAGGCTCCCCTGGGGAGTTCACTTGTACCCAAAGCCTTCCTTTGGGGGCACTTGTGGATGGTCCAATGGGAATCGCAATGCGTTTTCTGAGGCCCGATTTTTCAGTCTTCTCCCATAGCGCCGAGGGTTATATTTAGGCTTGAGGTAATAAAGTGAACCCGGAGGGTCCAGTTGCATGTGGGGCTGCATAAAGGCTCCCCTGGGGAGTTCAGTTGTACCCAAAGCCTTCCTTTGGGGGCACTTCTGGATGAGCGAATGGGCCTCGGAATGCGTTTTCTGAGGCCCGCTTTTTCAGTCTTCTCCCATTGCTCCGAGGGCTATATTTAGGCCTTCGGTGAAAGCGTGAACCCAGAGGGTCCAGTTGCATGTGGGGCTGCATAAAGGCTCCCCTGGGGAGTTCAGTTGTACCCAAAGCCTTCCTTTGGAGGCACTTCTGGATGGGCGAAACAGTCTTCTATGGCGTTTAATTTGGCCCGATTTTTCAGTCGTCTCCCATGCCGGCTAGGAGTATATTTAGTGTTGCTCGGACACAGCGAACCCGGAGGGTCCAGTTGCATGTGGGGCTGCATAAAGGCTTCCCTGGTGAGTTCACTTGTACTCAAAGCCTTCCTTTGGGTGCCCTTTTGGGTAGTCGAAAGAGACTCACAATGCGTTTTCTGAGGCCTGTTTTTCAGTCTTCTCCCATTGCGCCGAGGGCTATATTTACGCTTGCGGTAAAAGAGTGAACCCGGAGGGTCCTGTTTCATGTGGGGCTCCATAAAGGCTCCCCTTGGGAGTTCAGTTGTAACCAAAGCTTTCCTCTGGGGGCACTTTTGGATGGGCGAAAGCGGCTCGGAAAACGTTTTCTGGGGCCCGAGTTTTCTGTCGGTTCCCATGCCGGCTAGGGATATATTTCGTGTTGCTCGGAAAGAGCGAATCCGGAGGGTCCAGTTGCATGTGGGGCTGCGTAAAGGCTCTCCTGGGGAGTTCACTTGTACTCAAAGCCTTCCTCAAGGGGCACTTTTGAATGGGCGAAATGGGCTCGGAAAGCGTTTTCTGGGGCCCGAGGTTTCAGTCGTCTCCCAAATCTGCTAGGGCTATGTTTAGTGTTGCTTGGAAGAGCGAATACGGAGGGACCAGTTGCATGTGGGGCTCCATAAAGGCTCCCCTGTGGAGTTCAGTTCTACCCAAAGCCTTCCTCTGGGGGTACTTCTGGATGGGCAAATGGGGCTTGAAACGCATTTTCTTTGGCCCAAGCTTTCAGTCTTCTGCCATGCTGGATAGGGTTATATTTAGGGTTGCTCAGAAACAGCGAACCCGGAGAGTCCAGTTGCATGTGGCGCTGCATAAAGGCTCCCCTGGGCAGTTCAGCTGTACCCAAAGCCTTCCTTTGGGGGCACTTCTGGATGGGCGAATGGGGCTTGAAACGCATTTTCTGGGGCAAGATTTTGCAGTCGTCTGCCATGCGGGCCTGGGTTATATTTAGTGTTGCTGTGAAAGAGCGAATACGGAGGGTCCAGTTGCATGTGGCGCTGCATAAAGGCTCCTCTGGGGAGTTCAGTTGTACCAAAAGCCTTCTTCTGGGTTCACTTCTGGATGGGCGAATGGGGCTTGAAACGCATTTTCTGGGGCCCAAGTTTTCAGTCTTCTGCCATGCTGGCTAGGGTTATATTTAGGGTTGCTCGGAAACAGCGAACACGGAGGGTCCAGTTGTATGTGGGACTGCATAAAGGCTCCCCTGGGGAGTTCACTTGTATCCAAAGTCTTCCTTTGGGGGCACTTCTGGATGGGCGAATAGGGCTCGAAACGCTTTTTTTGTGGCCCGAATTTTCAGTCCTCTGACATGCTGGCTACGGCTATGTTTCGTTTTGCTCTGAAAGAGCGAACCTGGAGGGTCCAGTTGCATGTGGGGCTGCGTTAAGGCTCCTCTGGAGAGTTCACTTGTACCCAACGCCTTCATTTGGGGGCACTTTTGGATGGGCGAAAGGGTCTTGTAAGGCGTTTTATTAGGCCCGATTTTTCAGTCAACTCCAATGCCGGCTAGGGCTATATTTAGGCTTGCTGTGAAAGAGCGAATAAGGAGGGTCCAGTTGCATGTGGGGCTGCATAAAGGCTCCCCTGGGGAGTTCACTTGTACCCAAAGCCTTCCTTTGCGGGCACTTTTGGATGGTCGAAACAGACTCACAATGCCTTTTCTGAGGCCAGCTCTTTCAGTCTTCTCCCATTGCGCCGAGCCTATATGTAGACTTGCGGTGAAAGAGTGAACCCGGAAGGTCCAGTTTCATGTGGGGCTGCATAAAGGCTCCCCTGGGCAGTTCACTTCTACCCAAAGCCTTCCTTTGGGGGCACTTCTGGATGGGCGAATGGGGCTTGTAACACATTTTCTGGGGCCCGAGTTTTCAGTCGACTGCCAGGCGGGCCAGGGCTATATTTAGGATTGCTGTGAAAGAGCGAATACAGAATGTCCAGTTGCATGTGGGGCTGCATAAAGGCTCCCCTGGGGAGTTCAGTTGTACCCAAAGCCTTCCTTTGGGGGCACTTTTGGATGGGCGAATGGGGCTTGTAAGTCGTTTTCTTAGGCCCGATTTTTCAGTCAACTCCAATGCCGGCTAGGGCTATACTTAGGCTTGCTGTGAAAGAGCGAATAAGGAGGGTCCAGTTGCATGTGGGGCTGCATAAAGGCTCCTCTGGGGAGTTCAGTTGTACCAAAAGCCTTCCTCTGGGTTCACTTCTGGATGGTCGAATGGGGCTTGAAACGCATTTTGTGGGGCCCGAGTTTTCAGTCTTCTGCCATGCTGGCTAGGGTTATATTTAGGGTTGCTCGTAAACAGCGAACACGGAGGGTCCAGTTGTATGTGGGGCTGCGTAAAGGCTCCCCTGGGGAGTTCACTTGTACCCAAAGCCTTCCGCTGGGGGCACTTTTCGATGGGCAAATGGGGCTCGTAACGCGTTTTCTGGGGCCCAAGTTTTCAGTCTTCTTCCATGCAGTCCAGGGATATATTTAGGGTTGCTGTGAAAGAGCGAATACGGAGGGTCCAGTTGCATATGGGGCTGCGTAAAGGCTCCTCTGGAGAGTTCACTTGTACCCAACGCCTTCATTTGGGGGCACTTTTGGATGGGCGAATGGGGCTTGTAACACATTTTCTGGGGCCCGAGTTTTCAGTCGACTGCCAGGCGGGCCAGGGCTATATTTAGGATTGCTGTGAAAGAGCGAATACAGAATGTCCAGTTGCATGTGGGGCTGCCTAAAGGCTCCCCTGGGGAGTTCAGTTGTACCCAAAGCCTTCCTCTGGGGGCACTTTTGGTTGGGCGAATGGGGCTTGTAAGTCGTTTCCTTAGGCCCGATTTTTCAGTCAACTCCAATGCCGGCTAGGGCTATATTTAGGCTTGCTGTGAAAGAGCGAATAAGGAGGGTCCAGTTGCATGTGGGGCTGCATAAAGGCTCCCCTGGGGAGTTCACTTGTACCCAAAGCCGTCCTTTAGGGGCACTTTTGGATGGGTGAAAGGGGCTCGGAAATCGTTTTCTGTGGCCCGAGATTTCAGTCTTCTGACATGTTGGCTAGGGATATATATAGGGTTGCTCGTAAACAGCGAACACAGAGGGTCCAGTTGCATGTGGGGCTGCATAAAGGCTCCCCTGGGGAGTTCAGTTGTACCCAAAGCCTTCCTTTGGGGGCACTTTTGGATGGGCGAATGGGGCTTGAAACGCATTTTCTGGGGCCCGATTTTGCAGTCGTCTGCCATGCGGGCCTGGGTTATATTTAGTGTTGCTGTGAAAGAGCGAATACGGAGGGTCCAGTTGCATGTGGGGCTGCATAAAAGCTCCTCTGGGGAGTTCAGTTGTACCAAAAGCCTTCTTCTGGGTTCACTTCTGGATGGTCGAATGGGGCTTGAAACGCATTTTGTGGGGCCCGATTTTTCAGTCGTTTGCAATGCGGGCCAGAGTTATATTTAGAGTTGCTGTGATAGAGCGAATACGGAGGGTCCAGTTGCATGTGGGGCTGCATAAAGGCTCCCCTGGGGAGTTCACTTGTACCCAATGCCTTCCTTTGCGGGCACTTTTGGATGGTCGAAAGAGACTCACAATGCGTTTTCTGAGGCCAGCTCTTTCAGTCTTCTCCCATTGCGCCGAGCCTATATGTAGACTTGCGGTGAAAGAGTGAACCCGGAAGGTCCAGTTTAATGTGGGGCTGCATAAAGGCTCCCCTGGGCAGTTCACTTGTACCCAAAGCCTTCCTTTGGGGGCACTTCTGGATGGGCGAATGGGGCTTGTATCGCGTTTTCTGGAGCCCGATTTTTCAATCATCTGCAATGCGGGCCAGGGTTATATTTAGCGTTGCTGAGATATAGAGCGAATACGGAGGGTCCAGTTGCATGTGGGGCTGCATAAAGGCTCCTCTGGGGAGTTCAGTTGTACCAAAAGCCTTCCTCTGGGTTCACTTCTGGATGGGCGAATGGGGCTTGAAACGCATTTTGTGGGGCCCGAGTTTTCAGTCTTCTGCCATGCTGGCTAGGGTTATATTTAGGGTTGCTCGTAAACAGCGAACACGGAGGGTCCAGTTGTATGTGGGGCTCCATAAAGGCTCCCCTGGGGAGTTCACTTGTAACCAAAGCCTTCCTCTGGGGGCACTTTTGGATGGGCGAAAGCGGCTCGTAACGCGTTTTCTGGGGCCCGAGTTTTCAGTCGTCTCCCATGCCGGCTAGGGATATATTTAGTGTTGCTCGGAAAGAGCGAACCCGGAGGGTCCAGTTGCATGTGGGGCTGCGTAAAGGCTCTCCTGGGGAGTTCACTTGTACTCAAAGCCTTCCTCTGGGGGCACTTTTGAATGGGCGAAATGGGCTCGGAAAGCGTTTTCTGGGGCCCGAGGTTTCAGTCGTCTCCCAAATCTGCTAGGGCTATGTTTAGTGTTGCTCGGAAAGAGCGAATACGGAGGGTCCAGTTGCATGTGGGGCTGCGTAAAGACTCCCCTGGGGAGTTCACGTTCACCCAAAGCCTTCCTCTGGGGGTACTTCTGGATGGGCGAATGGGGCTTGAAACGCTTTTTCTTTGGCCCGAGTTTTCAGTCTTCTGCCATGCTGGATAGGGTTATATTTAGGGTTGCTCGGAAACAGCGAACCCGGAGAGTCCAGTTGCATGTGGCGCTGCATAAAGGCTCCCCTGGGCAGTTCAGCTGTACCCAAAGCCTTCCTTTGGGGGCACTTCTGGATGGGCGAATGGGGCTTGAAACGCATTTTCTGGGGCCCGATTTTGCAGTCGTCTGCCATGCGGGCCTGGGTTATATTTAGTGTTGCTGTGAAAGAGCGAATACGGAGGGTCCAGTTGCATGTGGGGCTGCATAAAAGCTCCTCTGGGGAGTTCAGTTGTACCAAAAGCCTTCTTCTGGGTTCACTTCTGGATGGGCGAATGGGGCTTGAAACGCATTTTCTGGGGCCCAAGTTTTCAGTCTTCTGCCATGCTGGCTAGGGTTATATTTAGGGTTGCTCGTAAACAGCGAACACGGAGGGTCCAGTTGTATGTGGGACTGCATAAAGGCTCCCCTGGGGAGTTCAGTTGTACCCAAAGTCTTCCTTTGGGGGCACTTCTGGATGGGCGAATAGGGCTTGAAACGCTTTTTCTGTGGCCCGAATTTTCAGTCCTCTGACATGCTGGCTACGGCTATGTTTCGTTTTGCTCTGAAAGAGCGAACCTGGAGGGTCCAGTTGCATGTGGGGCTGCGTAAAGTCTCCTCTGGAGAGTTCACTTGTACCCAACGCCTTCATTTGGGGGCACTTTTGGATGGGCGAAAGGGTCTTGTAAGGCGTTTTATTAGGCCCGATTTTTCAGTCAACTCCAATGCCGGCTAGGGCTATATTTAGGCTTGCTGTGAAAGAGCGAATAAGGAGGGTCCAGTTGCATGTGGGGCTGCATAAAGGCTCCCCTGGGGAGTTCAGTTGTACCCAAAGTCTTCCTTTGGGGGCACTTCTGGATGGGCGAATGGGGCTTGAAACGCATTTTGTGGGGCCCGAGTTTTCAGTCTTCTGCCTTGCTGGCTAGGGTAATATTTAGGGTTGCTCGTAAACAGCGAACACGGAGGGTCCAGTAGCATGTGGGGCTGCCTAAAGGCTCCCCTGGGGAGTTCACTTGTACCCAAAGCCTTCCTCTGGGGGCACTTCTGGATGGGCAAATGGGGCTTGAAACGCATTTTCTGGGGCCCGAGTTTTCAGTCTTCTTCCATGCAGGCCAGGGATATATTTAGGGTTGCTGTGAAAGAGCGAATACGGAGGGTCCAGTTGCATATGGGGCTGCGTAAAGGCTCCTCTGGAGAGTTCACTTGTACCCAACGCCTTCATTTGGGGGCACTTTTGGATGGGCGAATGGGGCTTGTAACACATTTTCTGGGGCCCGAGTTTTCAGTCGACTGCCAGGCGGGCCAGGGCTATATTTAGGATTGCTGTGAAAGAGCGAATACAGAATGTCCAGTTCCATGTGGGGCTGCCTAAAGGCTCCCCTGGGGAGTTCAGTTGTACCCAAAGCCTTCCTTTGGGGGCACTTTTGGATGGGCGAAAGGGTCTTGTAAGGCGTTTTATTAGGCCCGATTTTTCAGTCAACTCCAATGCCGGCTAGGGCTATATTTAGGCTTGCTGTGAAAGAGCGAATAAGGAGGGTCCAGTTGCATGTGGGGCTGCATAAAGGCTCCCCTGGGGAGTTCACTTGTACCCAAAGCCTTCCTCTGGGGGCACTTCTGGATGGGCAAATGGGGCTCGTAACGCGTTTTCTGGGGCCCGAGTTTTCAGTCGTCTCCCATGCCGGCTAGGGATATATTTAGTGTTGCTCGGAAAGAGCGAACCCGGAGGGTCCAGTTGCATGTGGGGCTGCGTAAAGGCTCTCCTGGGGAGTTCACTTGTACTCAAAGCCTTCCTCTGGGGGCACTTTTGAATGGGCGAAATGGGCTCGGAAAGCGTTTTCTGGGGCCCGAGGTTTCAGTCGTCTCCCAAATCTGCTAGGGCTATGTTTAGTGTTGCTCGGAAAGAGCGAATACGGAGGGTCCAGTTGCATGTGGGGCTGCGTAAAGACTCCCCTGGGGAGTTCACGTTCACCCAAAGCCTTCCTTTGGGGGCACTTCTGGATGGGCGAATGGGGCTTGAAACGCATTTTGTGGGGCCCGAGTTTTCAGTCTTCTGCCTTGCTGGCTAGGGTTATATTTAGGGTTGCTCGTAAACAGCGAACACGGAGGGTCCAGTAGCATGTGGGGCTGCCTAAAGGCTCCCCTGGGGAGTTCACTTGTACCCAAAGCCTTCCTCTGGGGGCACTTCTGGATGGGCAAATGGGGCTTGAAACGCGTTTTCTGGGGCCCGAGTTTTCAGTCTTCTTCCATGCAGGCCAGGGATATATTTAGGGTTGCTGTGAAAGAGCGAATACGGAGGGTCGAGTTGCATATGGGGCTGCGTAAAGGCTCCTCTGGAGAGTTCACTTGTACCCAACGCCTTCATTTGGGGGCACTTTTGGATGGGCGAATGGGGCTTGTAACACATTTTCTGGGGCCCGAGTTTTCAGTCGACTGCCAGGCGGGCCAGGGCTATATTTAGGATTGCTGTGAAAGAGCGAATACGGAGGGTCCAGTTGCATGTGGGGCTGCATAAAGGCTCCTCTGGGGAGTTCAGTTGTACCAAAAGCCTTCCTCTGGGTTCACTTCTGGATGGGCGAATGGGGCTTGTAAGTCGTTTCCTTAGGCCCGATTTTTCAGTCAACTCCAATGCCGGCTAGGGCTATATTTAGGCTTGCTGTGAAAGAGCGAATAAGGAGGGTCCAGTTGCATGTGGGGCTGCATAAAGGCTCCCCTGGGGAGTTCACTTGTACCCAAAGCCGTCCTTTAGGGGCACTTTTGGATGGGTGAAAGGGGCTCGGAAATCGTTTTCTGTGGCCCGAGTTTTCAGTCTTCTGACATATTGGCTAGGGATATATATAGGGTTGCTCGTAAACAGCGAACACAGAGGGTCTAGTTGCATGTGGGGCTGCATAAATGCTCCCCTGGGGAGTTTAGTTGTACCCAAAGCCTTCCTTTGGGGGCACTTTTGGATGGGCGAATGGGGCTTGAAACGCATTTTCTGGGGCCCGATTTTGCAGTCGTCTGCCATGCGGGCCTGGGTTATATTTAGTGTTGCTGTGAAAGAGCGAATACGGAGGGTCCAGTTGCATGTGGGGCTGCATAAAAGCTCCTCTGGGGAGTTCAGTTGTACCAAAAGCCTTCTTCTGGGTTCACTTCTGGATGGTCGAATGGGGCTTGAAACGCATTTTGTGGGGCCCGATTTTTCAGTCGTTTGCAATGCGGGCCAGAGTTATATTTAGAGTTGCTGTGATAGAGCGAATACGGAGGGTCCAGTTGCATGTGGGGCTGCATAAAGGCTCCCCTGGGGAGTTCACTTGTACCCAATGCCTTCCTTTGCGGGCACTTTTGGATGGTCGAAAGAGACTCACAATGCGTTTTCTGAGGCCAGCTCTTTCAGTCTTCTCCCATTGCGCCGAGCCTATATGTAGACTTGCGGTGAAAGAGTGAACCCGGAAGGTCCAGTTTAATGTGGGGCTGCATAAAGGCTCCCCTGGGCAGTTCACTTGTACCCAAAGCCTTCCTTTGGGGGCACTTCTGGATGGGCGAATGGGGCTTGTATCGCGTTTTCTGGAGCCCGATTTTTCAATCATCTGCAATGCGGGCCAGGGTTATATTTAGCGTTGCTGAGATATAGAGCGAATACGGAGGGTCCAGTTGCATGTGGGGCTGCATAAAGGCTCCTCTGGGGAGTTCAGTTGTACCAAAAGCCTTCCTCTGGGTTCACTTCTGGATGGGCGAATGGGGCTTGAAACGCATTTTGTGGGGCCCGAGTTTTCAGTCTTCTGCCATGCTGGCTAGGGTTATATTTAGGGTTGCTCGTAAACAGCGAACACGGAGGGTCCAGTTGTATGTGGGGCTCCATAAAGGCTCCCCTGGGGAGTTCACTTGTAACCAAAGCCTTCCTCTGGGGGCACTTTTGGATGGGCAAATGGGGCTCGTAACGCGTTTTCTGGGGCCCGAGTTTTCAGTCGTCTCCCATGCCGGCTAGGGATATATTTAGTGTTGCTCGGAAAGAGCGAACCCGGAGGGTCCAGTTGCATGTGGGGCTGCGTAAAGGCTCTCCTGGGGAGTTCACTTGTACTCAAAGCCTTCCTCTGGGGGCACTTTTGAATGGGCGAAATGGGCTCGGAAAGCGTTTTCTGGGGCCCGAGGTTTCAGTCGTCTCCCAAATCTGCTAGGGCTATGTTTAGTGTTGCTCGGAAAGAGCGAATACGGAGGGTCCAGTTGCATGTGGGGCTGCATAAAGGCTCCCCTGGGGAGTTCACGTTCACCCAAAGCCTTCCTCTGGGGGTACTTCTGGATGGGCGAATGGGGCTTGAAACGCTTTTTCTTTGGCCCGAGTTTTCAGTCTTCTGCCATGCTGGATAGGGTTATATTTAGGGTTGCTCGGAAACAGCGAACCCGGAGAGTCCAGTTGCATGTGGCGCTGCATAAAGGCTCCCCTGGGCAGTTCAGCTGTACCCAAAGCCTTCCTTTGGGGGCACTTCTGGATGGGCGAATGGGGCTTGAAACGCATTTTCTGGGGCCCGATTTTGCAGTCGTCTGCCATGCGGGCCTGGGTTATATTTAGTGTTGCTGTGAAAGAGCGAATACGGAGGGTCCAGTTGCATGTGGGGCTGCATAAAAGCTCCTCTGGGGAGTTCAGTTGTACCAAAAGCCTTCTTCTGGGTTCACTTCTGGATGGGCGAATGGGGCTTGAAACGCATTTTCTGGGGCCCAAGTTTTCAGTCTTCTGCCATGCTGGCTAGGGTTATATTTAGGGTTGCTCGTAAACAGCGAACACGGAGGGTCCAGTTGTATGTGGGACTGCATAAAGGCTCCCCTGGGGAGTTCACTTGTACCCAAAGTCTTCCTTTGGGGGCACTTCTGGATGGGCGAATAGGGCTCGAAACGCTTTTTCTGTGGCCCGAATTTTCAGTCCTCTGACATGCTGGCTACGGCTATGTTTCGTTTTGCTCTGAAAGAGCGAACCTGGAGGGTCCAGTTGCATGTGGGGCTGCGTAAAGTCTCCTCTGGAGAGTTCACTTGTACCCAACGCCTTCATTTGGGGGCACTTTTGGATGGGCGAAAGGGTCTTGTAAGGCGTTTTATTAGGCCCGATTTTTCAGTCAACTCCAATGCCGGCTAGGGCTATATTTAGGCTTGCTGTGAAAGAGCGAATAAGGAGGGTCCAGTTGCATGTGGGGCTGCATAAAGGCTCCCCTGGGGAGTTCAGTTGTACCCAAAGTCTTCCTTTGGGGGCACTTCTGGATGGGCGAATGGGGCTTGAAACGCATTTTGTGGGGCCCGAGTTTTCAGTCTTCTGCCTTGCTGGCTAGGGTTATATTTAGGGTTGCTCGTAAACAGCGAACACGGAGGGTCCAGTAGCATGTGGGGCTGCCTAAAGGCTCCCCTGGGGAGTTCACTTGTACCCAAAGCCTTCCTCTGGGGGCACTTCTGGATGGGCAAATGGGGCTTGAAACGCGTTTTCTGGGGCCCGAGTTTTCAGTCTTCTTCCATGCAGGCCAGGGATATATTTAGGGTTGCTGTGAAAGAGCGAATACGGAGGGTCCAGTTGCATATGGGGCTGCGTAAAGGCTCCTCTGGAGAGTTCACTTGTACCCAACGCCTTCATTTGGGGGCACTTTTGGATGGGCGAATGGGGCTTGTAACACATTTTCTGGGGCCCGAGTTTTCAGTCGACTGCCAGGCGGGCCAGGGCTATATTTAGGATTGCTGTGAAAGAGCGAATACAGAATGTCCAGTTGCATGTGGGGCTGCCTAAAGGCTCCCCTGGGGAGTTCAGTTGTACCAAAAGCCTTCCTTTGGGGGCACTTTTGGATGGGCGAAAGGGTCTTGTAAGGCGTTTTATTAGGCCCGATTTTTCAGTCAACTCCAATGCCGGCTAGGGCTATATTTAGGCTTGCTGTGAAAGAGCGAATAAGGAGGGTCCAGTTGCATGTGGGGCTGCATAAAGGCTCCCCTGGGGAGTTCACTTGTACCCAAAGCCTTCCTCTGGGGGCACTTCTGGATGGGCAAATGGGGCTCGTAACGCGTTTTCTGGGGCCCGAGTTTTCAGTCGTCTCCCATGCCGGCTAGGGATATATTTAGTGTTGCTCGGAAAGAGCGAACCCGGAGGGTCCAGTTGCATGTGGGGCTGCGTAAAGGCTCTCCTGGGGAGTTCACTTGTACTCAAAGCCTTCCTCTGGGGGCACTTTTGAATGGGCGAAATGGGCTCGGAAAGCGTTTTCTGGGGCCCGAGGTTTCAGTCGTCTCCCAAATCTGCTAGGGCTATGTTTAGTGTTGCTCGGAAAGAGCGAATACGGAGGGTCCAGTTGCATGTGGGGCTGCGTAAAGACTCCCCTGGGGAGTTCACGTTCACCCAAAGCCTTCCTTTGGGGGCACTTCTGGATGGGCGAATGGGGCTTGAAACGCATTTTGTGGGGCCCGAGTTTTCAGTCTTCTGCCTTGCTGGCTAGGGTTATATTTAGGGTTGCTCGTAAACAGCGAACACGGAGGGTCCAGTTGTATGTGGGGCTGCCTAAAGGCTCCCCTGGGGAGTTCACTTGTACCCAAAGCCTTCCTCTGGGGGCACTTCTGGATGGGCAAATGGGGCTTGAAACGCGTTTTCTGGGGCCCGAGTTTTCAGTCTTCTTCCATGCAGGCCAGGGATATATTTAGGGTTGCTGTGAAAGAGCGAATACGGAAGGTCGAGTTGCATATGGGGCTGCGTAAAGGCTCCTCTGGAGAGTTCACTTGTACCCAACGCCTTCATTTGGGGGCACTTTTGGATGGGCGAATGGGGCTTGTAACACATTTTCTGGGGCCCGAGTTTTCAGTCGACTGCCAGGCGGGCCAGGGCTATATTTAGGATTGCTGTGAAAGAGCGAATACGGAGGGTCCAGTTGCATGTGGGGCTGCATAAAGGCTCCTCTGGGGAGTTCAGTTGTACCAAAAGCCTTCCTCTGGGTTCACTTCTGGATGGGCGAATGGGGCTTGAAACGCATTTTGTGGGGCCCGAGTTTTCAGTCTTCTGCCATGCTGGCTAGGGTTATATTTAGGGTTGCTCGTAAACAACGAACACGGAGGGTCCAGTTGTATGTGGGGCTCCATAAAGGCTCCCCTGGGGAGTTCACTTGTAACCAAAGCCTTCCTCTGGGGGCACTTTTGGATGGGCAAATGGGGCTCGTAACGCGTTTTCTGGGGCCCGAGTTTTCAGTCGTCTCCCATGCCGGCTAGGGATATATTTAGTGTTGCTCGGAAAGAGCGAACCCGGAGGGTCCAGTTGCATGTGGGGCTGCGTAAAGGCTCTCCTGGGGAGTTCACTTGTACTCAAAGCCTTCCTCTGGGGGCACTTTTGAATGGGCGAAATGGGCTCGGAAAGCGTTTTCTGGGGCCCGAGGTTTCAGTCGTCTCCCAAATCTGCTAGGGCTATGTTTAGTGTTGCTCGGAAAGAGCGAATACGGAGGGTCCAGTTGCATGTGGGGCTGCGTAAAGACTCCCCTGGGGAGTTCACGTTCACCCAAAGCCTTCCTCTGGGGGTACTTCTGGATGGGCGAATGGGGCTTGAAACGCATTTTGTGGGGCCCGAGTTTTCAGTCTTCTGCCATGCTGGATAGGGTTATATTTAGGGTTGCTCGGAAACAGCGAACCCGGAGAGTCCAGTTGCATGTGGCGCTGCATAAAGGCTCCCCTGGGCAGTTCAGCTGTACCCAAAGCCTTCCTTTGGGGGCACTTCTGGATGGGCGAATGGGGCTTGAAACGCATTTTCTGGGGCCCGATTTTGCAGTCGTCTGCCATGCGGGCCTGGGTTATATTTAGTGTTGCTGTGAAAGAGCGAATACGGAGGGTCCAGTTGCATGTGGGGCTGCATAAAAGCTCCTCTGGGGAGTTCAGTTGTACCAAAAGCCTTCTTCTGGGTTCACTTCTGGATGGGCGAATGGGGCTTGAAACGCATTTTCTGGGGCCCAAGTTTTCAGTCTTCTGCCATGCTGGCTAGGGTTATATTTAGGGTTGCTCGTAAACAGCGAACACGGAGGGTCCAGTTGTATGTGGGACTGCATAAAGGCTCCCCTGGGGAGTTCACTTGTACCCAAAGTCTTCCTTTGGGGGCACTTCTGGATGGGCGAATAGGGCTTGAAACGCTTTTTCTGTGGCCCGAATTTTCAGTCCTCTGACATGCTGGCTACGGCTATGTTTCGTTTTGCTCTGAAAGAGCGAACCTGGAGGGTCCAGTTGCATGTGGGGCTGCGTAAAGTCTCCTCTGGAGAGTTCACTTGTACCCAACGCCTTCATTTGGGGGCACTTTTGGATGGGCGAAAGGGTCTTGTAAGGCGTTTTATTAGGCCCGATTTTTCAGTCAACTCCAATGCCGGCTAGGGCTATATTTAGGCTTGCTGTGAAAGAGCGAATAAGGAGGGTCCAGTTGCATGTGGGGCTGCATAAAGGCTCCCCTGGGGAGTTCAGTTGTACCCAAAGTCTTCCTTTGGGGGCACTTCTGGATGGGCGAATGGGGCTTGAAACGCATTTTGTGGGGCCCGAGTTTTCAGTCTTCTGCCTTGCTGGCTAGGGTTATATTTAGGGTTGCTCGTAAACAGCGAACACGGAGGGTCCAGTAGCATGTGGGGCTGCCTAAAGGCTCCCCTGGGGAGTTCACTTGTACCCAAAGCCTTCCTCTGGGGGCACTTCTGGATGGGCAAATGGGGCTTGAAACGCGTTTTCTGGGGCCCGAGTTTTCAGTCTTCTTCCATGCAGGCCAGGGATATATTTAGGGTTGCTGTGAAAGAGCGAATACGGAGGGTCCACTTGCATATGGGGCTGCGTAAAGGCTCCTCTGGAGAGTTCACTTGTACCCAACGCCTTCATTTGGGGGCACTTTTGGATGGGCGAATGGGGCTTGTAACACATTTTCTGGGGCCCGAGTTTTCAGTCGACTGCCAGGCGGGCCAGGGCTATATTTAGTATTGCTGTGAAAGAGCGAATACAGAATGTCCAGTTGCATGTGGGGCTGCCTAAAGGCTCCCCTGGGGAGTTCACTTGTACCCAAAGCCTTCCTTTGGGGGCACTTTTGGATGGGCAAATGGGGTTTGTAAGTCGTTTTCTTAGGCCCGATTTTTCAGTCAACTCCAATGCCGGCTAGGGCTATATTTAGGCTTGCTGTGAAAGAGCGAATAAGGAGGGTCCACTTGCATGTGGGGCGGCGTAAAGGCTCCCCTGGGGAGTTCAGTTGTACCCAAAGCCTTCCTTTCGGGGCACTTCTGGATGGTCGAATGGGGCTTGAAACGCATTTTGTGGGGCCCGATTTTTCAGTCGTTTGCAATGCGGGCCAGAGTTATATTTAGAGTTGCTGTGATAGAGCGAATACGGAGGGTCCAGTTGCATGTGGGGCTGCCTAAAGGCTCCCCTGGGGAGTTCACTTGTACCCAATGCCTTCCTTTGCGGGCACTTTTGGATGGTCGAAAGAGACTCACAATGCGTTTTCTGAGGCCAGCTCTTTCAGTCTTCTCCCATTGCGCCGAGCCTATATGTAGACTTGCGGTGAAAGAGTGAACCCGGAAGGTCCAGTTTCATGTGGGGCTGCATAAAGGCTCCTCTGGGGAGTTCAGTTGTACCAAAAGCCTTCCTCTGGGTTCACTTCTGGATGGGCGAATGGGGCTTGAAACGCATTTTGTGGGGCCCGAGTTTTCAGTCTTCTGCCATGCTGGCTAGGGTTATATTTAGGGTTGCTCGTAAACAGCGAACACGGAGGGTCCAGTTGTATGTGGGGCTCCATAAAGGCTCCCCTGGGGAGTTCACTTGTAACCAAAGCCTTCCTCTGGGGGCACTTCTGGATGGGCGAATGGGGCTTGTATCGCGTTTTCTGGAGCCCGATTTTTCAATCATCTGCAATGCGGGCCAGGGTTATATTTAGCGTTGCTGAGATATAGAGCGAATACGGAGGGTCCAGTTGCATGTGGGGCTGCATAAAGGCTCCTCTGGGGAGTTCAGTTGTACCAAAAGCCTTCCTCTGGGTTCACTTCTGGATGGGCGAATGGGGCTTGAAACGCATTTTGTGGGGCCCGAGTTTTCAGTCTTCTGCCATGCTGGCTAGGGTTATATTTAGGGTTGCTCGTAAACAGCGAACACGGAGGGTCCAGTTGTATGTGGGGCTGCCTAAAGGCTCCCCTGGGGAGTTCACTTGTACCCAAAGCCTTCCTCTGGGGGCACTTCTGGATGGGCAAATGGGGCTTGAAACGCGTTTTCTGGGGCCCGAGTTTTCAGTCTTCTTCCATGCAGGCCAGGGATATATTTAGGGTTGCTGTGAAAGAGCGAATACGGAAGGTCGAGTTGCATATGGGGCTGCGTAAAGGCTCCTCTGGAGAGTTCACTTGTACCCAACGCCTTCATTTGGGGGCACTTTTGGATGGGCGAATGGGGCTTGTAACACATTTTCTGGGGCCCGAGTTTTCAGTCGACTGCCAGGCGGGCCAGGGCTATATTTAGGATTGCTGTGAAAGAGCGAATACGGAGGGTCCAGTTGCATGTGGGGCTGCATAAAGGCTCCTCTGGGGAGTTCAGTTGTACCAAAAGCCTTCCTCTGGGTTCACTTCTGGATGGGCGAATGGGGCTTGAAACGCATTTTGTGGGGCCCGAGTTTTCAGTCTTCTGCCATGCTGGCTAGGGTTATATTTAGGGTTGCTCGTAAACAACGAACACGGAGGGTCCAGTTGTATGTGGGGCTCCATAAAGGCTCCCCTGGGGAGTTCACTTGTAACCAAAGCCTTCCTCTGGGGGCACTTTTGGATGGGCAAATGGGGCTCGTAACGCGTTTTCTGGGGCCCGAGTTTTCAGTCGTCTCCCATGCCGGCTAGGGATATATTTAGTGTTGCTCGGAAAGAGCGAACCCGGAGGGTCCAGTTGCATGTGGGGCTGCGTAAAGGCTCTCCTGGGGAGTTCACTTGTACTCAAAGCCTTCCTCTGGGGGCACTTTTGAATGGGCGAAATGGGCTCGGAAAGCGTTTTCTGGGGCCCGAGGTTTCAGTCGTCTCCCAAATCTGCTAGGGCTATGTTTAGTGTTGCTCGGAAAGAGCGAATACGGAGGGTCCAGTTGCATGTGGGGCTGCGTAAAGACTCCCCTGGGGAGTTCACGTTCACCCAAAGCCTTCCTCTGGGGGTACTTCTGGATGGGCGAATGGGGCTTGAAACGCATTTTGTGGGGCCCGAGTTTTCAGTCTTCTGCCATGCTGGATAGGGTTATATTTAGGGTTGCTCGGAAACAGCGAACCCGGAGAGTCCAGTTGCATGTGGCGCTGCATAAAGGCTCCCCTGGGCAGTTCAGCTGTACCCAAAGCCTTCCTTTGGGGGCACTTCTGGATGGGCGAATGGGGCTTGAAACGCATTTTCTGGGGCCCGATTTTGCAGTCGTCTGCCATGCGGGCCTGGGTTATATTTAGTGTTGCTGTGAAAGAGCGAATACGGAGGGTCCAGTTGCATGTGGGGCTGCATAAAAGCTCCTCTGGGGAGTTCAGTTGTACCAAAAGCCTTCTTCTGGGTTCACTTCTGGATGGGCGAATGGGGCTTGAAACGCATTTTCTGGGGCCCAAGTTTTCAGTCTTCTGCCATGCTGGCTAGGGTTATATTTAGGGTTGCTCGTAAACAGCGAACACGGAGGGTCCAGTTGTATGTGGGACTGCATAAAGGCTCCCCTGGGGAGTTCAGTTGTACCCAAAGTCTTCCTTTGGGGGCACTTCTGGATGGGCGAATAGGGCTTGAAACGCTTTTTCTGTGGCCCGAATTTTCAGTCCTCTGACATGCTGGCTACGGCTATGTTTCGTTTTGCTCTGAAAGAGCGAACCTGGAGGGTCCAGTTGCATGTGGGGCTGCGTAAAGTCTCCTCTGGAGAGTTCACTTGTACCCAACGCCTTCATTTGGGGGCACTTTTGGATGGGCGAAAGGGTCTTGTAAGGCGTTTTATTAGGCCCGATTTTTCAGTCAACTCCAATGCCGGCTAGGGCTATATTTAGGCTTGCTGTGAAAGAGCGAATAAGGAGGGTCCAGTTGCATGTGGGGCTGCATAAAGGCTCCCCTGGGGAGTTCAGTTGTACCCAAAGTCTTCCTTTGGGGGCACTTCTGGATGGGCGAATGGGGCTTGAAACGCATTTTGTGGGGCCCGAGTTTTCAGTCTTCTGCCTTGCTGGCTAGGGTTATATTTAGGGTTGCTCGTAAACAGCGAACACGGAGGGTCCAGTTGTATGTGGGGCTGCCTAAAGGCTCCCCTGGGGAGTTCACTTGTACCCAAAGCCTTCCTCTGGGGGCACTTCTGGATGGGCAAATGGGGCTTGAAACGCGTTTTCTGGGGCCCGAGTTTTCAGTCTTCTTCCATGCAGGCCAGGGATATATTTAGGGTTGCTGTGAAAGAGCGAATACGGAGGGTCCACTTGCATATGGGGCTGCGTAAAGGCTCCTCAGGAGAGTTCACTTGTACCCAACGCCTTCATTTGGGGGCACTTTTGGATGGGCGAATGGGGCTTGTAACACATTTTCTGGGGCCCGAGTTTTCAGTCGACTGCCAGGCGGGCCAGGGCTATATTTAGGATTGCTGTGAAAGAGCGAATACAGAATGTCCAGTTGCATGTGGGGCTGCCTAAAGGCTCCCCTGGGGAGTTCACTTGTACCCAAAGCCTTCCTTTGGGGGCACTTTTGGATGGGCAAATGGGGCTTGTAAGTCGTTTTCTTAGGCCCGATTTTTCAGTCAACTCCAATGCCGGCTAGGGCTATATTTAGGCTTGCTGTGAAAGAGCGAATAAGGAGGGTCCACTTGCATGTGGGGCGGCGTAAAGGCTCCCCTGGGGAGTTCAGTTGTACCCAAAGCCTTCCTTTCGGGGCACTTCTGGATGGTCGAATGGGGCTTGAAACGCATTTTGTGGGGCCCGATTTTTCAGTCGTTTGCAATGCGGGCCAGAGTTATATTTAGAGTTGCTGTGATAGAGCGAATACGGAGGGTCCAGTTGCATGTGGGGCTGTCTAAAGGCTCCCCTGGGGAGTTCACTTGTACCCAATGCCTTCCTTTGCGGGCACTTTTGGATGGTCGAAAGAGACTCACAATGCGTTTTCTGAGGCCAGCTCTTTCAGTCTTCTCCCATTGCGCCGAGCCTATATGTAGACTTGCGGTGAAAGAGTGAACCCGGAAGGTCCAGTTTCATGTGGGGCTGCATAAAGGCTCCCCTGGGCAGTTCACTTGTACCCAAAGCCTTCCTTTGGGGGCACTTCTGGATGGGCGAATGGGGCTTGTATCGCGTTTTCTGGAGCCCGATTTTTCAATCATCTGCAATGCGGGCCAGGGTTATATTTAGCGTTGCTGAGATATAGAGCGAATACGGAGGGTCCAGTTGCATGTGGGGCTGCATAAAGGCTCCTCTGGGGAGTTCAGTTGTACCAAAAGCCTTCCTCTGGGTTCACTTCTGGATGGGCGAATGGGGCTTGAAACGCATTTTGTGGGGCCCGAGTTTTCAGTCTTCTGCCATGCTGGCTAGGGTTATATTTAGGGTTGCTCGTAAACAGCGAACACGGAGGGTCCAGTTGTATGTGGGGCTCCATAAAGGCTCCCCTGGGGAGTTCACTTGTAACCAAAGCCTTCCTCTGGGGGCACTTCTGGATGGGCAAATGGGGCTTGTATCGCGTTTTCTGGAGCCCGATTTTTCAATCATCTGCAATGCGGGCCAGGGTTATATTTAGCGTTGCTGAGATATAGAGCGAATACGGAGGGTCCAGTTGCATGTGGGGCTGCATAAAGGCTCCTCTGGGGAGTTCAGTTGTACCAAAAGCCTTCCTCTGGGTTCACTTCTGGATGGGCGAATGGGGCTTGAAACGCATTTTCTGGGGCCCGAATTTTCAGTCTTCTGCCATGCTGGCTAGGGTTATATTTAGGGTTGCTCGTAAACAGCGAACACGGAGGGTCCAGTTGTATGTGGGGCTCCATAAAGGCTCCCCTGGGGAGTTCACTTGTAACCAAAGCCTTCCTCTGGGGGCACTTTTGGATGGGCAAATGGGGCTCGTAACGTGTTTTCTGGGGCCCGAGTTTTCAGTCGTCTCCCATGCCGGCTAGGGATATATTTAGTGTTGCTCGGAAAGAGCGAACCCGGAGGGTCCAGTTGCATGTGGGGCTGCGTAAAGGCTCTCCTGGGGAGTTCACTTGTACTCAAAGCCTTCCTCTGGGGGCACTTTTGAATGGGCGAAATGGGCTCGGAAAGCGTTTTCTGGGGCCCGAGGTTTCAGTCGTCTCCCAAATCTGCTAGGGCTATGTTTAGTGTTGCTCGGAAAGAGCGAATACGGAGGGTCCAGTTGCATGTGGGGCTGCGTAAAGACTCCCCTGGGGAGTTCACGTTCACCCAAAGCCTTCCTTTGGGGGCACTTCTGGATGGGCGAATGGGGCTTGAAACGCATTTTGTGGGGCCCGAGTTTTCAGTCTTCTGCCTTGCTGGCTAGGGTTATATTTAGGGTTGCTCGTAAACAGCGAACACGGAGGGTCCAGTTGTATGTGGGGCTGCCTAAAGGCTCCCATGGGGAGTTCACTTGTACCCAAAGCCTTCCTCTGGGGGCACTTCTGGATGGGCAAATGGGGCTTGAAACGCGTTTTCTGGGGCCCGAGTTTTCAGTCTTCTTCCATGCAGGCCAGGGATATATTTAGGGTTGCTGTGAAAGAGCGAATACGGAGGGTCCACTTGCATATGGGGCTGCGTAAAGGCTCCTCTGGAGAGTTCACTTGTACCCAACGCCTTCCTTTGGGGGCACTTTTGGATGGGCAAATGGGGCTTGTAAGTCGTTTTCTTAGGCCCGATTTTTCAGTCAACTCCAATGCCGGCTAGGGCTATATTTAGGCTTGCTGTGAAAGAGCGAATAAGGAGGGTCCACTTGCATGTGGGGCGGCGTAAAGGCTCCCCTGGGCAGTTCAGTTGTACCCAAAGCCTTCCTTTCGGGGCACTTCTGGATGGTCGAATGGGGCTTGAAACGCATTTTGTGGGGCCTGATTTTTCAGTCGTTTGCAATGCGGGCCAGAGTTATATTTAGAGTTGCTGTGATAGAGCGAATACGGAGGGTCCAGTTGCATGTGGGGCTGCCTAAAGGCTCCCCTGGGGAGTTCACTTGTACCCAATGCCTTCCTTTGCGGGCACTTTTGGATGGTCGAAAGAGACTCACAATGCGTTTTCTGAGGCCAGCTCTTTCAGTCTTCTCCCATTGCGCCGAGCCTATATGTAGACTTGCGGTGAAAGAGTGAACCCGGAAGGTCCAGTTTAATGTGGGGCTGCATAAAGGCTCCCCTGGGCAGTTCACTTGTACCCAAAGCCTTCCTTTGGGGGCACTTCTGGATGGGCGAATGGGGCTTGTATCGCGTTTTCTGGAGCCCGATTTTTCAATCATCTGCAATGCGGGCCAGGGTTATATTTAGCGTTGCTGAGATATAGAGCGAATACGGAGGGTCCAGTTGCATGTGGGGCTGCATAAAGGCTCCTCTGGGGAGTTCAGTTGTACCAAAAGCCTTCCTCTGGGTTCACTTCTGGATGGGCGAATGGGGCTTGAAACGCATTTTGTGGGGCCCGAGTTTTCAGTCTTCTGCCATGCTGGCTAGGGTTATATTTAGGGTTGCTCGTAAACAGCGAACACGGAGGGTCCAGTTGTATGTGGGGCTCCATAAAGGCTCCCCTGGGGAGTTCACTTGTAACCAAAGCCTTCCTCTGGGGGCACTTTTGGATGGGCAAATGGGGCTCGTAACGCGTTTTCTGGGGCCCGAGTTTTCAGTCGTCTCCCATGCCGGCTAGGGATATATTTAGTGTTGCTCGGAAAGAGCGAACCCGGAGGGTCCAGTTGCATGTGGGGCTGCGTAAAGGCTCTCCTGGGGAGTTCACTTGTACTCAAAGCCTTCCTCTGGGGGCACTTTTGAATGGGCGAAATGGGCTCGGAAAGCGTTTTCTGGGGCCCGAGGTTTCAGTCGTCTCCCAAATCTGCTAGGGCTATGTTTAGGGTTGCTCGTAAACAGCGAACACGGAGGGTCCAGTTGTATGTGGGGCTGCCTAAAGGCTCCCCTGGGGAGTTCACTTGTACCCAAAGCCTTCCTCTGGGGGCACTTCTGGATGGGCAAATGGGGCTTGAAACGCGTTTTCTGGGGCCCGAGTTTTCAGTCTTCTTCCATGCAGGCCAGGGATATATTTAGGGTTGCTGTGAAAGAGCGAATACGGAGGGTCGAGTTGCATATGGGGCTGCGTAAAGGCTCCTCTGGAGAGTTCACTTGTACCCAACGCCTTCATTTGGGGGCACTTTTGGATGGGCGAATGGGGCTTGTAACACATTTTCTGGGGCCCGAGTTTTCAGTCGACTGCCAGGCGGGCCAGGGCTATATTTAGGATTGCTGTGAAAGAGCGAATACAGAATGTCCAGTTGCATGTGGGGCTGCCTAAAGGCTCCCCTGGGGAGTTCAGTTGTACCCAAAGCCTTCCTTTGGGGGCACTTTTGGATGGGCAAATGGGGCTTGGAAGTCGTTTTCTTAGGCCCGATTTTTCAGTCAACTCCAATGCCGGCTAGGGCTATATTTAGGCTTGCTGTGAAAGAGCGAATAAGGAGGGTCCAGTTGCATGTGGGGCTGCATAAAGGCTCCCCTGGGGAGTTCATTTGTACCCAAAGCCGTCCTTTAGGGGCACTTTTGGATGGGTGAAAGGGGCTCGGAAATCGTTTTCTGTGGCCCGAGTTTTCAGTCTTCTGACATGTTGGCTAGGGATATATATAGGGTTGCTAGTAAACAGCGAACACAGAGGGTCCAGTTGCATGTGGGGCTGCATAAAGGCTCCCCTGGGGAGTTCAGTTGTACCCAAAGCCTTCCTTTGGGGGCACTATTGGATGGGCGAATGGGGCTTGAAACGCTATTTCTGTGGCCCGACTTTTCAGTCAACTCCAATGCCGGCTAGGGCTATATTTAGGCTTGCTGTGAAAGAGCGAATACAGAATGTTCAGTTGCATGTGGGGCTGCCTAAAGGCTCCCCTGGGGAGATCACTTGTACCCAAAGTCTTCCTTTGGGGGCACTTCTGGGTGGGCGAATGGGGCTTGAAACGCTTTTTCTGTGGCCCGAGTTTTCAGTCTTCTGACATGCTGGCTAGGGTTATATTTAGGGTTGCTCGGAAACAGCGAACACGGAGGGTCCAGTTGCATGTGGGGCTGCAAAAAGGCTCCCCTGGGGAGTTCACTTGTACCCAAAGCTTTCCTCTGGGGGCACTTTTGGATGGGCGAAAGGGGCTCAGAAAGCGTTTTCTGGGGCCAGAGTTTTCAGTCGTCTCCCATGCAGGCTAGGGATATATTTAGTGTTGCTCGGAAAGAGCGAACCCGGAGGGTCCAGTTGCATGTGGGGCTGCGTAAAGGCTCTCCTGGGGAGTTCACTTGTACTCAAAGCCTTCCTCTGGGGGCACTTTTGAATGGGCGAAATGGGCTCGGAAAGCGTTTTCTGGGGCCCGAGGTTTCAGTCGTCTCCCAAATCTGCTAGGGCTATGTTTAGTGTTGCTCGGAAGAGCGAATACAGAGGGTCCAGTTGCATGTGGGGCTGCATAAAGGCTCCCGTGGGGAGTTCAGTTCTACCCAAAGCCTTCCTCTGGGGATACTTCTGGATGGGCGAATGGGCTTGAAACGCTTTTTCTGTGGCCCGAGTTTTCAGTCTTCTGCCATGCTGGCTAGGGTTATATTTAGGATTGCTCAGAAACAGCGAACCCGGAGAGTCCAGTTGCATGTGGGGCTGCATAAAGGCTCCCCTGGGCAGTTCAGCTGTGCCCAAAGCCTTCCTTTGGGGGCACTTCTGGATGGTCGAATGGGGCTTGAAACGCATTTTCTGTGGCCCGATTTTGCAGTGGTCTGCCATGCGGGCCTGGGTTATATTTAGTGTTGCTGTGAAAGAGCGAATACGGAGGGTCCAGTTGCATGTGGCGCTGCATAAAGGCTCCTCTGGGGAGTTCAGTTGTACCAAAAGCCTTCTTCTGGGTTCACTTCTGGATGGGCGAATGAGGCTTGAAACGCATTTTCTGGGGCCCAAGTTTTCAGTCGTCTTCCATGCGGGCCAGGGATATATTTAGGGTTGCTGTGAAAGAGCGAATACGGAGGGTCCAGTTGCATGTGGGGCTGCGTAAAGGCTCCCCTGGGGAGTTCAGTTGTACCCAAAGCCTTCCTTTGGGGGCACTTTTGGATGGGCGAAAGGGTCTTGTAAGGCGTTTTCTTATGCCCGATTTTTCAGTCAGCTCCAATTCCGGCTAGGGCTATATTTAGGCTTGTTGTGAAAGAGCGAATAAGGAGGGTCCAGTTGCATGTGGGGCTGCATAAAGGCTCCTCTGGGGAGTTCACTTGTACCCAAAGTCTTCCTTTGGGGGCACTTCTGGATGGGCGAATGGGGCTTGAAACGCTTTTTCTGTGGCCCGAGTTTTCAGTCTTCTGACATGCTGGCTAGGGATATATATAGGGTTGCTCGTAAACAGCGAACACAGAGGGTCCAGTTGCATGTGGGGCTGCGTAAAGGCTCCCCTGGGGAGTTCACTTGTACCCAATGCCTTCCTTTGCGGGCACTTTTGGATGGTCGAAAGAGACTCACAATGCGTTTTCTGAGGCCACCTCTTTCAGTCTTCTCCCATTGCGCCGAGCCTATATGTAGACTTGCGGTGAAAGAGTGAACACGGAAGGTCCAGTTTCATGTGGGGCTGCATAAAGGCTCCCCTGGGGAGTTCAGTTGTACCCAAAGCCTTCCTCTGGGGGCACTTCTGGATGGGCGAATGGGGCTTGTATCGCGTTTTCTGGAGCCCGATTTTTCAATCATCTGCAATGCGGGCCAGGGTTATATTTAGCGTTGCTGTGATAGAGCGAATACGGAGGGTCCAGTTGCATGTGGGGCTGCATAAAGGCTCCCCTGGGGAGTTCACTTGTACCCAAAGCCTTCCTCTGGGGGCACTTTTGGATGGGCAAATGGGGCTCGTAACGCACTTTCTGGGGCCCGAGTTTTCAATCTTCTTCCATGCGGGCCAGGGATATATTTAGAGTTGCTGTGAAAGAGCGAATACGGAGGGTCCAGTTGCATGTGGGGCTGCATAAAGGCTCCCCTGGGGAGTTCACTTGTACCCAAAGCCTTCCTTTGGGGGCACTTCTGGATGGGCGAAAGGGTCTTGTTAGGCGTTTTCTTAGGCCCGATTTTTCAGTCAACTCCAATGCCGGCTAGGGCTATATTTAGGCTTGCTGTGAAAGAGCGAATACGGAGGGTCCAGTTGCATGTGGGGCTGCATAAAGGCTCCCCTGGGGAGTTCAGTTGTACCCAAAGCCTTCCTTTCGGGGCACTTCTGGATGGTCGAATGGGGCTTGAAACGCATTTTGTGGGGCCCGATTTTTCAGTCGTCTGCAATGCGGGCCAGAGTTATATTTAGAGTTGCTGTGATAGAGCGAATACGGAGGGTCCAGTAGCATGTGGGGCTGCGTAAAGGCTCCCCTGGGGAGTTCACTTGTACCCAAAGCCTTCCTTTGCGGGCACTTTTGGATGGTCGAAACAGACTCACAATGCGTTTTCTGAGGCCAGCTCTTTCAGTCTTCTCCCATTGCGCCGCACCTATATGTAGACTTGCGGTGAAAGAGTGAACCCGGAAGGTCCAGTTTCATGTGGGGCTGCATAAAGGCTCCCCTAGGGAGTTGAGTTGTACCCAAAGCCTTCCTCTGGGGGCACTTCTGGATGGGCGAATGGGGCTTGTATCGCGTTTTCTGGAGCCCGATTTTTCAATCATCTGCAATGCGGGCCAGGGTTATATTTAGCGTTGCTGAGATATAGAGCGAATACGGAGGGTCCAGTTGCATGTGGGGCTGCATAAAGGCTCCTCTGGGGAGTTCAGTTGTACCAAAAGCCTTCCTCTGGGTTCACTTCTGGATGGGCGAATGGGGCTTGAAACGCATTTTGTGGGGCCCGAGTTTTCAGTCTTCTGCCTTGCTGGCTAGGGTTATATTTAGGGTTGCTCGTAAACAGCGAACACGGAGGGTCCAGTTGTATGTGGGGCTGCCTAAAGGCTCCCCTGGGGAGTTCACTTGTACCCAAAGCCTTCCTCTGGGGGCACTTTTGGATGGGCGAAAGGGGCTCGTAACGCGTTTTCTGGGGCCCGAGTTTTCAGTCTTCTTCCATGCAGGCCAGGGATATATTTAGGGTTGCTGTGAAACAGCGAATACGGAGGGTCGAGTTGCATATGGGGCTGCGTAAAGGCTCCTCTGGAGAGTTCACTTGTACCCAACGCCTTCATTTCGGGGCACTTTTGGATGGGCGAATGGGGCTTGTAACACATTTTCTGGGGCCCGAGTTTTCAGTCGACTGCCAGGCGGGCCAGGGCTATATTTAGGATTGCTGTGAAAGAGCGAATACAGAATGTCCAGTTGCATGTGGGGCTGCCTAAAGGCTCCCCTGGGGAGTTCAGTTGTACCCAAAGCCTTCCTTTGGGGGCACTTTTGGATGGCCAAATGGGGCTTGTAATACATTTTCTGGGGCCCGAGTTTTCAGTCTTCTTCCATGCAGGCCAGGGATATATTTAGGATTGCTGTGAAAGAGCGAATACAGAATGTCCAGTTGCATGTGGGGCTGCATAAAGGCTCCCCTGGGGAGTTCAGTTGTACCCAAAGCCTTCCTTTGGGGGCACTTTTGGATGGGCAAATGGGGCTTGGAAGTCGTTTTCTGAGGCCCGATTTTTCAGTCAACTCCAATGCCGGCTAGGGCTATATTTAGGCTTGCTGTGAAAGAGCGAATAAGGAGGGTCCAGTTGCATGTGGGGCTGCATAAAGGCTCTTCTGGGGAGATCACTTGTACCCAAAGTCTTCCTTTGGGGGCACTTCTGGGTGGGCGAATGGGGCTTGAAACGCTTTTTCTTTGGCCCGAGTTTTCAAACTTCTGACATGCTGGCTAGGGATATGTATAGGGTTGCTCGTAAACAGCGAACACAGAGGGTCCAGTTGCATGTGGGGCTGCGTAAAGGCTCCTCTGGGGAGTTCACTTGTACCCAAAGCCTTCCTCTGGGGGCACTTTTGGATGGGCAAATGGGGCTCGTAACGCACTTTCTTGGGCCCGAGTTTTCAATCTTCTTCCATGCGGGCCAGGGATATATTTAGAGTTGCTGTGAAAGAGCGAATACGGAGGGTCCAGTTGCATGTGGGGCTGCATAAAGGCTCCCCTGGGGAGTTCACTTGTACCCAAAGCCTTCCTTTGGGGGCACTTCTGGATGGGCGAAAGGGTCTTGTAAGGCGTTTTCTTAGGCCCGATTTTTCAGTCAACTCCAATGCCGGCTAGGGCTATATTTAGGCTTGCTGTGAAAGAGCGAATACGGAGGGTCCAGTTGCATGTGGGGCTGCATAAAGGCTCCCCTGGGGAGTTCAGTTGTACCCAAAGTCTTCCTTTGGGGGCACTTCTGGATGGTCGAATGGGGCTTGAAACGCATTTTGTGGGGCCCGATTTTTCAGTCGTCTGCAATGCGGGCCAGAGTTATATTTAGAGTTGCTGTGATAGAGCGAATACGGAGGGTCCAGTAGCATGTGGGGCTGCGTAAAGGCTCCCCTGGGGAGTTCACTTGTACCCAAAGCCTTCCTTTGGGGGCACTTTTGGATGGTCGAAAGAGACTCACAATGCGTTTTCTGAGGCCAGCTCTTTCAGTCTTCTCCCATTGCGCCGAGCCTATATGTAGACTTGCGGTGAAGGAGTGAACCCGGAAGGTCCAGTTTCATGTGGGGCTGCATAAAGGCTCCCCTGGGGAGTTCAGTTGTACCCAAAGCCTTCCTTTCGGGGCACTTCTGGATGGTCGAATGGGGCTTGAAACGCATTTTGTGGGGCCCGATTTTTCAGTCGTCTGCAATGCAGGCCAGAGTTATATTTAGAGTTGCTGTGATAGAGCGAATACGGAGGGTCCAGTTGCATGTGGGGCTGCATAAAGGCTCCCCTGGGGAGTTCACTTGTACCCAAAGCCTTCCTTTGCGGGCACGTTTGGATGGTCGAAAGAGACTCACAATGCGTTTTTTGAGGCCAGCTCAGTCTTCTCCCATTGCGCCGAGCCTATATGTAGACTTGCGGTGAAAGAGTGAACACGGAAGGTCCAGTTTCATGTGGGGCTGCATAAAGGCTCCCCTGGGCAGTTCACTTGTACCCAAAGCCTTCCTCTGGGGGCACTTCTGGATCGGCGAATGGGGCTTGTATTGCGTTTCCTGGAGCCCGATTTTTCAATCATCTGCAATGCGGGCCAGGGTTATATTTAGCGTTGCTGAGATATAGAGCGAATACGGAGGGTCCAGTTGCATGTGGGGCTGCATGAAGGCTCCTCTGGGGAGTTCAGTTGTACCAAAAGCCTTCCTCTGGGTTCACTTCTGGATGGGCGAATGGGGCTTGAAACGCATTTTGTGGGGCCCGAGTTTTCAGTCTTCTGCCTTGCTGGCTAGGGTTATATTTAGGGTTGCTCGTAAACAGCGAACACGGAGGGTCCAGTTGTATGTGGGGCTGCCTAAAGGCTCCCCTGGGGAGTTCACTTGTACCCAAAGCCTTCTTCTGGGGGCACTTTTGGATGGGCAAATGGGGCTCGTAACGCGTTTTCTGGGGCCCGAGTTTTCAGTTTTCTTCCATGCAGGCCAGGGATATATTTAGGGTTGCTGTGAAAGAGCGAATACGGAAGGTCGAGTTGCATATGGGGCTGCGTAAAGGCTCCTCTGGAGAGTTCACTTGTACCCAACGCCTTCATTTGGGGGCACTTTTGGATGGGCGAATGGGGCTTGTAACACATTTTCTGGGGCCCGAGTTTTCAGTTGACTGCCAGGCGGGCCAGGGCTATATTTAGGATTGCTGTGAAAGAGCGAATAAGGAGGGTCCAGTTGCATGTGGGGCTGCCTAAAGGCTCCCCTGGGGAGTTCAGTTGTACCCAAAGCCTTCCTTTGGGGGCACTTTTGGATGGGCAAATGGGGCTTGGAAGTCGTTTTCTGAGGCCCGATTTTTCAGTCAACTCCAATGCCGGCTAGGGCTATATTTAGGCTTGCTGTGAAAGAGCGAATAAGGAGGGTCCAGTTGCATGTGGGGCTGCATAAAGACTCCCCTGGGGAGTTCAGTTGTACCCAACGCCTTCCTTTGGGGGCACTTTTGAATGGGCGAATGGGGCTTGAAACGCTATTTCTGTGGCCCGAGTTTTCAGTCAACTCCAATGCCGGCTAGGGCTATATTAAGGCTTGCTGTGAAAGAGCGAATACAGAATGTTCAGTTGCATGTGGGGCTGCATAAAGGCTCTTCTGGGGAGATCACTTGTACCCAAAGTCTTCCTTTGGGGGCACTTCTGGGTGGGCGAATGGGGCTTGAAACGCTTTTTCTTTGGCCCGAGTTTTCAAACTTCTGACATGCTGGCTAGGGATATGTATAGGGTTGCTCGTAAACAGCGAACACAGAGGGTCCAGTTGCATGTGGGGCTGCGTAAAGGCTCCTCTGGGGAGTTCAGTTGTACCCAAAGCCTTCCTTTGGGGGCACTTCTGGATGGGCGAATGGGGCTTGAAACGCTTTTTCTGTGGCCCGAGTTTTCAATCTTCTGACATGCTGGCTAGGGTTATATTTAGGGTTGCTCGTAAACAGCGAATACGGAGGGTCCAGTTGCATGTGGGGCTGCATAAAGGCTCCCCTGGGGAGTTCAGTTGTACCCAAAGCCTTCCTCTGGGGGCACTTCTGGATGGGCGAATGGGGCTTGTATCGCGTTTTCTGGAGCCCGATTTTTCAATCATCTGCAATGCGGGCCAGGGTTATATTTAGCGTTGCTGTGATAGAGCGAATACGGAGGGTCCAGTTGCATGTGGGGCTGCATAAAGGCTCCCCTGGGGAGTTCACTTGTACCCAAAGCCTTCCTCTGGGGGCACTTTTGGATGGGCAAATGGGGCTCGTAACGCACTTTCTTGGGCCCGAGTTTTCAATCTTCTTCCATGCGGGCCAGGGATATATTTAGAGTTGCTGTGAAAGAGCGAATACGGAGGGTCCAGTTGCATGTGGGGCTGCATAAAGGCTCCCCTGGGGAGTTCACTTGTACCCAAAGCCTTCCTTTGGGGGCACTTCTGGATGGGCGAAAGGGTCTTGTAAGGCGTTTTCTTAGGCCCGATTTTTCAGTCAACTCCAATGCCGGCTAGGGCTATATTTAGGCTTGCTGTGAAAGAGCGAATACGGAGGGTCCAGTTGCATGTGGGGCTGCATAAAGGCTCCCCTGGGGAGTTCAGTTGTACCCAAAGTCTTCCTTTGGGGGCACTTCTGGATGGTCGAATGGGGCTTGAAACGCATTTTGTGGGGCCCGATTTTTCAGTCGTCTGCAATGCGGGCCAGAGTTATATTTAGAGTTGCTGTGATAGAGCGAATACGGAGGGTCCAGTAGCATGTGGGGCTGCGTAAAGGCTCCCCTGGGGAGTTCACTTGTACCCAAAGCCTTCCTTTGGGGGCACTTTTGGATGGTCGAAAGAGACTCACAATGCGTTTTCTGAGGCCAGCTCTTTCAGTCTTCTCCCATTGCGCCGAGCCTATATGTAGACTTGCGGTGAAGGAGTGAACCCGGAAGGTCCAGTTTCATGTGGGGCTGCATAAAGGCTCCCCTGGGGAGTTCAGTTGTACCCAAAGCCTTCCTTTCGGGGCACTTCTGGATGGTCGAATGGGGCTTGAAACGCATTTTGTGGGGCCCGATTTTTCAGTCGTCTGCAATGCAGGCCAGAGTTATATTTAGAGTTGCTGTGATAGAGCGAATACGGAGGGTCCAGTTGCATGTGGGGCTGCATAAAGGCTCCCCTGGGGAGTTCACTTGTACCCAAAGCCTTCCTTTGCGGGCACGTTTGGATGGTCGAAAGAGACTCACAATGCGTTTTTTGAGGCCAGCTCAGTCTTCTCCCATTGCGCCGAGCCTATATGTAGACTTGCGGTGAAAGAGTGAACACGGAAGGTCCAGTTTCATGTGGGGCTGCATAAAGGCTCCCCTGGGCAGTTCACTTGTACCCAAAGCCTTCCTCTGGGGGCACTTCTGGATCGGCGAATGGGGCTTGTATTGCGTTTCCTGGAGCCCGATTTTTCAATCATCTGCAATGCGGGCCAGGGTTATATTTAGCGTTGCTGAGATATAGAGCGAATACGGAGGGTCCAGTTGCATGTGGGGCTGCATGAAGGCTCCTCTGGGGAGTTCAGTTGTACCAAAAGCCTTCCTCTGGGTTCACTTCTGGATGGGCGAATGGGGCTTGAAACGCATTTTGTGGGGCCCGAGTTTTCAGTCTTCTGCCTTGCTGGCTAGGGTTATATTTAGGGTTGCTCGTAAACAGCGAACACGGAGGGTCCAGTTGTATGTGGGGCTGCCTAAAGGCTCCCCTGGGGAGTTCACTTGTACCCAAAGCCTTCTTCTGGGGGCACTTTTGGATGGGCAAATGGGGCTCGTAACGCGTTTTCTGGGGCCCGAGTTTTCAGTTTTCTTCCATGCAGGCCAGGGATATATTTAGGGTTGCTGTGAAAGAGCGAATACGGAAGGTCGAGTTGCATATGGGGCTGCGTAAAGGCTCCTCTGGAGAGTTCACTTGTACCCAACGCCTTCATTTGGGGGCACTTTTGGATGGGCGAATGGGGCTTGTAACACATTTTCTGGGGCCCGAGTTTTCAGTTGACTGCCAGGCGGGCCAGGGCTATATTTAGGATTGCTGTGAAAGAGCGAATAAGGAGGGTCCAGTTGCATGTGGGGCTGCCTAAAGGCTCCCCTGGGGAGTTCAGTTGTACCCAAAGCCTTCCTTTGGGGGCACTTTTGGATGGGCAAATGGGGCTTGGAAGTCGTTTTCTGAGGCCCGATTTTTCAGTCAACTCCAATGCCGGCTAGGGCTATATTTAGGCTTGCTGTGAAAGAGCGAATAAGGAGGGTCCAGTTGCATGTGGGGCTGCATAAAGACTCCCCTGGGGAGTTCAGTTGTACCCAACGCCTTCCTTTGGGGGCACTTTTGAATGGGCGAATGGGGCTTGAAACGCTATTTCTGTGGCCCGAGTTTTCAGTCAACTCCAATGCCGGCTAGGGCTATATTAAGGCTTGCTGTGAAAGAGCGAATACAGAATGTTCAGTTGCATGTGGGGCTGCATAAAGGCTCTTCTGGGGAGATCACTTGTACCCAAAGTCTTCCTTTGGGGGCACTTCTGGGTGGGCGAATGGGGCTTGAAACGCTTTTTGTGGGGCCCGAGTTTTCAAACTTCTGACATGCTGGCTAGGGATATGTATAGTGTTGCTCGTAAACAGCGAACACAGAGGGTCCAGTTGCATGTGGGGCTGCGTAAAGGCTCCTCTGGGGAGTTCACTTGTACCCAAAGCCTTCCTTTGGGGGCACTTCTGGATGGGCGAATGGGGCTTGAAACGCTTTTTCTGTGGCCCGAGTTTTCAATCTTCTGCCATGCTGGCTAGGGTTATATTTAGGGTTGCTCGTAAACAGCGAACACGGAGGATCCAGTTGCATGTGGGGCTGCAAAAAGGCTCCCCTGGGGAGTTCACTTGTACCCAAAGCTTTCCTCTGGGGGCACTTTTGGATGGGCGAAAGGGGCTCAGAAAGAGTTTTATGGGGCCAGAATTTTCAGTCGTCTCCCATGCCGGCTAGGGCTATGTTTAGTGTTGCTAGGAAAGAGCGAACCCGGAGGGTCCAGTTGCATGTGGGGCTGCATAAAGGCTCTCCTGGGGAGTTCACTTGTACCCAAAGCCTTCCTCTGGGGGCACTTTTGAATGGGCGAAATGGGCTCGGAAAGCGTTTTCTGGGGCCCGAGGTTTCAGTCGTCTCCCAAATCTGCTAGGGCTATGTTTAGTGTTGCTCGGAAGAGCGAATACGGAGGGTCCAGTTGCATGTGGGGCTGCATAAAGGCTCCCGTGGGGAGTTCAGTTCTACCCAAAGCCTTCCTCTGGGGATACTTCTGGATGGGCGAATGGGGCTTGAAACGCTTTTTCTGTGGCCCGAGTTTTCAGTCTTCTGCCATGCTGGCTAGGGATATATTTAGGATTGCTCAGAAACAGCGAACCCGGAGAGTCCAGTTGCATGTGGGGCTGCATAAAGGCTCCCCTGGGCAGTTCAGCTGTGCCCAAAGCCTTCCTTTGGGGGCACTTCTGGATGGTCGAATGGGGCTTGAAACGCATTTTCTGTGGCCCGATTTTGCAGTGGTCTGCCATGCGGGCCTGGGTTATATTTAGTGTTGCTGTGAAAGAGCGAATACGGAGGGTCCAGTTGCATGTGGCGCTGCATAAAGGCTCCTCTGGGGAGTTCAGTTGTACCAAAAGCCTTCTTCTGGGTTCACTTCTGGATGGGCGAATGAGGCTTGAAACGCATTTTCTGGGGCCCAAGTTTTCAGTCGTCTTCCATGCGGGCCAGGGATATATTTAGGGTTGCTGTGAAAGAGCGAATACGGAGGGTCCAGTTGCATGTGGGGCTGCGTAAAGGCTCCCCTGGGGAGTTCAGTTGTACCCAAAGCCTTCCTTTGGGGGCACTTTTGGATGGGCGAAAGGGTCTTGTAAGGCGTTTTCTTATGCCCGATTTTTCAGTCAGCTCCAATTCCGGCTAGGGCTATATTTAGGCTTGTTGTGAAAGAGCGAATAAGGAGGGTCCAGTTGCATGTGGGGCTGCATAAAGGCTCCCCTGGGGAGTTCACTTGTACCCAAAGTCTTCCTTTGGGGGCACTTCTGGATGGGCGAATGGGGCTTGAAACGCTTTTTCTGTGGCCCGAGTTTTCAGTCTTCTGACATGCTGGCTAGGGATATATATAGGGTTGCTCGTAAACAGCGAACACAGAGGGTCCAGTTGCATGTGGGGCTGCGTAAAGGCTCCCCTGGGGAGTTCACTTGTACCCAATGCCTTCCTTTGCGGGCACTTTTGGATGGTCGAAAGAGACTCACAATGCGTTTTCTGAGGCCACCTCTTTCAGTCTTCTCCCATTGCGCCGAGCCTATATGTAGACTTGCGGTGAAAGAGTGAACACGGAAGGTCCAGTTTCATGTGGGGCTGCATAAAGGCTCCCCTGGGGAGTTCAGTTGTACCCAAAGCCTTCCTCTGGGGGCACTTCTGGATGGGCGAATGGGGCTTGTATCGCGTTTTCTGGAGCCCGATTTTTCAATCATCTGCAATGCGGGCCAGGGTTATATTTAGCGTTGCTGTGATAGAGCGAATACGGAGGGTCCAGTTGCATGTGGGGCTGCATAAAGGCTCCCCTGGGGAGTTCACTTGTACCCAAAGCCTTCCTCTGGGGGCACTTTTGGATGGGCAAATGGGGCTCGTAACGCACTTTCTGGGGCCCGAGTTTTCAATCTTCTTCCATGCGGGCCAGGGATATATTTAGAGTTGCTGTGAAAGAGCGAATACGGAGGGTCCAGTTGCATGTGGGGCTGCATAAAGGCTCCCCTGGGGAGTTCACTTGTACCCAAAGCCTTCCTTTGGGGGCACTTCTGGATGGGCGAAAGGGTCTTGTAAGGCGTTTTCTTAGGCCCGATTTTTCAGTCAACTCCAATGCCGGCTAGGGCTATATTTAGGCTTGCTGTGAAAGAGCGAATAAGGAGGGTCCACTTGCATGTGGGGCTGCATAAAGGCTCCCCTGGGGAGTTCAGTTGTACCCAAAGCCTTCCTTTCGGGGCACTTCTGGATGGTCGAATGGGGCTTGAAACGCATTTTGTGGGGCCCGATTTTTCAGTCGTCTGCAATGCGGGCCAGAGTTATATTTAGAGTTGCTGTGATAGAGCGAATACGGAGGGTCCAGTAGCATGTGGGGCTGCGTAAAGGCTCCCCTGGGGAGTTCACTTGTACCCAAAGCCTTCCTTTGGGGGCACTTTTGGATGGTCGAAAGAGACTCACAATGCGTTTTCTGAGGCCAGCTCTTTCAGTCTTCTCCCATTGCGCCGAGCCTATATGTAGACTTGCGGTGAAGGAGTGAACCCGGAAGGTCCAGTTTCATGTGGGGCTGCATAAAGGCTCCCCTGGGGAGTTCAGTTGTACCCAAAGCCTTCCTTTCGGGGCACTTCTGGATGGTCGAATGGGGCTTGAAACGCATTTTGTGGGGCCCGATTTTTCAGTCGTCTGCAATGCAGGCCAGAGTTATATTTAGAGTTGCTGTGATAGAGCGAATACGGAGGGTCCAGTTGCATGTGGGGCTGCATAAAGGCTCCCCTGGGGAGTTCACTTGTACCCAAAGCCTTCCTTTGCGGGCACGTTTGGATGGTCGAAAGAGACTCACAATGCGTTTTTTGAGGCCAGCTCAGTCTTCTCCCATTGCGCCGAGCCTATATGTAGACTTGCGGTGAAAGAGTGAACACGGAAGGTCCAGTTTCATGTGGGGCTGCATAAAGGCTCCCCTGGGCAGTTCACTTGTACCCAAAGCCTTCCTCTGGGGGCACTTCTGGATCGGCGAATGGGGCTTGTATTGCGTTTCCTGGAGCCCGATTTTTCAATCATCTGCAATGCGGGCCAGGGTTATATTTAGCGTTGCTGAGATATAGAGCGAATACGGAGGGTCCAGTTGCATGTGGGGCTGCATGAAGGCTCCTCTGGGGAGTTCAGTTGTACCAAAAGCCTTCCTCTGGGTTCACTTCTGGATGGGCGAATGGGGCTTGAAACGCATTTTGTGGGGCCCGAGTTTTCAGTCTTCTGCCTTGCTGGCTAGGGTTATATTTAGGGTTGCTCGTAAACAGCGAACACGGAGGGTCCAGTTGTATGTGGGGCTGCCTAAAGGCTCCCCTGGGGAGTTCACTTGTACCCAAAGCCTTCTTCTGGGGGCACTTTTGGATGGGCAAATGGGGCTCGTAACGCGTTTTCTGGGGCCCGAGTTTTCAGTTTTCTTCCATGCAGGCCAGGGATATATTTAGGGTTGCTGTGAAAGAGCGAATACGGAAGGTCGAGTTGCATATGGGGCTGCGTAAAGGCTCCTCTGGAGAGTTCACTTGTACCCAACGCCTTCATTTGGGGGCACTTTTGGATGGGCGAATGGGGCTTGTAACACATTTTCTGGGGCCCGAGTTTTCAGTTGACTGCCAGGCGGGCCAGGGCTATATTTAGGATTGCTGTGAAAGAGCGAATAAGGAGGGTCCAGTTGCATGTGGGGCTGCCTAAAGGCTCCCCTGGGGAGTTCAGTTGTACCCAAAGCCTTCCTTTGGGGGCACTTTTGGATGGGCAAATGGGGCTTGGAAGTCGTTTTCTGAGGCCCGATTTTTCAGTCAACTCCAATGCCGGCTAGGGCTATATTTAGGCTTGCTGTGAAAGAGCGAATAAGGAGGGTCCAGTTGCATGTGGGGCTGCATAAAGACTCCCCTGGGGAGTTCAGTTGTACCCAACGCCTTCCTTTGGGGGCACTTTTGAATGGGCGAATGGGGCTTGAAACGCTATTTCTGTGGCCCGAGTTTTCAGTCAACTCCAATGCCGGCTAGGGCTATATTAAGGCTTGCTGTGAAAGAGCGAATACAGAATGTTCAGTTGCATGTGGGGCTGCATAAAGGCTCTTCTGGGGAGATCACTTGTACCCAAAGTCTTCCTTTGGGGGCACTTCTGGGTGGGCGAATGGGGCTTGAAACGCTTTTTCTTTGGCCCGAGTTTTCAAACTTCTGACATGCTGGCTAGGGATATGTATAGTGTTGCTCGTAAACAGCGAACACAGAGGGTCCAGTTGCATGTGGGGCTGCGTAAAGGCTCCTCTGGGGAGTTCACTTGTACCCAAAGCCTTCCTTTGGGGGCACTTCTGGATGGGCGAATGGGGCTTGAAACGCTTTTTCTGTGGCCCGAGTTTTCAATCTTCTGCCATGCTGGCTAGGGTTATATTTAGGGTTGCTCGTAAACAGCGAACACGGAGGATCCAGTTGCATGTGGGGCTGCAAAAAGGCTCCCCTGGGGAGTTCACTTGTACCCAAAGCTTTCCTCTGGGGGCACTTTTGGATGGGCGAAAGGGGCTCAGAAAGAGTTTTATGGGGCCAGAATTTTCAGTCGTCTCCCATGCCGGCTAGGGCTATGCTTAGTGTTGCTAGGAAAGAGCGAACCCGGAGGGTCCAGTTGCATGTGGGGCTGCATAAAGGCTCTCCTGGGGAGTTCACTTGTACCCAAAGCCTTCCTCTGGGGGCACTTTTGAATGGGCGAAATGGGCTCGGAAAGCGTTTTCTGGGGCCCGAGGTTTCAGTCGTCTCCCAAATCTGCTAGGGCTATGTTTAGTGTTGCTCGGAAGAGCGAATACGGAGGGTCCAGTTGCATGTGGGGCTGCATAAAGGCTCCCGTGGGGAGTTCAGTTCTACCCAAAGCCTTCCTCTGGGGATACTTCTGGATGGGCGAATGGGGCTTGAAACGCTTTTTCTGTGGCCCGAGTTTTCAGTCTTCTGCCATGCTGGCTAGGGATATATTTAGGATTGCTCAGAAACAGCGAACCCGGAGAGTCCAGTTGCATGTGGGGCTGCATAAAGGCTCCCCTGGGCAGTTCAGCTGTGCCCAAAGCCTTCCTTTGGGGGCACTTCTGGATGGTCGAATGGGGCTTGAAACGCATTTTCTGTGGCCCGATTTTGCAGTGGTCTGCCATGCGGGCCTGGGTTATATTTAGTGTTGCTGTGAAAGAGCGAATACGGAGGGTCCAGTTGCATGTGGCGCTGCATAAAGGCTCCTCTGGGGAGTTCAGTTGTACCAAAAGCCTTCTTCTGGGTTCACTTCTGGATGGGCGAATGAGGCTTGAAACGCATTTTCTGGGGCCCAAGTTTTCAGTCGTCTTCCATGCGGGCCAGGGATATATTTAGGGTTGCTGTGAAAGAGCGAATACGGAGGGTCCAGTTGCATGTGGGGCTGCGTAAAGGCTCCCCTGGGGAGTTCAGTTGTACCCAAAGCCTTCCTTTGGGGGCACTTTTGGATGGGCGAAAGGGTCTTGTAAGGCGTTTTCTTATGCCCGATTTTTCAGTCAGCTCCAATTCCGGCTAGGGCTATATTTAGGCTTGTTGTGAAAGAGCGAATAAGGAGGGTCCAGTTGCATGTGGGGCTGCATAAAGGCTCCCCTGGGGAGTTCACTTGTACCCAAAGTCTTCCTTTGGGGGCACTTCTGGATGGGCGAATGGGGCTTGAAACGCTTTTTCTGTGGCCCGAGTTTTCAGTCTTCTGACATGCTGGCTAGGGATATATATAGGGTTGCTCGTAAACAGCGAACACAGAGGGTCCAGTTGCATGTGGGGCTGCGTAAAGGCTCCCCTGGGGAGTTCACTTGTACCCAATGCCTTCCTTTGCGGGCACTTTTGGATGGTCGAAAGAGACTCACAATGCGTTTTCTGAGGCCACCTCTTTCAGTCTTCTCCCATTGCGCCGAGCCTATATGTAGACTTGCGGTGAAAGAGTGAACACGGAAGGTCCAGTTTCATGTGGGGCTGCATAAAGGCTCCCCTGGGGAGTTCAGTTGTACCCAAAGCCTTCCTCTGGGGGCACTTCTGGATGGGCGAATGGGGCTTGTATCGCGTTTTCTGGAGCCCGATTTTTCAATCATCTGCAATGCGGGCCAGGGTTATATTTAGCGTTGCTGTGATAGAGCGAATACGGAGGGTCCAGTTGCATGTGGGGCTGCATAAAGGCTCCCCTGGGGAGTTCACTTGTACCCAAAGCCTTCCTCTGGGGGCACTTTTGGATGGGCAAATGGGGCTCGTAACGCACTTTCTGGGGCCCGAGTTTTCAATCTTCTTCCATGCGGGCCAGGGATATATTTAGAGTTGCTGTGAAAGAGCGAATACGGAGGGTCCAGTTGCATGTGGGGCTGCGTAAAGGCTCCCCTGGGGAGTTCACTTGTACCCAAAGCCTTCCTTTGGGGGCACTTCTGGATGGGCGAAAGGGTCTTGTAAGGCGTTTTCTTAGGCCCGATTTTTCAGTCAACTCCAATGCCGGCTAGGGCTATATTTAGGCTTGCTGTGAAAGAGCGAATACGGAGGGTCCAGTTGCATGTGGGGCTGCATAAAGGCTCCCCTGGGGAGTTCAGTTGTACCCAAAGCCTTCCTTTCGGGGCACTTCTGGATGGTCGAATGGGGCTTGAAACGCATTTTGTGGGGCCCGATTTTTCAGTCGTCTGCAATGCGGGCCAGAGTTATATTTAGAGTTGCTGTGATAGAGCGAATACGGAGGGTCCAGTTGCATGTGGGGCTGCGTAAAGGCTCCCCTGGGGAGTTCACTTGTACCCAATGCCTTCCTTTGCGGGCACTTTTGGATGGTCGAAAGAGACTCACAATGCGTTTTCTGAGGCCACCTCTTTCAGTCTTCTCCCATTGCGCCGAGCCTATATGTAGACTTGCGGTGAAAGAGTGAACACGGAAGGTCCAGTTTCATGTGGGGCTGCATAAAGGCTCCCCTGGGGAGTTCACTTGTACCCAAAGCCTTCCTCTGGGGGCACTTCTGGATGGGCGAATGGGGCTTGTATCGCGTTTTCTGGAGCCCGATTTTTCAATCATCTGCAATGCGGGCCAGGGTTATATTTAGCGTTGCTGTGATAGAGCGAATACGGAGGGTCCAGTTGCATGTGGGGCTGCATAAAGGCTCCCCTGGGGAGTTCACTTGTACCCAAAGCCTTCCTTTGGGGGCACTTCTGGATGGGCGAAAGGGTCTTGTAAGGCGTTTTCTTAGGCCCGATTTTTCAGTCAACTCCAATGCCGGCTAGGGCTATATTTAGGCTTGCTGTGAAAGAGCGAATACGGAGGGTCCAGTTGCATGTGGGGCTGCATAAAGGCTCCCCTGGGGAGTTCAGTTGTACCCAAAGCCTTCCTTTCGGGGCACTTCTGGATGGTCGAATGGGGCTTGAAACGCATTTTGTGGGGCCCGATTTTTCAGTCGTCTGCAATGCGGGCCAGAGTTATATTTAGAGTTGCTGTGATAGAGCGAATACGGAGGGTCCAGTAGCATGTGGGGCTGCGTAAAGGCTCCCCTGGGGAGTTCAGTTGTACCCAAAGCCTTCCTTTGGGGGCACTTTTGGATGGGCAAATGGGGCTTGGAAGTCGTTTTCTGAGTCCCGATTTTTCAGTCAACTCCAATGCCGGCTAGGGCTATATTTAGGCTTGCTGTGAAAGAGCGAATAAGGAGGGTCCAGTTGCATGTGGGGCTGCATAAAGACTCCCCTGGGGAGTTCAGTTGTACCCAACGCCTTCCTTTGGGGGCACTTTTGGATGGGCGAATGGGGCTTGAAACGCTATTTCTGTGGCCCGAGTTTTCAGTCAACTCCAATGCCTGCTAGGGCTATATTAAGGCTTGCTGTGAAAGAGCGAATACAGAATGTTCAGTTGCATGTGGGGCTGCATAAAGGCTCTTCTGGGGAGATCACTTGTACCCAAAGTCTTCCTTTGGGGGCACTTCTGGGTGGGCGAATGGGGCTTGAAACGCTTTTTCTTTGGCCCGAGTTTTCAAACTTCTGACATGCTGGCTAGGGATATGTATAGGGTTGCTCGTAAACAGCGAACACAGAGGGTCCAGTTGCATGTGGGGCTGCGTAAAGGCTCCTCTGGGGAGTTCACTTGTACCCAAAGCCTTCCTTTGGGGGCACTTCTGGATGGGCGAATGGGGCTTGAAACGCTTTTTCTGTGGCCCGAGTTTTCAATCTTCTGCCATGCTGGCTAGGGTTATATTTAGGGTTGCTCGTAAACAGCGAACACGGAGGATCCAGTTGCATGTGGGGCTGCAAAAAGGCTCTCCTGGGGAGTTCACTTGTACCCAAAGCTTTCCTCTGGGGGCACTTTTTGATGGGCGAAAGGGGCTCAGAAAGAGTTTTATGGGGCCCGAGGTTTCAGTCGTCTCCCAAATCTGCTAGGGCTATGTTTAGTGTTGCTCGGAAGAGCGAATACGGAGGGTCCAGTTGCATGTGGGGCTGCATAAAGGCTCCCGTGGGGAGTTCAGTTCTACCCAAAGCCTTCCTCTGGGGATACTTCTGGATGGGCGAATGGGGCTTGAAACGCTTTTTCTGTGGCCCGAGTTTTCAGTCTTCTGCCATGCTGGCTAGGGTTATATTTAGGATTGCTCAGAAACAGCGAACCCGGAGAGTCCAGTTGCATGTGGGGCTGCATAAAGGCTCCCCTGGGCAGTTCAGCTGTGCCCAAAGCCTTCCTTTGGGGGCACTTCTGGATGGTCGAATGGGGCTTGAAACGCATTTTCTGTGGCCCGATTTTGCAGTGGTCTGCCATGCGGGCCTGGGTTATATTTAGTGTTGCTGTGAAAGAGCGAATACGGAGGGTCCAGTTGCATGTGGCGCTGCATGAAGGCTCCTCTGGGGAGTTCAGTTGTACCAAAAGCCTTCTTCTGGGTTCACTTCTGGATGGGCGAATGAGGCTTGAAACGCATTTTCTGGGGCCCAAGTTTTCAGTAGTCTTCCATGCGGGCCAGGGATATATTTAGGGTTGCTGTGAAAGAGCGAATACGGAGGGTCCAGTTGCATGTGGGGCTGCGTAAAGGCTCCCCTGGGGAGTTCAGTTGTACCCAAAGCCTTCCTTTGGGGGCACTTTTGGATGGGCGAAAGGGTCTTGTAAGGCGTTTTCTTATGCCCGATTTTTCAGTCAGCTCCAATTCCGGCTAGGGCTATATTTAGGCTTGTTGTGAAAGAGCGAATAAGGAGGGTCCAGTTGCATGTGGGGCTGCATAAAGGCTCCCCTGGGGAGTTCACTTGTACCCAAAGTCTTCCTTTGGGGGCACTTCTGGATGGGCGAATGGGGCTTGAAACGCTTTTTCTGTGGCCCGAGTTTTCAGTCTTCTGACATGCTGGCTAGGGATATATATAGGGTTGCTCGTAAACAGCGAACACAGAGGGTCCGGTTGCATGTGGGGCTGCGTAAAGGCTCCCTGGGGAGTTCACTTGTACCCAATGCCTTCCTTTGCGGGCACTTTTGGATGGTCGAAAGAGACTCACAATGCGTTTTCTGAGGCCAGCTCTTTCAGTCTTCTCCCATTGCGCCGAGCCTATATGTAGACTTGCGGTGAAAGAGTGAACCCGGAAGGTCCAGTTTCATGTGGGGCTGCATAAAGGCTCCCCTGGGGAGTTCAGTTGTACCCAAAGCCTTCCTCTGGGGGCACTTCTGGATCGGCGAATGGGGCTTGTATCGCGTTTTCTGGAGCCCGAGTTTTCAGTCTTCTTCCATGCAGGCCAGGGATATATTTAGGGTTGCTGTGAAAGAGCGAATACGGAGGGTCGAGTTGCATATGGGGCTGCGTAAAGGCTCCTCTGGAGAGTTCACTTGTACCCAACGCCTTCATTTGGGGGCACTTTTGGATGGGCGAATGGGGCTTGTAACACATTTTCTGGGGCCCGAGTTTTCAGTCGACTGCCAGGCGGGCCAGGGCTATATTTAGGATTGCTGTGAAAGAGCGAATACAGAATGTCCAGTTGCATGTGGGGCTGCGTAAAGGCTCCCCTGGGGAGTTCAGTTGTACCCAAAGCCTTCCTTTGGGGGCACTTTTGGATGGGCAAATGGGGCTTGTAACACATTTTGTGGGGCCCGAGTTTTCAGTCTTCTTCCATGCAGGCCAGGGATATATTTAGGATTGCTGTGAAAGAGCGAATACAGAATGTCCAGTTGCATGTGGGGCTGCATAAAGGCTCCCCTGGGGAGTTCAGATGTACCCAAAGCCTTCCTTTCGGGGCACTTCTGGATGGTCGAATGGGGCTTGAAACGCTTTTTCTGTGGCCCGAGTTTTCAATCTTCTGCCATGCTGGCTAGGGTTATATTTAGGGTTGCTCGTAAACAGCGAACACGGAGGATCCAGTTGCATGTGGGGCTGCAAAAAGGCTCCCCTGGGTGTTCACTTGTACCCAAAGCTTTCCTCTGGGGGCACTTTTGGATGGGCGAAAGGGGCTCAGAAAGAGTTTTATGGGGCCAGAATTTTCAGTCGTCTCCCATGCCGGCTAGGGCTATGTTTAGTGTTGCTCGGAAAGAGCGAACCCGGAGGGTCCAGTTGCATGTGGGGCTGCATAAAGGCTCCCCTGGGGAGTTCACTTGTACCCAAAGCCTTCCTCTGGGGGCACTTTTGGATGGGCAAATGGGGCTCGTAACGCACCTTCTGGGGCCCGAGTTTTCAATCTTCTTCCATGCGGGCCAGGGATATATTTAGAGTTGCTGTGAAAGAGCGAATACGGAGGGTCCAGTTGCATGTGGGGCTGCATAAAGGCTCCCCTGGGGAGTTCACTTGTACCCAAAGCCTTCCTTTGGGGGCACTTCTGGATGGGCGAAAGGGTCTTGTAAGGCGTTTTCTTAGGCCCGATTTTTCAGTCAACTCCAATGCAGGCCAGGGCTATATTTAGGCTTGCTGTGAAAGAGCGAATACGGAGGGTCCAGTTGCATGTGGGGCTGCATAAAGGCTCCCCTGGGGAGTTCAGTTGTACCCAAAGTCTTCCTTTGGGGGCACTTCTGGATGGTCGAATGGGGCGAATGCAACTGGACGCTCTGTGTTCGATCTTTCCAAGCAACCCGAATCATAGCCCTAGTCGGTATGGGAGAGGAATTGAAAATACGGTCCAGAAAACGCATTCAAAGACCCTTTCGCCCATCCAATAGTGCCCCCAAAGGAAGGCTTTTGGTACAACTGAACTCCCCAGGGGACCTTCACACAGCCTGAAATAATCGGCCCCAGAAAACGCGTTCATTTAAGGATATGGTGAGTGGGTTAGGTTAATATTTCGGGTTCTGGTTAGGTTTAGTTTAGGGTGAGAGTATTATGGTTAGGCTTAGGGATAGGGATAGAGAATTAGGTTTAGTGTAAGGGTAAGTTTTAGGTTTAGTTTAACTTTTTTTTAGCTTAAGGTTAAAGGATAAGTTTTGGATAAGAGTAAGGGTTAGAGTTAGGGTAAGTGTTAAAGGGTTAGAGGAAGGGGAAGAGGAAGGGGAATGGAAAGGGGAAAGGGAAGGAGAAGGGTAACGGGAACGGGAATATGAACGGGAAGGGTTAATGTAGTGGCCGTCCCGGTGCCGGGGTTCAGTCCCATTCGGATGGGAGGCTTGCCGTCCCGAGCTCCCGCGTGCCTCCGTCCGGAGGCGAGGAAGCACACCGTCCCGAGCCCCTTGGTTCCGGTCTTGGGAGACAATAGTGCTAGCCGCTCCGGGATCCAGAGCCGACCTCGGGTGTCTCAGAGACGGCGTGCCATGCATTGAACGAGGTTGTTGCTGTCGAGACGTTCGGGGACCGGCTGTTCCGAAATCTGTGGACTGTCCCGTGTCCCGGGTGTCCGGCCTCGATCGGCAAGTTGGCCAGCAGTGCCGTGAAGCGGGAGGCTGGTGTCCACTGCTATTGGAACTCGCCGTTCCCGTTATATCCCGTGCGGATCGGCGAACGACCATCCCACGCTCCCGGTTATATCCGTTAGGAGGCGCGGGAGCCGACCGTCCCGAGCCCCTTAACGCAGTGGGCAACGAGAGTGCTAGCCACACCACGGTCCGGGCCCCGTCTCGGACGGATCGGAAACGGCGATCCCACGACACGGTTGTGCGGCCACAAGCTGCATGCGTAGCAGCCGTGTGTGAAACAGGACGCTGTCATCCGCTGGCTCGGGGGCTGGCTGTCCCCGAGACGAAAGCTTCTGTCCTGTCCGGAGCGGCGGCCGTCCTTCCCGAACACCCACGCTCCGGTCCTGGGCGGTGTGTGTGCTAGTCTCACAAGGACCGATCGGACCTCTGTCGGCTCCGCTATTTCGATCGCAGGAAACGTGTGTCCCTCCACGGGCTGCGTGGCTCCGGCTTCCCGAGCCCCTCGGCTCCGCTCCTGCGCGACGTGTGTGCTAGCCGCGCCGGGGTCCGGGTCCCGCCTTGGGCGGCTCGACGAAAGTGATCGCAAGACACGGGTGACCGGCCACAAGCGCTGTGGGTGCCAGCCTTGCCACGAAGCAGGAGGCTGTGTTCCGTTCGCTCGGCAACTATCCGTCCCGGAGCGGCCGCCGTCCTTCCCGAACATCTGCGCTCCGGTCCTGGGCGGTGTGTGTGCTAGTCTCACTAGGACCCGGTCGGACCTCTGTCGGCTCCGCTATTTCGATCGCAGGAAACGTGTGTCCCTCTACGGGCTGCGTGGCTCCGGCTTCCAGAGCCCCTCGGCTCCGGTCCTGCGCGACGTGTGTGCTAGCCGCGCCGGGGTCCGGGTCCCGCCTTGGGCGGCTCGGGGAACGAGATCCCACGACACAGTGGTCCGGCCACAAGCTGCATGCGTAGCAGCCGTGTGTGAAACAGGACGCTGTCATCCGCTGGCTCGGGGGCTGGCTGTCCCCGAGACGAAAGCTTCTGTCCTGTCCGGAGCGGCGGCCGTCCTTCCCGGACGCCAAGACTCCTATCCTGGGCGACGTGTGTGCTAGCTGCACGGGGGTCCGCGGTCTGTCTTGAGCGGCTCGGGGAACGAGATCCCACGACACAGTGGTCCGGCCACGAGCTGCATGCGTAGCAGCCGTGTGTGAAACAGGACGCTGTCATCCGCTGGCTCGGGGGCTGGCTGTCCCCGAGACGAAAGCATCTGTCCTGTCCGGAGCGGCGGCCGTCCTTAACGAACACCCACGCTCCGGTCCTGGGCGGTGTGTGTGCTAGTCTCACAAGGACCGGTCGGACCTCTGTCGGCTCCGCTATTTCGATCGCAGGAAACGTGTGTCCCTCCACGGGCTTCGTGGCTCCGGCTTCCAGAGCCCCTCGGTTCCGCTCCTGCGCGCCGTGTGTGCTAGCCGCGCCGGGGTCCGGGTCCCGCCTTGGGCGGCTCGGGGAACGAGATCCCACGACACAGTGGTCCGGCCACGAGCTGCATGCGTAGCAGCCGTGTGTGAAACAGGACGCTGTCATCCGCTGGCTCGGGGGCTGGCTGTCCCCGAGACGAAAGCTTCTGTCCTGTCCGGAGCGGCGGCCGTCCTTCCCGGACGCCAAGACTCCTATCCTGGGCGACGTGTGTGCTAGCTGCACGGGGGTCCGCGGTCTGTCTTGAGCGGCTCGGGGAACGAGATCCCACGACACAGTGGTCCGGCCACGAGGTGCATGCGTAGCAGCCGTGTGTGAAACAGGACGCTGTCATCCGCTGGCTCGGGGGCTGGCTGTCCCCGAGACGAAAGCTTCTGTCCTGTCCGGAGCGGCGGCCGTCCTTCCCGGACGCCAAGACTCCTATCCTGGGCGACGTGTGTGCTGGCTGCACGGGGGTCCGCGGTCTGTCTTGAGCGGCTCGGGGAACGAGATCCCACGACACAGTAGTCCGGCCACGAGCTGCATGCGTAGCAGCCGTGTGTGAAACAGGACGCTGTCATCCGCTGGCTCGGGAGCTGGCTGTCCCCGAGACGAAAGCATCTGTCCTGTCCGGAGCGGCGGCCGTCCTTAACGAACACCCACGCTCAGGTCCTGGGCGGTGGATGAGCTAGTCTCACTAGGACCCGGTCGGACCTCTGTCGGCTCCGCTATTTCGATCGCAGGAAACGTGTGTCCCTCTACGGGCTGCGTGGCTCCGGCTTCCAGAGCCCCTCGGCTCCGCTCCTGCGCGACGTGTGTGCTAGCCTCGCCGGGATCCGGGTCCCGCCTTGGGCGGCTCGACGAAAGTGATCGCAAGACACGGGTGACCGGCCACAAGCGCTGTGGGTGCCAGCCTTGCCACGAAGCAGGAGGCTGTGTTCCGTTCGCTCGGCAACTATCCGGTCCCGGAGCGGCCGCCGTCCTTCCCGAACAGCCGCGCTCCGGTCCTGCGCGACGTGTGTGCTAGCCGCGCCGGGGTCCGGGTCCCGCCTTGGGCGGCTCGGGGAACGAGATCCCACGACACAGTGGTCCGGCCACGAGCTGCATGCGTAGCAGCCGTGTCGTGAAACAGGACGCTGTCATCCGCTGGCTCGGGGGCTGGCTGTCCCCGAGACGAAAGCTTCTGTCCTGTCCGGAGCGGCGGCCGTCCTTCCCGGACGCCAAGACTCCTATCCTGGGCGACGTGTGTGCTAGCTGCACGGGGGTCCGCGGTCTGTCTTGAGCGGTTCGGGGAACGAGATCCCACGACACAGTGGTCCGGCCACGAGCTGCATGCGTAGCAGCCGTGTGTGAAACAGGACGCTGTCATCCGCTGGCTCGGGGGCTGGCTGTCCCCGAGACGAAAGCTTCTGTCCTGTCCGGAGCGGCGGCCGTCCTTAACGAACACCCACGCTCCGGTCCTGGGCAGTGTGTGTGCTAGTCTCACTAGGACCAGGTCGGACCTCTGTCGGCTCCGCTATTTCGATCGCAGGAAACGTGTGTCCCTCCACGGGCTGCGTGGCTCCGGATTCCAGAGCCCCTCGGCTCCGCTCCTGCGCGACGTGTTTGCTAGCCGCGCCGGGGTCCGGGTCCCGCCTTGGGCGACTCGGGGAACGAGATCCCACGACACAGTGGTCCGGCCACGAGCTGCATGCGTAGCAGCCGTGTCGTGAAACAGGACGCTGTCATCCGCTGGCTCGGGGGCTGGCTGTCCCCGAGACGAAAGCTTCTGTCCTGTCCGGAGCGGCGGCCGTCCTTAACGAACACCCACGCTCCGGTCCTGGGCGGTGTGTGCGCTAGTCTCACTAGGACCCGGTCGGACCTCTGTCGGCTCCGCTATTTCGATCGCAGGAAACGTGTGTCCCTCCACGGGCTGCGTGGCTCCGGCTTCCCGAGCCCCTCGGCTCCGCTCCTGCGCGACGTGTGTGCTAGCCGCGCCGGGGTCCGGGTCCCGTCTTGGGCGGCTCGGGGAACGAGATCCCACGACACAGTGGTCCGGCCACGAGCTGCATGCGTAGCAGCCGTGTGTGAAACAGGACGCTGTCATCCGCTGGCTCGGGGGCTGGCTGTCCCCGAGACGAAAGCTTCTGTCCTGTCCGGAGCGGCGGCCGTCCTTCCCGGACGCCAAGACTCCTATCCTGGGCGACGTGTGCGCTAGCTGCACGGGGGTCCGCGGTCTGTCTTGAGCGGCTCGGGGAACGAGATCCCACGACACAGTGGTCCGGCCACGAGCTGCATGCGTAGCAGCCGTGTGTGAAACAGGACGCTGTCATCCGCTGGCTCGGGGGCTGGCTGTCCCCGAGACGAAAGCTTCTGTCCTGTCCGGAGCGGCGGCCGTCCTTCCCGGACGCCAAGACTCCTATCCTGGGCGACGTGTGTGCTGGCTGCACGGGGGTCCGCGGTCTGTCTTGAGCGGCTCGGGGAACGAGATCCCACGACACAGTAGTCCGGCCACGAGCTGCATGCGTAGCAGCCGTGTGTGAAACAGGAGGCTGTCATCCGCTGGCTCGGGAGCTGGCTGTCCCCGAGACGAAAGCATCTGTCCTGTCCGGAGCGGCGGCCGTCCTTAACGAACACCCACGCTCAGGTCCTGGGCGGTGGATGAGCTAGTCTCACTAGGACCCGGTCGGACCTCTGTCGGCTCCGCTATTTCGATCGCAGGAAACGTGTGTCCCTCTACGGGCTGCGTGGCTCCGGCTTCCAGAGCCCCTCGGCTCCGCTCCTGCGCGACGTGTGTGCTAGCCTCGCCGGGATCCGGGTCCCGCCTTGGGCGGCTCGACGAAAGTGATCGCAAGACACGGGTGACCGGCCACAAGCGCTGTGGGTGCCAGCCTTGCCACGAAGCAGGAGGCTGTGTTCCGTTCGCTCGGCAACTATCCGGTCCCGGAGAGGCCGCCGTCCTTCCCGAACATCTGCGCTCCGGTCCTGGACGGTGTGTGTGCTAGTCTCACTAGGACCCGGTCGGACCTCTGTCGGCTCCGCTATTTCGATCGCAGGAAACGTGTGTCCCTCTACGGGCTGCCTGGCTCCGGCTTCCAGAGCCCCTCGGCTCCGGTCCTGCGCGACGTGTGTGCTAGCCGCGCCGGGATCCGGGTCCCGCCTTGGGCGGCTCGACGAAAGTGATCGCAAGACACGGGTGACCGGCCACAAGCGCTGTGGGTGCCAGCCTTGCCACGAAGCAGGAGGCTGTGTTCCGTTCGCTCGGCAACTATCCGTCCCGGAGCGGCCGCCGTCCTTCCCGAACAGCCGCGCTCCGGTCCTGCGCGACGTGTGTGCTAGCCGCGCCGGGGTCCGGGTCCCGTCTTGGGCGGCTCGGGGAACGAGATCCCACGACACAGTGGTCCGGCCACGAGCTGCATGCGTAGCAGCCGTGTGTGAAACAGGACGCTGTCATCCGCTGGCTCGGGGGCTGGCTGTCCCCGAGACGAAAGCATCTGTCCTGTCCGGAGCGGCGGCCGTCCTTAACGAACACCCACGCTCCGGTCCTGGGCGGTGTGTGTGCTAGTCTCACAAGGACCGATCGGACCTCTGTCGGCTCCGCTATTTCGATCGCAGGAAACGTGTGTCCCTCTACGGGCTGCGTGGCTCCGGCTTCCCGAGCCCCTCGGCTCCGCTCCTGCGCGACGTGTGTGCTAGCCGCGCCGGGGTCCGGGTCCCGCCTTGGGCGGCTCGACGAAAGTGATCGCAAGACACGGGTGACCAGCCACAAGCGCTGTGGGTGCCAGCCTTGCCACGAAGCAGGAGGCTGTGTTCCGTTCGCTCGGCAACTATCCGTCCCGGAGCGGCCGCCGTCCTTCCCGAACAGCCGCGCTCCGGTCCTGCGCGACGTGTGTGCTAGCCGCGCCGGGGTCCGGGTCCCGCCTTGGGCGGCTCGGGGAACGAGATCCCACGACACAGTGGTCCGGCCACGAGCTGCATGCGTAGCAGCCGTGTCGTGAAACAGGACGCTGTCATCCGCTGGCTCGGGGGCTGGCTGTCCCCGAGACGAAAGCATTTGTCCTGTCCGGAGCGGCGGCCGTCCTTAACGAACACCCACGCTCCGGTCCTGCGCGACGTGTGTGCTAGCCGCGCCGGGGTCCGGGTCCCGCCTTGGGCGGCTCGGGGAACGAGATCCCACGACACAGTGGTCCGGCCACGAGCTGCATGCGTAGCAGCCGTGTGTGAAACAGGACGCTGTCATCCGCTGGCTCGGGGGCTGGCTGTCCCCGAGACGAAAGCTTCTGTCCTGTCCGGAGCGGCGGCCGTCCTTCCCGGACGCCAAGACTCCTATCCTGGGCGACGTGTGTGCTAGCTGCACGGGGGTCCGCGGTCTGTCTTGAGCGGTTCGGGGAACGAGATCCCACGACACAGTGGTCCGGCCACGAGCTGCATGCGTAGCAGCCGTGTGTGAAACAGGACGCTGTCATCCGCTGGCTCGGGGGCTGGCTGTCCCCGAGACGAAAGCTTCTGTCCTGTCCGGAGCGGCGGCCGTCCTTAACGAACACCCACGCTCCGGTCCTGGGCAGTGTGTGTGCTAGTCTCACTAGGACCAGGTCGGACCTCTGTCGGCTCCGCTATTTCGATCGCAGGAAACGTGTGTCCCTCCACGGGCTGCGTGGCTCCGGATTCCAGAGCCCCTCGGCTCCGCTCCTGCGCGACGTGTTTGCTAGCCGCGCCGGGGTCCGGGTCCCGCCTTGGGCGACTCGGGGAACGAGATCCCACGACACAGTGGTCCGGCCACGAGCTGCATGCGTAGCAGCCGTGTCGTGAAACAGGACGCTGTCATCCGCTGGCTCGGGGGCTGGCTGTCCCCGAGACGAAAGCTTCTGTCCTGTCCGGAGCGGCGGCCGTCCTTAACGAACACCCACGCTCCGGTCCTGGGCGGTGTGTGCGCTAGTCTCACTAGGACCCGGTCGGACCTCTGTCGGCTCCGCTATTTCGATCGCAGGAAACGTGTGTCCCTCCACGGGCTGCATGGCTCCGGCTTCCCGAGCCCCTCGGCTCCGCTCCTGCGCGACGTGTGTGCTAGCCGCGCCGGGGTCCGGGTCCCGTCTTGGGCGGCTCGGGGAACGAGATCCCACGACACAGTGGTCCGGCCACGAGCTGCATGCGTAGCAGCCGTGTGTGAAACAGGACGCTGTCATCCGCTGGCTCGGGGGCTGGCTGTCCCCGAGACGAAAGCTTCTGTCCTGTCCGGAGCGGCGGCCGTCCTTCCCGGACGCCAAGACTCCTATCCTGCGCGACGTGTGTGCTAGCTGCACGGGGGTCCGCGGTCTGTTTTGAGCGGCTCGGGGAACGAGATCCCACGACACAGTGGTCCGGCCACGAGCTGCATGCGTAGCAGCCGTGTGTGAAACAGGACGCTGTCATCCGCTGGCTCGGGGGCTGGCTGTCCCCGAGACGAAAGCTTCTGTCCTGTCCGGAGCGGCGGCCGTCCTTCCCGGACGCCAAGACTCCTATCCTGGGCGACGTGTGCGCTAGCTGCACGGGGGTCCGCGGTCTGTCTTGAGCGGCTCGGGGAACGAGATCCCACGACACAGTGGTCCGGCCACGAGCTGCATGCGTAGCAGCCGTGTGTGAAACAGGACGCTGTCATCCGCTGGCTCGGGGGCTGGCTGTCCCCGAGACGAAAGCTTCTGTCCTGTCCGGAGCGGCGGCCGTCCTTCCCGGACGCCAAGACTCCTATCCTGGGCGACGTGTGTGCTGGCTGCACGGGGGTCCGCGGTCTGTCTTGAGCGGCTCGGGGAACGAGATCCCACGACACAGTAGTCCGGCCACGAGCTGCATGCGTAGCAGCCGTGTGTGAAACAGGACGCTGTCATCCGCTGGCTCGGGAGCTGGCTGTCCCCGAGACGAAAGCATCTGTCCTGTCCGGAGCGGCGGCCGTCCTTAACGAACACCCACGCTCAGGTCCTGGGCGGTGGATGAGCTAGTCTCACTAGGACCCGGTCGGACCTCTGTCGGCTCCGCTATTTCGATCGCAGGAAACGTGTGTCCCTCTACGGGCTGCGTGGCTCCGGCTTCCAGAGCCCCTCGGCTCCGCTCCTGCGCGACGTGTGTGCTAGCCTCGCCGGGATCCGGGTCCCGCCTTGGGCGGCTCGACGAAAGTGATCGCAAGACACGGGTGACCGGCCACAAGCGCTGTGGGTGCCAGCCTTGCCACGAAGCAGGAGGCTGTGTTCCGTTCGCTCGGCAACTATCCGGTCCCGGAGAGGCCGCCGTCCTTCCCGAACATCTGCGCTCCGGTCCTGGACGGTGTGTGTGCTAGTCTCACTAGGACCCGGTCGGACCTCTGTCGGCTCCGCTATTTCGATCGCAGGAAACGTGTGTCCCTCTACGGGCTGCCTGGCTCCGGCTTCCAGAGCCCCTCGGCTCCGGTCCTGCGCGACGTGTGTGCTAGCCGCGCCGGGATCCGGGTCCCGCCTTGGGCGGCTCGACGAAAGTGATCGCAAGACACGGGTGACCGGCCACAAGCGCTGTGGGTGCCAGCCTTGCCACGAAGCAGGAGGCTGTGTTCCGTTCGCTCGGCAACTATCCGTCCCGGAGCGGCCGCCGTCCTTCCCGAACAGCCGCGCTCCGGTCCTGCGCGACGTGTGTGCTAGCCGCGCCGGGGTCCGGGTCCCGTCTTGGGCGGCTCGGGGAACGAGATCCCACGACACAGTGGTCCGGCCACGAGCTGCATGCGTAGCAGCCGTGTGTGAAACAGGACGCTGTCATCCGCTGGCTCGGGGGCTGGCTGTCCCCGAGACGAAAGCATCTGTCCTGTCCGGAGCGGCGGCCGTCCTTAACGAACACCCACGCTCCGGTCCTGGGCGGTGTGTGTGCTAGTCTCACAAGGACCGATCGGACCTCTGTCGGCTCCGCTATTTCGATCGCAGGAAACGTGTGTCCCTCTACGGGCTGCGTGGCTCCGGCTTCCCGAGCCCCTCGGCTCCGCTCCTGCGCGACGTGTGTGCTAGCCGCGCCGGGGTCCGGGTCCCGCCTTGGGCGGCTCGACGAAAGTGATCGCAAGACACGGGTGACCAGCCACAAGCGCTGTGGGTGCCAGCCTTGCCACGAAGCAGGAGGCTGTGTTCCGTTCGCTCGGCAACTATCCGTCCCGGAGCGGCCGCCGTCCTTCCCGAACAGCCGCGCTCCGGTCCTGCGCGACGTGTGTGCTAGCCGCGCCGGGGTCCGGGTCCCGCCTTGGGCGGCTCGGGGAACGAGATCCCACGACACAGTGGTCCGGCCACGAGCTGCATGCGTAGCAGCCGTGTCGTGAAACAGGACGCTGTCATCCGCTGGCTCGGGGGCTGGCTGTCCCCGAGACGAAAGCATTTGTCCTGTCCGGAGCGGCGGCCGTCCTTAACGAACACCCACGCTCCGGTCCTGCGCGACGTGTGTGCTAGCCGCGCCGGGGTCCGGGTCCCGCCTTGGGCGGCTCGGGGAACGAGATCCCACGACACAGTGGTCCGGCCACGAGCTGCATGCGTAGCAGCCGTGTGTGAAACAGGACGCTGTCATCCGCTGGCTCGGGGGCTGGCTGTCCCCGAGACGAAAGCTTCTGTCCTGTCCGGAGCGGCGGCCGTCCTTCCCGGACGCCAAGACTCCTATCCTGGGCGACGTGTGTGCTAGCTGCACGGGGGTCCGCGGTCTGTCTTGAGCGGTTCGGGGAACGAGATCCCACGACACAGTAGTCCGGCCACGAGCTGCATGCGTAGCAGCCGTGTGTGAAACAGGACGCTGTCATCCGCTGGCTCGGGGGCTGGCTGTCCCCGAGACGAAAGCTTCTGTCCTGTCCGGAGCGGCGGCCGTCCTTAACGAACACCCACGCTCCGGTCCTGGGCAGTGTGTGTGCTAGTCTCACTAGGACCAGGTCGGACCTCTGTCGGCTCCGCTATTTCGATCGCAGGAAACGTGTGTCCCTCCACGGGCTGCGTGGCTCCGGATTCCAGAGCCCCTCGGCTCCGCTCCTGCGCGACGTGTTTGCTAGCCGCGCCGGGGTCCGGGTCCCGCCTTGGGCGACTCGGGGAACGAGATCCCACGACACAGTGGTCCGGCCACGAGCTGCATGCGTAGCAGCCGTGTCGTGAAACAGGACGCTGTCATCCGCTGGCTCGGGGGCTGGCTGTCCCCGAGACGAAAGCTTCTGTCCTGTCCGGAGCGGCGGCCGTCCTTAACGAACACCCACGCTCCGGTCCTGGGCGGTGTGTGCGCTAGTCTCACTAGGACCCGGTCGGACCTCTGTCGGCTCCGCTATTTCGATCGCAGGAAACGTGTGTCCCTCCACGGGCTGCGTGGCTCCGGCTTCCCGAGCCCCTCGGCTCCGCTCCTGCGCGACGTGTGTGCTAGCCGCGCCGGGGTCCGGGTCCCGTCTTGGGCGGCTCGGGGAACGAGATCCCACGACACAGTGGTCCGGCCACGAGCTGCATGCGTAGCAGCCGTGTGTGAAACAGGACGCTGTCATCCGCTGGCTCGGGGGCTGGCTGTCCCCGAGACGAAAGCTTCTGTCCTGTCCGGAGCGGCGGCCGTCCTTCCCGGACGCCAAGACTCCTATCCTGCGCGACGTGTGTGCTAGCTGCACGGGGGTCCGCGGTCTGTTTTGAGCGGCTCGGGGAACGAGATCCCACGACACAGTGGTCCGGCCACGAGCTGCATGCGTAGCAGCCGTGTGTGAAACAGGACGCTGTCATCCGCTGGCTCGGGGGCTGGCTGTCCCCGAGACGAAAGCTTCTGTCCTGTCCGGAGCGGCGGCCGTCCTTCCCGGACGCCAAGACTCCTATCCTGGGCGACGTGTGTGCTGTTTGCACGGGGGTCCGCGGTCTGTCTTGAGCGGCTCGGGGAACGAGATCCCACGACACAGTGGTCCGGCCACGAGCTGCATGCGTAGCAGCCGTGTCGTGAAACAGGACGCTGTCATCCGCTGGCTCGGGGGCTGGCTGTCCCCGAGACGAAAGCATCTGTCCTGTCCGGAGCGGCGGCCGTCCTTAACGAACACCCACGCTCCGCTCCTGGGCGGTGTGTGTGCTAGTCTCACAAGGACCGATCGGACCTCTGTCGGCTCCGCTATTTCGATCGCAGGAAACGTATGTCCCTCTACGGGCTGCGTGGCTCCGGCTTCCAGAGCCCCTCGGCTACGCTCCTGCGCGACGTGTGTGCTAGCCGCACCGGGATCCGGGTCCCGCCTTGGGCGGCTCGACGAAAGTGATCGCAAGACACGGGTGACCGGCCACAAGCGCTGTGGGTGCCAGCCTTGCCACGAAGCAGGAGGCTGTGTTCCGTTCGCTCGGCAACTATCCGGTCCCGGAGAGGCCGCCGTCCTTCCCGAACATCTGCGCTCCGGTCCTGGGCGGTGTGTGTGCTAGTCTCACTAGGACCCGGTCGGACCTCTGTCGGCTCCGCTATTTCGATCGCAGGAAACGTGTGTCCCTCTACGGGCTGCGTGGCTCCGGCTTCCAGAGCCCCTCGGCTCCGGTCCTGCGCGACGTGTGTGCTAGCCGCGACGGGGTCCGGGTCCCGCCTTGGGCGACTCGGGGAACGAGATCACACGACACAGTGGTCCGGCCACGAGCTGCATGCGTAGCAGCCGTGTGTGAAACAGGACGCTGTCATCCGCTGGCTCGGGGGCTGGCTGTCCCCGAGACGAAAGCTTCTGTCCTGTCCGGAGCGGCGGCCGTCCTTCCCGGACGCCAAGACTCCTATCCTGGGCGACGTGTGTGCTAGCCGAGCGGGGGTCCGCGGTCTATCTTGAGCGGCTCGGGGAACGAGATCCCACGACACAGTGGTCCGGCCACGAGCTGCATGCGTAGCAGCCGTGTCGTGAAACAGGACGCTGTCATCCGCTGGCTCGGGGGCTGGCTGTCCCCGAGACGAAAGCATCTGTCCTGTCCGGAGCGGCGGCCGTCCTTAACGAACACCCACGCTCCGGTCCTGGTCGGTGTGTGTGCTAGTCTCACAAGGACCGATCGGACCTCTGTCGGCTCCGCTATTTCGATCGCAGGAAACGTGTGTCCCTCTACGGGCTGCGTGGCTCCGGCTTCCCGAGCCCCTCGGCTCCGCTCCTGCGCGACGTGTGTGCTAGCCGCGCCGGGGTCCGGGTCCCGCCTTGGGCGGCTCGACGAAAGTGATCGCAAGACACGGGTGACCAGCCACAAGCGCTGTGGGTGCCAGCCTTGCCACGAAGCAGGAGGCTGTGTTCCGTTCGCTCGGCAACTATCCATCCCGGAGCGGCCGCCGTCCTTCCCGAACAGCCGCGCTCCGGTCCTGCGCGACGTGTGTGCTAGCCGCGCCGGGGTCCGGGTCCCGTCTTGGGCGGCTCGGGGAACGAGATCCCACGACACAGTGGTCCGGCCACGAGCTGCATGCGTAGCAGCCGTGTCGTGAAACAGGACGCTGTCATCCGCTGGCTCGGGGGCTGGCTGTCCCCGAGACGAAAGCATCTGTCCTGTCCGGAGCGGCGGCCGTCCTTAACGAACACCCACGCTCCGGTCCTGCGCGACGTGTGTGCTAGCCGCGCCGGGGTCCGGGTCCCGCCTTGGGCGGCTCGGGGAACGAGATCCCACGACACAGTGGTCCGGCCACGAGCTGCATGCGTAGCAGCCGTGTGTGAAACAGGACGCTGTCATCCGCTGGCTCGGGGGCTGGCTGTCCCCGAGACGAAAGCTTCTGTCCTGTCCGGAGCGGCGGCCGTCCTTAACGAACACCCACGCTCCGGTCCTGGGCAGTGTGTGTGCTAGTCTCACTAGGACCAGGTCGGACCTCTGTCGGCTCCGCTATTTCGATCGCAGGAAACGTGTGTCCCTCCACGGGCTGCGTGGCTCCGGATTCCAGAGCCCCTCGGCTCCGCTCCTGCGCGACGTGTTTGCTAGCCGCGCCGGGGTCCGGGTCCCGCCTTGGGCGACTCGGGGAACGAGATCCCACGACACAGTGGTCCGGCCACGAGCTGCATGCGTAGCAGCCGTGTCGTGAAACAGGACGCTGTCATCCGCTGGCTCGGGGGCTGGCTGTCCCCGAGACGAAAGCTTCTGTCCTGTCCGGAGCGGCGGCCGTCCTTAACGAACACCCACGCTCCGGTCCTGGGCGGTGTGTGCGCTAGTCTCACTAGGACCCGGTCGGACCTCTGTCGGCTCCGCTATTTCGATCGCAGGAAACGTGTGTCCCTCCACGGGCTGCATGGCTCCGGCTTCCCGAGCCCCTCGGCTCCGCTCCTGCGCGACGTGTGTGCTAGCCGCGCCGGGGTCCGGGTCCCGTCTTGGGCGGCTCGGGGAACGAGATCCCACGACACAGTGGTCCGGCCACGAGCTGCATGCGTAGCAGCCGTGTGTGAAACAGGACGCTGTCATCCGCTGGCTCGGGGGCTGGCTGTCCCCGAGACGAAAGCTTCTGTCCTGTCCGGAGCGGCGGCCGTCCTTCCCGGACGCCAAGACTCCTATCCTGCGCGACGTGTGTGCTAGCTGCACGGGGGTCCGCGGTCTGTTTTGAGCGGCTCGGGGAACGAGATCCCACGACACAGTGGTCCGGCCACGAGCTGCATGCGTAGCAGCCGTGTGTGAAACAGGACGCTGTCATCCGCTGGCTCGGGGGCTGGCTGTCCCCGAGACGAAAGCTTCTGTCCTGTCCGGAGCGGCGGCCGTCCTTCCCGGACGCCAAGACTCCTATCCTGGGCGACGTGTGCGCTAGCTGCACGGGGGTCCGCGGTCTGTCTTGAGCGGCTCGGGGAACGAGATCCCACGACACAGTGGTCCGGCCACGAGCTGCATGCGTAGCAGCCGTGTGTGAAACAGGACGCTGTCATCCGCTGGCTCGGGGGCTGGCTGTCCCCGAGACGAAAGCTTCTGTCCTGTCCGGAGCGGCGGCCGTCCTTAACGAACACCCACGCTCAGGTCCTGGGCGGTGGATGAGCTAGTCTCACTAGGACCCGGTCGGACCTCTGTCGGCTCCGCTATTTCGATCGCAGGAAACGTGTGTCCCTCTACGGGCTGCGTGGCTCCGGCTTCCAGAGCCCCTCGGCTCCGCTCCTGCGCGACGTGTGTGCTAGCCTCGCCGGGATCCGGGTCCCGCCTTGGGCGGCTCGACGAAAGTGATCGCAAGACACGGGTGACCGGCCACAAGCGCTGTGGGTGCCAGCCTTGCCACGAAGCAGGAGGCTGTGTTCCGTTCGCTCGGCAACTATCCGGTCCCGGAGAGGCCGCCGTCCTTCCCGAACATCTGCGCTCCGGTCCTGGACGGTGTGTGTGCTAGTCTCACTAGGACCCGGTCGGACCTCTGTCGGCTCCGCTATTTCGATCGCAGGAAACGTGTGTCCCTCTACGGGCTGCCTGGCTCCGGCTTCCAGAGCCCCTCGGCTCCGGTCCTGCGCGACGTGTGTGCTAGCCGCGCCGGGATCCGGGTCCCGCCTTGGGCGGCTCGACGAAAGTGATCGCAAGACACGGGTGACCGGCCACAAGCGCTGTGGGTGCCAGCCTTGCCACGAAGCAGGAGGCTGTGTTCCGTTCGCTCGGCAACTATCCGTCCCGGAGCGGCCGCCGTCCTTCCCGAACAGCCGCGCTCCGGTCCTGCGCGACGTGTGTGCTAGCCGCGCCGGGGTCCGGGTCCCGTCTTGGGCGGCTCGGGGAACGAGATCCCACGACACAGTGGTCCGGCCACGAGCTGCATGCGTAGCAGCCGTGTGTGAAACAGGACGCTGTCATCCGCTGGCTCGGGGGCTGGCTGTCCCCGAGACGAAAGCATCTGTCCTGTCCGGAGCGGCGGCCGTCCTTAACGAACACCCACGCTCCGGTCCTGGGCGGTGTGTGTGCTAGTCTCACAAGGACCGATCGGACCTCTGTCGGCTCCGCTATTTCGATCGCAGGAAACGTGTGTCCCTCTACGGGCTGCGTGGCTCCGGCTTCCCGAGCCCCTCGGCTCCGCTCCTGCGCGACGTGTGTGCTAGCCGCACCGGGGTCCGGGTCCCGCCTTGGGCGGCTCGACGAAAGTGATCGCAAGACACGGGTGACCAGCCACAAGCGCTGTGGGTGCCAGCCTTGCCACGAAGCAGGAGGCTGTGTTCCGTTCGCTCGGCAACTATCCGTCCCGGAGCGGCCGCCGTCCTTCCCGAACAGCCGCGCTCCGGTCCTGCGCGACGTGTGTGCTAGCCGCGCCGGGGTCCGGGTCCCGCCTTGGGCGGCTCGGGGAACGAGATCCCACGACACAGTGGTCCGGCCACGAGCTGCATGCGTAGCAGCCGTGTCGTGAAACAGGACGCTGTCATCCGCTGGCTCGGGGGCTGGCTGTCCCCGAGACGAAAGCATTTGTCCTGTCCGGAGCGGCGGCCGTCCTTAACGAACACCCACGCTCCGGTCCTGCGCGACGTGTGTGCTAGCCGCGCCGGGGTCCGGGTCCCGCCTTGGGCGGCTCGGGGAACGAGATCCCACGACACAGTGGTCCGGCCACGAGCTGCATGCGTAGCAGCCGTGTGTGAAACAGGACGCTGTCATCCGCTGGCTCGGGGGCTGGCTGTCCCCGAGACGAAAGCTTCTGTCCTGTCCGGAGCGGCGGCCGTCCTTCCCGGACGCCAAGACTCCTATCCTGGGCGACGTGTGTGCTAGCTGCACGGGGGTCCGCGGTCTGTCTTGAGCGGTTCGGGGAACGAGATCCCACGACACAGTGGTCCGGCCACGAGCTGCATGCGTAGCAGCCGTGTGTGAAACAGGACGCTGTCATCCGCTGGCTCGGGGGCTGGCTGTCCCCGAGACGAAAGCTTCTGTCCTGTCCGGAGCGGCGGCCGTCCTTAACGAACACCCACGCTCCGGTCCTGGGCAGTGTGTGTGCTAGTCTCACTAGGACCAGGTCGGACCTCTGTCGGCTCCGCTATTTCGATCGCAGGAAACGTGTGTCCCTCCACGGGCTGCGTGGCTCCGGATTCCAGAGCCCCTCGGCTCCGCTCCTGCGCGACGTGTTTGCTAGCCGCGCCGGGGTCCGGGTCCCGCCTTGGGCGACTCGGGGAACGAGATCCCACGACACAGTGGTCCGGCCACGAGCTGCATGCGTAGCAGCCGTGTCGTGAAACAGGACGCTGTCATCCGCTGGCTCGGGGGCTGGCTGTCCCCGAGACGAAAGCTTCTGTCCTGTCCGGAGCGGCGGCCGTCCTTAACGAACACCCACGCTCCGGTCCTGGGCGGTGTGTGCGCTAGTCTCACTAGGACCCGGTCGGACCTCTGTCGGCTCCGCTATTTCGATCGCAGGAAACGTGTGTCCCTCCACGGGCTGCGTGGCTCCGGCTTCCCGAGCCCCTCGGCTCCGCTCCTGCGCGACGTGTGTGCTAGCCGCGCCGGGGTCCGGGTCCCGTCTTGGGCGGCTCGGGGAACGAGATCCCACGACACAGTGGTCCGGCCACGAGCTGCATGCGTAGCAGCCGTGTGTGAAACAGGACGCTGTCATCCGCTGGCTCGGGGGCTGGCTGTCCCCGAGACGAAAGCTTCTGTCCTGTCCGGAGCGGCGGCCGTCCTTCCCGGACGCCAAGACTCCTATCCTGCGCGACGTGTGTGCTAGCTGCACGGGGGTCCGCGGTCTGTTTTGAGCGGCTCGGGGAACGAGATCCCACGACACAGTGGTCCGGCCACGAGCTGCATGCGTAGCAGCCGTGTGTGAAACAGGACGCTGTCATCCGCTGGCTCGGGGGCTGGCTGTCCCCGAGACGAAAGCTTCTGTCCTGTCCGGAGCGGCGGCCGTCCTTCCCGGACGCCAAGACTCCTATCCTGGGCGACGTGTGTGCTGTTTGCACGGGGGTCCGCGGTCTGTCTTGAGCGGCTCGGGGAACGAGATCCCACGACACAGTGGTCCGGCCACGAGCTGCATGCGTAGCAGCCGTGTCGTGAAACAGGACGCTGTCATCCGCTGGCTCGGGGGCTGGCTGTCCCCGAGACGAAAGCATCTGTCCTGTCCGGAGCGGCGGCCGTCCTTAACGAACACCCACGCTCCGCTCCTGGGCGGTGTGTGTGCTAGTCTCACAAGGACCGATCGGACCTCTGTCGGCTCCGCTATTTCGATCGCAGGAAACGTATGTCCCTCTACGGGCTGCGTGGCTCCGGCTTCCAGAGCCCCTCGGCTACGCTCCTGCGCGACGTGTGTGCTAGCCGCACCGGGATCCGGGTCCCGCCTTGGGCGGCTCGACGAAAGTGATCGCAAGACACGGGTGACCGGCCACAAGCGCTGTGGGTGCCAGCCTTGCCACGAAGCAGGAGGCTGTGTTCCGTTCGCTCGGCAACTATCCGGTCCCGGAGAGGCCGCCGTCCTTCCCGAACATCTGCGCTCCGGTCCTGGGCGGTGTGTGTGCTAGTCTCACTAGGACCCGGTCGGACCTCTGTCGGCTCCGCTATTTCGATCGCAGGAAACGTGTGTCCCTCTACGGGCTGCGTGGCTCCGGCTTCCAGAGCCCCTCGGCTCCGGTCCTGCGCGACGTGTGTGCTAGCCGCGACGGGGTCCGGGTCCCGCCTTGGGCGACTCGGGGAACGAGATCACACGACACAGTGGTCCGGCCACGAGCTGCATGCGTAGCAGCCGTGTGTGAAACAGGACGCTGTCATCCGCTGGCTCGGGGGCTGGCTGTCCCCGAGACGAAAGCTTCTGTCCTGTCCGGAGCGGCGGCCGTCCTTCCCGGACGCCAAGACTCCTATCCTGGGCGACGTGTGTGCTAGCCGAGCGGGGGTCCGCGGTCTATCTTGAGCGGCTCGGGGAACGAGATCCCACGACACAGTGGTCCGGCCACGAGCTGCATGCGTAGCAGCCGTGTCGTGAAACAGGACGCTGTCATCCGCTGGCTCGGGGGCTGGCTGTCCCCGAGACGAAAGCATCTGTCCTGTCCGGAGCGGCGGCCGTCCTTAACGAACACCCACGCTCCGGTCCTGGTCGGTGTGTGTGCTAGTCTCACAAGGACCGATCGGACCTCTGTCGGCTCCGCTATTTCGATCGCAGGAAACGTGTGTCCCTCTACGGGCTGCGTGGCTCCGGCTTCCCGAGCCCCTCGGCTCCGCTCCTGCGCGACGTGTGTGCTAGCCGCGCCGGGGTCCGGGTCCCGCCTTGGGCGGCTCGACGAAAGTGATCGCAAGACACGGGTGACCAGCCACAAGCGCTGTGGGTGCCAGCCTTGCCACGAAGCAGGAGGCTGTGTTCCGTTCGCTCGGCAACTATCCATCCCGGAGCGGCCGCCGTCCTTCCCGAACAGCCGCGCTCCGGTCCTGCGCGACGTGTGTGCTAGCCGCGCCGGGGTCCGGGTCCCGTCTTGGGCGGCTCGGGGAACGAGATCCCACGACACAGTGGTCCGGCCACGAGCTGCATGCGTAGCAGCCGTGTCGTGAAACAGGACGCTGTCATCCGCTGGCTCGGGGGCTGGCTGTCCCCGAGACGAAAGCATCTGTCCTGTCCGGAGCGGCGGCCGTCCTTAACGAACACCCACGCTCCGGTCCTGCGCGACGTGTGTGCTAGCCGCGCCGGGGTCCGGGTCCCGCCTTGGGCGGCTCGGGGAACGAGATCCCACGACACAGTGGTCCGGCCACGAGCTGCATGCGTAGCAGCCGTGTGTGAAACAGGACGCTGTCATCCGCTGGCTCGGGGGCTGGCTGTCCCCGAGACGAAAGCTTCTGTCCTGTCCGGAGCGGCGGCCGTCCTTCCCGGACGCCAAGACTCCTATCCTGGGCGACGTGTGTGCTAGCTGCACGGGGGTCCGCGGTCTGTCTTGAGCGGTTCGGGGAACGAGATCCCACGACACAGTGGTCCGGCCACGAGCTGCATGCGTAGCAGCCGTGTGTGAAACAGGACGCTGTCATCCGCTGGCTCGGGGGCTGGCTGTCCCCGAGACGAAAGCTTCTGTCCTGTCCGGAGCGGCGGCCGTCCTTAACGAACACCCACGCTCCGGTCCTGGGCAGTGTGTGTGCTAGTCTCACTAGGACCAGGTCGGACCTCTGTCGGCTCCGCTATTTCGATCGCAGGAAACGTGTGTCCCTCCACGGGCTGCGTGGCTCCGGTTTCCAGAGCCCCTCGGCTCCGCTCCTGCGCGACGTGTTTGCTAGCCGCGCCGGGGTCCGGGTCCCGCCTTGGGCGACTCGGGGAACGAGATCCCACGACACAGTGGTCCGGCCACGAGCTGCATGCGTAGCAGCCGTGTGTGAAACAGGACGCTGTCATCCGCTGGCTCGGGGGCTGGCTGTCCCCGAGACGAAAGCTTCTGTCGTGTCCGGAGCGGCGGCCGTCCTTCCCGGACACCAAGACTCCTATCCTGGGCGACGTGTGTGCTAGCTGCACGGGGGTCCGCGGTCTGTCTTGAGCGGCTCGGGGAACGAGATCCCACGACACAGTGGTCCGGCCACGAGCTGCATGCGTAGCAGCCGTGTGTGAAACAGGACGCTGTCATCCGCTGGCTCGGGGGCTGGCTGTCCCAGAGACGAAAGCTTCTGTCCTGTCCGGAGCGGCGGCCGTCCTTAACGAACACCCACGCTCAGGTCCTGGGCGGTCTGTGCGCTAGTCTCACTAGGACCCGGTCGGACCTCTGTCGGCTCCGCTATTTCGATCGCAGGAAACGTGTGTCCCTCTACGGGCTGCGTGGCTCCGGCTTCCAGAGCCCCTCGGCTCCGGTCCTGCGCGACGTGTGTGCTAGCCGCGCCGGGGTCCGGGTCCCGCCTTGGGCGGCTCGGGGAACGAGATCCCACGACACAGTGGTCCGGCCACGAGCTGCATGCGTAGCAGCCGTGTGTGAAACAGGACGCTGTCATCCGCTAGCTCGGGGGCTGGCTGTCCCCGAGACGAAAGCTTCTGTCCTGTCCGGAGCGGCGGCCGTCCTTAACGAACACCCACGCTCCGGTTCTGGGCGGTGTGTGTGCTAGTCTCACTTGGACCCGGTCGGACCTATGTCGGCTCCGCTATTTCGATCGCAGGAAACGTGTGTCCCTCTACGGGCTGCGTGGCTCCGGCTTCCCGAGCCCCTCGGCTCCGGTCCTGCGCGACGTGTGTGCTAGCCGCGCCGGGATCCGGGTCCCGCCTTGGGCGGCTCGACGAAAGTGATCGCAAGACACGGGTGACCGGCCACAAGCGCTGTGGGTGCCAGCCTTGCCACGAAGCAGGAGGCTGTGTTCCGTTCGCTCGGCAACTATCCGTCCCGGAGCGGCCGCCGTCCTTCCCGAACAGCCGCGCTCCGGTCCTGCGCGACGTGTGTGCTAGCCGCGCCGGGGTCCGGGTCCCGCCTTGGGCGGCTCGGGGAACGAGATCCCACGACACAGTGGTCCGGCCACGAGCTGCATGCGTAGCAGCCGTGTGTGAAACAGGACGCTGTCATCCGCTGGCTCGGGGGCTGGCTGTCCCCGAGACGAAAGCTTCTGTCCTGTCCGGAGCGGCGGCCGTCCTTCCCGGACGCCAAGACTCCTATCCTGCGCGACGTGTGTGCTAGCTGCACGGGGGTCCGCGGTCTGTTTTGAGCGGCTCGGGGAACGAGATCCCACGACACAGTGGTCCGGCCACGAGCTGCATGCGTAGCAGCCGTGTGTGAAACAGGACGCTGTCATCCGCTGGCTCGGGGGCTGGCTGTCCCCGAGACGAAAGCTTCTGTCCTGTCCGGAGCGGCGGCCGTCCTTCCCGGACGCCAAGACTCCTATCCTGGGCGACGTGTGTGCTGTTTGCACGGGGGTCCGCGGTCTGTCTTGAGCGGCTCGGGGAACGAGATCCCACGACACAGTGGTCCGGCCACGAGCTGCATGCGTAGCAGCCGTGTGGTGAAACAGGACGCTGTCATCCGCTGGCTCGGGGGCTGGCTGTCCCCGAGACGAAAGCATCTGTCCTGTCCGGAGCGGCGGCCGTCCTTAACGAACACCCACGCTCCGGTCCTGGGCGGTGTGTGTGCTAGTCTCACAAGGACCGATCGGACCTCTGTCGGCTCCGCTATTTCGATCGCAGGAAACGTATGTCCCTCTACGGGCTGCGTGGCTCCGGCTTCCCGAGCCCCTCGGCTCCGCTCCTGCGCGACGTGTGTGCTAGCCGCACCGGGATCCGGGTCCCGCCTTGGGCGGCTCGACGAAAGTGATCGCAAGACACGGGTGACCGGCCACAAGCGCTGTGGGTGCCAGCCTTGCCACGAAGCAGGAGGCTGTGTTCCGTTCGCTCGGCAACTATCCGGTCCCGGAGCGGCCGCCGTCCTTCCCGAACATCTGCGCTCCGGTCCTGGGCGGTGTGTGTGCTAGTCTCACTAGGACCCGGTCGGACCTCTGTCGGCTCCGCTATTTCGATCGCAGGAAACGTGTGTCCCTCTACGGGCTGCGTGGCTCCGGCTTCCAGAGCCCCTCGGCTCCGGTCCTGCGCGACGTGTGTGCTAGCCGCGCCGGGGTCCGGGTCCCGTCTTGGGCGGCTCGGGGAACGAGATCCCACGACACAGTGGTCCGGCCACGAGCTGCATGCGTAGCAGCCGTGTCGTGAAACAGGACGCTGTCATCCGCTGGCTCGGGGGCTGGCTGTCCCCGAGACGAAAGCATCTGTCCTGTCCGGAGCGGCGGCCGTCCTTAACGAACACCCACGCTCCGGTCCTGCGCGACGTGTGTGCTAGCCGCGCCGGGGTCCGGGTCCCGCCTTGGGCGGCTCGGGGAACGAGATCCCACGACACAGTGGTCCGGCCACGAGCTGCATGCGTAGCAGCCGTGTGTGAAACAGGACGCTGTCATCCGCTGGCTCGGGGGCTGGCTGTCCCCGAGACGAAAGCTTCTGTCCTGTCCGGAGCGGCGGCCGTCCTTCCCGGACGCCAAGACTCCTATCCTGGGCGACGTGTGTGCTAGCTGCACGGGGGTCCGCGGTCTGTCTTGAGCGGTTCGGGGAACGAGATCCCACGACACAGTGGTCCGGCCACGAGCTGCATGCGTAGCAGCCGTGTGTGAAACAGGACGCTGTCATCCGCTGGCTCGGGGGCTGGCTGTCCCCGAGACGAAAGCTTCTGTCCTGTCCGGAGCGGCGGCCGTCCTTAACGAACACCCACGCTCCGGTCCTGGGCAGTGTGTGTGCTAGTCTCACTAGGACCAGGTCGGACCTCTGTCGGCTCCGCTATTTCGATCGCAGGAAACGTGTGTCCCTCCACGGGCTGCGTGGCTCCGGTTTCCAGAGCCCCTCGGCTCCGCTCCTGCGCGACGTGTTTGCTAGCCGCGCCGGGGTCCGGGTCCCGCCTTGGGCGGCTCGGGGAACGAGATCCCACGACACAGTGGTCCGGCCACGAGCTGCATGCGTAGCAGCCGTGTGTGAAACAGGACGCTGTCATACGCTGGCTCGGGGGCTGGCTGTCCCCGAGACGAAAGCTTCTGTCCTGTCCGGAGCGGCGGCCGTCCTTAACGAACACCCACGCTCCGGTCCTGGGCGGTGTGTGCGCTAGTCTCACTAGGACCCGGTCGGACCTCTGTCGGCTCCGCTATTTCGATCGCAGGAAACGTGTGTCCCTCCACGGGCTGCGTGGCTCCGGCTTCCCGAGCCCCTCGGCTCCGGTCCTGCGCGACGTGTGTGCTAGCCGCGCCGGGGTCCGGGTCCCGTCTTGGGCGGCTCGGGGAACGAGATCCCACGACACAGTGGTCCGGTCACGAGCTGCATGCGTAGCAGCCGTGTGTGAAACAGGACGCTGTCATCCGCTGGCTCGGGGGCTGGCTGTCCCCGAGACGAAAGCTTCTGTCGTGTCCGGAGCGGCGGCCGTCCTTCCCGGACGCCAAGACTCCTATCCTGGGCGACGTGTGTGCTAGCTGCACGGGGGTCCGCGGTCTGTCTTGAGCGGCTCGGGGAACGAGATCCCACGACACAGTGGTCCGGCCACGAGCTGCATGCGTAGCAGCCGTGTGTGAAACAGGACGCTGTCATCCGCTGGCTCGGGGGCTGGCTGTCCCAGAGACGAAAGCTTCTGTCCTGTCCGGAGCGGCGGCCGTCCTTAACGAACACCCACGCTCAGGTCCTGGGCGGTGTGTGCGCTAGTCTCACTAGGACCCGGTCGGACCTCTGTCGGCTCCGCTATTTCGATCGCAGGAAACGTGTGTCCCTCTACGGGCTGCGTGGCTCCGGCTTCCCGAGCCCCTCGGCTCCGGTCCTGCGCGACGTGTGTGCTAGCCGCGCCGGGGTCCGGGTCCCGCCTTGGGCGGCTCGGGGAACGAGATCCCACGACACAGTGGTCCGGCCACGAGCTGCATGCGTAGCAGCCGTGTGTGAAACAGGACGCTGTCATCCGCTAGCTCGGGGGCTGGCTGTCCCCGAGACGAAAGCTTCTGTCCTGTCCGGAGCGGCGGCCGTCCTTAACGAACACCCACGCTCCGGTTCTGGGCGGTGTGTGTGCTAGTCTCACTTGGACCCGGTCGGACCTATGTCGGCTCCGCTATTTCGATCGCAGGAAACGTGTGTCCCTCTACGGGCTGCGTGGCTCCGGCTTCCCGAGCCCCTCGGCTCCGGTCCTGCGCGACGTGTGTGCTAGCCGCGCCGGGATCCGGGTCCCGCCTTGGGCGGCTCGACGAAAGTGATCGCAAGACACGGGTGACCGGCCACAAGCGCTGTGGGTGCCAGCCTTGCCACGAAGCAGGAGGCTGTGTTCCGTTCGCTCGGCAACTATCCGTCCCGGAGCGGCCGCCGTCCTTCCCGAACAGCCGCGCTCCGGTCCTGCGCGACGTGTGTGCTAGCCGCGCCGGGGTCCGGGTCCCGCCTTGGGCGGCTCGGGGAACGAGATCCCACGACACAGTGGTCCGGCCACGAGCTGCATGCGTAGCAGCCGTGTGTGAAACAGGACGCTGTCATCCGCTGGCTCGGGGGCTGGCTGTCCCCGAGACGAAAGCTTCTGTCCTGTCCGGAGCGGCGGCCGTCCTTCCCGGACGCCAAGACTCCTATCCTGGGCGACGTGTGTGCTAGCTGCACGGGGGTCCGCGGTCTGTTTTGAGCGGCTCGGGGAACGAGATCCCACGACACAGTGGTCCGGCCACGAGCTGCATGCGTAGCAGCCGTGTGTGAAACAGGACGCTGTCATCCGCTGGCTCGGGGGCTTGCTGTCCCCGAGACGAAAGCTTCTGTCCTGTCCGGAGCGGCGGCCGTCCTTCCCGGACGCCAAGACTCCTATCCTGGGCGACGTGTGTGCTGTTTGCACGGGGGTCCGCGGTCTGTCTTGAGCGGCTCGGGGAACGAGATCCCACGACACAGTGGTCCGGCCACGAGCTGCATGCGTAGCAGCCGTGTGGTGAAACAGGACGCTGTCATCCGCTGGCTCGGGGGCTGGCTGTCCCCGAGACGAAAGCATCTGTCCTGTCCGGAGCGGCGGCCGTCCTTAACGAACACCCACGCTCCGGTCCTGGGCGGTGTGTGTGCTAGTCTCACAAGGACCGATCGGACCTCTGTCGGCTCCGCTATTTCGATCGCAGGAAACGTATGTCCCTCTACGGGCTGCGTGGCTCCGGCTTCCCGAGCCCCTCGGCTCCGCTCCTGCGCGACGAGTGTGCTAGCCGCACCGGGATCCGGGTCCCGCCTTGGGCGGCTCGACGAAAGTGATCGCAAGACACGGGTGACCGGCCACAAGCGCTGTGGGTGCCAGCCTTGCCACGAAGCAGGAGGCTGTGTTCCGTTCGCTCGGCAACTATCCGGTCCCGGAGAGGCCGCCGTCCTTCCCGAACATCTGCGCTCCGGTCCTGGGCGGTGTGTGTGCTAGTCTCACTAGGACCCGGTCGGACCTCTGTCGGCTCCGCTATTTCGATCGCAGGAAACGTGTGTCCCTCTACGGGCTGCGTGGCTCCGGCTTCCAGAGCCCCTCGGCTCCGGTCCTGCGCGACGTGTGTGCTAGCCGCGCCGGGGTCCGGGTCCCGTCTTGGGCGGCTCGGGGAACGAGATCCCACGACACAGTGGTCCGGCCACGAGCTGCATGCGTAGCAGCCGTGTCGTGAAACAGGACGCTGTCATCCGCTGGCTCGGGGGCTGGCTGTCCCCGAGACGAAAGCATCTGTCCTGTCCGGAGCGGCGGCCGTCCTTAACGAACACCCACGCTCCGGTCCTGCGCGACGTGTGTGCTAGCCGCGCCGGGGTCCGGGTCCCGCCTTGGGCGGCTCGGGGAACGAGATCCCACGACACAGTGGTCCGGCCACGAGCTGCATGCGTAGCAGCCGTGTGTGAAACAGGACGCTGTCATCCGCTGGCTCGGGGGCTGGCTGTCCCCGAGACGAAAGCTTCTGTCCTGTCCGGAGCGGCGGCCGTCCTTCCCGGACGCCAAGACTCCTATCCTGGGCGACGTGTGTGCTAGCTGCACGGGGGTCCGCGGTCTGTCTTGAGCGGTTCGGGGAACGAGATCCCACGACACAGTGGTCCGGCCACGAGCTGCATGCGTAGCAGCCGTGTGTGAAACAGGACGCTGTCATCCGCTGGCTCGGGGGCTGGCTGTCCCCGAGACGAAAGCTTCTGTCCTGTCCGGAGCGGCGGCCGTCCTTAACGAACACCCACGCTCCGGTCCTGGGCAGTGTGTGTGCTAGTCTCACTAGGACCAGGTCGGACCTCTGTCGGCTCCGCTATTTCGATCGCAGGAAACGTGTGTCCCTCCACGGGCTGCGTGGCTCCGGTTTCCAGAGCCCATCGGCTCCGCTCCTGCGCGACGTGTTTGCTAGCCGCGCCGGGGTCCGGGTCCCGCCTTGGGCGGCTCGGGGAACGAGATCCCACGACACAGTGGTCCGGCCACGAGCTGCATGCGTAGCAGCCGTGTGTGAAACAGGACGCTGTCATACGCTGGCTCGGGGGCTGGCTGTCCCCGAGACGAAAGCTTCTGTCCTGTCCGGAGCGGCGGCCGTCCTTAACGAACACCCACGCTCCGGTCCTGGGCGGTGTGTGCGCTAGTCTCACTAGGACCCGGTCGGACCTCTGTCGGCTCCGCTATTTCGATCGCAGGAAACGTGTGTCCCTCCACGGGCTGCGTGGCTCCGGCTTCCCGAGCCCCTCGGCTCCGGTCCTGCGCGACGTGTGTGCTAGCCGCGCCGGGGTCCGGGTCCCGTCTTGGGCGGCTCGGGGAACGAGATCCCACGACACAGTGGTCCGGTCACGAGCTGCATGCGTAGCAGCCGTGTGTGAAACAGGACGCTGTCATCCGCTGGCTCGGGGGCTGGCTGTCCCCGAGACGAAAGCTTCTGTCGTGTCCGGAGCGGCGGCCGTCCTTCCCGGACACCAAGACTCCTATCCTGGGCGACGTGTGTGCTAGCTGCACGGGGGTCCGCGGTCTGTCTTGAGCGGCTCGGGGAACGAGATCCCACGACACAGTGGTCCGGCCACGAGCTGCATGCGTAGCAGCCGTGTGTGAAACAGGACGCTGTCATCCGCTGGCTCGGGGGCTGGCTGTCCCAGAGACGAAAGCTTCTGTCCTGTCCGGAGCGGCGGCCGTCCTTAACGAACACCCACGCTCAGGTCCTGGGCGGTGTGTGCGCTAGTCTCACTAGGACCCGGTCGGACCTCTGTCGGCTCCGCTATTTCGATCGCAGGAAACGTGTGTCCCTCTACGGGCTGCGTGGCTCCGGCTTCCCGAGCCCCTCGGCTCCGGTCCTGCGCGACGTGTGTGCTAGCCGCGCCGGGGTCCGGGTCCCGCCTTGGGCGGCTCGGGGAACGAGATCCCACGACACAGTGGTCCGGCCACGAGCTGCATGCGTAGCAGCCGTGTGTGAAACAGGACGCTGTCATCCGCTAGCTCGGGGGCTGGCTGTCCCCGAGACGAAAGCTTCTGTCCTGTCCGGAGCGGCGGCCGTCCTTAACGAACACCCACGCTCCGGTTCTGGGCGGTGTGTGTGCTAGTCTCACTTGGACCCGGTCGGACCTATGTCGGCTCCGCTATTTCGATCGCAGGAAACGTGTGTCCCTCTACGGGCTGCGTGGCTCCGGCTTCCCGAGCCCCTCGGCTCCGGTCCTGCGCGACGTGTGTGCTAGCCGCGCCGGGGTCCGGGTCCCGCCTTGGGCGGCTCGGGGAACGAGATCCCACGACACAGTGGTCCGGCCACGAGCTGCATGCGTAGCAGCCGTGTGTGAAACAGGACGCTGTCATCCGCTGGCTCGGGGGCTGGCTGTCCCCGAGACGAAAGCTTCTGTCCTGTCCGGAGCGGCGGCCGTCCTTAACGAACATCCACGCTCCTGTCCTGGGCGGTGTGTGCGCTAGTCTCACTAGGACCCGGTCGGACCTCTGTCGGCTCTGCTATTTCGATCGCAGGAAACGTGTGTCCCTCTACGGGCTGCGTGGCTCCGGCTTCCAGAGCCCCTCGGCTCCGGTCCTGCGCGACGTGTGTGCTAGCCGCGCCGGGGTCCGGGTCCCGCCTTGGGCGGCTCGGGGAACGAGATCCCACGACACAGTGGTCCGGCCACGAGCTGCATGCGTAGCAGCCGTGTGTGAAACAGGACGCTGTCATCCGCTGGCTCGGGGGCTGGCTGTCCCCGAGACGAAAGCTTCTGTCCTGTCCGGAGCGGCGGCCGTCCTTAACGAACACCCACGCTCCGGTCCTGGGCGGTGTGTGCGCTAGTCTCACTAGGACCCGGTCGGACCTCTGTCGGCTCCGCTATTTCGATCGCAGGAAACGTGTGTCCCTCTAAGGGCTGCGTGGCTCCGGCTTCCAGAGCCCCTCGGCTCCGGTCCTGCGCGACGTGTGTGCTAGCCGCGCCGGGGTCCGGGTCCCGCCTTGGGCGGCTCGGGGAACGAGATCCCACGACACAGTGGTCCGGCCACGAGCTGCATGCGTAGCAGCCGTGTCGTGAAACAGGACGCTGTCATCCGCTGGCTCGGGGGCTGGCTGTCCCCGAGACGAAAGCATCTGTCCTGTCCGGAGCGGCGGCCGTCCTTAACGAACACCCACGCTCCGGTCCTGCCCGACGTGTATGCTAGCCGCGCCGGGGTCCGGGTCCCGCCTTGGGCGGCTCGGGGAACGAGATCCCACGACACAGTGGTCCGGCCACGAGCTGCATGCGTAGCAGCCGTCTGTGAAACAGGACGCTGTCATCCGCTGGCTCGGGGGCTGGCTGTCCCCGAGACGAAAGCTTCTGTCCTGTCCGGAGCGGCGGCCGTCCTTAACGAACACCCACGCTCCGGTCCTGGTCGGTGTGTGTGCTAGTCTCACTAGGACCCGGTCGGACCTCTGTCGGCTCCGCTATTTCGATCGCAGGAAAAGTGTGTCCCTCCACGGGCTGCGTGGCTCCGGCTTCCCGAGCCCCTCGGCTCCGCTCCTGCGCGACGTGTTTTCTAGCCGCTTCGGGATCCGGGTCCCGCCTTGGGCGGCTCGACGAAAGTGATCGCAAGACACGGGTGACCGGCCACAAGCGCTGTGGGTGCCAGCCTTGCCACGAAGCAGGAGGCTGTGTTCCGTTCGCTCGGCAACTATCCGTCCCGGAGCGGCCGCCGTCCTTCCCGAACAGCCGCGCTCCGGTCCTGCGCGACGTGTGTGCTAGCCGCGCCGGGGTCCGGGTCCCGCCTTGGGCGGCTCGGGGAACGAGATCCCACGACACAGTGGTCCGGCCACGAGCTGCATGCGTAGCAGCCGTGTGTGAAACAGGACGCTGTCATCCGCTGGCTCGGGGGCTGGCTGTCCCCGAGACGAAAGCTTCTGTCCTGTCCGGAGCGGCGGCCGTCCTTAACGAACACCCACGCTCCGGTCCTGGGCGGTGTGTGCGCTAGTCTCACTAGGACCCGGTCGGACCTCTGTCGGCTCCGCTATTTCGATCGCAGGAAACGTGTGTCCCTCCACGGGCTGCGTGGCTCCGGCTTCCCGAGCCCCTCGGCTCCGGTCCTGCGCGACGTGTGTGCTAGCCGCGCCGGGGTCCGGGTCCCGCCTTGGGCGGCTCGGGGAACGAGATCCCACGACACAGTGGTCCGGCCACGAGCTGCATGCGTAGCAGCCGTGTCGTGAAACAGGACGCTGTCATCCGCTGGCTCGGGGGCTGGCTGTCCCCGAGACGAAAGCATCTGTCCTGTCCGGAGCGGCGGCCGTCCTTAACGAACACCCACGCTCCGGTCCTGCCCGACGTGTGTGCTAGCCGCGCCGGGGTCCGGGTCCCGCCTTGGGCGGCTCGACGAAAGTGATCGCAAGACACGGGTGACCGGCCACAAGCGCTGTGGGTGCCAGCCTTGCCACGAAGCAGGAGGTTGTGTTCCGTTCGCTCGGCAACTATCCGGTCCCGGAGAGGCCGCCGTCCTTCCCGAACATCTGCGCTCCGGTCCTGGGCGGTGTGTGTGCTAGTCTCACTAGGACCCGGTCGGACCTCTGTCGGCTCTGCTATTTCGATCGCAGGAAACGTGTGTCCCTCTACGGGCTGCGTGGCTCCGGCTTCCAGAGCCCCTCGGCTCCGGTCCTGCGCGACGTGTGTGCTAGCCGCGCCGGGGTCCGGGTCCCGCCTTGGGCGGCTCGGGGAACGAGATCCCACGACACAGTGGTCCGGCCACGAGCTGCATGCGTAGCAGCCGTGTGTGAAACAGGACGCTGTCATCCGCTGGCTCGGGGGCTGGCTGTCCCCGAGACGAAAGCTTCTGTCCTGTCCGGAGCGGCGGCCGTCCTTAACGAACACCCACGCTCCGGTCCTGGGCGGTGTGTGCGCTAGTCTCACTAGGACCCGGTCGGACCTCTGTCGGCTCCGCTATTTCGATCGCAGGAAACGTGTGTCCCTCTAAGGGCTGCGTGGCTCCGGCTTCCAGAGCCCCTCGGCTCCGGTCCTGCGCGACGTGTGTGCTAGCCGCGCCGGGGTCCGGGTCCCGCCTTGGGCGGCTCGGGGAACGAGATCCCACGACACAGTGGTCCGGCCACGAGCTGCATGCGTAGCAGCCGTGTCGTGAAACAGGACGCTGTCATCCGCTGGCTCGGGGGCTGGCTGTCCCCGAGACGAAAGCATCTGTCCTGTCCGGAGCGGCGGCCGTCCTTAACGAACACCCACGCTCCGGTCCTGCCCGACGTGTATGCTAGCCGCGCCGGGGTCCGGGTCCCGCCTTGGGCGGCTCGGGGAACGAGATCCCACGACACAGTGGTCCGGCCACGAGCTGCATGCGTAGCAGCCGTCTGTGAAACAGGACGCTGTCATCCGCTGGCTCGGGGGCTGGCTGTCCCCGAGACGAAAGCTTCTGTCCTGTCCGGAGCGGCGGCCGTCCTTAACGAACACCCACGCTCCGGTCCTGGTCGGTGTGTGTGCTAGTCTCACTAGGACCCGGTCGGACCTCTGTCGGCTCCGCTATTTCGATCGCAGGAAAAGTGTGTCCCTCCACGGGCTGCGTGGCTCCGGCTTCCCGAGCCCCTCGGCTCCGCTCCTGCGCGACGTGTTTTCTAGCCGCTTCGGGATCCGGGTCCCGCCTTGGGCGGCTCGACGAAAGTGATCGCAAGACACGGGTGACCGGCCACAAGCGCTGTGGGTGCCAGCCTTGCCACGAAGCAGGAGGCTGTGTTCCGTTCGCTCGGCAACTATCCGTCCCGGAGCGGCCGCCGTCCTTCCCGAACAGCCGCGCTCCGGTCCTGCGCGACGTGTGTGCTAGCCGCGCCGGGGTCCGGGTCCCGCCTTGGGCGGCTCGGGGAACGAGATCCCACGACACAGTGGTCCGGCCACGAGCTGCATGCGTAGCAGCCGTGTGTGAAACAGGACGCTGTCATCCGCTGGCTCGGGGGCTGGCTGTCCCCGAGACGAAAGCTTCTGTCCTGTCCGGAGCGGCGGCCGTCCTTAACGAACACCCACGCTCCGGTCCTGGGCGGTGTGTGCGCTAGTCTCACTAGGACCCGGTCGGACCTCTGTCGGCTCCGCTATTTCGATCGCAGGAAACGTGTGTCCCTCCACGGGCTGCGTGGCTCCGGCTTCCCGAGCCCCTCGGCTCCGGTCCTGCGCGACGTGTGTGCTAGCCGCGCCGGGGTCCGGGTCCCGCCTTGGGCGGCTCGGGGAACGAGATCCCACGACACAGTGGTCCGGCCACGAGCTGCATGCGTAGCAGCCGTGTCGTGAAACAGGACGCTGTCATCCGCTGGCTCGGGGGCTGGCTGTCCCCGAGACGAAAGCATCTGTCCTGTCCGGAGCGGCGGCCGTCCTTAACGAACACCCACGCTCCGGTCCTGCCCGACGTGTGTGCTAGCCGCGCCGGGGTCCGGGTCCCGCCTTGGGCGGCTCGACGAAAGTGATCGCAAGACACGGGTGACCGGCCACAAGCGCTGTGGGTGCCAGCCTTGCCACGAAGCAGGAGGTTGTGTTCCGTTCGCTCGGCAACTATCCGGTCCCGGAGAGGCCGCCGTCCTTCCCGAACATCTGCGCTCCGGTCCTGGGCGGTGTGTGTGCTAGTCTCACTAGGACCCGGTCGGACCTCTGTCGGCTCCGCTATTTCGATCGCAGGAAACGTGTGTCCCTCTACGGGCTGCGTGGCTCCGGCTTCCAGAGCCCCTCGGCTCCGGTCCTGCGCGACGTGTGTGCTAGCCGCGCCGGGGTCCGGGTCCCGCCTTGGGCGGCTCGGGGAACGAGATCCCACGACACAGTGGTCCGGCCACGAGCTGCATGCGTAGCAGCCGTCTGTGAAACAGGACGCTGTCATCCGCTGGCTCGGGGGCTGGCTGTCCCCGACACGAAAGCTTCTGTCGTGTCCGGAGCGGCGGCCGTCCTTCCCGGACACCAAGACTCCTATCCTGGGCGACGTGTGTGCTAGCTGCACGGGGGTCCGCGGTCTGTCTTGAGCGGCTCGGGGAACGAGATCCCACGACACAGTGGTCCGGCCACGAGCTGCATGCGTAGCAGCCGTGTGTGAAACAGGACGCTGTCATCCGCTGGCTCGGGGGCTGGCTGTCCCAGAGACGAAAGCTTCTGTCCTGTCCGGAGCGGCGGCCGTCCTTAACGAACACCCACGCTCAGGTCCTGGGCGGTGTGTGCGCTAGTCTCACTAGGACCCGGTCGGACCTCTGTCGGCTCCGCTATTTCGATCGCAGGAAACGTGTGTCCCCCTACGGGCTGCGTGGCTCCGGCTTCCCGAGCCCCTCGGCTCCGGTCCTGCGCGACGTGTGTGCTAGCCGCGCCGGGATCCGGGTCCCGCCTTGGGCGGCTCGACGAAAGTGATCGCAAGACACGGGTGACCGGCCACAAGCGCTGTGGGTGCCAGCCTTGCCACGAAGCAGGAGGCTGTGTTCCGTTCGCTCGGCAACTATCCGTCCCGGAGCGGCCGCCGTCCTTCCCGAACAGCCGCGCTCCGGTCCTGCGCGACGTGTGTGCTAGCCGCGCCGGGGTCCGGGTCCCGCCTTGGGCGGCTCGGGGAACGAGATCCCACGACACAGTGGTCCGGCCACGAGCTGCATGCGTAGCAGCCGTCTGTGAAACAGGACGCTGTCATCCGCTGGCTCGGGGGCTGGCTGTCCCCGAGACGAAAGCTTCTGTCCTGTCCGGAGCGGCGGCCGTCCTTAACGAACATCCACGCTCCGGTCCTGGGCGGTGTGTGCGCTAGTCTCACTAGGACCCGGTCGGACCTCTGTCGGCTCCGCTATTTCGATCGCAGGAAACGTGTGTCCCTCCACGGGCTGCGTGGCTCCGGCTTCCCGAGCCCCTCGGCTCCGGTCCTGCGCGACGTGTGTGCTAGCCGCGCCGGGGTCCGGGTCCCGCCTTGGGCGGCTCGGGGAACGAGATCCCACGACACAGTGGTCCGGCCACGAGCTGCATGCGTAGCAGCCGTGTCGTGAAACAGGACGCTGTCATCCGCTGGCTCGGGGGCTGGCTGTCCCCGAGACGAAAGCATCTGTCCTGTCCGGAGCGGCGGCCGTCCTTAACGAACACCCACGCTCCGGTCCTGCCCGACGTGTGTGCTAGCCGCGCCGGGGTCCGGGTCCCGCCTTGGGCGGCTCGACGAAAGTGATCGCAAGACACGGGTGACCGGCCACAAGCGCTGTGGGTGCCAGCCTTGCCACGAAGCAGGAGGCTGTGTTCCGTTCGCTCGGCAACTATCCGGTCCCGGAGAGGCCGCCGTCCTTCCCGAACATCTGCGCTCCGGTCCTGGGCGGTGTGTGTGCTAGTCTCACTAGGACCCGGTCGGACCTCTGTCGGCTCTGCTATTTCGATCGCAGGAAACGTGTGTCCCTCTACGGGCTGCGTGGCTCCGGCTTCCAGAGCCCCTCGGCTCCGGTCCTGCGCGACGTGTGTGCTAGCCGCGCCGGGGTCCGGGTCCCGCCTTGGGCGGCTCGGGGAACGAGATCCCACGACACAGTGGTCCGGCCACGAGCTGCATGCGTAGCAGCCGTCTGTGAAACAGGACGCTGTCATCCGCTGGCTCGGGGGCTGGCTGTCCCCGAGACGAAAGCTTCTGTCCTGTCCGGAGCGGCGGCCGTCCTTCCCGGACGCCAAGACTCCTATCCTGGGCGACGTGTGTGCTAGCCGAGCGGGGGTCCGCGGTCTATCTTGAGCGGCTCGGGGAACGAGATCCCACGACACAGTGGTCCGGCCACGAGCTGCATGCGTAGCAGCCGTGTCGTGAAACAGGACGCTGTCATCCGCTGGCTCGGGGGCTGGCTGTCCCCGAGACGAAAGCATCTGTCCTGTCCGGAGTGGCGGCCGTCCTTAACGAACACCCACGCTCCGGTCCTGGGCGGTGTGTGTGCTAGTCTCACTAGGACCCGATCGGACCTCTGTCGGCTCCGCTATTTCGATCGCAGGAAACGTGTGTCCCTCTACGGGCTGCGTGGCTCCGGCTTCCCGAGCCCCTCGGCTCCGCTCCTGCGCGACGTGTGTGCTAGCCGCGCCGGGGTCCGGGTCCCGCCTTGGGCGGCTCGACGAAAGTGATCGCAAGACACGGGTGACCAGCCACAAGCGCTGTGGGTGCCAGCGTTGCCACGAAGCAGGAGGCTGTGTTCCGTTCGCTCGGCAACTATCCATCCCGGAGCGGCCGCCGTCCTTCCCGAACAGCCGCGCTCCGGTCCTGCGCGACGTGTGTGCTAGCCGCGCCGGGGTCCGGGTCCCGTCTTGGGCGGCTCGGGGAACGAGATCCCACGACACAGTGGTCCGGCCACGAGCTGCATGCGTAGCAGCCGTGTGTGAAACAGGACGCTGTCATCCGCTGGCTCGGGGGCTGGCTGTCCCCGAGACGAAAGCTTCTGTCCTGTCCGGAGCGGCGGCCGTCCTTAACGAACACCCACGCTCCGGTCCTGGGCAGTGTGTGCGCTAGTCTCACTAGGACCCGGTCGGACCTCTGTCGGCTCCGCTATTTCGATCGCAGGAAACGTGTGTCCCTCCACGGGCTGCGTGGCTCCGGCTTCCCGAGCCCCTCGGCTCCGGTCCTGCGCGACGTGTGTGCTAGCCGCGCCGGGGTCCGGGTCCCGTCTTGGGCGGCTCGGGGAACGAGATCCCACGACACAGTGGTCCGGTCACGAGCTGCATGCGTAGCAGCCGTGTGTGAAACAGGACGCTGTCATCCGCTGGCTCGGGGGCTGGCTGTCCCCGAGACGAAAGCTTCTGTCCTGTCCGGAGCGGCGGCCGTCCTTAACGAACACCCACGCTCCGGTCCTGGGCGGTGTGTGCGCTAGTCTCACTAGGACCCGGTCGGACCTCTGTCGGCTCCGCTATTTCGATCGCAGGAAACGTGTGTCCCTCTACGGGCTGCGTGGCTCCGGCTTCCAGAGCCCCTCGGCTCCGCTCCTGCGCGACGTGTGTGCTAGCCGCGCCGGGGTCCGGGTCCCGCCTTGGGCGGCTCGGGGAACGAGATCCCACGACACAGTGGTCCGGCCACGAGCTGCATGCGTAGCAGCCGTGTCGTGAAACAGGACGCTGTCATCCGCTGGCTCGGGGGCTGGCTGTCCCCGAGACGAAAGCATCTGTCCTGTCCGGAGCGGCGGCCGTCCTTAACGAACACCCACGCTCCGGTCCTGCCCGACGTGTGTGCTAGCCGCGCCGGGGTCCGGGTCCCGCCTTGGGCGGCTCGGGGAACGAGATCCCACGACACAGTGGTCCGGCCACGAGCTGCATGCGTAGCAGCCGTGTGTGAAACAGGACGCTGTCATCCGCTGGCTCGGGGGCTGGCTGTCCCCGAGACGAAAGCTTCTGTCCTGTCCGGAGCGGCGGCCGTCCTTAACGAACACCCACGCTCCGGTCCTGGTCGGTGTGTGTGCTAGTCTCACTAGGACCCGGTCGGACCTATGTCGGCTCCGCTATTTCGATCGCAGGAAAAGTGTGTCCCTCCACGGGCTGCGTGGCTCCGGCTTCCCGAGCCCCTCGGCTCCGCTCCTGCGCGACGTGTTTTCTAGCCGCGCCGGGATCCGGGTCCCGCCTTGGGCGGCTCGACGAAAGTGATCGCAAGACACGGGTGACCGGCCACAAGCGCTGTGGGTGCCAGCCTTGCCACGAAGCAGGAGGCTGTGTTCCGTTCGCTCGGCAACTATCCGTCCCGGAGCGGCCGCCGTCCTTCCCGAACAGCCGCGCTCCGGTCCTGCGCGACGTGTGTGCTAGCCGCGCCGGGGTCCGGGTCCCGCCTTGGGCGGCTCGGGGAACGAGATCCCACGACACAGTGGTCCGGCCACGAGCTGCATGCGTAGCAGCCGTGTGTGAAACAGGACGCTGTCATCCGCTGGCTCGGGGGCTGGCTGTCCCCGAGACGAAAGCTTCTGTCCTGTCCGGAGCGGCGGCCGTCCTTCCCGGACGCCAAGACTCCTATCCTGGGCGACGTGTGTGCTAGCTGCACGGGGGTCCGCGGTCTGTCTTGAGCGGCTCGGGGAACGAGATCCCACGACACAGTGGTCCGGCCACGAGCTGCATGCGTAGCAGCCGTGTCGTGAAACAGGACGCTGTCATCCGCTGGCTCGGGGGCTGGCTGTCCCCGAGACGAAAGCTTCTGTCCTGTCCGGAGCGGCGGCCGTCCTTCCCGGACGCCAAGACTCCTATCCTGGGCGACGTGTGTGCTAGCTGCACTGGGGTCCGCTGTCTGTCTTGTGCGGCTCGGGGAACGAGATCCCACGACACAGTGGTCCGGCCACGAGCTGCATGCGTAGCAGCCGTCTGTGAAACAGGACGCTGTCATCCGCTGGCTCGGGGGCTGGCTGTCCCCGACACGAAAGCTTCTGTCGTGTCCGGAGCGGCGGCCGTCCTTCCCGGACACCAAGACTCCTATCCTGGGCGACGTGTGTGCTAGCTGCACGGGGGTCCGCGGTCTGTCTTGAGCGGCTCGGGGAACGAGATCCCACGACACAGTGGTCCGGCCACGAGCTGCATGCGTAGCAGCCGTGTGTGAAACAGGACGCTGTCATCCGCTGGCTCGGGGGCTGGCTGTCCCAGAGACGAAAGCTTCTGTCCTGTCCGGAGCGGCGGCCGTCCTTAACGAACACCCACGCTCAGGTCCTGGGCGGTGTGTGCGCTAGTCTCACTAGGACCCGGTCGGACCTCTGTCGGCTCCGCTATTTCGATCGCAGGAAACGTGTGTCCCCCTACGGGCTGCGTGGCTCCGGCTTCCCGAGCCCCTCGGCTCCGGTCCTGCGCGACGTGTGTGCTAGCCGCGCCGGGATCCGGGTCCCGCCTTGGGCGGCTCGACGAAAGTGATCGCAAGACACGGGTGACCGGCCACAAGCGCTGTGGGTGCCAGCCTTGCCACGAAGCAGGAGGCTGTGTTCCGTTCGCTCGGCAACTATCCGTCCCGGAGCGGCCGCCGTCCTTCCCGAACAGCCGCGCTCCGGTCCTGCGCGACGTGTGTGCTAGCCGCGCCGGGGTCCGGGTCCCGCCTTGGGCGGCTCGGGGAACGAGATCCCACGACACAGTGGTCCGGCCACGAGCTGCATGCGTAGCAGCCGTGTGTGAAACAGGACGCTGTCATCCGCTGGCTCGGGGGCTGGCTGTCCCCGAGACGAAAGCTTCTGTCCTGTCCGGAGCGGCGGCCGTCCTTAACGAACATCCACGCTCCGGTCCTGGGCGGTGTGTGCGCTAGTCTCACTAGGACCCGGTCGGACCTCTGTCGGCTCCGCTATTTCGATCGCAGGAAACGTGTGTCCCTCCACGGGCTGCGTGGCTCCGGCTTCCCGAGCCCCTCGGCTCCGGTCCTGCGCGACGTGTGTGCTAGCCGCGCCGGGGTCCGGGTCCCGCCTTGGGCGGCTCGGGGAACGAGATCCCACGACACAGTGGTCCGGCCACGAGCTGCATGCGTAGCAGCCGTGTCGTGAAACAGGACGCTGTCATCCGCTGGCTCGGGGGCTGGCTGTCCCCGAGACGAAAGCATCTGTCCTGTCCGGAGCGGCGGCCGTCCTTAACGAACACCCACGCTCCGGTCCTGCCCGACGTGTGTGCTAGCCGCGCCGGGGTCCGGGTCCCGCCTTGGGCGGCTCGACGAAAGTGATCGCAAGACACGGGTGACCGGCCACAAGCGCTGTGGGTGCCAGCCTTGCCACGAAGCAGGAGGCTGTGTTCCGTTCGCTCGGCAACTATCCGGTCCCGGAGAGGCCGCCGTCCTTCCCGAACATCTGCGCTCCGGTCCTGGGCGGTGTGTGTGCTAGTCTCACTAGGACCCGGTCGGACCTCTGTCGGCTCTGCTATTTCGATCGCAGGAAACGTGTGTCCCTCTACGGGCTGCGTGGCTCCGGCTTCCAGAGCCCCTCGGCTCCGGTCCTGCGCGACGTGTGTGCTAGCCGCGCCGGGGTCCGGGTCCCGCCTTGGGCGGCTCGGGGAACGAGATCCCACGACACAGTGGTCCGGCCACGAGCTGCATGCGTAGCAGCCGTCTGTGAAACAGGACGCTGTCATCCGCTGGCTCGGGGGCTGGCTGTCCCCGAGACGAAAGCTTCTGTCCTGTCCGGAGCGGCGGCCGTCCTTCCCGGACGCCAAGACTCCTATCCTGGGCGACGTGTGTGCTAGCCGAGCGGGGGTCCGCGGTCTATCTTGAGCGGCTCGGGGAACGAGATCCCACGACACAGTGGTCCGGCCACGAGCTGCATGCGTAGCAGCCGTGTCGTGAAACAGGACGCTGTCATCCGCTGGCTCGGGGGCTGGCTGTCCCCGAGACGAAAGCATCTGTCCTGTCCGGAGCGGCGGCCGTCCTTAACGAACACCCACGCTCCGGTCCTGCCCGACGTGTGTGCTAGCCGCGCCGGGGTCCGGGTCCCGCCTTGGGCGGCTCGGGGAACGAGATCCCACGACACAGTGGTCCGGCCACGAGCTGCATGCGTAGCAGCCGTGTGTGAAACAGGACGCTGTCATCCGCTGGCTCGGGGGCTGGCTGTCCCCGAGACGAAAGCATCTGTCCTGTCCGGAGCGGCGGCCGTCCTTAACGAACACCCACGCTCCGGTCCTGGTCGGTGTGTGTGCTAGTCTCACTAGGACCCGGTCGGACCTATGTCGGCTCCGCTATTTCGATCGCAGGAAAAGTGTGTCCCTCCACGGGCTGCGTGGCTCCGGCTTCCCGAGCCCCTCGGCTCCGCTCCTGCGCGACGTGTTTTCTAGCCGCGCCGGGATCCGGGTCCCGCCTTGGGCGGCTCGACGAAAGTGATCGCAAGACACGGGTGACCGGCCACAAGCGCTGTGGGTGCCAGCCTTGCCACGAAGCAGGAGGCTGTGTTCCGTTCGCTCGGCAACTATCCGTCCCGGAGCGGCCGCCGTCCTTCCCGAACAGCCGCGCTCCGGTCCTGCGCGACGTGTGTGCTAGCCGCGCCGGGGTCCGGGTCCCGCCTTGGGCGGCTCGGGGAACGAGATCCCACGACACAGTGGTCCGGCCACGAGCTGCATGCGTAGCAGCCGTGTGTGAAACAGGACGCTGTCATCCGCTGGCTCGGGGGCTGGCTGTCCCCGAGACGAAAGCTTCTGTCCTGTCCGGAGCGGCGGCCGTCCTTCCCGGACGCCAAGACTCCTATCCTGGGCGACGTGTGTGCTAGCTGCACGGGGGTCCGCGGTCTGTCTTGAGCGGCTCGGGGAACGAGATCCCACGACACAGTGGTCCGGCCACGAGCTGCATGCGTAGCAGCCGTGTCGTGAAACAGGACGCTGTCATCCGCTGGCTCGGGGGCTGGCTGTCCCCGAGACGAAAGCTTCTGTCCTGTCCGGAGCGGCGGCCGTCCTTCCCGGACGCCAAGACTCCTATCCTGGGCGACGTGTGTGCTAGCTGCACTGGGGTCCGCTGTCTGTCTTGTGCGGCTCGGGGAACGAGATCCCACGACACAGTGGTCCGGCCACGAACTGCATGCGTAGCAGCCGTCTGTGAAACAGGACGCTGTCATCCGCTGGCTCGGGGGCTGGCTGTCCCCGAGACGAAAGCTTCTGTCCTGTCCGGAGCGGCGGCCGTCCTTAACGAACACCCACGCTCCGGTCCTGGGCGATGTGTGTGCTAGTCTCACTAGGACCCGGTCGGACCTCTGTCGGCTCCGCTATTTCGATCGCAGGAAACGTGTGTCCCTCTACGGGCTGCGTGGCTCCGGCTTCCAGAGCCCCTCGGCTCCGGTCCTGCGCGACGTGTGTGCTAGCCGCGCCGGGGTCCGGGTCCCGCCTTGGGCGGCTCGGGGAACGAGATCCCACGACACAGTGGTCCGGCCACGAGCTGCATGCGTAGCAGCCGTGTCGTGAAACAGGACGCTGTCATCCGCTGGCTCGGGGGCTGGCTGTCCCCGAGACGAAAGCTTCTGTCCTGTCCGGAGCGGCGGCCGTCCTTAACGAACACCCACGCTCCGGTCCTGGGCGATTTGTGCGCTAGTCTCACTAGGACCCGGTCGGACCTCTGTCGGCTCCGCTATTTCGATCGCAGGAAACGTGTGTCCCTCTACGGGCTGCGTGGCTCCGGCTTCCAGAGCCCCTCGGCTCCGCTCCTGCGCGACGTGTGTGCTAGCCGCGCCGGGGTCCGGGTCCCGCCTTGGGCGGCTCGGGGAACGAGATCCCACGACACAGTGGTCCGGCCACGAGCTGCATGCGTAGCAGCCGTGTGTGAAACAGGACGCTGTCATCCGCTGGCTCGGGGGCTGGCTGTCCCCGAGACGAAAGCTTCTGTCCTGTCCGGAGCGGCGGCCGTCCTTAACGAACACCCACGCTCCGGTCCTGGTCGGTGTGTGTGCTAGTCTCACTAGGACCCGGTCGGACCTATGTCGGCTCCGCTATTTCGATCGCAGGAAAAGTGTGTCCCTCCACGGGCTGCGTGGCTCCGGCTTCCCGAGCCCCTCGGCTCCGCTCCTGCGCGACGTGTTTTCTAGCCGCGCCGGGATCCGGGTCCCGCCTTGGGCGGCTCGACGAAAGTGATCGCAAGACACGGGTGACCGGCCACAAGCGCTGTGGGTGCCAGCCTTGCCACGAAGCAGGAGGCTGTGTTCCGTTCGCTCGGCAACTATCCGTCCCGGAGCGGCCGCCGTCCTTCCCGAACAGCCGCGCTCCGGTCCTGCGCGACGTGTGTGCTAGCCGCGCCGGGGTCCGGGTCCCGCCTTGGGCGGCTCGGGGAACGAGATCCCACGACACAGTGGTCCGGCCACGAGCTGCATGCGTAGCAGCCGTGTGTGAAACAGGACGCTGTCATCCGCTGGCTCGGGGGCTGGCTGTCCCCGAGACGAAAGCTTCTGTCCTGTCCGGAGCGGCGGCCGTCCTTCCCGGACGCCAAGACTCCTATCCTGGGCGACGTGTGTGCTAGCTGCACGGGGGTCCGCGGTCTGTCTTGAGCGGCTCGGGGAACGAGATCCCACGACACAGTGGTCCGGCCACGAGCTGCATGCGTAGCAGCCGTGTCGTGAAACAGGACGCTGTCATCCGCTGGCTCGGGGGCTGGCTGTCCCCGAGACGAAAGCTTCTGTCCTGTCCGGAGCGGCGGCCGTCCTTCCCGGACGCCAAGACTCCTATCCTGGGCGACGTGTGTGCTAGCTGCACTGGGGTCCGCTGTCTGTCTTGTGCGGCTCGGGGAACGAGATCCCACGACACAGTGGTCCGGCCACGAACTGCATGCGTAGCAGCCGTCTGTGAAACAGGACGCTGTCATCCGCTGGCTCGGGGGCTGGCTGTCCCCGAGACGAAAGCTTCTGTCCTGTCCGGAGCGGCGGCCGTCCTTAACGAACACCCACGCTCCGGTCCTGGGCGATGTGTGTGCTAGTCTCACTAGGACCCGGTCGGACCTCTGTCGGCTCCGCTATTTCGATCGCAGGAAACGTGTGTCCCTCCACGGGCTGCGTGGCTCCGGCTTCCAGAGCCCCTCGGCTCCGGTCCTGCGCGACGTGTGTGCTAGCCGCGCCGGGGTCCGGGTCCCGCCTTGGGCGGCTCGGGGAACGAGATCCCACGACACAGTGGTCCGGCCACGAGCTGCATGCGTAGCAGCCGTGTCGTGAAACAGGACGCTGTCATCCGCTGGCTCGGGGGCTGGCTGTCCCCGAGACGAAAGCTTCTGTCCTGTCCGGAGCGGCGGCCGTCCTTAACGAACACCCACGCTCCGGTCCTGGGCGATTTGTGCGCTAGTCTCACTAGGACCCGGTCGGACCTCTGTCGGCTCCGCTATTTCGATCGCAGGAAACGTGTGTCCCTCTACGGGCTGCGTGGCTCCGGCTTCCAGAGCCCCTCGGCTCCGCTCCTGCGCGACGTGTGTGCTAGCCGCGCCGGGATCCGGGTCCCGCCTTGGGCGGCTCGACGAAAGTGATCGCAAGACACGGGTGACCGGCCACAAGCGCTGTGGGTGCCAGCCTTGCCACGAAGCAGGAGGCTGTGTTCCGTTCGCTCGGCAACTATCCGTCCCGGAGCGGCCGCCGTCCTTCCCGAACAGCCGCGCTCCGGTCCTGCGCGACGTGTGTGCTAGCCGCGCCGGGGTCCGGGTCCCGTCTTGGGCGGCTCGGGGAACGAGATCCCACGACACAGTGGTCCGGCCACGAGCTGCATGCGTAGCAGCCGTGTGTGAAACAGGACGCTGTCATCCGCTGGCTCGGGGGCTGGCTGTCCCCGAGACGAAAGCTTCTGTCCTGTCCGGAGCGGCGGCCGTCCTTCCCGGACGCCAAGACTCCTATCCTGGGCGACGTGTGTGCTAGCTGCACGGGGGTCCGCGGTCTGTCTTGAGCGGCTCGGGGAACGAGATCCCACGACACAGTGGTCCGGCCACGAGCTGCATGCGTAGCAGCCGTGTGTGAAACAGGACGCTGTCATCCGCCGGCTCGTGAGCTGGCAGTGCAAGAGCGAATAAGGAGCCACCATTGGCATGTGGGGCTGTGTGAACGCTCCCCTGGGGAGTTCAGTTTAGGTATATCCTTTCTAAGGGGGCAGTATTTGAAGGGTGAAAGGGGATTTGAACGCATTTTGAATTCCTCTCCCATGCTTGGAAGGGCTATATTTCAGGTTGCTCAGGAATAGCAAACACAGAGGGTCCAGTGGCATATGGGGCTGCGTGAAGGCTCCCCTTGGGAGTTCAGATGTACTCAGCCTTCCTCTGGGGGCACTATTGGATGGCCGAAAGGCTCTTGTAACGCGCTGTCTTTGGCCCGATTTCTCAGTCGTCTCCGATTACAGCTACGGATATATTTAGGGTATATCCGATGCCGGCTACGGATATATTTAGGGTTGCTCGGAAGCAGCGAACACGGAGGGTCCAGTTGCATGTGGGGCTCCGTAAAGCTCCCCTGGGGAGTTCACTTGTAACCAAAGCCTTCCTTTGGGGGCCCCAGAAAACGCGTTACAAGCCCCATTCGCCCATCCAAAAGTTCCCCCAGAGGAAGGCTTTGGGTACAAGTGAACTCCCCAGGGGAGCTTTACGCAGCCCCACATGCAACTGGATCCTCCGTGTTTTCTGTTTATAAGCAACCCTAAATATAACACTAGCCAGCATGGGAGAATATTGAAAACTCGGGCCACAGAAAAAGCGTTAGAAGCCCAATTCGTCCATCCAAAAGTGCCCCCAAAGGTAGGCTTTGGGTACAACTGAACTCCCCAGGGGAGCCTTTATGCCGCGAAACATGCAACTGGACCCTCAGGGTTCCCTCTTTCACCGCAAGACTAAATATAACCCTCGGTGCAAAGGGAAATGTTTGTAAAAGCGGGCCTCAGGAAACGCATTCCGAGTCCATTTGGACCATCCAAAATTGCCCCCAAAGGAAGGCTTTGGGTACATCTGAATCCCCAGGGGAGCCTTGATGAAGCCCCATATGCAACTGGACCCTCCTTATTCGCTCTTTCACAGCAAGCCTAAATATAGCCCTAGCTGGCATCGGACATGACTGAAAAACGGGGCCCCAGAAAATGCGTTACAAGTCCCATTCGCTCATCCAACAGTGCCCCCAAGAGGAAGGCTTTGGGTACAACTGAACTCCCCAGGGGAGCCTTTATGCAACCCCACATGCAACTGGACCCTCTGTATTCAATCTTTCACAGCAAGCCTAAATATAGCCCTCAGCGCAATGGGAGAAGCCTGAAAAAGCGGGCCTCAAAAAACGCATTGCGATTTCCCGTGGACCATCCAAAAGTGCCCCCAGAGGAAGGCTTTGGGTACAAGTGAACTCCCCAGGGGAGCCTTTACGCAGCCCCACATGCAACTGGACCCTCCGTGTTCGCTGTTCACGAGCAACCCTAAATATAACCCTAGCCAGCATGGCAGAAGATTGAAAACTCGGGCCACAGAAAATGCGTTTCAAGCCCCATTCGCCCATCCAGAAGTGCCCACAATGGAAGGCTTTGGGTAGAATTGAATTCCCCAGGGGAGCCTTTATGCAGCCCCACATGCAACTGGACCCTCCTTATTCGCTCTTGCACACAACCCTAAATATATCCCTGGCCCGCATGGCAGACGACTGAAAACTCGAGCCACAGAAAACGCTTTCCGAGCCCCTTTCACCCATCCAAAAGTGCCCCCAGAGGAAGGCTTTGGGTACAAGTGAACTCCCCAGGGGAGCCTTTACGCAGCCCCACATGCAACTGGACCCTCCATATTTGCTCTTTCACAGCAACCCTAAATATAACCCTGGCCGAAATGGCAGACGACTGAGAAATCGGGCCCCAGAGAATGCGTTACAAGCCCCATTCGCCCATCCAGAAGTGCCCCCAAAGGAAGGCTTTGGGTACAAGTGAACTCCCCAGGGAGCCTTTATGCAGCCCCACATGCAATTGGACCCTTCTTATTCGCTCTTTCACGGCAAGCCTAAATATAGCGATCGGCGCAATGGTAGAGGACTTAAAAAGAGGGCCTCAGAAAACACATTGCGATTCCCCTTTGGATCATCCAAAAGTGCCCCCAAAGGAAGGCTTTGGGTACAAGTGAACTCCCCAGGGGAGCCTTTATGCAGCCCCACATGCAACTGGACCCTCCTTATTCGCTCTTTCGCAGCAAGCCTAAATATATCACTGGCCGGCCTCGGAGATGACTGAAAAATCATGCCAAAGAAAACGCCTTACAAGACACTTTCGCCCATCGAAAAGTGCCCCCAAAGGAAGGCTTTGGAGACAACTAAACTCCCCAGGGGAGCCTTTATGCAGCCCCACATGCAACTGGACCCTCCGGGTTCGCTCTTTCACAGCAACCCTAAATATAAACCTGGTCCGCATGGCAGACGACTGAAAACTCGGGCCACAGAAAAAGTGTTACAAGCCCCATTCGCCCATCCAAAAGAGCACCCAAAGGAAGGCTTTGGGTACAAGTGAACTCCCCAGGGAAGCCTTTATGCAGCCGCACATGCAACTGGACCCTCCGAGTTCATTCTTTCACCGCAAGCCTCAATATATCCCTCGGCGCAATGGGAGAAGACAGAAAAAGCTGGCCTCAGAAAACGCATTTCGATTCCCCTTGGACCATCCAAAAGTGCCCCCAGAGGAAGGCTTTGGGTACAAGTGAACTCCCCAGGGGAGCCTTTACGCAGCCCCACATGCAACTGGACCTTCGGGGTTCGCTCTTTCCGAGCAACACTAAACATAACTCTAGCCGGCATGGGAGACGACTGAAAACTCGGGCCACAGAAAACGATTTCCGAGCCCCTTTCACCAATCCAAAAGTGCCCCTAAAGGACGGCTTTGGGTACAAGTGAACTCCCCAGGGGAGCCTTTATGCAGCCCCACATGCAACTGGACCCTCCGGGTTCGCTCTTTCCGAGCAACTCTAAATATAGCACTAGCCGGCATTAGAGAGATCTGAAAACGCGGGCCCCTGAAAACGCATTCCGAGCCCCATTCGCCCATCCAAAAGTGCCCCCAGAGGAAGGCTTTGAGTACAAGTGAACTCCCCAGGGGAGCCTTTATGCAGCCCCACATGCAACTGGACCCTCCTTATTCGCTCTTTCACAGCAAGCCTAAATATAACCCTAGCCGGCCTCAGAGATGACTGAAAAATCATGCCAAAGAAAATGCCTTACAAGACCCTTTCGTCCATCCAAAAGTGCCCCCAGAGGAAGGCTTTGGGTACAAGTGAACTCCCCAGGGGAGCCTTTACGCAGCCCCACATGCAACTGGACCCTCCTTGTTCACTGTTTACGAGCAACCCTAAATATAACACTAGCCAGCATGGCAGAAGACTGAAAACTCGGGCCACAGAAAACGCGTTACAAGCCCCATTCGCCCATCCAAAAGTGCCCCCAAAGGAAGGCTTTGGGTACAACTGTACTCCCCAGGGGAGCCTTTATGCAGCCCCACATGCAACTGGACCCTCCGGGTTCACTCTTTCACCGCAAGCCTAAATATAACCCTCGGCGCAATGGGAGAAGAAAGAAAAAGCGGGCCTCAGAAAACGCATTGCGATTCCCCTTGTACCATCCAAAAGTGCCCCCAAAGGAAGGCTTTGCGTACAAGTGAACTCCCCAGGGGAGCCTTTATGGAGCCCTACATGCAACTGGACCCTCCGTATTCGCTCTTTCACAGCAACCCTAAATATATCCCTGGCCCGCATGGCAGACGACTGAAAACTCGGGCCTCAGAAAACCCGTTACAAGCCCCATTCGCCCATCCAAAAGTGCCCCCAAAGGAAGGCTTTGGGTAAAAGTGAATTAATTCCCTAGGGGAGCCTTTATGCAGCCCCACATGCAACTGGACCCTCCGGGTTCACTCTTTCACCACAATCCTAAATACATCCCTAGACTCCAAGGGAGAAGACGGAAAAATCGGGCCTCATAAAACACGTTACAAACCCCATTCGCCCATCCAAAAGTGCCCCCAAAGGGAGGCTTTGGGTACAAGTGAACTCCACAGGGGAGCCTTTATGCAGCCCCACGTGCAACTGGACCCTCCGGGTTCGCTCTTTCCTAGAAACTCTAAACATAACCCTAGCCGGCATGGGAGACTACTGAAAACTCGGGCCTCAGAAATCATATTCCAAGCCCCTTCGCCCATCCAGAAGTGACCCCAAAGGAAGGCTTTGAGTACAAGCGAACTCCTCCGGGGAGCCTTTATGCAGCCCCACATTCAACTGGACCCTCCTTATTCTCTCTTTTACCGCAAGCCTAAATATAGCCCTCGGCGCAATGGGAGAAAACTTAAAAAGAGGGCCTCAGAAAACACATTGCGATTCCCCTTGGACCATCCAAAGGTGCCCCAAAGGAAGGTTTAGTTACAAGTGAACTCCCCAGGGGAGCCTTTATGCAGCCCCACATGCAACTGGACCCTCCGGGTTCGCTCTTTCCGAGCAACTCTAAATATAGCACTAGCCGGCATTAGAGAGATCTGAAAAGGCGGGCCCCTGAAAACGCATTCCGAGCCCCATTCGCCCATCCAAAGGTGCCCCCAGAGGAAGGTTTTGAGTACAAGTGAACTCCTCAGGGGAGCCTTTATGCAGCCCCACATGCAACTGGACCCTCCGGGTTCACTCTTTCACCGCAAGCCGAAATATAGCCGTCGGCGCAATCGGAGAAGACTGAAAAAGCGGGCCACAGAAAACGCATTGCGATTCCCCTTGGACCATCCAAAAGTGCCCCCAAAGGAAGGATTTGGGTACCAGTGAACTCCCCAGGGGAGCCTTTATGCAGCCCCACATTCAACTGGACCCTCCTTATTCGCTCTTTCATCGCAAGCCTAAATATAGCCCTCGGCGCAATGGGAGAAGACTTAAAAATAGGGCCTCAGAAAACGAATTGCAATTCCACTTGTACCATCCAAAAGTGCCCCCAGAGGAAGGCTTTGAGTACAAGTGAACTCCCCAGGGGAGCCTTTATGCAGCCCCACATGCAACTGGACCCTCCTTATTCGCTCTTTCACAGCAAGCCTAAATAAAGCACTAGCCGGCCTCGGAGATGACTGAAAAATCATGCCAAAGAAAACGCCTTACAAGACCCTTTCGCCCATCCAAAAGTGCCCCTAAAGGAAGGCTTTGGATACAAGTGAACTCCCCAGGGGAGCATTTATGCAGCCCCACATGCAACTGGACCCTCCGGGTTCACTCTTTCACCATAAGCCTAAATATAGCCCTCGGCGCAATGGGAGAAGACTGAAAAAGCGAGCCTCAGAAAACGCATTGCGATTCCCCTTGGACCATCCAAAAGTGCCCCCAGAGGAAGGCTTTGAGTACAAGTGAACTCCCCAGGGGAGCCTTTATGCAGCCCCACATGCAACTGGACCTTCCGGGTTCGCTCTTTCCGAGCAACTCTAAACATAGCCCTAGCTGGTATGGGAGACGATTGAAAACTTGGGCCACAGAAAACGATTTCCGAGCCCCTTTCACCCATCCAAAAGTGCCCCCAGAGGAAGGCTTTGAGTACAAGTGAACTCCCCAGGAGAGCCTTTATGCAGCCCCACATGCAACTGGACCCTCCGTGTTTGCTGTTTACGTGCATCCCTAAATATAACCCTGGCACGCATGGCAGACGACTGAATAATTGGGCCCCCGAAAACGCGTTACAAGCCCCATTCGCCCATCAAGAAGTGCCCCCAAATGAAGGCTTTGGGTACAGCTAAACTCCCCAGGGGAGCCTTTATGCAATCCACATGCAACTGGACCCTCCGGGTTCACTCTTTCAGCGAAAGACTAAATATAGCCCTAGTCGCAAAGGGAGAAGACTGAAAAATCTGGCCCCAGAAAACACGTTAGAAGCCCCATTCGCCCATCAAGAAGTGCCTCCAAAGGAAGGCTTTGGGTACAACTGAACTCCAAGGGGAGCCTTTATGCAGCCCCACATGCAACTGGACCCTCCGGGTTCGCTCATTCCGAGCAACACTAAACATAGCCCTAGCCGGCATGGGAGACGACTGAAAAATCGGGCCAAATAAAACGCCATACAAGAGCCTTTCGCCCATCCTAAAGTGCCCCTAAAGGAAGGCTTTGGGTACAACTGAACTCCCCAGGGGAGCCTTTACGCAACCCCACATGCAACATGACTCTTCGTATTCGCTCTTTCACAGCAAACCTAAATATAACCCTGGCCCGCATGGCAGACGACTGAAAACTCGGGCCCCAGAAAACGCTTTACAAGCCCCATTCGCCCATCCAAAAGAGCCCCCAAAGGAAGGCTTTGGGTACAACTGTACTCCCCAGGGGAGCCTTTATGTAGCCGCACATGCAACTGGACCCTCCGGGTTCACTCTTTCACCGCAAGCTTAAATATAGCCCTCGGCGAAATGGGTGAAGACTGAAAAAGCGGGCCTCAGAAAACGCATTGCTATTCCCCTTGTACCATTCAAAAGTGCCCCCAAAGGAAGGCTTTGGGTACAAGTGAACTCCCCAGGGGAGCCTTTACGCAGCCCCACATGCAACTGGACCCTCCGGGTTCGCTCTTTCCGAGCAACACTATATATATCCCTAGCCAGCATTGGAGACGACTGAAAACTCGTGCCACAGAAAAAGTGTTTCAAGCCCCATTCACCCATTTAGAAGTGCCCCCAAAGGAAGACTTTGGGTACAACTGAACTCCCCAGGGGAGCCTTTACGCAGCCCAACATGCAACTGGACCCTCCGTGTTCGCTTTTTACGAGCAACCCTAAATATAACCCTAGCCGGCATTGTAGGCCACTGAAAACTTGGGCCCCAGAAAATGCGTTAAAAGCCCCATTCGCCCATCCAAAAGTTCCCCCAAAGGAAGGCTTTGGGTACAACTGAACTCCAAGGGGAGCCTTTATGCAGCCGCACATGCAACTGGACCCTCCCGGTTCCCTCTTTCACTGCAAGCCTAAGTACAGCCCTCGGCGCAATGGGAGAAGATTGAAAAAGCGGGCCTCAGAAAACGCATTGCGATTCCCCTTGGAGGATCCAAAAGTGCCCCCAAAGGAAGGCTTTTGGTAAAAATGAATTAATTCCCCAGGGGAGCCTTTACGCAGCCCCGCATGCAACTGGACCCTCCGGGTTCGCTGTTTACGAGCAACCCTAAAAATAACCCTAGCCAGCATGGCAGAAGACTGAAAACTCGGGCCACAGAAAACTCTTTCCGAGCTCCTTTCACCCATCCAATAGTGCCCCCAGAGGAAGGCTTTGGGTACAAGTGAACTCCCCAGGGGAGCCTTTAGGCAGCCCCACATGCAACTGGACCCTCCGGGTTCGCTGTTTCCGAGCAACTCTAAATATATCTCTAGCCGGCATTAGAGAGATCTGAAAACGCGGGCCCCTGAAAACGCATTCCGAGCCCCATTCGCCCATCCAAAAGTGCCCCCAGAGGAAGGCTTTGAGTACAAGTGAACTGCCCAGGGGAGCCTTTATGCAGCCCCACATGCAACTGGACCCTCCGGGTTCGCTCTTTCACAGCAAGCCTAAATATAGCCCTAGCCTGCCTCGGAGATGACTGAAAAATCATGCCAAAGAAAACGCCTTACAAGACCCTTTCGCCAATCCAAAAGTGCCCCCAGAGGAAGGCTTTGGGTACAAGTGAACTCCCCAGGGGAGCCTTTATGAAGCCCCACATGCAACTGGAACCTCCGGGTTCGCTCTTTACGAGCAACACTAAACATACCCCTAGCGGGCATGGGAGACGACTGAATACTCGGGCCCCAGAAAACGCTTTCCGAGTCCCTTTCGCCCATTCAAAAGTGCCCCCAGAATAAGGCTTTGAGTACCAGTGAACTCCCCAGGGGAGCCTTTATGCAGCCCCACATTCAACTGGACCCTCCTTATTCGCTCTTTCACCGCAAGCCTAAATATAGCCCTCGGCGCAATGTGAGAAGGCTTAAAAAGAGGGCCTCACAAAACGCATTGCGATTCCCCTTGGACCATCCAAAAGTCCCCCCAAAGGAAGGTTTAGTTACAAGTGAACTCCCCAGGGGAGCCTTTATGCAGCCCCACATGCAACTGGAGCATCCGGGTTCGCTGTTTCCGAGCAACACTAAATATATCTCTAGCCGGCATTAGAGAGATCTGAAAACGCGGGCCCCTGAAAACGCATTCCGAGCCCCATTCGCCCATCCAAAAGTGCCCCCAGAGGAAGGCTTTGAGTACAAGTGAACTCCCCAGGGGAGCCTTTATGCAGCCCCACATGCAACTGGACCCTCCTTATTCGCTCTTTCACAGCAAGCCTAAATATAGCCCTAGCCGGCCTCGGAGATGACTGAAAAATCATGCCAAAGAAAACACCTTACAAGACCCTTTCGTCCATCCAAAAGTGCCCCCAGAGGAAGGCTTTGGGTACAAGTGAACTCCCCAGGGGAGCCTTTATGCAGCCCCACATGCAACTGGACCCTCCGGGTTCGCTGTTTACGAGCAAGCCTAAATATAACGCTAGCCAGCATGGGAGAAGACTGAAAACTCGGGCCACAGAAAATGCGTTTCAAGCCCCATTCGCCCATCCAGAAGTGCCCCCAAAGGAAGGCTTTGGGTACAAGTGAACTCCCCAGGGGAGCCTTTATGAAGCCCCACATGCAACTGGACCCTCCGGGTTCGCTCTTTACGAGCAACACTAAACATATCCCTAGCGGGCATTGGAGACGACTGAAAACTCGGGCCCCAGAAAACGCTTTCCGAGTCCGTTTCGCCCATTCAAAAGTGCCCCCAGAGGAAGGCTTTGGGTACTACTGAACTCCCCAGGGGAGCCTTTATGCAGCCCCACATGCAACTGGACCCTCCGGGTTTGCTGTTTACGAGCAACCGTAAATATATCCCTAGCCAGCATGGCAGAAGAGTGAAAACTCGGGCCACAGAAAACGCGTTACAAGCCCCATTCGCCCATCCAAAAGTGCCCCCAAATGAAGGCTTTTGGTAAAAGTGAATTAATTCCCCAGGGGAGCCTTTATGCAGCCCTACATGCAACTGGACCCTCCGTATTCGCCCTTTCACAGCAACCCTAAATATATACCTGGCCCGCATGGCAGACGACTGAAAACTCGGGCCTCAGAAAACGCGTTACAAGCCCCATTCGCCCATCCAAAAGTGCCCCCAAAGGAAGGCTTTGGGTAAAAGTGAATTAATTCCCTAGGGGAGCCTTTATGCAGCCCCACATGCAACTGGACCCTCCGGGTTCACTCTTTCACCACAATCCTAAATACATCCCTAGACTCCAAGGGAGAAGACGGAAAAATCGGGCCTCATAAAACACGTTACAAACCCCATTCGCCCATCCAAAAGTGCCCCCAAAGGGAGGCTTTGGGTACAAGTGAACTCCACAGGGGAGCCTTTATGCAGCCCCACATGCAACTGGACCCTCCGGGTTCGCTCTTTCCTAGAAACTCTAAACATAACCCTAGCCGGCATGGGAGACTACTGAAAACTCGGGCCTCAGAAATCATATTCCAAGCCCCTTCGCCCATCCAGAAGTGACCCCAAAGGAAGGCTTTGAGTACAAGCGAACTCCTCCGGGGAGCCTTTATGCAGCCCCACATTCAACTGGACCCTCCTTATTCTCTCTTTTACCGCAAGCCTAAATATAGCCCTCGGCGCAATGGGAGAAAACTTAAAAAGAGGGCCTCAGAAAACACATTGCGATTCCCCTTGGACCATCCAAAGGTGCCCCAAAGGAAGGTTTAGTTACAAGTGAACTCCCCAGGGGAGCCTTTATGCAGCCCCACATGCAACTGGACCCTCCGGGTTCGCTCTTTCCGAGCAACTCTAAATATAGCACTAGCCGGCATTAGAGAGATCTGAAAAGGCGGGCCCCTGAAAACGCATTCCGAGCCCCATTCGCCCATCCAAAGGTGCCCCCAGAGGAAGGTTTTGAGTACAAGTGAACTCCTCAGGGGAGCCTTTATGCAGCCCCACATGCAACTGGACCCTCCGGGTTCACTCTTTCACCGCAAGCCGAAATATAGCCGTCGGCGCAATCGGAGAAGACTGAAAAAGCGGGCCACAGAAAACGCATTGCGATTCCCCTTGGACCATCCAAAAGTGCCCCCAAAGGAAGGATTTGGGTACCAGTGAACTCCCCAGGGGAGCCTTTATGCAGCCCCACATTCAACTGGACCCTCCTTATTCGCTCTTTCATCGCAAGCCTAAATATAGCCCTCGGCGCAATGGGAGAAGACTTAAAAATAGGGCCTCAGAAAACGAATTGCAATTCCACTTGTACCATCCAAATGTGCCCCCAGAGGAAGGCTTTGAGTACAAGTGAACTCCCCAGGGGAGCCTTTATGCAGCCCCACATGCAACTGGACCCTCCTTATTCGCTCTTTCACAGCAAGCCTAAATAAAGCACTAGCCGGCCTCGGAGATGACTGAAAAATCATGCCAAAGAAAACGCCTTACAAGACCCTTTCGCCCATCCAAAAGTGCCCCTAAAGGAAGGCTTTGGATACAAGTGAACTCCCCAGGGGAGCATTTATGCAGCCCCACATGCAACTGGACCCTCCGGGTTCACTCTTTCACCATAAGCCTAAATATAGCCCTCGGCGCAATGGGAGAAGACTGAAAAAGCGAGCCTCAGAAAACGCATTGCGATTCCCCTTGGACCATCCAAAAGTGCCCCCAGAGGAAGGCTTTGAGTACAAGTGAACTCCCCAGGGGAGCCTTTATGCAGCCCCACATGCAACTGGACCGTCCGGGTTCGCTCTTTCCGAGCAACTCTAAACATAGCCCTAGCTGGTATGGGAGACGATTGAAAACTTGGGCCACAGAAAACGATTTCCGAGCCCCTTTCACCCATCCAAAAGTGCCCCCAGAGGAAGGCTTTGAGTACAAGTGAACTCCCCAGGAGAGCCTTTATGCAGCCCCACATGCAACTGGACCCTCCGTGTTTGCTGTTTACGTGCATCCCTAAATATAACCCTGGCACGCATGGCAGACGACTGAATAATTGGGCCCCCGAAAACGCGTTACAAGCCCCATTCGCCCATCAAGAAGTGCCCCCAAATGAAGGCTTTGGGTACAGCTAAACTCCCCAGGGGAGCCTTTATGCAATCCACATGCAACTGGACCCTCCGGGTTCACTCTTTCAGCGAAAGACTAAATATAGCCCTAGTCGCAAAGGGAGAAGACTGAAAAATCTGGCCCCAGAAAACACGTTAGAAGCCCCATTCGCCCATCAAGAAGTGCCTCCAAAGGAAGGCTTTGGGTACAACTGAACTCCAAGGGGAGCCTTTATGCAGCCCCACATGCAACTGGACCCTCCGGGTTCGCTCATTCCGAGCAACACTAAACATAGCCCTAGCCGGCATGGGAGACGACTGAAAAATCGGGCCAAATAAAACGCCATACAAGAGCCTTTCGCCCATCCTAAAGTGCCCCTAAAGGAAGGCTTTGGGTACAACTGAACTCCCCAGGGGAGCCTTTACGCAACCCCACATGCAACATGACTCTTCGTATTCGCTCTTTCACAGCAAACCTAAATATAACCCTGGCCCGCATGGCAGACGACTGAAAACTCGGGCCCCAGAAAACGCTTTACAAGCCCCATTCGCCCATCCAAAAGAGCCCCCAAAGGAAGGCTTTGGGTACAACTGTACTCCCCAGGGGAGCCTTTATGTAGCCGCACATGCAACTGGACCCTCCGGGTTCACTCTTTCACCGCAAGCTTAAATATAGCCCTCGGCGAAATGGGTGAAGACAGAAAAAGCGGGCCTCAGAAAACGCATTGCTATTCCCCTTGTACCATTCAAAAGTGCCCCCAAAGGAAGGCTTTGGGTACAAGTGAACTCCCCAGGGGAGCCTTTACGCAGCCCCACATGCAACTGGACCCTCCGGGTTCGCTCTTTCCGAGCAACACTATATATATCCCTAGCCGGCATTGGAGACGACTGAAAACTCGTGCCACAGAAAAAGCGTTTCAAGCCCCATTCACCCATTTAGAAGTGCCCCCAAAGGAAGACTTTGGGTACAACTGAACTCCCCAGGGGAGCCTTTACGCAGCCCAACATGCAACTGGACCCTCCGTGTTCGCTTTTTACGAGCAACCCTAAATATAACCCTAGCCGGCATTGTAGGCCACTGAAAACTTGGGCCCCAGAAAATGCGTTAAAAGCCCCATTCGCCCATCCAAAAGTTCCCCCAAAGGAAGGCTTTGGGTACAACTGAACTCCAAGGGGAGCCTTTATGCAGCCGCACATGCAACTGGACCCTCCCGGTTCCCTCTTTCACTGCAAGCCTAAGTACAGCCCTCGGCGCAATGGGAGAAGATTGAAAAAGCGGGCCTCAGAAAACGCATTGCGATTCCCCTTGGAGGATCCAAAAGTGCCCCCAAAGGAAGGCTTTTGGTAAAAATGAATTAATTCCCCAGGGGAGCCTTTACGCAGCCCCGCATGCAACTGGACCCTCCGGGTTCACTGTTTACGAGCAACCCTAAAAATAACCCTAGCCAGCATGGCAGAAGACTGAAAACTCGGGCCACAGAAAACTCTTTCCGAGCTCCTTTCACCCATCCAATAGTGCCCCCAGAGGAAGGCTTTGGGTACAAGTGAACTCCCCAGGGGAGCCTTTAGGCAGCCCCACATGCAACTGGACCCTCCGGGTTCGCTGTTTCCGAGCAACACTAAATATATCTCTAGCCGGCATTAGAGAGATCTGAAAACGCGGGCCCCTGAAAACGCATTCCGAGCCCCATTCGCCCATCCAAAAGTGCCCCCAGAGGAAGGCTTTGAGTACAAGTGAACTGCCCAGGGGAGCCTTTATGCAGCCCCACATGCAACTGGACCCTCCGGGTTCGCTCTTTCACAGCAAGCCTAAATATAGCCCTAGCCTGCCTCGGAGATGACTGAAAAATCATGCCAAAGAAAACGCCTTACAAGACCCTTTCGCCAATCCAAAAGTGCCCCCAGAGGAAGGCTTTGGGTACAAGTGAACTCACCAGGGGAGCCTTTATGAAGCCCCACATGCAACTGGAACCTCCGGGTTCGCTCTTTACGAGCAACACTAAACATACCCCTAGCGGGCATGGGAGACGACTGAATACTCGGGCCCCAGAAAACGCTTTCCGAGTCCCTTTCGCCCATTCAAAAGTGCCCCCAGAATAAGGCTTTGAGTACAAGTGAACTCCCCAGGGGAGCCTTTACGCAGCCCCACATGCAACTGGACCCTCCGGGTTTGCTGTTTCCGAGCAACCCTAAATATAACGCTAGCCAGCATGGCAGAAGACTGAAAACTCGGGCCACAGAAAACGCGTTACAAGCCCCATTCGCCCATCCAAAAGTGCCCCCAAAGGAAGGCTTTTGGTAAAAGTGAATTAATTCCCCAGGGGAGCCTTTATGCAGCCCCACATGCAACTGGACCCTCCGGGTTCGCTCTTCCCTAGAAACTCTAAACATAGCCCTAGCCGGCATGGGAGACGACTAAAAACTCGGGCCTCAGAAAACACATTCCAAGCCCCTTTTGCCCATCCAAAAGTGCCCCCAAAGGAAGGCTTTGGGTACCAGTGAACTCCCCAGGGGAGCCTTTATGCAGCCCCACATTCAACTGGACCCTCCTTATTCGCTCTTTCACCGCAAGCCTAAATATAGCCCTCGGCGCAATGTGAGAAGGCTTAAAAAGAGGGCCTCACAAAACGCATTGCGATTCCCCTTGGACCATCCAAAAGTCCCCCCAAAGGAAGGTTTAGTTACAAGTGAACTCCCCAGGGGAGCCTTTATGCAGCCCCACATGCAACTGGAGCATCCGGGTTCGCTGTTTCCGAGCAACACTAAATATATCTCTAGCCGGCATTAGAGAGATCTGAAAACGCGGGCCCCTGAAAACGCATTCCGAGCCCCATTCGCCCATCCAAAAGTGCCCCCAGAGGAAGGCTTTGAGTACAAGTGAACTCCCCAGGGGAGCCTTTATGCAGCCCCACATGCAACTGGACCCTCCTTATTCGCTCTTTCACAGCAAGCCTAAATATAGCCCTAGCCGGCCTCGGAGATGACTGAAAAATCATGCCAAAGAAAACACCTTACAAGACCCTTTCGTCCATCCAAAAGTGCCCCCAGAGGAAGGCTTTGGGTACAAGTGAACTCCCCAGGGGAGCCTTTATGCAGCCCCACATGCAACTGGACCCTCCGGGTTCGCTGTTTACGAGCAAGCCTAAATATAACGCTAGCCAGCATGGGAGAAGACTGAAAACTCGGGCCACAGAAAATGCGTTTCAAGCCCCATTCGCCCATCCAGAAGTGCCCCCAAAGGAAGGCTTTGGGTACAAGTGAACTCCCCAGGGGAGCCTTTATGAAGCCCCACATGCAACTGGACCCTCCGGGTTCGCTCTTTACGAGCAACACTAAACATATCCCTAGCGGGCATTGGAGACGACTGAAAACTCGGGCCCCAGAAAACGCTTTCCGAGTCCGTTTCGCCCATTCAAAAGTGCCCCCAGAGGAAGGCTTTGGGTACTACTGAACTCCCCAGGGGAGCCTTTATGCAGCCCCACATGCAACTGGACCCTCCGGGTTTGCTGTTTACGAGCAACCGTAAATATAACGCTAGCCAGCATGGCAGAAGAGTGAAAACTCGGGCCACAGAAAACGCGTTACAAGCCCCATTCGCCCATCCAAAAGTGCCCCCAAATGAAGGCTTTTGGTAAAAGTGAATTAATTCCCCAGGGGAGCCTTTATGCAGCTCCACATGCAACTGGACCCTCCGGGTTCGCTCTTCCCTAGAAACTCTAAACATAGCCTTAGCCGGCATGGGAGACGACTGAAAACTCGGGCCTCAGAAAACACATTCCAAGCCCCTTTTGCCCATCCAAAAGTGCCCCCAAAGGAAGGCTTTGGGTACCAGTGAACTCCCCAGGGGAGCCTTTATGCAGCCCCACATTCAACTGGACCCTCCTTATTCGCTCTTTCACCGCAAGCCTAAATATAGCCCTCGGCGCAATGGGAGAAGGCTTAAAAAGAGGGCCTCAGAAAACGCATTGCGATTCCCCTTGGACCATCCAAAAGTGCCCCCAAAGGAAGGTTTAGTTACAAGTGAACTCCCCAGGGGAGCCTTTATGCAGCCCCACATGCAACTGGACCCTCCTTATTCGCTCTTTCACCGCAAGCCTAAATATAGCCCTAGGCGCAATGGGAGAAGGCTTAAAAAGAGGGTCTCAGAAAACACATTGCGATTCCCCTTGGACCATCCAAAAGTGCCCCCAAAGGAAGGTTTAGTTACAAGTGAACTCCCCAGGGGAGCCTTTATGCAGCCCCACATGCAACTGGACCCTCCGGGTTCGCTGTTTCCGAGCAACTCTAAATATAACCCTAGCCAGCATGGCAGAAGACTGAAAACTCGGGCCACAGAAAACTCTTTCCGAGCCCCTTTCGCCCATCCAATAGTGCATCCAGAGGAAGGCTTTGGGTACAAGTGAACTCCCCAGGGGAGCCTTTATGCAGCCCCACATGCAACTGGACCCTCCGTGTTTGCTGTTTACGAGCAACTGTAAATATAACCCTAGCCAGCATGGCAGAAGACTGAAAACTCGGGCCACAGAAAACGCTTTCCGAGCCCCTTTCACCCATCCAGAAGTGCCCCCAAAGGAAGGTTTAGTTACAAGTGAACTCCCCAGGGGAGCCTTTATGCAGCCCCACATGCAACTGGAACCTCCGGGTTCGCTCTTTACGAGCAACACTAAACATACCCCTAGCGGGCATGGGAGACGACTGAATACTCGGGCCCCAGAAAACGCTTTCCGAGTCCCTTTCGCCCATTCAAAAGTGCCCCCAGAATAAGGCTTTGAGTACAAGTGAACTCCCCAGGGGAGCCTTTACGCAGCCCCACATGCAACTGGACCCTCCGGGTTTGCTGTTTCCGAGCAACCCTAAATATAACGCTAGCCAGCATGGCAGAAGACTGAAAACTCGGGCCAGAGAAAACGCGTTACAAGCCCCATTCGCCCATCCAAAAGTGCCCCCAAAGAAAGGCTTTGGGTACAAGTGAATTAATTCCCCAGGGGAGCCTTTATGCAGCCCCACATGCAACTGGACCCTCCGGGTTCGCTCTTCCCTAGAAACTCTAAACATAGCCCTAGCCGGCATGGGAGACGACTAAAAACTCGGGCCTCAGAAAACACATTCCAAGCCCCTTTTGCCCATCCAAAAGTGCCCCCAAAGGAAGGCTTTGGGTACCAGTGAACTCCCCAGGGGAGCCTTTATGCAGCCCCACATTCAACTGGACCCTCCTTATTCGCTCTTTCACCGCAAGCCTAAATATAGCCCTCGGCGCAATGTGAGAAGGCTTAAAAAGAGGGCCTCACAAAACGCATTGCGATTCCCCTTGGACCATCCAAAAGTCCCCCCAAAGGAAGGTTTAGTTACAAGTGAACTCCCCAGGGGAGCCTTTATGCAGCCCCACATGCAACTGGAGCATCCGGGTTCGCTGTTTCCGAGCAACACTAAATATATCTCTAGCCGGCATTAGAGAGATCTGAAAACGCGGGCCCCTGAAAACGCATTCCGAGCCCCATTCGCCCATCCAAAAGTGCCCCCAGAGGAAGGCTTTGAGTACAAGTGAACTCCCCAGGGGAGCCTTTATGCAGCCCCACATGCAACTGGACCCTCCGGGTTCACTCTTTTTCCGCAAGCCTAAATAGATCCCTCGGCGCAATGTTAGAAGACTGAAAAAGCGGGCCACAGAAAACGCATTGCGCTTCCCCTTGGAGGATCCAAAAGTGCCCCCAAAGGAAGGCTTTGGGTACAAGTGAACTCCCCAGGGGAGCCTTTATGCAGCCCCACATGGAACTGGACTTTCCGGGTTCAATGTGTCCGAGGAACACTAAATATAGCCCTAGCCGGCATGGGAGACGACTGAAAAATCGGGCCAAATAAAACGCCTTACAAGACACGTTCGCCCATCCTAAAGTGCCCCTAAAGGAAGGCTTTGGGTACAACTGAACTCCCCAGGGGAGCCATTACGCAGCCCCAAATGCAACTGGACCCTCCATGTTTGCTGTTTACGAGCAACCCTAAATATAACCCTAGCCAGAATGGCAGAAGACTGAAAACTCGGGCCACAGAAAATGCGTTTCAAGCCCATTCGCCCATCCAGAAGTGTCCCCAAAGGAAGGCTTTGGGTACAAGTGAACTCCCCAGGGGAGCCTTTATGCAGCCCCACATGCAACTGGACCCTCCTTATTCGCTCTTTCACAGCAAGCCTAAATATAGCCCTAGCCGGCCTCGGAGATGACTGAAAAATCATGACAAAGAAAACGCCTTACAAGACCCTTTCGCCCATCCAAAAGTGCCCCCAGAGGAAGGCTTTGGGTACAAGTGAACTCCCCAGGGGAGCCTTTATGCAGCCCCACATGCAACTGGACCCTCCGGGTTCGCTGTTTACGAGCAACCCTAAATATAACCCTAGCCAGCATGGTAGAAGAGTGAAAACTCGGGCCACAGAAAATGCGTTTCAAGCCCCATTCGCCCATCCAGAAGTGTCCCCAAAGGAAGGTTTAGTTACAAGTGAACTCCCCAGGGGAGCCTTTATGCAGCCCCACATGCAACTGGACCGTCCGGGTTCGCTGTTTCTGAGCAACACTAAATATATCTCTAGCCGGCTTTAGAGAGATCTGAAAACGCGGGCCCGTGAAAACGCATTCCGAGCCCCATTCGCCCATCCAAAAGTGCCCCCAGAGGAAGGCTTTGAGTACAAGTGAACTCCCCAGGGGAGCCTTTACGCAGCCCCACATGCAACTGGACCCTCGGGGTTCGCTGTTTACGAGCAACCCTAAATATAACCCTAGCCAGCATGGCAGAAGACTGAAAACTCCGGCCACAGAAAATGCGTTTCAAGCCCCATTCGCCCATCCAGAAGTGCCCCCAAAGGAAGGCTTTGGGTACAAGTGAACTCCCCAGGGGAGCCTTTATGCAGCCCCACATGCAACTGGACCCTCCGGGTTCGCTCTTTACGAGCAACACTAAACATACCCCTAGCGGGCATGGGAGACGACTGAAAACTCAGGCCCCAGAAAACGCTTTCCGAGTCCCTTTCACCCATTCAAGAGTGCCCCCAAAGGAAGGCTTTTGGTAAAAGTGAATTAATTCCCCACGGGAGCCTTTATGCAGCCCCACATGCAACTGGACCCTCCGGGTTCGCTCTTCCCTAGAAACTCTAAACATAGCCCTAGCCGGCATGGGAGACGACTGAAAACTCTGGCCTCAGAAAACACATTCCAAGCCCCTTTCGCCCATCCAAAAGTGCCCCTAGAGGAAGGTTTTGGGTACAAGGGAACTCCCCAGGGGAGCCTTTATGCAGCCCCACATGCAACTGGACCCTCCACGTTCACTCTTTCACCGCAAGACTAAATAGATCCCTCGGCGCAATGGGATAAGACTGAAAAAGCGAGCCTCAGAAAACGCATTGCGATTCCCATTGGACCATCCAAAAGTGCCCCCAAAGGAAGGCTTTGGGTACAAGGGAACTCCCCAGGGGAGCCTTTATGCAGCCGCACATGCAACTGGACCCTCCGTTTTCGCTCTTTACGAGCAACCCTATATATAACCCTGACCCGCATGGCAGACGACTGAAAAATTGGGCCCCCGAACACGGGTTACAAGTCCCATTCGCCCATTCAAAAGTGCCCCCAGAGGAAGGCTTTGGGTTCAACTAAACTCCCCAGGGGAGCCTTTATGCAGTGCCACATGCAACATGATCCGCCATATTCGCTCTTTCACAGCAACCCTAAATATACGCTTGGCCCGCATGGCAAACGACTGAGAAATAGGGCCCCAGAAAACGCGTAACAAGCCCCATTCGCCCATCCAAAAGTGCCCCCAAAGGAAGGCTTTGGGTACAACTGAACTCCCCAGGGGAGCCTTTATGCAGCCCCACATTCAACTGGACCCTCCGGGTTCACTCTTTCACCGCAAGCCTAAATAGATCCCTCGGCGCAATGTTAGAAGACTGAAAAAGCGGGCCACAGAAAACGCATTGCGCTTCCCCTTGGAGGATCCAAAAGTGCCCCCAAAGGAAGGCTTTGGGTACAAGTGAACTCCCCAGGGGAGCCTTTATGCAGCCCCACATGGAACTGGACTTTCCGGGTTCAATGTGTCCGAGCAACACTAAATATAGCCCTAGCCGGCATGGGAGACGACTGAAAAATCGGGCCAAATAAAACGCCTTACAAGACACGTTCGCCCATCCTAAAGTGCCCCTAAAGGAAGGCTTTGGGTACAACTGAACTCCCCAGGGGAGCCATTACGCAGCCCCAAATGCAACTGGACCCTCCATGTTTGCTGTTTACGAGCAACCCTAAATATAACCCTAGCCAGAATGGCAGAAGACTGAAAACTCGGGCCACAGAAAATGCGTTTCAAGCCCATTCGCCCATCCAGAAGTGCCCCCAAAGGAAGGCTTTGGGTACAAGTGAACTCCCCAGGGGAGCCTTTATGCAGCCCCACATGCAACTGGACCCTCCGTATTCGCTCTTTCACAGCAACCCTGAATATATCCCTGGCCGCATTGCAGACGACTGAAAACTCGGGCCACAGAAAACGCGTTACAAGCCCCATTCGCCCATCCAAAAGTGCCCCCAAAGGAAGGCTTTGGGTACAACTGAACTCCCCAGGGGAGCCTTTATGCAGCGCCACATTCAACTGGACCCTCCGGGTTCACTCTTTCACCGCAAGCCGAAATATAGCCCTCGGCGCAATGGGAGAAGACTGAAAAAGCGGGCCTCAGAAAAGGCATTACAAGACCCTTTCGCCCATCCAAAAGTGCCCCCAGAGGAAGGCTTTGGGTACAACTGAATTCCCCAGGGGAGGCTTTATGCAGCCCCACATGCAACTGGACCACCCGGGTTCACTCTTTCACCGCAAGACTAAATATATTTCTAGCCGCAAATGGAGAAGACAGAAAAATCATGCCAAAGAAAACGCATTACAAGACCCTTTCGCCCATCCAAAAGTGCCCCCAGAGGAAGGCTTTGGGTACAACTGAATTCCCCAGGGGAGGCTTTATGCAGCCCCACATGCAACTGGACTCTCCGTGTTTGCTGTTTACGAGCAACCCTAAATATAACACTAGGCAGCATGGCAGAAGACTGAAAACTCGGGCCACAGAAAAATAGTTTCAAGCCCCATTCACCCATTCAGAAGTGCCCCCAATGGAAGGCTTTGGGTACAATTGAACTCCTCAGGGGAGCCTTTATGCAGCCCCACATGCAACTGGACCCTCCGTGTTCGCTCTTTACAAGCAACCCTTAATATAACCCTGGCCTGCATGGCAGACGACTAAAAAATTGGGCCCCCGAAAACGCGTTACAAGCCCCATTCGCCCATCCAGAAGTGCCCCCAAAGGAAGGCTTTGGGTACAATTGAACTCCCCAGGGGAGCCTTTATGCAGCGCCACATGCAACTGGACCCTCCGGGTTCACTCTTTCCCCGCAAGACTAAATATAACCCTAGCCACAAAGGGAGAAGACTGTAAAATCGGGCCCCAGAAAAGGCGTTACAAGCCCCATTCGCCAGTCCAAAACTGTCCCTAAAGGACGGCTTTGGGTAAAACTGAACTCCCCAGGGGAGCCTTTATGCAGCCGCACATGCAACATGATCGTCCGTATTCGCTCTTTCACAGCAACACTAAATATAGTCCTGGCCGGCCTGGCAAACGACTGAAAACTCGGGCCCCAGAAAATGCGTAACAAGCCCCATTCGCCCATCCAAAAGTGCCCCCAGAGGAAGGCTTTGAGTACAAGTGAACTCCCCAGGGGAGCCATTATGCAGCCCCACATGCAACATGATCCGCCGTATTCGCTCTTTCACAGCAACCCTATATATATGCTTGGCCCGCATGGGAAACGACTGAAAACTCGGGCCCCAGAAAACGCATTACAAGCCCCATTCACCCATCCAAAAGTGCCCCCAAAGGAAGGCTTTGGGTACAAGTGAACTCCCCAGGGGAGCCTTTATGCAGCCCCACATGCAACTGGACCCTCCGGGTTCACCCTTTCACCGCAAGTCTAAATATAACCCTGTCAGTCCTGGCAGACGACTGAAAAATCGGGCCGCAGAAACGCGTTACAAACCCCATTCGCCCATCCAAAAGTGCCCCCAAAGGAATGCTTTGGGTACAAGAGAACTCCCCAGGGGATCCTTTATGCAGCCCCACATGCAACTGGACCCTCCGTATTCGCTCTTTCACAGCAACCCTAAATATAACCCTGGTCCGCATGACAGAACACTGAAAACTCGGGCCACAGAAAACGCATTCCGAGCCCCTTTCACCCATCCAAAAGTGCCCCCAAAGGAAGGCTTTGGGTACAAGTGAACTCCCCAGGGGTGCCTTTATTCAACCCCACATGCAACTGGACCCTCCGGGTTCGCTGTTTCCGAGCAACACTAAATATAACTCTAGCCGGCGTGGGAGTGGACTGAAAACTCGGCCCCCGAAAACGCGTTACAAGCCCCTTTCGCCCATCCAAAAGTGCCCCCAGAGGAAGACTTTGAGTACAAGTGAACTCCCCAGGGGAGCCTTTATGCAGCCCGACATGCAACTGGACCCTCCGGGTTCACTCTTTCACCGCAAGACTAAATATATCCCTCAGAGCAATGAAAGAAGACTCTAAAATCAGGCCTCAGAAAACGCATTGCGATTCCCCTTGGACCATCCAAAAGTGCCCCCAAAGGAAGGCTTTGGGTACAAGTGAACTCCCCAGAGGTGCCTTTACACAACCCCACATGCAACTGGACCATCCGGGTTCGCTCTTTCACAGCAAACCTATATATATCCCTGGTCCGCATGGCAGACGGCTGAAAAATTGGGCCCCGGAAAATGCGTTACAAGCCCCTTTCTCCCATCCAATAGTGCCCCCAAATAAGGCTTTGGGTGCAAGTGAACTCCCCAGGGGAGCCTTTATGCAGCCCCACATGCAACTGGACCTCCAGGTTCACTCTTTCACCGCAAGACTAAATATAGTCCTAGCCGCAAATGGAGAAGACTGAAAAATCGGGCAAAAGAAAACGCCTTACAAGACCCTTTCTCCTATCCAAAAGTGCCCGCAGAGGAAGGCTTTGGGTACATCTGAACTCCCCAGAGGAGCCTTTATGCAGCCCCACATGCAACTGGACCTTCCGGGTTCGCTGTTTCTGAGCAACACTAAATATAATCCTAGCCTGCATTGGAGAGAACTGAAAACTCGGGACCCAGAAAACGCTTTCCGAGCCCCTTTTGCCCATCCAAAAGTGCCCCCAAAGGAAGGCTTTGAGTACATGTGAACTCCCTAGGGGAGCCTTTATGCAGCCCCACATGCAACTGGACCCTCCGTGTTCGCTGTTTAGAAGTACCCGAAATATAACCCTAGCCAGAATGGCAGAAGACTGAAAACTCGGGCCACATAAAAAGCGTTTCAAGCCCCATTCGCACATGCAGAAGTGCCCCCAAAGGAAGGCTTTGGGTACAAGTGAACTCCCCCGGGGAGCCTTTATGCAGCCCCACATGCAACTGGACCCTCCGTATTCAATCTTTCACCGCAAGCCTAAATATATCCCTTGGCGCTATTGAAGAAGAATGAAAAAGTTAGCCTCAGAAAACGCATTGCGATTCCCCTTGGACCATCCAAAAGTGCCCCCAAAGGAAGGTTTAGTTAAAAGTGAACACCCCAGGGGAGCCTTTATGCAGCCCCACATGCAACTGGACCTTCCGTGTTTGCTGTTTACGAGCAACCGTAAATATAACCCTAGCCAGCATGGCAGAAGACCGAAAAATCGGGCCACAGAAAACACGTTACAAGCCCCATTCGCCCATCCAAAAGTGCCCCAAAGGAAGGCTTTGGGTACAATTGAACTCCCCAGGGGAGCCTTTATGCAGCCCCACATGCAACTGGACTTTCCGGGTTCAATGTGTCCGAGCAATACTAAATATAGCCCTAGCCGGCATGGGAGACGACTGAAAAATCGGGCCAAATAAAACGCCTTACAAGACACGTTCGCCCATCCTAAAGTGCCCCTAAAGGAAGGCTTTGGGTACAAGTGAACTCCCCAGGGGAGCCTTTATGCAGCCCCACATGCAACTGGACCCTCCGTATTCGCTCTTTCACAGCAACCCTGAATATATCCCTGGCCGCATTGCAGACGACTGAAAACTCGGGCCACAGAAAACGCGTTACAAGCCCCATTCGCCCATCCAAAAGTGCCCCCAAAGGAAGGCTTTGGGTACAAGTGAACTCCCCAGGGGAGCCTTTATGCAGCCCCACATGCAACTGGACCCTCCGTATTCGCTCTTTCACAGCAACCCTGAATATATCCCTGGCCGCATTGCAGACGACTGAAAACTCGGGCCACAGAAAACGCATTCCGAGCCCCTTTCACCCATCCAAAAGTGCCCCCAAAGGAAGGCTTTGGGTACAAGTGAACTCCCCAGGGGTGCCTTTATTCAACCCCACATGCAACTGGACCCTCCGGGTTCGCTGTTTCCGAGCAACACTAAATATAACTCTAGCCGGCGTGGGAGTGGACTGAAAACTCGGCCCCCGAAAACGCGTTACAAGCCCCTTTCGCCCATCCAAAAGTGGCCCCAGAGGAAGACTTTGAGTACAAGTGAACTCCCCAGGGGAGCCTTTATGCAGCCCGACATGCAACTGGACCCTCCGGGTTCACTCTTTCACCGCAAGACTAAATATATCCCTCAGAGCAATGAAAGAAGACTCTAAAATCGGGCCTCAGAAAACGCATTGCGATTCCCCTTGGACCATCCAAAAGTGCAAAAAAAGTAAGGCTTTGGGTACAAGTGAACTCCCCAGAGGTGCCTTTACGCAACCCCACATGCAACTGGACCATCCGGGTTCGCTCTTTCACAGCAAACCTATATATATCCCTGGCCTGCATGGCAGACGGCTGAAAAATTGGGCCCCGGAAAATGCGTTACAAGCCCCTTTCTCCCATCCAATAGTGCCCCCAAATAAGGCTTTGGGTACAAGTGAACTCCCCAGGGGAGCCTTTTTGCAGCCCCACATGCAACTGGACCTCCAGGTTCACTCTTTCACCGCAAGACTAAATATAGTCCTAGCCGCAAATGGAGAAGACTGAAAAATCGGGCAAAAGAAAACGCCTTACAAGACCCTTTCTCCCATCCAAAAGTGCCCGCAGAGGAAGGCTTTGGGTACATCTGAACTCCCCAGAGGAGCCTTTATGCAGCCCCACATGCAACTGGACCTTCCGGGTTCGCTGTTTCCGAGCAACACTAAATATAATCCTAGCCTGCATTGGAGAGAACTGAAAACTCGGGACCCAGAAAACGCTTCCCGAGCCCCTTTTGCCCATCCAAAAGTGCCCCCAGAGGAAGGCTTTGAGTACATGTGAACTCCCTAGGGGAGCCTTTATGCAGCCCCACATGCAACTGGACCCTCTGTGTTCGCTGTTTAGAAGTACCTGAAATATAACCCTAGCCAGAATGGCAGAAGACTGAAAACTCAGGCCACATAAAAAGCGTTTCAAGCCCCATTCGCACATGCAGAAGTGCCCCCAAAGGAAGGCTTTGGGTACAAGTGAACTCCCCCGGGGAGCCTTTATGCAGCCCCACATGCAACTGGACCCTCCGTATTCAATCTTTCACAGCAAGCCTAAATATATCCCTTGGCGCTATTGAAGAAGAATGCAAAAGTTAGCCTCAGAAAACGCATTGCGATTCCCCTTGGACCATCCAAAAGTGCCCCCAAAGGAAGGTTTAGTTAAAAGTGAACACCCCAGGGGAGCCTTTATGCAGCCCCACATGCAACTGGACCTTCCGTGTTTGCTGTTTACGAGCAACCGTAAATATAACCCTAGCCAGCATGGCAGAAGACTGAAAAATCGGGCCACAGAAAACACGTTACAAGCCCCATTCGCCCATCCAAAAGTGCCCCAAAGGAAGGCTTTGGGTACAATTGAATTCCCCAGGGGAGCCTTTATGCAGCCCCACATGCAACTGGACCCTCCTGGTTCGCTCTTTCCGAGCAACCCTAAATATAACCCTAGCCGGCATTGGAGACGCCTGAAAACTCGGGCCCCAGAAAACACATTCCAAGCCTCTTTCGCCCATCCAGAAGTGCCCCCAAAGGAAGGCTTTGTGTACAACTGAACTCCCCAGGGGAGCCTTTATGCAGCCCCACATGCAACTGGACCCTCCTTTTTCGCTCTTTCACCGCAAGCCTAAATATATCACACGGCGCAATGGGAGAAGACTGAAAAAGCGGGCCTCAGAATACGCATTACGATTCCCCTTGGACCATCCAAAAGTGCCCCCAAAGGAAGGTTTAGTTACAAGTGAACTCACCAGGGGAGCCTTTATGCAGCCCCACATGCAACTGGACCCTCCGGGTTCGCTGTTTCCGAGCAACTCCAAATATATCACTTGCCGGCATTGGAGAGATCTGAAAAGTCGGGCCCCAGAAAAGGCATTCCGAGCCCCTTTCGCCCATCCAAAAGTGCCCCCAGAGGAAGGCTTTGAGTACAAGTGAACTCCCCAGGGGAGACTTTATGCATCCCCACATGCAACTGGACCCTCCGCGTTCACTCTTTCCAAGTGCTATATTTAGTGTTGCACTGAAACAGCAAACCCAGAAGGTCCAGTTGCATGTGGGGCTGCATAAAGGCTCCCCTGGGGAGTTCATTTGTACCCAAAGCCTTCCTTTGGGGGCACTTCTGGATGGGTGAATGGGGCTTGAAACGCATTTTCTGGGGCCCGAGCTTTCAGTCTTCTCCCATTCTGGCTAGTGTTATATTTAGGGTTGCTCGTAAACAGCAAACACGGAGGGTCCAGTTGCATGTGGGGCTGCATAAAGGCTCCCCTGGGGAGTTCAGTAGTACCGAAAGGCTTCCTTTGGGGGCACTTTTGGATTGGCGAAAGGGTCTTGTAAGGAATTTTCTTTGGCAAAATTTTTCAGTCATGTCCGATGCCAGCTAGGGCTATATATATATGGTTGCTGTGATAGAGCGAATAAGGAGGGTCCAGTTGCATATGGGGCTTCATCAAGGCTCCCCTGGGGAGTTCAGATGTACCCAAAGCCTTCCTTTGGGGGCAATTTTGGATGGTCCATAGGGACTCGGAATGCATTTCCTGAGGCCCGCTTTTACAAATATTTCCCCTTGCGCCGAGGGCTATATTTAGGCTTGCGGTGAAAGAGTTAACCCGGAGGGTCCAGTTGCCTGTGGGGCTGCATAAAGGCTCCCCTGGGGATTTCAGGAGTACCCAAAGCCTTCCTTTGGGGGCACTTTTGGATGGGCAAAAGGGGAATCGAAATGCGTTTTCTGAGGCCCACTTTTTCAGTCTTCTCCCATAGCGCCGAGGGCTATCTTTACTCTTGTGGTGAAGGAACGAACCCAGAGGGTCCAGTTGCATGTGGGGCTGCATAAAGGCTCCCCTGGGGAGTTCACTTGTACCCAAAGCCTTCCTTTGGGGGCACTTTTGGATGGTCCAAGGGGAATCGCAATGCGTTTTCTGAGGCCCACTTTTTCAGTCTTCTCTCATAGCGCCGAGGGCTATCTTTAGTCTTGCGGTGAAAGAGTAAATACAGAGGGTCCAGTTGCATGTGGGGCTGAATAAAGGCTCCCCTGGGGAGTACACTTGTACTCAAAGCGTTCCTTTAGGGGCACTTTTGGATGGGCCAAAGGGGCTCGGAATGCGTTTTCTGGGGCCCAAATTTTCAGTTCTCTCCAATGCCGGCTAGTGCTATGTTTAGTGTTGCTCTGAAACAGCGAACCCAGAAGGTCGACTTGCATGTGGGGCTGCATAAAGGCTCCCCTGGGGAGTTCACTTGTACCCAAAGCCTTCCTTTGGGGGCACCTTTGGATGGTCCAAGGGGAATCGCAATGCGTTTTCTGAGGCCCACTTTTTCAGTCTTCTCTCATAGCGCCGAGGGCTATCTTTAGTCTTGCGTTGAAAGAGTAAATACAGAGGGTCCAGTTGCATGTGGGGCTGCATAAAGGCTCCCCTGGGGAGTACACTTGTACTCAAAGCGTTCCTTTGGGGGCACTTTTGGATGGGCGAATGGGGCTTGTAACGCATTTTCTGGGGCCCGATTTTTCAGTCGTCTGCCATGTGGGTCAGCGTTGTATTTAGCGTTGCTGTGAAAGAGCGAATACAAGGGTCCAGTTGCATGTGGGGCTGCATAAAGGCTCCCCTGGGGAGTTCAGTTGTACCCAAAGCCTTCCTTTGGGGGCACTTTTGGATGGGCGAAAGGGTCTTGTAAGGCATTTACTTTGGCCCCATTTTTCATTCATGTCCGATGCCAGCTAGGGCTATATTTAGGCTTGCTGTTAAAGAGCGAATAAGGAGGGTGCAGTTGCATATGGGGCTTCATCAAGGCTCACCTGGGGAGTTCAGATGTACCCAAAGCCTTCCTTTGGGGGCAATTTTGGATGGTCCAAAGGGACTCGGAATGCTTTTCCTGAGGCCCGCTTTAACAATCATTTCCCTTTGCGCCGGGGCCTATATTTAGGCTTGCGGTGAAAGAGTGAACCCGGAGGGTCCAGTTGTATGTAGGGCTGCATAAAGGCTCCCCTGGGGAATTCAGATGTACTCAAAGCCTTCCTTTGGGGGCACTTCTGGATGGGTGAATGGGGCTTGAAACACATTTTCTGGGGCCCGAGTTTTCAGTGTTCTCCCATGCTGGCTAGTGTTATATTTAGGGTTGCTCGTAAACAGCAAACCCGGAGGGTCCAGTTGCATGTGGGGCTGCATAAAGGCTCCCCTGGGGAGTTCAGATGTACTCAAAGCCTTCCTCTGGGGGCAGATTTGGATGGGCGAATGGGGCTTGTAACGCATTTTCTGGGGCCCGAGTTTTCAGTCTTCTCCCATTGGGGCTAGGGATATCTTTAGTGTTGCTCGTAAAGAGCGAACCCGGAGGGTCCAGTTGCATGTGGGGCTGCATAAAGGCTCCCCTGGGGAGTTCACTTGTACCCAAAGCCTTCCTTTGGGGGCACTTTTGGATGGGCGAATGGGGCTTGTAACGCGTTTTCTGGGGCCCAATTTTTCAGTCGTCTGCCATGGGGGTCAGCGTTGTATTTAGGGTTGCTGTGAAAGAGCGAATACAAGGGTCCAGTTGCATGTGGGGCTGCATAAAGGCTCCCCTGGGGAGTTCAGTTGTACTCAAAGCCTTCCTCTGGGGGCACTTTTGGATGGGCGAATGGGGCTTGTAACGCATTTTCTGGGGCCCGAATTTTCAGTCTTCTCCCATTGTGGCAAGGGCTATATTTAGTGTTGCTCGGAAAGTGCGAACCCGGAAGGTCCAGTTGCATGTGGGGCTGCATAAATGCTCCCCTGGGGAGTTCACTTGCACCCAAAGCCTTCCTTTGGGGACACTTTTGGATGGGCGAATGGGGCTTGTAACGCGTTTTCTGGGGCCCGAGTTTTCAGTCGTCTGCCATGCGGGTCAGCGTTGTATTTAGGGTTGCTGTGAAAGAGCGAATACAAGGGTCCAGTTGCATGTGGGGCTGCATAAAGGCTCCCCTGGGGAGTTCACATGTACCCAAAGCCTTCCTTTGGGGGCACTTCTGGATGGGTGAATGGGGCTTGAAACGCTTTTTCTGTGGCCCGAGTTTTCAGTCTTCTCCCATGCTGGCTAGTGTTATATTTAGGGTTGCTGTTAAAGAGCGAATAAGGAGGGTCCAGTTGCATATGGGGCTTCATCAAGGCTCACCTGGGGAGTTCAGTAGTACCCAAAGCCTTCCTTTGGGGGCAATTTTGGATGGTCCAAAGGGACTCGGAATGCTTTTCCTGAGGCCCGCTTTAACAATCATTTCCCCTTGCGCCGGGACCTATATTTAGGCTTGCGGTGAAAGAGTGAACCCGGAGGGTCCAGTTGCATGTGGGGCTGCATAAAGGCTCCCCTGGGGAGTTCACTTGCACCCAAAGCCTTCCTTTGGGGGCACTTTTGGATGGGCGAATGGGGCTTGTAACGCGTTTTCTGGGGCCCGAGTTTTCAGTCGTCTGCCATGCGGGTCAGCGTTGTATTTAGGGTTGCTGTGAAAGAGCGAATACAAGGGTCCAGTTGCATGTGGGGCTGCATAAAGGCTCCCCTGGGGAGTTCACATGTACCCAAAGCCTTCCTTTGGGGGCACTTCTGGATGGGTGAATGGGGCTTGAAACGCTTTTTCTGTGGCCCGAGTTTTCAGTCTTCTCCCATGCTGGCTAGTGTTATATTTAGGGTTGCTCGTAAACAGCAAACACGAATGGTCCAGTTGCATGTGGGGCTGCATAAAGGCTCCCCTGGGGAGTTCAGATGTACTCAAAGCCTTCCTCTGGTTGCACTTTTGGATGGGCGAATGGGGCTTGTTATGCATTTTCTGGGGCCCGAGTTTTCAGTCTTCTCCCATTAGGGCTAGGGCTATCTTTAGGGTTGCTCCAAAAGAGCGAATCCGGAGGGTCCAGTTGCATGTGGGGCTGCGTAAAGGCTCCCCTGGGGAGTTCACTTGTACCCAAAGCCTTCCTTTGGGGGTTCTTTTGGATGTGAGAAAGGGTCTTGTAAGGCATTTTCTTTGTCCCAATTTTTCAGTCATCTCCGATGCCGGGTAGGGCTATATTTAGGGATGCTCGGAAACAGCGAATAAGGAAGGTCCAGTTGCATGTGGGGCTGCATAAAGGCTCCCCAGGGGAGTTCACTTGTACCCAAAGCCTTCCTTTGGGGGCACTTTTGGATGGTCCAAAGGGGCTCGCAACGCGTTTCCTCGGGCGTGATTTTTCACTCGTCTCCGATGACCGCTAGGGCTACGTTTAGGTTTGCTCAGGAACAGCGAACCCGGAGGGTTCAGTTGCATGTGGGGCTGCGTAAAGGCTCCCCTGGGGAGTTCACTTGTACCCAAAGCCTTCCTTTGGGGGCACTTTTGGATGGTCCAAAGGGGCTCAGAACGCATTTCCTGGGGCCTGATTTTTCAGTCGTCTTCGATGACGGCTAGGGCTATGTTTAGGGATGCTCGGAAACAGGGAACCCGGAGGGTCCAGTTGCATGTGGGGGTGCGTAAAGGCTCCCCTGGGGAGTTCTCTTGTACCCAAAGCCTTCCTTTGGGGGCAGTTTTGGATGGTCCAAAGGGGCTCGCAACGCATTTCATGGGGCTTGATTTTTCATTTTTCTCCGATGACGGCTAGGGCTATGTTAAGGGATGCTCGGAAACAGCGAACCCGGAGGGTCTAGTTGCATGTGGGGCTGCGTAAAGGCTCCCCTGGGGAGTTCTCTTGTACACAAAGCCTTCCTTTGGGGGCACTTTTGATTGGCAAAAAGGGCTCGGAACGCATTTCCTGTGGGCTGATTTTTCAGTCGTCTTCGATGCCGGCTAGGGCTATGTTTAGGGATGCTCGGAAACAGCCAACCCTGAGTGTCCAGTTGCATGTGGGGCTGCGTAAAGGCTCCCCTGGGCAGTTCTCTTGTACCCAAAGCCTTCCTTTGGGGGCACTTTTGGATGGTCCAAAGGGGCTCAGAACGCATTTCCTGGGGCCTGATTTTTCAGTCGTCTTCGATGCCGGCTAGGGTTATGTTTAGGGATGCTCGGAAACAGCGAACCCGGCGGGTCCAGTTGCACGTGGGGCTGCGTAAAGGTTTCCCTGGGGAGTTCTCTTGTACCCAAAGCCTTCCTTTGGGGGCACTTTTGGATGGTCCAAAGGGGCTTGCAACGCGTTTCCTGGGGCCTGATTTTTCAGTCTTCTCCCATGCCGGCTAGGGATATATTTAGGGATGCTCGGAAACAGCGAACCCGGAGGGTCCAGTTGCATGTGGGGCTGCGTAAACGCTCCCCTGGGGAGTTCTCTTGTACCCAAAGCCTTCCTTTGGGGGCACTTTTGGATTGGCAAAAAGGGCTCGGAACGCGTTTCCTGGGGCCTGATTTTTCACTCGTCTCCGATGACGCCTAGGGCTATGTTTAGGGATGCTCGGAAACAGGGAACCCGGAGGGTCCAGTTGCATGTGGGGCTGCGTAAAGGGTCCCCTCGGGAGTTCACTTGTACCCAAAGCCTTCCTTTGGGGGCACTTTTGGATGGGCGAAAAGGGCTCGGAACGCATTTCCTGTGGCCTGATTTTTCAGTCGTCTTCGATGCCGGCTAGGGCTATGTTTAGGGATGCTCGGAAACAGCGAACCCTGAGTGTCCAGTTGCATGTGGGGCTGCGTAAAGGCTCCCCTGGGGAGTTCACTTGTACCCAAAGCCTTCCTTTGGGGGCACTTTTGGATGGTCCAAAGTGGCTCAGAACGCATTTCCTGGGGCCTGATTTTTCAGTCGTCTTCGATGCCGGCTAGGGCTATGTTAAGGGATGCTCGGAAACAGCGAACCCGGAGTGTCCAGTTGCACGTGGGTCTGCGTAAAGGTTTCCCTGGGGAGTTCTCTTGTACCCAAAGCCTTCCTTTGGGGGCAATTTTGGATGGTCCAAAGGGGCTTGCAACGCGTTTTCTGGGGCCCGGATTTTCAGTATTCTCCCATGACAACTAGGAAAATATTTAGGGTTGCTCGTAAACAATGAACCCAGGGGGTCCAGTTGCATCTGGGGCTGCGTAAAGGCTCCCCTGGGGAGTTCACTTGTACCCAAAGCCTTCCTTTGGGGGCACTTTTGGATTAGAGAAAAGTCCTCGGAACACGTTTCCTGGGGCCTGATTTTTCAATCGTCTTCGATGACTGGTAGGGCTATGTTTAGGGATGCTCGGAAACAGGGAACCCGGAGGGTCCAGTTGCATGTGGGGCTGCGTAAAGGCTCCCAAGGGAATTCCCTTGTACCCAAAGCCTTCCTTTGGGGTACTTTAGGATGGTCCAAAGGGGCTTGCAACGCGTTTCCTGTGGCCTGATTTTTCAGTCGTCTTCGATGCCGGCTAGGGCTATGTTTAGGGATGCTCGGAAACAGCGAACCCGGAGGGTCCAGTTGCATGTGGGGCTGCTTAAAGGCTCCCCTGGGGAGTTCTCTTGTACCCAAAGCCTTCCTTTGGGGGCACTTTTGGATGGTCCAAAGGGGCTCGCAACGCATTTCCTGGGGCTTGATTTTTCATTCGTCTCCGATGACGGCTAGGGATATGTTAAGGGATGCTCGGAAACAGCGAACCCGGAGGGTCCAGTTGCACGTGGGGCTGCGTAAAGGTTTCCCTGGGGAGTTGAATTGTACCCAAAGCCTTCCTTTGGTGACAGTTTTGGATGGTCCAAAGGGGCTTGTAACGCGTTTTCTGGGGCCTGATTTTTCAGTCTTCTCCCATGTCGGCTAGGGATATATTTAGGGATGCTCGGAAACAGCGAACCCGGAGGGTCCAGTTGCATGTGGGGCTGCGTAAAGGCTGCCCTGGGGAGTTCTCTTGTACCCAAAGCCTTCCTTTGGGGGCACTTTTGGATGGGCGAAAAGGGCTCGGAATGCGTTTCCTGGGGCGTGATTTTTCAGTCGTCTTCGATGACGGCTAGGGCTATGTTTAGGGATGCTCGGAAACAGCGAACCAGGAGGGTCCAGTTGCATATGGGGCTGCGTAAAGGCTCCCCTGGGGATTTCACTTTTACCCAAAGCCTTCCTTTGGTGACACTTTTGGATGGTCCAAAGGGGCTTGCAACGCGTTTCCTGGGGCCTGATTTTTCATTCCTCTCCCATGCCGGCTAGGGATATATTTAGGGATGCTCGGAAACAGCGAACCCGGAGGGTCCAGTTGCATGTGGGGCTGCGTAAAGGCTCCCCTGGGGAGTTCACTTGTACCCAAAGCCTTCCTTTGGTGGTACTTTTGGATTAGTGAAAAGGCCTCGGAACACGTTTCCTGGGACCTGATTTTTCACTCGTCTCCGATGACGGCTAGGGATATATTTAGGGATGCTCGGAAACAGGGAACCTGGAGGGTCCAGTTGCATGTGGGGCTGCGTTAAGGCTCCCCTGGGGAGTTCACTTGTACACAAAGCCTTCCTTTGGGGGCACTTTTGGATGGTCCAAAGGGGCTCACAACGCGTTTCCTCGGGCGTTATTTTTCACTCGTCTCCGATGACGGCTAGGGCTACGTTTAGGTTTGCTCAGGAACAGCGAACCCGGAGGGTGCAGTTGCATGTGGGGCTGCGTAAAGGCTCCCCTGGTGAGTTCACTTGTACCCAAAGCCTTCCTTTTGGGGCACTTTTGGACGGGTAAAAGGGGCTCGGAATGCGTTTTCTGTGGCCCAAATTTTCAGTTCTCTCCAATGCCGGCTAGTGCTATATTTAGTGTTGCTCTGAAACAGAGAACCCAGAAGGTCCACTTGCATGTGGGGCTGCATAAAGGCTCCCCTGGGGAGTTCACTTGTACCCAAAGCCTTCCTTTGGGGGCACTTTTGGATGGTCCAAGGGGAATCGAAATGCGTTTTCTGAGGCCCACTTTTTCAGTCTTCTCTCATAGCGCCGAGGGCTATCTTTAGTCTTGCGGTGAAAGAGCGAACCCGGAGGGTCCAGTTGCATGTGGGGCTGCATAAAGGCCACCCTGGGGAGTACACTTGTACTCAAAGCGTTCCTTTGGGGGCACTTTTGGATGGGCGAATGGGGCTTGTAACGCGTTTTCTGGGGCCCGAGTTTTCAGTCGTCTGCCATGTGGGTCAGAGTTGTATTTAGCGTTGCTGTGAAAGAGCGAATACAAGGGTCCAGTTGCATGTGGGGCTGCATAAAGGCTCCCCTGGGGAGTTCAGATGTACCCAAAGCCTTCCTTTGGGGGGCAATTTTGGATGGTCCAAAGGGACTCGGAATGCCTTTCCTGAGGCCTGCTTTAACAATCATTTCCCCTTGCGCCGAGGGCTAAATTTAGGCTTGCGGTGAAAGAGGGAACCAGGAGGGTCCAGTTGCAAGTGGGGCTGCATAAAGGCTCCCCTGGGGAATTCACTTGTACCCAAAGCCTTCCTTTGGTGACACTTTTGGATGGTCCAAAGGGGCTTGCAACGCGTTTCCTTGGGCCTGATTTTTCAGTCTTCTCCCATGTCGGCTAGGAATATATTTAGGGATGCTCGGAAACAGCGAACCCGCAGGGTCCAGTTGCATGTGGGGCTGCGTAAAGGCTCCCCTGGGGAGTTCTCTTGTACCCAAAGCCTTCCTTTGGGGGCACTTTTGGATGGGCGAAAAGGGCTCGGAACGCGTTTCCTGGGTCCTGATTTTTCACTCGTCTCCAATGACGGCTAGGGCTATGTTTAGGGATGCTCGTAAACAGCGAACCCGGAGGGTCCAGTTGCATGTGGGGCTGCGTAAAGGCTCCCCTGGGGAGTTCTCTTGTACCCAAAGCCTTCCTTTGGGGGCAATTTTGGATGGTCCAATGGGGCTCGCAACGCATTTCCTTGGGCTTGATTTTTCATTCGTCTCCGATGACGGCTAGGGATATGTTAAGGAATGCTCGGAAACAGCGAACCCGGAGGGTCCAGTTGCACGTGGGGCTGCGTAAAGGCACCCCTGGGGAGTTCAATTGTAACCAAACCCTTCCTTTGGTGACAAATTTGTATGGTCCAAAGGGGCTTGCAACGCGTTTTCTGGGGCCCGGATTTTCAGTATTCTCCCATGACAACTAGGCATATATTTAGGGTTGCTCGTAAACAATGAACCCAGGGGGTCGAGTTGCATGTGGGGCTGCGTAAAGGCTCCCCTGGTGAGTTCTCTTGTACCCAAAGCCTTCCTTTGGGGGCACTTTTGGATGGTCCAAAGTGGCTCGCAACGCATTTCTTGGGGCCTGACTTTTCACTCGTCTCCGATGACGGCTAGGGCTACGTTTAGGTTTGCTCAGGAACAGCGAACCCGGATGGTCCAGTTGCATGTGGGGCTGCATAAAGGCAGCCCTGGGGAGTTGTCTTGTACCCAAAGATTTCCTTTGGGGGCACTTTTGGATGGGCGAAAAGGGCTCGGAACGCCTTTCCTGGGGCGTGATTTTTCAGTCGTCTTCGATGACGGCTAGGGTTATGTTTAGGGATGCTCGGAAACAGCGAACCAGGAGGGTCCAGTTGCATGTGGGGCTGCGTAAAGGCTCCCCTGGGGAGTTCAAGTGTACCCAAAGCCTTCCTTTGGGGGCACTTTTGGATTGGCAAAAAGGGCTCGGAACGCGTTTCCTGGGGCGTGGTTTTTCACTCGTCTCCGATGACGGCTAGGGATATATTTAGGGATGCTAGGAAACAGGGAACCTGGAGGGTCCAGTTGCATGTGGGGCTGCCTAAAGGCTCTCAAGGGAGTTCTCTTGTACCCAAAGCCTTCCTTTGGGGGCACTTTAAAATGGTCCAAAGGGGCTCGCAACGCATTTCCTGGGGCTTGGTTTTTCACTCGTCTTTGATGACGGCTAGGGCTACGTTTAGGTTTGCTCAGGAACAGCGAACCCGGAGGGTCCAGTTGCGTGAGGGGCTGCGTAAAGGCTCGCCTGGGGAGTTCACTTGTACACAAAGCCTTCCTTTGGGGGCACTTTTGGATAGGTAAAAAGGGCTCGGAACACGTTTCCTGGGGCCTGATTTTACAGTCGTCTTCGATGACGGCTAGGGCTATGTTTAGGGATGCTCAGGAACAGCGAACCCGGAGGGTCCAGTTGCATGTGGGGCTGCGTAAAGGCTCCCCTGGTGAGTTCACTTGTACCCAAAGCCTTCCTTTGGGGGCACTTTTGGATTAGAGAAAAGGCCTCGGAACACGTTTCCTGGGGCCTGATTTTTCAGTCGTCTTCGATGACTGCTAGGGCTATATTTACGGATGCTCGGAAACAGGGAACCCGGAGGGTCCAGTTGCATGTGGGGCTGCGTAAAGGCTCCCAAGGGAGTTCTCTTGTACCCAAAGCCTTCCTTTGGTGACAATTTTGTATGGTCCAAAAGGGCTTGCAACGCGTTTTCTGGGGCCTGGATTTTCAGTATTCTCCCATGAGAACTAGGCATGTATTTAGGGTTGCTCGTAAACAACGAACCCAGGGGGTCCAGTTGCATGTGGGGCTGCGTTAAGGCTCCCCTGGGGAGTTCTCTCGTACCCAAAGCCTTCCTTTGGGGGCACTTTTGGATGGTCCAAAGGGGCTCGCAACGCATTTCCTCGGGCCTGATTTTTCAGTCGTCTTCGATGCCGGCTAGGGCTATGTTTAGGGATGCTCAGAAACAGCGAACCCAGAGGGTCCAGTTGCATATGGGGCTGCGTAAAGGCTCCCCTGGGGAGTTCACTTGTACGCAAAGCCTTTCTTTGGTGACACTTTTGGATGGTCCAAAGGGGCTTGCAACGCATTTCCTCGGGCCTGATTTTTCAGTCTTCTCCCATGCCGGCTAGGGATATATTTAGGGATGCTCGGAAACAGCGAACCAGGAGGGTCCAGTTGCATGTGGGGCTGCGTAAAGGCTCCCCTGGGGAGTTCACTTGTACACAAAGCCTTCCTTTGGTGGTACTTTTGGATTAGAGAAAAGGCCTCGGAACACGTTTCCTGGGGCCTGATTTTTCAGTCGTCTTCGATGACTGCTAGGGCTATGTTTAGGGATGCTCGGAAACAGAGAACCCGGAGGGTCCAGTTGCATGTGGGGCTGCCTAAAGGCTCTCAAGGGAGTTCTCTTGTACCCAAAGCCTTCCTTTGGGGGCACTTTTGGATGGTCCAAAGGGGCTCGCAACGCATTTCCTGGGGCTTGATTTTTCACTCGTCTTTGATGACGGCTAGGGCTACGTTTAGGTTTGCTCAGGAACAGCGAACCCGGAGGGTCCAGTTGCGTGAGGGGCTGCGTAAAGGCTCCCCTGGGGAGTTCACTTGTACACAAAGCCTTCCTTTGGGGGCACTTTTGGATAGGTAAAAAGGGCTCGGAACGCGTTTCCTGGGGCCTGATTTTACAGTCGTCTTCGATGACGGCTAGGGCTATGTTTAGGGATGCTCAGGAACAGCGAACCCGGAGGGTCCAGTTGCATGTGGGGCTGCGTAAAGGCTCCCCTGGTGAGTTCACTTGTACCCAAAGCCTTCCTTTGGGGGCACTTTTGGATTAGAGAAAAGGCCTCGGAACACGTTTCCTGGGGCCTGATTTTTCAGTCGTCTTCGATGACTGCTAGGGCTATATTTACGGATGCTCGGAAACAGGGAACCCTGAGTGTCCAGTTGCATGTGGGGCTGCGTAAAGGCTCCCAAGGGAGTTCTCTTGTACCCAAAGCCTTCCTTTGGTGACAATTTTGTATGGTCCAAAGGGGCTTGCAACGCGTTTTCTGGGGCCTGGATTTTCAGTATTCTCCCATGAGAACTAGGCATGTATTTAGGGTTGCTCGTAAACAACGAACCCAGGGGGTCCAGTTGCATGTGGGGCTGCGTTAAGGCTCCCCTGGGGAGTTCTCTCGTACCCAAAGCCTTCCTTTGGGGGCACTTTTGGATGGTCCAAAGGGGCTCGCAACGCATTTCCTCGGGCCTGATTTTTCAGTCGTCTTCGATGCCGGCTAGGGCTATGTTTAGGGATGCTCAGAAACAGCGAACCCAGAGGGTCCAGTTGCATATGGGGCTGCGTAAAGGCTCCCCTGGGGAGTTCACTTGTACGCAAAGCCTTTCTTTGGTGACACTTTTGGATGGTCCAAAGGGGCTTGCAACGCATTTCCTGGGGCCTGATTTTTCAGTCTTCTCCCATGCCGGCTAGGGATATATTTAGGGATGCTCGGAAACAGCGAACCCGGAGGGTCCAGTTGCATGTGGGGCTGCGTAAAGGCTCCCCTGGGGAGTTCACTTGTACACAAAGCCTTCCTTTGGTGGTGCTTTTGGATTAGAGAAAAGGCCTCGGAACACGTTTCCTGGGGCCTGATTTTTCAGTCGTCTTCGATGACTGCTAGGGCTATGTTTAGGGATGCTCGGAAACAGAGAACCCGGAGGGTCCAGTTGCATGTGGGGCTGCCTAAAGGCTCTCAAGGGAGTTCTCTTGTACCCAAAGCCTTCCTTTGGGGGCACTTTTGGATGGTCCAAAGGGGCTCGCAACGCATTTCCTGGGGCTTGATTTTTCACTCGTCTTTGATGACGGCTAGGGCTACGTTTAGGTTTGCTCAGGAACAGCGAACCCGGAGGGTCCAGTTGCGTGAGGGGCTGCGTAAAGGCTCCCCTGGGGAGTTCACTTGTACACAAAGCCTTCCTTTGGGGGCACTTTTGGATAGGTAAAAAGGGCTCGGAACGCGTTTCCTGGGGCCTGATTTTACAGTCGTCTTCGATGACGGCTAGGGCTATGTTTAGGGATGCTCAGGAACAGCGAACCCGGAGGGTCCAGTTGCATGTGGGGCTGCGTAAAGGCTCCCCTGGTGAGTTCACTTGTACCCAAAGCCTTCCTTTGGGGGCACTTTTGGATTAGAGAAAAGGCCTCGGAACACGTTTCCTGGGGCCTGATTTTTCAGTCGTCTTCGATGACTGCTAGGGCTATATTTACGGATGCTCGGAAACAGGGAACCCTGAGTGTCCAGTTGCATGTGGGGCTGCGTAAAGGCTCCCAAGGGAGTTCTCTTGTACCCAAAGCCTTCCTTTGGTGACAATTTTGTATGGTCCAAAGGGGCTTGCAACGCGTTTTCTGGGGCCTGGATTTTCAGTATTCTCCCATGAGAACTAGGCATGTATTTAGGGTTGCTCGTAAACAACGAACCCAGGGGGTCCAGTTGCATGTGGGGCTGCGTTAAGGCTCCCCTGGGGAGTTCTCTCGTACCCAAAGCCTTCCTTTGGGGGCACTTTTGGATGGTCCAAAGGGGCTCGCAACGCATTTCCTCGGGCCTGATTTTTCAGTCGTCTTCGATGCCGGCTAGGGCTATGTTTAGGGATGCTCAGAAACAGCGAACCCAGAGGGTCCAGTTGCATATGGGGCTGCGTAAAGGCTCCCCTGGGGAGTTCACTTGTACGCAAAGCCTTTCTTTGGTGACACTTTTGGATGGTCCAAAGGGGCTTGCAACGCATTTCCTGGGGCCTGATTTTTCAGTCTTCTCCCATGCCGGCTAGGGATATATTTAGGGATGCTCGGAAACAGCGAACCCGGAGGGTCCAGTTGCATGTGGGGCTGCGTAAAGGCTCCCCTGGGGAGTTCACTTGTACACAAAGCCTTCCTTTGGTGGTGCTTTTGGATTAGAGAAAAGGCCTCGGAACACGTTTCCTGGGGCCTGATTTTTCAGTCGTCTTCGATGACTGCTAGGGCTATGTTTAGGGATGCTCGGAAACAGAGAACCCGGAGGGTCCAGTTGCATGTGGGGCTGCCTAAAGGCTCTCAAGGGAGTTCTCTTGTACCCAAAGCCTTCCTTTGGGGGCACTTTTGGATGGTCCAAAGGGGCTCGCAACGCATTTCCTGGGGCTTGATTTTTCACTCGTCTTTGATGACGGCTAGGGCTACGTTTAGGTTTGCTCAGGAACAGCGAACCCGGAGGGTCCAGTTGCGTGAGGGGCTGCGTAAAGGCTCCCCTGGGGAGTTCACTTGTACACAAAGCCTTCCTTTGGGGGCACTTTTGGATAGGTAAAAAGAGCTCGGAACGCGTTTCCTGGGGCCTGATTTTACAGTCGTCTTCGATGACGGCTAGGGCTATGTTTAGGGATGCTCAGGAACAGCGAACCCGGAGGGTCCAGTTGCATGTGGGGCTGCGTAAAGGCTCCCCTGGTGAGTTCACTTGTACCCAAAGCCTTCCTTTGGGGGCACTTTTGGATTAGAGAAAAGGCCTCGGAACACGTTTCCTGGGGCCTGATTTTTCAGTCGTCTTCGATGACTGCTAGGGCTATATTTACGGATGCTCGGAAACAGGGAACCCTGAGTGTCCAGTTGCATGTGGGGCTGCGTAAAGGCTCCCAAGGGAGTTCTCTTGTACCCAAAGCCTTCCTTTGGTGACAATTTTGTATGGTCCAAAGGGGCTTGCAACGCGTTTTCTGGGGCCCGGATTTTCAGTATTCTCCCATGAGAACTAGGCATGTATTTAGGGTTGCTCGTAAACAACGAACCCAGGGGGTCCAGTTGCATGTGGGGCTGGGTAAAGGCTCCCCTGGGGAGTTCTCTCGTACCCAAAGCCTTCCTTTGGGGGCACTTTTGGATGGTCCAAAGGGGCTTGCACTGCGTTTCCTGGGGCCTGATTTTTCAGTCGTCTTCGATGCCGGCTAGGGCTATGTTTAGGGATGCTCGGAAACAGCGAACCCGGAGGGTCCAGTTGCATGTGGGGCTGCGAAAAGGCTCCCCTGGGGAGTTCACTTGTACCAAAAGCCTTCCCTTGGTGACACTTTTGGATGGTCCAAAGGGGCTCGCATCGCATTTCCTTGGACCTGATTTTTCACTCGTCTTCGATGCCGGCTAGGGCTATTTTTAGGGATGCTCGGAAACAGGGAACCCGGAGGGTCCAGTTGCATGTGGGGCTGCATAAAGGCTCCCCTGGGGAGTTCACTTGTACACAAAGCCTTCCTTTGGGGGCACTTGTGGGTGGGCGAAAAGGGCTCGGAACGCATTTCCTGGGGCCTGATTTTTCACTCGTCTCCGATGATGGCTAGGGCTTCCTTTAGGTTTGCTCAGGAACAGCGAACCCGGAGGGTCCAGTTGCATATGGGGCTGCGTAAAGGCTCCCCTGGGGAATTCACTTGTACCCAAAGCCTTCCTTTGGTGACACTTTTGGATGGTCCAAAGGGGCTTGCAACGCGTTTCCTTGGGCCTGATTTTTCAGTCTTCTCCCATGCCGGCTAGGGATATATTTAGGGATGCTCGGAACCAGCGAACCCGGAGGGTCCAGTTGCATGTGGGGCTGCGTAAAGGCTCCCCTGGGGAGTTCTCTTTTACCCAAAGCCTTCCTTTGGTGACACTTTAGGATGGTCCAAAGGGGCTTGCACCGCGTTTCCTGGGGCCTGATTTTTCAGTCGTCTTCGATGCTGGCTAGGGTTATGTTTAGGGATGCTCGGAAACAGCGAACCCGGAGGGTCCAGTTGCATGTGGGGCTGCGAAAAGTCTCCCCTGGGGAGTTCACTTGTACACAAAGCCTTCCTTTGGGGGCACTTTTGGATGGGCGAAAAGTGCTCGGAACGCGTTTCCTGGGGCCTGATTTTTCAGTCGTCTCCGATGCCGGCTAGGGCTATGTTTAGGGATGCTCAGAAACAGCGAACCCAGAGGGTCCAGTTGCATATGGGGCTGCGTAAAGGCTCCCCTGGGGAGTTCACTTGTACGCAAAGCCTTTCTTTGGTGACACTTTTGGATGGTCCAAAGGGGCTTGCAACGCATTTCCTCGGGCCTGATTTTTCAGTCTTCTCCCATGCCGGCTAGGGATATATTTAGGGATGCTCGGAAACAGCGAACCCGGAGGGTCCAGTTGCATATGGGGCTGCGTAAAGGCTCCCCTGGGTAGTTCACTTGTACCCAAAGCCTTCCTTTGTAACACTTTTGGATGGTCCAAAGGGGCTTGCAACGCGTTTCCTTGGGCCAGATTTTTCAGTCTTCTCCCATGCCAACTAGGGATATATTTAGGGATGATCGGAAACAGCGAACCCGGAGGGTGCAGTTGCATGTGGGGCTGCGTAAAGGCTCCCCTGCGGAGTTCACTTGTACCCAAAGCCTTCCTTTGGGGGCACTTTAAAGTGGTCCAAAGGGGATCGCAACGCCTTTTCTGGGGCCCGGATTTTCAGTATTCTCCCATGAGAACTATGCATATATTTAGGGTTGCTCGTAAACAACGAACCCAGGGGGTCCAGTTGCATGTGGGGCTGCGTAAAGGCTCCCCTGGGGAGTTCTCTCGTACCCAAAGCCTTCCTTTGGGGGCACTTTTGGATGGTCCAAAGGGGCTCGCAACGCATTTCCTCGGGCCTGATTTTTCAGTCGTCTTCGATGCCGGCTAGGGCTATGTTTAGGGATGCTCGGAAACAGCGAACCCGGAGGGTCCAGTTGCATGTGGGGCTGCGAAAAGGCTCCCCTGGGGAGTTCACTTGTACCCAAAGTCTTCCTTTGGTGACACTTTTGGATGGTCCAAAGGGGCTCGGAACGCATTTTCTTGGGCCTGATTTTTCACGCGTCTTCGATGACGGCTAGGGCTACGTTTAGGTTTGCTCAGGAACAGCGAACCCGGAGGGTCCAGTTGCATGTGGGGCTGCGTAAAGGCTCCCCTGGGGAGTTCTCTTTTACCCAAAGCCTTCCTTTGGGGGCACTTTTGGATGGGCGAAAAGGGCTCGGAACGCATTTCCTGTAGCCTGATTGTCCAGTCGTCTTCGATGCCGGCTAGGGCTATGTTTAGGGATGCTCGGAAACAGGGAACCCGGAGGGTCCAGTTGCATGTGGGGCTGCATAAAGGCTCCCCTGGGGAGTTCACTTGTACACAAAGCCTTCCTTTGGGGGCACTTTTGGATGGGCGAAAAGGGCTCGGAACGCGTTTCCTGGGGCCTGATTTTTTAAGTCGTCTTCGATGCCGGCTAGGGCTATGTTTAGGGATGCTTGGAAACAGCGAACCCGGAGGGTCCAGTTGCATATGGGGCTGCGTAAAGGCTCCCCTGGGGAGTTCTCTTGTACCCAAAGCCTTCCTTTGGGGGCACTTGTGGATGGCCGAAAAAGGCTTTGAACGCATTACCTGGGGCCTGATTTTTCAGTCTTCTCCCATGTCGGCTAGGGATATATGTAGGGATGCTCGGAAACAGCGAACCCGGAGGGTCCAGGTACATGTGGGGCTGCGTAAAGGCTCCCCTGGGGAGTTCAATTGTACCCAAAGCCTTCCTTTGGTGGCACTTTTGGTTTGGCAAAAAGGGCTCGGAACGCGTTTCCTTGGGGCCTGATTTTACACTCGTCTCCGATGACGCCTAGGGATATATTTAGGGATGCTCGGAAACAGGGAACCTGGAGGGTCCAGTTGCATGTGGGGCTGCGTAAAGGCTCCCCTGGGGAGTTCACTTGTACCCAAAGCCTTCCTTTGGGGGCACTTTTGGATGGTCCAAAGGGGCTCGCAACGCGTTTCCTCAGGCGTGATTTTTCACTCGTCTCCGAAGACGGCTAAGGCTACGTTTAGGTTTGCTCAGGAACAGCGAACCCGGAGGGTTCAGTTGCATGTGGGGCTGCGTAAAGGCTCCCCTCGTGACTTCACTTGTACACAAAGCCTTCCTTTGGGGGCACTTTTGGATTAGAGAAAAGGCCTCGGAACACGTTTCCTGGGGCCTGATTTTTCACTCATCTCCGATGACGGCTAGGGCTATGTTTAGGGATGCTCGGAAACAGCGAACCCGGAGGGTCCAGTTGCATGTGGGGCTGCGTAAAGGCTCCCCTGGGGAGTTCTCTTGTACCCAAAGCCTTCCTTTGGGGGCACTTTTGGATGGTCCAAAGGGGCTCGGAACGGATTTCCTGGGGCCTGATTTTTCACTCGTCTCTGATGACGGCTAGGGCTACGTTTAGGTTTGCTCAGGAACAGCGAACCCGGAGGGTCCAGTTGCATATGGGGCTGCGTAAAGGCTCCCCTGGGGAGTTCACTTGTACCCAAAGCCTTCCTTTGGGGACACTTTTGGATGGGCGAAAAGGCCTCGGAACACGTTTCCTGGGGCCTGATTTTTCAGTCGTCTCCGATGACCCCTAGGGCTACGTTTAGGGATGCTCGGAAACAGGGAACCCGGAGGGTCCAGTTGCATGTGGGGCTGCGTAAAGGCTTCCCTGGGGAGCTCACTTGTACCCAAAGCCTTCCTTTGGGGGCACATTAGGATGATCCAAAAAGGCTCGCAACGCATTTCCTGGGGCTTCATTTTTCACCCGTCTCCGATGACGGCTAGGGCTACGTTTAGGTTTGCTCAGGAACAGCGAACCCGGAGGGTCCAGTTGCATATGGGGCTGCGTAAAGGCTCCCCTGGGGAATTCACTTGTACCCAAAGCCTTCCTTTGGTGACACTTTTGGATGGGCGAAAAGGTCTCGGAACGTATTTCCTGGGACCTGATTTTTCAGTCGTCTTCGATGCCGGCTAGTACTATGTTTAGGGATGCTCTGAAACAGCGAACCCGGAGGGTCCAGTTGCATGTGGGGCTGCGTAAAGTCTCCCGTGGGATCTTCAGATGTACCCAAAGCCTTCCGTTGGTGACACTTTTGGATGGTCGAAAAGGGCTCGCAACGCATTTCCTGGGGCCTGATTTTTCAGTCGTCTTCGATGCCGGCTAGGGCTATGTTTAGGGATGCTCAGAAACAGCGAACCCAGAGGGTCCAGTTGCATGTGGGGCTGCGTAAAGGCTCCCCTGCGGAGTTCACTTGTACCCAAAGCCTTCCTTTGGGGGCATTTTTGGATGGGTGAAAAGGGCTCGGAAGTCATTTCCTGGGGCCTGATTTTTCAGTCGTCTTCGATGCCGGCTAGGGCTATGTTTAGGGATGCTCGGAAACAGCGAACCCGGAGGGTCCAGTTGCATGTGGGGCTGTGTAAAGTCTCCCCTGGGGAGTTCACTTGTACCCCAAGCCTTCCTTTGGGGGCAATTTTGGATGGTCCAAAGGGGATCGCAACGCGTTTCCTGGGGCCTGATTTTTCAGTCGTCTTCGATGCCGGCTAGGGTTATGTTTAGGGATGCTCGGAAACAGCGAACCCGGAGGGTCCAGTTGCATGTGGGGCTGCGTAAAGTCTCCCCTGGGGAGTTCACTTGTACCCAAAGCCTTCCTTTGGGGGCACTTTTGGATGGGCGAAAAGGGCTCGGAACACGTTTTCTGGGGCCTGATTTTTCCCTCGTATCCGATGACAGCTAGGGCTATGTTTAGGGATGCTCGGAAACAGCGAACCCGGAGGGTCCAGTTGCATGTGGGGCTGCGTAAAGACTCCCCTGGGGAGTTCAATTGTACCCAAAGCCTTTCTTTTGTGACACTTTTGGATGGTCCAAAGGGGCTCGGAACGCGTTTTCTGGGGCCCGGTTTTTCAGTCTTCTCCCATGCCGGCTAGGGATATATTTAGGGATGCTCGGAAACAGCGAACCCGGAGGGTCCAGTTGCATGTGGGGCTGCGTAAAGGCTCCCCTGGGGAGTTAACTTGTACCCAAAGCCTTCCTTTGGGGGCACTTTTGGATGGGTGAAAAGGTCTCGGAACGTATTTCCTGGGGCCTGCTTTTTCAGTCGTCTTCGATGCCGGCTAGTGCTATGATTAGGGATGCACTGAAACAGTGAACCCGGAGGGTCCAGTTGCATGTGGGGCTGCGTAAAGTCTCCTCTGGGAACTTCAGATGTACCGAAAGCCTTCCGTTGGTGACACTTTTGGATGGTCGAAAAGGGCTCGCAACGCATTTCCTGGGGCCTGATTTTTCACTCGTCTTCGATGCCGGCTAAGGCTATGTTTAGGGATGCTCGGAAACAGCGAACCCAGAGGGTCCAGTTGCATGTGGGGCTGCGTAAAGGCTCCCAAGGGAGTTCACTTGTACCCAAAGCCTTCCTTTGGGGGCATTTTTGGATGGGTGAAAAGGGCTCGGAATTCATTTCCTGGGGCCTGATTTTTCAGTCGTCTTCGATGCCGGCTAGGGCTATGTTTAGGGATGCTCGGAAACAGGGAACCCGGAGGGTCCAGTTGCATGTGGGGCTGCGTAACGTCTCCCCTGGGGAGTTCACTTGTACCCCAAGTCTTCCTTTGGGGGCAATTTTGGATGGTCCAAAGGGGATCGCAACGCGTTTCCTGGGGCCTGATTTTTCAGTCGTCTTCGATGCCGGCTAGGGCTATGTTTAGGGATGCTCGGAAACAGCGAACCCCGATGGTCTAGTCGCATGTGGGGCTGCGTAAAGGCTCCCCTGGGGAGTTCAGATGTACCCAAAGCCTTCCTTTGTAACACTTTTGGATGGTAAAAAGGGGCTTGCAACTCGTTTTCTGGTTCCCGTTTTTTCAGTCTTCTACCATGCCGGCTAGGGATATATTTAGGGATGCTCGGAAACAGCGAACCCGGAGGGTCCATTTGCATGTGGGGCTGCGTAAAGGCTCCCCTGGGGAGTTCTCTTGTACCCAAAGCCTTCCTTTGGGGGCACTTTTGGATGGTCCAAAGAGGCTTGGAACGCATTTCCTGGGGCCTGATTTTTCACTAGTCTCCGATGACGGCTAGGGATGCGTTTAGTTTTGCTCAGGAACAGCGAACCCGGAGGGTCCAGTTGCATGTGGGGCTGAGTAAAGGCTCCCCTGCGGAGTTCACTTGTACCCAAAGCCTTCCTTTGGAGGTACTATTGGATTGGCGAAAAGGGCTCAGAACACGTTTCCTGGGGCCTGATTTTTTAGTCGTCTTCAATGCCGGTTAGGGCTATGTTTAGGGATGCTCGGAAACAGCGAACCCGGAGGGTCCAGTTGCATGTGGGGCTGCGTAAAGGCTCCCCTGGGAACTTCAGATGTACCCAAAGCCTTCGTTTTGGGGCAATTTTGGATGGGCGAAAAGGGCTCGGAACGCGTTTCCTGGGGCCTGATTTTTCAGTCGTCTTCGATGCCGGCTAGGGCTATGTTTAGGGATGCTCGGAAACAGGGAACCCAGAGGGTCCAGTTGCATGTGGGGCTTCGTAAAGGCTCCCCTGGGGAGTTCACTTGTACCCAAAGCCTTCCTTTGGGGGCACTTTTGGATGGGTGAAAAGGGCTCGGAATTCATTTCCTGGGGCCTGATTTTTCAGTCGTCTTCGATGCCGGCTAGGGATATGTTTAGAGATGCTCGGAAACAGAGAACCCGGAGGGTCCAGTTGCATGTGGGGCTGTGTAAAGGCTCCCCTGGGGAGTTCACCTGTACCCAAAGCCTTCCTTTGGGGGCACTTTTGGATGGGTGAATAGGGCTCGGAATTCATTTCTGGGGCCTGATTTTTCAGTCGTCTTCGATTCCGGCTATGGATATGTTTAGGGATGCTCGGAAACAGCGAACCCGGAGGGTCCAGTTGCATGTGGGGCTGCGTAAAGGCTCCCCTGGGGAGTTCAGATGTACCCAAAGCCTTCCTTTAGTGACACTTTTGTATCGTCCAAAGGGGCTTGCAACGCGTTTCCTGGGGCCTGAATTTTCAATCGTCTCCGATGACGGCTAGGGCTATGTTTAGGGATGCTCGGAAACAGGGAACCTGGAGGGTCCTGTTGCATGTGGGGCTACGAAAAGGCTCCCCTGGGGAGTTCAATTGTATCCAAAGACTTTCTTTGGTGACACTTTTGAATGGTCCAAAGGGGCTCGAAACGCGTTTTCTGGGGCCCGGTTTTTCAGTCTTCTCCCATGCCAACTAGGGATACGTTTAGGTTTGCTCAAGAACATCGAACCCGGAGGGTCCAGTTGCATGTGGGGCTGCGTAAAGGCTCCCCTGGGAACTTCAGATGTACCCAAAGCCTTCCTTTGGGGGCACTTTTTGATGGGCGAAAAGGGGATCGCAACCCCTTTCCTGGAGCCTGATTTTTAAGTAGTCATCCATGCCGGCTAGGGATATGTTTAGGGATGCTCGGAAAGAGCGAACCCGGAGGGTCCAGTTGCATGTGGGGCTGCGTAAAGACTCCCCTGGGAACTTCAGATGTACCCAAAGCCTACCTTTGCTGACACTTTTGGATGGTCCAAAGGGGCTTGCAACGCGTTTTCTGGGGCCTGATTTTTCAGTCGTCATTGATGCCGGGTAGGGTTATGTTTAGGGATGCTCGGAAACAGGGAACCTGGAGGGTCCAGTTGCATGTGGGGCTGCGTAAAGGCTCCCCTGGGGAGTTCTCTTTTACCCAAAGCCTTCCTTTGGGGGCACTTTTGGATGGGCGAAAAGGTCTCGGAACGGATTTCCTGGGGCCTGATTTTTCAGTCATCTCCCATGACGGCTAGGGCTATGTTTAGGGATGCTCAGAAACAGCGAACCCAGAGGGTCCAGTTGCATGTGGGGCTGCGTAAAGGCTCCCCTGCGGAGTTCACTTGTACCCAAAGCCTTCCTTTGGGGGCATTTTTGGATGGGTGAAAAGGGCTCGGAAGTCATTTCCTGGGGCCTGATTTTTCAGTCGTCTTCGATGCCGGCTAGGGCTATGTTTAGGGATGCTCGGAAACAGCGAACCCGGAGGGTCCAGTTGCATGTGGGGCTGTGTAAAGTCTCCCCTGGGGAGTTCACTTGTACCCCAAGCCTTCCTTTGGGGGCAATTTTGGATGGTCCAAAGGGGATCGCAACGCGTTTCCTGGGGCCTGATTTTTCAGTCGTCTTCGATGCCGGCTAGGGTTATGTTTAGGGATGCTCGGAAACAGCGAACCCGGAGGGTCCAGTTGCATGTGGGGCTGCGTAAAGTCTCCCCTGGGGAGTTCACTTGTACCCAAAGCCTTCCTTTGGGGGCACTTTTGGATGGGCGAAAAGGGCTCGGAACACGTTTTCTGGGGCCTGATTTTTCCCTCGTATCCGATGACGGCTAGGGCTATGTTTAGGGATGCTCGGAAACAGCGAACCCGGAGGGTCCAGTTGCATGTGGGGCTGCGTAAAGACTCCCCTGGGGAGTTCAATTGTACCCAAAGCCTTTCTTTTGTGACACTTTTGGATGGTCCAAAGGGGCTCGGAACGCGTTTTCTGGGGCCCGGTTTTTCAGTCTTCTCCCATGCCGGCTAGGGATATATTTAGGGATGCTCGGAAACAGCGAACCCGGAGGGTCCAGTTGCATGTGGGGCTGCGTAAAGGCTCCCCTGGGGAGTTAACTTGTACCCAAAGCCTTCCTTTGGGGGCACTTTTGGATGGGTGAAAAGGTCTCGGAACGTATTTCCTGGGGCCTGCTTTTTCAGTCGTCTTCGATGCCGGCTAGTGCTATGATTAGGGATGCACTGAAACAGTGAACCCGGAGGGTCCAGTTGCATGTGGGGCTGCGTAAAGTCTCCTCTGGGAACTTCAGATGTACCGAAAGCCTTCCGTTGGTGACACTTTTGGATGGTCGAAAAGGGCTCGCAACGCATTTCCTGGGGCCTGATTTTTCACTCGTCTTCGATGCCGGCTAAGGCTATGTTTAGGGATGCTCGGAAACAGCGAACCCAGAGGGTCCAGTTGCATGTGGGGCTGCGTAAAGGCTCCCAAGGGAGTTCACTTGTACCCAAAGCCTTCCTTTGGGGGCATTTTTGGATGGGTGAAAAGGGCTCGGAATTCATTTCCTGGGGCCTGATTTTTCAGTCGTCTTCGATGCCGGCTAGGGCTATGTTTAGGGATGCTCGGAAACAGGGAACCCGGAGGGTCCAGTTGCATGTGGGGCTGCGTAACGTCTCCCCTGGGGAGTTCACTTGTACCCCAAGTCTTCCTTTGGGGGCAATTTTGGATGGTCCAAAGGGGATCGCAACGCGTTTCCTGGGGCCTGATTTTTCAGTCGTCTTCGATGCCGGCTAGGGCTATGTTTAGGGATGCTCGGAAACAGCGAACCCCGATGGTCTAGTCGCATGTGGGGCTGCGTAAAGGCTCCCCTGGGGAGTTCAGATGTACCCAAAGCCTTCCTTTGTAACACTTTTGGATGGTAAAAAGGGGCTTGCAACTCGTTTTCTGGTTCCCGTTTTTTCAGTCTTCTACCATGCCGGCTAGGGATATATTTAGGGATGCTCGGAAACAGCGAACCCGGAGGGTCCATTTGCATGTGGGGCTGCGTAAAGGCTCCCCTGGGGAGTTCTCTTGTACCCAAAGCCTTCCTTTGGGGGCACTTTTGGATGGTCCAAAGAGGCTTGGAACGCATTTCCTGGGGCCTGATTTTTCACTAGTCTCCGATGACGGCTAGGGATGCGTTTAGTTTTGCTCAGGAACAGCGAACCCGGAGGGTCCAGTTGCATGTGGGGCTGAGTAAAGGCTCCCCTGCGGAGTTCACTTGTACCCAAAGCCTTCCTTTGGAGGTACTATTGGATTGGCGAAAAGGGCTCAGAACACGTTTCCTGGGGCCTGATTTTTTAGTCGTCTTCAATGCCGGTTAGGGCTATGTTTAGGGATGCTCGGAAACAGCGAACCCGGAGGGTCCAGTTGCATGTGGGGCTGCGTAAAGGCTCCCCTGGGAACTTCAGATGTACCCAAAGCCTTCGTTTTGGGGCAATTTTGGATGGGCGAAAAGGGCTCGGAACGCGTTTCCTGGGGCCTGATTTTTCAGTCGTCTTCGATGCCGGCTAGGGCTATGTTTAGGGATGCTCGGAAACAGGGAACCCAGAGGGTCCAGTTGCATGTGGGGCTTCGTAAAGGCTCCCCTGGGGAGTTCACTTGTACCCAAAGCCTTCCTTTGGGGGCACTTTTGGATGGGTGAAAAGGGCTCGGAATTCATTTCCTGGGGCCTGATTTTTCAGTCGTCTTCGATGCCGGCTAGGGATATGTTTAGAGATGCTCGGAAACAGAGAACCCGGAGGGTCCAGTTGCATGTGGGGCTGTGTAAAGGCTCCCCTGGGGAGTTCACCTGTACCCAAAGCCTTCCTTTGGGGGCACTTTTGGATGGGTGAATAGGGCTCGGAATTCATTTCTGGGGCCTGATTTTTCAGTCGTCTTCGATTCCGGCTATGGATATGTTTAGGGATGCTCGGAAACAGCGAACCCGGAGGGTCCAGTTGCATGTGGGGCTGCGTAAAGGCTCCCCTGGGGAGTTCAGATGTACCCAAAGCCTTCCTTTAGTGACACTTTTGTATCGTCCAAAGGGGCTTGCAACGCGTTTCCTGGGGCCTGAATTTTCAATCGTCTCCGATGACGGCTAGTGCTATGTTTAGGGATGCTCGGAAACAGGGAACCTGGAGGGTCCTGTTGCATGTGGGGCTACGAAAAGGCTCCCCTGGGGAGTTCAATTGTATCCAAAGACTTTCTTTGGTGACACTTTTGAATGGTCCAAAGGGGCTCGAAACGCGTTTTCTGGGGCCCGGTTTTTCAGTCTTCTCCCATGCCAACTAGGGATACGTTTAGGTTTGCTCAAGAACATCGAACCCGGAGGGTCCAGTTGCATGTGGGGCTGCGTAAAGGCTCCCCTGGGAACTTCAGATGTACCCAAAGCCTTCCTTTGGGGGCACTTTTTGATGGGCGAAAAGGGGATCGCAACCCCTTTCCTGGAGCCTGATTTTTAAGTAGTCATCCATGCCGGCTAGGGATATGTTTAGGGATGCTCGGAAAGAGCGAACCCGGAGGGTCCAGTTGCATGTGGGGCTGCGTAAAGACTCCCCTGGGAACTTCAGATGTACCCAAAGCCTACCTTTGCTGACACTTTTGGATGGTCCAAAGGGGCTTGCAACGCGTTTTCTGGGGCCTGATTTTTCAGTCGTCATTGATGCCGGGTAGGGTTATGTTTAGGGATGCTCGGAAACAGGGAACCTGGAGGGTCCAGTTGCATGTGGGGCTGCGTAAAGGCTCCCCTGGGGAGTTCTCTTTTACCCAAAGCCTTCCTTTGGGGGCACTTTTGGATGGGCGAAAAGGTCTCGGAACGGATTTCCTGGGGCCTGATTTTTCAGTCATCTCCCATGACGGCTAGGGCTACGTTTAGGTTTGCTCAGGAACAGCGAACCCGGAGGGTCCAGTTGCATGTGGGGCTGTGTAAAGGCTCTCCTGGGGAGTTCTCTTGTACCCAAAGCCTTCCTTTGGGGGCACTTTTGGATGGGCGAAAAAGGGCTCGCAATGCATTTACTGGAGCCTGATTTTTCAGTCGTCTCCGATGCCGGCTAGGGCTATGTTTAGGGATGCTCGGAAACAGCGAACCCGGAGGGTCCAGTTGCATGTGGGGCTGTGTAAAGTCTCCCCTGGGGAGTTCACTTGTACCCCAAGCCTTCCTTTGTGGGCAATTTTGGATGGTCCAAAGGGGATCGCAACGCGTTTCCTGGGGCCTGATTTTTCAGTCGTCTTCGATGCCGGCTAGGGTTATGTTTAGGGATGCTCGGAAACAGCGAACCCGGAGGGTCCAGTTGCATGTGGGGCTGCGTAAAGGCTCCCCTGGGGAGTTCACTTGTACCCAAAGCCTTCCTTTGGGGGCACTTTTGGATGGGCGAAAAGGGCTCGGAACACGTTTTCTGGGGCCTGATTTTTCCCTCGTATCCGATGACGGCTAGGGCTATGTTTAGGGATGCTCGGAAACAGCGAACCCGGAGGGTCCAGTTGCATGTGGGGCTGCGTAAAGACTCCCCTGGGGAGTTCAATTGTACCCAAAGCCTTTCTTTTGTGACACTTTTGGATGGTCCAAAGGGGCTCGGAACGCGTTTTCTGGGGCCCGGTTTTTCAGTCTTCTCCCATGCCGGCTAGGGATATATTTAGGGATGCTCGGAAACAGCGAACCCGGAGGGTCCAGTTGCATGTGGGGCTGCGTAAAGGCTCCCCTGGGGAGTTAACTTGTACCCAAAGCCTTCCTTTGGGGGCACTTTTGGATGGGTGAAAAGGTCTCGGAACGTATTTCCTGGGGCCTGCTTTTTCAGTCGTCTTCGATGCCGGCTAGTGCTATGATTAGGGATGCACTGAAACAGTGAACCCGGAGGGTCCAGTTGCATGTGGGGCTGCGTAAAGTCTCCTCTGGGAACTTCAGATGTACCGAAAGCCTTCCGTTGGTGACACTTTTGGATGGTCGAAAAGGGCTCGCAACGCATTTCCTGGGGCCTGATTTTTCACTCGTCTTCGATGCCGGCTAAGGCTATGTTTAGGGATGCTCGGAAACAGCGAACCCAGAGGGTCCAGTTGCATGTGGGGCTGCGTAAAGGCTCCCAAGGGAGTTCACTTGTACCCAAAGCCTTCCTTTGGGGGCATTTTTGGATGGGTGAAAAGGGCTCGGAATTCATTTCCTGGGGCCTGATTTTTCAGTCGTCTTCGATGCCGGCTAGGGCTATGTTTAGGGATGCTCGGAAACAGGGAACCCGGAGGGTCCAGTTGCATGTGGGGCTGCGTAACGTCTCCCCTGGGGAGTTCACTTGTACCCCAAGTCTTCCTTTGGGGGCAATTTTGGATGGTCCAAAGGGGATCGCAACGCGTTTCCTGGGGCCTGATTTTTCAGTCGTCTTCGATGCCGGCTAGGGCTATGTTTAGGGATGCTCGGAAACAGCGAACCCCGATGGTCTAGTCGCATGTGGGGCTGCGTAAAGGCTCCCCTGGGGAGTTCAGATGTACCCAAAGCCTTCCTTTGTAACACTTTTGGATGGTAAAAAGGGGCTTGCAACTCGTTTTCTGGTTCCCGTTTTTTCAGTCTTCTACCATGCCGGCTAGGGATATATTTAGGGATGCTCGGAAACAGCGAACCCGGAGGGTCCATTTGCATGTGGGGCTGCGTAAAGGCTCCCCTGGGGAGTTCTCTTGTACCCAAAGCCTTCCTTTGGGGGCACTTTTGGATGGTCCAAAGAGGCTTGGAACGCATTTCCTGGGGCCTGATTTTTCACTAGTCTCCGATGACGGCTAGGGATGCGTTTAGTTTTGCTCAGGAACAGCGAACCCGGAGGGTCCAGTTGCATGTGGGGCTGAGTAAAGGCTCCCCTGCGGAGTTCACTTGTACCCAAAGCCTTCCTTTGGAGGTACTATTGGATTGGCGAAAAGGGCTCAGAACACGTTTCCTGGGGCCTGATTTTTTAGTCGTCTTCAATGCCGGTTAGGGCTATGTTTAGGGATGCTCGGAAACAGCGAACCCGGAGGGTCCAGTTGCATGTGGGGCTGCGTAAAGGCTCCCCTGGGAACTTCAGATGTACCCAAAGCCTTCGTTTTGGGGCAATTTTGGATGGGCGAAAAGGGCTCGGAACGCGTTTCCTGGGGCCTGATTTTTCAGTCGTCTTCGATGCCGGCTAGGGCTATGTTTAGGGATGCTCGGAAACAGGGAACCCAGAGGGTCCAGTTGCATGTGGGGCTTCGTAAAGGCTCCCCTGGGGAGTTCACTTGTACCCAAAGCCTTCCTTTGGGGGCACTTTTGGATGGGTGAAAAGGGCTCGGAATTCATTTCCTGGGGCCTGATTTTTCAGTCGTCTTCGATGCCGGCTAGGGATATGTTTAGAGATGCTCGGAAACAGAGAACCCGGAGGGTCCAGTTGCATGTGGGGCTGTGTAAAGGCTCCCCTGGGGAGTTCACCTGTACCCAAAGCCTTCCTTTGGGGGCACTTTTGGATGGGTGAATAGGGCTCGGAATTCATTTCTGGGGCCTGATTTTTCAGTCGTCTTCGATTCCGGCTATGGATATGTTTAGGGATGCTCGGAAACAGCGAACCCGGAGGGTCCAGTTGCATGTGGGGCTGCGTAAAGGCTCCCCTGGGGAGTTCAGATGTACCCAAAGCCTTCCTTTAGTGACACTTTTGTATCGTCCAAAGGGGCTTGCAACGCGTTTCCTGGGGCCTGAATTTTCAATCGTCTCCGATGACGGCTAGTGCTATGTTTAGGGATGCTCGGAAACAGGGAACCTGGAGGGTCCTGTTGCATGTGGGGCTACGAAAAGGCTCCCCTGGGGAGTTCAATTGTATCCAAAGACTTTCTTTGGTGACACTTTTGAATGGTCCAAAGGGGCTCGAAACGCGTTTTCTGGGGCCCGGTTTTTCAGTCTTCTCCCATGCCAACTAGGGATACGTTTAGGTTTGCTCAAGAACATCGAACCCGGAGGGTCCAGTTGCATGTGGGGCTGCGTAAAGGCTCCCCTGGGAACTTCAGATGTACCCAAAGCCTTCCTTTGGGGGCACTTTTTGATGGGCGAAAAGGGGATCGCAACCCCTTTCCTGGAGCCTGATTTTTAAGTAGTCATCCATGCCGGCTAGGGATATGTTTAGGGATGCTCGGAAAGAGCGAACCCGGAGGGTCCAGTTGCATGTGGGGCTGCGTAAAGACTCCCCTGGGAACTTCAGATGTACCCAAAGCCTACCTTTGCTGACACTTTTGGATGGTCCAAAGGGGCTTGCAACGCGTTTTCTGGGGCCTGATTTTTCAGTCGTCATTGATGCCGGGTAGGGTTATGTTTAGGGATGCTCGGAAACAGGGAACCTGGAGGGTCCAGTTGCATGTGGGGCTGCGTAAAGGCTCCCCTGGGGAGTTCTCTTTTACCCAAAGCCTTCCTTTGGGGGCACTTTTGGATGGGCGAAAAGGTCTCGGAACGGATTTCCTGGGGCCTGATTTTTCAGTCATCTCCCATGACGGCTAGGGCTACGTTTAGGTTTGCTCAGGAACAGCGAACCCGGAGGGTCCAGTTGCATGTGGGGCTGTGTAAAGGCTCTCCTGGGGAGTTCTCTTGTACCCAAAGCCTTCCTTTGGGGGCACTTTTGGATGGGCGAAAAAGGGCTCGCAATGCATTTACTGGAGCCTGATTTTTCAGTCGTCTCCGATGCCGGCTAGGGCTATGTTTAGGGATGCTCAGAAACAGCGAACCCGGAGGGTCCAGTTGCATGTAGGGCTGTGTAAAGGCTCCCCTGGGAACTTCAGATGTACCCAAAGCATTCCTATGGGGGCACTTTTGGATGGTCCAAAGGAGCTTGCAACGCGTTTTCTGGGCCCCAGTTTTTCTGTCTTCTTCTATGCGAGCTAGGGATATATTTAGGGTTGCTCGGAAACAGCGAACCTGGAGGGTCCAGTTGCATGTGGGGCTGCGTACAGGATCCCCTGCGGAGTTCACTTGTACCCAAAGCCTTCTTTTGGGGGCACTTTTGGATGGTCCAAAGGGGCTCGCAATGCATTTCCTGGGGCCTGATTTTTCACTCGTCTCCAATGACGGCTAGGGCTACGTTTAGGTTTGCTCAGGAACAGCGAACCCGGAGGGTCCAGTTGCATGTGGGGCTGAGTAAAGGTTCCCCTGGAAAGATCTCTGTACCGAAAGCCTTCCTTTGGTGACACTTTTGGATGGTCCAAAGGAGATTGCAACGCGTTTTCTGGGCCCCAGTTTTTCAGTCTTATGCTCTGCCAGCTAGGGATATATTTAGGGTTGCTCGGAAACTGCGAACCTGGAGGATCCAGTTGCATGTGGGGCTGCGTAAAGTCACCCCTGGGGAGTTCTCTTGTACGCAAAGCCTTCCTTTGGGTGCACTCTTGGATGGGTGAAAAGGGCTCGGAACGCATTGCCTGGGGCCTGATTTTTCAGTCGTCATTGATGCCGGGTAGGGTTATGTTTAGGGATACTCGGAAACAGGGAACCTGGAGGGTCCAGTTGCATGTGGGGCTGCGTAAAGGCTCCCCTCTGGAGTTCTCTTGTACCCAAAGCCTTCCTTTGGGGGCACTTTTGGATGGGCGAAAAGGTCTCGGAACGGATTTCCTGGGGCCTGATTTTTCACTAGTCTCCCATGACGGCTAGGGCTACGTTTAGGTTTGCTCAGAAACAGCGAACCCGGAGGGTCCAGTTGCATATGGGGCTCCGTAAAGGCTCCCCTCTGGAGTTCTCTTGTACCCAAAGCCTTCCTTTGGGGGCACTTGTGGATGGTCCAAAGGGGCTCGGAACGCCTTTCCTGCGGCCTGATTTTTCACTCGTCCCCGATGACGGCTAGGGATACGTTTAGTTTTGCTCTGGAACAGCGAACCCGGAGGGTCCAGTTGCATGTGGGGCTGCGTAAAGGCTCCCCTCTGGAGTTCTCTTGTACCGAAAGCCTTCCTTTGGGGGCACTTTTGGATGGGCGAAAAGGGCTCGGGACGCATTTCCTCGGGCCTGATTTTTCAGTCGTCTTCGATGCCGGCTAGGGCTATGTTTAGGGATGCTCGGAAACAGCGAACCCGGAGGGTCCAGTTGCTTTTGGGGCTGTGTAAATGCTCCCCTGGGCAGTTCTCTTGTACCCAAAGCCTTCCTTTGGGGGCAATTTTGGTTGTTCAAAAGGTGTTTGCAACGCATTTTCTGGCGCCTAGTATTTTCAGTCTTCTCCCATGCCGGCTAGTGCTATGTTTAGGAATGCTCGGAAACAGCGAACCCGGAGGGTCCAGTTGCATGTAGGGCTGCGTAAAGGCTCCCGTGGGGAGTTCTCTTGTACCCAAAGCCTTCCTTTGGGGGCACTTGTGGATGGTCCAATTGGGCTCGGAACGCATTTCCTGGGGCCTGATTTTTCACTCGTCTCCGATGACGGCTAGGGCTAAGTTTAGGTTTGCTCAGGAACAGCGAACCCGGAGGGTCCAGTTGCATGTGGGGCTGCGTAAAGGCTCCCCTGGGGAGTTCTCTTGTACACAAAGCCTTCCTTTGGTGACACTTTTGGATGGTCCAATGGGGCTTCCAAAGCGTTTTCTGGGGCCCTGTTTTTCAGTCTTCTCCCATGCCTGCTACATATATATTTAAGGTTGCTCGGAAACAGCGAACCCGGAGGGTCCAGTTGCATATGGGGCTGCGTAAAGGCTCTCCTGGGGAGTTCACTTCTACCCAAAGCCTTCCTTTGGGGACACTTTTGGATGGGCGAATAGGGCTCGCAACGCATTTCCTGGGGCCTGATTTTTCACTCGTCTTCGATGACGGCTAGGGCTACGTTTAGGTTTGCTCAGGAACAGTGAACCCGGAGGGTCCAGTTGCATGTGGGGCTGCGTAAAGGCTCCCCTGCGGAGTTCACTTGTACCCAAAGCCTTCCTTTGGGGGCACTTTTGGATTGTCCAATGGGGCTTGCAACACGTTTTCTGGGGCCCAGTTTTTCGGTCTTCTCCCATGTCGGCTAGGGATATATTTAGTGTAGCTCGGAAAAATCGAACCCGGAGGTTCCAGTTGCATGTGGGGCTGCGTAATGGCTCCCCTGGGCAGTTCTCTTGTACCCAAAGCCTTCCTTTGGGGGCACTTTTGGATGGTCCAAAGGGGCTTGCAACGCATTTTCTGGGGCCTGGTATTTTCAGTCTTCTCCCATGCCGGCTAGGGCTATGTTTAGGGATGCTCGGAAACAGCGAACACCGTTGGTCCAGTTGCATGTAGGGCTGCGTAAAGGCTCCCCTGGGGAGTTGACTTGTACCCAAAGCCTTCCTTTGAGGCACTTTAAGATGGGCGAAAAAGGCTCGGAACGCATTGCCTGGGGCCTGATTTTTCACTCATCTCCGATGACGGCTAGGGCTATGTTTAGGGATGCTCGGAAACAGCGAACCCGGAGGTTCCAGTTGCATGTGGGGCTGCATAAAGGCTCCCCTGGGGAGTTCTCTTGTACCCAAAGCCTTCCTTTGGGGGCACTTTTGGATGGTCCAAAGGGGCTCGCAACGCATTTCCTGGGGCCTTATTTTTCACTCGTCTATGATGACGGCTAGGGCTATATTTAGGGAGACTCGCAAACAGCGAACCCGGAGGGTCCAGTTGCATGTGGGGCTGCGTAAAGGCTCTTCTGGGAACTTCAGATATACCCAAAGCCTTCCTTTGGGGACACATTTGGTTGGGTGAAAAGGGCTCGGAACGCATTTCCTGGGGCCTGATTTTTCAGTCGTCTTCGATGACGGCTAGGGCTACGTTTAGGGATGCTCGGAAACAGCGAACCCGGAGGGTCCAGTTGCATGTGGGGCTGCGTAAAGGCTCCCCTGGGGAGTTCTCTTGTACACAAAGCCTTCCTTTGGTGACACTTTTGGATGGTTCAATGGGGTTTGCAACGCGTTATCTGGGGCCCGGTTTTTCAGTCTTCTCCCATGCCAGCTAGATATATATTTAGGGTTTGCTCAGAAACAGCGAACCCGGAGGGTCCAGTTGCATATGGGGCTGCGTAAAGGCTCCCCTGGGGAGTTCTCTTGTATCCAAAGCCTTCCTTTGGGGGCACTTTTGGATGGTCGAAAAGGGCTCGCAACGCATTTCCTGGGTCCTGATTTTTCACTCGTCTCCGATGACGGCTAGGGCTATGTTTAGGGATGCTCGGAAACAGCGAACCCGGATGGTCCAGTTCCATATGGGGCTGCGTACAGGCTCCCCTGGGGAGTTGACTTGTACTCAAAGCCTTCCTTTAGGGGCACTTTTGGATGGGCGAAAAGGGCTCGGAACGCAATTCCTCGGGCCTGATTTTTCACTCGTCTCCGATGACGCCTAGGGTTACGTTTAGGTTTGCTCAAGAATAGCGAACCTGGAGGGTCCAGTTGCATGTGGGGCTGCGTAAAGGCTCCCCTGGGGAGTTCTCTTGTACCCAAAGCCTTCCTTTGGTGACACTTTTGGATGGTTCAATGGGGTTTGCAACGCGTTATCTGGGGCCCGGTTTTTCAGTCTTCTCCCATGCCGGCTTGATATATATTTAGGGTTGCTCAGAAACAGCGACCCCGGAGGGTCCAGTTGCATGTGGGGCTGCGTAAAGGCTCCCCTGGGGAGTTCTCTTGTACCCAAAGCCTTCCTTTGGGGGCACTTTTGGATGGGCTAAAAGGGCTTGCAACGCATTTCCTGGGGCCTGATTTTTCACTCGTCTCTGATGACGGCTAGGGCTACGTTTAGGTTTGCTCAGGAACAGTGAACCCGGAGGGTCCAGTTGCATGTGGGGCTGCGTAAAGGCTCCCCTGCGGAGTTCACTTGTACCCAAAGCCTTCCTTTGGTGACACTTTTGGATTGTCCAATGGGGCTTGCAACACGTTTTCTGGGGCCCAGTTTTTCGGTCTTCTCCCATGTCGGCTAGGGATATATTTAGTGTAGCTCGGAAAAATCGAACCCGGAGGTTCCAGTTGCATGTGGGGCTGCGTAAAGGCTCCCCTGGGGAGTTCTCTTGTACCCAAAGCCTTCCTTTGGGGGCAATTTTGGATGGTCCAAAGGGGTTTGCAACGCATTTTCTGGCGCCTGGTATGTTCAGTCTTCTCCCATGCCGACTAGTGCTATGTTTAGGAATGCTCGGAAACAGTGAACCCCGTTGGTCCAGTTGCATGTAGGGCTGCGTAAAGGCTCCCGTGGGGAGTTCTCTTGTACCCAAAGCCTTCCTTTGGGGGCACTTTTGGATGGTCCAGAGGGGCTCGGAACGCATTTCCTGGGGCCTGATTTTTCACTCGTCTCCGATGACGGCTAGGGCTAAGTTTAGGTTTGCTCAGGAACAGCGAACCCGGAGGGTCCAGTTGCATGTGGGGCTGCGTAAAGGCTCCCCTGGGGAGTTCTCTTGTACACAAAGCCTTCCTTTGGTGACACTTTTGGATGGTCCAATGGGGCTTCCAAAGCGTTTTCTGGGGCCCTGTTTTTCAGTCTTCTCCCATGCCTGCTACATATATATTTAAGGTTGCTCGGAAACAGCGAACCCGGAGGGTCCAGTTGCATATGGGGCTGCGTAAAGGCTCTCCTGGGGAGTTCACTTCTACCCAAAGCCTTCCTTTGGTGACACGTTTGGATGGGCGAATAGGGCGCGCAACGCATTTCCTGGGGAATGATTTTTCACTCGTCTCCGGTGACGGCTAGGGCTACGTTTAGGTTTGCTCAGGAACAGTGAACCCGGAGGGTCCAGTTGCATGTGGGGCTGCGTAAAGGCTCCCCTGCGGAGTTCACTTGTACCCAAAGCCTTCCTTTGGGGGCACTTTTGGATTGTCCAGTGGGGCTTGCAACACGTTTTCTGGGGCCCAGTTTTTCGGTCTTCTCCCAAGTCGGCTAGGGATATATTTAGGGTAGCTTGGAAAAATCGAACCCGGAGGGTCCAGTTGCATGTGGGGCTGCGTAATGGCTCCCCTGGGCAGTTCTCTTGTACCCAAAGCCTTCCTTTGGGGGCACTTTTGGATGGTCCAAAGGGGCTTGCAACGCATTTTCTGGGGCCTGGTATTTTCAGTCTTCTCCCATGCCGGCTAGGGCTATGTTTAGGGATGCTCGGAAACAGCGAACGCCGTTGGTCCAGTTGCATGTAGGGCTGCGTAAAGGCTCCCCTGGGGAGTTGACTTGTACCCAAAGCCTTCCTTTGGGGCACTTTAAGATGGGCGAAAAAGGCTCAGAACGCATTGCCTGGGGCCCGATTTTTCACTCATCTCCGATGACGGCTAGGGCTATGTTTAGGGATGCTCGGAAACAGCGAACGCGGAGGGTCCTGTTCCATATGGGGCTGCGTATAGGCTCCCATGGGGAGTTGACTTGTACTCAAAGTCTTCCTTTAGGGGCACTTTTGGATGGGCGAAAAGGGCTCGGAACGCATTTCCTGGGGCGTGATTTTTCAGTCGTCTTCGATGCCGGCTAAGGATACGTTTCGGGATGCTCGGAACCAGCGAACCCGGAGGTTCCAGTTGCATGTGGGGCTGCATAAAGGCTCCCCTGGGGAGTTCTCTTGTACCCAAAGCCTTCCTTTGGGGGCACTTTTGGATGGTCCAAAGGGGCTCGCAACGCATTTCCTGGGGCCTTATTTTTCACTCGTCTATGATGACGGCTAGGGCTATATTTAGGGAGACTCGCAAACAGCGAACCCGGAGGGTCCAGTTGCATGTGGGGCTGCGTAAAGGCTCTTCTGGGAACTTCAGATATACCCAACGCCTTCCTTTGGGGACACATTTGGTTGGGTGAAAAGGGCTCGGAACGCATTTCCTGGGGCCTGATTTTTCAGTCGTCTTCGATGACGGCTAGGGCTACGTTTAGGGATGCTCGGAAACAGCGAACCCGGAGGGTCCAGTTGCATGTGGGGCTGCGTAAAGGCTCCCCTGGGGAGTTCTCTTGTACCCAAAGCCTTCCTTTGGTGACACTTTTGGATTGTCCAATGGGGCTTGCAACACGTTTTCTGGGGCCCAGTTTTTCGGTCTTCTCCCATGTCGGCTAGGGATATATTTAGTGTAGCTCGGAAAAATCGAACCCGGAGGTTCCAGTTGCATGTGGGGCTGCGTAAAGGCTCCCCTGGGGAGTTCTCTTGTACCCAAAGCCTTCCTTTGGGGGCAATTTTGGATGGTCCAAAGGGGTTTGCAACGCATTTTCTGGCGCCTGGTATGTTCAGTCTTCTCCCATGCCGACTAGTGCTATGTTTAGGAATGCTCGGAAACAGTGAACCCCGTTGGTCCAGTTGCATGTAGGGCTGCGTAAAGGCTCCCGTGGGGAGTTCTCTTGTACCCAAAGCCTTCCTTTGGGGGCACTTTTGGATGGTCCAGAGGGGCTCGGAACGCATTTCCTGGGGCCTGATTTTTCACTCGTCTCCGATGACGGCTAGGGCTAAGTTTAGGTTTGCTCAGGAACAGCGAACCCGGAGGGTCCAGTTGCATGTGGGGCTGCGTAAAGGCTCCCCTGGGGAGTTCTCTTGTACACAAAGCCTTCCTTTGGTGACACTTTTGGATGGTCCAATGGGGCTTCCAAAGCGTTTTCTGGGGCCCTGTTTTTCAGTCTTCTCCCATGCCTGCTACATATATATTTAAGGTTGCTCGGAAACAGCGAACCCGGAGGGTCCAGTTGCATGTGAGGCTGCGTAAAGGCTCTCCTGGGGAGTTCACTTCTACCCAAAGCCTTCCTTTGGTGACACGTTTGGATGGGCGAATAGGGCGCGCAACGCATTTCCTGGGGCCTGATTTTTCACTCGTCTCCGGTGACGGCTAGGGCTACGTTTAGGTTTGCTCAGGAACAGTGAACCCGGAGGGTCCAGTTGCATGTGGGGCTGCGTAAAGGCTCCCCTGCGGAGTTCACTTGTACCCAAAGCCTTCCTTTGGGGGCACTTTTGGATTGTCCAATGGGGCTTGCAACACGTTTTCTGGGGCCCAGTTTTTCGGTCTTCTCCCAAGTCGGCTAGGGATATATTTAGGGTAGCTTGGAAAAATCGAACCCGGAGGGTCCAGTTGCATGTGGGGCTGCGTAATGGCTCCCCTGGGCAGTTCTCTTGTACCCAAAGCCTTCCTTTGGGGGCACTTTTGGATGGTCCAAAGGGGCTTGCAACGCATTTTCTGGGGCCTGGTATTTTCAGTCTTCTCCCATGCCGGCTAGGGCTATGTTTAGGGATGCTCGGAAACAGCGAACGCCGTTGGTCCAGTTGCATGTAGGGCTGCGTAAAGGCTCCCCTGGGGAGTTGACTTGTACCCAAAGCCTTCCTTTGGGGCACTTTAAGATGGGCGAAAAAGGCTCGGAACGCATTGCCTGGGGCCCGATTTTTCACTCATCTCCGATGACGGCTAGGGCTATGTTTAGGGATGCTCGGAAACAGCGAACGCGGAGGGTCCTGTTCCATATGGGGCTGCGTATAGGCTCCCATGGGGAGTTGACTTGTACTCAAAGTCTTCCTTTAGGGGCACTTTTGGATGGGCGAAAAGGGCTCGGAACGCATTTCCTGGGGCGTGATTTTTCAGTCGTCTTCGATGCCGGCTAAGGATACGTTTCGGGATGCTCGGAACCAGCGAACCCGGAGGTTCCAGTTGCATGTGGGGCTGCATAAAGGCTCCCCTGGGGAGTTCTCTTGTACCCAAAGCCTTCCTTTGGGGGCACTTTTGGATGGTCCAAAGGGGCTCGCAACGCATTTCCTGGGGCCTTATTTTTCACTCGTCTATGATGACGGCTAGGGATATATTTAGGGAGACTCGCAAACAGCGAACCCGGAGGGTCCAGTTGCATGTGGGGCTGCGTAAAGGCTCTTCTGGGAACTTCAGATATACCCAAAGCCTTCCTTTGGGGACACATTTGGTTGGGTGAAAAGGGCTCGGAACGCATTTCCTGGGGCCTGATTTTTCAGTCGTCTTCGATGACTGCTAGGGCTACGTTTAGGGATGCTCGGAAACAGCGAACCCGGAGTGTCCAGTTGCATGTGGGGCTGCGTAAAGGCTCCCCTGGGGAGTTCTCTTGTACACAAAGCCTTCCTTTGGTGACACTTTTGGATGGTTCAATGGGGTTTGCAACGCGTTATCTGTTGCCCGGTTTTTCAGTCTTCTCCCATGCCAGCTAGATATATATTTAGGGTTTGCTCAGAAACAACGAACCCGGAGGGTCCAGTTGCATATGGGGCTGCGTAAAGGCTCCCGTGGGGAGTTCTCTTGTACCCAAAGCCTTCCTTTGGGGGCACTTTTGGATGGTCGAAAAGGGCTCGCAACGCATTTCCTGGGGCCTGATTTTTCACTCGTCTCCGATGACGGCTAGGGCTATGTTTAGGGATGCTTGGAAACAGTGAACCCGGAGGGTCCAGTTGCATGTAGGGCTGCGTAAAGACTCCGATGGGAACTTGAGATGTACCCAAAGCCTTCCTTTAGGGGCACTTTTGGATGGGCGAAAAGGGCTCGCAACGCATTTCCTGGGGAATGATTTTTCACTCGTCTCCGATGACGCCTAGGGTTACGTTTAGGTTTGCTCAAGAATAGCAAACCCGGAGGGTCCAGTTGCATGTGGGGCTGCGTAAAGGCTCCCCTGGGGAGTTCACTGGTACCCAAAGCCTTCCTTTGGGGGCACTTTTGGTTGGGCGAAATGGGCTCGGAACGCATTTCCTGGGGCCTGATTTTTCACTCGTCTTCGATGCCGGGTAGGGTTATGTTTAGGGATGCTCGGAAACAGCGAACCCGGAGGGTCCAGTTGCATGCGGGGCTGCGTACAGGCTCCCCTGGGGAGTTGACTTGTACTCAAAGCCTTCCTTTAGGGGCACTTTTGGATGGGCGAAAAGGGCTCGGAACGCAATTCCTCGGGCCTGATTTTTCACTCGTCTCCGATGACGTCTAGGTTTACGTTTAGGTTTGCTCAAGAATAGCGAACCTGGAGGGTCCAGTTGCATGTGGGGCTGCGTAAAGGCTCCCCTGGGGAGTTCTCTTGTACCCAAAGCCTTCCTTTGGTGACACTTTTGGATGGTTCAATGGGGTTTGCAACGCGTTATCTGGGGCCCGGTTTTTCAGTCTTCTCCCATGCCGGCTTGATATATATTTAGGGTTGCTCAGAAACAGCGACCCCGGAGGGTCCAGTTGCATGTGGGGCTGCGTAAAGGCTCCCCTGCGGAGTTCACTTGTACCCAAAGCCTTCCTTTGGTGACACTTTTGGATTGTCCAATGGGGCTTGCAACACGTTTTCTGGGGCCCAGTTTTTCGGTCTTCTCCCATGTCGGCTAGGGATATATTTAGTGTAGCTCGGAAAAATCGAACCCGGAGGTTCCAGTTGCATGTGGGGCTGCGTAAAGGCTCCCCTGGGGAGTTCTCTTGTACCCAAAGCCTTCCTTTGGGGGCAATTTTGGATGGTCCAAAGGGGTTTGCAACGCATTTTCTGGCGCCTGGTATGTTCAGTCTTCTCCCATGCCGACTAGTGCTATGTTTAGGAATGCTCGGAAACAGTGAACCCCGTTGGTCCAGTTGCATGTAGGGCTGCGTAAAGGCTCCCCTGGGGAGTTCTCTTGTACCCAAAGCCTTCCTTTGGGGGCACTTTTGGATGGTCCAAAGGGGCTCGCAACGCATTTCCTGGGGCCTTATTTTTCACTCGTCTATGATGACGGCTAGGGCTATATTTAGGGAGACTCGCAAACAGCGAACCCGGAGGGTCCAGTTGCATGTGGGGCTGCGTAAAGGCTCTTCTGGGAACTTCAGATATACCCAACGCCTTCCTTTGGGGACACATTTGGTTGGGTGAAAAGGGCTCGGAACGCATTTCCTGGGGCCTGATTTTTCAGTCGTCTTCGATGACTGCTAGGGCTACGTTTAGGGATGCTCGGAAACAGGAAACCTGGAGGGTCCAGTTGCATGTGGGGCTGCTTAAAGGCTCCCCTGGGGAGTTCTCTTGTACCCAAAGCCTTCCTTTGGGGCACTCTTAGATGGGCGAAAAAGGCTCGGAACGCATTGCCTGGGGCCTGATTTTTTTACTCGTCTCCGATGACGCCTAGGGCTATGTATAGGAATGCTCGGAAACAGCGAACCCGGAGGTTCCAGTTCCATATGGGGCTGCGTAAAGGCTCCCCTGGGGAGTTCTCTTGTACCCAAAGCCTTCCTTTGGGGGCACTTTTGGATGGTCCAAAGGGGCTCGCAACGCATTTCCTGGGGCCTTATTTTTCACTCGTTTATGATGACGGCTAGGGCTATATTTAGGGAGACTCGCAAACAGCGAACCCGGAGGGTCCAGTTGCATGTGGGGCTGCGTAAAGGCTCTTCTGGGAACTTCAGATATACCCAAAGCCTTCCTTTGGGGACACGTTTGGTTGGGTGAAAAGGGCTCGGAACGCATTTCCTGGGGCCTGATTTTTCAGTCGTCTTCGATGACGGCTAGGGCTACGTTTAGGGATGCTCTGAAACAGCGAACCCGGAGGGTCCAGTTGCATGTGGGGCTGCGTAAAGGCTCCCCTGGGGAGTTCTCTTGTACACAAAGCCTTCCTTTGGTGACACTTTTGGATGGTTCAATGGGGTTTGCAACGCGTTATCTGGGGCCCGGTTTTTCAGTCTTCTCCCATGCCAGCTAGATATATATTTAGGGTTTGCTCAGAAACAGCGAACCCGGAGGGTCCAGTTGCATATGGGGCTCCGTAAAGGCTCCCCTCTGGAGTTCTCTTGTACCCAAAGCCTTCCTTTGGGGGCACTTTTGGATGGTCGAAAAGGGCTCGCAACGCATTTCCTGGGGCCTGATTTTTCACTCGTCTCCGATGACGGCTAGGGCTATGTTTAGGGATGCTTGGAAACAGTGAACCCGGAGGGTCCAGTTCCATATGGGGCTGCGTACAGGCTCCCCTGGGGAGTTGACTTGTACTCAAAGCCTTCCTTTAGGGGCACTTTTGGATGGGCGAAAAGGGCTCGGAACGCAATTCCTCGGGCCTGATTTTTCACTCGTCTCCGATGACGCCTAGGGTTACGTTTAGGTTTGCTCAAGAATAGCGAACCTGGAGGGTGCAGTTGCATGTGGGGCTGCGTAAAGGCTCCCCTGGGGAGTTCTCTTGTACCCAAAGCCTTCCTTTGGGGGCAATTTTGGATGGTCCAAAGGGGTTTGCAACGCATTTTCTGGCGCCTGGTATGTTCAGTCTTCTCCCATGCCGACTAGTGCTATGTTTAGGAATGCTCGGAAACAGTGAACCCCGTTGGTCCAGTTGCATGTAGGGCTGCATAAAGGCTCCCGTGGGGAGTTCTCTTGTACCCAAAGCCTTCCTTTGGGGGCACTTTTGGATGGTCGAAAAGGGCTCGCAACGCATTTCCTGGGGCCTGATTTTTCACTCGTCTCCGATGACGGCTAGGGCTATGTTTAGGGATGCTTGGAAACAGTGAACCCGGAGGGTCCAGTTGCATGTAGGGCTGCGTAAAGACTCCGATGGGAACTTGAGATGTACCCAAAGCCTTCCTTTAGGGGCACTTTTGGATGGGCGAAAAGGGCTCGCAACGCATTTCCTGGGGAATGATTTTTCACTCGTCTCCGATGACGCCTAGGGTTACGTTTAGGTTTGCTCAAGAATAGCAAACCCGGAGGGTCCAGTTGCATGTGGGGCTGCGTAAAGGCTCCCCTGGGGAGTTCACTGGTACCCAAAGCCTTCCTTTGGGGGCACTTTTGGTTGGGCGAAATGGGCTCGGAACGCATTTCCTGGGGCCTGATTTTTCACTCGTCTTCGATGCCGGGTAGGGTTATGTTTAGGGATGCTCGGAAACAGCGAACCCGGAGGGTCCAGTTGCATGCGGGGCTGCGTACAGGCTCCCCTGGGGAGTTGACTTGTACTCAAAGCCTTCCTTTAGGGGCACTTTTGGATGGGCGAAAAGGGCTCGGAACGCAATTCCTCGGGCCTGATTTTTCACTCGTCTCCGATGACGTCTAGGTTTACGTTTAGGTTTGCTCAAGAATAGCGAACCTGGAGGGTCCAGTTGCATGTGGGGCTGCGTAAAGGCTCCCCTGGGGAGTTCTCTTGTACCCAAAGCCTTCCTTTGGTGACACTTTTGGATGGTTCAATGGGGTTTGCAACGCGTTATCTGGGGCCCGGTTTTTCAGTCTTCTCCCATGCCGGCTTGATATATATTTAGGGTTGCTCAGAAACAGCGACCCCGGAGGGTCCAGTTGCATGTGGGGCTGCGTAAAGGCTCCCCTGCGGAGTTCACTTGTACCCAAAGCCTTCCTTTGGTGACACTTTTGGATTGTCCAATGGGGCTTGCAACACGTTTTCTGGGGCCCAGTTTTTCGGTCTTCTCCCATGTCGGCTAGGGATATATTTAGTGTAGCTCGGAAAAATCGAACCCGGAGGTTCCAGTTGCATGTGGGGCTGCGTAAAGGCTCCCCTGGGGAGTTCTCTTGTACCCAAAGCCTTCCTTTGGGGGCAATTTTGGATGGTCCAAAGGGGTTTGCAACGCATTTTCTGGCGCCTGGTATGTTCAGTCTTCTCCCATGCCGACTAGTGCTATGTTTAGGAATGCTCGGAAACAGTGAACCCCGTTGGTCCAGTTGCATGTAGGGCTGCGTAAAGGCTCCCCTGGGGAGTTCTCTTGTACCCAAAGCCTTCCTTTGGGGGCACTTTTGGATGGTCCAAAGGGGCTCGCAACGCATTTCCTGGGGCCTTATTTTTCACTCGTCTATGATGACGGCTAGGGCTATATTTAGGGAGACTCGCAAACAGCGAACCCGGAGGGTCCAGTTGCATGTGGGGCTGCGTAAAGGCTCTTCTGGGAACTTCAGATATACCCAACGCCTTCCTTTGGGGACACATTTGGTTGGGTGAAAAGGGCTCGGAACGCATTTCCTGGGGCCTGATTTTTCAGTCGTCTTCGATGACTGCTAGGGCTACGTTTAGGGATGCTCGGAAACAGGAAACCTGGAGGGTCCAGTTGCATGTGGGGCTGCTTAAAGGCTCCCCTGGGGAGTTCTCTTGTACCCAAAGCCTTCCTTTGGGGCACTCTTAGATGGGCGAAAAAGGCTCGGAACGCATTGCCTGGGGCCTGATTTTTTTACTCGTCTCCGATGACGCCTAGGGCTATGTATAGGAATGCTCGGAAACAGCGAACCCGGAGGTTCCAGTTCCATATGGGGCTGCGTAAAGGCTCCCCTGGGGAGTTCTCTTGTACCCAAAGCCTTCCTTTGGGGGCACTTTTGGATGGTCCAAAGGGGCTCGCAACGCATTTCCTGGGGCCTTATTTTTCACTCGTTTATGATGACGGCTAGGGCTATATTTAGGGAGACTCGCAAACAGCGAACCCGGAGGGTCCAGTTGCATGTGGGGCTGCGTAAAGGCTCTTCTGGGAACTTCAGATATACCCAAAGCCTTCCTTTGGGGACACGTTTGGTTGGGTGAAAAGGGCTCGGAACGCATTTCCTGGGGCCTGATTTTTCAGTCGTCTTCGATGACGGCTAGGGCTACGTTTAGGGATGCTCTGAAACAGCGAACCCGGAGGGTCCAGTTGCATGTGGGGCTGCGTAAAGGCTCCCCTGGGGAGTTCTCTTGTACACAAAGCCTTCCTTTGGTGACACTTTTGGATGGTTCAATGGGGTTTGCAACGCGTTATCTGGGGCCCGGTTTTTCAGTCTTCTCCCATGCCAGCTAGATATATATTTAGGGTTTGCTCAGAAACAGCGAACCCGGAGGGTCCAGTTGCATATGGGGCTCCGTAAAGGCTCCCCTCTGGAGTTCTCTTGTACCCAAAGCCTTCCTTTGGGGGCACTTTTGGATGGTCGAAAAGGGCTCGCAACGCATTTCCTGGGGCCTGATTTTTCACTCGTCTCCGATGACGGCTAGGGCTATGTTTAGGGATGCTTGGAAACAGTGAACCCGGAGGGTCCAGTTCCATATGGGGCTGCGTACAGGCTCCCCTGGGGAGTTGACTTGTACTCAAAGCCTTCCTTTAGGGGCACTTTTGGATGGGCGAAAAGGGCTCGGAACGCAATTCCTCGGGCCTGATTTTTCACTCGTCTCCGATGACGCCTAGGGTTACGTTTAGGTTTGCTCAAGAATAGCGAACCTGGAGGGTGCAGTTGCATGTGGGGCTGCGTAAAGGCTCCCCTGGGGAGTTCTCTTGTACCCAAAGCCTTCCTTTGGGGGCAATTTTGGATGGTCCAAAGGGGTTTGCAACGCATTTTCTGGCGCCTGGTATGTTCAGTCTTCTCCCATGCCGACTAGTGCTATGTTTAGGAATGCTCGGAAACAGTGAACCCCGTTGGTCCAGTTGCATGTAGGGCTGCATAAAGGCTCCCCTGGGGAGTTCTCTTGTACCCAAAGCCTTCCTTTGGGGGCACTTTTGGATGGTCCAAAGGGGCTCGCAACGCATTTCCTGGGGCCTTATTTTTCACTCGTCTATGATGACGGCTAGGGCTATATTCAGGGAGACTCGCAAACAGCGAACCCGGAGGGTCCAGTTGCATGTGGGGCTGCGTAAAGGCTCCCCTGGGGAGTTCACTTGTACCCAAAGCCTTCCTTTGGGGGCACTTGTGGATGGTCCAATGGGGCTCGGAACGCATTTCCTGGGGCCTGATTTTTCACTCGTCTCCGATGACGGCTAGGGCTACGTTTAGGTTTGCTCTGGAACAGCGAACCCGGAGGGTCCAGTTGCATGTGGGGCTGCGTAAAGGCTCCCCTGGGGAGTTCTCTTGTACCCAAAGCCTTCCTTTGGGGGCACTTTTGTATGGGCGAAAAATTCTCGCAACGCATTTCCTCGGGCCTGATTTTTCAGTCGTCTTCGATGCCGGCTAGGGCTCTGTTTAGGGATGCTTGGAAACAGTGAACCCGGAGGGTCCAGTTGCATGTGGGGCTGCGTAAAGGCTGCCCTGGGGAGTTCCCTTGTACCCAAAGCCTTCCTTTGGTGACACTTTTGGATGGTCCAAAGGGGCTTGAAACGCGTTTTCTGGGGCCTGATTTTTCAGTCGTCTTCGATGCCGACTAGGGCTACGTTTAGGGATGCTCTGAAACAGCGAACCCGGAGGGTCCAGTTGCATGTGGGGCTGCGTAAAAGCTCCCCTGGGGAGTTCTCTTGTACCCAAAGCCTTCCTTTGGGGCACTCTTAGATGGGCGAAAAAGGCATTAAACGCATTGCCTGGGGCCTGATTTTTCACTCGTGTCCCATGACGGCTAGGGCTATGTATAGGGATGCTCGGAAACAGCGAACCCGGAGGGTCCAGTTCCATATGGGGCTGCAAAAAGGCTCCCCTGGGGAGTTCACTTCTACCCAAAGCCTTCCTTTGGGGGCACTTTTGGATGGGCGGAATGGGCTCAGACCGCATTTCCTGGGGCCTGATTTTTCACTCGTCTTCGATGACGCCTAGGGCTATGTTTAGGGATGCTCGGAAACAGCGAACCCGGTTGGTCCAGTTGCATGTAGGGCTGCGTAAACACTCCCATGTGGAGTTCTCTTGTACGCAAAGCCTTCCTTTGGGGGCACTTTTAGATTGGCGAAAAAGTCTCGGAACGCATTTCCTGGGGCCAGATTTTTCAGTCGTCTTCGATGCCGGCTAGGGCTACGTTTAGGGATGCTCAGAAACAGCGAACCCGGAGGGTCCAGTTGCATGTGGGGCTGCGTAAAGGCTCCCCTGGGGAGTTCACTTGTACCCAAAGCCTTCCTTTGGGGGCACTTGTGGATGGTCCAATGGGGCTCGGAACGCATTTCCTGGGGCCTGATTTTTCACTCGTCTCCGATGCCGGCTAGGGATATATTTAGGGTTGCTCGGAAAAATCGAACCCAGAGAGTCCATTTACATGTGGGGCTGCGTAAAGGCTCCCCTGGGGAGTTCTCTTGTACCCAAAGCCTTCCTTTGGGGGCACTTTTGGATGGTCCAAAGGGGCTTGCAACGCATTTTCTGGGGCCCGTTTTTTCAGTCTTCTCCCATGCAGGCTAGGGCTATGTTTAGGGATGCTCGGAAATAGCGAACCCGGAGGGTCCAGTTGCATGTGGGGCTGCGTAAAGGCTCCCCTGGGGAGTTCTCTTGTACCCAAAGCCTTCCTTTGGGCGCACTTTTGGATGGGCGGAATGGGGTCAGACCGCATTTCCTGGTGCCTGATTTTTCAGTCGTCTTCGATGCCGGCTAGGGATATGTTTAGGAATGCTCGGAAACAGCGAACCCGGAGGGTCCAGTTGCATGTAGGGCTGCGTAAAGGCTCCCCTGGGGAGTTCATTTGTACCCAAAGCCTTCCTTTGGGGGCACTTTTGGATGGTCCAAAGGGGCTCGCAACGCATTAGCTGGGGCCTGATATTTCACTCGTCTCCGATGCCGGGAAGGATTAAGTTTAGGTTTGCTCAAGAACAGCGAACCCATAGGGTCCAGTTGCATGTGGGGCTGCGTAAAGGCTCCCCTGGGGAGTTCTCTTGTACCCAAAGCCTTCCTTTGGGGGCACTTGTGGATGGCCGAAAAAGGCTTTGAACGCATTACCTGGGGCCTGATTTTTCAGTCTTCTTTGATGCCGGCTACGATTATGCTTAGGGATGCTCGGAAACAGCGAACCCGGTGGGTCCAGTTGCATACAGCGCTGCGTAAAGGCTGCCCTGGGGAGTTCTCTTGTACCCAAAGCCTTCGTTTGGGGGCACTTTTGGATGGGCGAAAAGGGCTCGCAATGCATTTCTTGGGGCCTGATTTTTCAGTCGTCTCCGATGACATCTAGGGCTACGTTTAGGTTTGCTCGGAAACAGCGAACCTGGAGGGTCCAGTTGCATGTGGGGCTGCGTTAAGGCTCCCCTGGGGAGTTCTCTTGTACCCAAAGCCTTCCTTTGGGGGCACTTTGGGATGGCCAAAATGGGCTCGGTACGCATTTCCTGGGGCCTTATTTTTCAGTCATCTTCGATGCTGGCTATGGCTATGTTTAGGGATGCTCGGAAACAGCGAACCCGGAGGGTCCAGTTGCATGTAGGGCTGCGTAAAGACTCTCATGGGAACTTAAGATGTACCCAAAGCCTTCCTTTGGGGGCACTTTTGGATGGTCCAAAGGGGCTTGCAACGCGTTTTCTGGGGCCCGTTTTAGCAGTCTTCTCCCATGCTGTCTAGGGATATATTTAGGGTTGCTCGGAAACAGCGAACCCGGAGGGTCCAGCTGCATACAGGGCTGCGTAAAGGCTCCCCTGGGGAGTTCACTTGTACCCAAAGACTTCCTTTGGGGGCGCTTTTGGATTGGCGAAAAGGGCTCGCAACGCATTAGCTGGGGCCTGATTTTTCACTCGTCTCCGATAACGGCTAGGGCTATGTTTAGGGATGCTCAGAAACAGCGACCCCGGAGGGTCCAGTTGCATGTAGGGCTGCGTAAAGACTCCCATGGGAACTTCAGTTTTACCCAAAGCCTTCCTTTGAGGGCACGTTTAGATGGGCGAAAAAGGCTCGGAACGCATTGCCTGGGGCCTGATTTTTTAGTCGTCTTCGATGACGGCTAGGGCTTTGTTTAGGGATGCTCGGAAACGGCGAACCCGGAGGGTCCAGTTCCATATGGGGCTGCGTATAGGCTCCCCTGGGGAGTTGACTTGTACCCAAAGCCTTCATTTAGGGGCACATTTGGATGGTCCAAAGGGGCTCAGAACGCATTTCCTGGGGCCTGATTTTTCACTCGTCTCCGATGACGGCTAGGGCTACGTTTAGGTTTGCTCAGGAACAGCGAACCCGGAGGGTCCAGTTGCATGTGGGGCTGCGTAAAGGCTCCCCTGGGGAGTTCACTTGTACCCAAAGCCTTCCTTTGGTGACACTTTTGGATGGTTCAATGGGGCTTGCAACGCTTTTTCTGGGGGCCGGTTTTTCAGTCGTCTCCCATGCCGTCTAGATATATATTTAGGGTTGCTCGGAAACAGCGACCCCGGAGGGTCCAGTTGCATGTGGGGCTGCGTAAAGGCTCCCGTGGGGAGTTCACTTGTACCCAAAGCCTTCCTTTGGTGACACTTTTGGATGGTCCAAAAGGGCTTGCAACGCGTTTTCTCGGGACCGGGTTTTCGGTCTTCTCCCTTTGCCGACTAGGGATATATTTAGGGTTGTGTGGAAATATCGAACCCGGAGGGTCCAGTTGCATGTGGGGCTGCGTAAAGGCTCCCCTGGGGAGTTCACTTGTACCCAAAGCCTTCCTTTGGGGGCACGTTTGGATGGTCCAAAGGGGCTCGGAAACATTTCCTGGGGCCTGATTTTTCACTCGTCTCTGATGACGGCTAGGGCTACGTTTAGGTTTGCTCAGGAACAGCGAACCCGGAGGGTCCAGTTGCATGTGGGGCTGCGTAAAGGCTTCCCTGGGGAGTTCACTTGTACCCAAAGCCTTCCTTTGGTGACACTTTTGGATGGTCCAAAAGGGCTTGCAACGCATTTCCTGGGGCCTGATTTTTCAGTTGTCTTCGATGCCGGCTAGGGATATATTTAGGGTTGCTCGGAAAAATCGAACCCAGAGAGTCCATTTACATGTCGGGCTGCGTAAAGGCTCCCCGGGGGAGTTCTCTTGTACCCAAAGCCTTCCTTTGGGGGCACTTTTGGATGGTCCAAAGGGGCTTGCAACGCGTTTTCTGGGGCCCGGTTTTTCAGTCTTCTCCCATGCCGGCTAGGGCTATGTTTAGGGATGCTCAGAAATAGCGAACCCGGAGGGTCCAGTTGCATGTGGGGCTGCGTAAAGGCTCCCCTGGGGAGTTCACTTGTACCCAAAGCCTTCCTTTGGGCGCACTTTTGGATGGGCGGAATGGGGTCAGACCGCATTTCCTGGTGCCTGATTTTTCAGTCGTCTTCGATGCCGGCTACGATTATGTTTAGGGATGCTCGGAAACAGCGAACCCGGAGGGTCCATTTGCATACAGCGCTGCGTATAGGCTCCCCTGGGGAGTTCTCTTGTACCCAAAGCCTTCCTTTGGGGGCACTTTTGGATGGGCGAAAAGGGCTCGCAATGCATTTCTTGGGGCCGGATTTTTCAGTCGTCTCCTATGACGGCTAGGGCTACGTTTAGGTTTGCTCGGAAACAGCGAACCCGGAGGGTCCAGTTGCATGTGGGGCTGCGTAAAGGCTCCCCTGGGGAGTTCACTTGTACCCAAAGCCTTCCTTTGGGGGCACTTTTGGATGGCCGAAATGGGCTCGGTACGCATTTCCTGGGGCCTTATTTTTCAGTCATCTTCGATGCTGGCTAGGGATACTTTTAGGGATGCTCGGAAACAGCGAACCCGGAGGGTCCAGTTGCATGTAGGGCTGCGTAAAGACTCTCATGGGAACTTCAGATGTACCCAAAGCCTTCCTTTGGGGGCACTTTTGGATGGTCCAAAGGGGCTTGTAACGCGTTTTCAGGGGCCCGGTTTTTAAGTCTTCTCCCATGCTGTCTAAGGATATATATAGGGTTGCTCGGAAACAGCGAACCCGGAGGGTCCAGCTGCATGTGGGGCTGCGAATAGGCTCCCTTGGGGAGTTGACTTGTACCCAAAGCGTTACTTTGGTGACACTTTTGGATTGGCGAAAAGGGCTCGCAACGCATTTCCTGGGGCCTGATTTTTCAGTCGTCTTCGATGAAGGCTAGGGCTACGTTTACGTTTATTCGGAAACAGCGAACCCGGAGGGTCTAGTTGCATGTGGGGCTGCAAAAAGGCTCCCCTGGGGAGTTCCCTTGTACCCAAAGCCTTCCTTTGGGGGCACTTTTGGATGGGCGAAAAAGGCTCGCAACGCATTTCCTGGGGCCTGATTTATCACTCGTCTCCGATGACGGCTGCGGCTATTTTTAGCGATGCTTGGAAACAGCGAACCCGGAGGGTCCAGTTGCATGTGGGGCTGTGTAAAGGCTCCCCTGGGGAGTTCATTTGTTCCCAAAGGCTTCCTTTGGTGACACTTTTGGATGGTCCAAAGGGGCTTGCAACGCATTTTCTCGGGCCCGGGTTTTCAGTCGTCTTCGATGCCGGCTAGGGATATGTTTAGGGATGCTCGGAAACAGCGAACCCGGAGGGTCCAGTTGCATGTGGGGCTGCATAAAGGCTCCCCTGGGGAGTTCACTTGTACCCAAAGCCTTCCTTTAGGGGCAGTTTTGGATGGTCCAATGGGGCTCGGAACGCATTTCCTGGGGCCTGATTTTTCACTCGTCTCCGATGACGGCTAGGGCTATGTTTAGGTTTGCTCAGGAACAGCGAACCCGGAGGGTCCAGTTGCATGTGGGGCTGCGTAAAGGCTCCCCTGGGGAGTTCACTTGTACCCAAAGCCTTCCTTTGGTGACACTTTTGGATGGTTCAATGGGGCTTGCAACGCGTTTTCTGGGGCCCGGTTTTTCAGTCTTCTCCCATGCCGGCTAGATATATATTTAGGGTTGCTCGGAAACAGCGACCCCGGAGGGTCCAGTTGCATGTGGGGCTGCGTAAAGGCTCCCCTGGGGAGTTCACTTGTACCCAAAGCCTTCCTTTGGTGACACTTTTGGATGGTCCAAAGGGGCTTGCAACGCGTTTTCTCGGGACCGGGTTTTCGGTCTTCTCCCTTTGCCGACTAGGGATATATTTAGGGTTGTGTGGAAATATCGAACCCGGAGGGTCCAGTTGCATGTGGGGCTGCGTAAAGGCTCCCCTGGGGAGTTCACTTGTACCCAAAGCCTTCCTTTGGGGGCACGTTTGGATGGTCCAAAGGGGCTCGGAAACATTTCCTGGGGCCTGATTTTTCACTCGTCTCTGATGACGGCTAGGGCTAGGTTTAGGTTTGCTCAGGAACAGCGAACCCGGAGGGTCCAGTTGCATGTGGGGCTGCGTAAAGGCTTCCCTGGGGAGTTCACTTGTACCCAAAGCCTTCCTTTGGTGACACTTTTGGATGGTCCAAAAGGGCTTGCAACGCATTTCCTGGGGCCTGATTTTTCAGTTGTCTTCGATGCCGGCTAGGGCTATGTTTAGGGATGCTTGGAAACAGGGAACCCGGAGGGTGCAGTTGCATGTGGGGCTGCGTAAAGGCCCCTCCGGGGAGTTCCCTTGTACCCAAAGCCTTCCTTTGGTGACACTATTGGATGGTGCAATGGGGCTTGCAACACGTTTTCTGGGGCCCGGTTTTTCAGTCTTCTCCGATGCCGGCTAGGGATATATTTAGGGTTGCTCGGAAAAATCGAACCCAGAGAGTCCATTTACATGTCGGGCTGCGTAAAGGCTCCCCGGGGGAGTTCTCTTGTACCCAAAGCCTTCCTTTGGGGGCACTTTTGGATGGTCCAAAGGGGCTTGCAACGCGTTTTCTGGGGCCCGGTTTTTCAGTCTTCTCCCATGCCGGCTAGGGCTATGTTTAGGGATGCTCAGAAATAGCGAACCCGGAGGGTCCAGTTGCATGTGGGGCTGCGTAAAGGCTCCCCTGGGGAGTTCTCTTGTACCCAAAGCCTTCCTTTGGGCGCACTTTTGGATGGGCGGAATGGGGTCAGACCGCATTTCCTGGTGCCTGATTTTTCAGTCGTCTTCGATGCCGGCTACGATTATGTTTAGGGATGCTCGGAAACAGCGAACCCGGAGGGTCCAGTTGCATACAGCGCTGCGTATAGGCTCCCCTGGGGAGTTCTCTTGTACCCAAAGCCTTCCTTTGGGGGCACTTTTGGATGGGCGAAAAGGGCTCGCAATGCATTTCTTGGGGCCGGATTTTTCAGTCGTCTCCTATGACGGCTAGGGCTACGTTTAGGTTTGCTCGGAAACAGCGAACCCGGAGGGTCCAGTTGCATGTGGGGCTGCGTAAAGGCTCCCCTGGGGAGTTCACTTGTACCCAAAGCCTTCCTTTGGGGGCACTTTTGGATGGCCGAAATGGGCTCGGTACGCATTTCCTGGGGCCTTATTTTTCAGTCATCTTCGATGCTGGCTAGGGATACTTTTAGGGATGCTCGGAAACAGCGAACCCGGAGGGTCCAGTTGCATGTAGGGCTGCGTAAAGACTCTCATGGGAACTTCAGATGTACCCAAAGCCTTCATTTGGGGGCACTTTTGGATGGTCCAAAGGGGCTTGCAACGCGTTTTCAGGGGCCCGGTTTTTAAGTCTTCTCCCATGCTGTCTAAGGATATATATAGGGTTGCTCGGAAACAGCGAACCCGGAGGGTCCAGCTGCATGTGGGGCTGCGAATAGGCTCCCTTGGGGAGTTGACTTGTACCCAAAGCGTTACTTTGGTGACACTTTTGGATTGGCGAAAAGGGCTCGCAACGCATTTCCTGGGGCCTGATTTTTCAGTCGTCTTCGATGAAGGCTAGGGCTACGTTTACGTTTATTCGGAAACAGCGAACCCGGAGGGTCTAGTTGCATGTGGGGCTGCAAAAAGGCTCCCCTGGGGAGTTCCCTTGTACCCAAAGCCTTCCTTTGGGGGCACTTTTGGATGGGCGAAAAAGGCTCGCAACGCATTTCCTGGGGCCTGATTTATCACTCGTCTCCGATGACGGCTGCGGCTATTTTTAGCGATGCTTGGAAACAGCGAACCCGGAGGGTCCAGTTGCATGTGGGGCTGTGTAAAGGCTCCCCTGGGGAGTTCATTTGTTCCCAAAGGCTTCCTTTGGTGACACTTTTGGATGGTCCAAAGGGGCTTGCAACGCATTTTCTCGGGCCCGGGTTTTCAGTCGTCTTCGATGCCGGCTAGGGATATGTTTAGGGATGCTCGGAAACAGCGAACCCGGAGGGTCCAGTTGCATGTGGGGCTGCATAAAGGCTCCCCTGGGGAGTTCACTTGTACCCAAAGCCTTCCTTTAGGGGCAGTTTTGGATGGTCCAAAGGGGCTCGGAACGCATTTCCTGGGGCCTGATTTTTCACTCGTCTCCGATGACGGCTAGGGCTACGTTTAGGTTTGCTCAGGAACAGCGAACCCGGAGGGTCCAGTTGCATGTGGGGCTGCGTAAAGGCTCCCCTGGGGAGTTCTCTTGTACCCAAAGCCTTCCTTTGGTGACACTTTTGGATGGTTCAATGGGGCTTGCAACGCGTTTTCTGGGGCCTGGTTTTTCAGTCTTCTCCCATGCCGGCTAGAAATATATTTAGGGTTGCTCGGAAACAGCGACCCCGGAGGGTCCAGTTGCATGTGGGGCTGCGTAAAGGCTCCCCTGGGGAGTTCACTTGTACCCAAAGCCTTCCTTTGGTGACACTTTTGGATGGTCCAAAGGGGCTTGCAACGCGTTTTCTCGGGACCGGGTTTTCGGTCTTCTCCCTTTGCTGACTAGGGATATATTTAGGGTTGTGTGGAAATATCGAACCCGGAGGGTCCAGTTGCATGTGGGGCTGCGTAAAGGCTCCCCTGGGGAGTTCACTTGTACCCAACGCCTTCCTTTGGGGGCACGTTTGGATGGTCCAAAGGGGCTCGGAAACATTTCCTGGGGCCTGATTTTTCACTCGTCTCTGATGACGGCTAGGGCTACGTTTAGGTTTGCTCAGGAACAGCGAACCCGCAGGGTCCAGTTGCATGTGGGGCTGCGTAAAGGCTTCCCTGGGGAGTTCACTTGTACCCAAAGCCTTCCTTTGGTGACACTTTTGGATGGTCCAAAAGGGCTTGCAACGCATTTCCTGGGGCCTGATTTTTCAGTTGTCTTCGATGCCGGCTAGGGCTATGTTTAGGGATGCTTGGAAACAGGGAACCCGGAGGGTGCAGTTGCATGTGGGGCTGCGTAAAGGCCCCTCTGGGGAGTTCCCTTGTACCCAAAGCCTTCCTTTGGTGACACTATTCGATGGTGCAATGGGGCTTGCAACACGTTTTCTGGGGCCCGGTTTTTCAGTCTTCTCCGATGCCGGCTAGGGATATATTTAGGGTTGCTCGGAAAAATCGAACCCAGAGAGTCCATTTACATGTCGGGCTGCGTAAAGGCTCCCCAGGGGGAGTTCTCTTGTACCCAAAGCCTTCCTTTGGGGGCACTTTTGGATGGTCCAAAGGGGCTTGCAACGCGTTTTCTGGGGCCCGGTTTTTCAGTCTTCTCCCATGCCGGCTAGGGCTATGTTTAGGGATGCTCAGAAATAGCGAACCCGGAGGGTCCAGTTGCATGTGGGGCTGCGTAAAGGCTCCCGTGGGGAGTTCTCTTGTACCCAAAGCCTTCCTTTGGGCGCACTTTTGGATGGGCGGAATGGGGTCAGACCGCATTTCCTGGTGCCTGATTTTTCAGTCGTCTTCGATGCCGGCTACGATTATGTTTAGGGATGCTCGGAAACAGCGAACCCGGAGGGTCCAGTTGCATACAGCGCTGCGTATAGGCTCCCCTGGGGAGTTCTCTTGTACCCAAAGCCTTCCTTTGGGGGCACTTTTGGATGGGCGAAAAGGGCTCGCAATGCATTTCTTGGGGCCGGATTTTTCAGTCGTCTCCTATGACGGCTAGGGCTACGTTTAGGTTTGCTCGGAAACAGCGAACCCGGAGGGTCCAGTTGCATGTGGGGCTGCGTAAAGGCTCCCCTGGGGAGTTCACTTGTACCCAAAGCCTTCCTTTGGGGGCACTTTTGGATGGCCGAAATGGGCTCGGTACGCATTTCCTGGGGCCTTATTTTTCAGTCATCTTCGATGCTGGCTAGGGATACTTTTAGGGATGCTCGGAAACAGCGAACCCGGAGGGTCCAGTTGCATGTAGGGCTGCGTAAAGACTCTCATGGGAACTTCAGATGTACCCAAAGCCTTCATTTGGGGGCACTTTTGGATGGTCCAAAGGGGCTTGCAACGCGTTTTCAGGGGCCCGGTTTTTAAGTCTTCTCCCATGCTGTCTAAGGATATATATAGGGTTGCTCGGAAACAGCGAACCCGGAGGGTCCAGCTGCATGTGGGGCTGCGAATAGGCTCCCTTGGGGAGTTGACTTGTACCCAAAGCGTTACTTTGGTGACACTTTTGGATTGGCGAAAAGGGCTCGCAACGCATTTCCTGGGGCCTGATTTTTCAGTCGTCTTCGATGAAGGCTAGGGCTACGTTTACGTTTATTCGGAAACAGCGAACCCGGAGGGTCTAGTTGCATGTGGGGCTGCAAAAAGGCTCCCCTGGGGAGTTCCCTTGTACCCAAAGCCTTCCTTTGGGGGCACTTTTGGATGGGCGAAAAAGGCTCGCAACGCATTTCCTGGGGCCTGATTTATCACTCGTCTCCGATGACGGCTGCGGCTATTTTTAGCGATGCTTGGAAACAGCGAACCCGGAGGGTCCAGTTGCATGTGGGGCTGTGTAAAGGCTCCCCTGGGGAGTTCATTTGTTCCCAAAGGCTTCCTTTGGTGACACTTTTGGATGGTCCAAAGGGGCTTGCAACGCATTTTCTCGGGCCCGGGTTTTCAGTCGTCTTCGATGCCGGCTAGGGATATGTTTAGGGATGCTCGGAAACAGCGAACCCGGAGGGTCCAGTTGCATGTGGGGCTGCATAAAAGCTCCCCTGGGGAGTTCACTTGTACCCAAAGCCTTCCTTTAGGGGCAGTTTTGGATGGTCCAAAGGGGCTCGGAACGCATTTCCTGGGGCCTGATTTTTCACTCGTCTCCGATGACGGCTAGGGCTACGTTTAGGTTTGCTCAGGAACAGCGAACCCGGAGGGTCCAGTTGCATGTGGGGCTGCGTAAAGGCTCCCCTGGGGAGTTCACTTGTACCCAAAGCCTTCCTTTGGTGACACTTTTGGATGGTTCAATGGGGCTTGCAACGCGTTTTCTGGGGCCTGGTTTTTCAGTCTTCTCCCATGCCGGCTAGATATATATTTAGGGTTGCTCGGAAACAGCGACCCCGGAGGGTCCAGTTGCATGTGGGGCTGCGTAAAGGCTCCCCTGGGGAGTTCACTTGTACCCAAAGCCTTCCTTTGGTGACACTTTTGGATGGTCCAAAGGGGCTTGCAACGCGTTTTCTCGGGACCGGGTTTTCGGTCTTCTCCCTTTGCCGACTAGGGATATATTTAGGATTGTGTGGAAATATCGAACCCGGAGGGTCCAGTTGCATGTGGGGCTGCGTAAAGGCTCCCCTGGGGAGTTCACTTGTACCCAACGCCTTCCTTTGGGGGCACGTTTGGATGGTCCAAAGGGGCTCGGAAACATTTCCTGGGGCCTGATTTTTCACTCGTCTCTGATGACGGCTAGGGCTAGGTTTAGGTTTGCTCAGGAACAGCGAACCCGGAGGGTCCAGTTGCATGTGGGGCTGCGTAAAGGCTTCCCTGGGGAGTTCACTTGTACCCAAAGCCTTCCTTTGGTGACACTTTTGGATGGTCCAAAAGGGCTTGCAACGCATTTCCTGGGGCCTGATTTTTCAGTTGTCTTCGATGCCGGCTAGGGCTATGTTTAGGGATGCTTGGAAACAGGGAACCCGGAGGGTGCAGTTGCATGTGGGGCTGCGTAAAGGCCCCTCCGGGGAGTTCCCTTGTACCCAAAGCCTTCCTTTGGTGACACTATTGGATGGTGCAATGGGGCTTGCAACACGTTTTCTGGGGCCCGGTTTTTCAGTCTTCTCCGATGCCGGCTAGGGATATATTTAGGGTTGCTCGGAAAAATCGAACCCAGAGAGTCCATTTACATGTCGGGCTGCGTAAAGGCTCCCCGGGGGAGTTCTCTTGTACCCAAAGCCTTCCTTTGGGGGCACTTTTGGATGGTCCAAAGGGGCTTGCAACGCGTTTTCTGGGGCCCGGTTTTTCAGTCTTCTCCCATGCCGGCTAGGGCTATGTTTAGGGATGCTCAGAAATAGCGAACCCGGAGGGTCCAGTTGCATGTGGGGCTGCGTAAAGGCTCCCCTGGGGAGTTCTCTTGTACCCAAAGCCTTCCTTTGGGCGCACTTTTGGATGGGCGGAATGGGGTCAGACCGCATTTCCTGGTGCCTGATTTTTCAGTCGTCTTCGATGCCGGCTACGATTATGTTTAGGGATGCTCGGAAACAGCGAACCCGGAGGGTCCAGTTGCATACAGCGCTGCGTATAGGCTCCCCTGGGGAGTTCTCTTGTACCCAAAGCCTTCCTTTGGGGGCACTTTTGGATGGGCGAAAAGGGCTCGCAATGCATTTCTTGGGGCCGGATTTTTCAGTCGTCTCCTATGACGGCTAGGGCTACGTTTAGGTTTGCTCGGAAACAGCGAACCCGGAGGGTCCAGTTGCATGTGGGGCTGCGTAAAGGCTCCCCTGGGGAGTTCACTTGTACCCAAAGCCTTCCTTTGGGGGCACTTTTGGATGGCCGAAATGGGCTCGGTACGCATTTCCTGGGGCCTTATTTTTCAGTCATCTTCGATGCTGGCTAGGGATACTTTTAGGGATGCTCGGAAACAGCGAACCCGGAGGGTCCAGTTGCATGTAGGGCTGCGTAAAGACTCTCATGGGAACTTCAGATGTACCCAAAGCCTTCATTTGGGGGCACTTTTGGATGGTCCAAAGGGGCTTGCAACGCGTTTTCAGGGGCCCGGTTTTTAAGTCTTCTCCCATGCTGTCTAAGGATATATATAGGGTTGCTCGGAAACAGCGAACCCGGAGGGTCCAGCTGCATGTGGGGCTGCGAATAGGCTCCCTTGGGGAGTTGACTTGTACCCAAAGCGTTACTTTGGTGACACTTTTGGATTGGCGAAAAGGGCTCGCAACGCATTTCCTGGGGCCTGATTTTTCAGTCGTCTTCGATGAAGGCTAGGGCTACGTTTACGTTTATTCGGAAACAGCGAACCCGGAGGGTCTAGTTGCATGTGGGGCTGCAAAAAGGCTCCCCTGGGGAGTTCCCTTGTACCCAAAGCCTTCCTTTGGGGGCACTTTTGGATGGGCGAAAAAGGCTCGCAACGCATTTCCTGGGGCCTGATTTATCACTCGTCTCCGATGACGGCTGCGGCTATTTTTAGCGATGCTTGGAAACAGCGAACCCGGAGGGTCCAGTTGCATGTGGGGCTGTGTAAAGGCTCCCCTGGGGAGTTCATTTGTTCCCAAAGGCTTCCTTTGGTGACACTTTTGGATGGTCCAAAGGGGCTTGCAACGCATTTTCTCGGGCCCGGGTTTTCAGTCGTCTTCGATGCCGGCTAGGGATATGTTTAGGGATGCTCGGAAACAGCGAACCCGGAGGGTCCAGTTGCATGTGGGGCTGCATAAAGGCTCCCCTGGGGAGTTCACTTGTACCCAAAGCCTTCCTTTAGGGGCAGTTTTGGATGGTCCAAAGGGGCTCGGAACGCATTTCCTGGGGCCTGATTTTTCACTCGTCTCCGATGACGGCTAGGGCTACGTTTAGGTTTGCTCAGGAACAGCGAACCCGGAGGGTCCAGTTGCATGTGGGGCTGCGTAAAGGCTCCCCTGGGGAGTTCTCTTGTACCCAAAGCCTTCCTTTGGTGACACTTTTGGATGGTTCAATGGGGCTTGCAACGCGTTTTCTGGGGCCTGGTTTTTCAGTCTTCTCCCATGCCGGCTAGATATATATTTAGGGTTGCTCGGAAACAGCGACCCCGGAGGGTCCAGTTGCATGTGGGGCTGCGTAAAGGCTCCCCTGGGGAGTTCACTTGTACCCAAAGCCTTCCTTTGGTGACACTTTTGGATGGTCCAAAGGGGCTTGCAACGCGTTTTCTCGGGACCGGGTTTTCGGTCTTCTCCCTTTGCTGACTAGGGATATATTTAGGGTTGTGTGGAAATATCGAACCCGGAGGGTCCAGTTGCATGTGGGGCTGCGTAAAGGCTCCCCTGGGGAGTTCACTTGTACCCAACGCCTTCCTTTGGGGGCACGTTTGGATGGTCCAAAGGGGCTCGGAAACATTTCCTGGGGCCTGATTTTTCACTCGTCTCTGATGACGGCTAGGGCTACGTTTAGGTTTGCTCAGGAACAGCGAACCCGCAGGGTCCAGTTGCATGTGGGGCTGCGTAAAGGCTTCCCTGGGGAGTTCACTTGTACCCAAAGCCTTCCTTTGGTGACACTTTTGGATGGTCCAAAAGGGCTTGCAACGCATTTCCTGGGGCCTGATTTTTCAGTTGTCTTCGATGCCGGCTAGGGCTATGTTTAGGGATGCTTGGAAACAGGGAACCCGGAGGGTGCAGTTGCATGTGGGGCTGCGTAAAGGCCCCTCTGGGGAGTTCCCTTGTACCCAAAGCCTTCCTTTGGTGACACTATTCGATGGTGCAATGGGGCTTGCAACACGTTTTCTGGGGCCCGGTTTTTCAGTCTTCTCCGATGCCGGCTAGGGATATATTTAGGGTTGCTCGGAAAAATCGAACCCAGAGAGTCCATTTACATGTCGGGCTGCGTAAAGGCTCCCCAGGGGGAGTTCTCTTGTACCCAAAGCCTTCCTTTGGGGGCACTTTTGGATGGTCCAAAGGGGCTTGCAACGCGTTTTCTGGGGCCCGGTTTTTCAGTCTTCTCCCATGCCGGCTAGGGCTATGTTTAGGGATGCTCAGAAATAGCGAACCCGGAGGGTCCAGTTGCATGTGGGGCTGCGTAAAGGCTCCCGTGGGGAGTTCTCTTGTACCCAAAGCCTTCCTTTGGGCGCACTTTTGGATGGGCGGAATGGGGTCAGACCGCATTTCCTGGTGCCTGATTTTTCAGTCGTCTTCGATGCCGGCTACGATTATGTTTAGGGATGCTCGGAAACAGCGAACCCGGAGGGTCCAGTTGCATACAGCGCTGCGTATAGGCTCCCCTGGGGAGTTCTCTTGTACCCAAAGCCTTCCTTTGGGGGCACTTTTGGATGGGCGAAAAGGGCTCGCAATGCATTTCTTGGGGCCGGATTTTTCAGTCGTCTCCTATGACGGCTAGGGCTACGTTTAGGTTTGCTCGGAAACAGCGAACCCGGAGGGTCCAGTTGCATGTGGGGCTGCGTAAAGGCTCCCCTGGGGAGTTCACTTGTACCCAAAGCCTTCCTTTGGGGGCACTTTTGGATGGCCGAAATGGGCTCGGTACGCATTTCCTGGGGCCTTATTTTTCAGTCATCTTCGATGCTGGCTAGGGATACTTTTAGGGATGCTCGGAAACAGCGAACCCGGAGGGTCCAGTTGCATGTAGGGCTGCGTAAAGACTCTCATGGGAACTTCAGATGTACCCAAAGCCTTCATTTGGGGGCACTTTTGGATGGTCCAAAGGGGCTTGCAACGCGTTTTCAGGGGCCCGGTTTTTAAGTCTTCTCCCATGCTGTCTAAGGATATATATAGGGTTGCTCGGAAACAGCGAACCCGGAGGGTCCAGCTGCATGTGGGGCTGCGAATAGGCTCCCTTGGGGAGTTGACTTGTACCCAAAGCGTTACTTTGGTGACACTTTTGGATTGGCGAAAAGGGCTCGCAACGCATTTCCTGGGGCCTGATTTTTCAGTCGTCTTCGATGAAGGCTAGGGCTACGTTTACGTTTATTCGGAAACAGCGAACCCGGAGGGTCTAGTTGCATGTGGGGCTGCAAAAAGGCTCCCCTGGGGAGTTCCCTTGTACCCAAAGCCTTCCTTTGGGGGCACTTTTGGATGGGCGAAAAAGGCTCGCAACGCATTTCCTGGGGCCTGATTTATCACTCGTCTCCGATGACGGCTGCGGCTATTTTTAGCGATGCTTGGAAACAGCGAACCCGGAGGGTCCAGTTGCATGTGGGGCTGTGTAAAGGCTCCCCTGGGGAGTTCATTTGTTCCCAAAGGCTTCCTTTGGTGACACTTTTGGATGGTCCAAAGGGGCTTGCAACGCATTTTCTCGGGCCCGGGTTTTCAGTCGTCTTCGATGCCGGCTAGGGATATGTTTAGGGATGCTCGGAAACAGCGAACCCGGAGGGTCCAGTTGCATGTGGGGCTGCATAAAAGCTCCCCTGGGGAGTTCACTTGTACCCAAAGCCTTCCTTTAGGGGCAGTTTTGGATGGTCCAAAGGGGCTCGGAACGCATTTCCTGGGGCCTGATTTTTCACTCGTCTCCGATGACGGCTAGGGCTACGTTTAGGTTTGCTCAGGAACAGCGAACCCGGAGGGTCCAGTTGCATGTGGGGCTGCGTAAAGGCTCCCCTGGGGAGTTCACTTGTACCCAAAGCCTTCCTTTGGTGACACTTTTGGATGGTTCAATGGGGCTTGCAACGCGTTTTCTGGGGCCTGGTTTTTCAGTCTTCTCCCATGCCGGCTAGATATATATTTAGGGTTGCTCGGAAACAGCGACCCCGGAGGGTCCAGTTGCATGTGGGGCTGCGTAAAGGCTCCCCTGGGGAGTTCACTTGTACCCAAAGCCTTCCTTTGGTGACACTTTTGGATGGTCCAAAGGGGCTTGCAACGCGTTTTCTCGGGACCGGGTTTTCGGTCTTCTCCCTTTGCCGACTAGGGATATATTTAGGATTGTGTGGAAATATCGAACCCGGAGGGTCCAGTTGCATGTGGGGCTGCGTAAAGGCTCCCCTGGGGAGTTCACTTGTACCCAACGCCTTCCTTTGGGGGCACGTTTGGATGGTCCAAAGGGGCTCGGAAACATTTCCTGGGGCCTGATTTTTCACTCGTCTCTGATGACGGCTAGGGCTACGTTTAGGTTTGCTCAGGAACAGCGAACCCGCAGGGTCCAGTTGCATGTGGGGCTGCGTAAAGGCTTCCCTGGGGAGTTCACTTGTACCCAAAGCCTTCCTTTGGTGACACTTTTGGATGGTCCAAAAGGGCTTGCAACGCATTTCCTGGGGCCTGATTTTTCAGTTGTCTTCGATGCCTGCTAGGGCTATGTTTAGGGATGCTTGGAAACAGGGAACCCGGAGGGTGCAGTTGCATGTGGGGCTGCGTAAAGGCCCCTCTGGGGAGTTCCCTTGTACCCAAAGCCTTCCTTTGGTGACACTATTGGATGGTGCAATGGGGCTTGCAACACGTTTTCTGGGGCCCGGTTTTTCAGTCTTCTCCGATGCCGGCTAGGGATATATTTAGGGTTGCTCGGAAAAATCGAACCCAGAGAGTCCATTTACATGTCGGGCTGCGTAAAGGCTCCCCGGGGGAGTTCTCTTGTACCCAAAGCCTTCCTTTGGGGGCACTTTTGGATGGTCCAAAGGGGCTTGCAACGCGTTTTCTGGGGCCCGGTTTTTCAGTCTTCTCCCATGCCGGCTAGGGCTATGTTTAGGGATGCTCAGAAATAGCGAACCCGGAGGGTCCAGTTGCATGTGGGGCTGCGTAAAGGCTCCCGTGGGGAGTTCTCTTGTACCCAAAGCCTTCCTTTGGGCGCACTTTTGGATGGGCGGAATGGGGTCAGACCGCATTTCCTGGTGCCTGATTTTTCAGTCGTCTTCGATGCCGGCTACGATTATGTTTAGGGATGCTCGGAAACAGCGAACCCGGAGGGTCCATTTGCATACAGCGCTGCGTATAGGCTCCCCTGGGGAGTTCTCTTGTACCCAAAGCCTTCCTTTGGGGGCACTTTTGGATGGGCGAAAAGGGCTCGCAATGCATTTCTTGGGGCCGGATTTTTCAGTCGTCTCCTATGACGGCTAGGGCTACGTTTAGGTTTGCTCGGAAACAGCGAACCCGGAGGGTCCAGTTGCATGTGGGGCTGCGTAAAGGCTCCCCTGGGGAGTTCTCTTGTACCCAAAGCCTTCCTTTGGGGGCACTTTTGGATGGCCGAAATGGGCTCGGTACGCATTTCCTGGGGCCTTATTTTTCAGTCATCTTCGATGCTGGCTAGGGATACTTTTAGGGATGCTCGGAAACAGCGAACCCGGAGGGTCCAGTTGCATGTAGGGCTGCGTAAAGACTCTCATGGGAACTTCAGATGTACCCAAAGCCTTCATTTGGGGGCACTTTTGGATGGTCCAAAGGGGCTTGCAACGCGTTTTCAGGGGCCCGGTTTTTAAGTCTTCTCCCATGCTGTCTAAGGATATATATAGGGTTGCTCGGAAACAGCGAACCCGGAGGGTCCAGCTGCATGTGGGGCTGCGAATAGGCTCCCTTGGGGAGTTGACTTGTACCCAAAGCGTTACTTTGGTGACACTTTTGGATTGGCGAAAAGGGCTCGCAACGCATTTCCTGGGGCCTGATTTTTCAGTCGTCTTCGATGAAGGCTAGGGCTACGTTTACGTTTATTCGGAAACAGCGAACCCAGAGGGTCTAGTTGCATGTGGGGCTGCAAAAAGGCTCCCCTGGGGAGTTCCCTTGTACCCAAAGCCTTCCTTTGGGGGCACTTTTGGATGGGCGAAAAAGGCTCGCAACGCATTTCCTGGGGCCTGATTTATCACTCGTCTCCGATGACGGCTGCGGCTATTTTTAGCGATGCTTGGAAACAGCGAACCCGGAGGGTCCAGTTGCATGTGGGGCTGTGTAAAGGCTCCCCTGGGGAGTTCATTTGTTCCCAAAGGCTTCCTTTGGTGACACTTTTGGATGGTCCAAAGGGGCTTGCAACGCATTTTCTCGGGCCCGGGTTTTCAGTCGTCTTCGATGCCGGCTAGGGATATGTTTAGGGATGCTCGGAAACAGCGAACCCGGAGGGTCCAGTTGCATGTGGGGCTGCATAAAGGCTCCCCTGGGGAGTTCACTTGTACCCAAAGCCTTCCTTTAGGGGCAGTTTTGGATGGTCCAAAGGGGCTCGGAAACATTTCCTGGGGCCTGATTTTTCACTCGTCTCTGATGACGGCTAGGGCTACGTTTAGGTTTGCTCAGGAACAGCGAACCCGCAGGGTCCAGTTGCATGTGGGGCTGCGTAAAGGCTTCCCTGGGGAGTTCACTTGTACCCAAAGCCTTCCTTTGGTGACACTTTTGGATGGTCCAAAAGGGCTTGCAACGCATTTCCTGGGGCCTGATTTTTCAGTTGTCTTCGATGCCGGCTAGGGCTATGTTTAGGGATGCTTGGAAACAGGGAACCCGGAGGGTGCAGTTGCATGTGGGGCTGCGTAAAGGCCCCTCTGGGGAGTTCCCTTGTACCCAAAGCCTTCCTTTGGTGACACTATTGGATGGTGCAATGGGGCTTGCAACACGTTTTCTGGGGCCCGGTTTTTCAGTCTTCTCCGATGCCGGCTAGGGATATATTTAGGGTTGCTCGGAAAAATCGAACCCAGAGAGTCCATTTACATGTCGGGCTGCGTAAAGGCTCCCCGGGGGAGTTCTCTTGTACCCAAAGCCTTCCTTTGGGGGCACTTTTGGATGGTCCAAAGGGGCTTGCAACGCGTTTTCTGGGGCCCGGTTTTTCAGTCTTCTCCCATGCCGGCTAGGGCTATGTTTAGGGATGCTCAGAAATAGCGAACCCGGAGGGTCCAGTTGCATGTGGGGCTGCGTAAAGGCTCCCGTGGGGAGTTCTCTTGTACCCAAAGCCTTCCTTTGGGCGCACTTTTGGATGGGCGGAATGGGGTCAGACCGCATTTCCTGGTGCCTGATTTTTCAGTCGTCTTCGATGCCGGCTACGATTATGTTTAGGGATGCTCGGAAACAGCGAACCCGGAGGGTCCAGTTGCATACAGCGCTGCGTATAGGCTCCCCTGGGGAGTTCTCTTGTACCCAAAGCCTTCCTTTGGGGGCACTTTTGGATGGGCGAAAAGGGCTCGCAATGCATTTCTTGGGGCCGGATTTTTCAGTCGTCTCCTATGACGGCTAGGGCTACGTTTAGGTTTGCTCGGAAACAGCGAACCCGGAGGGTCCAGTTGCATGTGGGGCTGCGTAAAGGCTCCCCTGGGGAGTTCTCTTGTACCCAAAGCCTTCCTTTGGGGGCACTTTTGGATGGCCGAAATGGGCTCGGTACGCATTTCCTGGGGCCTTATTTTTCAGTCATCTTCGATGCTGGCTAGGGATACTTTTAGGGATGCTCGGAAACAGCGAACCCGGAGGGTCCAGTTGCATGTAGGGCTGCGTAAAGACTCTCATGGGAACTTCAGATGTACCCAAAGCCTTCATTTGGGGGCACTTTTGGATGGTCCAAAGGGGCTTGCAACGCGTTTTCAGGGGCCCGGTTTTTAAGTCTTCTCCCATGCTGTCTAAGGATATATATAGGGTTGCTCGGAAACAGCGAACCCGGAGGGTCCAGCTGCATGTGGGGCTGCGAATAGGCTCCCTTGGGGAGTTGACTTGTACCCAAAGCGTTACTTTGGTGACACTTTTGGATTGGCGAAAAGGGCTCGCAACGCATTTCCTGGGGCCTGATTTTTCAGTCGTCTTCGATGAAGGCTAGGGCTACGTTTACGTTTATTCGGAAACAGCGAACCCAGAGGGTCTAGTTGCATGTGGGGCTGCAAAAAGGCTCCCCTGGGGAGTTCCCTTGTACCCAAAGCCTTCCTTTGGGGGCACTTTTGGATGGGCGAAAAAGGCTCGCAACGCATTTCCTGGGGCCTGATTTATCACTCGTCTCCGATGACGGCTGCGGCTATTTTTAGCGATGCTTGGAAACAGCGAACCCGGAGGGTCCAGTTGCATGTGGGGCTGTGTAAAGGCTCCCCTGGGGAGTTCATTTGTTCCCAAAGGCTTCCTTTGGTGACACTTTTGGATGGTCCAAAGGGGCTTGCAACGCATTTTCTCGGGCCCGGGTTTTCAGTCGTCTTCGATGCCGGCTAGGGATATGTTTAGGGATGCTCGGAAACAGCGAACCCGGAGGGTCCAGTTGCATGTGGGGCTGCATAAAGGCTCCCCTGGGGAGTTCACTTGTACCCAAAGCCTTCCTTTAGGGGCAGTTTTGGATGGTCCAAAGGGGCTCGGAACGCATTTCCTGGGGCCTGATTTTTCACTCGTCTCCGATGAGGGCTAGGGCTACGTTTAGGTTTGCTCAGGAACAGCGAACCCGGAGGGTCCAGTTGCATGTGGGGCTGCGTAAAGGCTCCCCTGGGGAGTTCACTTGTACCCAAAGCCTTCCTTTGGTGACACTTTTGGATGGTTCAATGGGGCTTGCAACGCGTTTTCTGGGGCCCGGTTTTTCAGTCTTCTCCCATGCCGGCTAGATATATATTTAGGGTTGCTCGGAAACAGCGACCCCGGAGGGTCCAGTTGCATGTGGGGCTGCGTAAAGGCTCCCCTGGGGAGTTCACTTGTACCCAAAGCCTTCCTTTGGGGGCACGTTTGGATGGTCCAAAGGGGCTCGGAAACATTTCCTGGGGCCTGATTTTTCACTCGTCTCCGATGACGGCTAGGGCTACGTTTAGGTTTGCTCAGGAACAGCGAACCCGCAGGGTCCAGTTGCATGTGGGGCTGCGTAAAGGCTTCCCTGGGGAGTTCACTTGTACCCAAAGCCTTCCTTTGGTGACACTTTTGGATGGTCCAAAAGGGCTTGCAACGCATTTCCTGGGGCCTGATTTTTCAGTTGTCTTCGATGCCGGCTACGGCTATGTTTAGGGATGCTTGGAAACAGGGAACCCGGAGGGTGCAGTTGCATGTGGGGCTGCGTAAAGGCCCCTCTGGGGAGTTCCCTTGTACCCAAAGCCTTCCTTTGGTGACACTTTTGGATGGTGCAATGGGGCTTGCAACACGTTTTCTGGGGCCCGGTTTTTCAGTCTTCTCCGATGCCGGCTAGGGATATATTTAGGGTTGCTCGGAAAAATCGAACCCAGAGAGTCCATTTACATGTCGGGCTGCGTAAAGGCTCCCCGGGGGAGTTCTCTTGTACCCAAAGCCTTCCTTTGGGGGCACTTTTGGATGGTCCAAAGGGGCTTGCAACGCATTTTCTGGGGCCTGATTTTTCAGTCTTCTCCCATGCCGGCTAGGGCTATGTTTAGGGATGCTCAGAAACAGCGAACCCGGGGAGTCCAGTTGCATGTGGGGCTGCGTAAAGGCTCCCGTGGGGAGTTCTCTTGTACCCAAAGCCTTCCTTTGGGCGCACTTTTGGATGGGCGGAATGGGGTCAGACCGCATTTCCTGGTGCCTGATTTTTCAGTCGTCTTCGATGCCGGCTACGATTATGTTTAGGGATGCTCGGAAACAGCGAACCCGGAGGGTCCATTTGCATACAGCGCTGCGTATAGGCTCCCCTGGGGAGTTCTCTTGTACCCAAAGCCTTCCTTTGGGGGCACTTTTGGATGGGCGAAAAGGGCTCGCAATGCATTTCTTGGGGCCGGATTTTTCAGTCGTCTCCTATGACGGCTAGGGCTACGTTTAGGTTTGCTCGGAAACAGCGAACCCGGAGGGTCCAGTTGCATGTGGGGCTGCGTTAAGGCTCCCCTGGGGAGTTCTCTTGTACCCAAAGCCTTCCTTTGGGGGCACTTTTGGATGGCCGAAATGGGCTCGGTACGCATTTCCTGGGGCCTTATTTTTCAGTCATCTTCGATGCTGGCTAGGGATACTTTTAGGGATGCTCGGAAACAGCGAACCCGGAGGGTCCAGTTGCATGTAGGGCTGCGTAAAGACTCTCATGGGAACTTCAGATGTACCCAAAGGCTTCCTTTGGTGACACTTTTGGATGGTCCAAAGGGGCTTGCAACGCGTTTTCAGGGGCCCGGTTTTTAAGTCTTCTCCCATGCTGTCTAAGGATATATATAGGGTTGCTCGGAAACAGCGAACCCGGAGGGTCCAGTTGCATGTGGGGCTGCGAATAGGCTCCCTTGGGGAGTTGACTTGTACCCAAAGCGTTACTTTGGTGACACTTTTGGATTGGCGAAAAGGGCTCGCAACGCATTTCCTGGGGCCTGATTTTTCAGTCGTCTTCGATGAAGTCTAGGGCTACGTTTACGTTTATTCGGAAACAGCGAACCCGGAGGGTCTAGTTGCATGTGGGGCTGCAAAAAGGCTCCCCTGGGGAGTTCCCTTGTACCCAAAGCCTTCCTTTGGGGGCACTTTTGGATGGGCGAAAAAGGCTCGCAACGCATTTCCTGGGGCCTGATTTATCACTCGTCTCCGATGACGGCTGCGGCTATTTTTAGCGATGCTTGGAAACAGCGAACCCGGAGGGTCCAGCTGCATGTGGGGCTGCGTATAGGCTCCCTTGGGGAGTTTAATTGTACAGAAAACCTTCCTTTAGGGGCACTTTTGGATGGGCGAAAAGGGCTCGGAACGCATTTCCTGGGGCCTGATTTTTCACTTGTCTCCGATAACGCCTAGGTTTACGTTTAGGTTTGCTCAGGAATAGCGAACCCGGAGGTTCCAGTTGCATGTGGGGCTGCGTAAAGGCTCCCCTGGGGAGTTCACTTGTACCCTAAGCCTTCCTTTGGTGACACCTTTGGTTGGGCGAAAAGGGCTCGCAACGCATTTCCTGGGGCCTGATTTTTCAGTCGTCTTCGATGCCGGCTAGGGCTACGTTTACCTTTGCTCGGAAACAGCAAACCCGTAGGGTCCAGTTGCATGTGGGGCTGCGTAAAGGCTCCCCTGGGGAGTTCTCTTGTACCCAAAGCCTTCCTTTGGGGGCACTTTTGGATGTTCCAAAGTGGCTCGGAACGCATTTCCAGGGGCCTGATTTTTCACTCGTCTCCGATGACGGCTAGGGCTACGTTTAGGTTTGCTCGGAAACAGCGAACTGGGAGGGTCCAGTTGCATGTGGTGCTGTGTAAAGGCTCCCCTGCGGAGTTCACTTGTACCCAAAGCCTTCCTTTGGTGACACTTTTAGATGGGCGAAAAAGGCTCGGAACGCATTGCCTGGGGCCAGATTTTTCAGTCGCCTTTGATGCCGGCTAGGGATATGTTTAGGGATGCTCGGAAACAGCGAACCCGGAGGGTCCAGTTGCATACAGGGCTGCATAAAATCTCCACTGGGGAGTTCACTTGTACCATAAGCCTTCCTTTGGGGGCACTTTTCGATGGTCCAAAGGGGCTCGCAACGCGTTTTCTGGGGCCCGGTTTTTAATTCTTCTCCCATGGCGGCTAGGGATATATTTAGGGTTGCTCAGAAACAGCGAACCCGGGGAGTCCAGTTGCATGTGGGGCTGCGTAAAGGCTCCCGTGGGGAGTTCTCTTGTACCCAAAGCCTTCCTTTGGGGGCACTTTTAGATGGGCGAAAAAGGCTCGGAACACATTGCCTGGGGCCTGATTTTTCAGTCGTCTTCGATGCCGGCTAGGGCTATGTTTAGGGATGCTCGGAAACAGCGAACCCGGAGGGTCCAGTTGCATGTGGGGCTGCGTAAAAGCTCCCCTGGGGAGTTGACTTGTACACAAAGCCTTCCTTTAAGGGCAGGTTTGTATGGGCGAAAAGGGCTCGGAACGCATTTCCTGGGGCCTGATTTTTCACTTGTCTCCGATGACGCCTAGGGTTACGTTTAGGTTTGCTCAAGAATAGCGAACCCGGAGGGTCCAGTTGCATGTGGGGCTGCGTAAAGGCTCCCCTGGGGAGTTCACTTGTACCCTAAGCCTTCCTTTGGGGGCACTTTTGGATGATCCAAAGGGGCTCGGAACGCGTTTTCTGGGGCCCGGTTTTTTATTCTTCTCCCATGGCGGCTAGGGAATTATTTAGGGTTGCTCGGAAACAGTGAACCCGGAGGATCCAGTTGCATGTGGGGCTACGTAAAGGCTCCCGTGGGGAGTTCTCTTGTACCCAAAGCCTTCCTTTGGGGGCACTTTTAGATGGGCGAAAAAGGCTCGGAACGCATTGCCTGGGGCCTGATTTTTCAGTCGTCTTCGATGACGGCTAGGGCTACATTTAGTTTTGCTCAGGAACAGCGAACCCGGAGGGTCCAGTTGCATGTGGGGCTGCGTAAAGGCTCCCGTGGGGAGTTCTCTTGAACCCAAACCCTTCCTTTGGGGGCACTTATGGATGGCCCAAAGGGCTCGAAAAGCATTTCCTGCGGCCTGATTTTTCACTCGTCTCCGATGACGGCTAGGGCTACGTTTAGGTTTGCTCAGGAACAGCGAATCCGGAGGGTCCAGTTGCATGTGGGGCTGCGTAAAGGCTGCCCTGGGGAGTTCTCTTGTACCCAAAGCTTTCCTTTGGGGGCACTTTTGGATGGTCCAAAGGGGCTCGCAACGCATTTCCTGAGGCCTGATTTTTCAGTCGTCTTCGATGCCGGCTAGGGATATGTTTAGGGATGATCCGAAACAGCGACCCCGGAGGGTCCAGTTGCATGTGGGGCTGCGTAAAGGCTCCCCTGGGGAGTTCTCTTGTACCCAAAGCCTTCCTTTGGGGGCACTTTTGGATGGTCCAAAGGGGCTCGCAACGCTTTTCCTGGGGCCTGATTTTTCACTCGTCTCCGATGACGGCTAGGCCTACGTTTATGTTTGCTGAGGAACAGCAAACCCGGAGGGTCCAGTTGCATGTGGGGCTGCGTAAATGCTCCCCTGGGGAGTTCACTTGTACCCAAAGCCTTTCTTTGGCAGCACTTTTGGATATGCGAAATGGGCTTGCAACGCATTTCCTGGGGCCTGATTTTTCATTCGTCTTCGATGCCGGCTAGGGATATATTTAGGGTTGCTCGGAAACAGCAAACCCGGAGGGTCCAGTTGCATGTGGGGCTGCGTAAAGGCTCCCCTGGGGAGTTCTCTTGTACCCAAAGCCTTCCTTTGGGGGCACTTTTGGATGGTCCAAAGGGGCTCGCAACGCATTTCCTGGGGCCTGATTTTTCAGTCGTCTCCGATGCCGGCTAGGGCTACGTTTATGTATGCTCAGGAACTGCAAACTCAGAGGGTCCAGCTGCATGTGGGGCTGCGTAAGGCTCCCCTGGGGAGTTCACTTGTACCCTAAGCCTTTCGTTGGGAGCACTTTTGGATGGGCGAAAAGGGCTTGGATCGCATTTCCTGGGGCCTGATTTTTCAGTCGTCTTCAATGCCGGCTAGTGTTACGTTTAGGGATGCTCCGAAACAGCGAACCCGGAGGGTCCAGTTGCATACAGGGCTGCGTAAAGGCTCTCCTGGGGAGTTCACTTGTACCCTAAGCCTTTCTTTGGGAGCACTTTTGGATGGTCCAAAGGGACTCGCAACGCGTTTTCTGGGGCCCGGTTTTTTATTCTTTTCCCATGGCGGCTAGGGATATATTTAGTGTTGCTCGGAAACAGCGAACCCGGAGTGTCCAGTTGCATGTGGGGCTGCGTAAAGGCTCCCGTGGGGATTTCTCTTGTACCCAAAGCCTTCCTTTGGGGGCACTTTTGGATGGTCCAAAGGGGCTCGCAACGCATTTCCTGGGTCCTGATTTTTCACTCGTCTCCGAAGACGGCTAGGGCTACGTTTAGGTTTGCTCAGGAAAAGCAAACCCGGAGGGTCCAGTTGCATGTGGGGCTGCGTAAAGGCTCCCGTGGGGAGTTGAATTGTAGCCAAAGCCTTCCTTTACGGGCACTTCTGGATGGCCGAAAAGGGCTCGGGACGCATTTTCTGGGGCCTGATTTTTCATTCGTCTCCGATGACGGCTAGGGCTACGTTTAGGTTTGCTCAGGAACAGCGAACCCAGAGGGTCCAGTTGCATGTGGGGCTGCGTACGGCTCCCCTGGGGAGTTCTCTTGTACCCAAAGCCTTGCTTTGGTGACAATTTTGGATGTACGAAAAGGGCTCGGAACGCATTTCCTGGGGCCTGATTTTTCACTCGTCTCCGATGCCGGCTAGGGCTATGTTTAGGGATGCTCGGAAACAGCGAACCCGGAGGGTCCAGTTGCATACAGGGCTGCATAAAGGCTCTCCTGGGGATTTCACTTGTACCCTAAGCCTTCCTTTGGGGGCACTTTTCGATGGTCCAAAGGGGCTCGCAACGCGTTTTCTGGGGCCCGGTTTTTTATTCTTTTCCCATGGCGGCTATGGATATATTTAGTGTTGCTCGGAAACAGCGAACCCGGAGGGTCCAGTTGCATGTGGGGCTGCATAAAGGCTCTCCTGGGGATTTCACTTGTACCCAAAGCCTTCCTTTGGGGGCACTTTTGGATGGGCGAAAAGGGCTTGGATCGCATTTCCTGGGGCCTGATTTTTCAGTCGTCTTTGATGCCGGCTATGGATGTGTTTAGGGATGCTCGGAAACAGCGAACCCGGAAGGTCCATTTGCATACAGGGCTGCGTAAAGGCTCCCGTGGGGAGTTCTCTTGTACCCAAAGCCTTCCTTTGGGGGCACTTTTGGATGGTCCAAAAGGGCTCGCAACGCATTTCCTGGGGCCTGATTTTTCAGTCGTCTCCGATGCCGGCTAGGGCTACGTTTATTTTTGCTCAGGAACTGCAAACTCAGAGGGTCCAGCTGCATGTGGGGCTGCCTAAGGCTCCCCTGGGGAGTTCACTAGTACCCAAAGCCTTTCTTTGGGAGCACTTTTGGATGGGCGAAAAGGGCTTGCAAGGCGTTTCCTGGGGCCTGATTTTTCAGTCGTCTTCTATGCCGGCTAGGGTTATGTTTAGGGATGCTGGGAAACAGCGAACCCGGAGGGTCCAGTTGCATACAGGGCTGCGTAAAGGCTCTCCTGGGGAGTTCACTTGTACCCTAAGCCTTCCTTTGGGGGCACTTTTTGATGGTCCAAAGGGGCTCGCAACGCTTTTTCTGGGGCCCGGTTTTTTATTCTTCTCCCATGGCGGCTAGGGATATATTTAGGGTTGCTCGGAAACAGCGAACCTGGAGGGTCCAGTTGCATGTGGGGCTGCTTAAAGGCTCCCCTGGGGAGTTCTCTTGTACCCAAAGCCTTCCTTTGGGGGCATTTTTAGATGGGCGAAAAAGGCTCGGAACGCATTTCCTGGGGCCTGATTTTTCACTCGTCTCCGATGACGGCTAGGGCTATGTTTAGGGATGCTCCGAAACAGCGAACCCGGAGGTTCCAGTTCCATATGGGGCTGCGTATAGGCTCCCCTGGGGAGTTGACTTGTATCCAAAGCCTTCCTTTGGGGGCACTTTTGGATGGTCCAAAGGGGCTCGCAACGCATTTCCTGGGGCCTGATTTTTCACTCGTCTCCGATGCCGGCTAGGGCTACATTTAGGTTTGCTCAGGAACAGCGAACCCGGAGGGTCCAGTTGCATGTGGGGCTGCGTAAAGGCTCCCCTGGGGAGTTCACTTGTACCCAAAGCCTTCCTTTGGGGGCACTTTTGGATGGTCCAAAGGGGCTCGCAACGCGTTTCCTTGGGCATGATTTTTCAGTCGTCTTCGATGCCGGCTAGGGCTATGTTTAGGGATGCTCAGGAACAGCGAACCCGGAGGGTGCAGTTGCATGTGGGGCTGCGTAAAGGCTCCCCTGGGGAGTTCACTTGTACCCAAAGCCTTCCTTTGGTGACACTTTTGGATGGTCCAAAAGGGCTCGGAAGCATTTCCTGGGGCCTGATTTTTCAGTTGTCTTCGATGCAGGCTAGGGCTATGTTTAGGGATGCTCGGAAACAGCGAACCCGGTTGGTCCAGTTGCATGTAGGGCTGCATAAAGGGTCCCCTGGGAACTTCAGATATACCCAAAGCCTTCCTTTGGGGGCACCTTTGGATTGGCAAAAAGGGCTCTGAACGCATTTCCTGGGGCCCGGTTTTTCAGTCTTCTCCCATGTCGGCTAGGGATATATTTAGGGATGCTCGGAAACAGCGAACCCGTAGGTTCCAGTTGCATGTGGGGCTGCGTAAAGGCTCCCCTTGGGAGTTCACTTGTATCCAAAGCCTTCCTTTGGTGACACTTTTGGATGGTTCAATGGGACTTGCAACGCATTTTCTGGGGCCTTGTTTTTCAGTCTTCTCCCATGCCGACTAGATATATATTTAGGGTTGCATGGAAACTGCGAACCCGGAGGGTCCAGTTGCATATGGGGCTGCATAAAGGCTCTCCTGGGGAGTTCTCTTGTACCCAAAGCCTTCCTTTGGGGGCACTTTTGGATGGGCGAAAAGGGCTCGGAACTCATTTCCTGGGGCCTGATTTTTCAGTCGTCTTTGATGCCGGCTATGGCTATGTTTAGGGATACTCGGAAACAGCGAACCCGGAGGGTCCAGTTGCATACAGGGCTGCGTAAAGGCTCCCCTGGGGAGTTCACTTGTACCCTAAGCCTTCCTATGGGGGCACTTTTCGATGGTCCGAAGGGGCTCGGAACGCATTTCCTTCGGCCTGATTTTTCAGTTGTCTTCGATGCCGGCTAGGGCTATGTTTAGGGATGCTCAGGAACAGCGAACCCGAAGGGTGCAGTTGCATGTGGCGCTGCGTAAAGGCTATCCTGGGGAGTTCTTTTGTACCCAAAGCCTTCCTTTGGGGGCACTTTTGTATGTTCCAAAGGGGCTCGGAACGCATTTCCTGGAGCCTGATTTTTCAGTCGTCTTCGATGACGGCTAGGGCTATGTTTAGGGATGCTCAGGAACAGCGAACCCGGAGGGTGCAGTTGCATGTGGGGCTGCGTAAAGGCTACACTGGGGAGTTCTTTTGTACCCAAAGCCTTCCTTTGGGGGCACTTTTGGATGATCCAAAGGGGCTTGCAACACGTTTTCTGGGGCCCGGTTTTTCAGTCTTCTCCCATGCCGGCTAGGGATATATTTAGGGTTGCTCGGAAACAGCGAACCCGGAGGGTCCAGTTGCATGTGGGGCTGCGTAAAGGCTCCCCTGGGGAGTTCTCTTGTACCCAAAGCCTTCCTTTGGAGGCACTTTTGGATGGGCGAAAAGGGCTCGCAACACATTTCCTGGGGCCTGATTTTTCACTCGTCTCCTGTTGCAGGAAGCACGGCCGAAAGCACGACAGACACACAGTAGAGTCAGATCATGCTCCATTTTATTGCCCGAATAGCCTAACTTTTATAGAGAACTTAACAGGGGTGGACAGTGTTTCACACAAGATTATTGGTCAAAAGCACTCAGACAAACAACTGCAAGAAAACAACCCCACCTGCAAGAAAACAACCCCCTTGTGATTAGCAGTCACATAGACCTTGTCCTTGAAGCCAGCTACTGGTAACAATATTTTTCTGAGTTCCTCAATTGGGCGATGTGGGAACACTGTCATGGGAACTTCTCATAGTTGCCCTGGTAGCTTGGTTTGCTCAGCTACAGCAAGCCATGGGATTTTTGCTGTTTCAAGAAATCCCTCAACAGTCTCCAATGACGGCTAGGGCTACGTTTAGCTTTGCTCAGGAACAGCGAACCCGGAGGGTCCAGTTGCATGTGGGGCTGCGTAAAGTCTCCCCTGGGGAGATCACTTGTACTGAAAGCCTTCCTTTGGGGGCACTTTTGGATGGGCCAAAAGGGCTCGTAACGCATTTCCTGGGGCCTGAGTTTTCAGTCGTCTTCGATGCCGACTAGGGCTATGTTTAGGGATGCTCGGAAACAGCTAACCCGGAGGGTCCAGTTACATGTGGGGCTGCGTAATGGCTCCCCTGGGAACTTCAAGTGTACCCAAAGCCTTCCTTTGGGGGCAATTTTGGATAGGCGAAATGGGCTTGCAACGCGTTTCCTGGGGCCTGATTTTTCAGTCGTCTTCGATGACGGCTAGGGCTATGTTTAGGGATGCTCGGAAACAGCGAACCCGGAGGGTCTAGTTGCATGTGGGGCTGCGTAAAGGCTCCCGTGGGAACTTCAGATGTACCCAAAGCCTTCCTTTGGGGGCACTTTTGGATGGTCCAAAGGGGCTTGCAACGCGTTTTCTGGGGCCCGGTTTTTCAGTCTTCTCCCATGCCGGCTAGGGATATATTTAGGGTTGCTCGGAAACAGCGAACCTCGAGGGTCCAGTTGCATGTGGGGCTGCGTAAAGGCTCCCGTGGGGAGTTGACTTGTACACAAAGCCTTACTTTGGGGGCACTTTTGGATGGTCCAAAGGGGTTCGCAATGCATTTCCTGGGGCCTGATTTTTCAGTCGTCTCCGATGACGGCTAGGGCTACGTTTAGGTTTGCTCAGGAACAGCGAACCCGGAGGGTCCAGTTGCATGTGGGGCTGCATAAAAGCTCCCCTGGGGAGTTCACTTGTACCCAAAGCCTTCCTTTAGGGGCAGTTTTGGATGGTCCAAAGGGGCTCGGAACGCATTTCCTGGGGCCTGATTTTTCACTCGTCTCCGATGACGGCTAGGGCTACGTTTAGGTTTGCTCAGGAACAGCGAACCCGGAGGGTCCAGTTGCATGTGGGGCTGCGTAAAGGCTCCCCTGGGGAGTTCACTTGTACCCAAAGCCTTCCTTTGGTGACACTTTTGGATGGTTCAATGGGGCTTGCAACGCGTTTTCTGGGGCCTGGTTTTTCAGTCTTCTCCCATGCCGGCTAGATATATATTTAGGGTTGCTCGGAAACAGCGACCCCGGAGGGTCCAGTTGCATGTGGGGCTGCGTAAAGGCTCCCCTGGGGAGTTCACTTGTACCCAAAGCCTTCCTTTGGTGACACTTTTGGATGGTCCAAAGGGGCTTGCAACGCGTTTTCTCGGGACCGGGTTTTCGGTCTTCTCCCTTTGCCGACTAGGGATATATTTAGGGTTGTGTGGAAATATCGAACCCGGAGGGTCCAGTTGCATGTGGGGCTGCGTAAAGGCTCCCCTGGGGAGTTCACTTGTACCCAACGCCTTCCTTTGGGGGCACGTTTGGATGGTCCAAAGGGGCTCGGAAACATTTCCTGGGGCCTGATTTTTCACTCGTCTCTGATGACGGCTAGGGCTACGTTTAGGTTTGCTCAGGAACAGCGAACCCGCAGGGTCCAGTTGCATGTGGGGCTGCGTAAAGGCTTCCCTGGGGAGTTCACTTGTACCCAAAGCCTTCCTTTGGTGACACTTTTGGATGGTCCAAAAGGGCTTGCAACGCATTTCCTGGGGCCTGATTTTTCAGTTGTCTTCGATGCCGGCTAGGGCTATGTTTAGGGATGCTTGGAAACAGGGAACCCGGAGGGTGCAGTTGCATGTGGGGCTGCGTAAAGGCCCCTCTGGGGAGTTCCCTTGTACCCAAAGCCTTCCTTTGGTGACACTATTGGATGGTGCAATGGGGCTTGCAACACGTTTTCTGGGGCCCGGTTTTTCAGTCTTCTCCGATGCCGGCTAGGGATATATTTAGGGTTGCTCGGAAAAATCGAACCCAGAGAGTCCATTTACATGTCGGGCTGCGTAAAGGCTCCCCGGGGGAGTTCTCTTGTACCCAAAGCCTTCCTTTGGGGGCATTTTTGGATGGTCCAAAGGGGCTTGCAACGCGTTTTCTGGGGCCCGGTTTTTCAGTCTTCTCCCATGCCGGCTAGGGCTATGTTTAGGGATGCTCAGAAATAGCGAACCCGGAGGGTCCAGTTGCATGTGGGGCTGCGTAAAGGCTCCCGTGGGGAGTTCTCTTGTACCCAAAGCCTTCCTTTGGGCGCACTTTTGGATGGGCGGAATGGGGTCAGACCGCATTTCCTGGTGCCTGATTTTTCAGTCGTCTTCGATGCCGGCTACGATTATGTTTAGGGATGCTCGGAAACAGCGAACCCGGAGGGTCCAGTTGCATACAGCGCTGCGTATAGGCTCCCCTGGGGAGTTCTCTTGTACCCAAAGCCTTCCTTTGGGGGCACTTTTGGATGGGCGAAAAGGGCTCGCAATGCATTTCTTGGGGCCGGATTTTTCAGTCGTCTCCTATGACGGCTAGGGCTACGTTTAGGTTTGCTCGGAAACAGCGAACCCGGAGGGTCCAGTTGCATGTGGGGCTGCGTAAAGGCTCCCCTGGGGAGTTCTCTTGTACCCAAAGCCTTCCTTTGGGGGCACTTTTGGATGGCCGAAATGGGCTCGGTACGCATTTCCTGGGGCCTTATTTTTCAGTCATCTTCGATGCTGGCTAGGGATACTTTTAGGGATGCTCGGAAACAGCGAACCCGGAGGGTCCAGTTGCATGTAGGGCTGCGTAAAGACTCTCATGGGAACTTCAGATGTACCCAAAGCCTTCATTTGGGGGCACTTTTGGATGGTCCAAAGGGGCTTGCAACGCGTTTTCAGGGGCCCGGTTTTTAAGTCTTCTCCCATGCTGTCTAAGGATATATATAGGGTTGCTCGGAAACAGCGAACCCGGAGGGTCCAGCTGCATGTGGGGCTGCGAATAGGCTCCCTTGGGGAGTTGACTTGTACCCAAAGCGTTACTTTGGTGACACTTTTGGATTGGCGAAAAGGGCTCGCAACGCATTTCCTGGGGCCTGATTTTTCAGTCGTCTTCGATGAAGGCTAGGGCTACGTTTACGTTTATTCGGAAACAGCGAACCCAGAGGGTCTAGTTGCATGTGGGGCTGCAAAAAGGCTCCCCTGGGGAGTTCCCTTGTACCCAAAGCCTTCCTTTGGGGGCACTTTTGGATGGGCGAAAAAGGCTCGCAACGCATTTCCTGGGGCCTGATTTATCACTCGTCTCCGATGACGGCTGCGGCTATTTTTAGCGATGCTTGGAAACAGCGAACCCGGAGGGTCCAGTTGCATGTGGGGCTGTGTAAAGGCTCCCCTGGGGAGTTCATTTGTTCCCAAAGGCTTCCTTTGGTGACACTTTTGGATGGTCCAAAGGGGCTTGCAACGCATTTTCTCGGGCCCGGGTTTTCAGTCGTCTTCGATGCCGGCTAGGGATATGTTTAGGGATGCTCGGAAACAGCGAACCCGGAGGGTCCAGTTGCATGTGGGGCTGCATAAAGGCTCCCCTGGGGAGTTCACTTGTACCCAAAGCCTTCCTTTAGGGGCAGTTTTGGATGGTCCAAAGGGGCTCGGAACGCATTTCCTGGGGCCTGATTTTTCACTCGTCTCCGATGAGGGCTAGGGCTACGTTTAGGTTTGCTCAGGAACAGCGAACCCGGAGGGTCCAGTTGCATGTGGGGCTGCGTAAAGGCTCCCCTGGGGAGTTCACTTGTACCCAAAGCCTTCCTTTGGTGACACTTTTGGATGGTTCAATGGGGCTTGCAACGCGTTTTCTGGGGCCCGGTTTTTCAGTCTTCTCCCATGCCGGCTAGATATATATTTAGGGTTGCTCGGAAACAGCGACCCCGGAGGGTCCAGTTGCATGTGGGGCTGCGTAAAGGCTCCCCTGGGGAGTTCACTTGTACCCAAAGCCTTCCTTTGGGGGCACGTTTGGATGGTCCAAAGGGGCTCGGAAACATTTCCTGGGGCCTGATTTTTCACTCGTCTCCGATGACGGCTAGGGCTACGTTTAGGTTTGCTCAGGAACAGCGAACCCGCAGGGTCCAGTTGCATGTGGGGCTGCGTAAAGGCTTCCCTGGGGAGTTCACTTGTACCCAAAGCCTTCCTTTGGTGACACTTTTGGATGGTCCAAAAGGGCTTGCAACGCATTTCCTGGGGCCTGATTTTTCAGTTGTCTTCGATGCCGGCTACGGCTATGTTTAGGGATGCTTGGAAACAGGGAACCCGGAGGGTGCAGTTGCATGTGGGGCTGCGTAAAGGCCCCTCTGGGGAGTTCCCTTGTACCCAAAGCCTTCCTTTGGTGACACTTTTGGATGGTGCAATGGGGCTTGCAACACGTTTTCTGGGGCCCGGTTTTTCAGTCTTCTCCGATGCCGGCTAGGGATATATTTAGGGTTGCTCGGAAAAATCGAACCCAGAGAGTCCATTTACATGTCGGGCTGCGTAAAGGCTCCCCGGGGGAGTTCTCTTGTACCCAAAGCCTTCCTTTGGGGGCACTTTTGGATGGTCCAAAGGGGCTTGCAACGCATTTTCTGGGGCCTGGTTTTTCAGTCTTCTCCCATGCCGGCTAGGGCTATGTTTAGGGATGCTCAGAAACAGCGAACCCGGGGAGTCCAGTTGCATGTGGGGCTGCGTAAAGGCTCCCGTGGGGAGTTCACTTGTACCCAAAGCCTTCCTTTGGGGGCACTTTTGGATGGGCGGAATGGGCTCAAACCGCATTTCCTGGTGCCTGATTTTTCAGTCGTCTTCGATGCCGGCTACGATTATGTTTAGGGATGCTCGGAAACAGCGAACCCGGAGGGTCCATTTGCATACAGCGCTGCGTATAGGCTCCCCTGGGGAGTTCTCTTGTACCCAAAGCCTTCCTTTGGGGGCACTTTTGGATGGGCGAAAAGGGCTCGCAATGCATTTCTTGGGGCCGGATTTTTCAGTCGTCTCCTATGACGGCTAGGGCTACGTTTAGGTTTGCTCGGAAACAGCGAACCCGGAGGGTCCAGTTGCATGTGGGGCTGCGTTAAGGCTCCCCTGGGGAGTTCTCTTGTACCCAAAGCCTTCCTTTGGGGGCACTTTTGGATGGCCGAAATGGGCTCGGTACGCATTTCCTGGGGCCTTATTTTTCAGTCATCTTCGATGCTGGCTAGGGATACTTTTAGGGATGCTCGGAAACAGCGAACCCGGAGGGTCCAGTTGCATGTAGGGCTGCGTAAAGACTCTCATGGGAACTTCAGATGTACCCAAAGCCTTCATTTGGGGGCACTTTTGGATGGTCCAAAGGGGCTTGCAACGCGTTTTCAGGGGCCCGGTTTTTAAGTCTTCTCCCATGCTGTCTAAGGATATATATAGGGTTGCTCGGAAACAGCGAACCCGGAGGGTCCAGTTGCATGTGGGGCTGCGAATAGGCTCCCTTGGGGAGTTGACTTGTACCCAAAGCCTTACTTTGGTGACACTTTTGGATTGGCGAAAAGGGCTCGCAACGAATTTCCTGGGGCCTGATTTTTCAGTCGTCTTCGATGAAGGCTAGGGCTACGTTTACGTTTATTCGGAAACAGCGAACCCGGAGGGTCTAGTTGCATGTGGGGCTGCAAAAAGGCTCCCCTGGGGAGTTCCCTTGTACCCAAAGCCTTCCTTTGGGGGCACTTTTGGATGGGCGAAAAAGGCTCGCAACGCATTTCCTGGGGCCTGATTTATCACTCGTCTCCGATGACGGCTGCGGCTATTTTTAGCGATGCTTGGAAACAGCGAACCCGGAGGGTCCAGCTGCATGTGGGGCTGCGTATAGGCTCCCTTGGGGAGTTTAATTGTACAGAAAACCTTCCTTTAGGGGCACTTTTGGATGGGCGAAAAGGGCTCGGAACGCATTTCCTGGGTCCTGATTTTTCACTTGTCTCCGATAACGCCTAGGTTTACGTTTAGGTTTGCTCAGGAATAGCGAACCCGGAGGTTCCAGTTGCATGTGGGGCTGCGTAAAGGCTCCCCTGGGGAGTTCACTTGTACCCTAAGCCTTCCTTTGGTGACACCTTTGGTTGGGCGAAAAGGGCTCGCAACGCATTTCCTGGGGCCTGATTTTTCAGTCGTCTTCGATGCCGGCTAGGGCTACGTTTACCTTTGCTCGGAAACAGCAAACCCGTAGGGTCCAGTTGCATGTGGGGCTGCGTAAAGGCTCCCCTGGGGAGTTCTCTTGTACCCAAAGCCTTCCTTTGGGGGCACTTTTGGATGTTCCAAAGTGGCTCGGAACGCATTTCCAGGGGCCTGATTTTTCACTCGTCTCCGATGACGGCTAGGGCTACGTTTAGGTTTGCTCGGAAACAGCGAACTGGGAGGGTCCAGTTGCATGTGGTGCTGCGTAAAGGCTCCCCTGCGGAGTTCACTTGTACCCAAAGCCTTCCTTTGGTGACACTTTTAGATGGGCGAAAAAGGCTCGGAACGCATTGCCTGGGGCCAGATTTTTCAGTCGCCTTTGATGCCGGCTAGGGATATGTTTAGGGATGCTCGGAAACAGCGAACCCGGAGGGTCCAGTTGCATACAGGGCTGCATAAAATCTCCACTGGGGAGTTCACTTGTACCATAAGCCTTCCTTTGGGGGCACTTTTCGATGGTCCAAAGGGGCTCGCAACGCGTTTTCTGGGGCCCGGTTTTTAATTCTTCTCCCATGGCGGCTAGGGATATATTTAGGGTTGCTCAGAAACAGCGAACCCGGGGAGTCCAGTTGCATGTGGGGCTGCGTAAAGGCTCCCGTGGGGAGTTCTCTTGTACCCAAAGCCTTCCTTTGGGGGCACTTTTAGATGGGCGAAAAAGGCTCGGAACACATTGCCTGGGGCCTGATTTTTCAGTCGTCTTCGATGCCGGCTAGGGCTATGTTTAGGGATGCTCGGAAACAGCGAACCCGGAGGGTCCAGTTGCATGTGGGGCTGCGTAAAAGCTCCCCTGGGGAGTTGACTTGTACACAAAGCCTTCCTTTAAGGGCAGGTTTGTATGGGCGAAAAGGGCTCGGAACGCATTTCCTGGGGCCTGATTTTTCACTTGTCTCCGATGACGCCTAGGGTTACGTTTAGGTTTGCTCAAGAATAGCGAACCCGGAGGGTCCAGTTGCATGTGGGGCTGCGTAAAGGCTCCCCTGGGGAGTTCACTTGTACCCTAAGCCTTCCTTTGGGGGCACTTTTGGATGATCCAAAGGGGCTCGGAACGCGTTTTCTGGGGCCCGGTTTTTTATTCTTCTCCCATGGCGGCTAGGGAATTATTTAGGGTTGCTCGGAAACAGTGAACCCGGAGGATCCAGTTGCATGTGGGGCTACGTAAAGGCTCCTGTGGGGAGTTCTCTTGTACCCAAAGCCTTCCTTTGGGGGCACTTTTAGATGGGCGAAAAAGGCTCGGAACGCATTGCCTGGGGCCTGATTTTTCAGTCGTCTTCGATGACGGCTAGGGCTACATTTAGTTTTGCTCAGGAACAGCGAACCCGGAGGGTCCAGTTGCATGTGGGGCTGCGTAAAGGCTCCCGTGGGGAGTTCTCTTGAACCCAAACCCTTCCTTTGGGGGCACTTATGGATGGCCCAAAGGGCTCGAAAAGCATTTCCTGCGGCCTGATTTTTCACTCGTCTCCGATGACGGCTAGGGCTACGTTTAGGTTTGCTCAGGAACAGCGAATCCGGAGGGTCCAGTTGCATGTGGGGCTGCGTAAAGGCTGCCCTGGGGAGTTCTCTTGTACCCAAAGCTTTCCTTTGGGGGCACTTTTGGATGGTCCAAAGGGGCTCGCAACGCATTTCCTGAGGCCTGATTTTTCAGTCGTCTTCGATGCCGGCTAGGGATATGTTTAGGGATGATCCGAAACAGCGACCCCGGAGGGTCCAGTTGCATGTGGGGCTGCGTAAAGGCTCCCCTGGGGAGTTCTCTTGTACCCAAAGCCTTCCTTTGGGGGCACTTTTGGATGGTCCAAAGGGGCTCGCAACGCTTTTCCTGGGGCCTGATTTTTCACTCGTCTCCGATGACGGCTAGGCCTACGTTTATGTTTGCTGAGGAACAGCAAACCCGGAGGGTCCAGTTGCATGTGGGGCTGCGTAAATGCTCCCCTGGGGAGTTCACTTGTACCCAAAGCCTTTCTTTGGCAGCACTTTTGGATATGCGAAATGGGCTTGCAACGCATTTCCTGGGGCCTGATTTTTCATTCGTCTTCGATGCCGGCTAGGGCTATGTTTAGGGATGCTCGGAAACAGCGAACCCGGAGGGTCCAGTTGCATGTGGGGCTGCATAAAGACTCCCATGGGAACATCAAATGTACCCAAAGCCTTCCTTTGGGGGCACTTTTGGATGGTCCAAAGGGGCTTGCTACGCGTTTTCTGGGGCCCGGTTTTTCAGTCTTCTCCCATGCCGGCTAGGGATATATTTAGGGTTGCTCGGAAACAGCAAACCCGGAGGGTCCAGTTGCATGTGGGGCTGCGTAAAGGCTCCCGTGGGGAGTTGTCTTGTACCCAAAGCCTTCCTTTGGGGGCACTTTTGGATGGTCCAAAGGGGCTCGCAACGCATTTCCTGGGGCCTGATTTTTCAGTCGTCTCCGATGCCGGCTAGGGCTACGTTTATGTATGCTCAGGAACTGTAAACTCAGAGGGTCCAGCTGCATGTGGGGCTGCGTAAGGCTCCCCTGGGGAGTTCACTTGTACCCTAAGCCTTTCGTTGGGAGCACTTTTGGATGGGCGAAAAGGGCTTGGATCGCATTTCCTGGGGCCTGATTTTTCAGTCGTCTTCAATGCCGGCTAGTGTTACGTTTAGGGATGCTCCGAAACAGCGAACCCGGAGGGTCCAGTTGCATACAGGGCTGCGTAAAGGCTCTCCTGGGGAGTTCACTTGTACCCTAAGCCTTTCTTTGGGAGCACTTTTGGATGGTCCAAAGGGACTCGCAACGCGTTTTCTGGGGCCCGGTTTTTTATTCTTTTCCCATGGCGGCTAGGGATATATTTAGTGTTGCTCGGAAACAGCGAACCCGGAGTGTCCAGTTGCATGTGGGGCTGCGTAAAGGCTCCCGTGGGGATTTCTCTTGTACCCAAAGCCTTCCTTTGGGGGCACTTTTGGATGGTCCAAAGGGGCTCGCAACGCATTTCCTGGGTCCTGATTTTTCACTCGTCTCCGAAGACGGCTAGGGCTACGTTTAGGTTTGCTCAGGAAAAGCAAACCCGGAGGGTCCAGTTGCATGTGGGGCTGCGTAAAGGCTCCCGTGGGGAGTTGAATTGTAGCCAAAGCCTTCCTTTACGGGCACTTCTGGATGGCCGAAAAGGGCTCGGGACGCATTTTCTGGGGCCTGATTTTTCATTCGTCTCCGATGACGGCTAGGGCTACGTTTAGGTTTGCTCAGGAACAGCGAACCCAGAGGGTCCAGTTGCATGTGGGGCTGCGTACGGCTCCCCTGGGGAGTTCTCTTGTACCCAAAGCCTTGCTTTGGTGACAATTTTGGATGTACGAAAAGGGCTCGGAACGCATTTCCTGGGGCCTGATTTTTCACTCGTCTCCGATGCCGGCTAGGGCTATGTTTAGGGATGCTCGGAAACAGCGAACCCGGAGGGTCCAGTTGCATACAGGGCTGCATAAAGGCTCTCCTGGGGATTTCACTTGTACCCTAAGCCTTCCTTTGGGGGCACTTTTCGATGGTCCAAAGGGGCTCGCAACGCGTTTTCTGGGGCCCGGTTTTTTATTCTTTTCCCATGGCGGCTATGGATATATTTAGTGTTGCTCGGAAACAGCGAACCCGGAGGGTCCAGTTGCATGTGGGGCTGCATAAAGGCTCTCCTGGGGATTTCACTTGTACCCAAAGCCTTCCTTTGGGGGCACTTTTGGATGGGCGAAAAGGGCTTGGATCGCATTTCCTGGGGCCTGATTTTTCAGTCGTCTTTGATGCCGGCTATGGATGTGTTTAGGGATGCTCGGAAACAGCGAACCCGGAAGGTCCATTTGCATACAGGGCTGCGTAAAGGCTCCCGTGGGGAGTTCTCTTGTACCCAAAGCCTTCCTTTGGGGGCACTTTTGGATGGTCCAAAAGGGCTCGCAACGCATTTCCTGGGGCCTGATTTTTCAGTCGTCTCCGATGCCGGCTAGGGCTACGTTTATTTTTGCTCAGGAACTGCAAACTCAGAGGGTCCAGCTGCATGTGGGGCTGCCTAAGGCTCCCCTGGGGAGTTCACTAGTACCCAAAGCCTTTCTTTGGGAGCACTTTTGGATGGGCGAAAAGGGCTTGCAAGGCGTTTCCTGGGGCCTGATTTTTCAGTCGTTTTCTATGCCGGCTAGGGTTATGTTTAGGGATGCTGGGAAACAGCGAACCCGGAGGGTCCAGTTGCATACAGGGCTGCGTAAAGGCTCTCCTGGGGAGTTCACTTGTACCCTAAGCCTTCCTTTGGGGGCACTTTTTGATGGTCCAAAGGGGCTCGCAACGCTTTTTCTGGGGCCCGGTTTTTTATTCTTCTCCCATGGCGGCTAGGGATATATTTAGGGTTGCTCGGAAACAGCGAACCTGGAGGGTCCAGTTGCATGTGGGGCTGCTTAAAGGCTCCCCTGGGGAGTTCTCTTGTACCCAAAGCCTTCCTTTGGGGGCATTTTTAGATGGGCGAAAAAGGCTCGGAACGCATTTCCTGGGGCCTGATTTTTCACTCGTCTCCGATGACGGCTAGGGCTATGTTTAGGGATGCTCCGAAACAGCGAACCCGGAGGTTCCAGTTCCATATGGGGCTGCGTATAGGCTCCCCTGGGGAGTTGACTTGTATCCAAAGCCTTCCTTTGGGGGCACTTTTGGATGGTCCAAAGGGGCTCGCAACGCATTTCCTGGGGCCTGATTTTTCACTCGTCTCCGATGCCGGCTAGGGCTACATTTAGGTTTGCTCAGGAACAGCGAACCCGGAGGGTCCAGTTGCATGTGGGGCTGCGTAAAGGCTCCCCTGGGGAGTTCACTTGTACCCAAAGCCTTCCTTTGGGGGCACTTTTGGATGGTCCAAAGGGGCTCGCAACGCGTTTCCTTGGGCATGATTTTTCAGTCGTCTTCGATGCCGGCTAGGGCTATGTTTAGGGATGCTCAGGAACAGCGAACCCGGAGAGTCCAGTTGCATGTGGGGCTGCGTAAAGGCTCCCCTGGGGAGTTCACTTGTACCCAAAGCCTTCCTTTGGGGGCACTTTTGGATGGTCCAAAGGGGCTCGCAACGGATTAGCTGGGGCCTGATTTTTCACTCGTCTCCGATGCCAGCTAGGGCTACATTTAGTTTTGCTCAGGAACAGCAAACCCGGAGGGTCCAGTTGCATGTGGGGCTGCGTAAAGGCTCCCAGGGGGAGTTCACTTGTACCCTAAGCCTTCCTATGGGGGCACTTTTCGATGGTCCAAAGGGGCTCGGAACACGTTTCCTTGGGCCTCATTTTTCATTCGTCTCCGATGCCGGCTAGGGCTATGTTTAGGGATGCTCAGGAACAGCGAACCCGGAGGGTGCAGTTGCATGTGGGGCTGCGTAAAGGCTCCCCTGGGGAGTTCACTTGTACCCAAAGCCTTCCTTTGGTGACACTTTTGGATGGTCCAAAAGGGCTCGGAAGCATTTCCTGGGGCCTGATTTTTCAGTTGTCTTCGATGCAGGCTAGGGCTATGTTTAGGGATGCTCGGAAACAGCGAACCCGGTTGGTCCAGTTGCATGTAGGGCTGCATAAAGGGTCCCCTGGGAACTTCAGATATACCCAAAGCCTTCCTTTGGGGGCACCTTTGGATTGGCAAAAAGGGCTCTGAACGCATTTCCTGGGGCCCGGTTTTTCAGTCTTCTCCCATGTCGGCTAGGGATATATTTAGGGATGCTCGGAAACAGCGATCCCGTAGGTTCCAGTTGCATGTGGGGCTGCGTAAAGGCTCCCCTTGGGAGTTCACTTGTATCCAAAGCCTTCCTTTGGTGACACTTTTGGATGGTTCAATGGGACTTGCAACGCATTTTCTGGGGCCTTGTTTTTCAGTCTTCTCCCATGCCGACTAGATATATATTTAGGGTTGCATGGAAACTGCGAACCCGGAGGGTCCAGTTGCATATGGGGCTGCATAAAGGCTCTCCTGGGGAGTTCTCTTGTACCCAAAGCCTTCCTTTGGGGGCACTTTTGGATGGGCGAAAAGGGCTCGGAACTCATTTCCTGGGGCCTGATTTTTCAGTCGTCTTTGATGCCGGCTATGGCTATGTTTAGGGATACTCGGAAACAGCGAACCCGGAGGGTCCAGTTGCATACAGGGCTGCGTAAAGGCTCCCCTGGGGAGTTCACTTGTACCCTAAACCTTCCTATGGGGGCACTTTTCGATGGTCCGAAGGGGCTCGGAACGCATTTCCTTCGGCCTGATTTTTCAGTTGTCTTCGATGCCGGCTAGGGCTATGTTTAGGGATGCTCAGGAACAGCGAACCCGAAGGGTGCAGTTGCATGTGGCGCTGCGTAAAGGCTATCCTGGGGAGTTCTTTTGTACCCAAAGCCTTCCTTTGGGGGCACTTTTGTATGTTCCAAAGGGGCTCGGAACGCATTTCCTGGAGCCTGATTTTTCAGTCGTCTTCGATGACGGCTAGGGCTATGTTTAGGGATGCTCAGGAACAGCGAACCCGGAGGGTGCAGTTGCATGTGGGGCTGCGTAAAGGCTACACTGGGGAGTTCTTTTGTACCCAAAGCCTTCCTTTGGGGGCACTTTTGGATGATCCAAAGGGGCTTGCAACACGTTTTCTGGGGCCCGGTTTTTCAGTCTTCTCCCATGCCGGCTAGGGATATATTTAGGGTTGCTCGGAAACAGCGAACCCGGAGGGTCCAGTTGCATGTGGGGCTGCGTAAAGGCTCCCCTGGGGAGTTCTCTTGTACCCAAAGCCTTCCTTTGGAGGCACTTTTGGATGGGCGAAAAGGGCTCGCAACACATTTCCTGGGGCCTGATTTTTCACTCGTCTCCTGTTGCAGGAAGCACGGCCGAAAGCACGACAGACACACAGTAGAGTCAGATCATGCTCCATTTTATTGCCCGAATAGCCTAACTTTTATAGAGAACTTAACAGGGGTGGACAGTGTTTCACACAAGATTATTGGTCAAAAGCACTCAGACAAACAACTGCAAGAAAACAACCCCACCTGCAAGAAAACAACCCCCTTGTGATTAGCAGTCACATAGACCTTGTCCTTGAAGCCAGCTACTGGTAACAATATTTTTCTGAGTTCCTCAATTGGGCGATGTGGGAACACTGTCATGGGAACTTCTCATAGTTGCCCTGGTAGCTTGGTTTGCTCAGCTACAGCAAGCCATGGGATTTTTGCTGTTTCAAGAAATCCCTCAACAGTCTCCAATGACGGCTAGGGCTACGTTTAGCTTTGCTCAGGAACAGCGAACCCGGAGGGTCCAGTTGCATGTGGGGCTGCGTAAAGGCTCCCCTGGGGAGATCACTTGTACTGAAAGCCTTCCTTTGGGGGCACTTTTGGATGGGCCAAAAGGGCTCGTAACGCATTTCCTGGGGCCTGAGTTTTCAGTCGTCTTCGATGCCGACTAGGGCTATGTTTAGGGATGCTCGGAAACAGCGAACCCGGAGGGTCCAGTTACATGTGGGGCTGCGTAATGGCTCCCCTGGGAACTTCAAGTGTACCCAAAGCCTTCCTTTGGGGGCAATTTTGGATAGGCGAAATGGGCTTGGACGCGTTTCCTGGGGCCTGATTTTTCAGTCGTCTTCGATGACGGCTAGGGCTATGTTTAGGGATGCTCGGAAACAGCGAACCCGGAGGGTCTAGTTGCATGTGGGGCTGCGTAAAGGCTCCCGTGGGAACTTCAGATGTACCCAAAGCCTTCCTTTGGGGGCACTTTTGGATGGTCCAAAGGGGCTTGCAACGCGTTTTCTGGGGCCCGGTTTTTCAGTCTTCTCCCATGCCGGCTAGGGATATATTTAGGGTTGCTCGGAAACAGCGAACCTGGAGGGTCCAGTTGCATGTGGGGCTGCGTAAAGGCTCCCGTGGGGAGTTGACTTGTACACAAAGCCTTACTTTGGGGGCACTTTTGGATGGTCCAAAGGGGTTCGCAATGCATTTCCTGGGGCCTGATTTTTCAGTCGTCTCCGATGACGGCTAGGGCTACGTTTAGGTTTGCTCAGGAACAGCGAACCCGGAGGGTCCAGTTGCATGTGGGGCTGCGTAAAGGCTCCCGTGGGGAGTTCTCTTGTACCCAAAGCCTTACTTTGGGGGCACTTTTGGATGGTCCAAAGGGGTTCGCAATGCATTTCCTGGGGCCTGATTTTTCAGTCGTCTCCGATGACGGCTAGGGCTACGTTTAGGTTTGCTCAGGAACTGCAAACTCAGAGGGTCCAGCTGCATGTGGGGCTGCGTAAGGCTCCCCTGGGGAGTTCACTTGTACCGTAAGCCTTTCTTTGGGAGCACTTTTGGATGGGCGAAAAGGGCTTGCAACGCATTTCCTGGGGCCTGATTTTTCAGTCGTCTTTGATGCCGGCTATGGCTATGTTTAGGGATGCTGGGAAACAGCGAACCCGGAGGGTCCAGTTGCATGTGGGGCTGCGTAAAGGCTCTCCTGGGGAGTTCACTTGTACCCAAAGCCTTCCTTTGGGGGTACTTTTTGATGGTCCAAAGGGGCTCGCAACGCGTTTTCTGGGGCCCGGTTTTTTATTCTTCTCCCATGGCGGCTAGGGATATATTTAGGGTTGCTCGGAAACAGCGAACCCGGAGGGTCCAGTTGCATGTGGGGCTGCGTAAAGGCTCTCCTGGGGAGTTCTCTTGTACACAAAGCCTTCCTTTGGGGGCACTTTTGGATGGTCTAAAGGGGCTCGCAACGCATTTCCTGGGGCCTGATTTTTCACTCGTCTCCGATGACGGCTAGGGCTACGTTTAGGTTTGCTCAGGAACAGCAAACCCGGAGAGTCCAGTTGCATGTGGGGCTGCGTAAAGGCTCCCCTGGGGAGTTCACTTGTACGCTAAGCCTTTCTTTGGGAGCACTTTTGGATGGGCGAAAAGGGCTTGCAACGCATTTCCTGGGGCCTGATTTTTCAGTCGTCTTCTATGCCGGCTAGGGATATGTTTAGGGATGCTGGGAAACAGCGAACCCGGAGGGTCCAGTTGCATACAGGGCTGCGTAAAGGCTCTCCTGGGGAGTTCACTTGTACCCAAAGCCTTCCTTTGGGGGCACTTTTTGATGGTCCAAAGGGGCTCGCAACGCATTTTCTGGGGCCCGGTTTTTTATTCTTCTCCCATGGCGGCTAGGGATATATTAAGGGTTGCTCGGAAACAGCGAACCCGGAGGGTCCAGTTCCATATGGGGCTGCATAAAGGGTCCCCTGGGAACTTCAGATATACCCAAAGCCTTCCTCTGGGGACACTTTTGGATTGGCGAAAAGGGCTCGCAACGCATTTCCTGAGGCCTGATTTTTCAAACGTCTCTGATCACGGCTAGAGCTATGTTTAGGGATGCTCAGAAACAATGAACCGGGAGGGTCCAGTTGCATGTAGGGCTGCGTAAAGACTCCCATGGGAACTTCAGATGTACCCAAAGCCTTCCTTTGAGGGCACTTTTAGATGGACGAAAATGGCTCGGAACGCATTGCCTGGGGCCTGATTTTTCAGTCGTCTTCGATGCCGGCTAGGGCTATGTTTGGGATGCTCTGAAACAGCGAACCCGGAGGGTCCAGTTGGATGCGGGGCTGCGTAAAGTCTCCCCTGGGGAGATCACTTGTACTGAAAGCCTTCCTTTGGGGGCACTTTTGGATGGGCCAAAAGGGCTCGTAACGCATTTCCTGGGGCCTGAGTTTTCAGTCGTCTTCGATGCCGACTAGGGCTATGTTTAGGGATGCTCGGAAACAGCGAACCCGGAGGGTCCAGTTACATGTGGGGCTGCGTAATGGCTCCCCTGGGAACTTCAAGTGTACCCAAAGCCTTCCTTTGGGGGCAATTTTGGATAGGCGAAATGGGCTTGCAACGCGTTTCCTGGGGCCTGATTTTTCAGTCGTCTTCGATGACGGCTAGGGCTATGTTTAGGGATGCTCGGAAACAGCGAACCCGGAGGGTCTAGTTGCATGTGGGGCTGCGTAAAGGCTCCCGTGGGAACTTCAGATGTACCCAAAGCCTTCCTTTGGGGGCACTTTTGGATGGTCCAAAGGGGCTTGCAACGCGTTTTCTGGGGCCCGGTTTTTCAGTCTTCTCCCATGCCGGCTAGGGATATATTTAGGGTTGCTCGGAAACAGCGAACCTGGAGGGTCCAGTTGCATGTGGGGCTGCGTAAAGGCTCCCGTGGGGAGTTGACTTGTACACAAAGCCTTACTTTGGGGGCACTTTTGGATGGTCCAAAGGGGTTCGCAATGCATTTCCTGGGGCCTGATTTTTCAGTCGTCTCCGATGACGGCTAGGGCTACGTTTAGGTTTGCTCAGGAACAGCGAACCCGGAGGGTCCAGTTGCATGTGGGGCTGCGTAAAGGCTCCCGTGGGGAGTTCTCTTGTACCCAAAGCCTTACTTTGGGGGCACTTTTGGATGGTCCAAAGGGGTTCGCAATGCATTTCCTGGGGCCTGATTTTTCAGTCGTCTCCGATGACGGCTAGGGCTACGTTTAGGTTTGCTCAGGAACTGCAAACTCAGAGGGTCCAGCTGCATGTGGGGCTGCGTAAGGCTCCCCTGGGGAGTTCACTTGTACCGTAAGCCTTTCTTTGGGAGCACTTTTGGATGGGCGAAAAGGGCTTGCAACGCATTTCCTGGGGCCTGATTTTTCAGTCGTCTTTGATGCCGGCTATGGCTATGTTTAGGGATGCTGGGAAACAGCGAACCCGGAGGGTCCAGTTGCATGTGGGGCTGCGTAAAGGCTCTCCTGGGGAGTTCACTTGTACCCAAAGCCTTCCTTTGGGGGCACTTTTTGATGGTCCAAAGGGGCTCGCAACGCGTTTTCTGGGGCCCGGTTTTTTATTCTTCTCCCATGGCGGCTAGGGATATATTTAGGGTTGCTCGGAAACAGCGAACCCGGAGGGTCCAGTTGCATGTGGGGCTGCGTAAAGGCTCTCCTGGGGAGTTCTCTTGTACACAAAGCCTTCCTTTGGGGGCACTTTTGGATGGTCTAAAGGGGCTCGCAACGCATTTCCTGGGGCCTGATTTTTCACTCGTCTCCGATGACGGCTAGGGCTACGTTTAGGTTTGCTCAGGAACAGCAAACCCGGAGAGTCCAGTTGCATGTGGGGCTGCGTAAAGGCTCCCCTGGGGAGTTCACTTGTACGCTAAGCCTTTCTTTGGGAGCACTTTTGGATGGGCGAAAAGGGCTTGCAACGCATTTCCTGGGGCCTGATTTTTCAGTCGTCTTCTATGCCGGCTAGGGATATGTTTAGGGATGCTGGGAAACAGCGAACCCGGAGGGTCCAGTTGCATACAGGGCTGCATAAAGGCTCTCCTGGGGAGTTCACTTGTACCCAAAGCCTTCCTTTGGGGGCACTTTTTGATGGTCCAAAGGGGCTCGCAACGCATTTTCTGGGGCCCGGTTTTTTATTCTTCTCCCATGGCGGCTAGGGATATATTAAGGGTTGCTCGGAAACAGCGAACCCGGAGGGTCCAGTTCCATATGGGGCTGCATAAAGGGTCCCCTGGGAACTTCAGATATACCCAAAGCCTTCCTCTGGGGACACTTTTGGATTGGCGAAAAGGGCTCGCAACGCATTTCCTGAGGCCTGATTTTTCAAACGTCTCTGATCACGGCTAGAGCTATGTTTAGGGATGCTCAGAAACAATGAACCGGGAGGGTCCAGTTGCATGTAGGGCTGCGTAAAGACTCCCATGGGAACTTCAGATGTACCCAAAGCCTTCCTTTGAGGGCACTTTTAGATGGGCGAAAATGGCTCGGAACGCATTGCCTGGGGCCTGATTTTTCAGTCGTCTTCGATGCCGGCTAGGGCTATGTTTGGGATGCTCTGAAACAGCGAACCCGGAGGGTCCAGTTGGATGCGGGGCTGCGTAAAGTCTCCCCTGGGGAGTTCTCTTGTACCCAAAGCCTTCCTTTGGGGGCACTTTTGGATGGGCGAAATGGGCTCGGAAGGCATTTCCTGGGGCCTGATTTTTCAGTCGTCTTCGATGCCGGGTATGGCTATGTTTAGGGATGCTCGGAAACAGCGAACCCAGAGGGTCCAGTTGCATGTGGGGCTGCATAAAGGCTCCCCTGGGGAGTTCACTTGTACCCAAAGCCTTCCTTTGGGGACAGTTTTGGATGGGCGAAAAGGGCTCGCAACGCATTTCCGGGGGCCTGATTTTTCACTCGTCTCCGATGACGCCTAGGGTTACGGTTAGATTTGCTCAAGAATAGCGAACCCGGAGGGTCCAGTTGCACGTAGGGCTGCGTAAAGGCTCCCGTGGGGAGTTCACTTGTACCCAAAGCCTTCCTTTGGGGGCTCTTTTGGATGTTCCAAAGTGGCTTGGAACGCATTTCCAGGGGCCTGATTTTTCACTCGTCTCCGATGACGGCTAGGGCTACGTTTAGGTTTGCTCAGGAACAGCGAACCCGGAGGGTCCAGTTGCATGTGGGGCTGCGTAAAGGCTCCCCTGCGGAGTTCTCTTGTACCCAAATCTTTCCTTTGGGGGCACTTTTGGATGGTCCAAAGGGGCTCGGAAGGCATTTCCTGGGGCCTGATTTTTCAGTCGTCTTCGATGCCGGCTAGGGCTATGTTTAGGGATGCTCAGGAACAGCGAACCCGGAGGTTCCAGTTGCATGTGGGGCTGCGTAAAGGCTCCCGTGGGGAGTTCTCTTGTACCCAAAGCCTTCCTTTGGGGGCACTTTTGGATGGTCCAAAGGGGCTCGCAACGCATTTCCTGGGGCCTGATTTTTCACTCGTCTCTGATGACAGCTAGGGCTATGTTTAGGGATATTCGCAAACAGCGAACCCGGAGGGTCCAGTTGCATGTGGGGCTGCGTAAAGGCTCCCCTGGGGAGTTCACTTGTACCCAAAGCCTTCCTTTGGTGACACTTTTGGATGGTCCTAAAGGGCTCGGAAGCATTTCCTGAGGCCTGATTTTTCAGTTGTCTTCGATGCAGGCTAGGGCTATGTTTAGGGATGCTCGGAAACAGCGAACCCAGTTGGTCCAGTTGCATGTAGGGCTGCATAAAGGGTCCCCTGGGAACTTCAGATATACCCAAAACCTTCCTTTGGGGGCACCTTTGGATAGTTCCAAAGGGCTCGGAACGCATTTCCTGGGGCCCGGTTTTTCAGTCTTCTCCCATGTCGGCTAGGGATATATTTAGGGATGCTCGGAAACAGCGAACACGTAGGTTCCAGTTGCATGTGGGGCTGCGTAAAGGCTCCCCTGGGGAGTTCACTTGTATCCAAAGCCTTCCTTTGGTGACACTTTTGGATGGTTCAATGGGACTTGCAACGCATTTTCTGGGGCCCGGTTTTTCAGTCTTCTCCCATGCCGGCTAGATATATATTTATGGTTACATGGAAACTGCGAACCCGGAGGGTCCAGTTGCATGTGGGGCTGCGTTAAGGCTCCCCTGGGGAGTTCACTTGTACCCAAAGCCTTCCTTTGGGGGCACTTTTGGATGGCCCAAAGGGGCTCGCAACGTGTTTCCTGGGGCCTGATTTTTCAGTCGTCTTCGATGCTGGATAGGGCTATGTTTAGGGATGCTCGGAAACAGCGAACCCGGAGGGTCCAGTTGCATACAGGGCTGCGTAAAGTCTCCCCTGGGGAGTTCACTTTTACCCTAAGCCTTCCTATGGGGGCACTTTTCGATGGTCCAAAGGGGCTCGGAACGCATTTCCTTGGGCCTGATTTTTCAGTTGTCTTCGATGCCGGCTAGGTCTATGTTTAGGGATGCTCAGGAACAGCGAACCCGAAGGGTGCAGTTGCATGTGGGGCTGCGTAAAGGCTCCCCTGGGGAGTTCTTTTGTACCCAAAGCCTTCCTTTCGGGGCACTTTTGGATGATCCAATGGGGCTTGCAACGCATTTTCTGGGGCCCGGTTTTTCAGTCTTGTCCCATGCCGGCTAGGGCTATGTTTAGGGATGCTCGGAAACAGCGAACCCGGTTGGTCCAGTTGCATGTAGGGCTGCGTAAAGGCAACCCTGGGGAGTTCTCTTGTACCCAAAGCCTTATTTGGGGGCACTTTTGGATGGTCCAAAGGGGCTTGGAACTCATTTTCTGCGGCCCGGTTTTTCAGTCTCTTCCCATGCCGGCTAGGGATATATTTAGGGTTGCTCGGAAACAGCGAACCCGGAGGGTCCAGTTACATGTGGGGCTGCGTAAAGGCTCCCCTGGGGAGTTGACATGTACACAAAGCCTTCCTTTACGGGCACTTTTGGATGGCCGAAAAGGGCTTGGGACGCATTTCCTGGGGCCTGATTTTTCACTCGTCTCTGATGATGGCTAGGGCTACGTTTAGGTTTGCTCAGGAACAGCGAACCTGGAGGGTCCAGTTGCATGTGGGGCTGCGTAAAGGCTCCCCTGGTGAGTTCACTTGTACCCAAAGCCTTCCTTTGGGGGCACTTTTGGATGATCCAAAGGGGCTTGCAACGCGTTTTCTGGGGCCCGGTTTTTCAGTCTTCTCCCATGGCGGCTAGGGATATATTTAGGGTTGCTCGGAAACAGCAAACCCGGAGGGTCCAGTTGCATGTGGGGCTGCGTAAAGGCTCCCGTGGGGAGTTCTCTTGTACCCAAAGCCTTACTTTGGGGGCACTTTTGGATGGTCCAAAGGGGCTCGCAACGCATTTCCTGGGGCCTGATTTTTCACTCGTCTCCGATGACGGCTAGGGCTACGTTTAGGTTTGCTCAGGAACTGCAAACTCAGAGGGTCCAGCTGCATGTGGGGCTGTGTAAGGCTCCCCTGAGGAGTTCACTTGTACCCAAAGCCTTTCTTTGGGAGCACTTTTGGATGGGCGAAAAGGGCTTGCAACGCATTTCCTGGGCCCTGATTTTTCACTCGTCTTCTATGCCGGCTATGGATATGTTTAGGGATGCTGGGAAACAGCGAACCCGGAGGGTCCAGTTGCATACAGGGCTGCGTAAAGGCTCTCCTGGGGAGTTCACTTGTACCCAAAGCCTTCCTTTGGGGGCACTTTTTGATGTTCCAAAGGGGCTCGGAACGCGTTTTCTGGGGCCCGGTTTTTTATTCTTCTCCCATGGCGGCTAGGGATATATTAAGGGTTGCTCGGAAACAGCGAACCCGGAGGGTCCAGTTGCATGTAGGGCTGCATAAAGGCTCCCGTGGGGAGTTCTCTTGTACCCAAAGCCTTCCTTTGGGGGAATTTTTAGATGGGCGAAAAAGGCTCGGAACGCATTTCCTGGGGCCTGATTTTTCACTCGTCTCCGATGCCGGCTAGGGCTATGTTTAGGGATGCTCGGAAACAGCGAACCCGGAGGGTCCAGTTCCATATGGGGCTGCGTATAGGCTCCCCTGGGGAGTTGACTTGTACACAAAGCCTTCCTTTAGGGGCACTTTTGGATGTGCGAAAAGGGCTCGGAACGCATTTCCTGGGGCCTGATTTTTCACTTGTCTCTGATGACGGCTAGGGTTACGTTTAGGTTTGCTCAGGAACAGCGAACCCGGAGGGTCCAGTTGCATGTGGGGCTGCGTAAAGGCTCCCCTGGGGAGTTCACTTGTACCCAAAGCCTTCCTTTGGGGGCACTTTTGGATGGGGAAAAAGGGCTCGCAACGCATTTCCTGGGGCCTGATTTTTCAGTCGTCTTCGAAGCCGGCTCGGGCTATGTTTATTGATGCTCGAAAACAGCGATCCCGGAGGGTCCAGTTGCATGTGGGGCTGCATAAAGGCTCCCCTGGGGAGTTCACTTTTACCAAAAGCATTCCTTTGGGGGCACTTTTGGATGGTCCAAGGGGGTTTGCAACACATTTCCTGGGGCCTGATTTTTCACTCGTCTCCGATGACGGCTAGGGGTACGTTTAGGTTTGCTCAGGAACAGCAAACCCGGAGAGTCCAGTTGCATGTGGGGCTGCGTAAAGGCTCCCCTGGGGAGTTCACTTGCACCCAAAGCCTTCCTTTGGGGGCACTTTTGTATGGTCCAAAGGGGCTCGCAACGGATTAGCAGGGGCCTAATTTTTCACTCGTCTCCGATGCCGGCTAGGGCTATGTTTAGGGATGCTCAGGAACAGCGAACCCGGAGGGTCCAGTTGCATGTGGGGCTGCGGAAAGGCTCCCCTGGGGAGTTCACTTGCACCCTAATCCTTCCTATGGGGGCACTTTTCGATGGTCCAAAAGGGCTCGGAAACATTTCCTGGGGCCTGATTTTTCAGTTGTCTTCGATGCAAGCTAGGGCTATATTTAGGGATGCTCAGGAACAGCGAACCCGGAGGGTGCCGTTGCATGTGGGGCTGCGTAAAGGCTCCCCTGGGGAGTTCTCTTGTACCCAAAGCCTTCCTTTGGGGGCACTTTTCGATGGTCCAAAGGGGCTCGCAACGCATTTCCTGGGGCCTGATTTTTCACTCGTCTCTGATGACAGCTAGGGCTATGTTTAGGGATACTCCCAAACAGCGAACCCGGAGGGTCCAGTTGCATGTGGGGCTGCGTAAAGGCTCCCCTGGGGAGTTCACTTGTACCCAAAGCCTTCCTTTGGTGACATTTTGGATGGTCCTAAAGGGCTCGGAAGCATTTCCTGGGGCCTGATTTTTCAGTTGTCTTCGATGCAGGCTAGGGCTATGTTTAGGGATGCTCGGAAACAGCGAACCCGGTTGGTCCAGTTGCTTGTAGGGCTGCATAAAGGGTCCCCTGGGAACTTCAGATATATCCAAAGCCTTCCTTTGGGGGCACCTTTGGATAGTCCAAAAGGGCTCGGAACGCATTTCCTGGGGCCTGATTTTTCAGTCGTCTTCGAAGCCGGCTAGGGCTATGTTTACGGATGCTCGAAAAGAGCGATCCCGGAGGGTCCAGTTGCATGTGGGGCTGCGTAAAGGCTCCCCTGGGGAGTTCACTTGTACCGAAAGACTTCCTTTGGGGGCACTTTTGGATGGGCAAAAAGGGTTCGCAACGCATTTCCTGGGGCCTGATTTTTCAGTCGTCTTCAAAGCCGGCTAGGGCTATGTTTAGGGATGCTCGAAAACAGCGATCCCGGAGGTTCCAGTTGCATATGGGGCTGCGTAAAGGCTCCCCTGGGGAGTTCACTTGTACCGAAAGACTTCCTTTGGGGGCACTTTTGGATGGGAAAAAAGGGCTAGCAACGCATTTCCTGGGGCCAGATTTTTCAGTCGTCTTCGAAGCCGGCTAGGGCTATGTTTAGGGATGCTCGAAAACAGCGAACCCGGAGGGTCCAGTTGCATGTGGGGCTGCGTAAAGGCTCCCCTGGGGAGTTCACTTGTACCCAAAGCATTCCTTTGGGGGCACTTTTGGAATGTCTAAAGGGGCTCGAAACACATTTCCTGGGGCCTGATTTTTTACTCGT